>NC_090940.1:278864119-280129846 GCF_040938575.1 Ambystoma mexicanum | reverse complement strand
ACTCCTAGCACTTGCCCTTGGGCACCCATTGGTCTGTGTTCCCACACAGGACTGCAATTTGTATCGGCAGATGAGCATTCTTTCTATGCGACCCCTGCCTAGCACTTTACTGGAACTCACCCCATGGCACTTCGCCCCCCCCCCCCCCGCTCCCAGGGGGATCTCCTCAGAACTTACCCCCCCCCCAACCCCCCCTCTCTCTCTCTCTGCACTTGCACGATCCGAATGCTCACAAGGCCTAGTAGGACCATCTCTATTGTGTTCATTATTGTATTCTACTGCCTTTGTTCCCATGTTCCATGTGGGCGCTTTGAAACACATTTTCTTGCTGTATAAGCGCAATGCACAATAAATAAATAAATGAAATAAGTCGGGTTAAAAACAAGCATTGGCAAAGTCACTGGTTTTGACTTGTGTCTAAGTTTTAAGCATTTGCAAGGTACTGCTATTATATAACCAAGTAGTGCAGCATTTTTGCACCCGCTACCATCAATGGGCAGTTAATACCACCATGGATCTGCCTGGCAAGTGCTTTTCCCTTGCCTACACGAAAGCCCGAAATGCAGGCATTGAGAGTGCTTTTTTAAATTTAAATGGATAATCTTGTTTACAGATAATATAATGTATAGGCAAGCAATCATAAGATGCACGCTTTAAGAGTATATTTATTCTGGCGTGTGCTGAATGTGGAATTCTCTGTGATTTTCTTTGTAAGGTGTGTTTGGGATGAACTGACTTCATAGAGCACAAAAAAAAAGACTGTGTCTCACTGTCTTGCCCAGGCTGGTTTACAGTGGCTATTCACAGGCGCGAACCCACTACTGATCAGCACGGGGGTTTTGACCTGCTCCGTTTCCGACCTGGGCCGATTCACCCCGCCTTAGACAACCTGGTTATTCAGTGCTCCCACAGAATCACCATATCGATGCCAAACTTAGTGTGGACACCCGATCGACATAGCACACAGCAGCCCAGAACTCCTGGACTCAAGTGATCCGACAGCCTCAGCCTCCCAAGTGGCTGGGATTACAGGCACACGCCACAGCACCCGGCCAGAGTTGCTTGCTGTATTGCTGTATTAGAGGTTCTTTGATGTGACATCAGAGGAGGGCTGACTCCAACTACTGGCCTTTGGAAGCAGTGCACATGGCTTTCTGGTTAGTTAGGCAATAACTAAGAGTATCACCAAGCCAAAATCCAGAAGGGATGATAAACATTCTCATCATCTGATCGCTTGCTCCATCAGTGGTTAGTCTCTCTGATATTGTACCTGGTGTTGCGGGGATGAGGCGATTTCTTCCTGCTTTCATCAGGTCGTGCAGTTACAGTTACCCCAGAATCAGAATCCCCTCTAGTCACCCCGCCCCCAATGTCTTGGTTGTCTAAACTGTTTCTTCATTCTTTAGTATGATTGTGAGTTGTCTCCCTAAAGTAACTGAAGAGAACTTCAATCCATTAGAGCATCTAGTGGCAATAGATTATTGACAGGGAAGAATCAGGACACATTCCGTGGCTGATTTTCCAGGGTGTTACCCCCAAAATCTTGTGATTTCTGATCAGGTGTTAATCATTGGGGAATATACACAAAGAGGAGGCCGCAAGGGAGGCGAGCATTAGGTGAGCAGAGCCGAGGACAGCAGACCTGCACAGCAGACGTATGGGGTGGCCCAGAACTCGGGAACAAGAAACACTGGGCATGCTATCAAAAGATTTTTTACCTGGAAATTCTCATTCGTGATTGGCTGGACTGAGTCTGAATGTTTGCAAATTGGTGCAAGCTTATGTAAGGTGCGGGTTACATGTTTCTATATATTTTTAGTTTGGACTAATAGGTTTGGCGTTTGCGACACCTATAAGCCAAAATTATGGCATTAGAGTACAGATAGGGAGAAATGTCATTTGAGGAGTGATCTCTTTCCTCGGTTGGCTCCCTCCTCTGGAACAGCCTCCCCCTCCCTCTCTGTCGTGAGCCGGCTCTCCTCAAATTCCAGTAGCGCCTTAAGACTCTCCTCTTCACCTCCTTCCACCTTCCCCTCCCTTGCTAAACCCTTCAGTCACTGAGATTGGTGGCCTTGGCCCTCATGTGTCCTCTTGCCTCATGGCCATTTTACCAGTCACCTGCAGCCCCTCCCACTCCTAGCACTTGCCCTTGGGCACCCATTGGTCTGTGTTCCCACACAGGACTGCAATTTGTATCGGCAGATGAGCATTCTTTCTATGCGACCCTGCCTAGCACTTTACTGGAACTCACCCCCATGGCACTTCGCCCCCCCCCCGCTCCCAGGGGGATCTCCTCAGAACTTACCCCCCCCAACCCCCCCTCTCTCTCTCTCTGCACTTGCACGATCCGAATGCTCACAAGGCCTAGTAGGACCATCTCTATTGTGTTCATTATTGTATTCTACTGCCTTTGTTCCCATGTTCCATGTGGGCGCTTTGAAACACATTTTCTTGCTGTATAAGCGCAATGCACAATAAATAAATAAATGAAATAAGTCGGGTTAAAAACAAGCATTGGCAAAGTCACTGGTTTTGACTTGTGTCTAAGTTTTAAGCATTTGCAAGGTACTGCTATTATATAACCAGGTAGTGCAGCATTTTTGCACCCGCTACCATCAATGGGCAGTTAATACCACCATGGATCTGCCTGGCAAGTGCTTTTCCCTTGCCTACACGAAAGCCCGAAATGCAGGCATTGAGAGTGCTTTTTTAAATTTAAATGGATAATCTTGTTTACAAGATAATATAATGTATAGGCAAGCAATCATAAGATGCACGCTTTAAGAGTATATTTATTCTGGCGTGTGCTGAATGTGGAATTCTCTGTGATTTTCTTTGTAAGGTGTGTTTGGGATGAACTGACTTCATAGAGCACAAAAAAAAAGACTGTGTCTCACTGTCTTGCCCAGGCTGGTTTACAGTGGCTATTCACAGGCGCGAACCCACTACTGATCAGCACGGGGGTTTTGACCTGCTCCGTTTCCGACCTGGGCCGATTCACCCCGCCTTAGACAACCTGGTTATTCAGTGCTCCCACAGAATCACCATATCGATGCCAAACTTAGTGTGGACACCCGATCGACATAGCACACAGCAGCCCAGAACTCCTGGACTCAAGTGATCCGACAGCCTCAGCCTCCCAAGTGGCTGGGATTACAGGCACACGCCACAGCACCCGGCCAGAGTTGCTTGCTGTATTGCTGTATTAGAGGTTCTTTGATGTGACATCAGAGGAGGGCTGACTCCAACTACTGGCCTTTGGAAGCAGTGCACATGGCTTTCTGGTTAGTTAGGCAATAACTAAGAGTATCACCAAGCCAAAATCCAGAAGGGATGATAAACATTCTCATCATCTGATCGCTTGCTCCATCAGTGGTTAGTCTCTCTGATATTGTACCTGGTGTTGCGGGGATGAGGCGATTTCTTCCTGCTTTCATCAGGTCGTGCAGTTACAGTTACCCCAGAATCAGAATCCCCTCTAGTCACCCCGCCCCCAATGTCTTGGTTGTCTAAACTGTTTCTTCATTCTTTAGTATGATTGTGAGTTGTCTCCCTAAAGTAACTGAAGAGAACTTCAATCCATTAGACCAACTAGTGGCAATAGATTATTGACAGGGAAGAATCAGGACACATTCCGTGGCTGATTTTCCAGGGTGTTACCCCCAAAATCTTGTGATTTCTGATCAGGTGTTAATCATTGGGGAATATACACAAAGAGGAGGCCGCAAGGGAGGCGAGCATTAGGTGAGCAGAGCCGAGGACAGCAGACCTGCACAGCAGACGTATGGGGTGGCCCAGAACTCGGGAACAAGAAACACTGGGCATGCTATCAAAAGATTTTTTACCTGGAAATTCTCATTCGTGATTGGCTGGACTGAGTCTGAATGTTTGCAAATTGGTGCAAGCTTATGTAAGGTGCGGGTTACATGTTTCTATATATTTTTAGTTTGGACTAATAGGTTTGGCGTTTGCGACACCTATAAGCCAAAATTATGGCATTAGAGTACAGATAGGGAGAAATGTCATTTGAGGAGTGATCTCTTTCCTCGGTTGGCTCCCTCCTCTGGAACAGCCTCCCCCTCCCTCTCTGTCGTGAGCCGGCTCTCCTCAAATTCCAGTAGCGCCTTAAGACTCTCCTCTTCACCTCCTTCCACCTTCCCCTCCCTTGCTAAACCCTTCAGTCACTGAGATTGGTGGCCTTGGCCCTCATGTGTCCTCTTGCCTCATGGCCATTTTACCAGTCACCTGCAGCCCCTCCCACTCCTAGCACTTGCCCTTGGGCACCCATTGGTCTGTGTTCCCACACAGGACTGCAATTTGTATCGGCAGATGAGCATTCTTTCTATGCGACCCCTGCCTAGCACTTTACTGGAACTCACCCCATGGCACTTCGCCCCCCCCCCCGCTCCCAGGGGGATCTCCTCAGAACTTACCCCCCCCAACCCCCCCCCTCTCTCTCTCTGCACTTGCACGATCCGAATGCTCACAAGGCCTAGTAGGACCATCTCTATTGTGTTCATTATTGTATTCTACTGCCTTTGTTCCCATGTTCCATGTGGGCGCTTTGAAACACATTTTCTTGCTGTATAAGCGCAATGCACAATAAATTAATAAATGAAATAAGTCGGGTTAAAAACAAGCATTGGCAAAGTCACTGGTTTTGACTTGTGTCTAAGTTTTAAGCATTTGCAAGGTACTGCTATTATATAACCAGGTAGTGCAGCATTTTTGCACCCGCTACCATCAATGGGCAGTTAATACCACCATGGATCTGCCTGGCAAGTGCTTTTCCCTTGCCTACACGAAAGCCCGAAATGCAGGCATTGAGAGTGCTTTTTTAAATTTAAATGGATAATCTTGTTTACAGATAATATAATGTATAGGCAAGCAATCATAAGATGCACGCTTTAAGAGTATATTTATTCTGGCGTGTGCTGAATGTGGAATTCTCTGTGATTTTCTTTGTAAGGTGTGTTTGGGATGAACTGACTTCATAGAGCACAAAAAAAAAGACTGTGTCTCACTGTCTTGCCCAGGCTGGTTTACAGTGGCTATTCACAGGCGCGAACCCACTACTGATCAGCACGGGGGTTTTGACCTGCTCCGTTTCCGACCTGGGCCGATTCACCCCGCCTTAGACAACCTGGTTATTCAGTGCTCCCACAGAATCACCATATCGATGCCAAACTTAGTGTGGACACCCGATCGACATAGCACACAGCAGCCCAGAACTCCTGGACTCAAGTGATCCGACAGCCTCAGCCTCCCAAGTGGCTGGGATTACAGGCACACGCCACAGCACCCGGCCAGAGTTGCTTGCTGTATTGCTGTATTAGAGGTTCTTTGATGTGACATCAGAGGAGGGCTGACTCCAACTACTGGCCTTTGGAAGCAGTGCACATGGCTTTCTGGTTAGTTAGGCAATAACTAAGAGTATCACCAAGCCAAAATCCAGAAGGGATGATAAACATTCTCATCATCTGATCGCTTGCTCCATCAGTGGTTAGTCTCTCTGATATTGTACCTGGTGTTGCGGGGATGAGGCGATTTCTTCCTGCTTTCATCAGGTCGTGCAGTTACAGTTACCCCAGAATCAGAATCCCCTCTAGTCACCCCGCCCCCAATGTCTTGGTTGTCTAAACTGTTTCTTCATTCTTTAGTATGATTGTGAGTTGTCTCCCTAAAGTAACTGAAGAGAACTTCAATCCATTAGAGCAACTAGTGGCAATAGATTATTGACAGGGAAGAATCAGGACACATTCCGTGGCTGATTTTCCAGGGTGTTACCCCCAAAATCTTGTGATTTCTGATCAGGTGTTAATCATTGGGGAATATACACAAAGAGGAGGCCGCAAGGGAGGCGAGCATTAGGTGAGCAGAGCCGAGGACAGCAGACCTGCACAGCAGACGTATGGGGTGGCCCAGAACTCGGGAACAAGAAACACTGGGCATGCTATCAAAAGATTTTTTACCTGGAAATTCTCATTCGTGATTGGCTGGACTGAGTCTGAATGTTTGCAAATTGGTGCAAGCTTATGTAAGGTGCGGGTTACATGTTTCTATATATTTTTAGTTTGGACTAATAGGTTTGGCGTTTGCGACACCTATAAGCCAAAATTATGGCATTAGAGTACAGATAGGGAGAAATGTCATTTGAGGAGTGATCTCTTTCCTCGGTTGGCTCCCTCCTCTGGAACAGCCTCCCCCTCCCTCTCTGTCGTGAGCCGGATCTCCTCAAATTCCAGTAGCGCCTTAAGACTCTCCTCTTCACCTCCTTCCACCTTCCCCTCCCTTGCTAAACCCTTCAGTCACTGAGATTGGTGGCCTTGGCCCTCATGTGTCCTCTTGCCTCATGGCCATTTTACCAGTCACCTGCAGCCCCTCCCACTCCTAGCACTTGCCCTTGGGCACCCATTGGTCTGTGTTCCCACACAGGACTGCAATTTGTATCGGCAGATGAGCATTCTTTCTATGCGACCCCTGCCTAGCACTTTACTGGAACTCACCCCATGGCACTTCGCCCCCCCCCCCCGCTCCCAGGGGGATCTCCTCAGAACTTACCCCCCCCAAACCCCCTCCCCCTCTCTCTCTCTGCACTTGCACGATCCGAATGCTCACAAGGCCTAGTAGGACCATCTCTATTGTGTTCATTATTGTATTCTACTGCCTTTGTTCCCATGTTCCATGTGGGCGCTTTGAAACACATTTTTTTGCTGTATAAGCGCAATGCACAATAAATAAATAAATGAAATAAGTCGGGTTAAAAACAAGCATTGGCAAAGTCACTGGTTTTGACTTGTGTCTAAGTTTTAAGCATTTGCAAGGTACTGCTATTATATAACCAGGTAGTGCAGCATTTTTGCACCCGCTACCATCAATGGGCAGTTAATACCACCATGGATCTGCCTGGCAAGTGCTTTTCCCTTGCCTACACGAAAGCCCGAAATGCAGGCATTGAGAGTGCTTTTTTAAATTTAAATGGATAATCTTGTTTACAGATAATATAATGTATAGGCAAGCAATCATAAGATGCACGCTTTAAGAGTATATTTATTCTGGCGTGTGCTGAATGTGGAATTCTCTGTGATTTTCTTTGTAAGGTGTGTTTGGGATGAACTGACTTCATAGAGCACAAAAAAAAAGACTGTGTCTCACCCAGGCTGGTTTACAGTGGCTATTCACAGGCGCGAACCCACTACTGATCAGCACGGGGGTTTTGACCTGCTCCGTTTCCGACCTGGGCCGATTCACCCCGCCTTAGACAACCTGGTTATTCAGTGCTCCCACAGAATCACCATATCGATGCCAAACTTAGTGTGGACACCAGATCGACATAGCACACAGCAGCCCAGAACTCCTGGACTCAAGTGATCCGACAGCCTCAGCCTCCCAAGTAGCTGGGATTACAGGCACACGCCACAGCACCCGGCCAGAGTTGTGTGCTGTATTGCTGTATTAGAGGTTCTTTGATGTGACATCAGAGGAGGGCTGACTCCAACTACTGGCCTTTGGAAGCAGTGCACATGGCTTTCTGGTTAGTTAGGCAATAACTAAGAGTATCACCAAGCCAAAATCCAGAAGGGATGATAAACATTCTCATCATCTGATCGCTTGCTCAATCAATGGTTAGTCTCTCTGATATTGTACCTGGTGTTGCGGGATGAGGCGATTTCTTCCTGCTTTCATCAGGTCGTGCAGTTACAGTTACCCCAGAATCAGAATCCCCTCTAGTCACCCCGCCCCCAATGTCTTGGTTGTCTAAACTGTTTCTTCATTCTTTAGTATGATTGTGAGTTGTCTCCCTAAAGTAACTGAAGAGAACTTCAATCCATTAGAGCAACTAGTGGCAATAGATTATTGACAGGGAAGAATCAGGACACATTCCGTGGCTGATTTTCCAGGGTGTTACCCCCAAAATCTTGTGATTTCTGATCAGGTGTTAATCATTGGGGAATATACACAAAGAGGAGGCCGCAAGGGAGGCGAGCATTAGGTGAGCAGAGCCGAGGACAGCAGACCTGCACAGCAGACGTATGGGGTGGCCCAGAACTCGGGAACAAGAAACACTGGGCATGCTATCAAAAGATTTTTTACCTGGAAATTCTCATTCGTGATTGGCTGGACTGAGTCTGAATGTTTGCAAATTGGTGCAAGCTTATGTAAGGTGCGGGTTACATGTTTCTATATATTTTTAGTTTGGACTAATAGGTTTGGCGTTTGCGACACCTATAAGCCAAAATTATGGCATTAGAGTACAGATAGGGAGAAATGTCATTTGAGGAGTGATCTCTTTCCTCGGTTGGCTCCCTCCTCTGGAACAGCCTCCCCCTCCCTCTCTGTCGTGAGCCGGATCTCCTCAAATTCCAGTAGCGCCTTAAGACTCTCCTCTTCACCTCCTTCCACCTTCCCCTCCCTTGCTAAACCCTTCAGTCACTGAGATTGGTGGCCTTGGCCCTCATGTGTCCTCTTGCCTCATGGCCATTTTACCAGTCACCTGCAGCCCCTCCCACTCCTAGCACTTGCCCTTGGGCACCCATTGGTCTGTGTTCCCACACAGGACTGCAATTTGTATCGGCAGATGAGCATTCTTTCTATGCGACCCCTGCCTAGCACTTTACTGGAACTCACCCCATGGCACTTCGCCCCCCCCCGCTCCCAGGGGGATCTCCTCAGAACTTACCCCCCCCCCCAACCCCCCCCCCTCTCTCTCTCTGCACTTGCACGATCCGAATGCTCACAAGGCCTAGTAGGACCATCTCTATTGTGTTCATTATTGTATTCTACTGCCTTTGTTCCCATGTTCCATGTGGGCGCTTTGAAACACATTTTTTTGCTGTATAAGCGCAATGCACAATAAATAAATAAATGAAATAAGTCGGGTTAAAAACAAGCATTGGCAAAGTCACTGGTTTTGACTTGTGTCTAAGTTTTAAGCATTTGCAAGGTACTGCTATTATATAACCAGGTAGTGCAGCATTTTTGCACCCGCTACCATCAATGGGCAGTTAATACCACCATGGATCTGCCTGGCAAGTGCTTTTCCCTTGCCTACACGAAAGCCCGAAATGCAGGCATTGAGAGTGCTTTTTTAAATTTAAATGGATAATCTTGTTTACAGATAATATAATGTATAGGCAAGCAATCATAAGATGCACGCTTTAAGAGTATATTTATTCTGGCGTGTGCTGAATGTGGAATTCTCTGTGATTTTCTTTGTAAGGTGTGTTTGGGATGAACTGACTTCATAGAGCACAAAAAAAAGACTGTGTCTCACCCAGGCTGGTTTACAGTGGCTATTCACAGGCGCGAACCCACTACTGATCAGCACGGGGGTTTTGACCTGCTCCGTTTCCGACCTGGGCCGATTCACCCCGCCTTAGACAACCTGGTTATTCAGTGCTCCCACAGAATCACCATATCGATGCCAAACTTAGTGTGGACACCCGATCGACATAGCACACAGCAGCCCAGAACTCCTGGACTCAAGTGATCCGACAGCCTCAGCCTCCCAAGTGGCTGGGATTACAGGCACACGCCACAGCACCCGGCCAGAGTTGCTTGCTGTATTGCTGTATTAGAGGTTCTTTGATGTGACATCAGAGGAGGGCTGACTCCAACTACTGGCCTTTGGAAGCAGTGCACATGGCTTTCTGGTTAGTTAGGCAATAACTAAGAGTATCACCAAGCCAAAATCCAGAAGGGATGATAAACATACTCATCATCTGATCGCTTGCTCCATCAGCGGTTAGTCTCTCTGATATTGTACCTGGTGTTGCGGGGATGAGGCGATTTCTTCCTGCTTTCATCAGGTCGTGCAGTTACAGTTACCCCAGAATCAGAATCCCCTCTAGTCACCCCGCCCCCAATGTCTTGGTTGTCTAAACTGTTTCTTCATTCTTTAGTATGATTGTGAGTTGTCTCCCTAAAGTAACTGAAGAGAACTTCAATCCATTAGAGCAACTAGTGGCAATAGATTATTGACAGGGAAGAATCAGGACACATTCCGTGGCTGATTTTCCAGGGTGTTACCCCCAAAGTCTTGTGATTTCTGATCAGGTGTTAATCATTGGGGAATATACACAAAGAGGAGGCCGCAAGGGAGGCGAGCATTATGTGAGCAGAGCCGAGGACAGCAGACCTGCACAGCAGACGTATGGGGTGGCCCAGAACTCGGGAACAAGAAACACTGGGCATGCTATCAAAAGATTTTTTACCTGGAAATTCTCATTCGTGATTGGCTGGACTGAGTCTGAATGTTTGCAAATTGGTGCAAGCTTATGTAAGGTGCGGGTTACATGTTTCTATATATTTTTAGTTTGGACTAATAGGTTTGGCGTTTGCGACACCTATAAGCCAAAATTATGGCATTAGAGTACAGATAGGGAGAAATGTCATTTGAGGAGTGATCTCTTTCCTCGGTTGGCTCCCTCCTCTGGAACAGCCTCCCCCTCCCTCTCTGTCGTGAGCCGGCTCTCCTCAAATTCCAGTAGCGCCTTAAGACTCTCCTCTTCACCTCCTTCCACCTTCCCCTCCCTTGCTAAACCCTTCAGTCACTGAGATTGGTGGCCTTGGCCCTCATGTGTCCTCTTGCCTCATGGCCATTTTACCAGTCACCTGCAGCCCCTCCCACTCCTAGCACTTGCCCTTGGGCACCCATTGGTCTGTGTTCCCACACAGGACTGCAATTTGTATCGGCAGATGAGCATTCTTTCTATGCGACCCCTGCCTAGCACTTTACTGGAACTCACCCCATGGCACGTCGCCCCCCCCCCCGCTCCCAGGGGGATCTCCTCAGAACTTACCCCCCCCCCCCCAACCCCCCCTCTCTCTCTCTCTGCACTTGCACAATCCGAATGCTCACAAGGCCTAGTAGGACCATCTCTATTGTGTTCATTATTGTATTCTACTGCCTTTGTTCCCATGTTCCATGTGGGCGCTTTGAAACACATTTTCTTGCTGTATAAGCGCAATGCACAATAAATAAATAAATGAAATAAGTCGGGTTAAAAACAAGCATTGGCAAAGTCACTGGTTTTGACTTGTGTCTAAGTTTTAAGCATTTGCAAGGTACTGCTATTATATAACCAGGTAGTGCAGCATTTTTGCACCCGCTACCATCAATGGCCAGTTAATACCACCATGGATCTGCCTGGCAAGTGCTTTTCCCTTGCCTACACGAAAGCCCGAAATGCAGGCATTGAGAGTGCTTTTTTAAATTTAAATGGATAATCTTGTTTACAGATAATATAATGTATAGGCAAGCAATCATAAGATGCACGCTTTAAGAGTATTTTTATTCTGGCGTGTGCTGAATGTGGAATTCTCTGTGATTTTCTTTGTAAGGTGTGTTTGGGATGAACTGACTTCATAGAGCACAAAAAAAAAGACTGTGTCTCACTGTCTTGCCCAGGCTGGTTTACGGTGGCTATTCACAGGCGCGAACCCACTACTGATCAGCAAGGGGGTTTTGACCTGCTCCGTTTCCGACCTGGGCCGATTCACCCCGCCTTAGACAACCTGGTTATTCAGTGCTCCCACAGAATCACCATATCGATGCCAAACTTAGTGTGGACACCCGATCGACATAGCACACAGCAGCCCAGAACTCCTGGACTCAAGTGATCCGACAGCCTCAGCCTCCCAAGTGGCTGGGATTACAGGCACACGCCACAGCACCCGGCCAGAGTTGCTTGCTGTATTGCTGTATTAGAGGTTCTTTGATGTGACATCAGAGGAGGGCTGACTCCAACTACTGGCCTTTGGAAGCAGTGCACATGGCTTTCTGGTTAGTTAGGCAATAACTAAGAGTATCACCAAGCCAAAATCCAGAAGGGATGATAAACATTCTCATCATCTGATCGCTTGCTCCATCAGTGGTTAGTCTCTCTGATATTGTACCTGGTGTTGCGGGGATGAGGCGATTTCTTCCTGCTTTCATCAGGTCGTGCAGTTACAGTTACCCCAGAATCAGAATCCCCTCTAGTCACCCCGCCCCAATGTCTTGGTTGTCTAAACTGTTTCTTCATTCTTTAGTATGATTGTGAGTTGTCTCCCTAAAGTAACTGAAGAGAACTTCAATCCATTAGAGCAACTAGTGGCAATAGATTATTGACAGGGAAGAATCAGGACACATTCCGTGGCTGATTTTCCAGGGTGTTACCCCCAAAATCTTGTGATTTCTGATCAGGTGTTAATCATTGGGGAATATACACAAAGAGGAGGCCGCAAGGGAGGCGAGCATTAGGTGAGCAGAGCCGAGGACAGCAGACCTGCACAGCAGACGTATGGGGTGGCCCAGAACTCGGGAACAAGAAACACTGGGCATGCTATCAAAAGATTTTTTACCTGGAAATTCTCATTCGTGATTGGCTGGACTGAGTCTGAATGTTTGCAAATTGGTGCAAGCTTATGTAAGGTGCGGGTTACATGTTTCTATATATTTTTAGTTTGGACTAATAGGTTTGGCGTTTGCGACACCTATAAGCCAAAATTACGGCATTAGAGTACAGATAGGGAGAAATGTCATTTGAGGAGTGATCTCTTTCCTCGGTTGGCTCCCTCCTCTGGAACAGCCTCCCCCTCCCTCTCTGTCGTGAGCCGGATCTCCTCAAATTCCAGTGGCACCTTAAGACTCTCCTCTTCACCTCCTTCCACCTTCCCCTCCCTTGCTAAACCCTTCAGTCACTGAGATTGGTGGCCTTGGCCCTCATGTGTCCTCTTGCCTCATGGCCATTTTACCAGTCACCTGCAGCCCCTCCCACTCCTAGCACTTGCCCTTGGGCACCCATTGGTCTGTGTTCCCACACAGGACTGCAATTTGTGTCGGCAGATGAGCATTCTTTCTATGCGACCCCTGCCTAGCACTTTACTGGAACTCACCCCATGGCACTTCGCCCCCCCCCCGCTCCCAGGGGGATCTCCTCAGAACTTACCCCCCCCCAACCCCCCCCCTCTCTCTCTCTGCACTTGCACGATCCGAATGCTCACAAGGCCTAGTAGGACCATCTCTATTGTGTTCATTATTGTATTCTACTGCCTTTGTTCCCATGTTCCATGTGGGCGCTTTGAAACACATTTTTTTGCTGTATAAGCGCAATGCACAATAAATAAATAAATGAAATAAGTCGGGTTAAAAACAAGCATTGGCAAAGTCACTGGTTTTGACTTGTGTCTAAGTTTTAAGCATTTGCAAGGTACTGCTATTATATAACCAGGTAGTGCAGCATTTTTGCACCCGCTACCATCAATGGGCAGTTAATACCACCATGGATCTGCCTGGCAAGTGCTTTTCCCTTGCCTACACGAAAGCCCGAAATGCAGGCATTGAGAGTGCGTTTTTAAATTTAAATGGATAATCTTGTTTACAGATAATATAATGTATAGGCAAGCAATCATAAGATGCACGCTTTAAGAGTATATTTATTCTGGCGTGTGCTGAATGTGGAATTCTCTGTGATTTTCTTTGTAAGGTGTGTTTGGGATGAACTGACTTCATAGAGCACAAAAAAAAGACTGTGTCTCACTGTCTTGCCCAGGCTGGTTTACAGTGGCTATTCACAGGCGCGAACCCACTACTGATCAGCACGGGGGTTTTGACCTGCTCCGTTTCCGACCTGGGCCGATTCACCCCGCTTTAGACAACCTGGTTATTCAGTGCTCCCACAGAATCACCATATCGATGCCAAACTTAGTGTGGACACCCAATCGACATAGCACACAGCAGCCCAGAACTCCTGGACTCAAGTGATCCGACAGCCTCAGCCTCCCAAGTGGCTGGGATTACAGGCACACGCCACAGCACCCGGCCAGAGTTGCTTGCTGTATTGCTGTATTAGAGGTTCTTTGATGTGACATCAGAGGAGGGCTGACTCCAACTACTGGCCTTTGGAAGCAGTGCACATTGTTTTTTGTGGTTAGTTAGGCAATAACTAAGAGTATCACCAAGCCAAAATCCAGAAGGGATGATAAACATTCTCATCATCTGATCGCTTGCTCCATCAGTGGTTAGTCTCTCTGATATTGTACCTGGTGTTGCGGGGATGAGGCGATTTCTTCCTGCTTTCATCAGGTCGTGCAGTTACAGTTACCCCAGAATCAGAATCCCCTCTAGTCACCCCGCCCCCAATGTCTTGGTTGTCTAAACTGTTTCTTCATTCTTTAGTATGATTGTGAGTTGTCTCCCTAAAGTAACTGAAGAGAACTTCAATCCATTAGAGCAACTAGTGGCAATAGATTATTGACAGGGAAGAATCAGGACACATTCCGTGGCTGATTTTCCAGGGTGTTACCCCCGAAATCTTGTGATTTCTGATCAGGTGTTAATCATTGGGGAATATACACAAAGAGGAGGCCGCAAGGGAGGCGAGCATTAGGTGAGCAGAGCCGAGGACAGCAGACGTATGGGGTGGCCCAGAACTCGGGAACAAGAAACACTGGGCATGCTATCAAAAGATTTTTTACCTGGAAATTCTCATTCGTGATTGGCTGGACTGAGTCTGAATGTTTGCAAATTGGTGCAAGCTTATGTAAGGTGCGGGTTACATGTTTCTATATATTTTTAGTTTGGACTAATAGGTTTGGCGTTTGCGACACCTATAAGCCAAAATTATGGCATTAGAGTACAGATAGGGAGAAATGTCATTTGAGGAGTGATCTCTTTCCTCGGTTGGCTCCCTCCTCTGGAACAGCCTCCCCCTCCCTCTCTGTCGTGAGCCGGCTCTCCTCAAATTCCAGTAGCGCCTTAAGACTCTCCTCTTCACCTCCTTCCACCTTCCCCTCCCTTGCTAAACCCTTCAGTCACTGAGATTGGTGGCCTTGGCCCTCATGTGTCCTCTTGCCTCATGGCCATTTTACCAGTCACCTGCAGCCCCTCCCACTCCTAGCACTTGCCCTTGGGCACCCATTGGTCTGTGTTCCCACACAGGACTGCAATTTGTATCGGCAGATGAGCATTCTTTCTATGCGACCCCTGCCTAGCACTTTACTGGAACTCACCCCATGGCACTTCGCCCCCCCCCCCGCTCCCAGGGGGATCTCCTCAGAACTTACCCCCCCCAACCCCCCCTCTCTCTCTCTCTGCACTTGCACGATCCGAATGCTCACAAGGCCTAGTAGGACCATCTCTATTGTGTTCATTATTGTATTCTACTGCCTTTGTTCCCATGTTCCATGTGGGCGCTTTGAAACACATTTTCTTGCTGTATAAGCGCAATGCACAATAAATAAATAAATGAAATAAGTCGGGTTAAAAACAAGCATTGGCAAAGTCACTGGTTTTGACTTGTGTCTAAGTTTTAAGCATTTGCAAGGTACTGCTATTATATAACCAGGTAGTGCAGCATTTTTGCACCCGCTACCATCAATGGGCAGTTAATACCACCATGGATCTGCCTGGCAAGTGCTTTTCCCTTGCCTACACGAAAGCCCGAAATGCAGGCATTGAGAGTGCTTTTTTAAATTTAAATGGATAATCTTGTTTACAGATAATATAATGTATAGGCAAGCAATCATAAGATGCACGCTTTAAGAGTATATTTATTCTGGCGTGTGCTGAATGTGGAATTCTCTGTGATTTTCTTTGTAAGGTGTGTTTGGGATGAACTGACTTCATAGAGCACAAAAAAAAAGACTGTGTCTCACTGTCTTGCCCAGGCTGGTTTACAGTGGCTATTCACAGGCGCGAACCCACTACTGATCAGCACGGGGGTTTTGACCTGCTCCGTTTCCGACCTGGGCCGATTCACCCCGCCTTAGACAACCTGGTTATTCAGTGCTCCCACAGAATCACCATATCGATGCCAAACTTAGTGTGGACACCCGATCGACATAGCACACAGCAGCCCAGAACTCCTGGACTCAAGTGATCCGACAGCCTCAGCCTCCCAAGTGGCTGGGATTACAGGCACACGCCACAGCACCCGGCCAGAGTTGCTTGCTGTATTGCTGTATTAGAGGTTCTTTGATGTGACATCAGAGGAGGGCTGACTCCAACTACTGGCCTTTGGAAGCAGTGCACATGGCTTTCTGGTTAGTTAGGCAATAACTAAGAGTATCACCAAGCCAAAATCCAGAAGGGATGATAAACATTCTCATCATCTGATCGCTTGCTCCATCAGTGGTTAGTCTCTCTGATATTGTACCTGGTGTTGCGGGGATGAGGCGATTTCTTCCTGCTTTCATCAGGTCGTGCAGTTACAGTTACCCCAGAATCAGAATCCCCTCTAGTCACCCCGCCCCCAATGTCTTGGTTGTCTAAACTGTTTCTTCATTCTTTAGTATGATTGTGAGTTGTCTCCCTAAAGTAACTGAAGAGAACTTCAATCCATTAGAGCAACTAGTGGCAATAGATTATTGACAGGGAAGAATCAGGACACATTCCGTGGCTGATTTTCCAGGGTGTTACCCCCAAAATCTTGTGATTTCTGATCAGGTGTTAATCATTGGGGAATATACACAAAGAGGAGGCCGCAAGGGAGGCGAGCATTAGGTGAGCAGAGCCGAGGACAGCAGACCTGCACAGCAGACGTATGGGGTGGCCCAGAACTCGGGAACAAGAAACACTGGGCATGCTATCAAAAGATTTTTTACCTGGAAATTCTCATTCGTGATTGGCTGGACTGAGTCTGAATGTTTGCAAATTGGTGCAAGCTTATGTAAGGTGCGGGTTACATGTTTCTATATATTTTTAGTTTGGACTAATAGGTTTGGCGTTTGCGACACCTATAAGCCAAAATTATGGCATTAGAGTACAGATAGGGAGAAATGTCATTTGAGGAGTGATCTCTTTCCTCGGTTGGCTCCCTCCTCTGGAACAGCCTCCCCCTCCCTCTCTGTCGTGAGCCGGATCTCCTCAAATTCCAGTAGCGCCTTAAGACTCTCCTCTTCACCTCCTTCCACCTTCCCCTCCCTTGCTAAACCCTTCAGTCACTGAGATTGGTGGCCTTGGCCCTCATGTGTCCTCTTGCCTCATGGCCATTTTACCAGTCACCTGCAGCCCCTCCCACTCCTAGCACTTGCCCTTGGGCACCCATTGGTCTGTGTTCCCACACAGGACTGCAATTTGTATCGGCAGATGAGCATTCTTTCTATGCGACCCCTGCCTAGCACTTTACTGGAACTCACCCCATGGCACTTCGCCCCCCCCCCCCCCGCTCCCAGGGGGATCTCCTCAGAACTTACCCCCCCCAAACCCCCTCCCCCTCTCTCTCTCTGCACTTGCACGATCCGAATGCTCACAAGGCCTAGTAGGACCATCTCTATTGTGTTCATTATTGTATTCTACTGCCTTTGTTCCCATGTTCCATGTGGGCGCTTTGAAACACATTTTTTTGCTGTATAAGCGCAATGCACAATAAATAAATAAATGAAATAAGTCGGGTTAAAAACAAGCATTGGCAAAGTCACTGGTTTTGACTTGTGTCTAAGTTTTAAGCATTTGCAAGGTACTGCTATTATATAACCAGGTAGTGCAGCATTTTTGCACCCGCTACCATCAATGGGCAGTTAATACCACCATGGATCTGCCTGGCAAGTGCTTTTCCCTTGCCTACACGAAAGCCCGAAATGCAGGCATTGAGAGTGCTTTTTTAAATTTAAATGGATAATCTTGTTTACAGATAATATAATGTATAGGCAAGCAATCATAAGATGCACGCTTTAAGAGTATATTTATTCTGGCGTGTGCTGAATGTGGAATTCTCTGTGATTTTCTTTGTAAGGTGTGTTTGGGATGAACTGACTTCATAGAGCACAAAAAAAAAGACTGTGTCTCACCCAGGCTGGTTTACAGTGGCTATTCACAGGCGCGAACCCACTACTGATCAGCACGGGGGTTTTGACCTGCTCCGTTTCCGACCTGGGCCGATTCACCCCGCCTTAGACAACCTGGTTATTCAGTGCTCCCACAGAATCACCATATCGATGCCAAACTTAGTGTGGACACCCGATCGACATAGCACACAGCAGCCCAGAACTCCTGGACTCAAGTGATCCGACAGCCTCAGCCTCCCAAGTAGCTGGGATTACAGGCACACGCCACAGCACCCGGCCAGAGTTGCTTGCTGTATTGCTGTATTAGAGGTTCTTTGATGTGACATCAGAGGAGGGCTGACTCCAACTACTGGCCTTTGGAAGCAGTGCACATGGCTTTCTGGTTAGTTAGGCAATAACTAAGAGTATCACCAAGCCAAAATCCAGAAGGGATGATAAACATTCTCATCATCTGATCGCTTGCTCAATCAATGGTTAGTCTCTCTGATATTGTAC
Source organism: Ambystoma mexicanum (assembly GCF_040938575.1). Classification (NCBI taxonomy): domain Eukaryota; kingdom Metazoa; phylum Chordata; class Amphibia; order Caudata; family Ambystomatidae; genus Ambystoma; species Ambystoma mexicanum. The sequence goes on along the minus strand of NC_090940.1, from coordinate 280,111,582 downwards.
CTGGTGTTGCGGGATGAGGCGATTTCTTCCTGCTTTCATCAGGTCGTGCAGTTACAGTTACCCCAGAATCAGAATCCCCTCTAGTCACCCCGCCCCCAATGTCTTGGTTGTCTAAACTGTTTCTTCATTCTTTAGTATGATTGTGAGTTGTCTCCCTAAAGTAACTGAAGAGAACTTCAATCCATTAGAGCAACTAGTGGCAATAGATTATTGACAGGGAAGAATCAGGACACATTCCGTGGCTGATTTTCCAGGGTGTTACCCCCAAAATCTTGTGATTTCTGATCAGGTGTTAATCATTGGGGAATATACACAAAGAGGAGGCCGCAAGGGAGGCGAGCATTAGGTGAGCAGAGCCGAGGACAGCAGACCTGCACAGCAGACGTATGGGGTGGCCCAGAACTCGGGAACAAGAAACACTGGGCATGCTATCAAAAGATTTTTTACCTGGAAATTCTCATTCGTGATTGGCTGGACTGAGTCTGAATGTTTGCAAATTGGTGCAAGCTTATGTAAGGTGCGGGTTACATGTTTCTATATATTTTTAGTTTGGACTAATAGGTTTGGCGTTTGCGACACCTATAAGCCAAAATTATGGCATTAGAGTACAGATAGGGAGAAATGTCATTTGAGGAGTGATCTCTTTCCTCGGTTGGCTCCCTCCTCTGGAACAGCCTCCCCCTCCCTCTCTGTCGTGAGCCGGATCTCCTCAAATTCCAGTAGCGCCTTAAGACTCTCCTCTTCACCTCCTTCCACCTTCCCCTCCCTTGCTAAACCCTTCAGTCACTGAGATTGGTGGCCTTGGCCCTCATGTGTCCTCTTGCCTCATGGCCATTTTACCAGTCACCTGCAGCCCCTCCCACTCCTAGCACTTGCCCTTGGGCACCCATTGGTCTGTGTTCCCACACAGGACTGCAATTTGTATCGGCAGATGAGCATTCTTTCTATGCGACCCCTGCCTAGCACTTTACTGGAACTCACCCCATGGCACTTCGCCCCCCCCCCGCTCCCAGGGGGATCTCCTCAGAACTTACCCCCCCCCCAACCCCCCCCTCTCTCTCTCTGCACTTGCACGATCCGAATGCTCACAAGGCCTAGTAGGACCATCTCTATTGTGTTCATTATTGTATTCTACTGCCTTTGTTCCCATGTTCCATGTGGGCGCTTTGAAACACATTTTTTTGCTGTATAAGCGCAATGCACAATAAATAAATAAATGAAATAAGTCGGGTTAAAAACAAGCATTGGCAAAGTCACTGGTTTTGACTTGTGTCTAAGTTTTAAGCATTTGCAAGGTACTGCTATTATATAACCAGGTAGTGCAGCATTTTTGCACCCGCTACCATCAATGGGCAGTTAATACCACCATGGATCTGCCTGGCAAGTGCTTTTCCCTTGCCTACACGAAAGCCCGAAATGCAGGCATTGAGAGTGCTTTTTTAAATTTAAATGGATAATCTTGTTTACAGATAATATAATGTATAGGCAAGCAATCATAAGATGCACGCTTTAAGAGTATATTTATTCTGGCGTGTGCTGAATGTGGAATTCTCTGTGATTTTCTTTGTAAGGTGTGTTTGGGATGAACTGACTTCATAGAGCACAAAAAAAAGACTGTGTCTCACTGTCTTGCCCAGGCTGGTTTACAGTGGCTATTCACAGGCGCGAACCCACTACTGATCAGCACGGGGGTTTTGACCTGCTCCGTTTCCGACCTGGGCCGATTCACCCCGCCTTAGACAACCTGGTTATTCAGTGCTCCCACAGAATCACCATATCGATGCCAAACTTAGTGTGGACACCCGATCGACATAGCACACAGCAGCCCAGAACTCCTGGACTCAAGTGATCCGACAGCCTCAGCCTCCCAAGTGGCTGGGATTACAGGCACACGCCACAGCACCCTGCCAGAGTTGCTTGCTGTATTGCTTTATTAGAGGTTCTTTGATGTGACATCAGAGGAGGGCTGACTCCAACTACTGGCCTTTGGAAGCAGTGCACATGGCTTTCTGGTTAGTTAGGCAATAACTAAGAGTATCACCAAGCCAAAATCCAGAAGGGATGATAAACATACTCATCATCTGATCGCTTGCTCCATCAGTGGTTAGTCTCTCTGATATTGTACCTGGTGTTGCGGGGATGAGGCGATTTCTTCCTGCTTTCATCAGGTCGTGCAGTTACAGTTACCCCAGAATCAGAATCCCCTCTAGTCACCCCGCCCCCAATGTCTTGGTTGTCTAAACTGTTTCTTCATTCTTTAGTATGATTGTGAGTTGTCTCCCTAAAGTAACTGAAGAGAACTTCAATCCATTAGAGCAACTAGTGGCAATAGATTATTGACAGGGAAGAATCAGGACACATTCCGTGGCTGATTTTCCAGGGTGTTACCCCCAAAGTCTTGTGATTTCTGATCAGGTGTTAATCATTGGGGAATATACACAAAGAGGAGGCCGCAAGGGAGGCGAGCATTATGTGAGCAGAGCCGAGGACAGCAGACCTGCACAGCAGACGTATGGGGTGGCCCAGAACTCGGGAACAAGAAACACTGGGCATGCTATCAAAAGATTTTTTACCTGGAAATTCTCATTCGTGATTGGCTGGACTGAGTCTGAATGTTTGCAAATTGGTGCAAGCTTATGTAAGGTGCGGGTTACATGTTTCTATATATTTTTAGTTTGGACTAATAGGTTTGGCGTTTGCGACACCTATAAGCCAAAATTATGGCATTAGAGTACAGATAGGGAGAAATGTCATTTGAGGAGTGATCTCTTTCCTCGGTTGGCTCCCTCCTCTGGAACAGCCTCCCCCTCCCTCTCTGTCGTGAGCCGGCTCTCCTCAAATTCCAGTAGCGCCTTAAGACTCTCCTCTTCACCTCCTTCCACCTTCCCCTCCCTTGCTAAACCCTTCAGTCACTGAGATTGGTGGCCTTGGCCCTCATGTGTCCTCTTGCCTCATGGCCATTTTACCAGTCACCTGCAGCCCCTCCCACTCCTAGCACTTGCCCTTGGGCACCCATTGGTCTGTGTTCCCACACAGGACTGCAATTTGTATCGGCAGATGAGCATTCTTTCTATGCGACCCCTGCCTAGCACTTTACTGGAACTCACCCCATGGCACGTCGCCCCCCCCCCCCGCTCCCAGGGGGATCTCCTCAGAACTTACCCCCCCCCCAACCCCCCCTCTCTCTCTCTCTGCACTTGCACAATCCGAATGCTCACAAGGCCTAGTAGGACCATCTCTATTGTGTTCATTATTGTATTCTACTGCCTTTGTTCCCATGTTCCATGTGGGCGCTTTGAAACACATTTTCTTGCTGTATAAGCGCAATGCACAATAAATAAATAAATGAAATAAGTCGGGTTAAAAACAAGCATTGGCAAAGTCACTGGTTTTGACTTGTGTCTAAGTTTTAAGCATTTGCAAGGTACTGCTATTATATAACCAGGTAGTGCAGCATTTTTGCACCCGCTACCATCAATGGCCAGTTAATACCACCATGGATCTGCCTGGCAAGTGCTTTTCCCTTGCCTACACGAAAGCCCGAAATGCAGGCATTGAGAGTGCTTTTTTAAATTTAAATGGATAATCTTGTTTACAGATAATATAATGTATAGGCAAGCAATCATAAGATGCACGCTTTAAGAGTATTTTTATTCTGGCGTGTGCTGAATGTGGAATTCTCTGTGATTTTCTTTGTAAGGTGTGTTTGGGATGAACTGACTTCATAGAGCACAAAAAAAAAGACTGTGTCTCACTGTCTTGCCCAGGCTGGTTTACAGTGGCTATTCACAGGCGCGAACCCACTACTGATCAGCACGGGGGTTTTGACCTGCTCCGTTTCCGACCTGGGCCGATTCACCCCGCCTTAGACAACCTGGTTATTCAGTGCTCCCACAGAATCACCATATCGATGCCAAACTTAGTGTGGACACCCGATCGACATAGCACACAGCAGCCCAGAACTCCTGGACTCAAGTGATCCGACAGCCTCAGCCTCCCAAGTGGCTGGGATTACAGGCACACGCCACAGCACCCGGCCAGAGTTGCTTGCTGTATTGCTGTATTAGAGGTTCTTTGATGTGACATCAGAGGAGGGCTGACTCCAACTACTGGCCTTTGGAAGCAGTGCACATGGCTTTCTGGTTAGTTAGGCAATAACTAAGAGTATCACCAAGCCAAAATCCAGAAGGGATGATAAACATTCTCATCATCTGATCGCTTGCTCCATCAGTGGTTAGTCTCTCTGATATTGTACCTGGTGTTGCGGGGATGAGGCGATTTCTTCCTGCTTTCATCAGGTCGTGCAGTTACAGTTACCCCAGAATCAGAATCCCCTCTAGTCACCCCGCCCCCAATGTCTTGGTTGTCTAAACTGTTTCTTCATTCTTTAGTATGATTGTGAGTTGTCTCCCTAAAGTAACTGAAGAGAACTTCAATCCATTAGAGCAACTAGTGGCAATAGATTATTGACAGGGAAGAATCAGGACACATTCCGTGGCTGATTTTCCAGGGTGTTACCCCCAAAATCTTGTGATTTCTGATCAGGTGTTAATCATTGGGGAATATACACAAAGAGGAGGCCGCAAGGGAGGCGAGCATTAGGTGAGCAGAGCCGAGGACAGCAGACCTGCACAGCAGACGTATGGGGTGGCCCAGAACTCGGGAACAAGAAACACTGGGCATGCTATCAAAAGATTTTTTACCTGGAAATTCTCATTCGTGATTGGCTGGACTGAGTCTGAATGTTTGCAAATTGGTGCAAGCTTATGTAAGGTGCGGGTTACATGTTTCTATATATTTTTAGTTTGGACTAATAGGTTTGGCGTTTGCGACACCTATAAGCCAAAATTATGGCATTAGAGTACAGATAGGGAGAAATGTCATTTGAGGAGTGATCTCTTTCCTCGGTTGGCTCCCTCCTCTGGAACAGCCTCCCCCTCCCTCTCTGTCGTGAGCCGGATCTCCTCAAATTCCAGTGGCGCCTTAAGACTCTCCTCTTCACCTCCTTCCACCTTCCCCTCCCTTGCTAAACCCTTCAGTCACTGAGATTGGTGGCCTTGGCCCTCATGTGTCCTCTTGCCTCATGGCCATTTTACCAGTCACCTGCAGCCCCTCCCACTCCTAGCACTTGATCTTGGGCACCCATTGGTCTGTGTTCCCACACAGGACTGCAATTTGTGTCGGCAGATGAGCATTCTTTCTATGCGACCCCTGCCTAGCACTTTACTGGAACTCACCCCATGGCACTTCGCCCCCCCCCGCTCCCAGGGGGATCTCCTCAGAACTTACCCCCCCCCCCCAACCCCCCCCCCCCCTCTCTCTCTCTGCACTTGCACGATCCGAATGCTCACAAGGCCTAGTAGGACCATCTCTATTGTGTTCATTATTGTATTCTACTGCCTTTGTTCCCATGTTCCATGTGGGCGCTTTGAAACACATTTTTTTGCTGTATAAGCGCAATGCACAATAAATAAATAAATGAAATAAGTCGGGTTAAAAACAAGCATTGGCAAAGTCACTGGTTTTGACTTGTGTCTAAGTTTTAAGCATTTGCAAGGTACTGCTATTATATAACCAGTTAGTGCAGCATTTTTGCACCCGCTACCATCAATGGGCAGTTAATACCACCATGGATCTGCCTGGCAAGTGCTTTTCCCTTGCCTACACGAAAGCCCGAAATGCAGGCATTGAGAGTGCTTTTTTAAATTTAAATGGATAATCTTGTTTACAGATAATATAATGTATAGGCAAGCAATCATAAGATGCACGCTTTAAGAGTATATTTATTGTGGCGTGTGCTGAATGTGGAATTCTCTGTGATTTTCTTTGTAAGGTGTGTTTGGGATGAACTGACTTCATAGAGCACAAAAAAAAAGACTGTGTCTCACCCAGGCTGGTTTACAGTGGCTATTCACAGGCGCGAACCCACTACTGATCAGCACGGGGGTTTTGACCTGCTCCGTTTCCGACCTAGGCCGATTCACCCCGCCTTAGACAACCTGGTTATTCAGTGCTCCCACAGAATCACCATATCGATGCCAAACTTAGTGTGGACACCCGATCGACATAGCACACAGCAGCCCAGAACCCCTGGACTCAAGTGATCCGACAGCCTCAGCCTCCCAAGTGGCTGGGATTACAGGCACACGCCACAGCACCCGGCCAGAGTTGCTTGCTGTATTGCTGTATTAGAGGTTCTTTGATGTGACATCAGAGGAGGGCTGACTCCAACTACTGGCCTTTGGAAGCAGTGCACATGGCTTTCTGGTTAGTTAGGCAATAACTAAGAGTATCACCAAGCCAAAATCCAGAAGGGATGATAAACATTCTCATCATCTGATCGCTTGCTCCATCAGTGGTTAGTCTCTCTGATATTGTACCTGGTGTTGCGGGGATGAGGCGATTTCTTCCTGCTTTCATCAGGTCGTGCAGTTACAGTTACCCCAGAATCAGAATCCCCTCTAGTCACCCCGCCCCCAATGTCTTGGTTGTCTAAACTGTTTCTTCATTCTTTAGTATGATTGTGAGTTGTCTCCCTAAAGTAACTGAAGAGAACTTCAATCCATTAGAGCAACTAGTGGCAATAGATTATTGACAGGGAAGAATCAGGACACATTCCGTGGCTGATTTTCCAGGGTGTTACCCCCAAAATCTTGTGATTTCTGATCAGGTGTTAATCATTGGGGAATATACACAAAGAGGAGGCCGCAAGGGAGGCGAGCATTAGGTGAGCAGAGCCGAGGACAGCAGACCTGCACAGCAGACGTATGGGGTGGCCCAGAACTCGGGAACAAGAAACACTGGGCATGCTATCAAAAGATTTTTTACCTGGAAATTCTCATTCGTGATTGGCTGGACTGAGTCTGAATGTTTGCAAATTGGTGCAAGCTTATGTAAGGTGCGGGTTACATGTTTCTATATATTTTTAGTTTGGACTAATAGGTTTGGCGTTTGCGACACCTATAAGCCAAAATTATGGCATTAGAGTACAGATAGGGAGAAATGTCATTTGAGGAGTGATCTCTTTCCTCGGTTGGCTCCCTCCTCTGGACCAGCCTCCCCCTCCCTCTCTGTCGTGAGCCGGATCTCCTCAAATTCCAGTAGCGCCTTAAGACTCTCCTCTTCACCTCCTTCCACCTTCCCCTCCCTTGCTAAACCCTTCAGTCACTGAGATTGGTGGCCTTGGCCCTCATGTGTCCTCTTGCCTCATGGCCATTTTACCAGTCACCTGCAGCCCCTCCCACTCCTAGCACTTGCCCTTGGGCACCCATTGGTCTGTGTTCCCACACAGGACTGCAATTTGTGTCGGCAGATGAGCATTCTTTCTATGCGACCCCTGCCTAGCACTTTACTGGAACTCACCCCATGGCACTTCGCCCCCCCCCCGCTCCCAGGGGGATCTCCTCAGAACTTACCCCCCCCCAACCCCCCCCCTCTCTCTCTCTGCACTTGCACGATCCGAATGCTCACAAGGCCTAGTAGGACCATCTCTATTGTGTTCATTATTGTATTCTACTGCCTTTGTTCCCATGTTCCATGTGGGCGCTTTGAAACACATTTTTTTGCTGTATAAGCGCAATGCACAATAAATAAATAAATGAAATAAGTCGGGTTAAAAACAAGCATTGGCAAAGTCACTGGTTTTGACTTGTGTCTAAGTTTTAAGCATTTGCAAGGTACTGCTATTATATAACCAGGTAGTGCAGCATTTTTGCACCCGCTACCATCAATGGGCAGTTAATACCACCATGGATCTGCCTGGCAAGTGCTTTTCCCTTGCCTACACGAAAGCCCGAAATGCAGGCATTGAGAGTGCTTTTTTAAATTTAAATGGATAATCTTGTTTACAGATAATATAATGTATAGGCAAGCAATCATAAGATGCACGCTTTAAGAGTATATTTATTCTGGCGTGTGCTGAATGTGGAATTCTCTGTGATTTTCTTTGTAAGGTGTGTTTGGGATGAACTGAATTCATAGAGCACAAAAAAAAGACTGTGTCTCACTGTCTTGCCCAGGCTGGTTTACAGTGGCTATTCACAGGCGCGAACCCACTACTGATCAGCACGGGGGTTTTGACCTGCTCCGTTTCCGACCTGGGCCGATTCACCCCGCCTATTCAGTGCTCCCACAGAATCACCATATCGATGCCAAACTTAGTGTGGAAACACGATCGACATAGCACACAGCAGCCCAGAACTCCTGGACTCAAGTGATCCGACAGCCTCAGCCTCCCAAGTGGCTGGGATTACAGGCACACGCCACAGCACCCGGCCAGAGTTGCTTGCTGTATTGCTGTATTAGAGGTTCTTTGATGTGACATCAGAGGAGGGCTGACTCCAACTACTGGCCTTTGGAAGCAGTGCACATGGCTTTCTGGTTAGTTAGGCAATAACTAAGAGTATCACCAAGCCAAAATCCAGAAGGGATGATAAACATTCTCATCATCTGATCGCTTGCTCCATCAGTGGTTAGTCTCTCTGATATTGTACCTGGTGTTGCGGGGATGAGGCGATTTCTTCCTGCTTTCATTAGGTCGTGCAGTTACAGTTACCCCAGAATCAGAATCCCCTCTAGTCACCCCGCCCCCAATGTCTTGGTTGTCTAAACTGTTTCTTCATTCTTTAGTATGATTGTGAGTTGTCTCCCTAAAGTAACTGAAGAGAACTTCAATCCATTAGAGCAACTAGTGGCAATAGATTATTGACAGGGAAGAATCAGGACACATTCCGTGGCTGATTTTCCAGGGTGTTACCCCCAAAATCTTGTGATTTCTGATCAGGTGTTAATCATTGGGGAATATACACAAAGAGGAGGCCGCAAGGGAGGCGAGCATTAGGTGAGCAGAGCCGAGGACAGCAGACCTGCACAGCAGACGTATGGGGTGGCCCAGAACTCGGGAACAAGAAACACTGGGCATGCTATCAAAAGATTTTTTACCTGGAAATTCTCATTCGTGATTGGCTGGACTGAGTCTGAATGTTTGCAAATTGGTGCAAGCTTATGTAAGGTGCGGGTTACATGTTTCTATATATTTTTAGTTTGGACTAATAGGTTTGGCGTTTGCGACACCTATAAGCCAAAATTATGGCATTAGAGTACAGATAGGGAGAAATGTCATTTGAGGAGTGATCTCTTTCCTCGGTTGGCTCCCTCCTCTGGAACAGCCTCCCCCTCCCTCTCTGTCATGAGCCGGCTCTCCTCAAATTCCAGTAGCGCCTTAAGACTCTCCTCTTCACCTCCTTCCACCTTCGCCTCCCTTGCTAAACCCTTCAGTCACTGAGATTGGTGGCCTTGGCCCTCATGTGTCCTCTTGCCTCATGGCCATTTTACCAGTCACCTGCAGCCCCTCCCACTCCTAGCACTTGCCCTTGGGCACCCATTGGTCTGTGTTCCCACACAGGACTGCAATTTGTGTCGGCAGATGAGCATTCTTTCTATGCGACCCCTGCCTAGCACTTTACTGGAACTCACCCCATGGCACTTCGCCCCCCCCCCGCTCCCAGGGGGATCTCCTCAGAACTTACCCCCCCCCCCAACCCCCCCCTCTCTCTCTCTCTGCACTTGCACGATCCGAATGCTCACAAGGCCTAGTAGGACCATCTCTATTGTGTTCATTATTGTATTCTACTGCCTTTGTTCCCATGTTCCATGTGGGCGCTTTGAAACACATTTTTTTGCTGTATAAGCGCAATGCACAATAAATAAATAAATGAAATAAATCGGGTTAAAAACAAGCATTGGCAAAGTCACTGGTTTTGATTTGTGTCTAAGTTTTAAGCATTTGCAAGGTACTGCTATTATATAACCAGGTAGTGCAGCATTTTTGCCCCCGCTACCATCAATGGGCAGTTAATACCACCATGGATCTGCCTGGCAAGTGCTTTTCCCTTGCCTACACGAAAGCCCGAAATGCAGGCATTGAGAGTGCTTTTTTAAATTTAAATGGATAATCTTGTTTACAGATAATATAATGTATAGGCAAGCAATCATAAGATGCACACTTTAAGAGTATATTTATTCTGGCGTGTGCTGAATGTGGAATTCTCTGTGATTTTCTTTGTAAGGTGTGTTTGGGATGAACTGACTTCATAGAGCACAAAAAAAAGACTGTGTCTCACTGTCTTGCCCAGGCTGGTTTACAGTGGCTATTCACAGGCGCGAACCCACTACTGATCAGCACGGGGGTTTTGACCTGCTCCGTTTCCGACCTGGGCCGATTCACCCCGCCTTAGACAACCTGGTTATTCAGTGCTCCCACAGAATCACCATATCGATGCCAAACTTAGTGTGGACACCCGATCGACATAGCACACAGCAGCCCAGAACTCCTGGACTCAAGTGATCCGACAGCCTCAGCCTCCCAAGTGGCTGGGATTACAGGCACACGCCACAGCACCCGGCCAGAGTTGTTTGCTGTATTGCTGTATTAGAGGTTCTTTGATGTGACATCAGAGGAGGGCTGACTCCAACTACTGGCCTTTGGAAGCAGTGCACATGGCTTTCTGGTTAGTTAGGCAATAACTAAGAGTATCACCAAGCCAAAATCCAGAAGGGATGATAAACATTCTCATCATCTGATCGCTTGCTCCATCAGTGGTTAGTCTCTCTGATATTGTACCTGGTGTTGCGGGGATGAGGCGATTTCTTCCTGCTTTCATTAGGTCGTGCAGTTACAGTTACCCCAGAATCAGAATCCCCTCTAGTCACCCCGCCCCCAATGTCTTGGTTGTCTAAACTGTTTCTTCATTCTTTAGTATGATTGTGAGTTGTCTCCCTAAAGTAACTGAAGAGAACTTCAATCCATTAGAGCAACTAGTGGCAATAGATTATTGACAGGGAAGAATCAGGACACATTCCGTGGCTGATTTTCCAGGGTGTTACCCCCAAAATCTTGTGATTTCTGATCAGGTGTTAATCATTGGGGAATATACACAAAGAGGAGGCCGCAAGGGAGGCGAGCATTAGGTGAGCAGAGCCGAGGACAGCAGACCTGCACAGCAGACGTATGGGGTGGCACAGAACTCGGGAACAAGAAACACTGGGCATGCTATCAAAAGATTTTTTACCTGGAAATTCTCATTCGTGATTGGCTGGACTGAGTCTGAATGTTTGCAAATTGGTGAAAGCTTATGTAAGGTGCGGGTTACATGTTTCTATATATTTTTAGTTTGGACTAATAGGTTTGGCGTTTGCGACACCTATAAGCCAAAATTATGGCATTAGAGTACAGATAGGGAGAAATGTCATTTGAGGAGTGATCTCTTTCCTCGGTTGGCTCCCTCCTCTGGAACAGCCTCCCCCTCCCTCTCTGTCGTGAGCCGGCTCTCCTCAAATTCCAGTAGCGCCTTAAGACTCTCCTCTTCACCTCCTTCCACCTTCCCCTCCCTTGCTAAACCCTTCAGTCACTGAGATTGGTGGCCTTGGCCCTCATGTGTCCTCTTGCCTCATGGCCATTTTACCAGTCACCTGCAGCCCCTCCCACTCCTAGCACTTGCCCTTGGGCACCCATTGGTCTGTGTTCCCACACAGGACTGCAATTTGTATCGGCAGATGAGCATTCTTTCTATGCGACCCCTGCCTAGCACTTTACTGGAACTCACCCCATGGCACTTCGCCCCCCCCCCCCCGCTCCCAGGGGGATCTCCTCAGAACTTACCCCCCCCCAACCCCCCCCTCTCTCTCTCTGCACTTGCACGATCCGAATGCTCACAAGGCCTAGTAGGACCATCTCTATTGTGTTCATTATTGTATTCTACTGCCTTTGTTCCCATGTTCCATGTGGGCGCTTTGAAACACATTTTCTTGCTGTATAAGCGCAATGCACAATAAATAAATAAATGAAATAAGTCGGGTTAAAAACAAGCATTGGCAAAGTCACTGGTTTTGACTTGTGTCTAAGTTTTAAGCATTTGCAAGGTACTGCTATTATATAACCAGGTAGTGCAGCATTTTTGCACCCGCTACCATCAATGGGCAGTTAATACCACCATGGATCTGCCTGGCAAGTGCTTTTCCCTTGCCTACACGAAAGCCCGAAATGCAGGCATTGAGAGTGCTTTTTTAAATTTAATGGATAATCTTGTTTACAGATAATATAATGTATAGGCAAGCAATCATAAGATGCACGCTTTAAGAGTATATTTATTGTGGCGTGTGCTGAATGTGGAATTCTCTGTGATTTTCTTTGTAAGGTGTGTTTGGGATGAACTGACTTCATAGAGCACAAAAAAAAAGACTGTGTCTCACTGTCTTGCCCAGGCTGGTTTACAGTGGCTATTCACAGGCGCGAACCCACTACTGATCAGCACGGGGGTTTTGACCTGCTCCGTTTCCGACCTGGGCCGATTCACCCCGCCTTAGACAACCTGGTTATTCAGTGCTCCCACAGAATCACCATATCGATGCCAAACTTAGTGTGGACACCCGATCGACATAGCACACAGCAGCCCAGAACTCCTGGACTCAAGTGATCCGACAGCCTCAGCCTCCCAAGTGGCTGGGATTACAGGGACACGCCACAGCACCCGGCCAGAGTTGCTTGCTGTATTGCTGTATTAGAGGTTCTTTGATGTGACATCAGAGGAGGGCTGACTCCAACTACTGGCCTTTGGAAGCAGTGCACATGGCTTTCTGGTTAGTTAGGCAATAACTAAGAGTATCACCAAGCCAAAATCCAGAAGGGATGATAAACATTCTCATCATCTGATCGCTTGCTCCATCAGTGGTTAGTCTCTCTGATATTGTACCTGGTGTTGCGGGGATGAGGCGATTTCTTCCTGCTTTCATCAGGTCGTGCAGTTACAGTTACCCCAGAATCAGAATCCCCTCTAGTCACCCCGCCCCCAATGTCTTGGTTGTCTAAACTGTTTCTTCATTCTTTAGTATGATTGTGAGTTGTCTCCCTAAAGTAACTGAAGAGAACTTCAATCCATTAGAGCAACTAGTGGCAATAGATTATTGACAGGGAAGAATCAGGACACATTCCGTGGCTGATTTTCCAGGGTGTTACCCCCAAAATCTTGTGATTTCTGATCAGGTGTTAATCATTGGGGAATATACACAAAGAGGAGGCCGCAAGGGAGGCGAGCATTAGGTGAGCAGAGCCGGGGACAGCAGACCTGCACAGCAGACGTATGGGGTGGCCCAGAACTCGGGAACAAGAAACACTGGGCATGCTATCAAAAGATTTTTTACCTGGAAATTCTCATTCGTGATTGGCTGGACTGAGTCTGAATGTTTGCAAATTGGTGCAAGCTTATGTAAGGTGCGGGTTACATGTTTCTATATATTTTTAGTTTGGACTAATAGGTTTGGCGTTTGCGACACCTATAAGCCAAAATTATGGCATTAGAGTACAGATAGGGAGAAATGTCATTTGAGGAGTGATCTCTTTCCTCGGTTGGCTCCCTCCTCTGGAACAGCCTCCCCCTCCCTCTCTGTCGTGAGCCGGCTCTCCTCAAATTCCAGTAGCGCCTTAAGACTCTCCTCTTCACCTCCTTCCACCTTCCCCTCCCTTGCTAAACCCTTCAGTCACTGAGATTGGTGGCCTTGGCCCTCATGTGTCCTCTTGCCTCATGGCCATTTTACCAGTCACCTGCAGCCCCTCCCACTCCTAGCACTTGCCCTTGGGCACCCATTGGTCTGTGTTCCCACACAGGACTGCAATTTGTGTCGGCAGATGAGCATTCTTTCTATGCGACCCCTGCCTAGCACTTTACTGGAACTCACCCCATGGCACTTCGCCCCCCCCCCGCTCCCAGGGGGATCTCCTCAGAAGTTACCCCCCCCAACCCCCCCCCCTCTCTCTCTCTGCACTTGCACGATCCGAATGCTCACAAGGCCTAGTAGGACCATCTCTATTGTGTTCATTATTGTATTCTACTGCCTTTGTTCCCATGTTCCATGTGGGCGCTTTGAAACACATTTTTTTGCTGTATAAGCGCAATGCACAATAAATAAATAAATGAAATAAGTCGGGTTAAAAACAAGCATTGGCAAAGTCACTGGTTTTGACTTGTGTCTAAGTTTTAAGCATTTGCAAGGTACTGCTATTATATAACCAGGTAGTGCAGCATTTTTGCACCCGCTACCATCAATGGGCAGTTAATACCACCATGGATCTGCCTGGCAAGTGCTTTTCCCTTGCCTACACGAAAGCCCGAAATGCAGGCATTGAGAGTGCTTTTTTAAATTTAAATGGATAATCTTGTTTACAGATAATATAATGTATAGGCAAGCAATCATAAGATGCACGCTTTAAGAGTATATTTATTCTGGCGTGTGCTGAATGTGGAATTCTCTGTGATTTTCTTTGTAAGGTGTGTTTGGGATGAACTGACTTCATAGAGCACAAAAAAAGACTGTGTCTCACTGTCTTGCCCAGGCTGGTTTACAGTGGCTATTCACAGGCGCGAACCCACTACTGATCAGCACGGGGGTTTTGACCTGCTCCGTTTCCGACCTGGGCCGATTCACCCCGCCTTAGACAACCTGGTTATTCAGTGCTCCCACAGAATCACCATATCGATGCCAAACTTAGTGTGGACACCCGATCGACATAGCACACAGCAGCCCAGAACTCCTGGACTCAAGTGATCCGACAGCCTCAGCCTCCCAAGTGGCTGGGATTACAGGCACACGCCACAGCACCCGGCCAGAGTTGTTTGCTGTATTGCTGTATTAGAGGTTCTTTGATGTGACATCAGAGGAGGGCTGACTCCAACTACTGGCCTTTGGAAGCAGTGCACATGGCTTTCTGGTTAGTTAGGCAATAACTAAGAGTATCACCAAGCCAAAATCCAGAAGGGATGATAAACATTCTCATCATCTGATCGCTTGCTCCATCAGTGGTTAGTCTCTCTGATATTGTACCTGGTGTTGCGGGGATGAGGCGATTTCTTCCTGCTTTCATTAGGTCGTGCAGTTACAGTTACCCCAGAATCAGAATCCCCTCTAGTCACCCCGCCCCCAATGTCTTGGTTGTCTAAACTGTTTCTTCATTCTTTAGTATGATTGTGAGTTGTCTCTCTAAAGTAACTGAAGAGAACTTCAATCCATTAGAGCAACTAGTGGCAATAGATTATTGACAGGGAAGAATCAGGACACATTCCGTGGCTGATTTTCCAGGGTGTTACCCCCAAAATCTTGTGATTTCTGATCAGGTGTTAATCATTGGGGAATATACACAAAGAGGAGGCCGCAAGGGAGGCGAGCATTAGGTGAGCAGAGCCGAGGACAGCAGACCTGCACAGCAGACGTATGGGGTGGCCCAGAACTCGCGAACAAGAAACACTGGGCATGCTATCAAAAGATTTTTTACCTGGAAATTCTCATTCGTGATTGGCTGGACTGAGTCTGAATGTTTGCAAATTGGTGCAAGCTTATGTAAGGTGCGGGTTACATGTTTCTATATATTTTTAGTTTGGACTAATAGGTTTGGCGTTTGCGACACCTATAAGCCAAAATTATGGCATTAGAGTACAGATAGGGAGAAATGTCATTTGAGGAGTGATCTCTTTCCTCGGTTGGCTCCCTCCTCTGGAACAGCCTCCCCCTCCCTCTCTGTCGTGAGCCGGCTCTCCTCAAATTCCAGTAGCGCCTTAAGACTCTCCTCTTCACCTCCTTCCACCTTCCCCTCCCTTGCTAAACCCTTCAGTCACTGAGATTGGTGGCCTTGGCCCTCATGTGTCCTCTTGCCTCATGGCCATTTTACCAGTCACCTGCAGCCCCTCCCACTCCTAGCACTTGCCCTTGGGCACCCATTGGTCTGTGTTCCCACACAGGACTGCAATTTGTATCGGCAGATGAGCATTCTTTCTATGCGACCCCTGCCTAGCACTTTACTGGAACTCACCCCATGGCACTTCGCCCCCCCCCCCCGCTCCCAGGGGGATCTCCTCAGAACTTACCCCCCCCCAACCCCACCTCTCTCTCTCTCTGCACTTGCACGATCCGAATGCTCACAAGGCCTAGTAGGACCATCTCTATTGTGTTCATTATTGTATTCTACTGCCTTTGTTCCCATGTTCCATGTGGGCGCTTTGAAACACATTTTCTTGCTGTATAAGCGCAATGCACAATAAATAAATAAATGAAATAAGTCGGGTTAAAAACAAGCATTGGCAAAGTCACTGGTTTTGACTTGTGTCTAAGTTTTAAGCATTTGCAAGGTACTGCTATTATATAACCAGGTAGTGCAGCATTTTTGCACCCGCTACCATCAATGGGCAGTTAATACCACCATGGATCTGCCTGGCAAGTGCCTTTCCCTTGCCTACACGAAAGCCCGAAATGCAGGCATTGAGAGTGCTTTTTTAAATTTAAATGGATAATCTTGTTTACAGATAATATAATGTATAGGCAAGCAATCATAAGATGCACGCTTTAAGAGTATATTTATTGTGGCGTGTGCTGAATGTGGAATTCTCTGTGATTTTCTTTGTAAGGTGTGTTTGGGATGAACTGACTTCATAGAGCACAAAAAAAAGACTGTGTCTCACTGTCTTGCCCAGGCTGGTTTACAGTGGCTATTCACAGGCGCGAACCCACTACTGATCAGCACGGGGGTTTTGACCTGCTCCGTTTCCGACCTGGGCCGATTCACCCCGCCTTAGACAACCTGGTTATTCAGTGCTCCCACAGAATCACCATATCGATGCCAAACTTAGTGTGGACACCCGATCGACATAGCACACAGCAGCCCAGAACTCCTGGACTCAAGTGATCCGACAGCCTCAGCCTCCCAAGTGGCTGGGATTACAGGCACACGCCACAGCACCCGGCCAGAGTTGCTTGCTGTATTGCTGTATTAGAGGTTCTTTGATGTGACATCAGAGGAGGGCTGACTCCAACTACTGGCCTTTGGAAGCAGTGCACATGGCTTTCTGGTTAGTTAGGCAATAACTAAGAGTATCACCAAGCCAAAATCCAGAAGGGATGATAAACATTCTCATCATCTGATCGCTTGCTCCATCAGTGGTTAGTCTCTCTGATATTGTACCTGGTGTTGCGGGGATGAGGCGATTTCTTCCTGCTTTCATTAGGTCGTGCAGTTACAGTTACCCCAGAATCAGAATCCCCTCTAGTCACCCCGCCCCCAATGTCTTGGTTGTCTAAACTGTTTCTTCATTCTTTAGTATGATTGTGAGTTGTCTCCCTAAAGTAACTGAAGAGAACTTCAATCCATTAGAGCAACTAGTGGCAATAGATTATTGACAGGGAAGAATCAGGACACATTCCGTGGCTGATTTTCCAGGGTGTTACCCCCAAAATCTTGTGATTTCTGATCAGGTGTTAATCATTGGGGAATATACACAAAGAGGAGGCCGCAAGGGAGGCGAGCATTAGGTGAGCAGAGCCGAGGACAGCAGACCTGCACAGCAGACGTATGGGGTGGCCCAGAACTCGGGAACAAGAAACACTGGGCATGCTATCAAAAGATTTTTTACCTGGAAATTCTCATTCGTGATTGGCTGGACTGAGTCTGAATGTTTGCAAATTGGTGCAAGCTTATGTAAGGTGCGGGTTACATGTTTCTATATATTTTTAGTTTGGACTAATAGGTTTGGCGTTTGCGACACCTATAAGCCAAAATTATGGCATTAGAGTACAGATAGGGAGAAATGTCATTTGAGGAGTGATCTCTTTCCTCGGTTGGCTCCCTCCTCTGGAACAGCCTCCCCCTCCCTCTCTGTCATGAGCCGGCTCTCCTCAAATTCCAGTAGCGCCTTAAGACTCTCCTCTTCACCTCCTTCCACCTTCCCCTCCCTTGCTAAACCCTTCAGTCACTGAGATTGGTGGCCTTGGCCCTCATGTGTCCTCTTGCCTCATGGCCATTTTACCAGTCACCTGCAGCCCCTCCCACTCCTAGCACTTGCCCTTGGGCACCCATTGGTCTGTGTTCCCACACAGGACTGCAATTTGTGTCGGCAGATGAGCATTCTTTCTATGCGACCCCTGCCTAGCACTTTACTGGAACTCACCCCATGGCACTTCGCCCCCCCCCCGCTCCCAGGGGGATCTCCTCAGAACTTACCCCCCCCCCCAACCCCCCCCTCTCTCTCTCTCTGCACTTGCACGATCCGAATGCTCACAAGGCCTAGTAGGACCATCTCTATTGTGTTCATTATTGTATTCTACTGCCTTTGTTCCCATGTTCCATGTGGGCGCTTTGAAACACATTTTTTTGCTGTATAAGCGCAATGCACAATAAATAAATAAATGAAATAAGTCGGGTTAAAAACAAGCATTGGCAAAGTCACTGGTTTTGATTTGTGTCTAAGTTTTAAGCATTTGCAAGGTACTGCTATTATATAACCAGGTAGTGCAGCATTTTTGCCCCCGCTACCATCAATGGGCAGTTAATACCACCATGGATCTGCCTGGCAAGTGCTTTTCCCTGGCCTACACGAAAGCCCGAAATGCAGGCATTGAGAGTGCTTTTTTAAATTTAAATGGATAATCTTGTTTACAGATAATATAATGTATAGGCAAGCAATCATAAGATGCACGCTTTAAGAGTATATTTATTCTGGCGTGTGCTGAATGTGGAATTCTCTGTGATTTTCTTTGTAAGGTGTGTTTGGGATGAACTGACTTCATAGAGCACAAAAAAAAGACTGTGTCTCACTGTCTTGCCCAGGCTGGTTTACAGTGGCTATTCACAGGCGCGAACCCACTACTGATCAGCACGGGGGTTTTGACCTGCTCCGTTTCCGACCTGGGCCGATTCACATAGCACACAGCAGCCCAGAACTCCTGGACTCAAGTGATCCGACAGCCTCAGCCTCCCAAGTGGCTGGGATTACAGGCACACGCCACAGCACCCGGCCAGAGTTGCTTGCTGTATTGCTGTATTAGAGGTTCTTTGATGTGACATCAGAGGAGGGCTGACTCCAACTACTGGCCTTTGGAAGCAGTGCACATGGCTTTCTGGTTAGTTAGGCAATAACTAAGAGTATCACCAAGCCAAAATCCAGAAGGGATGATAAACATTCTCATCATCTGATCGCTTGCTCCATCAGTGGTTAGTCTCTCTGATATTGTACCTGGTGTTGCGGGGATGAGGCGATTTCTTCCTGCTTTCATTAGGTCGTGCAGTTACAGTTACCCCAGAATCAGAATCCCCTCTAGTCACCCCGCCCCCAATGTCTTGGTTGTCTAAACTGTTTCTTCATTCTTTAGTATGATTGTGAGTTGTCTCCCTAAAGTAACTGAAGAGAACTTCAATCCATTAGAGCAACTAGTGGCAATAGATTATTGACAGGGAAGAATCAGGACACATTCCGTGGCTGATTTTCCAGGGTGTTACCCCCAAAATCTTGTGATTTCTGATCAGGTGTTAATCATTGGGGAATATACACAAAGAGGAGGCCGCAAGGGAGGCGAGCATTAGGTGAGCAGAGCCGAGGACAGCAGACCTGCACAGCAGACGTATGGGGTGGCACAGAACTCGGGAACAAGAAACACTGGGCATGCTATCAAAAGATTTTTTACCTGGAAATTCTCATTCGTGATTGGCTGGACTGAGTCTGAATGTTTGCAAATTGGTGCAAGCTTATGTAAGGTGCGGGTTACATGTTTCTATATATTTTTAGTTTGGACTAATAGGTTTGGCGTTTGCGACACCTATAAGCCAAAATTATGGCATTAGAGTACAGATAGGGAGAAATGTCATTTGAGGAGTGATCTCTTTCCTCGGTTGGCTCCCTCCTCTGGAACAGCCTCCCCCTCCCTCTCTGTCGTGAGCCGGCTCTCCTCAAATTCCAGTAGCGCCTTAAGACTCTCCTCTTCACCTCCTTCCACCTTCCCCTCCCTTGCTAAACCCTTCAGTCACTGAGATTGGTGGCCTTGGCCCTCATGTGTCCTCTTGCCTCATGGCCATTTTACCAGTCACCTGCAGCCCCTCCCACTCCTAGCACTTGCCCTTGGGCACCCATTGGTCTGTGTTCCCACACAGGACTGCAATTTGTATCGGCAGATGAGCATTCTTTCTATGCGACCCCTGCCTAGCACTTTACTGGAACTCACCCCATGGCACTTCGCCCCCCCCCCCCCCCCGCTCCCAGGGGGATCTCCTCAGAACTTACCCCCCCCCAACCCCCCCTCTCTCTCTCTCTGCACTTGCACGATCCGAATGCTCACAAGGCCTAGTAGGACCATCTCTATTGTGTTCATTATTGTATTCTACTGCCTTTGTTCCCATGTTCCATGTGGGCGCTTTGAAACACATTTTCTTGCTGTATAAGCGCAATGCACAATAAATAAATAAATGAAATAAGTCGGGTTAAAAACAAGCATTGGCAAAGTCACTGGTTTTGACTTGTGTCTAAGTTTTAAGCATTTGCAAGGTACTGCTATTATATAACCAGGTAGTGCAGCATTTTTGCACCCGCTACCATCAATGGGCAGTTAATACCACCATGGATCTGCCTGGCAAGTGCTTTTCCCTTGCCTACACGAAAGCCCGAAATGCAGGCATTGAGAGTGCTTTTTTAAATTTAATGGATAATCTTGTTTACAGATAATATAATGTATAGGCAAGCAATCATAAGATGCACGCTTTAAGAGTATATTTATTGTGGCGTGTGCTGAATGTGGAATTCTCTGTGATTTTCTTTGTAAGGTGTGTTTGGGATGAACTGACTTCATAGAGCACAAAAAAAAAGACTGTGTCTCACTGTCTTGCCCAGGCTGGTTTACAGTGGCTATTCACAGGCGCGAACCCACTACTGATCAGCACGGGGGTTTTGACCTGCTCCGTTTCCGACCTGGGCCGATTCACCCCGCCTTAGACAACCTGGTTATTCAGTGCTCCCACAGAATCACCATATCGATGCCAAACTTATGTGGACACCCGATCGACATAGCACACAGCAGCCCAGAACTCCTGGACTCAAGTGATCCGACAGCCTCAGCCTCCCAAGTGGCTGGGATTACAGGGACACGCCACAGCACCCGGCCAGAGTTGCTTGCTGTATTGCTGTATTAGAGGTTCTTTGATGTGACATCAGAGGAGGGCTGACTCCAACTACTGGCCTTTGGAAGCAGTGCACATGGCTTTCTGGTTAGTTAGGCAATAACTAAGAGTATCACCAAGCCAAAATCCAGAAGGGATGATAAACATTCTCATCATCTGATCGCTTGCTCCATCAGTGGTTAGTCTCTCTGATATTGTACCTGGTGTTGCGGGGATGAGGCGATTTCTTCCTGCTTTCATCAGGTCGTGCAGTTACAGTTACCCCAGAATCAGAATCCCCTCTAGTCACCCCGCCCCCAATGTCTTGGTTGTCTAAACTGTTTCTTCATTCTTTAGTATGATTGTGAGTTGTCTCCCTAAAGTAACTGAAGAGAACTTCAATCCATTAGAGCAACTAGTGGCAATAGATTATTGACAGGGAAGAATCAGGACACATTCCGTGGCTGATTTTCCAGGGTGTTACCCCCAAAATCTTGTGATTTCTGATCAGGTGTTAATCATTGGGGAATATACACAAAGAGGAGGCCGCAAGGGAGGCGAGCATTAGGTGAGCAGAGCCGAGGACAGCAGACCTGCACAGCAGACGTATGGGGTGGCCCAGAACTCGGGAACAAGAAACACTGGGCATGCTATCAAAAGATTTTTTACCTGGAAATTCTCATTCGTGATTGGCTGGACTGAGTCTGAATGTTTGCAAATTGGTGCAAGCTTATGTAAGGTGCGGGTTACATGTTTCTATATATTTTTAGTTTGGACTAATAGGTTTGGCGTTTGCGACACCTATAAGCCAAAATTATGGCATTAGAGTACAGATAGGGAGAAATGTCATTTGAGGAGTGATCTCTTTCCTCGGTTGGCTCCCTCCTCTGGAACAGCCTCCCCCTCCCTCTCTGTCGTGAGCCGGCTCTCCTCAAATTCCAGTAGCGCCTTAAGACTCTCCTCTTCACCTCCTTCCACCTTCCCCTCCCTTGCTAAACCCTTCAGTCACTGAGATTGGTGGCCTTGGCCCTCATGTGTCCTCTTGCCTCATGGCCATTTTACCAGTCACCTGCAGCCCCTCCCACTCCTAGCACTTGCCCTTGGGCACCCATTGGTCTGTGTTCCCACACAGGACTGCAATTTGTGTCGGCAGATGAGCATTCTTTCTATGCGACCCCTGCCTAGCACTTTACTGGAACTCACCCCATGGCACTTCGCCCCCCCCCGCTCCCAGGGGGATCTCCTCAGAAGTTACCCCCCCCCCAACCCCCCCCTCTCTCTCTCTGCACTTGCACGATCCGAATGCTCACAAGGCCTAGTAGGACCATCTCTATTGTGTTCATTATTGTATTCTACTGCCTTTGTTCCCATGTTCCATGTGGGCGCTTTGAAACACATTTTTTTGCTGTATAAGCGCAATGCACAATAAATAAATAAATGAAATAAGTCGGGTTAAAAACAAGCATTGGCAAAGTCACTGGTTTTGACTTGTGTCTAAGTTTTAAGCATTTGCAAGGTACTGCTATTATATAACCAGGTAGTGCAGCATTTTTGCACCCGCTACCATCAATGGGCAGTTAATACCACCATGGATCTGCCTGGCAAGTGCTTTTCCCTTGCCTACACGAAAGCCCGAAATGCAGGCATTGAGAGTGCTTTTTTAAATTTAAATGGATAATCTTGTTTACAGATAATATAATGTATAGGCAAGCAATCATAAGATGCACGCTTTAAGAGTATATTTATTGTGGCGTGTGCTGAATGTGGAATTCTCTGTGATTTTCTTTGTAAGGTGTGTTTGGGATGAACTGACTTCATAGAGCACAAAAAAAGACTGTGTCTCACTGTCTTGCCCAGGCTGGTTTACAGTGGCTATTCACAGGCGCGAACCCACTACTGATCAGCACGGGGGTTTTGACCTGCTCCGTTTCCGACCTGGGCCGATTCACCCCGCCTTAGACAACCTGGTTATTCAGTGCTCCCACAGAATCACCATATCGATGCCAAACTTAGTGTGGACACCCGATCGACATAGCACACAGCAGCCCAGAACTCCTGGACTCAAGTGATCCGACAGCCTCAGCCTCCCAAGTGGCTGGGATTACAGGCACACGCCACAGCACCCGGCCAGAGTTGCTTGCTGTATTGCTGTATTAGAGGTTCTTTGATGTGACATCAGAGGAGGGCTGACTCCAACTACTGGCCTTTGGAAGCAGTGCACATGGCTTTCTGGTTAGTTAGGCAATAACTAAGAGTATCACCAAGCCAAAATCCAGAAGGGATGATAAACATTCTCATCATCTGATCGCTTGCTCCATCAGTGGTTAGTCTCTCTGATATTGTACCTGGTGTTGCGGGGATGAGGCGATTTCTTCCTGCTTTCATTAGGTCGTGCAGTTACAGTTACCCCAGAATCAGAATCCCCTCTAGTCACCCCGCCCCCAATGTCTTGGTTGTCTAAACTGTTTCTTCATTCTTTAGTATGATTGTGAGTTGTCTCCCTAAAGTAACTGAAGAGAACTTCAATCCATTAGAGCAACTAGTGGCAATAGATTATTGACAGGGAAGAATCAGGACACATTCCGTGGCTGATTTTCCAGGGTGTTACCCCCAAAATCTTGTGATTTTTGATCAGGTGTTAATCATTGGGGAATATACACAAAGAGGAGGCCGCAAGGGAGGCGAGCATTAGGTGAGCAGAGCCGAGGACAGCAGACCTGCACAGCAGACGTATGGGGTGGCCCAGAACTCGGGAACAAGAAACACTGGGCATGCTATCAAAAGATTTTTTACCTGGAAATTCTCATTCGTGATTGGCTGGACTGAGTCTGAATGTTTGCAAATTGGTGCAAGCTTATGTAAGGTGCGGGTTACATGTTTCTATATATTTTTAGTTTGGACTAATAGGTTTGGCGTTTGCGACACCTATAAGCCAAAATTATGGCATTAGAGTACAGATAGGGAGAAATGTCATTTGAGGAGTGATCTCTTTCCTCGGTTGGCTCCCTCCTCTGGAACAGCCTCCCCCTCCCTCTCTGTCGTGAGCCGGCTCTCCTCAAATTCCAGTAGCGCCTTAAGACTCTCCTCTTCACCTCCTTCCACCTTCCCCTCCCTTGCTAAACCCTTCAGTCACTGAGATTGGTGGCCTTGGCCCTCATGTGTCCTCTTGCCTCATGGCCATTTTACCAGTCACCTGCAGCCCCTCCCACTCCTAGCACTTGCCCTTGGGCACCCATTGGTCTGTGTTCCCACACAGGACTGCAATTTGTGTCGGCAGATGAGCATTCTTTCTATGCGACCCCTGCCTAGCACTTTACTGGAACTCACCCCATGGCACTTCGCCCCCCCCCCGCTCCCAGGGGGATCTCCTCAGAAGTTACCCCCCCCAACCCCCCCCTCTCTCTCTCTGCACTTGCACGATCCGAATGCTCACAAGGCCTAGTAGGACCATCTCTATTGTGTTCATTATTGTATTCTACTGCCTTTGTTCCCATGTTCCATGTGGGCGCTTTGAAACACATTTTTTTGCTGTATAAGCGCAATGCACAATAAATAAATAAATGAAATAAGTCGGGTTAAAAACAAGCATTGGCAAAGTCACTGGTTTTGACTTGTGTCTAAGTTTTAAGCATTTGCAAGGTACTGCTATTATATAACCAGGTAGTGCAGCATTTTTGCACCCGCTACCATCAATGGGCAGTTAATACCACCATAGATCTGCCTGGCAAGTGCTTTTCCCTTGCCTACACGAAAGCCCGAAATGCAGGCATTGAGAGTGCTTTTTTAAATTTAAATGGATAATCTTGTTTACAGATAATATAATGTATAGGCAAGCAATCATAAGATGCACGCTTTAAGAGTATATTTATTCTGGCGTGTGCTGAATGTGGAATTCTCTGTGATTTTCTTTGTAAGGTGTGTTTGGGATGAACTGACTTCATAGAGCACAAAAAAAAGACTGTGTCTCACTGTCTTGCCCAGGCTGGTTTACAGTGGCTATTCACAGGCGCGAACCCACTACTGATCAGCACGGGGGTTTTGACCTGCTCCGTTTCCGACCTGGGCCGATTCACCCCGCCTTAGACAACCTGGTTATTCAGTGCTCCCACAGAATCACCATATCGATGCCAAACTTAGTGTGGACACCCGATCGACATAGCACACAGCAGCCCAGAACTCCTGGACTCAAGTGATCCGACAGCCTCAGCCTCCCAAGTGGCTGGGATTACAGGCATACGCCACAGCACCCGGCCGGAGTTGCTTGCTGTATTGCTGTATTAGAGGTTCTTTGATGTGACATCAGAGGAGGGCTGACTCCAACTACTGGCCTTTGGAAGCAGTGCACATGGCTTTCTGGTTAGTTAGGCAATAACTAAGAGTATCACCAAGCCAAAATCCAGAAGGGATGATAAACATTCTCATCATCTGATCGCTTGCTCCATCAGTGGTTAGTCTCTCTGATATTGTACCTGGTGTTGCGGGGATGAGGCGATTTCTTCCTGCTTTCATTAGGTCGTGCAGTTACAGTTACCCCAGAATCAGAATCCCCTCTAGTCACCCCGCCCCCAATGTCTTGGTTGTCTAAACTGTTTCTTCATTCTTTAGTATGATTGTGAGTTGTCTCCCTAAAGTAACTGAAGAGAACTTCAATCCATTAGAGCAACTAGTGGCAATAGATTATTGACAGGGAAGAATCAGGACACATTCCGTGGCTGATTTTCCAGGGTGTTACCCCCAAAATCTTGTGATTTCTGATCAGGTGTTAATCATTGGGGAATATACACAAAGAGGAGGCCGCAAGGGAGGCGAGCATTAGGTGAGCAGAGCCGAGGACAGCAGACCTGCACAGCAGACGTAGGGGGTGGCACAGAACTCGGGAACAAGAAACACTGGGCATGCTATCAAAAGATTTTTTACCTGGAAATTCTCATTCGTGATTGGCTGGACTGAGTCTGAATGTTTGCAAATTGGTGCAAGCTTATGTAAGGTGCGGGTTACATGTTTCTATATATTTTTAGTTTGGACTAATAGGTTTGGCGTTTGCGACACCTATAAGCCAAAATTATGGCATTAGAGTACAGATAGGGAGAAATGTCATTTGAGGAGTGATCTCTTTCCTCGGTTGGCTCCCTCCTCTGGAACAGCCTCCCCCTCCCTCTCTGTCGTGAGCCGGCTCTCCTCAAATTCCAGTAGCGCCTTAAGACTCTCCTCTTCACCTCCTTCCACCTTCCCCTCCCTTGCTAAACCCTTCAGTCACTGAGATTGGTGGCCTTGGCCCTCATGTGTCCTCTTGCCTCATGGCCATTTTACCAGTCACCTGCAGCCCCTCCCACTCCTAGCACTTGCCCTTGGGCACCCATTGGTCTGTGTTCCCACACAGGACTGCAATTTGTATCGGCAGATGAGCATTCTTTCTATGCGACCCCTGCCTAGCACTTTACTGGAACTCACCCCATGGCACTTCGCCCCCCCCCCCCCCGCTCCCAGGGGGATCTCCTCAGAACTTACCCCCCCCCCAACCCCCCCTCTCTCTCTCTCTGCACTTGCACGATCCGAATGCTCACAAGGCCTAGTAGGACCATCTCTATTGTGTTCATTATTGTATTCTACTGCCTTTGTTCCCATGTTCCATGTGGGCGCTTTGAAACACATTTTCTTGCTGTATAAGCGCAATGCACAATAAATAAATAAATGAAATAAGTCGGGTTAAAAACAAGCATTGGCAAAGTCACTGGTTTTGACTTGTGTCTAAGTTTTAAGCATTTGCAAGGTACTGCTATTATATAACCAAGTAGTGCAGCATTTTTGCACCCGCTACCATCAATGGGCAGTTAATACCACCATGGATCTGCCTGGCAAGTGCTTTTCCCTTGCCTACACGAAAGCCCGAAATGCAGGCATTGAGAGTGCTTTTTTAAATTTAAATGGATAATCTTGTTTACAGATAATATAATGTATAGGCAAGCAATCATAAGATGCACGCTTTAAGAGTATATTTATTCTGGCGTGTGCTGAATGTGGAATTCTCTGTGATTTTCTTTGTAAGGTGTGTTTGGGATGAACTGACTTCATAGAGCACAAAAAAAAAGACTGTGTCTCACTGTCTTGCCCAGGCTGGTTTACAGTGGCTATTCACAGGCGCGAACCCACTACTGATCAGCACGGGGGTTTTGACCTGCTCCGTTTCCGACCTGGGCCGATTCACCCCGCCTTAGACAACCTGGTTATTCAGTGCTCCCACAGAATCACCATATCGATGCCAAACTTAGTGTGGACACCCGATCGACATAGCACACAGCAGCCCAGAACTCCTGGACTCAAGTGATCCGACAGCCTCAGCCTCCCAAGTGGCTGGGATTACAGGCACACGCCACAGCACCCGGCCAGAGTTGCTTGCTGTATTGCTGTATTAGAGGTTCTTTGATGTGACATCAGAGGAGGGCTGACTCCAACTACTGGCCTTTGGAAGCAGTGCACATGGCTTTCTGGTTAGTTAGGCAATAACTAAGAGTATCACCAAGCCAAAATCCAGAAGGGATGATAAACATTCTCATCATCTGATCGCTTGCTCCATCAGTGGTTAGTCTCTCTGATATTGTACCTGGTGTTGCGGGGATGAGGCGATTTCTTCCTGCTTTCATCAGGTCGTGCAGTTACAGTTACCCCAGAATCAGAATCCCCTCTAGTCACCCCGCCCCCAATGTCTTGGTTGTCTAAACTGTTTCTTCATTCTTTAGTATGATTGTGAGTTGTCTCCCTAAAGTAACTGAAGAGAACTTCAATCCATTAGAGCATCTAGTGGCAATAGATTATTGACAGGGAAGAATCAGGACACATTCCGTGGCTGATTTTCCAGGGTGTTACCCCCAAAATCTTGTGATTTCTGATCAGGTGTTAATCATTGGGGAATATACACAAAGAGGAGGCCGCAAGGGAGGCGAGCATTAGGTGAGCAGAGCCGAGGACAGCAGACCTGCACAGCAGACGTATGGGGTGGCCCAGAACTCGGGAACAAGAAACACTGGGCATGCTATCAAAAGATTTTTTACCTGGAAATTCTCATTCGTGATTGGCTGGACTGAGTCTGAATGTTTGCAAATTGGTGCAAGCTTATGTAAGGTGCGGGTTACATGTTTCTATATATTTTTAGTTTGGACTAATAGGTTTGGCGTTTGCGACACCTATAAGCCAAAATTATGGCATTAGAGTACAGATAGGGAGAAATGTCATTTGAGGAGTGATCTCTTTCCTCGGTTGGCTCCCTCCTCTGGAACAGCCTCCCCCTCCCTCTCTGTCGTGAGCCGGCTCTCCTCAAATTCCAGTAGCGCCTTAAGACTCTCCTCTTCACCTCCTTCCACCTTCCCCTCCCTTGCTAAACCCTTCAGTCACTGAGATTGGTGGCCTTGGCCCTCATGTGTCCTCTTGCCTCATGGCCATTTTACCAGTCACCTGCAGCCCCTCCCACTCCTAGCACTTGCCCTTGGGCACCCATTGGTCTGTGTTCCCACACAGGACTGCAATTTGTGTCGGCAGATGAGCATTCTTTCTATGCGACCCCTGCCTAGCACTTTACTGGAACTCACCCCATGGCACTTCGCCCCCCCCCGCTCCCAGGGGGATCTCCTCAGAAGTTACCCCCCCCCCCAACCCCCCCCCCTCTCTCTCTGCACTTGCACGATCCGAATGCTCACAAGGCCTAGTAGGACCATCTCTATTGTGTTCATTATTGTATTCTACTGCCTTTGTTCCCATGTTCCATGTGGGCGCTTTGAAACACATTTTTTTGCTGTATAAGCGCAATGCACAATAAATAAATAAATGAAATAAGTCGGGTTAAAAACAAGCATTGGCAAAGTCACTGGTTTTGACTTGTGTCTAAGTTTTAAGCATTTGCAAGGTACTGCTATTATATAACCAGGTAGTGCAGCATTTTTGCACCCGCTACCATCAATGGGCAGTTAATACCACCATGGATCTGCCTGGCAAGTGCTTTTCCCTTGCCTACACGAAAGCCCGAAATGCAGGCATTGAGAGTGCTTTTTTAAATTTAAATGGATAATCTTGTTTACAGATAATATAATGTATAGGCAAGCAATCATAAGATGCACGCTTTAAGAGTATATTTATTCTGGCGTGTGCTGAATGTGGAATTCTCTGTGATTTTCTTTGTAAGGTGTGTTTGGGATGAACTGACTTCATAGAGCACAAAAAAAGACTGTGTCTCACTGTCTTGCCCAGGCTGGTTTACAGTGGCTATTCACAGGCGCGAACCCACTACTGATCAGCACGGGGGTTTTGACCTGCTCCGTTTCCGACCTGGGCCGATTCACCCCACCTTAGACAACCTGGTTATTCAGTGCTCCCACAGAATCACCATATCGATGCCAAACTTAGTGTGGACACCCGATCGACATAGCACACAGCAGCCCAGAACTCCTGGACTCAAGTGATCCGACAGCCTCAGCCTCCCAAGTGGCTGGGATTACAGGCACACGCCACAGCACCCGGCCAGAGTTGCTTGCTGTATTGCTGTATTAGAGGTTCTTTGATGTGACATCAGAGGAGGGCTGACTCCAACTACTGGCCTTTGGAAGCAGTGCACATGGCTTTCTGGTTAGTTAGGCAATAACTAAGAGTATCACCAAGCCAAAATCCAGAAGGGATGATAAACATTCTCATCATCTGATCGCTTGCTCCATCAGTGGTTAGTCTCTCTGATATTGTACCTGGTGTTGCGGGGATGAGGCGATTTCTTCCTGCTTTCATTAGGTCGTGCAGTTACAGTTACCCCAGAATCAGAATCCCCTCTAGTCACCCCGCCCCCAATGTCTTGGTTGTCTAAACTGTTTCTTCATTCTTTAGTATGATTGTGAGTTGTCTCCCTAAAGTAACTGAAGAGAACTTCAATCAATTAGAGCAACTAGTGGCAATAGATTATTGACAGGGAAGAATCAGGACACATTCCGTGGCTGATTTTCCAGGGTGTTACCCCCAAAATCTTGTGATTTCTGATCAGGTGTTAATCATTGGGGAATATACACAAAGAGGAGGCCGCAAGGGAGGCGAGCATTAGGTGAGCAGAGCCGAGGACAGCAGACCTGCACAGCAGACGTATGGGGTGGCCCAGAACTCGGGAACAAGAAACACTGGGCATGCTATCAAAAGATTTTTTACCTGGAAATTCTCATTCGTGATTGGCTGGACTGAGTCTGAATGTTTGCAAATTGGTGCAAGCTTATGTAAGGTGCGGGTTACATGTTTCTATATATTTTTAGTTTGGACTAATAGGTTTGGCGTTTGCGACACCTATAAGCCAAAATTATGGCATTAGAGTACAGATAGGGAGAAATGTCATTTGAGGAGTGATCTCTTTCCTCGGTTGGCTCCCTCCTCTGGAACAGCCTCCCCCTCCCTCTCTGTCGTGAGCCGGCTCTCCTCAAATTCCAGTAGCGCCTTAAGACTCTCCTCTTCACCTCCTTCCACCTTCCCCTCCCTTGCTAAACCCTTCAGTCACTGAGATTGGTGGCCTTGGCCCTCATGTGTCCTCTTGCCTCATGGCCATTTTACCAGTCACCTGCAGCCCCTCCCACTCCTAGCACTTGCCCTTGGGCACCCATTGGTCTGTGTTCCCACACAGGACTGCAATTTGTATCGGCAGATGAGCATTCTTTCTATGCGACCCCTGCCTAGCACTTTACTGGAACTCACCCCATGGCACTTCGCCCCCCCCCGCTCCCAGGGGGATCTCCTCAGAACTTACCCCCCCCCAACCCCACCTCTCTCTCTCTCTGCACTTGCACGATCCGAATGCTCACAAGGCCTAGTAGGACCATCTCTATTGTGTTCATTATTGTATTCTACTGCCTTTGTTCCCATGTTCCATGTGGGCGCTTTGAAACACATTTTCTTGCTGTATAAGCGCAATGCACAATAAATAAATAAATGAAATAAGTCGGGTTAAAAACAAGCATTGGCAAAGTCACTGGTTTTGACTTGTGTCTAAGTTTTAAGCATTTGCAAGGTACTGCTATTATATAACCAGGTAGTGCAGCATTTTTGCACCCGCTACCATCAATGGGCAGTTAATACCACCATGGATCTGCCTGGCAAGTGCCTTTCCCTTGCCTACACGAAAGCCCGAAATGCAGGCATTGAGAGTGCTTTTTTAAATTTAAATGGATAATCTTGTTTACAGATAATATAATGTATAGGCAAGCAATCATAAGATGCACGCTTTAAGAGTATATTTATTGTGGCGTGTGCTGAATGTGGAATTCTCTGTGATTTTCTTTGTAAGGTGTGTTTGGGATGAACTGACTTCATAGAGCACAAAAAAAAAGACTGTGTCTCACTGTCTTGCCCTGGCTGGTTTACAGTGGCTATTCACAGGCACGAACCCACTACTGATCAGCACGGGGGTTTTGACCTGCTCCGTTTCCGACCTGGGCCGATTCACCCCGCCTTAGACAACCTGGTTATTCAGTGCTCCCACAGAATCACCATATCGATGCCAAACTTAGTGTGGACACCCGATCGACATAGCACACAGCAGCCAAGAACTCCTGGACTCAAGTGATCCGACAGCCTCAGCCTCCCAAGTGGCTGGGATTACAGGCACACGCCACAGCACCCGGCCAGAGTTGCTTGCTGTATTGCTGTATTAGAGGTTCTTTGATGTGACATCAGAGGAGGGCTGACTCCAACTACTGGCCTTTGGAAGCAGTGCACATGGCTTTCTGGTTAGTTAGGCAATAACTAAGAGTATCACCAAGCCAAAATCCAGAAGGGATGATAAACATTCTCATCATCTGATCGCTTGCTCCATCAGTGGTTAGTCTCTCTGATATTGTACCTGGTGTTGCGGGGATGAGGCGATTTCTTCCTGCTTTCATTAGGTCGTGCAGTTACAGTTACCCCAGAATCAGAATCCCCTCTAGTCACCCCGCCCCCAATGTCTTGGTTGTCTAAACTGTTTCTTCATTCTTTAGTATGATTGTGAGTTGTCTCCCTAAAGTAACTGAAGAGAACTTCAATCCATTAGAGCAACTAGTGGCAATAGATTATTGACAGGGAAGAATCAGGACACATTCCGTGGCTGATTTTCCAGGGTGTTACCCCCAAAATCTTGTGATTTCTGATCAGGTGTTAATCATTGGGGAATATACACAAAGAGGAGGCCGCAAGGGAGGCGAGCATTAGGTGAGCAGAGCCGAGGACAGCAGACCTGCACAGCAGACGCATGGGGTGGCCCAGAACTCGGGAACAAGAAACACTGGGCATGCTATCAAAAGATTTTTTACCTGGAAATTCTCATTCGTGATTGGCTGGACTGAGTCTGAATGTTTGCAAATTGGTGCAAGCTTATGTAAGGTGCGGGTTACATGTTTCTATATATTTTTAGTTTGGACTAATAGGTTTGGCGTTTGCGACACCTATAAGCCAAAATTATGGCATTAGAGTACAGATAGGGAGAAATGTCATTTGAGGAGTGATCTCTTTCCTCGGTTGGCTCCCTCCTCTGGAACAGCCTCCCCCTCCCTCTCTGTCGTGAGCCGGCTCTCCTCAAATTCCAGTAGCGCCTTAAGACTCTCCTCTTCACCTCCTTCCACCTTCCCCTCCCTTGCTAAACCCTTCAGTCACTGAGATTGGTGGCCTTGGCCCTCATGTGTCCTCTTGCCTCATGGCCATTTTACCAGTCACCTGCAGCCCCTCCCACTCCTAGCACTTGCCCTTGGGCACCCATTGGTCTGTGTTCCCACACAGGACTGCAATTTGTGTCGGCAGATGAGCATTCTTTCTATGCGACCCCTGCCTAGCACTTTACTGGAACTCACCCCATGGCACTTCGCCCCCCCCCGCTCCCAGGGGGATCTCCTCAGAAGTTACCCCCCCCAACCCCCCCCTCTCTCTCTCTGCACTTGCACGATCCGAATGCTCACAAGGCCTAGTAGGACCATCTCTATTGTGTTCATTATTGTATTCTACTGCCTTTGTTCCCATGTTCCATGTGGGCGCTTTGAAACACATTTTTTTGCTGTATAAGCGCAATGCACAATAAATAAATAAATGAAATAAGTCGGGTTAAAAACAAGCATTGGCAAAGTCACTGGTTTTGACTTGTGTCTAAGTTTTAAGCATTTGCAAGGTACTGCTATTATATAACCAGGTAGTGCAGCATTTTTGCACCCGCTACCATCAATGGGCAGTTAATACCACCATAGATCTGCCTGGCAAGTGCTTTTCCCTTGCCTACACGAAAGCCCGAAATGCAGGCATTGAGAGTGCTTTTTTAAATTTAAATGGATAATCTTGTTTACAGATAATATAATGTATAGGCAAGCAATCATAAGATGCACGCTTTAAGAGTATATTTATTCTGGCGTGTGCTGAATGTGGAATTCTCTGTGATTTTCTTTGTAAGGTGTGTTTGGGATGAACTGACTTCATAGAGCACAAAAAAAAGACTGTGTCTCACTGTCTTGCCCAGGCTGGTTTACAGTGGTTATTCACAGGCGCGAACCCACTACTGATCAGCACGGGGGTTTTGACCTGCTCCGTTTCCGACCTGGGCCGATTCACCCCGCCTTAAACAACCTGGTTATTCAGTGCTCCCACAGAATCACCATATCGATGCCAAACTTAGTGTGGACACCCGATCGACATAGCACACAGCAGCCCAGAACTCCTGGACTCAAGTGATCCGACAGCCTCAGCCTCCCAAGTGGCTGGGATTACAGGCACACGCCACAGCACCCGGCCAGAGTTGCTTGCTGTATTGCTGTATTAGAGGTTCTTTGATGTGACATCAGAGGAGGGCTGACTCCAACTACTGGCCTTTGGAAGCAGTGCACATGGCTTTCTGGTTAGTTAGGCAATAACTAAGAGTATCACCAAGCCAAAATCCAGAAGGGATGATAAACATTCTCATCATCTGATCGCTTGCTCCATCAGTGGTTAGTCTCTCTGATATTGTACCTGGTGTTGCGGGGATGAGGCGATTTCTTCCTGCTTTCATTAGGTCGTGCAGTTACAGTTACCCCAGAATCAGAATCCCCTCTAGTCACCCCGCCCCCAATGTTTTGGTTGTCTAAACTGTTTCTTCATTCTTTAGTATGATTGTGAGTTGTCTCCCTAAAGTAACTGAAGAGAACTTCAATCCATTAGAGCAACTAGTGGCAATAGATTATTGACAGGGAAGAATCAGGACACATTCCGTGGCTGATTTTCCAGGGTGTTACCCCCAAAATCTTGTGATTTCTGATCAGGTGTTAATCATTGGGGAATATACACAAAGAGGAGGCCGCAAGGGAGGCGAGCATTAGGTGAGCAGAGCCGAGGACAGCAGACCTGCACAGCAGACGTATGGGGTGGCACAGAACTCGGGAACAAGAAACACTGGGCATGCTATCAAAAGATTTTTTACCTGGAAATTCTCATTCGTGATTGGCTGGACTGAGTCTGAATGTTTGCAAATTGGTGCAAGCTTATGTAAGGTGCGGGTTACATGTTTCTATATATTTTTAGTTTGGACTAATAGGTTTGGCGTTTGCGACACCTATAAGCCAAAATTATGGCATTAGAGTACAGATAGGGAGAAATGTCATTTGAGGAGTGATCTCTTTCCTCGGTTGGCTCCCTCCTCTGGAACAGCCTCCCCCTCCCTCTCTGTCGTGAGCCGGCTCTCCTCAAATTCCAGTAGCGCCTTAAGACTCTCCTCTTCACCTCCTTCCACCTTCCCCTCCCTTGCTAAACCCTTCAGTCACTGAGATTGGTGGCCTTGGCCCTCATGTGTCCTCTTGCCTCATGGCCATTTTACCAGTCACCTGCAGCCCCTCCCACTCCTAGCACTTGCCCTTGGGCACCCATTGGTCTGTGTTCCCACACAGGACTGCAATTTGTATCGGCAGATGAGCATTCTTTCTATGCGACCCCTGCCTAGCACTTTACTGGAACTCACCCCATGGCACTTGCCCCCCCCCCCGCCCCCCCCGCTCCCAGGGGGATCTCCTCAGAACTTACCCCCCCCAACCCCCCCTCTCTCTCTCTCTGCACTTGCACGATCCGAATGCTCACAAGGCCTAGTAGGACCATCTCTATTGTGTTCATTATTGTATTCTACTGCCTTTGTTCCCATGTTCCATGTGGGCGCTTTGAAACACATTTTCTTGCTGTATAAGCGCAATGCACGATAAATAAATAAATGAAATAAGTCGGGTTAAAAACAAGCATTGGCAAAGTCACTGGTTTTGACTTGTGTCTAAGTTTTAAGCATTTGCAAGGTACTGCTATTTTATAACCAGGTAGTGCAGCATTTTTGCACCCGCTACCATCAATGGGCAGTTAATACCACCATGCATCTGCCTGGCAAGTGCTTTTCCCTTGCCTACACGAAAGCCCGAAATGCAGGCATTGAGAGTGCTTTTTTAAATTTAAATGGATAATCTTGTTTACAGATAATATAATGTATAGGCAAGCAATCATAAGATGCACGCTTTAAGAGTATATTTATTGTGGCGTGTGCTGAATGTGGAATTCTCTGTGATTTTCTTTGTAAGGTGTGTTTGGGATGAACTGACTTCATAGAGCACAAAAAAAAAGACTGTGTCTCACTGTCTTGCCCAGGCTGGTTTACAGTGGCTATTCACAGGCGCGAACCCACTACTGATCAGCACGGGGGTTTTGACCTGCTCCGTTTCCGACCTGGGCCGATTCACCCCGCCTTAGACAACCTGGTTATTCAGTGCTCCCACAGAATCACCATATCGATGCCAAACTTAGTGTGGACACCCGATCGACATAGCACACAGCAGCCCAGAACTCCTGGACTCAAGTGATCCGACAGCCTCAGCCTCCCAAGTGGCTGGGATTACAGGCACACGCCACAGCACCCGGCCAGAGTTGCTTGCTGTATTGCTGTATTAGAGGTTCTTTGATGTGACATCAGAGGAGGGCTGACTCCAACTACTGGCCTTTGGAAGCAGTGCACATGGCTTTCTGGTTAGTTAGGCAATAACTAAGAGTATCACCAAGCCAAAATCCAGAAGGGATGATAAACATTCTCATCATCTGATCGCTTGCTCCATCAGTGGTTAGTCTCTCTGATATTGTACCTGGTGTTGCGGGGATGAGGCGATTTCTTCCTGCTTTCATCAGGTCGTGCAGTTACAGTTACCCCAGAATCAGAATCCCCTCTAGTCACCCCGCCCCCAATGTCTTGGTTGTCTAAACTGTTTCTTCATTCTTTAGTATGATTGTGAGTTGTCTCCCTAAAGTAACTGAAGAGAACTTCAATCCATTAGAGCATCTAGTGGCAATAGATTATTGACAGGGAAGAATCAGGACACATTCCGTGGCTGATTTTCCAGGGTGTTACCCCCAAAATCTTGTGATTTCTGATCAGGTGTTAATCATTGGGGAATATACACAAAGAGGAGGCCGCAAGGGAGGCGAGCATTAGGTGAGCAGAGCCGAGGACAGCAGACCTGCACAGCAGACGTATGGGGTGGCCCAGAACTCGGGAACAAGAAACACTGGGCATGCTATCAAAAGATTTTTTACCTGGAAATTCTCATTCGTGATTGGCTGGACTGAGTCTGAATGTTTGCAAATTGGTGCAAGCTTATGTAAGGTGCGGGTTACATGTTTCTATATATTTTTAGTTTGGACTAATAGGTTTGGCGTTTGCGACACCTATAAGCCAAAATTATGGCATTAGAGTACAGATAGGGAGAAATGTCATTTGAGGAGTGATCTCTTTCCTCGGTTGGCTCCCTCCTCTGGAACAGCCTCCCCCTCCCTCTCTGTCGTGAGCCGGATCTCCTCAAATTCCAGTAGCGCCTTAAGACTCTCCTCTTCACCTCCTTCCACCTTCCCCTCCCTTGCTAAA
Source organism: Ambystoma mexicanum (assembly GCF_040938575.1). Lineage (NCBI taxonomy): Eukaryota > Metazoa > Chordata > Amphibia > Caudata > Ambystomatidae > Ambystoma > Ambystoma mexicanum. Next base: position 280,074,737 of record NC_090940.1, on the reverse strand, counting down.
CCCTTCAGTCACTGAGATTGGTGGCCTTGGCCCTCATGTGTCCTCTTGCCTCATGGCCATTTTACCAGTCACCTGCAGCCCCTCCCACTCCTAGCACTTGCCCTTGGGCACCCATTGGTCTGTGTTCCCACACAGGACTGCAATTTGTGTCGGCAGATGAGCATTCTTTCTATGCGACCCCTGCCTAGCACTTTACTGGAACTCACCCCATGGCACTTCGCCCCCCTCCCGCTCCCAGGGGGATCTCCTCAGAACTTACCCCCCCCCCCCAACCCCCCCCCCCTCTCTCTCTCTGCACTTGCACGATCCGAATGCTCACAAGGCCTAGTAGGACCATCTCTATTGTGTTCATTATTGTATTCTACTGCCTTTGTTCCCATGTTCCATGTGGGCGCTTTGAAACACATTTTTTTGCTGTATAAGCGCAATGCACAATAAATAAATAAATGAAATAAGTCGGGTTAAAAACAAGCATTGGCAAAGTCACTGGTTTTGACTTGTGTCTAAGTTTTAAGCATTTGCAAGGTACTGCTATTATATAACCAGGTAGTGCAGCATTTTTGCACCCGCTACCATCAATGGGCAGTTAATACCACCATGGATCTGCCTGGCAAGTGCTTTTCCCTTGCCTACACGAAAGCCCGAAATGCAGGCATTGAGAGTGCTTTTTTAAATTTAAATGGATAATCTTGTTTACAGATAATATAATGTATAGGCAAGCAATCATAAGATGCACGCTTTAAGAGTATATTTATTCTGGCGTGTGCTGAATGTGGAATTCTCTGTGATTTTCTTTGTAAGGTGTGTTTGGGATGAACTGACTTCATAGAGCACAAAAAAAGACTGTGTCTCACTGTCTTGCCCAGGCTGGTTTACAGTGGCTATTCACAGGCGCGAACCCACTACTGATCAGCACGGGGGTTTTGACCTGCTCCGTTTCCGACCTGGGCCGATTCACCCCGCCTTAGACAACCTGGTTATTCAGTGCTCCCACAGAATCACCATATCGATGCCAAACTTAGTGTGGACACCCGATCGACATAGCACACAGCAGCCCAGAACTCCTGGACTCAAGTGATCCGACAGCCTCAGCCTCCCACGTGGCTGGGATTACAGGCACACGCCACAGCACCCGGCCAGAGTTGCTTGCTGTATTGCTGTATTAGAGGTTCTTTGATGTGACATCAGAGGAGGGCTGACTCCAACTACTGGCCTTTGGAAGCAGTGCACATGGCTTTCTGGTTAGTTAGGCAATAACTAAGAGTATCACCAAGCCAAAATCCAGAAGGGATGATAAACATTCTCATCATCTGATCGCTTGCTCCATCAGTGGTTAGTCTCTCTGATATTGTACCTGGTGTTGCGGGGATGAGGCGATTTCTTCCTGCTTTCATTAGGTCGTGCAGTTACAGTTACCCCAGAATCAGAATCCCCTCTAGTCACCCCGCCCCCAATGTCTTGGTTGTCTAAACTGTTTCTTCATTCTTTAGTATGATTGTGAGTTGTCTCCCTAAAGTAACTGAAGAGAACTTCAATCCATTAGAGCAACTAGTGGCAATAGATTATTGACAGGGAAGAATCAGGATACATTCCGTGGCTGATTTTCCAGGGTGTTACCCCCAAAATCTTGTGATTTCTGATCAGGTGTTAATCATTGGGGAATATACACAAAGAGGAGGCCGCAAGGGAGGCGAGCATTAGGTGAGCAGAGCCGAGGACAGCAGACCTGCACAGCAGACGTATGGGGTGGCCCAGAACTCGGGAACAAGAAACACTGGGCATGCTATCAAAAGATTTTTTACCTGGAAATTCTCATTCGTGATTGGCTGGACTGAGTCTGAATGTTTGCAAATTGGTGCAAGCTTATGTAAGGTGCGGGTTACATGTTTCTATATATTTTTAGTTTGGACTAATAGGTTTGGCGTTTGCGACACCTATAAGCCAAAATTATGGCATTAGAGTACAGATAGGGAGAAATGTCATTTGAGGAGTGATCTCTTTCCTCGGTTGGCTCCCTCCTCTGGAACAGCCTCCCCCTCCCTCTCTGTCGTGAGCCGGCTCTCCTCAAATTCCAGTAGCGCCTTAAGACTCTCCTCTTCACCTCCTTCCACCTTCCCCTCCCTTGCTAAACCCTTCAGTCACTGAGATTGGTGGCCTTGGCCCTCATGTGTCCTCTTGCCTCATGGCCATTTTACCAGTCACCTGCAGCCCCTCCCACTCCTAGCACTTGCCCTTGGGCACCCATTGGTCTGTGTTCCCACACAGGACTGCAATTTGTATCGGCAGATGAGCATTCTTTCTATGCGACCCCTGCCTAGCACTTTACTGGAACTCACCCCATGGCACTTCGCCCCCCCCCGCTCCCAGGGGGATCTCCTCAGAACTTACCCCCCCCCCCAACCCCACCTCTCTCTCTCTCTGCACTTGCATGATCCGAATGCTCACAAGGCCTAGTAGGACCATCTCTATTGTGTTCATTATTGTATTCTACTGCCTTTGTTCCCATGTTCCATGTGGGCGCTTTGAAACACATTTTCTTGCTGTATAAGCGCAATGCACAATAAATAAATAAATGAAATAAGTCGGGTTAAAAACAAGCATTGGCAAAGTCACTGGTTTTGACTTGTGTCTAAGTTTTAAGCATTTGCAAGGTACTGCTATTATATAACCAGGTAGTGCAGCATTTTTGCACCCGCTACCATCAATGGGCAGTTAATACCACCATGGATCTGCCTGGCAAGTGCCTTTCCCTTGCCTACACGAAAGCCCGAAATGCAGGCATTGAGAATGCTTTTTTAAATTTAAATGGATAATCTTGTTTACAGATAATATAATGTATAGGCAAGCAATCATAAGATGCACGCTTTAAGAGTATATTTATTGTGGCGTGTGCTGAATGTGGAATTCTCTGTGATTTTCTTTGTAAGGTGTGTTTGGGATGAACTGACTTCATAGAGCACAAAAAAAAAGACTGTGTCTCACTGTCTTGCCCAGGCTGGTTTACAGTGGCTATTCACAGGCGCGAACCCACTACTGATCAGCACGGGGGTTTTGACCTGCTCCGTTTCCGACCTGGGCCGATTCACCCCGCCTTAGACAACCTGGTTATTCAGTGCTCCCACAGAATCACCATATCGATGCCAAACTTAGTGTGGACACCCGATCGACATAGCACACAGCAGCCCAGAACTCCTGGACTCAAGTGATCCGACAGCCTCAGCCTCCCAAGTGGCTGGGATTACAGGCACACGCCACAGCACCCGGCCAGAGTTGCTTGCTGTATTGCTGTATTAGAGGTTCTTTGATGTGACATCAGAGGAGGGCTGACTCCAACTACTGGCCTTTGGAAGCAGTGCACATGGCTTTCTGGTTAGTTAGGCAATAACTAAGAGTATCACCAAGCCAAAATCCAGAAGGGATGATAAACATTCTCATCATCTGATCGCTTGCTCCATCAGTGGTTAGTCTCTCTGATATTGTACCTGGTGTTGCGGGGATGAGGCGATTTCTTCCTGCTTTCATTAGGTCGTGCAGTTACAGTTACCCCAGAATCAGAATCCCCTCTAGTCACCCCGCCCCCAATGTCTTGGTTGTCTAAACTGTTTCTTCATTCTTTAGTATGATTGTGAGTTGTCTCCCTAAAGTAACTGAAGAGAACTTCAATCCATTAGAGCAACTAGTGGCAATAGATTATTGACAGGGAAGAATCAGGACACATTCCGTGGCTGATTTTCCAGGGTGTTACCCCCAAAATCTTGTGATTTCTGATCAGGTGTTAATCATTGGGGAATATACACAAAGAGGAGGCCGCAAGGGAGGCGAGCATTAGGTGAGCAGAGCCGAGGACAGCAGACCTGCACAGCAGACGTATGGGGTGGCACAGAACTCGGGAACAAGAAACACTGGGCATGCTATCAAAAGATTTTTTACCTGGAAATTCTCATTCGTGATTGGCTGGACTGAGTCTGAATGTTTGCAAATTGGTGCAAGCTTATGTAAGGTGCGGGTTACATGTTTCTATATATTTTTAGTTTGGACTAATAGGTTTGGCGTTTGCGACACCTATAAGCCAAAATTATGGCATTAGAGTACAGATAGGGAGAAATGTCATTTGAGGAGTGATCTCTTTCCTCGGTTGGCTCCCTCCTCTGGAACAGCCTCCCCCTCCCTCTCTGTCGTGAGCCGGCTCTCCTCAAATTCCAGTAGCGCCTTAAGACTCTCCTCTTCACCTCCTTCCACCTTCCCCTCCCTTGCTAAACCCTTCAGTCACTGAGATTGGTGGCCTTGGCCCTCATGTGTCCTCTTGCCTCATGGCCATTTTACCAGTCACCTGCAGCCCCTCCCACTCCTAGCACTTGCCCTTGGGCACCCATTGGTCTGTGTTCCCACACAGGACTGCAATTTGTATCGGCAGATGAGCATTCTTTCTATGCGACCCCTGCCTAGCACTTTACTGGAACTCACCCCATGGCACTTCGCTCCCCCCCCCCCCCCGCTCCCAGGGGGATCTCCTCAGAACTTACCCCCCCCCAACCCCCCCTCTCTCTCTCTCTGCACTTGCACGATCCGAATGCTCACAAGGCCTAGTAGGACCATCTCTATTGTGTTCATTATTGTATTCTACTGCCTTTGTTCCCATGTTCCATGTGGGCGCTTTGAAACACATTTTCTTGCTGTATAAGCGCAATGCACAATAAATAAATAAATGAAATAAGTCGGGTTAAAAACAAGCATTGGCAAAGTCACTGGTTTTGACTTGTGTCTAAGTTTTAAGCATTTGCAAGGTACTGCTATTATATAACCAGGTAGTGCAGCATTTTTGCACCCGCTACCATCAATGGGCAGTTAATACCACCATGGATCTGCCTGGCAAGTGCTTTTCCCTTGCCTACACGAAAGCCCGAAATGCAGGCATTGAGAGTGCTTTTTTAAATTTAAATGGATAATCTTGTTTACAGATAATATAATGTATAGGCAAGCAATCATAAGATGCACGCTTTAAGAGTATATTTATTCTGGCGTGTGCTGAATGTGGAATTCTCTGTGATTTTCTTTGTAAGGTGTGTTTGGGATGAACTGACTTCATAGAGCACAAAAAAAAGACTGTGTCTCACTGTCTTGCCCAGGCTGGTTTACAGTGGCTATTCACAGGCGCGAACCCACTACTGATCAGCACGGGGGTTTTGACCTGCTCCGTTTCCGACCTGGGCCGATTCACCCCGCCTTAGACAACCTGGTTATTCAGTGCTCCCACAGAATCACCATATCGATGCCAAACTTAGTGTGGACACCCGATCGACATAGCACACAGCAGCCCAGAACTCCTGGACTCAAGTGATCCGACAGCCTCAGCCTCCCAAGTGGCTGGGATTACAGGCACACGCCACAGCACCCGGCCAGAGTTGCTTGCTGTATTGCTGTATTAGAGGTTCTTTGATGTGACATCAGAGGAGGGCTGACTCCACCTACTGGCCTTTGGAAGCAGTGCACATGGCTTTCTGGTTAGTTAGGCAATAACTAAGAGTATCACCAAGCCAAAATCCAGAAGGGATGATAAACATTCTCATCATCTGATCGCTTGCTCCATCAGTGGTTAGTCTCTCTGATATTGTACCTGGTGTTGCGGGGATGAGGCGATTTCTTCCTGCTTTCATCAGGTCGTGCAGTTACAGTTACCCCAGAATCAGAATCCCCTCTAGTCACCCCGCCCCCAATGTCTTGGTTGTCTAAACTGTTTCTTCATTCTTTAGTATGATTGTGAGTTGTCTCCCTAAAGTAACTGAAGAGAACTTCAATCCATTAGAGCATCTAGTGGCAATAGATTATTGACAGGGAAGAATCAGGACACATTCCGTGGCTGATTTTCCAGGGTGTTACCCCCAAAATCTTGTGATTTCTGATCAGGTGTTAATCATTGGGGAATATACACAAAGAGGAGGCCGCAAGGGAGGCGAGCATTAGGTGAGCAGAGCCGAGGACAGCAGACCTGCACAGCAGACGTATGGGGTGGCCCAGAACTCGGGAACAAGAAACACTGGGCATGCTATCAAAAGATTTTTTACCTGGAAATTCTCATTCGTGATTGGCTGGACTGAGTCTGAATGTTTGCAAATTGGTGCAAGCTTATGTAAGGTGCGGGTTACATGTTTCTATATATTTTTAGTTTGGACTAATAGGTTTGGCGTTTGCGACACCTATAAGCCAAAATTATGGCATTAGAGTACAGATAGGGAGAAATGTCATTTGAGGAGTGATCTCTTTCCTCGGTTGGCTCCCTCCTCTGGAACAGCCTCCCCCTCCCTCTCTGTCGTGAGCCGGATCTCCTCAAATTCCAGTAGCGCCTTAAGACTCTCCTCTTCACCTCCTTCCACCTTCCCCTCCCTTGCTAAACCCTTCAGTCACTGAGATTGGTGGCCTTGGCCCTCATGTGTCCTCTTGCCTCATGGCCATTTTACCAGTCACCTGCAGCCCCTCCCACTCCTAGCACTTGCCCTTGGGCACCCATTGGTCTGTGTTCCCACACAGGACTGCAATTTGTGTCGGCAGATGAGCATTCTTTCTATGCGACCCCTGCCTAGCACTTTACTGGAACTCACCCCATGGCACTTCGCCCCCCTCCCGCTCCCAGGGGGATCTCCTCAGAACTTACCCCCCCCCCAACCCCCCCCCTCTCTCTCTCTGCACTTGCACGATCCGAATGCTCACAAGGCCTAGTAGGACCATCTCTATTGTGTTCATTATTGTATTCTACTGCCTTTGTTCCCATGTTCCATGTGGGCGCTTTGAAACACATTTTTTTGCTGTATAAGCGCAATGCACAATAAATAAATAAATGAAATAAGTCGGGTTAAAAACAAGCATTGGCAAAGTCACTGGTTTTGACTTGTGTCTAAGTTTTAAGCATTTGCAAGGTACTGCTATTATATAACCAGGTAGTGCAGCATTTTTGCACCCGCTACCATCAATGGGCAGTTAATACCACCATGGATCTGCCTGGCAAGTGCTTTTCCCTTGCCTACACGAAAGCCCGAAATGCAGGCATTGAGAGTGCTTTTTTAAATTTAAATGGATAATCTTGTTTACAGATAATATAATGTATAGGCAAGCAATCATAAGATGCACGCTTTAAGAGTATATTTATTCTGGCGTGTGCTGAATGTGGAATTCTCTGTGATTTTCTTTGTAAGGTGTGTTTGGGATGAACTGACTTCATAGAGCACAAAAAAAAAGACTGTGTCTCACTGTCTTGCCCAGGCTGGTTTACAGTGGCTATTCACAGGCGCGAACCCACTACTGATCAGCACGGGGGTTTTGACCTGCTCCGTTTCCGACCTGGGCCGATTCACCCCGCCTTAGACAACCTGGTTATTCAGTGCTCCCACAGAATCACCATATCGATGCCAAACTTAGTGTGGACACCCGATCGACATAGCACACAGCAGCCCAGAACTCCTGGACTCAAGTGATCCGACAGCCTCAGCCTCCCAAGTGGCTGGGATTACAGGCACACGCCACAGCACCCGGCCAGAGTTGCTTGCTGTATTGCTGTATTAGAGGTTCTTTGATGTGACATCAGAGGAGGGCTGACTCCAACTACTGGCCTTTGGAAGCAGTGCACATGGCTTTCTGGTTAGTTAGGCAATAACTAAGAGTATCACCAAGCCAAAATCCAGAAGGGATGATAAACATTCTCATCATCTGATCGCTTGCTCCATCAGTGGTTAGTCTCTCTGATATTGTACCTGGTGTTGCGGGGATGAGGCGATTTCTTCCTGCTTTCATCAGGTCGTGCAGTTACAGTTACCCCAGAATCAGAATCCCCTCTAGTCACCCCGCCCCCAATGTCTTGGTTGTCTAAACTGTTTCTTCATTCTTTAGTATGATTGTGAGTTGTCTCCCTAAAGTAACTGAAGAGAACTTCAATCCATTAGAGCATCTAGTGGCAATAGATTATTGACAGGGAAGAATCAGGACACATTCCGTGGCTGATTTTCCAGGGTGTTACCCCCAAAATCTTGTGATTTCTGATCAGGTGTTAATCATTGGGGAATATACACAAAGAGGAGGCCGCAAGGGAGGCGAGCATTAGGTGAGCAGAGCCGAGGACAGCAGACCTGCACAGCAGACGTATGGGGTGGCCCAGAACTCGGGAACAAGAAACACTGGGCATGCTATCAAAAGATTTTTTACCTGGAAATTCTCATTCGTGATTGGCTGGACTGAGTCTGAATGTTTGCAAATTGGTGCAAGCTTATGTAAGGTGCGGGTTACATGTTTCTATATATTTTTAGTTTGGACTAATAGGTTTGGCGTTTGCGACACCTATAAGCCAAAATTATGGCATTAGAGTACAGATAGGGAGAAATGTCATTTGAGGAGTGATCTCTTTCCTCGGTTGGCTCCCTCCTCTGGAACAGCCTCCCCCTCCCTCTCTGTCGTGAGCCGGATCTCCTCAAATTCCAGTAGCGCCTTAAGACTCTCCTCTTCACCTCCTTCCACCTTCCCCTCCCTTGCTAAACCCTTCAGTCACTGAGATTGGTGGCCTTGGCCCTCATGTGTCCTCTTGCCTCATGGCCATTTTACCAGTCACCTGCAGCCCCTCCCACTCCTAGCACTTGCCCTTGGGCACCCATTGGTCTGTGTTCCCACACAGGACTGCAATTTGTGTCGGCAGATGAGCATTCTTTCTATGCGACCCCTGCCTAGCACTTTACTGGAACTCACCCCATGGCACTTCGCCCCCCCCCCGCTCCCAGGGGGATCTCCTCAGAAGTTACCCCCCCCCCAACCCCCCCCCCTCTCTCTCTCTGCACTTGCACGATCCGAATGCTCACAAGGCCTAGTAGGACCATCTCTATTGTGTTCATTATTGTATTCTACTGCCTTTGTTCCCATGTTCCATGTGGGCGCTTTGAAACACATTTTTTTGCTGTATAAGCGCAATGCACAATAAATAAATAAATGAAATAAGTCGGGTTAAAAACAAGCATTGGCAAAGTCACTGGTTTTGACTTGTGTCTAAGTTTTAAGCATTTGCAAGGTACTGCTATTATATAACCAGGTAGTGCAGCATTTTTGCACCCGCTACCATCAATGGGCAGTTAATACCACCATGGATCTGCCTGGCAAGTGCTTTTCCCTTGCCTACACGAAAGCCCGAAATGCAGGCATTGAGAGTGCTTTTTTAAATTTAAATGGATAATCTTGTTTACAGATAATATAATGTATAGGCAAGCAATCATAAGATGCACGCTTTAAGAGTATATTTATTCTGGCGTGTGCTGAATGTGGAATTCTCTGTGATTTTCTTTGTAAGGTGTGTTTGGGATGAACTGACTTCATAGAGCACAAAAAAAAAGACTGTGTCTCACTGTCTTGCCCAGGCTGGTTTACAGTGGCTATTCACAGGCGCGAACCCACTACTGATCAGCACGGGGGTTTTGACCTACTCCGTTTCCGACCTGGGCCGATTCACCCCGCCTTAGACAACCTGGTTATTCAGTGCTCCCACAGAATCACCATATCGATGCCAAACTTAGTGTGGACACCCGATCGACATAGCACACAGCAGCCCAGAACTCCTGGACTCAAGTGATCCGACAGCCTCAGCCTCCCAAGTGGCTGGGATTACAGGCACACGCCACAGCACCCGGCCAGAGTTGCTTGCTGTATTGCTGTATTAGAGGTTCTTTGATGTGACATCAGAGGAGGGCTGACTCCAACTACTGGCCTTTGGAAGCAGTGCACATGGCTTTCTGGTTAGTTAGGCAATAACTAAGAGTATCACCAAGCCAAAATCCAGAAGGGATGATAAACATTCTCATCATCTGATCGCTTGCTCCATCAGTGGTTAGTCTCTCTGATATTGTACCTGGTGTTGCGGGGATGAGGCGATTTCTTCCTGCTTTCATTAGGTCATGCAGTTACAGTTACCCCAGAATCAGAATCCCCTCTAGTCACCCCGCCCCCAATGTCTTGGTTGTCTAAACTGTTTCTTCATTCTTTAGTATGATTGTGAGTTGTCTCCCTAAAGTAACTGAAGAGAACTTCAATCCATTAGAGCAACTAGTGGCAATAGATTATTGACAGGGAAGAATCAGGACACATTCCGTGGCTGATTTTCCAGGGTGTTACCCCCAAAATCTTGTGATTTCTGATCAGGTGTTAATCATTGGGGAATATACACAAAGAGGAGGCCGCAAGGGAGGCGAGCATTAGGTGAGCAGAGCCGAGGACAGCAGACCTGCACAGCAGACGTATGGGGTGGCCCAGAACTCGGGAACAAGAAACACTGGGCATGCTATCAAAAGATTTTTTACCTGGAAATTCTCATTCGTGATTGGCTGGACTGAGTCTGAATGTTTGCAAATTGGTGCAAGCTTATGTAAGGTGCGGGTTACATGTTTCTATATATTTTTAGTTTGGACTAATAGGTTTGGCGTTTGCGACACCTATAAGCCAAAATTATGGCATTAGAGTACAGATAGGGAGAAATGTCATTTGAGGAGTGATCTCTTTCCTCGGTTGGCTCCCTCCTCTGGAACAGCCTCCCCCTCCCTCTCTGTCGTGAGCCGGCTCTCCTCAAATTCCAGTAGCGCCTTAAGACTCTCCTCTTCACCTCCTTCCACCTTCCCCTCCCTTGCTAAACCCTTCAGTCACTGAGATTGGTGGCCTTGGCCCTCATGTGTCCTCTTGCCTCATGGCCATTTTACCAGTCACCTGCAGCCCCTCCCACTCCTAGCACTTGCCCTTGGGCACCCATTGGTCTGTGTTCCCACACAGGACTGCAATTTGTGTCGGCAGATGAGCATTCTTTCTATGCGACCCCTGCCTAGCACTTTACTGGAACTCACCCCATGGCACTTCGCCCCCCCCCCGCTCCCAGGGGGATCTCCTCAGAAGTTACCCCCCCCCCAACCCCCCCCCTCTCTCTCTCTGCACTTGCACGATCCGAATGCTCACAAGGCCTAGTAGGACCATCTCTATTGTGTTCATTATTGTATTCTACTGCCTTTGTTCCCATGTTCCATGTGGGCGCTTTGAAACACATTTTTTTGCTGTATAAGCGCAATGCACAATAAATAAATAAATGAAATAAGTCGGGTTAAAAACACGCATTGGCAAAGTCACTGGTTTTGACTTGTGTCTAAGTTTTAAGCATTTGCAAGGTACTGCTATTATATAACCAGGTAGTGCAGCATTTTTGCACCCGCTACCATCAATGGGCAGTTAATACCACCATGGATCTGCCTGGCAAGTGCTTTTCCCTTGCCTACACGAAAGCCCGAAATGCAGGCATTGAGAGTGCTTTTTTAAATTTAAATGGATAATCTTGTTTACAGATAATATAATGTATAGGCAAGCAATCATAAGATGCACGCTTTAAGAGTATATTTATTCTGGCGTGTGCTGAATGTGGAATTCTCTGTGATTTTCTTTGTAAGGTGTGTTTGGGATGAACTGACTTCATAGAGCACAAAAAAAAGACTGTGTCTCACTGTCTTGCCCAGGCTGGTTTACAGTGGCTATTCACAGGCGCGAACCCACTACTGATCAGCACGGGGGTTTTGACCTGCTCCGTTTCCGACCTGGGCCGATTCACCCCACCTTAGACAACCTGGTTATTCAGTGCTCCCACAGAATCACCATATCGATGCCAAACTTAGTGTGGACACCCGATCGACATAGCACACAGCAGCCCAGAACTCCTGGACTCAAGTGATCCGACAGCCTCAGCCTCCCAAGTGGCTGGGATTACAGGCACACGCCACAGCACCCGGCCAGAGTTGTTTGCTGTATTGCTGTATTAGAGGTTCTTTGATGTGACATCAGAGGAGGGCTGACTCCAACTACTGGCCTTTGGAAGCAGTGCACATGGCTTTCTGGTTAGTTAGGCAATAACTAAGAGTATCACCAAGCCAAAATCCAGAAGGGATGATAAACATTCTCATCATCTGATCGCTTGCTCCATCAGTGGTTAGTCTCTCTGATATTGTACCTGGTGTTGCGGGGATGAGGCGATTTCTTCCTGCTTTCATTAGGTCGTGCAGTTACAGTTACCCCAGAATCAGAATCCCCTCTAGTCACCCCGCCCCCAATGTCTTGGTTGTCTAAACTGTTTCTTCATTCTTTAGTATGATTGTGAGTTGTCTCCCTAAAGTAACTGAAGAGAACTTCAATCCATTAGAGCAACTAGTGGCAATAGATTATTGACAGGGAAGAATCAGGACACATTCCGTGGCTGATTTTCCAGGGTGTTACCCCCAAAATCTTGTGATTTCTGATCAGGTGTTAATCATTGGGGAATATACACAAAGAGGAGGCCGCAAGGGAGGCGAGCATTAGGTGAGCAGAGCCGAGGACAGCAGACCTGCACAGCAGACGTATGGGGTGGCCCAGAACTCGGGAACAAGAAACACTGGGCATGCTATCAAAAGATTTTTTACCTGGAAATTCTCATTCGTGATTGGCTGGACTGAGTCTGAATGTTTGCAAATTGGTGCAAGCTTATGTAAGGTGCGGGTTACATGTTTCTATATATTTTTAGTTTGGACTAATAGGTTTGGCGTTTGCGACACCTATAAGCCAAAATTATGGCATTAGAGTACAGATAGGGAGAAATGTCATTTGAGGAGTGATCTCTTTCCTCGGTTGGCTCCCTCCTCTGGAACAGCCTCCCCCTCCCTCTCTGTCGTGAGCCGGCTCTCCCCAAATTCCAGTAGCGCCTTAAGACTCTCCTCTTCACCTCCTTCCACCTTCCCCTCCCTTGCTAAACCCTTCAGTCACTGAGATTGGTGGCCTTGGCCCTCATGTGTCCTCTTGCCTCATGGCCATTTTACCAGTCACCTGCAGCCCCTCCCACTCCTAGCACTTGCCCTTGGGCACCCATTGGTCTGTGTTCCCACACAGGACTGCAATTTGTATCGGCAGATGAGCATTCTTTCTATGCGACCCCTGCCTAGCACTTTACTGGAACTCACCCCATGGCACTTCGCCCCCCCCCCGCTCCCAGGGGGATCTCCTCAGAACTTACCCCCCCCCAACCCCACCTCTCTCTCTCTCTGCACTTGCACGATCCGAATGCTCACAAGGCCTAGTAGGACCATCTCTATTGTGTTCATTATTGTATTCTACTGCCTTTGTTCCCATGTTCCATGTGGGCGCTTTGAAACACATTTTCTTGCTGTATAAGCGCAATGCACAATAAATAAATAAATGAAATAAGTCGGGTTAAAAACAAGCATTGGCAAAGTCACTGGTTTTGACTTGTGTCTAAGTTTTAAGCATTTGCAAGGTACTGCTATTATATAACCAGGTAGTGCAGCATTTTTGCACCCGCTACCATCAATGGGCAGTTAATACCACCATGGATCTGCCTGGCAAGTGCCTTTCCCTTGCCTACACGAAAGCCCGAAATGCAGGCATTGAGAGTGCTTTTTTAAATTTAAATGGATAATCTTGTTTACAGATAATATAATGTATAGGCAAGCAATCATAAGATGCACGCTTTAAGAGTATATTTATTGTGGCGTGTGCTGAATGTGGAATTCTCTGTGATTTTCTTTGTAAGGTGTGTTTGGGATGAACTGACTTCATAGAGCACAAAAAAAAAGACTGTGTCTCACTGTCTTGCCCAGGCTGGTTTACAGTGGCTATTCACAGACGCGAACCCAGTACTGATCAGCACGGGGGTTTTGACCTGCTCCGTTTCCGACCTGGGCCGATTCACCCCGCCTTAGACAACCTGGTTATTCAGTGCTCCCACAGAATCACCATATCGATGCCAAACTTAGTGTGGACACCCGATCGACATAGCACACAGCAGCCCAGAACTCCTGGACTCAAGTGATCCAACAGCCTCAGCCTCCCAAGTGGCTGGGATTACAGGCACACGCCACAGCACCCGGCCAGAGTTGCTTGCTGTATTGCTGTATTAGAGGTTCTTTGATGTGACATCAGAGGAGGGCTGACTCCAACTACTGGCCTTTGGAAGCAGTGCACATGGCTTTCTGGTTAGTTAGGCAATAACTAAGAGTATCACCAAGCCAAAATCCAGAAGGGATGATAAACATTCTCATCATCTGATCGCTTGCTCCATCAGTGGTTAGTCTCTCTGATATTGTACCTGGTGTTGCGGGGATGAGGCGATTTCTTCCTGCTTTCATTAGGTCGTGCAGTTACAGTTACCCCAGAATCAGAATCCCCTCTAGTCACCCCGCCCCCAATGTCTTGGTTGTCTAAACTGTTTCTTCATTCTTTAGTATGATTGTGAGTTGTCTCCCTAAAGTAACTGAAGAGAACTTCAATCCATTAGAGCAACTAGTGGCAATAGATTATTGACAGGGAAGAATCAGGACACATTCCGTGGCTGATTTTCCAGGGTGTTACCCCCAAAATCTTGTGATTTCTGATCAGGTGTTAATCATTGGGGAATATACACAAAGAGGAGGCCGCAAGGGAGGCGAGCATTAGGTGAGCAGAGCCGAGGACAGCAGACCTGCACAGCAGACGTATGGGGTGGCCCAGAACTCGGGAACAAGAAACACTGGGCATGCTATCAAAAGATTTTTTACCTGGAAATTCTCATTCGTGATTGGCTGGACTGAGTCTGAATGTTTGCAAATTGGTGCAAGCTTATGTAAGGTGCGGGTTACATGTTTCTATATATTTTTAGTTTGGACTAATAGGTTTGGCGTTTGCGACACCTATAAGCCAAAATTATGGCATTAGAGTACAGATAGGGAGAAATGTCATTTGAGGAGTGATCTCTTTCCTCGGTTGGCTCCCTCCTCTGGAACAGCCTCCCCCTCCCTCTCTGTCGTGAGCCGGCTCTCCTCAAATTCCAGTAGCGCCTTAAGACTCTCCTCTTCACCTCCTTCCACCTTCCCCTCCCTTGCTAAACCCTTCAGTCACTGAGATTGGTGGCCTTGGCCCTCATGTGTCCTCTTGCCTCATGGCCATTTTACCAGTCACCTGCAGCCCCTCCCACTCCTAGCACTTGCCCTTGGGCACCCATTGGTCTGTGTTCCCACACAGGACTGCAATTTGTGTCGGCAGATGAGCATTCTTTCTATGCGACCCCTGCCTAGCACTTTACTGGAACTCACCCCATGGCACTTCGCCCCCCCCCCCCCGCTCCCAGGGGGATCTCCTCAGAAGTTACCCCCCCCCCAACCCCCCCCCCCCCTCTCTCTCTCTGCACTTGCACGATCCGAATGCTCACAAGGCCTAGTAGGACCATCTCTATTGTGTTCATTATTGTATTCTACTGCCTTTGTTCCCATGTTCCATGTGGGCGCTTTGAAACACATTTTTTTGCTGTATAAGCGCAATGCACAATAAATAAATAAATGAAATAAGTCGGGTTAAAAACAAGCATTGGCAAAGTCACTGGTTTTGACTTGTGTCTAAGTTTTAAGCATTTGCAAGGTACTGCTATTATATAACCAGGTAGTGCAGCATTTTTGCACCCGCTACCATCAATGGGCAGTTAATACCACCATGGATCTGCCTGGCAAGTGCCTTTCCCTTGCCTACACGAAAGCCCGAAATGCAGGCATTGAGAGTGCTTTTTTAAATTTAAATGGATAATCTTGTTTACAGATAATATAATGTATAGGCAAGCAATCATAAGATGCACGCTTTAAGAGTATATTTATTGTGGCGTGTGCTGAATGTGGAATTCTCTGTGATTTTCTTTGTAAGGTGTGTTTGGGATGAACTGACTTCATAGAGCACAAAAAAAAAGACTGTGTCTCACTGTCTTGCCCAGGCTGGTTTACAGTGGCTATTCACAGGCGCGAACCCACTACTGATCAGCACGGGGGTTTTGACCTGCTCCGTTTCCGACCTGGGCCGATTCACCCCGCCTTAGACAACCTGGTTATTCAGTGCTCCCACAGAATCACCATATCGATGCCAAACTTAGTGTGGACACCCGATCGACATAGCACACAGCAGCCCAGAACTCCTGGACTCAAGTGATCCAACAGCCTCAGCCTCCCAAGTGGCTGGGATTACAGGCACACGCCACAGCACCCGGCCAGAGTTGCTTGCTGTATTGCTGTATTAGAGGTTCTTTGATGTGACATCAGAGGAGGGCTGACTCCAACTACTGGCCTTTGGAAGCAGTGCACATGGCTTTCTGGTTAGTTAGGCAATAACTAAGAGTATCACCAAGCCAAAATCCAGAAGGGATGATAAACATTCTCATCATCTGATCGCTTGCTCCATCAGTGGTTAGTCTCTCTGATATTGTACCTGGTGTTGCGGGGATGAGGCGATTTCTTCCTGCTTTCATTAGGTCGTGCAGTTACAGTTACCCCAGAATCAGAATCCCCTCTAGTCACCCCGCCCCCAATGTCTTGGTTGTCTAAACTGTTTCTTCATTCTTTAGTATGATTGTGAGTTGTCTCCCTAAAGTAACTGAAGAGAACTTCAATCCATTAGAGCAACTAGTGGCAATAGATTATTGACAGGGAAGAATCAGGACACATTCCGTGGCTGATTTTCCAGGGTGTTACCCCCAAAATCTTGTGATTTCTGATCAGGTGTTAATCATTGGGGAATATACACAAAGAGGAGGCCGCAAGGGAGGCGAGCATTAGGTGAGCAGAGCCGAGGACAGCAGACCTGCACAGCAGACGTATGGGGTGGCCCAGAACTCGGGAACAAGAAACACTGGGCATGCTATCAAAAGATTTTTTACCTGGAAATTCTCATTCGTGATTGGCTGGACTGAGTCTGAATGTTTGCAAATTGGTGCAAGCTTATGTAAGGTGCGGGTTACATGTTTCTATATATTTTTAGTTTGGACTAATAGGTTTGGCGTTTGCGACACCTATAAGCCAAAATTATGGCATTAGAGTACAGATAGGGAGAAATGTCATTTGAGGAGTGATCTCTTTCCTCGGTTGGCTCCCTCCTCTGGAACAGCCTCCCCCTCCCTCTCTGTCGTGAGCCGGCTCTCCTCAAATTCCAGTAGCGCCTTAAGACTCTCCTCTTCACCTCCTTCCACCTTCCCCTCCCTTGCTAAACCCTTCAGTCACTGAGATTGGTGGCCTTGGCCCTCATGTGTCCTCTTGCCTCATGGCCATTTTACCAGTCACCTGCAGCCCCTCCCACTCCTAGCACTTGCCCTTGGGCACCCATTGGTCTGTGTTCCCACACAGGACTGCAATTTGTGTCGGCAGATGAGCATTCTTTCTATGCGACCCCTGCCTAGCACTTTACTGGAACTCACCCCATGGCACTT
Organism: Ambystoma mexicanum; assembly: GCF_040938575.1. Lineage (NCBI taxonomy): Eukaryota > Metazoa > Chordata > Amphibia > Caudata > Ambystomatidae > Ambystoma > Ambystoma mexicanum. The sequence continues at coordinate 280,057,483 of NC_090940.1, read as the reverse complement.
CGCCCCCCCCCCCGCTCCCAGGGGGATCTCCTCAGAAGTTACCCCCCCCCAACCCCCCCCCCCTCTCTCTCTCTGCACTTGCACGATCCGAATGCTCACAAGGCCTAGTAGGACCATCTCTATTGTGTTCATTATTGTATTCTACTGCCTTTGTTCCCATGTTCCATGTGGGCGCTTTGAAACACATTTTTTTGCTGTATAAGCGCAATGCACAATAAATAAATAAATGAAATAAGTCGGGTTAAAAACAAGCATTGGCAAAGTCACTGGTTTTGACTTGTGTCTAAGTTTTAAGCATTTGCAAGGTACTGCTATTATATAACCAGGTAGTGCAGCATTTTTGCACCCGCTACCATCAATGGGCAGTTAATACCACCATGGATCTGCCTGGCAAGTGCTTTTCCCTTGCCTACACGAAAGCCCGAAATGCAGGCATTGAGAGTGCTTTTTTAAATTTAAATGGATAATCTTGTTTACAGATAATATAATGTATAGGCAAGCAATCATAAGATGCACGCTTTAAGAGTATATTTATTCTGGCGTGTGCTGAATGTGGAATTCTCTGTGATTTTCTTTGTAAGGTGTGTTTGGGATGAACTGACTTCATAGAGCACAAAAAAAAAGACTGTGTCTCACTGTCTTGCCCAGGCTGGTTTACAGTGGCTATTCACAGGCGCGAACCCACTACTGATCAGCACGGGGGTTTTGACCTGCTCCGTTTCCGACCTGGGCCGATTCACCCCGCCTTAGACAACCTGGTTATTCAGTGCTCCCACAGAATCACCATATCGATGCCAAACTTAGTGTGGACACCCGATCGACATAGCACACAGCAGCCCAGAACTCCTGGACTCAAGTGATCCGACAGCCTCAGCCTCCCAAGTGGCTGGGATTACAGGCACACGCCACAGCACCCGGCCAGAGTTGCTTGCTGTATTGCTGTATTAGAGGTTCTTTGATGTGACATCAGAGGAGGGCTGACTCCAACTACTGGCCTTTGGAAGCAGTGCACATGGCTTTCTGGTTAGTTAGGCAATAACTAAGAGTATCACCAAGCCAAAATCCAGAAGGGATGATAAACATTCTCATCATCTGATCGCTTGCTCCATCAGTGGTTAGTCTCTCTGATATTGTACCTGGTGTTGCGGGGATGAGGCGATTTCTTCCTGCTTTCATTAGGTCGTGCAGTTACAGTTACCCCAGAATCAGAATCCCCTCTAGTCACCCCGCCCCCAATGTCTTGGTTGTCTAAACTGTTTCTTCATTCTTTAGTATGATTGTGAGTTGTCTCCCTAAAGTAACTGAAGAGAACTTCAATCCATTAGAGCAACTAGTGGCAATAGATTATTGACAGGGAAGAATCAGGACACATTCCGTGGCTGATTTTCCAGGGTGTTACCCCCAAAATCTTGTGATTTCTGATCAGGTGTTAATCATTGGGGAATATACACAAAGAGGAGGCCGCAAGGGAGGCGAGCATTAGGTGAGCAGAGCCGAGGACAGCAGACCTGCACAGCAGACGTATGGGGTGGCCCAGAACTCGGGAACAAGAAACACTGGGCATGCTATCAAAAGATTTTTTACCTGGAAATTCTCATTCGTGATTGGCTGGACTGAGTCTGAATGTTTGCAAATTGGTGCAAGCTTATGTAAGGTGCGGGTTACATGTTTCTATATATTTTTAGTTTGGACTAATAGGTTTGGCGTTTGCGACACCTATAAGCCAAAATTATGGCATTAGAGTACAGATAGGGAGAAATGTCATTTGAGGAGTGATCTCTTTCCTCGGTTGGCTCCCTCCTCTGGAACAGCCTCCCCCTCCCTCTCTGTCGTGAGCCGGCTCTCCTCAAATTCCAGTAGCGCCTTAAGACTCTCCTCTTCACCTCCTTCCACCTTCCCCTCCCTTGCTAAACCCTTCAGTCACTGAGATTGGTGGCCTTGGCCCTCATGTGTCCTCTTGCCTCATGGCCATTTTACCAGTCACCTGCAGCCCCTCCCACTCCTAGCACTTGCCCTTGGGCACCCATTGGTCTGTGTTCCCACACAGGACTGCAATTTGTGTCGGCAGATGAGCATTCTTTCTATGCGACCCCTGCCTAGCACTTTACTGGAACTCACCCCATGGCACTTCGCCCCCCCCCCCCGCTCCCAGGGGGATCTCCTCAGAAGTTACCCCCCCCCAACCCCCCCCCCTCTCTCTCTCTGCACTTGCACGATCCGAATGCTCACAAGGCCTAGTAGGACCATCTCTATTGTGTTCATTATTGTATTCTACTGCCTTTGTTCCCATGTTCCATGTGGGCGCTTTGAAACACATTTTTTTGCTGTATAAGCGCAATGCACAATAAATAAATAAATGAAATAAGTCGGGTTAAAAACAAGCATTGGCAAAGTCACTGGTTTTGACTTGTGTCTAAGTTTTAAGCATTTGCAAGGTACTGCTATTATATAACCAGGTAGTGCAGCATTTTTGCACCCGCTACCATCAATGGGCAGTTAATACCACCATGGATCTGCCTGGCAAGTGCTTTTCCCTTGCCTACACGAAAGCCCGAAATGCAGGCATTGAGAGTGCTTTTTTAAATTTAAATGGATAATCTTGTTTACAGATAATATAATGTATAGGCAAGCAATCATAAGATGCACGCTTTAAGAGTATATTTATTCTGGCGTGTGCTGAATGTGGAATTCTCTGTGATTTTCTTTGTAAGGTGTGTTTGGGATGAACTGACTTCATAGAGCACAAAAATAAAGACTGTGTCTCACTGTCTTGCCCAGGCTGGTTTACAGTGGCTATTCACAGGCGCGAACCCACTACTGATCAGCACGGGGGTTTTGACCTGCTCCGTTTCCGACCTGGGCCGATTCACCCCGCCTTAGACAACCTGGTTATTCAGTGCTCCCACAGAATCACCATATCGATGCCAAACTTAGTGTGGACACCCGATCGACATAGCACACAGCAGCCCAGAACTCCTGGACTCAAGTGATCCGACAGCCTCAGCCTCCCAAGTGGCTGGGATTACAGGCACACGCCACAGCACCCGGCCAGAGTTGCTTGCTGTATTGCTGTATTAGAGGTTCTTTGATGTGACATCAGAGGAGGGCTGACTCCAACTACTGGCCTTTGGAAGCAGTGCACATGGCTTTCTGGTTAGTTAGGCAATAACTAAGAGTATCACCAAGCCAAAATCCAGAAGGGATGATAAACATTCTCATCATCTGATCGCTTGCTCCATCAGTGGTTAGTCTCTCTGATATTGTACCTGGTGTTGCGGGGATGAGGCGATTTCTTCCTGCTTTCATTAGGTCGTGCAGTTACAGTTACCCCAGAATCAGAATCCCCTCTAGTCACCCCGCCCCCAATGTCTTGGTTGTCTAAACTGTTTCTTCATTCTTTAGTATGATTGTGAGTTGTCTCCCTAAAGTAACTGAAGAGAACTTCAATCCATTAGAGCAACTAGTGGCAATAGATTATTGACAGGGAAGAATCAGGACACATTCCGTGGCTGATTTTCCAGGGTGTTACCCCCAAAATCTTGTGATTTCTGATCAGGTGTTAATCATTGGGGAATATACACAAAGAGGAGGCCGCAAGGGAGGCGAGCATTAGGTGAGCAGAGCCGAGGACAGCAGACCTGCACAGCAGACGTATGGGGTGGCCCAGAACTCGGGAACAAGAAACACTGGGCATGCTATCAAAAGATTTTTTACCTGGAAATTCTCATTCGTGATTGGCTGGACTGAGTCTGAATGTTTGCAAATTGGTGCAAGCTTATGTAAGGTGCGGGTTACATGTTTCTATATATTTTTAGTTTGGACTAATAGGTTTGGCGTTTGCGACACCTATAAGCCAAAATTATGGCATTAGAGTACAGATAGGGAGAAATGTCATTTGAGGAGTGATCTCTTTCCTCGGTTGGCTCCCTCCTCTGGAACAGCCTCCCCCTCCCTCTCTGTCGTGAGCCGGCTCTCCTCAAATTCCAGTAGCGCCTTAAGACTCTCCTCTTCACCTCCTTCCACCTTCCCCTCCCTTGCTAAACCCTTCAGTCACTGAGATTGGTGGCCTTGGCCCTCATGTGTCCTCTTGCCTCATGGCCATTTTACCAGTCACCTGCAGCCCCTCCCACTCCTAGCACTTGCCCTTGGGCACCCATTGGTCTGTGTTCCCACACAGGACTGCAATTTGTGTCGGCAGATGAGCATTCTTTCTATGCGACCCCTGCCTAGCACTTTACTGGAACTCACCCCATGGCACTTCGCCCCCCCCCCCGCTCCCAGGGGGATCTCCTCAGAAGTTACCCCCCCCAACCCCCCCCCCTCTCTCTCTCTGCACTTGCACGATCCGAATGCTCACAAGGCCTAGTAGGACCATCTCTATTGTGTTCATTATTGTATTCTACTGCCTTTGTTCCCATGTTCCATGTGGGCGCTTTGAAACACATTTTTTTGCTGTATAAGCGCAATGCACAATAAATAAATAAATGAAATAAGTCGGGTTAAAAACAAGCATTGGCAAAGTCACTGGTTTTGACTTGTGTCTAAGTTTTAAGCATTTGCAAGGTACTGCTATTATATAACCAGGTAGTGCAGCATTTTTGCACCCGCTACCATCAATGGGCAGTTAATACCACCATGGATCTGCCTGGCAAGTGCTTTTCCCTTGCCTACACGAAAGCCCGAAATGCAGGCATTGAGAGTGCTTTTTTAAATTTAAATGGATAATCTTGTTTACAGATAATATAATGTATAGGCAAGCAATCATAAGATGCACGCTTTAAGAGTATATTTATTCTGGCGTGTGCTGAATGTGGAATTCTCTGTGATTTTCTTTGTAAGGTGTGTTTGGGATGAACTGACTTCATAGAGCACAAAAAAAAGACTGCGTCTCACTGTCTTGCCCAGGCTGGTTTACAGTGGCTATTCACAGGCGCGAACCCACTACTGATCAGCACGGGGGTTTTGACCTGCTCCGTTTCCGACCTGGGCCGATTCACCCCACCTTAGACAACCTGGTTATTCAGTGCTCCCACAGAATCACCATATCGATGCCAAACTTAGTGTGGACACCCGATCGACATAGCACACAGCAGCCCAGAACTCCTGGACTCAAGTGATCCGACAGCCTCAGCCTCCCAAGTGGCTGGGATTACAGGCACACGCCACAGCACCCGGCCAGAGTTGCTTGCTGTATTGCTGTATTAGAGGTTCTTTGATGTGACATCAGAGGAGGGCTGACTCCAACTACTGGCCTTTGGAAGCAGTGCACATGGCTTTCTGGTTAGTTAGGCAATAACTAAGAGTATCACCAAGCCAAAATCCAGAAGGGATGATAAACATTCTCATCATCTGATCGCTTGCTCCATCAGTGGTTAGTCTCTCTGATATTGTACCTGGTGTTGCGGGGATGAGGCGATTTCTTCCTGCTTTCATTAGGTCGTGCAGTTACAGTTACCCCAGAATCAGAATCCCCTCTAGTCACCCCGCCCCCAATGTCTTGGTTGTCTAAACTGTTTCTTCATTCTTTAGTATGATTGTGAGTTGTCTCCCTAAAGTAACTGAAGAGAACTTCAATCCATTAGAGCAACTAGTGGCAATAGATTATTGACAGGGAAGAATCAGGACACATTCCGTGGCTGATTTTCCAGGGTGTTACCCCCAAAATCTTGTGATTTCTGATCAGGTGTTAATCATTGGGGAATATACACAAAGAGGAGGCCGCAAGGGAGGCGAGCATTAGGTGAGCAGAGCCGAGGACAGCAGACCTGCACAGCAGACGTATGGGGTGGCCCAGAACTCGGGAACAAGAAACACTGGGCATGCTATCAAAAGATTTTTTACCTGGAAATTCTCATTCGTGATTGGCTGGACTGAGTCTGAATGTTTGCTAATTGGTGCAAGCTTATGTAAGGTGCGGGTTACATGTTTCTATATATTTTTAGTTTGGACTAATAGGTTTGGCGTTTGCGACACCTATAAGCCAGAATTATGGCATTAGAGTACAGATAGGGAGAAATGTCATTTGAGGAGTGATCTCTTTCCTCGGTTGGCTCCCTCCTCTGGAACAGCCTCCCCCTCCCTCTCTGTCGTGAGCCGGCTCTCCCCAAATTCCAGTAGCGCCTTAAGACTCTCCTCTTCACCTCCTTCCACCTTCCCCTCCCTTGCTAAACCCTTCAGTCACTGAGATTGGTGGCCTTGGCCCTCATGTGTCCTCTTGCCTCATGGCCATTTTACCAGTCACCTGCAGCCCCTCCCACTCCTAGCACTTGCCCTTGGGCACCCATTGGTCTGTGTTCCCACACAGGACTGCAATTTGTATCGGCAGATGAGCATTCTTTCTATGCGACCCCTGCCTAGCACTTTACTGGAACTCACCCCATGGCACTTCGCCCCCCCCCCCCCGCTCCCAGGGGGATCTCCTCAGAACTTACCCCCCCCCAACCCCACCTCTCTCTCTCTCTGCACTTGCACGATCCGAATGCTCACAAGGCCTAGTAGGACCATCTCTATTGTGTTCATTATTGTATTCTACTGCCTTTGTTCCCATGTTCCATGTGGGCGCTTTGAAACACATTTTCTTGCTGTATAAGCGCAATGCACAATAAATAAATAAATGAAATAAGTCGGGTTAAAAACAAGCATTGGCAAAGTCACTGGTTTTGACTTGTGTCTATGTTTTAAGCATTTGCAAGGTACTGCTATTATATAACCAGGTAGTGCAGCATTTTTGCACCCGCTACCATCAATGGGCAGTTAATACCACCATGGATCTGCCTGGCAAGTGCCTTTCCCTTGCCTACACGAAAGCCCGAAATGCAGGCATTGAGAGTGCTTTTTTAAATTTAAATGGATAATCTTGTTTACAGATAATATAATGTATAGGCAAGCAATCATAAGATGCACGCTTTAAGAGTATATTTATTGTGGCGTGTGCTGAATGTGGAATTCTCTGTGATTTTCTTTGTAAGGTGTGTTTGGGATGAACTGACTTCATAGAGCACAAAAAAAAGACTGTGTCTCACTGTCTTGCCCAGGCTGGTTTACAGTGGCTATTCACAGGCGCGAACCCACTACTGATCAGCACGGGGGTTTTGACCTGCTCCGTTTCCGACCTGGGCCGATTCACCCCACCTTAGACAACCTGGTTATTCAGTGCTCCCACAGAATCACCATATCGATGCCAAACTTAGTGTGGACACCCGATCGACATAGCACACAGCAGCCCAGTACTCCTGGACTCAAGTGATCCGACAGCCTCAGCCTCCCAAGTGGCTGGGATTACAGGCACACGCCACAGCACCCGGCCAGAGTTGCTTGCTGTATTGCTGTATTAGAGGTTCTTTGATGTGACATCAGAGGAGGGCTGACTCCAACTACTGGCCTTTGGAAGCAGTGCACATGGCTTTCTGGTTAGTTAGGCAATAACTAAGAGTATCACCAAGCCAAAATCCAGAAGGGATGATAAACATTCTCATCATCTGATCGCTTGCTCCATCAGTGGTTAGTCTCTCTGATATTGTACCTGGTGTTGCGGGGATGAGGCGATTTCTTCCTGCTTTCATTAGGTCGTGCAGTTACAGTTACCCCAGAATCAGAATCCCCTCTAGTCACCCCGCCCCCAATGTCTTGGTTGTCTAAACTGTTTCTTCATTCTTTAGTATGATTGTGAGTTGTCTCCCTAAAGTAACTGAAGAGAACTTCAATCCATTAGAGCAACTAGTGGCAATAGATTATTGACAGGGAAGAATCAGGACACATTCCGTGGCTGATTTTCCAGGGTGTTACCCCCAAAATCTTGTGATTTCTGATCAGGTGTTAATCATTGGGGAATATACACAAAGAGGAGGCCGCAAGGGAGGCGAGCATTAGGTGAGCAGAGCCGAGGACAGCAGACCTGCACAGCAGACGTATGGGGTGGCCCAGAACTCGGGAACAAGAAACACTGGGCATGCTATCAAAAGATTTTTTACCTGGAAATTCTCATTCGTGATTGGCTGGACTGAGTCTGAATGTTTGCAAATTGGTGCAAGCTTATGTAAGGTGCGGGTTACATGTTTCTATATATTTTTAGTTTGGACTAATAGGTTTGGCGTTTGCGACACCTATAAGCCAAAATTATGGCATTAGAGTACAGATAGGGAGAAATGTCATTTGAGGAGTGATCTCTTTCCTCGGTTGGCTCCCTCCTCTGGAACAGCCTCCCCCTCCCTCTCTGTCGTGAGCCGGCTCTCCCCAAATTCCAGTAGCGCCTTAAGACTCTCCTCTTCACCTCCTTCCACCTTCCCCTCCCTTGCTAAACCCTTCAGTCACTGAGATTGGTGGCCTTGGCCCTCATGTGTCCTCTTGCCTCATGGCCATTTTACCAGTCACCTGCAGCCCCTCCCACTCCTAGCACTTGCCCTTGGGCACCCATTGGTCTGTGTTCCCACACAGGACTGCAATTTGTATCGGCAGATGAGCATTCTTTCTATGCGACCCCTGCCTAGCACTTTACTGGAACTCACCCCATGGCACTTCGCCCCCCCCCCGCTCCCAGGGGGATCTCCTCAGAACTTACCCCCCCCCAACCCCACCTCTCTCTCTCTCTGCACTTGCACGATCCGAATGCTCACAAGGCCTAGTAGGACCATCTCTATTGTGTTCATTATTGTATTCTACTGCCTTTGTTCCCATGTTCCATGTGGGCGCTTTGAAACACATTTTCTTGCTGTATAAGCGCAATGCACAATAAATAAATAAATGAAATAAGTCGGGTTAAAAACAAGCATTGGCAAAGTCACTGGTTTTGACTTGTGTCTAAGTTTTAAGCATTTGCAAGGTACTGCTATTATATAACCAGGTAGTGCAGCATTTTTGCACCCGCTACCATCAATGGGCAGTTAATACCACCATGGATCTGCCTGGCAAGTGCCTTTCCCTTGCCTACACGAAAGCCCGAAATGCAGGCATTGAGAGTGCTTTTTTAAATTTAAATGGATAATCTTGTTTACAGATAATATAATGTATAGGGAAGCAATCATAAGATGCACGCTTTAAGAGTATATTTATTGTGGCGTGTGCTGAATGTGGAATTCTCTGTGATTTTCTTTGTAAGGTGTGTTTGGGATGAACTGACTTCATAGAGCACAAAAAAAAAGACTGTGTCTCACTGTCTTGCCCAGGCTGGTTTACAGTGGCTATTCACAGGCGCGAACCCACTACTGATCAGCACGGGGGTTTTGACCTACTCCGTTTCCGACCTGGGCCGATTCACCCCGCCTTAGACAACCTGGTTATTCAGTGCTCCCACAGAATCACCATATCGATGCCAAACTTAGTGTGGACACCCGATCGACATAGCACACAGCAGCCCAGAACTCCTGGACTCAAGTGATCCGACAGCCTCAGCCTCCCAAGTGGCTGGGATTACAGGCACACGCCACAGCACCCGGCCAGAGTTGCTTGCTGTATTGCTGTATTAGAGGTTCTTTGATGTGACATCAGAGGAGGGCTGACTCCAACTACTGGCCTTTGGAAGCAGTGCACATGGCTTTCTGGTTAGTTAGGCAATAACTAAGAGTATCACCAAGCCAAAATCCAGAAGGGATGATAAACATTCTCATCATCTGATCGCTTGCTCCATCAGTGGTTAGTCTCTCTGATATTGTACCTGGTGTTGCGGGGATGAGGCGATTTCTTCCTGCTTTCATTAGGTCGTGCAGTTACAGTTACCCCAGAATCAGAATCCCCTCTAGTCACCCCGCCCCCAATGTCTTGGTTGTCTAAACTGTTTCTTCATTCTTTAGTATGATTGTGAGTTGTCTCCCTAAAGTAACTGAAGAGAACTTCAATCCATTAGAGCAACTAGTGGCAATAGATTATTGACAGGGAAGAATCAGGACACATTCCGTGGCTGATTTTCCAGGGTGTTACCCCCAAAATCTTGTGATTTCTGATCAGGTGTTAATCATTGGGGAATATACACAAAGAGGAGGCCGCAAGGGAGGCGAGCATTAGGTGAGCAGAGCCGAGGACAGCAGACCTGCACAGCAGACGTATGGGGTGGCACAGAACTCGTGAACAAGAAACACTGGGCATGCTATCAAAAGATTTTTTACCTGGAAATTCTCATTCGTGATTGGCTGGACTGAGTCTGAATGTTTGCAAATTGGTGCAAGCTTATGTAAGGTGCGGGTTACATGTTTCTATATATTTTTAGTTTGGACTAATAGGTTTGGCGTTTGCGACACCTATAAGCCAAAATTATGGCATTAGAGTACAGATAGGGAGAAATGTCATTTGAGGAGTGATCTCTTTCCTCGGTTGGCTCCCTCCTCTGGAACAGCCTCCCCCTCCCTCTCTGTCGTGAGCCGGCTCTCCTCAAATTCCAGTAGCGCCTTAAGACTCTCCTCTTCACCTCCTTCCACCTTCCCCTCCCTTGCTAAACCCTTCAGTCACTGAGATTGGTGGCCTTGGCCCTCATGTGTCCTCTTGCCTCATGGCCATTTTACCAGTCACCTGCAGCCCCTCCCACTCCTAGCACTTGCCCTTGGGCACCCATTGGTCTGTGTTCCCACACAGGACTGCAATTTGTATCGGCAGATGAGCATTCTTTCTATGCGACCCCTGCCTAGCACTTTACTGGAACTCACCCCATGGCACTTCGCCCCCCCAATCCCCCCCCGCCCCCCCCCCCCGCTCCCAGGGGGATCTCCTCAGAACTTACCCCCCCCCAACCCCCCCTCTCTCTCTCTCTGCACTTGCACGATCCGAATGCTCACAAGGCCTAGTAGGACCATCTCTATTGTGTTCATTATTGTATTCTACTGCCTTTGTTCCCATGTTCCATGTGGGCGCTTTGAAACACATTTTCTTGCTGTATAAGCGCAATGCACAATAAATAAATAAATGAAATAAGTCGGGTTAAAAACAAGCATTGGCAAAGTCACTGGTTTTGACTTGTGTCTAAGTTTTAAGCATTTGCAAGGTACTGCTATTATATAACCAGGTAGTGCAGCATTTTTGCACCCGCTACCATCAATGGGCAGTTAATACCACCATGGATCTGCCTGGCAAGTGCTTTTCCCTTGCCTACACGAAAGCCCGAAATGCAGGCATTGAGAGTGCTTTTTTAAATTTAAATGGATAATCTTGTTTACAGATAATATAATGTATAGGCAAGCAATCATAAGATGCACGCTTTAAGAGTATATTTATTGTGGCGTGTGCTGAATGTGGAATTCTCTGTGATTTTCTTTGTAAGGTGTGTTTGGGATGAACTGACTTCATAGAGCACAAAAAAAAAGACTGTGTCTCACTGTCTTGCCCAGGCTGGTTTACAGTGGCTATTCACAGGCGCGAACCCACTACTGATCAGCACGGGGGTTTTGACCTGCTCCGTTTCCGACCTGGGCCGATTCACCCCGCCTTAGACAACCTGGTTATTCAGTGCTCCCACAGAATCACCATATCGATGCCAAACTTAGTGTGGACACCCGATCGACATAGCACACAGCAGCCCAGAACTCCTGGACTCAAGTGATCTGACAGCCTCAGCCTCCCAAGTGGCTGGGATTACAGGCACACGCCACAGCACCCGGCCAGAGTTGCTTGCTGTATTGCTGTATTAGAGGTTCTTTGATGTGACATCAGAGGAGGGCTGACTCCAACTACTGGCCTTTGGAAGCAGTGCACATGGCTTTCTGGTTAGTTAGGCAATAACTAAGAGTATCACCAAGCCAAAATCCAGAAGGGATGATAAACATTCTCATCATCTGATCGCTTGCTCCATCAGTGGTTAGTCTCTCTGATATTGTACCTGGTGTTGCGGGGATGAGGCGATTTCTTCCTGCTTTCATCAGGTCGTGCAGTTACAGTTACCCCAGAATCAGAATCCCCTCTAGTCACCCCGCCCCCAATGTCTTGGTTGTCTAAACTGTTTCTTCATTCTTTAGTATGATTGTGAGTTGTCTCCCTAAAGTAACTGAAGAGAACTTCAATCCATTAGAGCATCTAGTGGCAATAGATTATTGACAGGGAAGAATCAGGACACATTCCGTGGCTGATTTTCCAGGGTGTTACCCCCAAAATCTTGTGATTTCTGATCAGGTGTTAATCATTGGGGAATATACACAAAGAGGAGGCCGCAAGGGAGGCGAGCATTAGGTGAGCAGAGCCGAGGACAGCAGACCTGCACAGCAGACGTATGGGGTGGCCCAGAACTCGGGAACAAGAAACACTGGGCATGCTATCAAAAGATTTTTTACCTGGAAATTCTCATTCGTGATTGGCTGGACTGAGTCTGAATGTTTGCAAATTGGTGCAAGCTTATGTAAGGTGCGGGTTACATGTTTCTATATATTTTTAGTTTGGACTAATAGGTTTGGCGTTTGCGACACCTATAAGCCAAAATTATGGCATTAGAGTACAGATAGGGAGAAATGTCATTTGAGGAGTGATCTCTTTCCTCGGTTGGCTCCCTCCTCTGGAACAGCCTCCCCCTCCCTCTCTGTCGTGAGCCGGATCTCCTCAAATTCCAGTAGCGCCTTAAGACTCTCCTCTTCACCTCCTTCCACCTTCCCCTCCCTTGCTAAACCCTTAAGTCACTGAGATTGGTGGCCTTGGCCCTCATGTGTCCTCTTGCCTCATGGCCATTTTACCAGTCACCTGCAGCCCCTCCCACTCCTAGCACTTGCCCTTGGGCACCCATTGGTCTGTGTTCCCACACAGGACTGCAATTTGTGTCGGCAGATGAGCATTCTTTCTATGCGACCCCTGCCTAGCACTTTACTGGAACTCACCCCATGGCACTTCGCCCCCCTCCCGCTCCCAGGGGGATCTCCTCAGAACTTACCCCCCCCCCCAACCCCCCCCCTCTCTCTCTCTGCACTTGCACGATCCGAATGCTCACAAGGCCTAGTAGGACCATCTCTATTGTGTTCATTATTGTATTCTACTGCCTTTGTTCCCATGTTCCATGTGGGCGCTTTGAAACACATTTTTTTGCTGTATAAGCGCAATGCACAATAAATAAATAAATGAAATAAGTCGGGTTAAAAACAAGCATTGGCAAAGTCACTGGTTTTGACTTGTGTCTAAGTTTTAAGCATTTGCAAGGTACTGCTATTATATAACCAGGTAGTGCAGCATTTTTGCACCCGCTACCATCAATGGGCAGTTAATACCACCATGGATCTGCCTGGCAAGTGCTTTTCCCTTGCCTACACGAAAGCCCGAAATGCAGGCATTGAGAGTGCTTTTTTAAATTTAAATGGATAATCTTGTTTACAGATAATATAATGTATAGGCAAGCAATCATAAGATGCACGCTTTAAGAGTATATTTATTGTGGCGTGTGCTGAATGTGGAATTCTCTGTGATTTTCTTTGTAAGGTGTGTTTGGGATGAACTGACTTCATAGAGCACAAAAAAAAAGACTGTGTCTCACTGTCTTGCCCAGGCTGGTTTACAGTGGCTATTCACAGGCGCGAACCCACTACTGATCAGCACGGGGGTTTTGACCTACTCCGTTTCCGACCTGGGCCGATTCACCCCGCCTTAGACAACCTGGTTATTCAGTGCTCCCACAGAATCACCATATCGATGCCAAACTTAGTGTGGACACCCGATCGACATAGCACACAGCAGCCCAGAACTCCTGGACTCAAGTGATCCGACAGCCTCAGCCTCCCAAGTGGCTGGGATTACAGGCACACGCCACAGCACCCGGCCAGAGTTGCTTGCTGTATTGCTGTATTAGAGGTTCTTTGATGTGACATCAGAGGAGGGCTGACTCCAACTACTGGCCTTTGGAAGCAGTGCACATGGCTTTCTGGTTAGTTAGGCAATAACTAAGAGTATCACCAAGCCAAAATCCAGAAGGGATGATAAACATTCTCATCATCTGATCGCTTGCTCCATCAGTGGTTAGTCTCTCTGATATTGTACCTGGTGTTGCGGGGATGAGGCGATTTCTTCCTGCTTTCATTAGGTCGTGCAGTTACAGTTACCCCAGAATCAGAATCCCCTCTAGTCACCCCGCCCCCAATGTCTTGGTTGTCTAAACTGTTTCTTCATTCTTTAGTATGATTGTGAGTTGTCTCCCTAAAGTAACTGAAGAGAACTTCAATCCATTAGAGCAACTAGTGGCAATAGATTATTGACAGGGAAGAATCAGGACACATTCCGTGGCTGATTTTCCAGGGTGTTACCCCCAAAATCTTGTGATTTCTGATCAGGTGTTAATCATTGGGGAATATACACAAAGAGGAGGCCGCAAGGGAGGCGAGCATTAGGTGAGCAGAGCCGAGGACAGCAGACCTGCACAGCAGACGTATGGGGTGGCCCAGAACTCGGGAACAAGAAACACTGGGCATGCTATCAAAAGATTTTTTACCTGGAAATTCTCATTCGTGATTGGCTGGACTGAGTCTGAATGTTTGCAAATTGGTGCAAGCTTATGTAAGGTGCGGGTTACATGTTTCTATATATTTTTAGTTTGGACTAATAGGTTTGGCGTTTGCGACACCTATAAGCCAAAATTATGGCATTAGAGTACAGATAGGGAGAAATGTCATTTGAGGAGTGATCTCTTTCCTCGGTTGGCTCCCTCCTCTGGAACAGCCTCCCCCTCCCTCTCTGTCGTGAGCCGGCTCTCCTCAAATTCCAGTAGCGCCTTAAGACTCTCCTCTTCACCTCCTTCCACCTTCCCCTCCCTTGCTAAACCCTTCAGTCACTGAGATTGGTGGCCTTGGCCCTCATGTGTCCTCTTGCCTCATGGCCATTTTACCAGTCACCTGCAGCCCCTCCCACTCCTAGCACTTGCCCTTGGGCACCCATTGGTCTGTGTTCCCACACAGGACTGCAATTTGTGTCGGCAGATGAGCATTCTTTCTATGCGACCCCTGCCTAGCACTTTACTGGAACTCACCCCATGGCACTTCGCCCCCCCCCCGCTCCCAGGGGGATCTCCTCAGAAGTTACCCCCCCCAACCCCCCCCCCTCTCTCTCTCTGCACTTGCACGATCCGAATGCTCACAAGGCCTAGTAGGACCATCTCTATTGTGTTCATTATTGTATTCTACTGCCTTTGTTCCCATGTTCCATGTGGGCGCTTTGAAACACATTTTTTTGCTGTATAAGCGCAATGCACAATAAATAAATAAATGAAATAAGTCGGGTTAAAAACAAGCATTGGCAAAGTCACTGGTTTTGACTTGTGTCTAAGTTTTAAGCATTTGCAAGGTACTGCTATTATATAACCAGGTAGTGCAGCATTTTTGCACCCGCTACCATCAATGGGCAGTTAATACCACCATGGATCTGCCTGGCAAGTGCTTTTCCCTTGCCTACACGAAAGCCCGAAATGCAGGCATTGAGAGTGCTTTTTTAAATTTAAATGGATAATCTTGTTTACAGATAATATAATGTATAGGCAAGCAATCATAAGATGCACGCTTTAAGAGTATATTTATTCTGGCGTGTGCTGAATGTGGAATTCTCTGTGATTTTCTTTGTAAGGTGTGTTTGGGATGAACTGACTTCATAGAGCACAAAAAAAGACTGTGTCTCACTGTCTTGCCCAGGCTGGTTTACAGTGGCTATTCACAGGCGCGAACCCACTACTGATCAGCACGGGGGTTTTGACCTGCTCCGTTTCCGACCTGGGCCGATTCACCCCACCTTAGACAACCTGGTTATTCAGTGCTCCCACAGAATCACCATATCGATGCCAAACTTAGTGTGGACACCCGATCGACATAGCACACAGCAGCCCAGAACTCCTGGACTCAAGTGATCCGACAGCCTCAGCCTCCCAAGTGGCTGGGATTACAGGCACACGCCACAGCACCCGGCCAGAGTTGCTTGCTGTATTGCTGTATTAGAGGTTCTTTGATGTGACATCAGAGGAGGGCTGACTCCAACTACTGGCCTTTGGAAGCAGTGCACATGGCTTTCTGGTTAGTTAGGCAATAACTAAGAGTATCACCAAGCCAAAATCCAGAAGGGATGATAAACATTCTCATCATCTGATCGCTTGCTCCATCAGTGGTTAGTCTCTCTGATATTGTACCTGGTGTTGCGGGGATGAGGCGATTTCTTCCTGCTTTCATTAGGTCGTGCAGTTACAGTTACCCCAGAATCAGAATCCCCTCTAGTCACCCCGCCCCCAATGTCTTGGTTGTCTAAACTGTTTCTTCATTCTTTAGTATGATTGTGAGTTGTCTCCCTAAAGTAACTGAAGAGAACTTCAATCCATTAGAGCAACTAGTGGCAATAGATTATTGACAGGGAAGAATCAGGACACATTCCGTGGCTGATTTTCCAGGGTGTTACCCCCAAAATCTTGTGATTTCTGATCAGGTGTTAATCATTGGGGAATATACACAAAGAGGAGGCCGCAAGGGAGGCGAGCATTAGGTGAGCAGAGCCGAGGACAGCAGACCTGCACAGCAGACGTATGGGGTGGCCCAGAACTCGGGAACAAGAAACACTGGGCATGCTATCAAAAGATTTTTTACCTGGAAATTCTCATTCGTGATTGGCTGGACTGAGTCTGAATGTTTGCAAATTGGTGCAAGCTTATGTAAGGTGCGGGTTACATGTTTCTATATATTTTTAGTTTGGACTAATAGGTTTGGCGTTTGCGACACCTATAAGCCAAAATTATGGCATTAGAGTACAGATAGGGAGAAATGTCATTTGAGGAGTGATCTCTTTCCTCGGTTGGCTCCCTCCTCTGGAACAGCCTCCCCCTCCCTCTCTGTCGTGAGCCGGCTCTCCCCAAATTCCAGTAGCGCCTTAAGACTCTCCTCTTCACCTCCTTCCACCTTCCCCTCCCTTGCTAAACCCTTCAGTCACTGAGATTGGTGGCCTTGGCCCTCATGTGTCCTCTTGCCTCATGGCCATTTTACCAGTCACCTGCAGCCCCTCCCACTCCTAGCACTTGCCCTTGGGCACCCATTGGTCTGTGTTCCCACACAGGACTGCAATTTGTATCGGCAGATGAGCATTCTTTCTATGCGACCCCTGCCTAGCACTTTACTGGAACTCACCCCATGGCACTTCGCCCCCCCCCCCCGCTCCCAGGGGGATCTCCTCAGAACTTACCCCCCCCCAACCCCACCTCTCTCTCTCTCTGCACTTGCACGATCCGAATGCTCACAAGGCCTAGTAGGACCATCTCTATTGTGTTCATTATTGTATTCTACTGCCTTTGTTCCCATGTTCCATGTGGGCGCTTTGAAACACATTTTCTTGCTGTATAAGCGCAATGCACAATAAATAAATAAATGAAATAAGTCGGGTTAAAAACAAGCATTGGCAAAGTCACTGGTTTTGACTTGTGTCTAAGTTTTAAGCATTTGCAAGGTACTGCTATTATATAACCAGGTAGTGCAGCATTTTTGCACCCGCTACCATCAATGGGCAGTTAATACCACCATGGATCTGCCTGGCAAGTGCCTTTCCCTTGCCTACACGAAAGCCCGAAATGCAGGCATTGAGAGTGCTTTTTTAAATTTAAATGGATAATCTTGTTTACAGATAATATAATGTATAGGCAAGCAATCATAAGATGCACGCTTTAAGAGTATATTTATTGTGGCGTGTGCTGAATGTGGAATTCTCTGTGATTTTCTTTGTAAGGTGTGTTTGGGATGAACTGACTTCATAGAGCACAAAAAAAAAGACTGTGTCTCACTGTCTTGCCCAGGCTGGTTTACAGTGGGTATTCACAGGCGCGAACCCACTACTGATCAGCACGGGGGTTTTGACCTGCTCCGTTTCCGACCTGGGCCGATTCACCCCACCTTAGACAACCTGGTTATTCAGTGCTCCCACAGAATCACCATATCGATGCCAAACTTAGTGTGGACACCCGATCGACATAGCACACAGCAGCCCAGTACTCCTGGACTCAAGTGATCCGACAGCCTCAGCCTCCCAAGTGGCTGGGATTACAGGCACACGCCACAGCACCCGGCCAGAGTTGCTTGCTGTATTGCTGTATTAGAGGTTCTTTGATGTGACATCAGATGAGGGCTGACTCCAACTACTGGCCTTTGGAAGCAGTGCACATGGCTTTCTGGTTAGTTAGGCAATAACTAAGAGTATCACCAAGCCAAAATCCAGAAGGGATGATAAACATTCTCATCATCTGATCGCTTGCTCCATCAGTGGTTAGTCTCTCTGATATTGTACCTGGTGTTGCGGGGATGAGGCGATTTCTTCCTGCTTTCATTAGGTCGTGCAGTTACAGTTACCCCAGAATCAGAATCCCCTCTAGTCACCCCGCCCCCAATGTCTTGGTTGTCTAAACTGTTTCTTCATTCTTTAGTATGATTGTGAGTTGTCTCCCTAAAGTAACTGAAGAGAACTTCAATCCATTAGAGCAACTAGTGGCAATAGATTATTGACAGGGAAGAATCAGGACACATTCCGTGGCTGATTTTCCAGGGTGTTACCCCCAAAATCTTGTGATTTCTGATCAGGTGTTAATCATTGGGGAATATACACAAAGAGGAGGCCGCAAGGGAGGCGAGCATTAGGTGAGCAGAGCCGAGGACAGCAGACCTGCACAGCAGACGTATGGGGTGGCCCAGAACTCGGGAACAAGAAACACTGGGCATGCTATCAAAAGATTTTTTACCTGGAAATTCTCATTCGTGATTGGCTGGACTGAGTCTGAATGTTTGCAAATTGGTGCAAGCTTATGTAAGGTGCGGGTTACATGTTTCTATATATTTTTAGTTTGGACTAATAGGTTTGGCGTTTGCGACACCTATAAGCCAAAATTATGGCATTAGAGTACAGATAGGGAGAAATGTCATTTGAGGAGTGATCTCTTTCCTCGGTTGGCTCCCTCCTCTGGAACAGCCTCCCCCTCCCTCTCTGTCGTGAGCCGGCTCTCCCCAAATTCCAGTAGCGCCTTAAGACTCTCCTCTTCACCTCCTTCCACCTTCCCCTCCCTTGCTAAACCCTTCAGTCACTGAGATTGGTGGCCTTGGCCCTCATGTGTCCTCTTGCCTCATGGCCATTTTACCAGTCACCTGCAGCCCCTCCCACTCCTAGCACTTGCCCTTGGGCACCCATTGGTCTGTGTTCCCACACAGGACTGCAATTTGTATCGGCAGATGAGCATTCTTTCTATGCGACCCCTGCCTAGCACTTTACTGGAACTCACCCCATGGCACTTCGCCCCCCCCCCGCTCCCAGGGGGATCTCCTCAGAACTTACCCCCCCCCAACCCCACCTCTCTCTCTCTCTGCACTTGCACGATCCGAATGCTCACAAGGCCTAGTAGGACCATCTCTATTGTGTTCATTATTGTATTCTACTGCCTTTGTTCCCATGTTCCATGTGGGCGCTTTGAAACACATTTTCTTGCTGTATAAGCGCAATGCACAATAAATAAATAAATGAAATAAGTCGGGTTAAAAACAAGCATTGGCAAAGTCACTGGTTTTGACTTGTGTCTAAGTTTTAAGCATTTGCAAGGTACTGCTATTATATAACCAGGTAGTGCAGCATTTTTGCACCCGCTACCATCAATGGGCAGTTAATACCACCATGGATCTGCCTGGCAAGTGCCTTTCCCTTGCCTACACGAAAGCCCGAAATGCAGGCATTGAGAGTGCTTTTTTAAATTTAAATGGATAATCTTGTTTACAGATAATATAATGTATAGGCAAGCAATCATAAGATGCACGCTTTAAGAGTATATTTATTGTGGCGTGTGCTGAATGTGGAATTCTCTGTGATTTTCTTTGTAAGGTGTGTTTGGGATGAACTGACTTCATAGAGCACAAAAAAAAAGACTGTGTCTCACTGTCTTGCCCAGGCTGGTTTACAGTGGCTATTCACAGGCGCGAACCCACTACTGATCAGCACGGGGGTTTTGATCTGCTCCGTTTCCGACCTGGGCCGATTCACCCCGCCTTAGACAACCTGGTTATTCAGTGCTCCCACAGAATCACCATATCGATGCCAAACTTAGTGTGGACACCCGATCGACATAGCACACAGCAGCCCAGAACTCCTGGACTCAAGTGATCCGACAGCCTCAGCCTCCCAAGTGGCTGGGATTACAGGCACACGCCACAGCACCCGGCCAGAGTTGCTTGCTGTATTGCTGTATTAGAGGTTCTTTGATGTGACATCAGAGGAGGGCTGACTCCAACTACTGGCCTTTGGAAGCAGTGCACATGGCTTTCTGGTTAGTTAGGCAATAACTAAGAGTATCACCAAGCCAAAATCCAGAAGGGATGATAAACATTCTCATCATCTGATCGCTTGCTCCATCAGTGGTTAGTCTCTCTGATATTGTACCTGGTGTTGCGGGGATGAGGCGATTTCTTCCTGCTTTCATTAGGTCGTGCAGTTACAGTTACCCCAGAATCAGAATCCCCTCTAGTCACCCCGCCCCCAATGTCTTGGTTGTCTAAACTGTTTCTTCATTCTTTAGTATGATTGTGAGTTGTCTCCCTAAAGTAACTGAAGAGAACTTCAATCCATTAGAGCAACTAGTGGCAATAGATTATTGACAGGGAAGAATCAGGACACATTCCGTGGCTGATTTTCCAGGGTGTTACCCCCAAAATCTTGTGATTTCTGATCAGGTGTTAATCATTGGGGAATATACACAAAGAGGAGGCCGCAAGGGAGGCGAGCATTAGGTGAGCAGAGCCGAGGACAGCAGACCTGCACAGCAGACGTATGGGGTGGCCCAGAACTCGGGAACAAGAAACACTGGGCATGCTATCAAAAGATTTTTTACCTGGAAATTCTCATTCGTGATTGGCTGGACTGAGTCTGAATGTTTGCAAATTGGTGCAAGCTTATGTAAGGTGCGGGTTACATGTTTCTATATATTTTTAGTTTGGACTAATAGGTTTGGCGTTTGCGACACCTATAAGCCAAAATTATGGCATTAGAGTACAGATAGGGAGAAATGTCATTTGAGGAGTGATCTCTTTCCTCGGTTGGCTCCCTCCTCTGGAACAGCCTCCCCCTCCCTCTCTGTCGTGAGCCGGCTCTCCTCAAATTCCAGTAGCGCCTTAAGACTCTCCTCTTCACCTCCTTCCACCTTCCCCTCCCTTGCTAAACCCTTCAGTCACTGAGATTGGTGGCCTTGGCCCTCATGTGTCCTCTTGCCTCATGGCCATTTTACCAGTCACCTGCAGCCCCTCCCACTCCTAGCACTTGCCCTTGGGCACCCATTGGTCTGTGTTCCCACACAGGACTGCAATTTGTGTCGGCAGATGAGCATTCTTTCTATGCGACCCCTGCCTAGCACTTTACTGGAACTCACCCCATGGCACTTCGCCCCCCCCCCCCGCTCCCAGGGGGATCTCCTCAGAAGTTACCCCCCCCCAACCCCCCCCCCTCTCTCTCTCTGCACTTGCACGATCCGAATGCTCACAAGGCCTAGTAGGACCATCTCTATTGTGTTCATTATTGTATTCTACTGCCTTTGTTCCCATGTTCCATGTGGGCGCTTTGAAACACATTTTTTTGCTGTATAAGCGCAATGCACAATAAATAAATAAATGAAATAAGTCGGGTTAAAAACAAGCATTGGCAAAGTCACTGGTTTTGACTTGTGTCTAAGTTTTAAGCATTTGCAAGGTACTGCTATTATATAACCAGGTAGTGCAGCATTTTTGCACCCGCTACCATCAATGGGCAGTTAATACCACCATGGATCTGCCTGGCAAGTGCTTTTCCCTTGCCTACACGAAAGCCCGAAATGCAGGCATTGAGAGTGCTTTTTTAAATTTAAATGGATAATCTTGTTTACAGATAATATAATGTATAGGCAAGCAATCATAAGATGCACGCTTTAAGAGTATATTTATTGTGGCGTGTGCTGAATGTGGAATTCTCTGTGATTTTCTTTGTAAGGTGTGTTTGGGATGAACTGACTTCATAGAGCACAAAAAAAAAGACTGTGTCTCACTGTCTTGCCCAGGCTGGTTTAAAGTGGCTATTCACAGGCGCGAACCCACTACTGATCAGCACGGGGGTTTTGACCTGCTCCGTTTCCGACCTGGGCCGATTCACCCCGCCTTAGACAACCTGGTTATTCAGTGCTCCCACAGAATCACCATATCGATGCCAAACTTAGTGTGGACACCCGATCGACATAGCACACAGCAGCCCAGAACTCCTGGACTCAAGTGATCCGACAGCCTCAGCCTCCCAAGTGGCTGGGATTACAGGCACACGCCACAGCACCCGGCCAGAGTTGCTTGCTGTATTGCTGTATTAGAGGTTCTTTGATGTGACATCAGAGGAGGGCTGACTCCAACTACTGGCCTTTGGAAGCAGTGCACATGGCTTTCTGGTTAGTTAGGCAATAACTAAGAGTATCACCAAGCCAAAATCCAGAAGGGATGATAAACATTCTCATCATCTGATCGCTTGCTCCATCAGTGGTTAGTCTCTCTGATATTGTACCTGGTGTTGCGGGGATGAGGCGATTTCTTCCTGCTTTCATTAGGTCGTGCAGTTACAGTTACCCCAGAATCAGAATCCCCTCTAGTCACCCCGCCCCCAATGTCTTGGTTGTCTAAACTGTTTCTTCATTCTTTAGTATGATTGTGAGTTGTCTCCCTAAAGTAACTGAAGAGAACTTCAATCCATTAGAGTAACTAGTGGCAATAGATTATTGACAGGGAAGAATCAGGACACATTCCGTGGCTGATTTTCCAGGGTGTTACCCCCAAAATCTTGTGATTTCTGATCAGGTGTTAATCATTGGGGAATATACACAAAGAGGAGGCCGCAAGGGAGGCGAGCATTAGGTGAGCAGAGCCGAGGACAGCAGACCTGCACAGCAGACGTATGGGGTGGCCCAGAACTCGGGAACAAGAAACACTGGGCATGCTATCAAAAGATTTTTTACCTGGAAATTCTCATTCGTGATTGGCTGGACTGAGTCTGAATGTTTGCAAATTGGTGCAAGCTTATGTAAGGTGCGGGTTACATGTTTCTATATATTTTTAGTTTGGACTAATAGGTTTGGCGTTTGCGACACCTATAAGCCAAAATTATGGCATTAGAGTACAGATAGGGAGAAATGTCATTTGAGGAGTGATCTCTTTCCTCGGTTGGCTCCCTCCTCTGGAACAGCCTCCCCCTCCCTCTCTGTCGTGAGCCGGCTCTCCTCAAATTCCAGTAGCGCCTTAAGACTCTCCTCTTCACCTCCTTCCACCTTCCCCTCCCTTGCTAAACCCTTCAGTCACTGAGATTGGTGGCCTTGGCCCTCATGTGTCCTCTTGCCTCATGGCCATTTTACCAGTCACCTGCAGCCCCTCCCACTCCTAGCACTTGCCCTTGGGCACCCATTGGTCTGTGTTCCCACACAGGACTGCAATTTGTGTCGGCAGATGAGCATTCTTTCTATGCGACCCCTGCCTAGCACTTTACTGGAACTCACCCCATGGCACTTCGCCCCCCCCCCCGCTCCCAGGGGGATCTCCTCAGAAGTTACCCCCCCCCCAACCCCCCCCCCCCCTCTCTCTCTCTGCACTTGCACGATCCGAATGCTCACAAGGCCTAGTAGGACCATCTCTATTGTGTTCATTATTGTATTCTACTGCCTTTGTTCCCATGTTCCATGTGGGCGCTTTGAAACACATTTTTTTGCTGTATGAGCGCAATGCACAATAAATAAATAAATGAAATAAGTCGGGTTAAAAACAAGCATTGGCAAAGTCACTGGTTTTGACTTGTGTCTAAGTTTTAAGCATTTGCAAGGTACTGCTATTATATAACCAGGTAGTGCAGCATTTTTGCACCCGCTACCATCAATGGGCAGTTAATACCACCATGGATCTGCCTGGCAAGTGCTTTTCCCTTGCCTACACGAAAGCCCGAAATGCAGGCATTGAGAGTGCTTTTTTAAATTTAAATGGATAATCTTGTTTACAGATAATATAATGTATAGGCAAGCAATCATAAGATGCACGCTTTAAGAGTATATTTATTCTGGCGTGTGCTGAATGTGGAATTCTCTGTGATTTTCTTTGTAAGGTGTGTTTGGGATGAACTGACTTCATAGAGCACAAAAAAAAGACTGTGTCTCACTGTCTTGCCCAGGCTGGTTTACAGTGGCTATTCACAGGCGCGAACCCACTACTGATCAGCACGGGGGTTTTGACCTGCTCCGTTTCCGACCTGGGCCGATTCACCCCGCCTTAGACAACCTGGTTATTCAGTGCTCCCACAGAATCACCATATCGATGCCAAACTTAGTGTGGACACCCGATCGACATAGCACACAGCAGCCCAGAACTCCTGGACTCAAGTGATCCGACAGCCTCAGCCTCCCAAGTGGCTGGGATTACAGGCACACGCCACAGCACCCGGCCAGAGTTGCTTGCTGTATTGCTGTATTAGAGGTTCTTTGATGTGACATCAGAGGAGGGCTGACTCCAACTACTGGCCTTTGGAAGCAGTGCACATGGCTTTCTGGTTAGTTAGGCAATAACTAAGAGTATCACCAAGCCAAAATCCAGAAGGGATGATAAACATTCTCATCATCTGATCGCTTGCTCCATCAGTGGTTAGTCTCTCTGATATTGTACCTGGTGTTGCGGGGATGAGGCGATTTCTTCCTGCTTTCATCAGGTCGTGCAGTTACAGTTACCCCAGAATCAGAATCCCCTCTAGTCACCCCGCCCCCAATGTCTTGGTTGTCTAAACTGTTTCTTCATTCTTTAGTATGATTGTGAGTTGTCTCCCTAAAGTAACTGAAGAGAACTTCAATCCATTAGAGCAACTAGTGGCAATAGATTATTGACAGGGAAGAATCAGGACACATTCCGTGGCTGATTTTCCAGGGTGTTACCCCCAAAATCTTGTGATTTCTGATCAGGTGTTAATCATTGGGGAATATACACAAAGAGGAGGCCGCAAGGGAGGCGAGCATTAGGTGAGCAGAGCCGAGGACAGCAGACCTGCACAGCAGACGTATGGGGTGGCCCAGAACTCGGGAACAAGAAACACTGGGCATGCTATCAAAAGATTTTTTACCTGGAAATTCTCATTCGTGATTGGCTGGACTGAGTCTGAATGTTTGCAAATTGGTGCAAGCTTATGTAAGGTGCGGGTTACATGTTTCTATATATTTTTAGTTTGGACTAATAGGTTTGGCGTTTGCGACACCTATAAGCCAAAATTATGGCATTAGAGTACAGATAGGGAGAAATGTCATTTGAGGAGTGATCTCTTTCCTCGGTTGGCTCCCTCCTCTGGAACAGCCTCCCCCTCCCTCTCTGTCGTGAGCCGGATCTCCTCAAATTCCAGTGGCGCCTTAAGACTCTCCTCTTCACCTCCTTCCACCTTCCCCTCCCTTGCTAAACCCTTCAGTCACTGAGATTGGTGGCCTTGGCCCTCATGTGTCCTCTTGCCTCATGGCCATTTTACCAGTCACCTGCAGCCCCTCCCACTCCTAGCACTTGATCTTGGGCACCCATTGGTCTGTGTTCCCACACAGGACTGCAATTTGTGTCGGCAGATGAGCATTCTTTCTATGCGACCCCTGCCTAGCACTTTACTGGAACTCACCCCATGGCACTTCGCCCCCCCCCCGCTCCCAGGGGGATCTCCTCAGAACTTACCCCCCCCCCAACCCCCCCCCCCCTCTCTCTCTCTGCACTTGCACGATCCGAATGCTCACAAGGCCTAGTAGGACCATCTCTATTGTGTTCATTATTGTATTCTACTGCCTTTGTTCCCATGTTCCATGTGGGCGCTTTGAAACACATTTTTTTGCTGTATAAGCGCAATGCACAATAAATAAATAAATGAAATAAGTCGGGTTAAAAACAAGCATTGGCAAAGTCACTGGTTTTGACTTGTGTCTAAGTTTTAAGCATTTGCAAGGTACTGCTATTATATAACCAGTTAGTGCAGCATTTTTGCACCCGCTACCATCAATGGGCAGTTAATACCACCATGGATCTGCCTGGCAAGTGCTTTTCCCTTGCCTACACGAAAGCCCGAAATGCAGGCATTGAGAGTGCTTTTTTAAATTTAAATGGATAATCTTGTTTACAGATAATATAATGTATAGGCAAGCAATCATAAGATGCACGCTTTAAGAGTATATTTATTGTGGCGTGTGCTGAATGTGGAATTCTCTGTGATTTTCTTTGTAAGGTGTGTTTGGGATGAACTGACTTCATAGAGCACAAAAAAAAAGACTGTGTCTCACCCAGGCTGGTTTACAGTGGCTATTCACAGGCGCGAACCCACTACTGATCAGCACGGGGGTTTTGACCTGCTCCGTTTCCGACCTAGGCCGATTCACCCCGCCTTAGACAACCTGGTTATTCAGTGCTCCCACAGAATCACCATATTGATGCCAAACTTAGTGTGGACACCCGATCGACATAGCACACAGCAGCCCAGAACCCCTGGACTCAAGTGATCCGACAGCCTCAGCCTCCCAAGTGGCTGGGATTACAGGCACACGCCACAGCACCCGGCCAGAGTTGCTTGCTGTATTGCTGTATTAGAGGTTCTTTGATGTGACATCAGAGGAGGGCTGACTCCAACTACTGGCCTTTGGAAGCAGTGCACATGGCTTTCTGGTTAGTTAGGCAATAACTAAGAGTATCACCAAGCCAAAATCCAGAAGGGATGATAAACATTCTCATCATCTGATCGCTTGCTCCATCAGTGGTTAGTCTCTCTGATATTGTACCTGGTGTTGCGGGGATGAGGCGATTTCTTCCTGCTTTCATCAGGTCGTGCAGTTACAGTTACCCCAGAATCAGAATCCCCTCTAGTCACCCCGCCCCCAATGTCTTGGTTGTCTAAACTGTTTCTTCATTCTTTAGTATGATTGTGAGTTGTCTCCCTAAAGTAACTGAAGAGAACTTCAATCCATTAGAGCAACTAGTGGCAATAGATTATTGACAGGGAAGAATCAGGACACATTCCGTGGCTGATTTTCCAGGGTGTTACCCCCAAAATCTTGTGATTTCTGATCAGGTGTTAATCATTGGGGAATATACACAAAGAGGAGGCCGCAAGGGAGGCGAGCATTAGGTGAGCAGAGCCGAGGACAGCAGACCTGCACAGCAGACGTATGGGGTGGCCCAGAACTCGGGAACAAGAAACACTGGGCATGCTATCAAAAGATTTTTTACCTGGAAATTCTCATTCGTGATTGGCTGGACTGAGTCTGAATGTTTGCAAATTGGTGCAAGCTTATGTAAGGTGCGGGTTACATGTTTCTATATATTTTTAGTTTGGACTAATAGGTTTGGCGTTTGCGACACCTATAAGCCAAAATTATGGCATTAGAGTACAGATAGGGAGAAATGTCATTTGAGGAGTGATCTCTTTCCTCGGTTGGCTCCCTCCTCTGGACCAGCCTCCCCCTCCCTCTCTGTCGTGAGCCGGATCTCCTCAAATTCCAGTAGCGCCTTAAGACTCTCCTCTTCACCTCCTTCCACCTTCCCCTCCCTTGCTAAACCCTTCAGTCACTGAGATTGGTGGCCTTGGCCCTCATGTGTCCTCTTGCCTCATGGCCATTTTACCAGTCACCTGCAGCCCCTCCCACTCCTAGCACTTGCCCTTGGGCACCCATTGGTCTGTGTTCCCACACAGGACTGCAATTTGTGTCGGCAGATGAGCATTCTTTCTATGCGACCCCTGCCTAGCACTTTACTGGAACTCACCCCATGGCACTTCGCCCCCCCCCCGCTCCCAGGGGGATCTCCTCAGAACTTACCCCCCCCCAACCCCCCCCCTCTCTCTCTCTGCACTTGCACGATCCGAATGCTCACAAGGCCTAGTAGGACCATCTCTATTGTGTTCATTATTGTATTCTACTGCCTTTGTTCCCATGTTCCATGTGGGCGCTTTGAAACACATTTTTTTGCTGTATAAGCGCAATGCACAATAAATAAATAAATGAAATAAGTCGGGTTAAAAACAAGCATTGGCAAAGTCACTGGTTTTGACTTGTGTCTAAGTTTTAAGCATTTGCAAGGTACTGCTATTATATAACCAGGTAGTGCAGCATTTTTGCACCCGCTACCATCAATGGGCAGTTAATACCACCATGGATCTGCCTGGCAAGTGCTTTTCCCTTGCCTACACGAAAGCCCGAAATGCAGGCATTGAGAGTGCTTTTTTAAATTTAAATGGATAATCTTGTTTACAGATAATATAATGTATAGGCAAGCAATCATAAGATGCACGCTTTAAGAGTATATTTATTCTGGCGTGTGCTGAATGTGGAATTCTCTGTGATTTTCTTTGTAAGGTGTGTTTGGGATGAACTGAATTCATAGAGCACAAAAAAAAGACTGTGTCTCACTGTCTTGCCCAGGCTGGTTTACAGTGGCTATTCACAGGCGCGAACCCACTACTGATCAGCACGGGGGTTTTGACCTGCTCCGTTTCCGACCTGGGCCGATTCACCCCGCCTATTCAGTGCTCCCACAGAATCACCATATCGATGCCAAACTTAGTGTGGAAACACGATCGACATAGCACACAGCAGCCCAGAACTCCTGGACTCAAGTGATCCGACAGCCTCAGCCTCCCAAGTGGCTGGGATTACAGGCACACGCCACAGCACCCGGCCAGAGTTGCTTGCTGTATTGCTGTATTAGAGGTTCTTTGATGTGACATCAGAGGAGGGCTGACTCCAACTACTGGCCTTTGGAAGCAGTGCACATGGCTTTCTGGTTAGTTAGGCAATAACTAAGAGTATCACCAAGCCAAAATCCAGAAGGGATGATAAACATTCTCATCATCTGATCGCTTGCTCCATCAGTGGTTAGTCTCTCTGATATTGTACCTGGTGTTGCGGGGATGAGGCGATTTCTTCCTGCTTTCATCAGGTCGTGCAGTTACAGTTACCCCAGAATCAGAATCCCCTCTAGTCACCCCGCCCCCAATGTCTTGGTTGTCTAAACTGTTTCTTCATTCTTTAGTATGATTGTGAGTTGTCTCCCTAAAGTAACTGAAGAGAACTTCAATCCATTAGAGCAACTAGTGGCAATAGATTATTGACAGGGAAGAATCAGGACACATTCCGTGGCTGATTTTCCAGGGTGTTACCCCCAAAATCTTGTGATTTCTGATCAGGTGTTAATCATTGGGGAATATACACAAAGAGGAGGCCGCAAGGGAGGCGAGCATTAGGTGAGCAGAGCCGAGGACAGCAGACCTGCACAGCAGACGTATGGGGTGGCCCAGAACTCGGGAACAAGAAACACTGGGCATGCTATCAAAAGATTTTTTACCTGGAAATTCTCATTCGTGATTGGCTGGACTGAGTCTGAATGTTTGCAAATTGGTGCAAGCTTATGTAAGGTGCGGGTTACATGTTTCTATATATTTTTAGTTTGGACTAATAGGTTTGGCGTTTGCGACACCTATAAGCCAAAATTATGGCATTAGAGTACAGATAGGGAGAAATGTCATTTGAGGAGTGATCTCTTTCCTCGGTTGGCTCCCTCCTCTGGAACAGCCTCCCCCTCCCTCTCTGTCATGAGCCGGCTCTCCTCAAATTCCAGTAGCGCCTTAAGACTCTCCTCTTCACCTCCTTCCACCTTCGCCTCCCTTGCTAAACCCTTCAGTCACTGAGATTGGTGGCCTTGGCCCTCATGTGTCCTCTTGCCTCATGGCCATTTTACCAGTCACCTGCAGCCCCTCCCACTCCTAGCACTTGCCCTTGGGCACCCATTGGTCTGTGTTCCCACACAGGACTGCAATTTGTGTCGGCAGATGAGCATTCTTTCTATGCGACCCCTGCCTAGCACTTTACTGGAACTCACCCCATGGCACTTCGCCCCCCCCCCGCTCCCAGGGGGATCTCCTCAGAACTTACCCCCCCCCCCAACACCCCCCCCTCTCTCTCTCTCTGCACTTGCACGATCCGAATGCTCACAAGGCCTAGTAGGACCATCTCTATTGTGTTCATTATTGTATTCTACTGCCTTTGTTCCCATGTTCCATGTGGGCGCTTTGAAACACATTTTTTTGCTGTATAAGCGCAATGCACAATAAATAAATAAATGAAATAAATCGGGTTAAAAACAAGCATTGGCAAAGTCACTGGTTTTGATTTGTGTCTAAGTTTTAAGCATTTGCAAGGTACTGCTATTATATAACCAGGTAGTGCAGCATTTTTGCCCCCGCTACCATCAATGGGCAGTTAATACCACCATGGATCTGCCTGGCAAGTGCTTTTCCCTTGCCTACACGAAAGCCCGAAATGCAGGCATTGAGAGTGCTTTTTTAAATTTAAATGGATAATCTTGTTTACAGATAATATAATGTATAGGCAAGCAATCATAAGATGCACACTTTAAGAGTATATTTATTCTGGCGTGTGCTGAATGTGGAATTCTCTGTGATTTTCTTTGTAAGGTGTGTTTGGGATGAACTGACTTCATAGAGCACAAAAAAAAGACTGTGTCTCACTGTCTTGCCCAGGCTGGTTTACAGTGGCTATTCACAGGCGCGAACCCACTACTGATCAGCACGGGGGTTTTGACCTGCTCCGTTTCCGACCTGGGCCGATTCACCCCGCCTTAGACAACCTGGTTATTCAGTGCTCCCACAGAATCACCATATCGATGCCAAACTTAGTGTGGACACCCGATCGACATAGCACACAGCAGCCCAGAACTCCTGGACTCAAGTGATCCGACAGCCTCAGCCTCCCAAGTGGCTGGGATTACAGGCACACGCCACAGCACCCGGCCAGAGTTGTTTGCTGTATTGCTGTATTAGAGGTTCTTTGATGTGACATCAGAGGAGGGCTGACTCCAACTACTGGCCTTTGGAAGCAGTGCACATGGCTTTCTGGTTAGTTAGGCAATAACTAAGAGTATCACCAAGCCAAAATCCAGAAGGGATGATAAACATTCTCATCATCTGATCGCTTGCTCCATCAGTGGTTAGTCTCTCTGATATTGTACCTGGTGTTGCGGGGATGAGGCGATTTCTTCCTGCTTTCATTAGGTCGTGCAGTTACAGTTACCCCAGAATCAGAATCCCCTCTAGTCACCCCGCCCCCAATGTCTTGGTTGTCTAAACTGTTTCTTCATTCTTTAGTATGATTGTGAGTTGTCTCCCTAAAGTAACTGAAGAGAACTTCAATCCATTAGAGCAACTAGTGGCAATAGATTATTGACAGGGAAGAATCAGGACACATTCCGTGGCTGATTTTCCAGGGTGTTACCCCCAAAATCTTGTGATTTCTGATCAGGTGTTAATCATTGGGGAATATACACAAAGAGGAGGCCGCAAGGGAGGCGAGCATTAGGTGAGCAGAGCCGAGGACAGCAGACCTGCACAGCAGACGTATGGGGTGGCACAGAACTCGGGAACAAGAAACACTGGGCATGCTATCAAAAGATTTTTTACCTGGAAATTCTCATTCGTGATTGGCTGGACTGAGTCTGAATGTTTGCAAATTGGTGAAAGCTTATGTAAGGTGCGGGTTACATGTTTCTATATATTTTTAGTTTGGACTAATAGGTTTGGCGTTTGCGACACCTATAAGCCAAAATTATGGCATTAGAGTACAGATAGGGAGAAATGTCATTTGAGGAGTGATCTCTTTCCTCGGTTGGCTCCCTCCTCTGGAACAGCCTCCCCCTCCCTCTCTGTCGTGAGCCGGCTCTCCTCAAATTCCAGTAGCGCCTTAAGACTCTCCTCTTCACCTCCTTCCACCTTCCCCTCCCTTGCTAAACCCTTCAGTCACTGAGATTGGTGGCCTTGGCCCTCATGTGTCCTCTTGCCTCATGGCCATTTTACCAGTCACCTGCAGCCCCTCCCACTCCTAGCACTTGCCCTTGGGCACCCATTGGTCTGTGTTCCCACACAGGACTGCAATTTGTATCGGCAGATGAGCATTCTTTCTATGCGACCCCTGCCTAGCACTTTACTGGAACTCACCCCATGGCACTTCGCCCCCCCCCCCCCGCTCCCAGGGGGATCTCCTCAGAACTTACCCCCCCCCAACCCCCCCCTCTCTCTCTCTGCACTTGCACGATCCGAATGCTCACAAGGCCTAGTAGGACCATCTCTATTGTGTTCATTATTGTATTCTACTGCCTTTGTTCCCATGTTCCATGTGGGCGCTTTGAAACACATTTTCTTGCTGTATAAGCGCAATGCACAATAAATAAATAAATGAAATAAGTCGGGTTAAAAACAAGCATTGGCAAAGTCACTGGTTTTGACTTGTGTCTAAGTTTTAAGCATTTGCAAGGTACTGCTATTATATAACCAGGTAGTGCAGCATTTTTGCACCCGCTACCATCAATGGGCAGTTAATACCACCATGGATCTGCCTGGCAAGTGCTTTTCCCTTGCCTACACGAAAGCCCGAAATGCAGGCATTGAGAGTGCTTTTTTAAATTTAATGGATAATCTTGTTTACAGATAATATAATGTATAGGCAAGCAATCATAAGATGCACGCTTTAAGAGTATATTTATTGTGGCGTGTGCTGAATGTGGAATTCTCTGTGATTTTCTTTGTAAGGTGTGTTTGGGATGAACTGACTTCATAGAGCACAAAAAAAAAGACTGTGTCTCACTGTCTTGCCCAGGCTGGTTTACAGTGGCTATTCACAGGCGCGAACCCACTACTGATCAGCACGGGGGTTTTGACCTGCTCCGTTTCCGACCTGGGCCGATTCACCCCGCCTTAGACAACCTGGTTATTCAGTGCTCCCACAGAATCACCATATCGATGCCAAACTTAGTGTGGACACCCGATCGACATAGCACACAGCAGCCCAGAACTCCTGGACTCAAGTGATCCGACAGCCTCAGCCTCCCAAGTGGCTGGGATTACAGGGACACGCCACAGCACCCGGCCAGAGTTGCTTGCTGTATTGCTGTATTAGAGGTTCTTTGATGTGACATCAGAGGAGGGCTGACTCCAACTACTGGCCTTTGGAAGCAGTGCACATGGCTTTCTGGTTAGTTAGGCAATAACTAAGAGTATCACCAAGCCAAAATCCAGAAGGGATGATAAACATTCTCATCATCTGATCGCTTGCTCCATCAGTGGTTAGTCTCTCTGATATTGTACCTGGTGTTGCGGGGATGAGGCGATTTCTTCCTGCTTTCATCAGGTCGTGCAGTTACAGTTACCCCAGAATCAGAATCCCCTCTAGTCACCCCGCCCCCAATGTCTTGGTTGTCTAAACTGTTTCTTCATTCTTTAGTATGATTGTGAGTTGTCTCCCTAAAGTAACTGAAGAGAACTTCAATCCATTAGAGCAACTAGTGGCAATAGATTATTGACAGGGAAGAATCAGGACACATTCCGTGGCTGATTTTCCAGGGTGTTACCCCCAAAATCTTGTGATTTCTGATCAGGTGTTAATCATTGGGGAATATACACAAAGAGGAGGCCGCAAGGGAGGCGAGCATTAGGTGAGCAGAGCCGAGGACAGCAGACCTGCACAGCAGACGTATGGGGTGGCCCAGAACTCGGGAACAAGAAACACTGGGCATGCTATCAAAAGATTTTTTACCTGGAAATTCTCATTCGTGATTGGCTGGACTGAGTCTGAATGTTTGCAAATTGGTGCAAGCTTATGTAAGGTGCGGGTTACATGTTTCTATATATTTTTAGTTTGGACTAATAGGTTTGGCGTTTGCGACACCTATAAGCCAAAATTATGGCATTAGAGTACAGATAGGGAGAAATGTCATTTGAGGAGTGATCTCTTTCCTCGGTTGGCTCCCTCCTCTGGAACAGCCTCCCCCTCCCTCTCTGTCGTGAGCCGGCTCTCCTCAAATTCCAGTAGCGCCTTAAGACTCTCCTCTTCACCTCCTTCCACCTTCCCCTCCCTTGCTAAACCCTTCAGTCACTGAGATTGGTGGCCTTGGCCCTCATGTGTCCTCTTGCCTCATGGCCATTTTACCAGTCACCTGCAGCCCCTCCCACTCCTAGCACTTGCCCTTGGGCACCCATTGGTCTGTGTTCCCACACAGGACTGCAATTTGTGTCGGCAGATGAGCATTCTTTCTATGCGACCCCTGCCTAGCACTTTACTGGAACTCACCCCATGGCACTTCGCCCCCCCCCCGCTCCCAGGGGGATCTCCTCAGAAGTTACCCCCCCCAACCCCCCCCCCTCTCTCTCTCTGCACTTGCACGATCCGAATGCTCACAAGGCCTAGTAGGACCATCTCTATTGTGTTCATTATTGTATTCTACTGCCTTTGTTCCCATGTTCCATGTGGGCGCTTTGAAACACATTTTTTTGCTGTATAAGCGCAATGCACAATAAATAAATAAATGAAATAAGTCGGGTTAAAAACAAGCATTGGCAAAGTCACTGGTTTTGACTTGTGTCTAAGTTTTAAGCATTTGCAAGGTACTGCTATTATATAACCAGGTAGTGCAGCATTTTTGCACCCGCTACCATCAATGGGCAGTTAATACCACCATGGATCTGCCTGGCAAGTGCTTTTCCCTTGCCTACACGAAAGCCCGAAATGCAGGCATTGAGAGTGCTTTTTTAAATTTAAATGGATAATCTTGTTTACAGATAATATAATGTATAGGCAAGCAATCATAAGATGCACGCTTTAAGAGTATATTTATTCTGGCGTGTGCTGAATGTGGAATTCTCTGTGATTTTCTTTGTAAGGTGTGTTTGGGATGAACTGACTTCATAGAGCACAAAAAAAGACTGTGTCTCACTGTCTTGCCCAGGCTGGTTTACAGTGGCTATTCACAGGCGCGAACCCACTACTGATCAGCACGGGGGTTTTGACCTGCTCCGTTTCCGACCTGGGCCGATTCACCCCGCCTTAGACAACCTGGTTATTCAGTGCTCCCACAGAATCACCATATCGATGCCAAACTTAGTGTGGACACCCGATCGACATAGCACACAGCAGCCCAGAACTCCTGGACTCAAGTGATCCGACAGCCTCAGCCTCCCAAGTGGCTGGGATTACAGGCACACGCCACAGCACCCGGCCAGAGTTGTTTGCTGTATTGCTGTATTAGAGGTTCTTTGATGTGACATCAGAGGAGGGGTGACTCCAACTACTGGCCTTTGGAAGCAGTGCACATGGCTTTCTGGTTAGTTAGGCAATAACTAAGAGTATCACCAAGCCAAAATCCAGAAGGGATGATAAACATTCTCATCATCTGATCGCTTGCTCCATCAGTGGTTAGTCTCTCTGATATTGTACCTGGTGTTGCGGGGATGAGGCGATTTCTTCCTGCTTTCATTAGGTCGTGCAGTTACAGTTACCCCAGAATCAGAATCCCCTCTAGTCACCCCGCCCCCAATGTCTTGGTTGTCTAAACTGTTTCTTCATTCTTTAGTATGATTGTGAGTTGTCTCTCTAAAGTAACTGAAGAGAACTTCAATCCATTAGAGCAACTAGTGGCAATAGATTATTGACAGGGAAGAATCAGGACACATTCCGTGGCTGATTTTCCAGGGTGTTACCCCCAAAATCTTGTGATTTCTGATCAGGTGTTAATCATTGGGGAATATACACAAAGAGGAGGCCGCAAGGGAGGCGAGCATTAGGTGAGCAGAGCCGAGGACAGCAGACCTGCACAGCAGACGTATGGGGTGGCCCAGAACTCGGGAACAAGAAACACTGGGCATGCTATCAAAAGATTTTTTACCTGGAAATTCTCATTCGTGATTGGCTGGACTGAGTCTGAATGTTTGCAAATTGGTGCAAGCTTATGTAAGGTGCGGGTTACATGTTTCTATATATTTTTAGTTTGGACTAATAGGTTTGGCGTTTGCGACACCTATAAGCCAAAATTATGGCATTAGAGTACAGATAGGGAGAAATGTCATTTGAGGAGTGATCTCTTTCCTCGGTTGGCTCCCTCCTCTGGAACAGCCTCCCCCTCCCTCTCTGTCGTGAGCCGGCTCTCCTCAAATTCCAGTAGCGCCTTAAGACTCTCCTCTTCACCTCCTTCCACCTTCCCCTCCCTTGCTAAACCCTTCAGTCACTGAGATTGGTGGCCTTGGCCCTCATGTGTCCTCTTGCCTCATGGCCATTTTACCAGTCACCTGCAGCCCCTCCCACTCCTAGCACTTGCCCTTGGGCACCCATTGGTCTGTGTTCCCACACAGGACTGCAATTTGTATCGGCAGATGAGCATTCTTTCTATGCGACCCCTGCCTAGCACTTTACTGGAACTCACCCCATGGCACTTCGCCCCCCCCCCCCGCTCCCAGGGGGATCTCCTCAGAACTTACCCCCCCCCAACCCCACCTCTCTCTCTCTCTGCACTTGCACGATCCGAATGCTCACAAGGCCTAGTAGGACCATCTCTATTGTGTTCATTATTGTATTCTACTGCCTTTGTTCCCATGTTCCATGTGGGCGCTTTGAAACACATTTTCTTGCTGTATAAGCGCAATGCACAATAAATAAATAAATGAAATAAGTCGGGTTAAAAACAAGCATTGGCAAAGTCACTGGTTTTGACTTGTGTCTAAGTTTTAAGCATTTGCAAGGTACTGCTATTATATAACCAGGTAGTGCAGCATTTTTGCACCCGCTACCATCAATGGGCAGTTAATACCACCATGGATCTGCCTGGCAAGTGCCTTTCCCTTGCCTACACGAAAGCCCGAAATGCAGGCATTGAGAGTGCTTTTTTAAATTTAAATGGATAATCTTGTTTACAGATAATATAATGTATAGGCAAGCAATCATAAGATGCACGCTTTAAGAGTATATTTATTGTGGCGTGTGCTGAATGTGGAATTCTCTGTGATTTTCTTTGTAAGGTGTGTTTGGGATGAACTGACTTCATAGAGCACAAAAAAAAGACTGTGTCTCACTGTCTTGCCCAGGCTGGTTTACAGTGGCTATTCACAGGCGCGAACCCACTACTGATCAGCACGGGGGTTTTGACCTGCTCCGTTTCCGACCTGGGCCGATTCACCCCGCCTTAGACAACCTGGTTATTCAGTGCTCCCACAGAATCACCATATCGATGCCAAACTTAGTGTGGACACCCGATCGACATAGCACACAGCAGCCCAGAACTCCTGGACTCAAGTGATCCGACAGCCTCAGCCTCCCAAGTGGCTGGGATTACAGGCACACGCCACAGCACCCGGCCAGAGTTGCTTGCTGTATTGCTGTATTAGAGGTTCTTTGATGTGACATCAGAGGAGGGCTGACTCCAACTACTGGCCTTTGGAAGCAGTGCACATGGCTTTCTGGTTAGTTAGGCAATAACTAAGAGTATCACCAAGCCAAAATCCAGAAGGGATGATAAACATTCTCATCATCTGATCGCTTGCTCCATCAGTGGTTAGTCTCTCTGATATTGTACCTGGTGTTGCGGGGATGAGGCGATTTCTTCCTGCTTTCATTAGGTCGTGCAGTTACAGTTACCCCAGAATCAGAATCCCCTCTAGTCACCCCGCCCCCAATGTCTTGGTTGTCTAAACTGTTTCTTCATTCTTTAGTATGATTGTGAGTTGTCTCCCTAAAGTAACTGAAGAGAACTTCAATCCATTAGAGCAACTAGTGGCAATAGATTATTGACAGGGAAGAATCAGGACACATTCCGTGGCTGATTTTCCAGGGTGTTACCCCCAAAATCTTGTGATTTCTGATCAGGTGTTAATCATTGGGGAATATACACAAAGAGGAGGCCGCAAGGGAGGCGAGCATTAGGTGAGCAGAGCCGAGGACAGCAGACCTGCACAGCAGACGTATGGGGTGGCCCAGAACTCGGGAACAAGAAACACTGGGCATGCTATCAAAAGATTTTTTACCTGGAAATTCTCATTCGTGATTGGCTGGACTGAGTCTGAATGTTTGCAAATTGGTGCAAGCTTATGTAAGGTGCGGGTTACATGTTTCTATATATTTTTAGTTTGGACTAATAGGTTTGGCGTTTGCGACACCTATAAGCCAAAATTATGGCATTAGAGTACAGATAGGGAGAAATGTCATTTGAGGAGTGATCTCTTTCCTCGGTTGGCTCCCTCCTCTGGAACAGCCTCCCCCTCCCTCTCTGTCATGAGCCGGCTCTCCTCAAATTCCAGTAGCGCCTTAAGACTCTCCTCTTCACCTCCTTCCACCTTCCCCTCCCTTGCTAAACCCTTCAGTCACTGAGATTGGTGGCCTTGGCCCTCATGTGTCCTCTTGCCTCATGGCCATTTTACCAGTCACCTGCAGCCCCTCCCACTCCTAGCACTTGCCCTTGGGCACCCATTGGTCTGTGTTCCCACACAGGACTGCAATTTGTGTCGGCAGATGAGCATTCTTTCTATGCGACCCCTGCCTAGCACTTTACTGGAACTCACCCCATGGCACTTCGCCCCCCCCCCGCTCCCAGGGGGATCTCCTCAGAACTTACCCCCCCCCAACCCCCCCCTCTCTCTCTCTCTGCACTTGCACGATCCGAATGCTCACAAGGCCTAGTAGGACCATCTCTATTGTGTTCATTATTGTATTCTACTGCCTTTGTTCCCATGTTCCATGTGGGCGCTTTGAAACACATTTTTTTGCTGTATAAGCGCAATGCACAATAAATAAATAAATGAAATAAGTCGGGTTAAAAACAAGCATTGGCAAAGTCACTGGTTTTGATTTGTGTCTAAGTTTTAAGCATTTGCAAGGTACTGCTATTATATAACCAGGTAGTGCAGCATTTTTGCCCCCGCTACCATCAATGGGCAGTTAATACCACCATGGATCTGCCTGGCAAGTGCTTTTCCCTGGCCTACACGAAAGCCCGAAATGCAGGCATTGAGAGTGCTTTTTTAAATTTAAATGGATAATCTTGTTTACAGATAATATAATGTATAGGCAAGCAATCATAAGATGCACGCTTTAAGAGTATATTTATTCTGGCGTGTGCTGAATGTGGAATTCTCTGTGATTTTCTTTGTAAGGTGTGTTTGGGATGAACTGACTTCATAGAGCACAAAAAAAAGACTGTGTCTCACTGTCTTGCCCAGGCTGGTTTACAGTGGCTATTCACAGGCGCGAACCCACTACTGATCAGCACGGGGGTTTTGACCTGCTCCGTTTCCGACCTGGGCCGATTCACATAGCACACAGCAGCCCAGAACTCCTGGACTCAAGTGATCCGACAGCCTCAGCCTCCCAAGTGGCTGGGATTACAGGCACACGCCACAGCACCCGGCCAGAGTTGCTTGCTGTATTGCTGTATTAGAGGTTCTTTGATGTGACATCAGAGGAGGGCTGACTCCAACTACTGGCCTTTGGAAGCAGTGCACATGGCTTTCTGGTTAGTTAGGCAATAACTAAGAGTATCACCAAGCCAAAATCCAGAAGGGATGATAAACATTCTCATCATCTGATCGCTTGCTCCATCAGTGGTTAGTCTCTCTGATATTGTACCTGGTGTTGCGGGGATGAGGCGATTTCTTCCTGCTTTCATTAGGTCGTGCAGTTACAGTTACCCCAGAATCAGAATCCCCTCTAGTCACCCCGCCCCCAATGTCTTGGTTGTCTAAACTGTTTCTTCATTCTTTAGTATGATTGTGAGTTGTCTCCCTAAAGTAACTGAAGAGAACTTCAATCCATTAGAGCAACTAGTGGCAATAGATTATTGACAGGGAAGAATCAGGACACATTCCGTGGCTGATTTTCCAGGGTGTTACCCCCAAAATCTTGTGATTTCTGATCAGGTGTTAATCATTGGGGAATATACACAAAGAGGAGGCCGCAAGGGAGGCGAGCATTAGGTGAGCAGAGCCGAGGACAGCAGACCTGCACAGCAGACGTATGGGGTGGCACAGAACTCGGGAACAAGAAACACTGGGCATGCTATCAAAAGATTTTTTACCTGGAAATTCTCATTCGTGATTGGCTGGACTGAGTCTGAATGTTTGCAAATTGGTGCAAGCTTATGTAAGGTGCGGGTTACATGTTTCTATATATTTTTAGTTTGGACTAATAGGTTTGGCGTTTGCGACACCTATAAGCCAAAATTATGGCATTAGAGTACAGATAGGGAGAAATGTCATTTGAGGAGTGATCTCTTTCCTCGGTTGGCTCCCTCCTCTGGAACAGCCTCCCCCTCCCTCTCTGTCGTGAGCCGGCTCTCCTCAAATTCCAGTAGCGCCTTAAGACTCTCCTCTTCACCTCCTTCCACCTTCCCCTCCCTTGCTAAACCCTTCAGTCACTGAGATTGGTGGCCTTGGCCCTCATGTGTCCTCTTGCCTCATGGCCATTTTACCAGTCACCTGCAGCCCCTCCCACTCCTAGCACTTGCCCTTGGGCACCCATTGGTCTGTGTTCCCACACAGGACTGCAATTTGTATCGGCAGATGAGCATTCTTTCTATGCGACCCCTGCCTAGCACTTTACTGGAACTCACCCCATGGCACTTCGCCCCCCCCCCCCCCCGCTCCCAGGGGGATCTCCTCAGAACTTACCCCCCCCCAACCCCCCCTCTCTCTCTCTCTGCACTTGCACGATCCGAATGCTCACAAGGCCTAGTAGGACCATCTCTATTGTGTTCATTATTGTATTCTACTGCCTTTGTTCCCATGTTCCATGTGGGCGCTTTGAAACACATTTTCTTGCTGTATAAGCGCAATGCACAATAAATAAATAAATGAAATAAGTCGGGTTAAAAACAAGCATTGGCAAAGTCACTGGTTTTGACTTGTGTCTAAGTTTTAAGCATTTGCAAGGTACTGCTATTATATAACCAGGTAGTGCAGCATTTTTGCACCCGCTACCATCAATGGGCAGTTAATACCACCATGGATCTGCCTGGCAAGTGCTTTTCCCTTGCCTACACGAAAGCCCGAAATGCAGGCATTGAGAGTGCTTTTTTAAATTTAATGGATAATCTTGTTTACAGATAATATAATGTATAGGCAAGCAATCATAAGATGCACGCTTTAAGAGTATATTTATTGTGGCGTGTGCTGAATGTGGAATTCTCTGTGATTTTCTTTGTAAGGTGTGTTTGGGATGAACTGACTTCATAGAGCACAAAAAAAAAGACTGTGTCTCACTGTCTTGCCCAGGCTGGTTTACAGTGGCTATTCACAGGCGCGAACCCACTACTGATCAGCACGGGGGTTTTGACCTGCTCCGTTTCCGACCTGGGCCGATTCACCCCGCCTTAGACAACCTGGTTATTCAGTGCTCCCACAGAATCACCATATCGATGCCAAACTTATGTGGACACCCGATCGACATAGCACACAGCAGCCCAGAACTCCTGGACTCAAGTGATCCGACAGCCTCAGCCTCCCAAGTGGCTGGGATTACAGGGACACGCCACAGCACCCGGCCAGAGTTGCTTGCTGTATTGCTGTATTAGAGGTTCTTTGATGTGACATCAGAGGAGGGCTGACTCCAACTACTGGCCTTTGGAAGCAGTGCACATGGCTTTCTGGTTAGTTAGGCAATAACTAAGAGTATCACCAAGCCAAAATCCAGAAGGGATGATAAACATTCTCATCATCTGATCGCTTGCTCCATCAGTGGTTAGTCTCTCTGATATTGTACCTGGTGTTGCGGGGATGAGGCGATTTCTTCCTGCTTTCATCAGGTCGTGCAGTTACAGTTACCCCAGAATCAGAATCCCCTCTAGTCACCCCGCCCCCAATGTCTTGGTTGTCTAAACTGTTTCTTCATTCTTTAGTATGATTGTGAGTTGTCTCCCTAAAGTAACTGAAGAGAACTTCAATCCATTAGAGCAACTAGTGGCAATAGATTATTGACAGGGAAGAATCAGGACACATTCCGTGGCTGATTTTCCAGGGTGTTACCCCCAAAATCTTGTGATTTCTGATCAGGTGTTAATCATTGGGGAATATACACAAAGAGGAGGCCGCAAGGGAGGCGAGCATTAGGTGAGCAGAGCCGAGGACAGCAGACCTGCACAGCAGACGTATGGGGTGGCCCAGAACTCGGGAACAAGAAACACTGGGCATGCTATCAAAAGATTTTTTACCTGGAAATTCTCATTCGTGATTGGCTGGACTGAGTCTGAATGTTTGCAAATTGGTGCAAGCTTATGTAAGGTGCGGGTTACATGTTTCTATATATTTTTAGTTTGGACTAATAGGTTTGGCGTTTGCGACACCTATAAGCCAAAATTATGGCATTAGAGTACAGATAGGGAGAAATGTCATTTGAGGAGTGATCTCTTTCCTCGGTTGGCTCCCTCCTCTGGAACAGCCTCCCCCTCCCTCTCTGTCGTGAGCCGGCTCTCCTCAAATTCCAGTAGCGCCTTAAGACTCTCCTCTTCACCTCCTTCCACCTTCCCCTCCCTTGCTAAACCCTTCAGTCACTGAGATTGGTGGCCTTGGCCCTCATGTGTCCTCTTGCCTCATGGCCATTTTACCAGTCACCTGCAGCCCCTCCCACTCCTAGCACTTGCCCTTGGGCACCCATTGGTCTGTGTTCCCACACAGGACTGCAATTTGTGTCGGCAGATGAGCATTCTTTCTATGCGACCCCTGCCTAGCACTTTACTGGAACTCACCCCATGGCACTTCGCCCCCCCCCGCTCCCAGGGGGATCTCCTCAGAAGTTACCCCCCCCCCAACCCCCCCCTCTCTCTCTCTGCACTTGCACGATCCGAATGCTCACAAGGCCTAGTAGGACCATCTCTATTGTGTTCATTATTGTATTCTACTGCCTTTGTTCCCATGTTCCATGTGGGCGCTTTGAAACACATTTTTTTGCTGTATAAGCGCAATGCACAATAAATAAATAAATGAAATAAGTCGGGTTAAAAACAAGCATTGGCAAAGTCACTGGTTTTGACTTGTGTCTAAGTTTTAAGCATTTGCAAGGTACTGCTATTATATAACCAGGTAGTGCAGCATTTTTGCACCCGCTACCATCAATGGGCAGTTAATACCACCATGGATCTGCCTGGCAAGTGCTTTTCCCTTGCCTACACGAAAGCCCGAAATGCAGGCATTGAGAGTGCTTTTTTAAATTTAAATGGATAATCTTGTTTACAGATAATATAATGTATAGGCAAGCAATCATAAGATGCACGCTTTAAGAGTATATTTATTGTGGCGTGTGCTGAATGTGGAATTCTCTGTGATTTTCTTTGTAAGGTGTGTTTGGGATGAACTGACTTCATAGAGCACAAAAAAAGACTGTGTCTCACTGTCTTGCCCAGGCTGGTTTACAGTGGCTATTCACAGGCGCGAACCCACTACTGATCAGCACGGGGGTTTTGACCTGCTCCGTTTCCGACCTGGGCCGATTCACCCCGCCTTAGACAACCTGGTTATTCAGTGCTCCCACAGAATCACCATATCGATGCCAAACTTAGTGTGGACACCCGATCGACATAGCACACAGCAGCCCAGAACTCCTGGACTCAAGTGATCCGACAGCCTCAGCCTCCCAAGTGGCTGGGATTACAGGCACACGCCACAGCACCCGGCCAGAGTTGCTTGCTGTATTGCTGTATTAGAGGTTCTTTGATGTGACATCAGAGGAGGGCTGACTCCAACTACTGGCCTTTGGAAGCAGTGCACATGGCTTTCTGGTTAGTTAGGCAATAACTAAGAGTATCACCAAGCCAAAATCCAGAAGGGATGATAAACATTCTCATCATCTGATCGCTTGCTCCATCAGTGGTTAGTCTCTCTGATATTGTACCTGGTGTTGCGGGGATGAGGCGATTTCTTCCTGCTTTCATTAGGTCGTGCAGTTACAGTTACCCCAGAATCAGAATCCCCTCTAGTCACCCCGCCCCCAATGTCTTGGTTGTCTAAACTGTTTCTTCATTCTTTAGTATGATTGTGAGTTGTCTCCCTAAAGTAACTGAAGAGAACTTCAATCCATTAGAGCAACTAGTGGCAATAGATTATTGACAGGGAAGAATCAGGACACATTCCGTGGCTGATTTTCCAGGGTGTTACCCCCAAAATCTTGTGATTTTTGATCAGGTGTTAATCATTGGGGAATATACACAAAGAGGAGGCCGCAAGGGAGGCGAGCATTAGGTGAGCAGAGCCGAGGACAGCAGACCTGCACAGCAGACGTATGGGGTGGCCCAGAACTCGGGAACAAGAAACACTGGGCATGCTATCAAAAGATTTTTTACCTGGAAATTCTCATTCGTGATTGGCTGGACTGAGTCTGAATGTTTGCAAATTGGTGCAAGCTTATGTAAGGTGCGGGTTACATGTTTCTATATATTTTTAGTTTGGACTAATAGGTTTGGC
This sequence comes from Ambystoma mexicanum, assembly GCF_040938575.1. Taxonomy (NCBI): domain Eukaryota; kingdom Metazoa; phylum Chordata; class Amphibia; order Caudata; family Ambystomatidae; genus Ambystoma; species Ambystoma mexicanum. The sequence goes on along the minus strand of NC_090940.1, from coordinate 280,013,299 downwards.
GTTTGCGACACCTATAAGCCAAAATTATGGCATTAGAGTACAGATAGGGAGAAATGTCATTTGAGGAGTGATCTCTTTCCTCGGTTGGCTCCCTCCTCTGGAACAGCCTCCCCCTCCCTCTCTGTCGTGAGCCGGCTCTCCTCAAATTCCAGTAGCGCCTTAAGACTCTCCTCTTCACCTCCTTCCACCTTCCCCTCCCTTGCTAAACCCTTCAGTCACTGAGATTGGTGGCCTTGGCCCTCATGTGTCCTCTTGCCTCATGGCCATTTTACCAGTCACCTGCAGCCCCTCCCACTCCTAGCACTTGCCCTTGGGCACCCATTGGTCTGTGTTCCCACACAGGACTGCAATTTGTGTCGGCAGATGAGCATTCTTTCTATGCGACCCCTGCCTAGCACTTTACTGGAACTCACCCCATGGCACTTCGCCCCCCCCCCGCTCCCAGGGGGATCTCCTCAGAAGTTACCCCCCCCAAACCCCCCCTCTCTCTCTCTGCACTTGCACGATCCGAATGCTCACAAGGCCTAGTAGGACCATCTCTATTGTGTTCATTATTGTATTCTACTGCCTTTGTTCCCATGTTCCATGTGGGCGCTTTGAAACACATTTTTTTGCTGTATAAGCGCAATGCACAATAAATAAATAAATGAAATAAGTCGGGTTAAAAACAAGCATTGGCAAAGTCACTGGTTTTGACTTGTGTCTAAGTTTTAAGCATTTGCAAGGTACTGCTATTATATAACCAGGTAGTGCAGCATTTTTGCACCCGCTACCATCAATGGGCAGTTAATACCACCATAGATCTGCCTGGCAAGTGCTTTTCCCTTGCCTACACGAAAGCCCGAAATGCAGGCATTGAGAGTGCTTTTTTAAATTTAAATGGATAATCTTGTTTACAGATAATATAATGTATAGGCAAGCAATCATAAGATGCACGCTTTAAGAGTATATTTATTCTGGCGTGTGCTGAATGTGGAATTCTCTGTGATTTTCTTTGTAAGGTGTGTTTGGGATGAACTGACTTCATAGAGCACAAAAAAAAGACTGTGTCTCACTGTCTTGCCCAGGCTGGTTTACAGTGGCTATTCACAGGCGCGAACCCACTACTGATCAGCACGGGGGTTTTGACCTGCTCCGTTTCCGACCTGGGCCGATTCACCCCGCCTTAGACAACCTGGTTATTCAGTGCTCCCACAGAATCACCATATCGATGCCAAACTTAGTGTGGACACCCGATCGACATAGCACACAGCAGCCCAGAACTCCTGGACTCAAGTGATCCGACAGCCTCAGCCTCCCAAGTGGCTGGGATTACAGGCATACGCCACAGCACCCGGCCGGAGTTGCTTGCTGTATTGCTGTATTAGAGGTTCTTTGATGTGACATCAGAGGAGGGCTGACTCCAACTACTGGCCTTTGGAAGCAGTGCACATGGCTTTCTGGTTAGTTAGGCAATAACTAAGAGTATCACCAAGCCAAAATCCAGAAGGGATGATAAACATTCTCATCATCTGATCGCTTGCTCCATCAGTGGTTAGTCTCTCTGATATTGTACCTGGTGTTGCGGGGATGAGGCGATTTCTTCCTGCTTTCATTAGGTCGTGCAGTTACAGTTACCCCAGAATCAGAATCCCCTCTAGTCACCCCGCCCCCAATGTCTTGGTTGTCTAAACTGTTTCTTCATTCTTTAGTATGATTGTGAGTTGTCTCCCTAAAGTAACTGAAGAGAACTTCAATCCATTAGAGCAACTAGTGGCAATAGATTATTGACAGGGAAGAATCAGGACACATTCCGTGGCTGATTTTCCAGGGTGTTACCCCCAAAATCTTGTGATTTCTGATCAGGTGTTAATCATTGGGGAATATACACAAAGAGGAGGCCGCAAGGGAGGCGAGCATTAGGTGAGCAGAGCCGAGGACAGCAGACCTGCACAGCAGACGTAGGGGGTGGCACAGAACTCGGGAACAAGAAACACTGGGCATGCTATCAAAAGATTTTTTACCTGGAAATTCTCATTCGTGATTGGCTGGACTGAGTCTGAATGTTTGCAAATTGGTGCAAGCTTATGTAAGGTGCGGGTTACATGTTTCTATATATTTTTAGTTTGGACTAATAGGTTTGGCGTTTGCGACACCTATAAGCCAAAATTATGGCATTAGAGTACAGATAGGGAGAAATGTCATTTGAGGAGTGATCTCTTTCCTCGGTTGGCTCCCTCCTCTGGAACAGCCTCCCCCTCCCTCTCTGTCGTGAGCCGGCTCTCCTCAAATTCCAGTAGCGCCTTAAGACTCTCCTCTTCACCTCCTTCCACCTTCCCCTCCCTTGCTAAACCCTTCAGTCACTGAGATTGGTGGCCTTGGCCCTCATGTGTCCTCTTGCCTCATGGCCATTTTACCAGTCACCTGCAGCCCCTCCCACTCCTAGCACTTGCCCTTGGGCACCCATTGGTCTGTGTTCCCACACAGGACTGCAATTTGTATCGGCAGATGAGCATTCTTTCTATGCGACCCCTGCCTAGCACTTTACTGGAACTCACCCCATGGCACTTCGCCCCCCCCCCCCGCTCCCAGGGGGATCTCCTCAGAACTTACCCCCCCCCCAACCCCCCCTCTCTCTCTCTCTGCACTTGCACGATCCGAATGCTCACAAGGCCTAGTAGGACCATCTCTATTGTGTTCATTATTGTATTCTACTGCCTTTGTTCCCATGTTCCATGTGGGCGCTTTGAAACACATTTTCTTGCTGTATAAGCGCAATGCACAATAAATAAATAAATGAAATAAGTCGGGTTAAAAACAAGCATTGGCAAAGTCACTGGTTTTGACTTGTGTCTAAGTTTTAAGCATTTGCAAGGTACTGCTATTATATAACCAAGTAGTGCAGCATTTTTGCACCCGCTACCATCAATGGGCAGTTAATACCACCATGGATCTGCCTGGCAAGTGCTTTTCCCTTGCCTACACGAAAGCCCGAAATGCAGGCATTGAGAGTGCTTTTTTAAATTTAAATGGATAATCTTGTTTACAGATAATATAATGTATAGGCAAGCAATCATAAGATGCACGCTTTAAGAGTATATTTATTCTGGCGTGTGCTGAATGTGGAATTCTCTGTGATTTTCTTTGTAAGGTGTGTTTGGGATGAACTGACTTCATAGAGCACAAAAAAAAAGACTGTGTCTCACTGTCTTGCCCAGGCTGGTTTACAGTGGCTATTCACAGGCGCGAACCCACTACTGATCAGCACGGGGGTTTGGACCTGCTCCGTTTCCGACCTGGGCCGATTCACCCCGCCTTAGACAACCTGGTTATTCAGTGCTCCCACAGAATCACCATATCGATGCCAAACTTAGTGTGGACACCCGATCGACATAGCACACAGCAGCCCAGAACTCCTGGACTCAAGTGATCCGACAGCCTCAGCCTCCCAAGTGGCTGGGATTACAGGCACACGCCACAGCACCCGGCCAGAGTTGCTTGCTGTATTGCTGTATTAGAGGTTCTTTGATGTGACATCAGAGGAGGGCTGACTCCAACTACTGGCCTTTGGAAGCAGTGCACATGGCTTTCTGGTTAGTTAGGCAATAACTAAGAGTATCACCAAGCCAAAATCCAGAAGGGATGATAAACATTCTCATCATCTGATCGCTTGCTCCATCAGTGGTTAGTCTCTCTGATATTGTACCTGGTGTTGCGGGGATGAGGCGATTTCTTCCTGCTTTCATCAGGTCGTGCAGTTACAGTTACCCCAGAATCAGAATCCCCTCTAGTCACCCCGCCCCCAATGTCTTGGTTGTCTAAACTGTTTCTTCATTCTTTAGTATGATTGTGAGTTGTCTCCCTAAAGTAACTGAAGAGAACTTCAATCCATTAGAGCATCTAGTGGCAATAGATTATTGACAGGGAAGAATCAGGACACATTCCGTGGCTGATTTTCCAGGGTGTTACCCCCAAAATCTTGTGATTTCTGATCAGGTGTTAATCATTGGGGAATATACACAAAGAGGAGGCCGCAAGGGAGGCGAGCATTAGGTGAGCAGAGCCGAGGACAGCAGACCTGCACAGCAGACGTATGGGGTGGCACAGAACTCGGGAACAAGAAACACTGGGCATGCTATCAAAAGATTTTTTACCTGGAAATTCTCATTCGTGATTGGCTGGACTGAGTCTGAATGTTTGCAAATTGGTGCAAGCTTATGTAAGGTGCGGGTTACATGTTTCTATATATTTTTAGTTTGGACTAATAGGTTTGGCGTTTGCGACACCTATAAGCCAAAATTATGGCATTAGAGTACAGATAGGGAGAAATGTCATTTGAGGAGTGATCTCTTTCCTCGGTTGGCTCCCTCCTCTGGAACAGCCTCCCCCTCCCTCTCTGTCGTGAGCCGGCTCTCCTCAAATTCCAGTAGCGCCTTAAGACTCTCCTCTTCACCTCCTTCCACCTTCCCCTCCCTTGCTAAACCCTTCAGTCACTGAGATTGGTGGCCTTGGCCCTCATGTGTCCTCTTGCCTCATGGCCATTTTACGTCACCTGCAGCCCCTCCCACTCCTAGCACTTGCCCTTGGGCACCCATTGGTCTGTGTTCCCACACAGGACTGCAATTTGTATCGGCAGATGAGCATTCTTTCTATGCGACCCCTGCCTAGCACTTTACTGGAACTCACCCCATGGCACTTGCCCCCCCCCCGCCCCCCCCGCTCCCAGGGGGATCTCCTCAGAACTTACCCCCCCCCAACCCCCCCTCTCTCTCTCTCTGCACTTGCACGATCCGAATGCTCACAAGGCCTAGTAGGACCATCTCTATTGTGTTCATTATTGTATTCTACTGCCTTTGTTCCCATGTTCCATGTGGGCGCTTTGAAACACATTTTCTTGCTGTATAAGCGCAATGCACGATAAATAAATAAATGAAATAAGTCGGGTTAAAAACAAGCATTGGCAAAGTCACTGGTTTTGACTTGTGTCTAAGTTTTAAGCATTTGCAAGGTACTGCTATTTTATAACCAGGTAGTGCAGCATTTTTGCACCCGCTACCATCAATGGGCAGTTAATACCACCATGCATCTGCCTGGCAAGTGCTTTTCCCTTGCCTACACGAAAGCCCGAAATGCAGGCATTGAGAGTGCTTTTTTAAATTTAAATGGATAATCTTGTTTACAGATAATATAATGTATAGGCAAGCAATCATAAGATGCACGCTTTAAGAGTATATTTATTGTGGCGTGTGCTGAATGTGGAATTCTCTGTGATTTTCTTTGTAAGGTGTGTTTGGGATGAACTGACTTCATAGAGCACAAAAAAAAAGACTGTGTCTCACTGTCTTGCCCAGGCTGGTTTACAGTGGCTATTCACAGGCGCGAACCCACTACTGATCAGCACGGGGGTTTTGACCTGCTCCGTTTCCGACCTGGGCCGATTCACCCCGCCTTAGACAACCTGGTTATTCAGTGCTCCCACAGAATCACCATATCGATGCCAAACTTAGTGTGGACACCCGATCGACATAGCACACAGCAGCCCAGAACTCCTGGACTCAAGTGATCCGACAGCCTCAGCCTCCCAAGTGGCTGGGATTACAGGCACACGCCACAGCACCCGGCCAGAGTTGCTTGCTGTATTGCTGTATTAGAGGTTCTTTGATGTGACATCAGAGGAGGGCTGACTCCAACTACTGGCCTTTGGAAGCAGTGCACATGGCTTTCTGGTTAGTTAGGCAATAACTAAGAGTATCACCAAGCCAAAATCCAGAAGGGATGATAAACATTCTCATCATCTGATCGCTTGCTCCATCAGTGGTTAGTCTCTCTGATATTGTACCTGGTGTTGCGGGGATGAGGCGATTTCTTCCTGCTTTCATCAGGTCGTGCAGTTACAGTTACCCCAGAATCAGAATCCCCTCTAGTCACCCCGCCCCCAATGTCTTGGTTGTCTAAACTGTTTCTTCATTCTTTAGTATGATTGTGAGTTGTCTCCCTAAAGTAACTGAAGAGAACTTCAATCCATTAGAGCATCTAGTGGCAATAGATTATTGACAGGGAAGAATCAGGACACATTCCGTGGCTGATTTTCCAGGGTGTTACCCCCAAAATCTTGTGATTTCTGATCAGGTGTTAATCATTGGGGAATATACACAAAGAGGAGGCCGCAAGGGAGGCGAGCATTAGGTGAGCAGAGCCGAGGACAGCAGACCTGCACAGCAGACGTATGGGGTGGCCCAGAACTCGGGAACAAGAAACACTGGGCATGCTATCAAAAGATTTTTTACCTGGAAATTCTCATTCGTGATTGGCTGGACTGAGTCTGAATGTTTGCAAATTGGTGCAAGCTTATGTAAGGTGCGGGTTACATGTTTCTATATATTTTTAGTTTGGACTAATAGGTTTGGCGTTTGCGACACCTATAAGCCAAAATTATGGCATTAGAGTACAGATAGGGAGAAATGTCATTTGAGGAGTGATCTCTTTCCTCGGTTGGCTCCCTCCTCTGGAACAGCCTCCCCCTCCCTCTCTGTCGTGAGCCGGATCTCCTCAAATTCCAGTAGCGCCTTAAGACTCTCCTCTTCACCTCCTTCCACCTTCCCCTCCCTTGCTAAACCCTTCAGTCACTGAGATTGGTGGCCTTGGCCCTCATGTGTCCTCTTGCCTCATGGCCATTTTACCAGTCACCTGCAGCCCCTCCCACTCCTAGCACTTGCCCTTGGGCACCCATTGGTCTGTGTTCCCACACAGGACTGCAATTTGTGTCGGCAGATGAGCATTCTTTCTATGCGACCCCTGCCTAGCACTTTACTGGAACTCACCCCATGGCACTTCGCCCCCCTCCCGCTCCCAGGGGGATCTCCTCAGAACTTACCCCCCCCCCCAACCCCCCCCCCCTCTCTCTCTCTGCACTTGCACGATCCGAATGCTCACAAGGCCTAGTAGGACCATCTCTATTGTGTTCATTATTGTATTCTACTGCCTTTGTTCCCATGTTCCATGTGGGCGCTTTGAAACACATTTTTTTGCTGTATAAGCGCAATGCACAATAAATAAATAAATGAAATAAGTCGGGTTAAAAACAAGCATTGGCAAAGTCACTGGTTTTGACTTGTGTCTAAGTTTTAAGCATTTGCAAGGTACTGCTATTATATAACCAGGTAGTGCAGCATTTTTGCACCCGCTACCATCAATGGGCAGTTAATACCACCATGGATCTGCCTGGCAAGTGCTTTTCCCTTGCCTACACGAAAGCCCGAAATGCAGGCATTGAGAGTGCTTTTTTAAATTTAAATGGATAATCTTGTTTACAGATAATATAATGTATAGGCAAGCAATCATAAGATGCACGCTTTAAGAGTATATTTATTCTGGCGTGTGCTGAATGTGGAATTCTCTGTGATTTTCTTTGTAAGGTGTGTTTGGGATGAACTGACTTCATAGAGCACAAAAAAAGACTGTGTCTCACTGTCTTGCCCAGGCTGGTTTACAGTGGCTATTCACAGGCGCGAACCCACTACTGATCAGCACGGGGGTTTTGACCTGCTCCGTTTCCGACCTGGGCCGATTCACCCCGCCTTAGACAACCTGGTTATTCAGTGCTCCCACAGAATCACCATATCGATGCCAAACTTAGTGTGGACACCCGATCGACATAGCACACAGCAGCCCAGAACTCCTGGACTCAAGTGATCCGACAGCCTCAGCCTCCCACGTGGCTGGGATTACAGGCACACGCCACAGCACCCGGCCAGAGTTGCTTGCTGTATTGCTGTATTAGAGGTTCTTTGATGTGACATCAGAGGAGGGCTGACTCCAACTACTGGCCTTTGGAAGCAGTGCACATGGCTTTCTGGTTAGTTAGGCAATAACTAAGAGTATCACCAAGCCAAAATCCAGAAGGGATGATAAACATTCTCATCATCTGATCGCTTGCTCCATCAGTGGTTAGTCTCTCTGATATTGTACCTGGTGTTGCGGGGATGAGGCGATTTCTTCCTGCTTTCATTAGGTCGTGCAGTTACAGTTACCCCAGAATCAGAATCCCCTCTAGTCACCCCGCCCCCAATGTCTTGGTTGTCTAAACTGTTTCTTCATTCTTTAGTATGATTGTGAGTTGTCTCCCTAAAGTAACTGAAGAGAACTTCAATCCATTAGAGCAACTAGTGGCAATAGATTATTGACAGGGAAGAATCAGGATACATTCCGTGGCTGATTTTCCAGGGTGTTACCCCCAAAATCTTGTGATTTCTGATCAGGTGTTAATCATTGGGGAATATACACAAAGAGGAGGCCGCAAGGGAGGCGAGCATTAGGTGAGCAGAGCCGAGGACAGCAGACCTGCACAGCAGACGTATGGGGTGGCCCAGAACTCGGGAACAAGAAACACTGGGCATGCTATCAAAAGATTTTTTACCTGGAAATTCTCATTCGTGATTGGCTGGACTGAGTCTGAATGTTTGCAAATTGGTGCAAGCTTATGTAAGGTGCGGGTTACATGTTTCTATATATTTTTAGTTTGGACTAATAGGTTTGGCGTTTGCGACACCTATAAGCCAAAATTATGGCATTAGAGTACAGATAGGGAGAAATGTCATTTGAGGAGTGATCTCTTTCCTCGGTTGGCTCCCTCCTCTGGAACAGCCTCCCCCTCCCTCTCTGTCGTGAGCCGGCTCTCCTCAAATTCCAGTAGCGCCTTAAGACTCTCCTCTTCACCTCCTTCCACCTTCCCCTCCCTTGCTAAACCCTTCAGTCACTGAGATTGGTGGCCTTGGCCCTCATGTGTCCTCTTGCCTCATGGCCATTTTACCAGTCACCTGCAGCCCCTCCCACTCCTAGCACTTGCCCTTGGGCACCCATTGGTCTGTGTTCCCACACAGGACTGCAATTTGTATCGGCAGATGAGCATTCTTTCTATGCGACCCCTGCCTAGCACTTTACTGGAACTCACCCCATGGCACTTCGCCCCCCCCCCGCTCCCAGGGGGATCTCCTCAGAACTTACCCCCCCCCCCAACCCCACCTCTCTCTCTCTCTGCACTTGCATGATCCGAATGCTCACAAGGCCTAGTAGGACCATCTCTATTGTGTTCATTATTGTATTCTACTGCCTTTGTTCCCATGTTCCATGTGGGCGCTTTGAAACACATTTTCTTGCTGTATAAGCGCAATGCACAATAAATAAATAAATGAAATAAGTCGGGTTAAAAACAAGCATTGGCAAAGTCACTGGTTTTGACTTGTGTCTAAGTTTTAAGCATTTGCAAGGTACTGCTATTATATAACCAGGTAGTGCAGCATTTTTGCACCCGCTACCATCAATGGGCAGTTAATACCACCATGGATCTGCCTGGCAAGTGCCTTTCCCTTGCCTACACGAAAGCCCGAAATGCAGGCATTGAGAATGCTTTTTTAAATTTAAATGGATAATCTTGTTTACAGATAATATAATGTATAGGCAAGCAATCATAAGATGCACGCTTTAAGAGTATATTTATTGTGGCGTGTGCTGAATGTGGAATTCTCTGTGATTTTCTTTGTAAGGTGTGTTTGGGATGAACTGACTTCATAGAGCACAAAAAAAAAGACTGTGTCTCACTGTCTTGCCCAGGCTGGTTTACAGTGGCTATTCACAGGCGCGAACCCACTACTGATCAGCACGGGGGTTTTGACCTGCTCCGTTTCCGACCTGGGCCGATTCACCCCGCCTTAGACAACCTGGTTATTCAGTGCTCCCACAGAATCACCATATCGATGCCAAACTTAGTGTGGACACCCGATCGACATAGCACACAGCAGCCCAGAACTCCTGGACTCAAGTGATCCGACAGCCTCAGCCTCCCAAGTGGCTGGGATTACAGGCACACGCCACAGCACCCGGCCAGAGTTGCTTGCTGTATTGCTGTATTAGAGGTTCTTTGATGTGACATCAGAGGAGGGCTGACTCCAACTACTGGCCTTTGGAAGCAGTGCACATGGCTTTCTGGTTAGTTAGGCAATAACTAAGAGTATCACCAAGCCAAAATCCAGAAGGGATGATAAACATTCTCATCATCTGATCGCTTGCTCCATCAGTGGTTAGTCTCTCTGATATTGTACCTGGTGTTGCGGGGATGAGGCGATTTCTTCCTGCTTTCATTAGGTCGTGCAGTTACAGTTACCCCAGAATCAGAATCCCCTCTAGTCACCCCGCCCCCAATGTCTTGGTTGTCTAAACTGTTTCTTCATTCTTTAGTATGATTGTGAGTTGTCTCCCTAAAGTAACTGAAGAGAACTTCAATCCATTAGAGCAACTAGTGGCAATAGATTATTGACAGGGAAGAATCAGGACACATTCCGTGGCTGATTTTCCAGGGTGTTACCCCCAAAATCTTGTGATTTCTGATCAGGTGTTAATCATTGGGGAATATACACAAAGAGGAGGCCGCAAGGGAGGCGAGCATTAGGTGAGCAGAGCCGAGGACAGCAGACCTGCACAGCAGACGTATGGGGTGGCCCAGAACTCGGGAACAAGAAACACTGGGCATGCTATCAAAAGATTTTTTACCTGGAAATTCTCATTCGTGATTGGCTGGACTGAGTCTGAATGTTTGCAAATTGGTGCAAGCTTATGTAAGGTGCGGGTTACATGTTTCTATATATTTTTAGTTTGGACTAATAGGTTTGGCGTTTGCGACACCTATAAGCCAAAATTATGGCATTAGAGTACAGATAGGGAGAAATGTCATTTGAGGAGTGATCTCTTTCCTCGGTTGGCTCCCTCCTCTGGAACAGCCTCCCCCTCCCTCTCTGTCGTGAGCCGGCTCTCCTCAAATTCCAGTAGCGCCTTAAGACTCTCCTCTTCACCTCCTTCCACCTTCCCCTCCCTTGCTAAACCCTTCAGTCACTGAGATTGGTGGCCTTGGCCCTCATGTGTCCTCTTGCCTCATGGCCATTTTACCAGTCACCTGCAGCCCCTCCCACTCCTAGCACTTGCCCTTGGGCACCCATTGGTCTGTGTTCCCACACAGGACTGCAATTTGTGTCGGCAGATGAGCATTCTTTCTATGCGACCCCTGCCTAGCACTTTACTGGAACTCACCCCATGGCACTTCGCCCCCCCCCCCGCTCCCAGGGGGATCTCCTCAGAAGTTACCCCCCCCCCAACCCCCCCCCTCTCTCTCTCTGCACTTGCACGATCCGAATGCTCACAAGGCCTAGTAGGACCATCTCTATTGTGTTCATTATTGTATTCTACTGCCTTTGTTCCCATGTTCCATGTGGGCGCTTTGAAACACATTTTTTTGCTGTATAAGCGCAATGCACAATAAATAAATAAATGAAATAAGTCGGGTTAAAAACAAGCATTGGCAAAGTCACTGGTTTTGACTTGTGTCTAAGTTTTAAGCATTTGCAAGGTACTGCTATTATATAACCAGGTAGTGCAGCATTTTTGCACCCGCTACCATCAATGGGCAGTTAATACCACCATAGATCTGCCTGGCAAGTGCTTTTCCCTTGCCTACACGAAAGCCCGAAATGCAGGCATTGAGAGTGCTTTTTTAAATTTAAATGGATAATCTTGTTTACAGATAATATAATGTATAGGCAAGCAATCATAAGATGCACGCTTTAAGAGTATATTTATTCTGGCGTATGCTGAATGTGGAATTCTCTGTGATTTTCTTTGTAAGGTGTGTTTGGGATGAACTGACTTCATAGAGCACAAAAAAAAGACTGTGTCTCACTGTCTTGCCCAGGCTGGTTTACAGTGGCTATTCACAGGCGCGAACCCACTACTGATCAGCATGGGGGTTTTGACCTGCTCCGTTTCCGACCTGGGCCGATTCACCCCGCCTTAGACAACCTGGTTATTCAGTGCTCCCACAGAATCACCATATCGATGCCAAACTTAGTGTGGACACCCGATCAACATAGCACACAGCAGCCCAGAACTCCTGGACTCAAGTGATCCGACAGCCTCAGCCTCCCAAGTGGCTGGGATTACAGGCACACGCCACAGCACCCGGCCAGAGTTGCTTGCTGTATTCCTGTATTAGAGGTTCTTTGATGTGACATCAGAGGAGGGCTGACTCCAACTACTGGCCTTTGGAAGCAGTGCACATGGCTTTCTGGTTAGTTAGGCAATAACTAAGAGTATCACCAAGCCAAAATCCAGAAGGGATGATAAACATTCTCATCATCTGATCGCTTGCTCCATCAGTGGTTAGTCTCTCTGATATTGTACCTGGTGTTGCGGGGATGAGGCGATTTCTTCCTGCTTTCATTAGGTCGTGCAGTTACAGTTACCCCAGAATCAGAATCCCCTCTAGTCACCCCGCCCCCAATGTCTTGGTTGTCTAAACTGTTTCTTCATTCTTTAGTATGATTGTGAGTTGTCTCCCTAAAGTAACTGAAGAGAACTTCAATCCATTAGAGCAACTAGTGGCAATAGATTATTGACAGGGAAGAATCAGGACACATTCCGTGGCTGATTTTCCAGGGTGTTACCCCCAAAATCTTGTGATTTCTGATCAGGTGTTAATCATTGGGGAATATACACAAAGAGGAGGCCGCAAGGGAGGCGAGCATTAGGTGAGCAGAGCCGAGGACAGCAGACCTGCACAGCAGACGTATGGGGTGGCACAGAACTCGGGAACAAGAAACACTGGGCATGCTATCAAAAGATTTTTTACCTGGAAATTCTCATTCGTGATTGGCTGGACTGAGTCTGAATGTTTGCAAATTGGTGCAAGCTTATGTAAGGTGCGGGTTACATGTTTCTATATATTTTTAGTTTGGACTAATAGGTTTGGCGTTTGCGACACCTATAAGCCAAAATTATGGCATTAGAGTACAGATAGGGAGAAATGTCATTTGAGGAGTGATCTCTTTCCTCGGTTGGCTCCCTCCTCTGGAACAGCCTCCCCCTCCCTCTCTGTCGTGAGCCGGCTCTCCTCAAATTCCAGTAGCGCCTTAAGACTCTCCTCTTCACCTCCTTCCACCTTCCCCTCCCTTGCTAAACCCTTCAGTCACTGAGATTGGTGGCCTTGGCCCTCATGTGTCCTCTTGCCTCATGGCCATTTTACCAGTCACCTGCAGCCCCTCCCACTCCTAGCACTTGCCCTTGGGCACCCATTGGTCTGTGTTCCCACACAGGACTGCAATTTGTATCGGCAGATGAGCATTCTTTCTATGCGACCCCTGCCTAGCACTTTACTGGAACTCACCCCATGGCACTTCGCCCCCCCCCCCCCCCCCGCTCCCAGGGGGATCTCCTCAGAACTTACCCCCCCCCAACCCCCCCTCTCTCTCTCTCTGCACTTGCACGATCCGAATGCTCACAAGGCCTAGTAGGACCATCTCTATTGTGTTCATTATTGTATTCTACTGCCTTTGTTCCCATGTTCCATGTGGGCGCTTTGAAACACATTTTCTTGCTGTATAAGCGCAATGCACAATAAATAAATAAATGAAATAAGTCGGGTTAAAAACAAGCATTGGCAAAGTCACTGGTTTTGACTTGTGTCTAAGTTTTAAGCATTTGCAAGGTACTGCTATTATATAACCAGGTAGTGCAGCATTTTTGCACCCGCTACCATCAATGGGCAGTTAATACCACCATGGATCTGCCTGGCAAGTGCTTTTCCCTTGCCTACACGAAAGCCCGAAATGCAGGCATTGAGAGTGCTTTTTTAAATTTAAATGGATAATCTTGTTTACAGATAATATAATGTATAGGCAAGCAATCATAAGATGCACGCTTTAAGAGTATATTTATTCTGGCGTGTGCTGAATGTGGAATTCTCTGTGATTTTCTTTGTAAGGTGTGTTTGGGATGAACTGACTTCATAGAGCACAAAAAAAAAGACTGTGTCTCACTGTCTTGCCCAGGCTGGTTTACAGTGGCTATTCACAGGCGCGAACCCACTACTGATCAGCACGGGGGTTTTGACCTGCTCCGTTTCCGACCTGGGCCGATTCACCCCGCCTTAGACAACCTGGTTATTCAGTGCTCCCACAGAATCACCATATCGATGCCAAACTTAGTGTGGACACCCGATCGACATAGCACACAGCAGCCCAGAACTCCTGGACTCAAGTGATCCGACAGCCTCAGCCTCCCAAGTGGCTGGGATTACAGGCACACGCCACAGCACCCGGCCAGAGTTGCTTGCTGTATTGCTGTATTAGAGGTTCTTTGATGTGACATCAGAGGAGGGCTGACTCCACCTACTGGCCTTTGGAAGCAGTGCACATGGCTTTCTGGTTAGTTAGGCAATAACTAAGAGTATCACCAAGCCAAAATCCAGAAGGGATGATAAACATTCTCATCATCTGATCGCTTGCTCCATCAGTGGTTAGTCTCTCTGATATTGTACCTGGTGTTGCGGGGATGAGGCGATTTCTTCCTGCTTTCATCAGGTCGTGCAGTTACAGTTACCCCAGAATCAGAATCCCCTCTAGTCACCCCGCCCCCAATGTCTTGGTTGTCTAAACTGTTTCTTCATTCTTTAGTATGATTGTGAGTTGTCTCCCTAAAGTAACTGAAGAGAACTTCAATCCATTAGAGCATCTAGTGGCAATAGATTATTGACAGGGAAGAATCAGGACACATTCCGTGGCTGATTTTCCAGGGTGTTACCCCCAAAATCTTGTGATTTCTGATCAGGTGTTAATCATTGGGGAATATACACAAAGAGGAGGCCGCAAGGGAGGCGAGCATTAGGTGAGCAGAGCCGAGGACAGCAGACCTGCACAGCAGACGTATGGGGTGGCCCAGAACTCGGGAACAAGAAACACTGGGCATGCTATCAAAAGATTTTTTACCTGGAAATTCTCATTCGTGATTGGCTGGACTGAGTCTGAATGTTTGCAAATTGGTGCAAGCTTATGTAAGGTGCGGGTTACATGTTTCTATATATTTTTAGTTTGGACTAATAGGTTTGGCGTTTGCGACACCTATAAGCCAAAATTATGGCATTAGAGTACAGATAGGGAGAAATGTCATTTGAGGAGTGATCTCTTTCCTCGGTTGGCTCCCTCCTCTGGAACAGCCTCCCCCTCCCTCTCTGTCGTGAGCCGGATCTCCTCAAATTCCAGTAGCGCCTTAAGACTCTCCTCTTCACCTCCTTCCACCTTCCCCTCCCTTGCTAAACCCTTCAGTCACTGAGATTGGTGGCCTTGGCCCTCATGTGTCCTCTTGCCTCATGGCCATTTTACCAGTCACCTGCAGCCCCTCCCACTCCTAGCACTTGCCCTTGGGCACCCATTGGTCTGTGTTCCCACACAGGACTGCAATTTGTGTCGGCAGATGAGCATTCTTTCTATGCGACCCCTGCCTAGCACTTTACTGGAACTCACCCCATGGCACTTCGCCCCCCTCCCGCTCCCAGGGGGATCTCCTCAGAACTTACCCCCCCCCCAACCCCCCCCCTCTCTCTCTCTGCACTTGCACGATCCGAATGCTCACAAGGCCTAGTAGGACCATCTCTATTGTGTTCATTATTGTATTCTACTGCCTTTGTTCCCATGTTCCATGTGGGCGCTTTGAAACACATTTTTTTGCTGTATAAGCGCAATGCACAATAAATAAATAAATGAAATAAGTCGGGTTAAAAACAAGCATTGGCAAAGTCACTGGTTTTGACTTGTGTCTAAGTTTTAAGCATTTGCAAGGTACTGCTATTATATAACCAGGTAGTGCAGCATTTTTGCACCCGCTACCATCAATGGGCAGTTAATACCACCATGGATCTGCCTGGCAAGTGCTTTTCCCTTGCCTACACGAAAGCCCGAAATGCAGGCATTGAGAGTGCTTTTTTAAATTTAAATGGATAATCTTGTTTACAGATAATATAATGTATAGGCAAGCAATCATAAGATGCACGCTTTAAGAGTATATTTATTCTGGCGTGTGCTGAATGTGGAATTCTCTGTGATTTTCTTTGTAAGGTGTGTTTGGGATGAACTGACTTCATAGAGCACAAAAAAAAAGACTGTGTCTCACTGTCTTGCCCAGGCTGGTTTACAGTGGCTATTCACAGGCGCGAACCCACTACTGATCAGCACGGGGGTTTTGACCTGCTCCGTTTCCGACCTGGGCCGATTCACCCCGCCTTAGACAACCTGGTTATTCAGTGCTCCCACAGAATCACCATATCGATGCCAAACTTAGTGTGGACACCCGATCGACATAGCACACAGCAGCCCAGAACTCCTGGACTCAAGTGATCCGACAGCCTCAGCCTCCCAAGTGGCTGGGATTACAGGCACACGCCACAGCACCCGGCCAGAGTTGCTTGCTGTATTGCTGTATTAGAGGTTCTTTGATGTGACATCAGAGGAGGGCTGACTCCAACTACTGGCCTTTGGAAGCAGTGCACATGGCTTTCTGGTTAGTTAGGCAATAACTAAGAGTATCACCAAGCCAAAATCCAGAAGGGATGATAAACATTCTCATCATCTGATCGCTTGCTCCATCAGTGGTTAGTCTCTCTGATATTGTACCTGGTGTTGCGGGGATGAGGCGATTTCTTCCTGCTTTCATCAGGTCGTGCAGTTACAGTTACCCCAGAATCAGAATCCCCTCTAGTCACCCCGCCCCCAATGTCTTGGTTGTCTAAACTGTTTCTTCATTCTTTAGTATGATTGTGAGTTGTCTCCCTAAAGTAACTGAAGAGAACTTCAATCCATTAGAGCATCTAGTGGCAATAGATTATTGACAGGGAAGAATCAGGACACATTCCGTGGCTGATTTTCCAGGGTGTTACCCCCAAAATCTTGTGATTTCTGATCAGGTGTTAATCATTGGGGAATATACACAAAGAGGAGGCCGCAAGGGAGGCGAGCATTAGGTGAGCAGAGCCGAGGACAGCAGACCTGCACAGCAGACGTATGGGGTGGCCCAGAACTCGGGAACAAGAAACACTGGGCATGCTATCAAAAGATTTTTTACCTGGAAATTCTCATTCGTGATTGGCTGGACTGAGTCTGAATGTTTGCAAATTGGTGCAAGCTTATGTAAGGTGCGGGTTACATGTTTCTATATATTTTTAGTTTGGACTAATAGGTTTGGCGTTTGCGACACCTATAAGCCAAAATTATGGCATTAGAGTACAGATAGGGAGAAATGTCATTTGAGGAGTGATCTCTTTCCTCGGTTGGCTCCCTCCTCTGGAACAGCCTCCCCCTCCCTCTCTGTCGTGAGCCGGATCTCCTCAAATTCCAGTAGCGCCTTAAGACTCTCCTCTTCACCTCCTTCCACCTTCCCCTCCCTTGCTAAACCCTTCAGTCACTGAGATTGGTGGCCTTGGCCCTCATGTGTCCTCTTGCCTCATGGCCATTTTACCAGTCACCTGCAGCCCCTCCCACTCCTAGCACTTGCCCTTGGGCACCCATTGGTCTGTGTTCCCACACAGGACTGCAATTTGTGTCGGCAGATGAGCATTCTTTCTATGCGACCCCTGCCTAGCACTTTACTGGAACTCACCCCATGGCACTTCGCCCCCCCCCCGCTCCCAGGGGGATCTCCTCAGAAGTTACCCCCCCCCCAACCCCCCCCCCTCTCTCTCTCTGCACTTGCACGATCCGAATGCTCACAAGGCCTAGTAGGACCATCTCTATTGTGTTCATTATTGTATTCTACTGCCTTTGTTCCCATGTTCCATGTGGGCGCTTTGAAACACATTTTTTTGCTGTATAAGCGCAATGCACAATAAATAAATAAATGAAATAAGTCGGGTTAAAAACAAGCATTGGCAAAGTCACTGGTTTTGACTTGTGTCTAAGTTTTAAGCATTTGCAAGGTACTGCTATTATATAACCAGGTAGTGCAGCATTTTTGCACCCGCTACCATCAATGGGCAGTTAATACCACCATGGATCTGCCTGGCAAGTGCTTTTCCCTTGCCTACACGAAAGCCCGAAATGCAGGCATTGAGAGTGCTTTTTTAAATTTAAATGGATAATCTTGTTTACAGATAATATAATGTATAGGCAAGCAATCATAAGATGCACGCTTTAAGAGTATATTTATTCTGGCGTGTGCTGAATGTGGAATTCTCTGTGATTTTCTTTGTAAGGTGTGTTTGGGATGAACTGACTTCATAGAGCACAAAAAAAAAGACTGTGTCTCACTGTCTTGCCCAGGCTGGTTTACAGTGGCTATTCACAGGCGCGAACCCACTACTGATCAGCACGGGGGTTTTGACCTACTCCGTTTCCGACCTGGGCCGATTCACCCCGCCTTAGACAACCTGGTTATTCAGTGCTCCCACAGAATCACCATATCGATGCCAAACTTAGTGTGGACACCCGATCGACATAGCACACAGCAGCCCAGAACTCCTGGACTCAAGTGATCCGACAGCCTCAGCCTCCCAAGTGGCTGGGATTACAGGCACACGCCACAGCACCCGGCCAGAGTTGCTTGCTGTATTGCTGTATTAGAGGTTCTTTGATGTGACATCAGAGGAGGGCTGACTCCAACTACTGGCCTTTGGAAGCAGTGCACATGGCTTTCTGGTTAGTTAGGCAATAACTAAGAGTATCACCAAGCCAAAATCCAGAAGGGATGATAAACATTCTCATCATCTGATCGCTTGCTCCATCAGTGGTTAGTCTCTCTGATATTGTACCTGGTGTTGCGGGGATGAGGCGATTTCTTCCTGCTTTCATTAGGTCATGCAGTTACAGTTACCCCAGAATCAGAATCCCCTCTAGTCACCCCGCCCCCAATGTCTTGGTTGTCTAAACTGTTTCTTCATTCTTTAGTATGATTGTGAGTTGTCTCCCTAAAGTAACTGAAGAGAACTTCAATCCATTAGAGCAACTAGTGGCAATAGATTATTGACAGGGAAGAATCAGGACACATTCCGTGGCTGATTTTCCAGGGTGTTACCCCCAAAATCTTGTGATTTCTGATCAGGTGTTAATCATTGGGGAATATACACAAAGAGGAGGCCGCAAGGGAGGCGAGCATTAGGTGAGCAGAGCCGAGGACAGCAGACCTGCACAGCAGACGTATGGGGTGGCCCAGAACTCGGGAACAAGAAACACTGGGCATGCTATCAAAAGATTTTTTACCTGGAAATTCTCATTCGTGATTGGCTGGACTGAGTCTGAATGTTTGCAAATTGGTGCAAGCTTATGTAAGGTGCGGGTTACATGTTTCTATATATTTTTAGTTTGGACTAATAGGTTTGGCGTTTGCGACACCTATAAGCCAAAATTATGGCATTAGAGTACAGATAGGGAGAAATGTCATTTGAGGAGTGATCTCTTTCCTCGGTTGGCTCCCTCCTCTGGAACAGCCTCCCCCTCCCTCTCTGTCGTGAGCCGGCTCTCCTCAAATTCCAGTAGCGCCTTAAGACTCTCCTCTTCACCTCCTTCCACCTTCCCCTCCCTTGCTAAACCCTTCAGTCACTGAGATTGGTGGCCTTGGCCCTCATGTGTCCTCTTGCCTCATGGCCATTTTACCAGTCACCTGCAGCCCCTCCCACTCCTAGCACTTGCCCTTGGGCACCCATTGGTCTGTGTTCCCACACAGGACTGCAATTTGTGTCGGCAGATGAGCATTCTTTCTATGCGACCCCTGCCTAGCACTTTACTGGAACTCACCCCATGGCACTTCGCCCCCCCCCCGCTCCCAGGGGGATCTCCTCAGAAGTTACCCCCCCCCCAACCCCCCCCCCTCTCTCTCTCTGCACTTGCACGATCCGAATGCTCACAAGGCCTAGTAGGACCATCTCTATTGTGTTCATTATTGTATTCTACTGCCTTTGTTCCCATGTTCCATGTGGGCGCTTTGAAACACATTTTTTTGCTGTATAAGCGCAATGCACAATAAATAAATAAATGAAATAAGTCGGGTTAAAAACACGCATTGGCAAAGTCACTGGTTTTGACTTGTGTCTAAGTTTTAAGCATTTGCAAGGTACTGCTATTATATAACCAGGTAGTGCAGCATTTTTGCACCCGCTACCATCAATGGGCAGTTAATACCACCATGGATCTGCCTGGCAAGTGCTTTTCCCTTGCCTACACGAAAGCCCGAAATGCAGGCATTGAGAGTGCTTTTTTAAATTTAAATGGATAATCTTGTTTACAGATAATATAATGTATAGGCAAGCAATCATAAGATGCACGCTTTAAGAGTATATTTATTCTGGCGTGTGCTGAATGTGGAATTCTCTGTGATTTTCTTTGTAAGGTGTGTTTGGGATGAACTGACTTCATAGAGCACAAAAAAAAGACTGTGTCTCACTGTCTTGCCCAGGCTGGTTTACAGTGGCTATTCACAGGCGCGAACCCACTACTGATCAGCACGGGGGTTTTGACCTGCTCCGTTTCCGACCTGGGCCGATTCACCCCACCTTAGACAACCTGGTTATTCAGTGCTCCCACAGAATCACCATATCGATGCCAAACTTAGTGTGGACACCCGATCGACATAGCACACAGCAGCCCAGAACTCCTGGACTCAAGTGATCCGACAGCCTCAGCCTCCCAAGTGGCTGGGATTACAGGCACACGCCACAGCACCCGGCCAGAGTTGTTTGCTGTATTGCTGTATTAGAGGTTCTTTGATGTGACATCAGAGGAGGGCTGACTCCAACTACTGGCCTTTGGAAGCAGTGCACATGGCTTTCTGGTTAGTTAGGCAATAACTAAGAGTATCACCAAGCCAAAATCCAGAAGGGATGATAAACATTCTCATCATCTGATCGCTTGCTCCATCAGTGGTTAGTCTCTCTGATATTGTACCTGGTGTTGCGGGGATGAGGCGATTTCTTCCTGCTTTCATTAGGTCGTGCAGTTACAGTTACCCCAGAATCAGAATCCCCTCTAGTCACCCCGCCCCCAATGTCTTGGTTGTCTAAACTGTTTCTTCATTCTTTAGTATGATTGTGAGTTGTCTCCCTAAAGTAACTGAAGAGAACTTCAATCCATTAGAGCAACTAGTGGCAATAGATTATTGACAGGGAAGAATCAGGACACATTCCGTGGCTGATTTTCCAGGGTGTTACCCCCAAAATCTTGTGATTTCTGATCAGGTGTTAATCATTGGGGAATATACACAAAGAGGAGGCCGCAAGGGAGGCGAGCATTAGGTGAGCAGAGCCGAGGACAGCAGACCTGCACAGCAGACGTATGGGGTGGCCCAGAACTCGGGAACAAGAAACACTGGGCATGCTATCAAAAGATTTTTTACCTGGAAATTCTCATTCGTGATTGGCTGGACTGAGTCTGAATGTTTGCAAATTGGTGCAAGCTTATGTAAGGTGCGGGTTACATGTTTCTATATATTTTTAGTTTGGACTAATAGGTTTGGCGTTTGCGACACCTATAAGCCAAAATTATGGCATTAGAGTACAGATAGGGAGAAATGTCATTTGAGGAGTGATCTCTTTCCTCGGTTGGCTCCCTCCTCTGGAACAGCCTCCCCCTCCCTCTCTGTCGTGAGCCGGCTCTCCCCAAATTCCAGTAGCGCCTTAAGACTCTCCTCTTCACCTCCTTCCACCTTCCCCTCCCTTGCTAAACCCTTCAGTCACTGAGATTGGTGGCCTTGGCCCTCATGTGTCCTCTTGCCTCATGGCCATTTTACCAGTCACCTGCAGCCCCTCCCACTCCTAGCACTTGCCCTTGGGCACCCATTGGTCTGTGTTCCCACACAGGACTGCAATTTGTATCGGCAGATGAGCATTCTTTCTATGCGACCCCTGCCTAGCACTTTACTGGAACTCACCCCATGGCACTTCGCCCCCCCCCCCGCTCCCAGGGGGATCTCCTCAGAACTTACCCCCCCCCAACCCCACCTCTCTCTCTCTCTGCACTTGCACGATCCGAATGCTCACAAGGCCTAGTAGGACCATCTCTATTGTGTTCATTATTGTATTCTACTGCCTTTGTTCCCATGTTCCATGTGGGCGCTTTGAAACACATTTTCTTGCTGTATAAGCGCAATGCACAATAAATAAATAAATGAAATAAGTCGGGTTAAAAACAAGCATTGGCAAAGTCACTGGTTTTGACTTGTGTCTAAGTTTTAAGCATTTGCAAGGTACTGCTATTATATAACCAGGTAGTGCAGCATTTTTGCACCCGCTACCATCAATGGGCAGTTAATACCACCATGGATCTGCCTGGCAAGTGCCTTTCCCTTGCCTACACGAAAGCCCGAAATGCAGGCATTGAGAGTGCTTTTTTAAATTTAAATGGATAATCTTGTTTACAGATAATATAATGTATAGGCAAGCAATCATAAGATGCACGCTTTAAGAGTATATTTATTGTGGCGTGTGCTGAATGTGGAATTCTCTGTGATTTTCTTTGTAAGGTGTGTTTGGGATGAACTGACTTCATAGAGCACAAAAAAAAAGACTGTGTCTCACTGTCTTGCCCAGGCTGGTTTACAGTGGCTATTCACAGACGCGAACCCAGTACTGATCAGCACGGGGGTTTTGACCTGCTCCGTTTCCGACCTGGGCCGATTCACCCCGCCTTAGACAACCTGGTTATTCAGTGCTCCCACAGAATCACCATATCGATGCCAAACTTAGTGTGGACACCCGATCGACATAGCACACAGCAGCCCAGAACTCCTGGACTCAAGTGATCCAACAGCCTCAGCCTCCCAAGTGGCTGGGATTACAGGCACACGCCACAGCACCCGGCCAGAGTTGCTTGCTGTATTGCTGTATTAGAGGTTCTTTGATGTGACATCAGAGGAGGGCTGACTCCAACTACTGGCCTTTGGAAGCAGTGCACATGGCTTTCTGGTTAGTTAGGCAATAACTAAGAGTATCACCAAGCCAAAATCCAGAAGGGATGATAAACATTCTCATCATCTGATCGCTTGCTCCATCAGTGGTTAGTCTCTCTGATATTGTACCTGGTGTTGCGGGGATGAGGCGATTTCTTCCTGCTTTCATTAGGTCGTGCAGTTACAGTTACCCCAGAATCAGAATCCCCTCTAGTCACCCCGCCCCCAATGTCTTGGTTGTCTAAACTGTTTCTTCATTCTTTAGTATGATTGTGAGTTGTCTCCCTAAAGTAACTGAAGAGAACTTCAATCCATTAGAGCAACTAGTGGCAATAGATTATTGACAGGGAAGAATCAGGACACATTCCGTGGCTGATTTTCCAGGGTGTTACCCCCAAAATCTTGTGATTTCTGATCAGGTGTTAATCATTGGGGAATATACACAAAGAGGAGGCCGCAAGGGAGGCGAGCATTAGGTGAGCAGAGCCGAGGACAGCAGACCTGCACAGCAGACGTATGGGGTGGCCCAGAACTCGGGAACAAGAAACACTGGGCATGCTATCAAAAGATTTTTTACCTGGAAATTCTCATTCGTGATTGGCTGGACTGAGTCTGAATGTTTGCAAATTGGTGCAAGCTTATGTAAGGTGCGGGTTACATGTTTCTATATATTTTTAGTTTGGACTAATAGGTTTGGCGTTTGCGACACCTATAAGCCAAAATTATGGCATTAGAGTACAGATAGGGAGAAATGTCATTTGAGGAGTGATCTCTTTCCTCGGTTGGCTCCCTCCTCTGGAACAGCCTCCCCCTCCCTCTCTGTCGTGAGCCGGCTCTCCTCAAATTCCAGTAGCGCCTTAAGACTCTCCTCTTCACCTCCTTCCACCTTCCCCTCCCTTGCTAAACCCTTCAGTCACTGAGATTGGTGGCCTTGGCCCTCATGTGTCCTCTTGCCTCATGGCCATTTTACCAGTCACCTGCAGCCCCTCCCACTCCTAGCACTTGCCCTTGGGCACCCATTGGTCTGTGTTCCCACACAGGACTGCAATTTGTGTCGGCAGATGAGCATTCTTTCTATGCGACCCCTGCCTAGCACTTTACTGGAACTCACCCCATGGCACTTCGCCCCCCCCCCCCCGCTCCCAGGGGGATCTCCTCAGAAGTTACCCCCCCCCCAACCCCCCCCCCCCCTCTCTCTCTCTGCACTTGCACGATCCGAATGCTCACAAGGCCTAGTAGGACCATCTCTATTGTGTTCATTATTGTATTCTACTGCCTTTGTTCCCATGTTCCATGTGGGCGCTTTGAAACACATTTTTTTGCTGTATAAGCGCAATGCACAATAAATAAATAAATGAAATAAGTCGGGTTAAAAACAAGCATTGGCAAAGTCACTGGTTTTGACTTGTGTCTAAGTTTTAAGCATTTGCAAGGTACTGCTATTATATAACCAGGTAGTGCAGCATTTTTGCACCCGCTACCATCAATGGGCAGTTAATACCACCATGGATCTGCCTGGCAAGTGCCTTTCCCTTGCCTACACGAAAGCCCGAAATGCAGGCATTGAGAGTGCTTTTTTAAATTTAAATGGATAATCTTGTTTACAGATAATATAATGTATAGGCAAGCAATCATAAGATGCACGCTTTAAGAGTATATTTATTGTGGCGTGTGCTGAATGTGGAATTCTCTGTGATTTTCTTTGTAAGGTGTGTTTGGGATGAACTGACTTCATAGAGCACAAAAAAAAAGACTGTGTCTCACTGTCTTGCCCAGGCTGGTTTACAGTGGCTATTCACAGGCGCGAACCCACTACTGATCAGCACGGGGGTTTTGACCTGCTCCGTTTCCGACCTGGGCCGATTCACCCCGCCTTAGACAACCTGGTTATTCAGTGCTCCCACAGAATCACCATATCGATGCCAAACTTAGTGTGGACACCCGATCGACATAGCACACAGCAGCCCAGAACTCCTGGACTCAAGTGATCCAACAGCCTCAGCCTCCCAAGTGGCTGGGATTACAGGCACACGCCACAGCACCCGGCCAGAGTTGCTTGCTGTATTGCTGTATTAGAGGTTCTTTGATGTGACATCAGAGGAGGGCTGACTCCAACTACTGGCCTTTGGAAGCAGTGCACATGGCTTTCTGGTTAGTTAGGCAATAACTAAGAGTATCACCAAGCCAAAATCCAGAAGGGATGATAAACATTCTCATCATCTGATCGCTTGCTCCATCAGTGGTTAGTCTCTCTGATATTGTACCTGGTGTTGCGGGGATGAGGCGATTTCTTCCTGCTTTCATTAGGTCGTGCAGTTACAGTTACCCCAGAATCAGAATCCCCTCTAGTCACCCCGCCCCCAATGTCTTGGTTGTCTAAACTGTTTCTTCATTCTTTAGTATGATTGTGAGTTGTCTCCCTAAAGTAACTGAAGAGAACTTCAATCCATTAGAGCAACTAGTGGCAATAGATTATTGACAGGGAAGAATCAGGACACATTCCGTGGCTGATTTTCCAGGGTGTTACCCCCAAAATCTTGTGATTTCTGATCAGGTGTTAATCATTGGGGAATATACACAAAGAGGAGGCCGCAAGGGAGGCGAGCATTAGGTGAGCAGAGCCGAGGACAGCAGACCTGCACAGCAGACGTATGGGGTGGCCCAGAACTCGGGAACAAGAAACACTGGGCATGCTATCAAAAGATTTTTTACCTGGAAATTCTCATTCGTGATTGGCTGGACTGAGTCTGAATGTTTGCAAATTGGTGCAAGCTTATGTAAGGTGCGGGTTACATGTTTCTATATATTTTTAGTTTGGACTAATAGGTTTGGCGTTTGCGACACCTATAAGCCAAAATTATGGCATTAGAGTACAGATAGGGAGAAATGTCATTTGAGGAGTGATCTCTTTCCTCGGTTGGCTCCCTCCTCTGGAACAGCCTCCCCCTCCCTCTCTGTCGTGAGCCGGCTCTCCTCAAATTCCAGTAGCGCCTTAAGACTCTCCTCTTCACCTCCTTCCACCTTCCCCTCCCTTGCTAAACCCTTCAGTCACTGAGATTGGTGGCCTTGGCCCTCATGTGTCCTCTTGCCTCATGGCCATTTTACCAGTCACCTGCAGCCCCTCCCACTCCTAGCACTTGCCCTTGGGCACCCATTGGTCTGTGTTCCCACACAGGACTGCAATTTGTGTCGGCAGATGAGCATTCTTTCTATGCGACCCCTGCCTAGCACTTTACTGGAACTCACCCCATGGCACTTCGCCCCCCCCCCCGCTCCCAGGGGGATCTCCTCAGAAGTTACCCCCCCCAACCCCCCCCCCTCTCTCTCTCTGCACTTGCACGATCCGAATGCTCACAAGGCCTAGTAGGACCATCTCTATTGTGTTCATTATTGTATTCTACTGCCTTTGTTCCCATGTTCCATGTGGGCGCTTTGAAACACATTTTTTTGCTGTATAAGCGCAATGCACAATAAATAAATAAATGAAATAAGTCGGGTTAAAAACAAGCATTGGCAAAGTCACTGGTTTTGACTTGTGTCTAAGTTTTAAGCATTTGCAAGGTACTGCTATTATATAACCAGGTAGTGCAGCATTTTTGCACCCGCTACCATCAATGGGCAGTTAATACCACCATGGATCTGCCTGGCAAGTGCTTTTCCCTTGCCTACACGAAAGCCCGAAATGCAGGCATTGAGAGTGCTTTTTTAAATTTAAATGGATAATCTTGTTTACAGATAATATAATGTATAGGCAAGCAATCATAAGATGCACGCTTTAAGAGTATATTTATTCTGGCGTGTGCTGAATGTGGAATTCTCTGTGATTTTCTTTGTAAGGTGTGTTTGGGATGAACTGACTTCATAGAGCACAAAAAAAAAGACTGTGTCTCACTGTCTTGCCCAGGCTGGTTTACAGTGGCTATTCACAGGCGCGAACCCACTACTGATCAGCACGGGGGTTTTGACCTGCTCCGTTTCCGACCTGGGCCGATTCACCCCGCCTTAGACAACCTGGTTATTCAGTGCTCCCACAGAATCACCATATCGATGCCAAACTTAGTGTGGACACCCGATCGACATAGCACACAGCAGCCCAGAACTCCTGGACTCAAGTGATCCGACAGCCTCAGCCTCCCAAGTGGCTGGGATTACAGGCACACGCCACAGCACCCGGCCAGAGTTGCTTGCTGTATTGCTGTATTAGAGGTTCTTTGATGTGACATCAGAGGAGGGCTGACTCCAACTACTGGCCTTTGGAAGCAGTGCACATGGCTTTCTGGTTAGTTAGGCAATAACTAAGAGTATCACCAAGCCAAAATCCAGAAGGGATGATAAACATTCTCATCATCTGATCGCTTGCTCCATCAGTGGTTAGTCTCTCTGATATTGTACCTGGTGTTGCGGGGATGAGGCGATTTCTTCCTGCTTTCATTAGGTCGTGCAGTTACAGTTACCCCAGAATCAGAATCCCCTCTAGTCACCCCGCCCCCAATGTCTTGGTTGTCTAAACTGTTTCTTCATTCTTTAGTATGATTGTGAGTTGTCTCCCTAAAGTAACTGAAGAGAACTTCAATCCATTAGAGCAACTAGTGGCAATAGATTATTGACAGGGAAGAATCAGGACACATTCCGTGGCTGATTTTCCAGGGTGTTACCCCCAAAATCTTGTGATTTCTGATCAGGTGTTAATCATTGGGGAATATACACAAAGAGGAGGCCGCAAGGGAGGCGAGCATTAGGTGAGCAGAGCCGAGGACAGCAGACCTGCACAGCAGACGTATGGGGTGGCCCAGAACTCGGGAACAAGAAACACTGGGCATGCTATCAAAAGATTTTTTACCTGGAAATTCTCATTCGTGATTGGCTGGACTGAGTCTGAATGTTTGCAAATTGGTGCAAGCTTATGTAAGGTGCGGGTTACATGTTTCTATATATTTTTAGTTTGGACTAATAGGTTTGGCGTTTGCGACACCTATAAGCCAAAATTATGGCATTAGAGTACAGATAGGGAGAAATGTCATTTGAGGAGTGATCTCTTTCCTCGGTTGGCTCCCTCCTCTGGAACAGCCTCCCCCTCCCTCTCTGTCGTGAGCCGGCTCTCCTCAAATTCCAGTAGCGCCTTAAGACTCTCCTCTTCACCTCCTTCCACCTTCCCCTCCCTTGCTAAACCCTTCAGTCACTGAGATTGGTGGCCTTGGCCCTCATGTGTCCTCTTGCCTCATGGCCATTTTACCAGTCACCTGCAGCCCCTCCCACTCCTAGCACTTGCCCTTGGGCACCCATTGGTCTGTGTTCCCACACAGGACTGCAATTTGTGTCGGCAGATGAGCATTCTTTCTATGCGACCCCTGCCTAGCACTTTACTGGAACTCACCCCATGGCACTTCGCCCCCCCCCCCGCTCCCAGGGGGATCTCCTCAGAAGTTACCCCCCCCCAACCCCCCCCCCCTCTCTCTCTCTGCACTTGCACGATCCGAATGCTCACAAGGCCTAGTAGGACCATCTCTATTGTGTTCATTATTGTATTCTACTGCCTTTGTTCCCATGTTCCATGTGGGCGCTTTGAAACACATTTTTTTGCTGTATAAGCGCAATGCACAATAAATAAATAAATGAAATAAGTCGGGTTAAAAACAAGCATTGGCAAAGTCACTGGTTTTGACTTGTGTCTAAGTTTTAAGCATTTGCAAGGTACTGCTATTATATAACCAGGTAGTGCAGCATTTTTGCACCCGCTACCATCAATGGGCAGTTAATACCACCATGGATCTGCCTGGCAAGTGCTTTTCCCTTGCCTACACGAAAGCCCGAAATGCAGGCATTGAGAGTGCTTTTTTAAATTTAAATGGATAATCTTGTTTACAGATAATATAATGTATAGGCAAGCAATCATAAGATGCACGCTTTAAGAGTATATTTATTCTGGCGTGTGCTGAATGTGGAATTCTCTGTGATTTTCTTTGTAAGGTGTGTTTGGGATGAACTGACTTCATAGAGCACAAAAATAAAGACTGTGTCTCACTGTCTTGCCCAGGCTGGTTTACAGAGGCTATTCACAGGCGCGAACCCACTACTGATCAGCACGGGGGTTTTGACCTGCTCCGTTTCCGACCTGGGCCGATTCACCCCGCCTTAGACAACCTGGTTATTCAGTGCTCCCACAGAATCACCATATCGATGCCAAACTTAGTGTGGACACCCGATCGACATAGCACACAGCAGCCCAGAACTCCTGGACTCAAGTGATCCGACAGCCTCAGCCTCCCAAGTGGCTGGGATTACAGGCACACGCCACAGCACCCGGCCAGAGTTGCTTGCTGTATTGCTGTATTAGAGGTTCTTTGATGTGACATCAGAGGAGGGCTGACTCCAACTACTGGCCTTTGGAAGCAGTGCACATGGCTTTCTGGTTAGTTAGGCAATAACTAAGAGTATCACCAAGCCAAAATCCAGAAGGGATGATAAACATTCTCATCATCTGATCGCTTGCTCCATCAGTGGTTAGTCTCTCTGATATTGTACCTGGTGTTGCGGGGATGAGGCGATTTCTTCCTGCTTTCATTAGGTCGTGCAGTTACAGTTACCCCAGAATCAGAATCCCCTCTAGTCACCCCGCCCCCAATGTCTTGGTTGTCTAAACTGTTTCTTCATTCTTTAGTATGATTGTGAGTTGTCTCCCTAAAGTAACTGAAGAGAACTTCAATCCATTAGAGCAACTAGTGGCAATAGATTATTGACAGGGAAGAATCAGGACACATTCCGTGGCTGATTTTCCAGGGTGTTACCCCCAAAATCTTGTGATTTCTGATCAGGTGTTAATCATTGGGGAATATACACAAAGAGGAGGCCGCAAGGGAGGCGAGCATTAGGTGAGCAGAGCCGAGGACAGCAGACCTGCACAGCAGACGTATGGGGTGGCCCAGAACTCGGGAACAAGAAACACTGGGCATGCTATCAAAAGATTTTTTACCTGGAAATTCTCATTCGTGATTGGCTGGACTGAGTCTGAATGTTTGCAAATTGGTGCAAGCTTATGTAAGGTGCGGGTTACATGTTTCTATATATTTTTAGTTTGGACTAATAGGTTTGGCGTTTGCGACACCTATAAGCCAAAATTATGGCATTAGAGTACAGATAGGGAGAAATGTCATTTGAGGAGTGATCTCTTTCCTCGGTTGGCTCCCTCCTCTGGAACAGCCTCCCCCTCCCTCTCTGTCGTGAGCCGGCTCTCCTCAAATTCCAGTAGCGCCTTAAGACTCTCCTCTTCACCTCCTTCCACCTTCCCCTCCCTTGCTAAACCCTTCAGTCACTGAGATTGGTGGCCTTGGCCCTCATGTGTCCTCTTGCCTCATGGCCATTTTACCAGTCACCTGCAGCCCCTCCCACTCCTAGCACTTGCCCTTGGGCACCCATTGGTCTGTGTTCCCACACAGGACTGCAATTTGTGTCGGCAGATGAGCATTCTTTCTATGCGACCCCTGCCTAGCACTTTACTGGAACTCACCCCATGGCACTTCGCCCCCCCCCCCCCGCTCCCAGGGGGATCTCCTCAGAAGTTACCCCCCCCCAACCCCCCCCCCTCTCTCTCTCTGCACTTGCACGATCCGAATGCTCACAAGGCCTAGTAGGACCATCTCTATTGTGTTCATTATTGTATTCTACTGCCTTTGTTCCCATGTTCCATGTGGGCGCTTTGAAACACATTTTTTTGCTGTATAAGCGCAATGCACAATAAATAAATAAATGAAATAAGTCGGGTTAAAAACAAGCATTGGCAAAGTCACTGGTTTTGACTTGTGTCTAAGTTTTAAGCATTTGCAAGGTACTGCTATTATATAACCAGGTAGTGCAGCATTTTTGCACCCGCTACCATCAATGGGCAGTTAATACCACCATGGATCTGCCTGGCAAGTGCTTTTCCCTTGCCTACACGAAAGCCCGAAATGCAGGCATTGAGAGTGCTTTTTTAAATTTAAATGGATAATCTTGTTTACAGATAATATAATGTATAGGCAAGCAATCATAAGATGCACGCTTTAAGAGTATATTTATTCTGGCGTGTGCTGAATGTGGAATTCTCTGTGATTTTCTTTGTAAGGTGTGTTTGGGATGAACTGACTTCATAGAGCACAAAAATAAAGACTGTGTCTCACTGTCTTGCCCAGGCTGGTTTACAGTGGCTATTCACAGGCGCGAACCCACTACTGATCAGCACGGGGGTTTTGACCTGCTCCGTTTCCGACCTGGGCCGATTCACCCCGCCTTAGACAACCTGGTTATTCAGTGCTCCCACAGAATCACCATATCGATGCCAAACTTAGTGTGGACACCCGATCGACATAGCACACAGCAGCCCAGAACTCCTGGACTCAAGTGATCCGACAGCCTCAGCCTCCCAAGTGGCTGGGATTACAGGCACACGCCACAGCACCCGGCCAGAGTTGCTTGCTGTATTGCTGTATTAGAGGTTCTTTGATGTGACATCAGAGGAGGGCTGACTCCAACTACTGGCCTTTGGAAGCAGTGCACATGGCTTTCTGGTTAGTTAGGCAATAACTAAGAGTATCACCAAGCCAAAATCCAGAAGGGATGATAAACATTCTCATCATCTGATCGCTTGCTCCATCAGTGGTTAGTCTCTCTGATATTGTACCTGGTGTTGCGGGGATGAGGCGATTTCTTCCTGCTTTCATTAGGTCGTGCAGTTACAGTTACCCCAGAATCAGAATCCCCTCTAGTCACCCCGCCCCCAATGTCTTGGTTGTCTAAACTGTTTCTTCATTCTTTA
The DNA here is from genome assembly GCF_040938575.1 of Ambystoma mexicanum. NCBI lineage: Eukaryota > Metazoa > Chordata > Amphibia > Caudata > Ambystomatidae > Ambystoma > Ambystoma mexicanum. Next base: position 279,981,789 of record NC_090940.1, on the reverse strand, counting down.
GTATGATTGTGAGTTGTCTCCCTAAAGTAACTGAAGAGAACTTCAATCCATTAGAGCAACTAGTGGCAATAGATTATTGACAGGGAAGAATCAGGACACATTCCGTGGCTGATTTTCCAGGGTGTTACCCCCAAAATCTTGTGATTTCTGATCAGGTGTTAATCATTGGGGAATATACACAAAGAGGAGGCCGCAAGGGAGGCGAGCATTAGGTGAGCAGAGCCGAGGACAGCAGACCTGCACAGCAGACGTATGGGGTGGCCCAGAACTCGGGAACAAGAAACACTGGGCATGCTATCAAAAGATTTTTTACCTGGAAATTCTCATTCGTGATTGGCTGGACTGAGTCTGAATGTTTGCAAATTGGTGCAAGCTTATGTAAGGTGCGGGTTACATGTTTCTATATATTTTTAGTTTGGACTAATAGGTTTGGCGTTTGCGACACCTATAAGCCAAAATTATGGCATTAGAGTACAGATAGGGAGAAATGTCATTTGAGGAGTGATCTCTTTCCTCGGTTGGCTCCCTCCTCTGGAACAGCCTCCCCCTCCCTCTCTGTCGTGAGCCGGCTCTCCTCAAATTCCAGTAGCGCCTTAAGACTCTCCTCTTCACCTCCTTCCACCTTCCCCTCCCTTGCTAAACCCTTCAGTCACTGAGATTGGTGGCCTTGGCCCTCATGTGTCCTCTTGCCTCATGGCCATTTTACCAGTCACCTGCAGCCCCTCCCACTCCTAGCACTTGCCCTTGGGCACCCATTGGTCTGTGTTCCCACACAGGACTGCAATTTGTGTCGGCAGATGAGCATTCTTTCTATGCGACCCCTGCCTAGCACTTTACTGGAACTCACCCCATGGCACTTCGCCCCCCCCCCCCGCTCCCAGGGGGATCTCCTCAGAAGTTACCCCCCCCAACCCCCCCCCTCTCTCTCTCTGCACTTGCACGATCCGAATGCTCACAAGGCCTAGTAGGACCATCTCTATTGTGTTCATTATTGTATTCTACTGCCTTTGTTCCCATGTTCCATGTGGGCGCTTTGAAACACATTTTTTTGCTGTATAAGCGCAATGCACAATAAATAAATAAATGAAATAAGTCGGGTTAAAAACAAGCATTGGCAAAGTCACTGGTTTTGACTTGTGTCTAAGTTTTAAGCATTTGCAAGGTACTGCTATTATATAACCAGGTAGTGCAGCATTTTTGCACCCGCTACCATCAATGGGCAGTTAATACCACCATGGATCTGCCTGGCAAGTGCTTTTCCCTTGCCTACACGAAAGCCCGAAATGCAGGCATTGAGAGTGCTTTTTTAAATTTAAATGGATAATCTTGTTTACAGATAATATAATGTATAGGCAAGCAATCATAAGATGCACGCTTTAAGAGTATATTTATTCTGGCGTGTGCTGAATGTGGAATTCTCTGTGATTTTCTTTGTAAGGTGTGTTTGGGATGAACTGACTTCATAGAGCACAAAAAAAAGACTGCGTCTCACTGTCTTGCCCAGGCTGGTTTACAGTGTCTATTCACAGGCGCGAACCCACTACTGATCAGCACGGGGGTTTTGACCTGCTCCGTTTCCGACCTGGGCCGATTCACCCCACCTTAGACAACCTGGTTATTCAGTGCTCCCACAGAATCACCATATCGATGCCAAACTTAGTGTGGACACCCGATCGACATAGCACACAGCAGCCCAGAACTCCTGGACTCAAGTGATCCGACAGCCTCAGCCTCCCAAGTGGCTGGGATTACAGGCACACGCCACAGCACCCAGCCAGAGTTGCTTGCTGTATTGCTGTATTAGAGGTTCTTTGATGTGACATCAGAGGAGGGCTGACTCCAACTACTGGCCTTTGGAAGCAGTGCACATGGCTTTCTGGTTAGTTAGGCAATAACTAAGAGTATCACCAAGCCAAAATCCAGAAGGGATGATAAACATTCTCATCATCTGATCGCTTGCTCCATCAGTGGTTAGTCTCTCTGATATTGTACCTGGTGTTGCGGGGATGAGGCGATTTCTTCCTGCTTTCATTAGGTCGTGCAGTTACAGTTACCCCAGAATCAGAATCCCCTCTAGTCACCCCGCCCCCAATGTCTTGGTTGTCTAAACTGTTTCTTCATTCTTTAGTATGATTGTGAGTTGTCTCCCTAAAGTAACTGAAGAGAACTTCAATCCATTAGAGCAACTAGTGGCAATAGATTATTGACAGGGAAGAATCAGGACACATTCCGTGGCTGATTTTCCAGGGTGTTACCCCCAAAATCTTGTGATTTCTGATCAGGTGTTTATCATTGGGGAATATACACAAAGAGGAGGCCGCAAGGGAGGCGAGCATTAGGTGAGCAGAGCCGAGGACAGCAGACCTGCACAGCAGACGTATGGGGTGGCCCAGAACTCGGGAACAAGAAACACTGGGCATGCTATCAAAAGATTTTTTACCTGGAAATTCTCATTCGTGATTGGCTGGACTGAGTCTGAATGTTTGCTAATTGGTGCAAGCTTATGTAAGGTGCGGGTTACATGTTTCTATATATTTTTAGTTTGGACTAATAGGTTTGGCGTTTGCGACACCTATAAGCCAGAATTATGGCATTAGAGTACAGATAGGGAGAAATGTCATTTGAGGAGTGATCTCTTTCCTCGGTTGGCTCCCTCCTCTGGAACAGCCTCCCCCTCCCTCTCTGTCGTGAGCCGGCTCTCCCCAAATTCCAGTAGCGCCTTAAGACTCTCCTCTTCACCTCCTTCCACCTTCCCCTCCCTTGCTAAACCCTTCAGTCACTGAGATTGGTGGCCTTGGCCCTCATGTGTCCTCTTGCCTCATGGCCATTTTACCAGTCACCTGCAGCCCCTCCCACTCCTAGCACTTGCCCTTGGGCACCCATTGGTCTGTGTTCCCACACAGGACTGCAATTTGTATCGGCAGATGAGCATTCTTTCTATGCGACCCCTGCCTAGCACTTTACTGGAACTCACCCCATGGCACTTCGCCCCCCCCCCCCCGCTCCCAGGGGGATCTCCTCAGAACTTACCCCCCCCCAACCCCACCTCTCTCTCTCTCTGCACTTGCACGATCCGAATGCTCACAAGGCCTAGTAGGACCATCTCTATTGTGTTCATTATTGTATTCTACTGCCTTTGTTCCCATGTTCCATGTGGGCGCTTTGAAACACATTTTCTTGCTGTATAAGCGCAATGCACAATAAATAAATAAATGAAATAAGTCGGGTTAAAAACAAGCATTGGCAAAGTCACTGGTTTTGACTTGTGTCTATGTTTTAAGCATTTGCAAGGTACTGCTATTATATAACCAGGTAGTGCAGCATTTTTGCACCCGCTACCATCAATGGGCAGTTAATACCACCATGGATCTGCCTGGCAAGTGCCTTTCCCTTGCCTACACGAAAGCCCGAAATGCAGGCATTGAGAGTGCTTTTTTAAATTTAAATGGATAATCTTGTTTACAGATAATATAATGTATAGGCAAGCAATCATAAGATGCACGCTTTAAGAGTATATTTATTGTGGCGTGTGCTGAATGTGGAATTCTCTGTGATTTTCTTTGTAAGGTGTGTTTGGGATGAACTGACTTCATAGAGCACAAAAAAAAGACTGTGTCTCACTGTCTTGCCCAGGCTGGTTTACAGTGGCTATTCACAGGCGCGAACCCACTACTGATCAGCACGGGGGTTTTGACCTGCTCCGTTTCCGACCTGGGCCGATTCACCCCACCTTAGACAACCTGGTTATTCAGTGCTCCCACAGAATCACCATATCGATGCCAAACTTAGTGTGGACACCCGATCGACATAGCACACAGCAGCCCAGTACTCCTGGACTCAAGTGATCCGACAGCCTCAGCCTCCCAAGTGGCTGGGATTACAGGCACACGCCACAGCACCCGGCCAGAGTTGCTTGCTGTATTGCTGTATTAGAGGTTCTTTGATGTGACATCAGAGGAGGGCTGACTCCAACTACTGGCCTTTGGAAGCAGTGCACATGGCTTTCTGGTTAGTTAGGCAATAACTAAGAGTATCACCAAGCCAAAATCCAGAAGGGATGATAAACATTCTCATCATCTGATCGCTTGCTCCATCAGTGGTTAGTCTCTCTGATATTGTACCTGGTGTTGCGGGGATGAGGCGATTTCTTCCTGCTTTCATTAGGTCGTGCAGTTACAGTTACCCCAGAATCAGAATCCCCTCTAGTCACCCCGCCCCCAATGTCTTGGTTGTCTAAACTGTTTCTTCATTCTTTAGTATGATTGTGAGTTGTCTCCCTAAAGTAACTGAAGAGAACTTCAATCCATTAGAGCAACTAGTGGCAATAGATTATTGACAGGGAAGAATCAGGACACATTCCGTGGCTGATTTTCCAGGGTGTTACCCCCAAAATCTTGTGATTTCTGATCAGGTGTTAATCATTGGGGAATATACACAAAGAGGAGGCCGCAAGGGAGGCGAGCATTAGGTGAGCAGAGCCGAGGACAGCAGACCTGCACAGCAGACGTATGGGGTGGCCCAGAACTCGGGAACAAGAAACACTGGGCATGCTATCAAAAGATTTTTTACCTGGAAATTCTCATTCGTGATTGGCTGGACTGAGTCTGAATGTTTGCAAATTGGTGCAAGCTTATGTAAGGTGCGGGTTACATGTTTCTATATATTTTTAGTTTGGACTAATAGGTTTGGCGTTTGCGACACCTATAAGCCAAAATTATGGCATTAGAGTACAGATAGGGAGAAATGTCATTTGAGGAGTGATCTCTTTCCTCGGTTGGCTCCCTCCTCTGGAACAGCCTCCCCCTCCCTCTCTGTCGTGAGCCGGCTCTCCCCAAATTCCAGTAGCGCCTTAAGACTCTCCTCTTCACCTCCTTCCACCTTCCCCTCCCTTGCTAAACCCTTCAGTCACTGAGATTGGTGGCCTTGGCCCTCATGTGTCCTCTTGCCTCATGGCCATTTTACCAGTCACCTGCAGCCCCTCCCACTCCTAGCACTTGCCCTTGGGCACCCATTGGTCTGTGTTCCCACACAGGACTGCAATTTGTATCGGCAGATGAGCATTCTTTCTATGCGACCCCTGCCTAGCACTTTACTGGAACTCACCCCATGGCACTTCGCCCCCCCCCCCGCTCCCAGGGGGATCTCCTCAGAACTTACCCCCCCCCAACCCCACCTCTCTCTCTCTCTGCACTTGCACGATCCGAATGCTCACAAGGCCTAGTAGGACCATCTCTATTGTGTTCATTATTGTATTCTACTGCCTTTGTTCCCATGTTCCATGTGGGCGCTTTGAAACACATTTTCTTGCTGTATAAGCGCAATGCACAATAAATAAATAAATGAAATAAGTCGGGTTAAAAACAAGCATTGGCAAAGTCACTGGTTTTGACTTGTGTCTAAGTTTTAAGCATTTGCAAGGTACTGCTATTATATAACCAGGTAGTGCAGCATTTTTGCACCCGCTACCATCAATGGGCAGTTAATACCACCATGGATCTGCCTGGCAAGTGCCTTTCCCTTGCCTACACGAAAGCCCGAAATGCAGGCATTGAGAGTGCTTTTTTAAATTTAAATGGATAATCTTGTTTACAGATAATATAATGTATAGGGAAGCAATCATAAGATGCACGCTTTAAGAGTATATTTATTGTGGCGTGTGCTGAATGTGGAATTCTCTGTGATTTTCTTTGTAAGGTGTGTTTGGGATGAACTGACTTCATAGAGCACAAAAAAAAAGACTGTGTCTCACTGTCTTGCCCAGGCTGGTTTACAGTGGCTATTCACAGGCGCGAACCCACTACTGATCAGCACGGGGGTTTTGACCTACTCCGTTTCCGACCTGGGCCGATTCACCCCGCCTTAGACAACCTGGTTATTCAGTGCTCCCACAGAATCACCATATCGATGCCAAACTTAGTGTGGACACCCGATCGACATAGCACACAGCAGCCCAGAACTCCTGGACTCAAGTGATCCGACAGCCTCAGCCTCCCAAGTGGCTGGGATTACAGGCACACGCCACAGCACCCGGCCAGAGTTGCTTGCTGTATTGCTGTATTAGAGGTTCTTTGATGTGACATCAGAGGAGGGCTGACTCCAACTACTGGCCTTTGGAAGCAGTGCACATGGCTTTCTGGTTAGTTAGGCAATAACTAAGAGTATCACCAAGCCAAAATCCAGAAGGGATGATAAACATTCTCATCATCTGATCGCTTGCTCCATCAGTGGTTAGTCTCTCTGATATTGTACCTGGTGTTGCGGGGATGAGGCGATTTCTTCCTGCTTTCATTAGGTCGTGCAGTTACAGTTACCCCAGAATCAGAATCCCCTCTAGTCACCCCGCCCCCAATGTCTTGGTTGTCTAAACTGTTTCTTCATTCTTTAGTATGATTGTGAGTTGTCTCCCTAAAGTAACTGAAGAGAACTTCAATCCATTAGAGCAACTAGTGGCAATAGATTATTGACAGGGAAGAATCAGGACACATTCCGTGGCTGATTTTCCAGGGTGTTACCCCCAAAATCTTGTGATTTCTGATCAGGTGTTAATCATTGGGGAATATACACAAAGAGGAGGCCGCAAGGGAGGCGAGCATTAGGTGAGCAGAGCCGAGGACAGCAGACCTGCACAGCAGACGTATGGGGTGGCACAGAACTCGTGAACAAGAAACACTGGGCATGCTATCAAAAGATTTTTTACCTGGAAATTCTCATTCGTGATTGGCTGGACTGAGTCTGAATGTTTGCAAATTGGTGCAAGCTTATGTAAGGTGCGGGTTACATGTTTCTATATATTTTTAGTTTGGACTAATAGGTTTGGCGTTTGCGACACCTATAAGCCAAAATTATGGCATTAGAGTACAGATAGGGAGAAATGTCATTTGAGGAGTGATCTCTTTCCTCGGTTGGCTCCCTCCTCTGGAACAGCCTCCCCCTCCCTCTCTGTCGTGAGCCGGCTCTCCTCAAATTCCAGTAGCGCCTTAAGACTCTCCTCTTCACCTCCTTCCACCTTCCCCTCCCTTGCTAAACCCTTCAGTCACTGAGATTGGTGGCCTTGGCCCTCATGTGTCCTCTTGCCTCATGGCCATTTTACCAGTCACCTGCAGCCCCTCCCACTCCTAGCACTTGCCCTTGGGCACCCATTGGTCTGTGTTCCCACACAGGACTGCAATTTGTATCGGCAGATGAGCATTCTTTCTATGCGACCCCTGCCTAGCACTTTACTGGAACTCACCCCATGGCACTTCGCCCCCCCAATCCCCCCCCGCCCCCCCCCGCTCCCAGGGGGATCTCCTCAGAACTTACCCCCCCCCAACCCCCCCTCTCTCTCTCTCTGCACTTGCACGATCCGAATGCTCACAAGGCCTAGTAGGACCATCTCTATTGTGTTCATTATTGTATTCTACTGCCTTTGTTCCCATGTTCCATGTGGGCGCTTTGAAACACATTTTCTTGCTGTATAAGCGCAATGCACAATAAATAAATAAATGAAATAAGTCGGGTTAAAAACAAGCATTGGCAAAGTCACTGGTTTTGACTTGTGTCTAAGTTTTAAGCATTTGCAAGGTACTGCTATTATATAACCAGGTAGTGCAGCATTTTTGCACCCGCTACCATCAATGGGCAGTTAATACCACCATGGATCTGCCTGGCAAGTGCTTTTCCCTTGCCTACACGAAAGCCCGAAATGCAGGCATTGAGAGTGCTTTTTTAAATTTAAATGGATAATCTTGTTTACAGATAATATAATGTATAGGCAAGCAATCATAAGATGCACGCTTTAAGAGTATATTTATTGTGGCGTGTGCTGAATGTGGAATTCTCTGTGATTTTCTTTGTAAGGTGTGTTTGGGATGAACTGACTTCATAGAGCACAAAAAAAAAGACTGTGTCTCACTGTCTTGCCCAGGCTGGTTTACAGTGGCTATTCACAGGCGCGAACCCACTACTGATCAGCACGGGGGTTTTGACCTGCTCCGTTTCCGACCTGGGCCGATTCACCCCGCCTTAGACAACCTGGTTATTCAGTGCTCCCACAGAATCACCATATCGATGCCAAACTTAGTGTGGACACGATCGACATAGCACACAGCAGCCCAGAACTCCTGGACTCAAGTGATCTGACAGCCTCAGCCTCCCAAGTGGCTGGGATTACAGGCACACGCCACAGCACCCGGCCAGAGTTGCTTGCTGTATTGCTGTATTAGAGGTTCTTTGATGTGACATCAGAGGAGGGCTGACTCCAACTACTGGCCTTTGGAAGCAGTGCACATGGCTTTCTGGTTAGTTAGGCAATAACTAAGAGTATCACCAAGCCAAAATCCAGAAGGGATGATAAACATTCTCATCATCTGATCGCTTGCTCCATCAGTGGTTAGTCTCTCTGATATTGTACCTGGTGTTGCGGGGATGAGGCGATTTCTTCCTGCTTTCATCAGGTCGTGCAGTTACAGTTACCCCAGAATCAGAATCCCCTCTAGTCACCCCGCCCCCAATGTCTTGGTTGTCTAAACTGTTTCTTCATTCTTTAGTATGATTGTGAGTTGTCTCCCTAAAGTAACTGAAGAGAACTTCAATCCATTAGAGCATCTAGTGGCAATAGATTATTGACAGGGAAGAATCAGGACACATTCCGTGGCTGATTTTCCAGGGTGTTACCCCCAAAATCTTGTGATTTCTGATCAGGTGTTAATCATTGGGGAATATACACAAAGAGGAGGCCGCAAGGGAGGCGAGCATTAGGTGAGCAGAGCCGAGGACAGCAGACCTGCACAGCAGACGTATGGGGTGGCCCAGAACTCGGGAACAAGAAACACTGGGCATGCTATCAAAAGATTTTTTACCTGGAAATTCTCATTCGTGATTGGCTGGACTGAGTCTGAATGTTTGCAAATTGGTGCAAGCTTATGTAAGGTGCGGGTTACATGTTTCTATATATTTTTAGTTTGGACTAATAGGTTTGGCGTTTGCGACACCTATAAGCCAAAATTATGGCATTAGAGTACAGATAGGGAGAAATGTCATTTGAGGAGTGATCTCTTTCCTCGGTTGGCTCCCTCCTCTGGAACAGCCTCCCCCTCCCTCTCTGTCGTGAGCCGGATCTCCTCAAATTCCAGTAGCGCCTTAAGACTCTCCTCTTCACCTCCTTCCACCTTCCCCTCCCTTGCTAAACCCTTAAGTCACTGAGATTGGTGGCCTTGGCCCTCATGTGTCCTCTTGCCTCATGGCCATTTTACCAGTCACCTGCAGCCCCTCCCACTCCTAGCACTTGCCCTTGGGCACCCATTGGTCTGTGTTCCCACACAGGACTGCAATTTGTGTCGGCAGATGAGCATTCTTTCTATGCGACCCCTGCCTAGCACTTTACTGGAACTCACCCCATGGCACTTCGCCCCCCTCCCGCTCCCAGGGGGATCTCCTCAGAACTTACCCCCCCCCAACCCCCCCCCTCTCTCTCTCTGCACTTGCACGATCCGAATGCTCACAAGGCCTAGTAGGACCATCTCTATTGTGTTCATTATTGTATTCTACTGCCTTTGTTCCCATGTTCCATGTGGGCGCTTTGAAACACATTTTTTTGCTGTATAAGCGCAATGCACAATAAATAAATAAATGAAATAAGTCGGGTTAAAAACAAGCATTGGCAAAGTCACTGGTTTTGACTTGTGTCTAAGTTTTAAGCATTTGCAAGGTACTGCTATTATATAACCAGGTAGTGCAGCATTTTTGCACCCGCTACCATCAATGGGCAGTTAATACCACCATGGATCTGCCTGGCAAGTGCTTTTCCCTTGCCTACACGAAAGCCCGAAATGCAGGCATTGAGAGTGCTTTTTTAAATTTAAATGGATAATCTTGTTTACAGATAATATAATGTATAGGCAAGCAATCATAAGATGCACGCTTTAAGAGTATATTTATTGTGGCGTGTGCTGAATGTGGAATTCTCTGTGATTTTCTTTGTAAGGTGTGTTTGGGATGAACTGACTTCATAGAGCACAAAAAAAAAGACTGTGTCTCACTGTCTTGCCCAGGCTGGTTTACAGTGGCTATTCACAGGCGCGAACCCACTACTGATCAGCACGGGGGTTTTGACCTACTCCGTTTCCGACCTGGGCCGATTCACCCCGCCTTAGACAACCTGGTTATTCAGTGCTCCCACAGAATCACCATATCGATGCCAAACTTAGTGTGGACACCCGATCGACATAGCACACAGCAGCCCAGAACTCCTGGACTCAAGTGATCCGACAGCCTCAGCCTCCCAAGTGGCTGGGATTACAGGCACACGCCACAGCACCCGGCCAGAGTTGCTTGCTGTATTGCTGTATTAGAGGTTCTTTGATGTGACATCAGAGGAGGGCTGACTCCAACTACTGGCCTTTGGAAGCAGTGCACATGGCTTTCTGGTTAGTTAGGCAATAACTAAGAGTATCACCAAGCCAAAATCCAGAAGGGATGATAAACATTCTCATCATCTGATCGCTTGCTCCATCAGTGGTTAGTCTCTCTGATATTGTACCTGGTGTTGCGGGGATGAGGCGATTTCTTCCTGCTTTCATTAGGTCGTGCAGTTACAGTTACCCCAGAATCAGAATCCCCTCTAGTCACCCCGCCCCCAATGTCTTGGTTGTCTAAACTGTTTCTTCATTCTTTAGTATGATTGTGAGTTGTCTCCCTAAAGTAACTGAAGAGAACTTCAATCCATTAGAGCAACTAGTGGCAATAGATTATTGACAGGGAAGAATCAGGACACATTCCGTGGCTGATTTTCCAGGGTGTTACCCCCAAAATCTTGTGATTTCTGATCAGGTGTTAATCATTGGGGAATATACACAAAGAGGAGGCCGCAAGGGAGGCGAGCATTAGGTGAGCAGAGCCGAGGACAGCAGACCTGCACAGCAGACGTATGGGGTGGCCCAGAACTCGGGAACAAGAAACACTGGGCATGCTATCAAAAGATTTTTTACCTGGAAATTCTCATTCGTGATTGGCTGGACTGAGTCTGAATGTTTGCAAATTGGTGCAAGCTTATGTAAGGTGCGGGTTACATGTTTCTATATATTTTTAGTTTGGACTAATAGGTTTGGCGTTTGCGACACCTATAAGCCAAAATTATGGCATTAGAGTACAGATAGGGAGAAATGTCATTTGAGGAGTGATCTCTTTCCTCGGTTGGCTCCCTCCTCTGGAACAGCCTCCCCCTCCCTCTCTGTCGTGAGCCGGCTCTCCTCAAATTCCAGTAGCGCCTTAAGACTCTCCTCTTCACCTCCTTCCACCTTCCCCTCCCTTGCTAAACCCTTCAGTCACTGAGATTGGTGGCCTTGGCCCTCATGTGTCCTCTTGCCTCATGGCCATTTTACCAGTCACCTGCAGCCCCTCCCACTCCTAGCACTTGCCCTTGGGCACCCATTGGTCTGTGTTCCCACACAGGACTGCAATTTGTGTCGGCAGATGAGCATTCTTTCTATGCGACCCCTGCCTAGCACTTTACTGGAACTCACCCCATGGCACTTCGCCCCCCCCCCGCTCCCAGGGGGATCTCCTCAGAAGTTACCCCCCCCAACCCCCCCCCCCTCTCTCTCTCTGCACTTGCACGATCCGAATGCTCACAAGGCCTAGTAGGACCATCTCTATTGTGTTCATTATTGTATTCTACTGCCTTTGTTCCCATGTTCCATGTGGGCGCTTTGAAACACATTTTTTTGCTGTATAAGCGCAATGCACAATAAATAAATAAATGAAATAAGTCGGGTTAAAAACAAGCATTGGCAAAGTCACTGGTTTTGACTTGTGTCTAAGTTTTAAGCATTTGCAAGGTACTGCTATTATATAACCAGGTAGTGCAGCATTTTTGCACCCGCTACCATCAATGGGCAGTTAATACCACCATGGATCTGCCTGGCAAGTGCTTTTCCCTTGCCTACACGAAAGCCCGAAATGCAGGCATTGAGAGTGCTTTTTTAAATTTAAATGGATAATCTTGTTTACAGATAATATAATGTATAGGCAAGCAATCATAAGATGCACGCTTTAAGAGTATATTTATTCTGGCGTGTGCTGAATGTGGAATTCTCTGTGATTTTCTTTGTAAGGTGTGTTTGGGATGAACTGACTTCATAGAGCACAAAAAAAGACTGTGTCTCACTGTCTTGCCCAGGCTGGTTTACAGTGGCTATTCACAGGCGCGAACCCACTACTGATCAGCACGGGGGTTTTGACCTGCTCCGTTTCCGACCTGGGCCGATTCACCCCACCTTAGACAACCTGGTTATTCAGTGCTCCCACAGAATCACCATATCGATGCCAAACTTAGTGTGGACACCCGATCGACATAGCACACAGCAGCCCAGAACTCCTGGACTCAAGTGATCCGACAGCCTCAGCCTCCCAAGTGGCTGGGATTACAGGCACACGCCACAGCACCCGGCCAGAGTTGCTTGCTGTATTGCTGTATTAGAGGTTCTTTGATGTGACATCAGAGGAGGGCTGACTCCAACTACTGGCCTTTGGAAGCAGTGCACATGGCTTTCTGGTTAGTTAGGCAATAACTAAGAGTATCACCAAGCCAAAATCCAGAAGGGATGATAAACATTCTCATCATCTGATCGCTTGCTCCATCAGTGGTTAGTCTCTCTGATATTGTACCTGGTGTTGCGGGGATGAGGCGATTTCTTCCTGCTTTCATTAGGTCGTGCAGTTACAGTTACCCCAGAATCAGAATCCCCTCTAGTCACCCCGCCCCCAATGTCTTGGTTGTCTAAACTGTTTCTTCATTCTTTAGTATGATTGTGAGTTGTCTCCCTAAAGTAACTGAAGAGAACTTCAATCCATTAGAGCAACTAGTGGCAATAGATTATTGACAGGGAAGAATCAGGACACATTCCGTGGCTGATTTTCCAGGGTGTTACCCCCAAAATCTTGTGATTTCTGATCAGGTGTTAATCATTGGGGAATATACACAAAGAGGAGGCCGCAAGGGAGGCGAGCATTAGGTGAGCAGAGCCGAGGACAGCAGACCTGCACAGCAGACGTATGGGGTGGCCCAGAACTCGGGAACAAGAAACACTGGGCATGCTATCAAAAGATTTTTTACCTGGAAATTCTCATTCGTGATTGGCTGGACTGAGTCTGAATGTTTGCAAATTGGTGCAAGCTTATGTAAGGTGCGGGTTACATGTTTCTATATATTTTTAGTTTGGACTAATAGGTTTGGCGTTTGCGACACCTATAAGCCAAAATTATGGCATTAGAGTACAGATAGGGAGAAATGTCATTTGAGGAGTGATCTCTTTCCTCGGTTGGCTCCCTCCTCTGGAACAGCCTCCCCCTCCCTCTCTGTCGTGAGCCGGCTCTCCCCAAATTCCAGTAGCGCCTTAAGACTCTCCTCTTCACCTCCTTCCACCTTCCCCTCCCTTGCTAAACCCTTCAGTCACTGAGATTGGTGGCCTTGGCCCTCATGTGTCCTCTTGCCTCATGGCCATTTTACCAGTCACCTGCAGCCCCTCCCACTCCTAGCACTTGCCCTTGGGCACCCATTGGTCTGTGTTCCCACACAGGACTGCAATTTGTATCGGCAGATGAGCATTCTTTCTATGCGACCCCTGCCTAGCACTTTACTGGAACTCACCCCATGGCACTTCGCCCCCCCCCCCCGCTCCCAGGGGGATCTCCTCAGAACTTACCCCCCCCCAACCCCACCTCTCTCTCTCTCTGCACTTGCACGATCCGAATGCTCACAAGGCCTAGTAGGACCATCTCTATTGTGTTCATTATTGTATTCTACTGCCTTTGTTCCCATGTTCCATGTGGGCGCTTTGAAACACATTTTCTTGCTGTATAAGCGCAATGCACAATAAATAAATAAATGAAATAAGTCGGGTTAAAAACAAGCATTGGCAAAGTCACTGGTTTTGACTTGTGTCTAAGTTTTAAGCATTTGCAAGGTACTGCTATTATATAACCAGGTAGTGCAGCATTTTTGCACCCGCTACCATCAATGGGCAGTTAATACCACCATGGATCTGCCTGGCAAGTGCCTTTCCCTTGCCTACACGAAAGCCCGAAATGCAGGCATTGAGAGTGCTTTTTTAAATTTAAATGGATAATCTTGTTTACAGATAATATAATGTATAGGCAAGCAATCATAAGATGCACGCTTTAAGAGTATATTTATTGTGGCGTGTGCTGAATGTGGAATTCTCTGTGATTTTCTTTGTAAGGTGTGTTTGGGATGAACTGACTTCATAGAGCACAAAAAAAAAGACTGTGTCTCACTGTCTTGCCCAGGCTGGTTTACAGTGGCTATTCACAGGCGCGAACCCACTACTGATCAGCACGGGGGTTTTGACCTGCTCCGTTTCCGACCTGGGCCGATTCACCCCACCTTAGACAACCTGGTTATTCAGTGCTCCCACAGAATCACCATATCGATGCCAAACTTAGTGTGGACACCCGATCGACATAGCACACAGCAGCCCAGTACTCCTGGACTCAAGTGATCCGACAGCCTCAGCCTCCCAAGTGGCTGGGATTACAGGCACACGCCACAGCACCCGGCCAGAGTTGCTTGCTGTATTGCTGTATTAGAGGTTCTTTGATGTGACATCAGATGAGGGCTGACTCCAACTACTGGCCTTTGGAAGCAGTGCACATGGCTTTCTGGTTAGTTAGGCAATAACTAAGAGTATCACCAAGCCAAAATCCAGAAGGGATGATAAACATTCTCATCATCTGATCGCTTGCTCCATCAGTGGTTAGTCTCTCTGATATTGTACCTGGTGTTGCGGGGATGAGGCGATTTCTTCCTGCTTTCATTAGGTCGTGCAGTTACAGTTACCCCAGAATCAGAATCCCCTCTAGTCACCCCGCCCCCAATGTCTTGGTTGTCTAAACTGTTTCTTCATTCTTTAGTATGATTGTGAGTTGTCTCCCTAAAGTAACTGAAGAGAACTTCAATCCATTAGAGCAACTAGTGGCAATAGATTATTGACAGGGAAGAATCAGGACACATTCCGTGGCTGATTTTCCAGGGTGTTACCCCCAAAATCTTGTGATTTCTGATCAGGTGTTAATCATTGGGGAATATACACAAAGAGGAGGCCGCAAGGGAGGCGAGCATTAGGTGAGCAGAGCCGAGGACAGCAGACCTGCACAGCAGACGTATGGGGTGGCCCAGAACTCGGGAACAAGAAACACTGGGCATGCTATCAAAAGATTTTTTACCTGGAAATTCTCATTCGTGATTGGCTGGACTGAGTCTGAATGTTTGCAAATTGGTGCAAGCTTATGTAAGGTGCGGGTTACATGTTTCTATATATTTTTAGTTTGGACTAATAGGTTTGGCGTTTGCGACACCTATAAGCCAAAATTATGGCATTAGAGTACAGATAGGGAGAAATGTCATTTGAGGAGTGATCTCTTTCCTCGGTTGGCTCCCTCCTCTGGAACAGCCTCCCCCTCCCTCTCTGTCGTGAGCCGGCTCTCCCCAAATTCCAGTAGCGCCTTAAGACTCTCCTCTTCACCTCCTTCCACCTTCCCCTCCCTTGCTAAACCCTTCAGTCACTGAGATTGGTGGCCTTGGCCCTCATGTGTCCTCTTGCCTCATGGCCATTTTACCAGTCACCTGCAGCCCCTCCCACTCCTAGCACTTGCCCTTGGGCACCCATTGGTCTGTGTTCCCACACAGGACTGCAATTTGTATCGGCAGATGAGCATTCTTTCTATGCGACCCCTGCCTAGCACTTTACTGGAACTCACCCCATGGCACTTCGCCCCCCCCCCCGCTCCCAGGGGGATCTCCTCAGAACTTACCCCCCCCCAACCCCACCTCTCTCTCTCTCTGCACTTGCACGATCCGAATGCTCACAAGGCCTAGTAGGACCATCTCTATTGTGTTCATTATTGTATTCTACTGCCTTTGTTCCCATGTTCCATGTGGGCGCTTTGAAACACATTTTCTTGCTGTATAAGCGCAATGCACAATAAATAAATAAATGAAATAAGTCGGGTTAAAAACAAGCATTGGCAAAGTCACTGGTTTTGACTTGTGTCTAAGTTTTAAGCATTTGCAAGGTACTGCTATTATATAACCAGGTAGTGCAGCATTTTTGCACCCGCTACCATCAATGGGCAGTTAATACCACCATGGATCTGCCTGGCAAGTGCCTTTCCCTTGCCTACACGAAAGCCCGAAATGCAGGCATTGAGAGTGCTTTTTTAAATTTAAATGGATAATCTTGTTTACAGATAATATAATGTATAGGCAAGCAATCATAAGATGCACGCTTTAAGAGTATATTTATTGTGGCGTGTGCTGAATGTGGAATTCTCTGTGATTTTCTTTGTAAGGTGTGTTTGGGATGAACTGACTTCATAGAGCACAAAAAAAAAGACTGTGTCTCACTGTCTTGCCCAGGCTGGTTTACAGTGGCTATTCACAGGCGCGAACCCACTACTGATCAGCACGGGGGTTTTGACCTGCTCCGTTTCCGACCTGGGCCGATTCACCCCGCCTTAGACAACCTGGTTATTCAGTGCTCCCACAGAATCACCATATCGATGCCAAACTTAGTGTGGACACCCGATCGACATAGCACACAGCAGCCCAGAACTCCTGGACTCAAGTGATCCGACAGCCTCAGCCTCCCAAGTGGCTGGGATTACAGGCACACGCCACAGCACCCGGCCAGAGTTGCTTGCTGTATTGCTGTATTAGAGGTTCTTTGATGTGACATCAGAGGAGGGCTGACTCCAACTACTGGCCTTTGGAAGCAGTGCACATGGCTTTCTGGTTAGTTAGGCAATAACTAAGAGTATCACCAAGCCAAAATCCAGAAGGGATGATAAACATTCTCATCATCTGATCGCTTGCTCCATCAGTGGTTAGTCTCTCTGATATTGTACCTGGTGTTGCGGGGATGAGGCGATTTCTTCCTGCTTTCATTAGGTCGTGCAGTTACAGTTACCCCAGAATCAGAATCCCCTCTAGTCACCCCGCCCCCAATGTCTTGGTTGTCTAAACTGTTTCTTCATTCTTTAGTATGATTGTGAGTTGTCTCCCTAAAGTAACTGAAGAGAACTTCAATCCATTAGAGCAACTAGTGGCAATAGATTATTGACAGGGAAGAATCAGGACACATTCCGTGGCTGATTTTCCAGGGTGTTACCCCCAAAACCTTGTGATTTCTGATCAGGTGTTAATCATTGGGGAATATACACAAAGAGGAGGCCGCAAGGGAGGCGAGCATTAGGTGAGCAGAGCCGAGGACAGCAGACCTGCACAGCAGACGTATGGGGTGGCCCAGAACTCGGGAACAAGAAACACTGGGCATGCTATCAAAAGATTTTTTACCTGGAAATTCTCATTCGTGATTGGCTGGACTGAGTCTGAATGTTTGCAAATTGGTGCAAGCTTATGTAAGGTGCGGGTTACATGTTTCTATATATTTTTAGTTTGGACTAATAGGTTTGGCGTTTGCGACACCTATAAGCCAAAATTATGGCATTAGAGTACAGATAGGGAGAAATGTCATTTGAGGAGTGATCTCTTTCCTCGGTTGGCTCCCTCCTCTGGAACAGCCTCCCCCTCCCTCTCTGTCGTGAGCCGGCTCTCCTCAAATTCCAGTAGCGCCTTAAGACTCTCCTCTTCACCTCCTTCCACCTTCCCCTCCCTTGCTAAACCCTTCAGTCACTGAGATTGGTGGCCTTGGCCCTCATGTGTCCTCTTGCCTCATGGCCATTTTACCAGTCACCTGCAGCCCCTCCCACTCCTAGCACTTGCCCTTGGGCACCCATTGGTCTGTGTTCCCACACAGGACTGCAATTTGTGTCGGCAGATGAGCATTCTTTCTATGCGACCCCTGCCTAGCACTTTACTGGAACTCACCCCATGGCACTTCGCCCCCCCCCCCCGCTCCCAGGGGGATCTCCTCAGAAGTTACCCCCCCCCAACCCCCCCCCCCTCTCTCTCTCTGCACTTGCACGATCCGAATGCTCACAAGGCCTAGTAGGACCATCTCTATTGTGTTCATTATTGTATTCTACTGCCTTTGTTCCCATGTTCCATGTGGGCGCTTTGAAACACATTTTTTTGCTGTATAAGCGCAATGCACAATAAATAAATAAATGAAATAAGTCGGGTTAAAAACAAGCATTGGCAAAGTCACTGGTTTTGACTTGTGTCTAAGTTTTAAGCATTTGCAAGGTACTGCTATTATATAACCAGGTAGTGCAGCATTTTTGCACCCGCTACCATCAATGGGCAGTTAATACCACCATGGATCTGCCTGGCAAGTGCTTTTCCCTTGCCTACACGAAAGCCCGAAATGCAGGCATTGAGAGTGCTTTTTTAAATTTAAATGGATAATCTTGTTTACAGATAATATAATGTATAGGCAAGCAATCATAAGATGCACGCTTTAAGAGTATATTTATTGTGGCGTGTGCTGAATGTGGAATTCTCTGTGATTTTCTTTGTAAGGTGTGTTTGGGATGAACTGACTTCATAGAGCACAAAAAAAAAGACTGTGTCTCACTGTCTTGCCCAGGCTGGTTTAAAGTGGCTATTCACAGGCGCGAACCCACTACTGATCAGCACGGGGGTTTTGACCTGCTCCGTTTCCGACCTGGGCCGATTCACCCCGCCTTAGACAACCTGGTTATTCAGTGCTCCCACAGAATCACCATATCGATGCCAAACTTAGTGTGGACACCCGATCGACATAGCACACAGCAGCCCAGAACTCCTGGACTCAAGTGATCCGACAGCCTCAGCCTCCCAAGTGGCTGGGATTACAGGCACACGCCACAGCACCCGGCCAGAGTTGCTTGCTGTATTGCTGTATTAGAGGTTCTTTGATGTGACATCAGAGGAGGGCTGACTCCAACTACTGGCCTTTGGAAGCAGTGCACATGGCTTTCTGGTTAGTTAGGCAATAACTAAGAGTATCACCAAGCCAAAATCCAGAAGGGATGATAAACATTCTCATCATCTGATCGCTTGCTCCATCAGTGGTTAGTCTCTCTGATATTGTACCTGGTGTTGCGGGGATGAGGCGATTTCTTCCTGCTTTCATTAGGTCGTGCAGTTACAGTTACCCCAGAATCAGAATCCCCTCTAGTCACCCCGCCCCCAATGTCTTGGTTGTCTAAACTGTTTCTTCATTCTTTAGTATGATTGTGAGTTGTCTCCCTAAAGTAACTGAAGAGAACTTCAATCCATTAGAGTAACTAGTGGCAATAGATTATTGACAGGGAAGAATCAGGACACATTCCGTGGCTGATTTTCCAGGGTGTTACCCCCAAAATCTTGTGATTTCTGATCAGGTGTTAATCATTGGGGAATATACACAAAGAGGAGGCCGCAAGGGAGGCGAGCATTAGGTGAGCAGAGCCGAGGACAGCAGACCTGCACAGCAGACGTATGGGGTGGCCCAGAACTCGGGAACAAGAAACACTGGGCATGCTATCAAAAGATTTTTTACCTGGAAATTCTCATTCGTGATTGGCTGGACTGAGTCTGAATGTTTGCAAATTGGTGCAAGCTTATGTAAGGTGCGGGTTACATGTTTCTATATATTTTTAGTTTGGACTAATAGGTTTGGCGTTTGCGACACCTATAAGCCAAAATTATGGCATTAGAGTACAGATAGGGAGAAATGTCATTTGAGGAGTGATCTCTTTCCTCGGTTGGCTCCCTCCTCTGGAACAGCCTCCCCCTCCCTCTCTGTCGTGAGCCGGCTCTCCTCAAATTCCAGTAGCGCCTTAAGACTCTCCTCTTCACCTCCTTCCACCTTCCCCTCCCTTGCTAAACCCTTCAGTCACTGAGATTGGTGGCCTTGGCCCTCATGTGTCCTCTTGCCTCATGGCCATTTTACCAGTCACCTGCAGCCCCTCCCACTCCTAGCACTTGCCCTTGGGCACCCATTGGTCTGTGTTCCCACACAGGACTGCAATTTGTGTCGGCAGATGAGCATTCTTTCTATGCGACCCCTGCCTAGCACTTTACTGGAACTCACCCCATGGCACTTCGCCCCCCCCCCCCGCTCCCAGGGGGATCTCCTCAGAAGTTACCCCCCCCCCAACCCCCCCCCCCCCTCTCTCTCTCTGCACTTGCACGATCCGAATGCTCACAAGGCCTAGTAGGACCATCTCTATTGTGTTCATTATTGTATTCTACTGCCTTTGTTCCCATGTTCCATGTGGGCGCTTTGAAACACATTTTTTTGCTGTATGAGCGCAATGCACAATAAATAAATAAATGAAATAAGTCGGGTTAAAAACAAGCATTGGCAAAGTCACTGGTTTTGACTTGTGTCTAAGTTTTAAGCATTTGCAAGGTACTGCTATTATATAACCAGGTAGTGCAGCATTTTTGCACCCGCTACCATCAATGGGCAGTTAATACCACCATGGATCTGCCTGGCAAGTGCTTTTCCCTTGCCTACACGAAAGCCCGAAATGCAGGCATTGAGAGTGCTTTTTTAAATTTAAATGGATAATCTTGTTTACAGATAATATAATGTATAGGCAAGCAATCATAAGATGCACGCTTTAAGAGTATATTTATTCTGGCGTGTGCTGAATGTGGAATTCTCTGTGATTTTCTTTGTAAGGTGTGTTTGGGATGAACTGACTTCATAGAGCACAAAAAAAAGACTGTGTCTCACTGTCTTGCCCAGGCTGGTTTACAGTGGCTATTCACAGGCGCGAACCCACTACTGATCAGCACGGGGGTTTTGACCTGCTCCGTTTCCGACCTGGGCCGATTCACCCCACCTTAGACAACCTGGTTATTCAGTGCTCCCACAGAATCACCATATCGATGCCAAACTTAGTGTGGACACCCGATCGACATAGCACACAGCAGCCCAGAACTCCTGGACTCAAGTGATCCGACAGCCTCAGCCTCCCAAGTGGCTGGGATTACAGGCACACGCCACAGCACCCGGCCAGAGTTGCTTGCTGTATTGCTGTATTAGAGGTTCTTTGATGTGACATCAGAGGAGGGCTGACTCCAACTACTGGCCTTTGGAAGCAGTGCACATGGCTTTCTGGTTAGTTAGGCAATAACTAAGAGTATCACCAAGCCAAAATCCAGAAGGGATGATAAACATTCTCATCATCTGATCGCTTGCTCCATCAGTGGTTAGTCTCTCTGATATTGTACCTGGTGTTGCGGGGATGAGGCGATTTCTTCCTGCTTTCATTAGGTCGTGCAGTTACAGTTACCCCAGAATCAGAATCCCCTCTAGTCACCCCGCCCCCAATGTCTTGGTTGTCTAAACTGTTTCTTCATTCTTTAGTATGATTGTGAGTTGTCTCCCTAAAGTAACTGAAGAGAACTTCAATCCATTAGAGCAACTAGTGGCAATAGATTATTGACAGGGAAGAATCAGGACACATTCCGTGGCTGATTTTCCAGGGTGTTACCCCCAAAATCTTGTGATTTCTGATCAGGTGTTAATCATTGGGGAATATACACAAAGAGGAGGCCGCAAGGGAGGCGAGCATTAGGTGAGCAGAGCCGAGGACAGCAGACCTGCACAGCAGACGTATGGGGTGGCCCAGAACTCGGGAACAAGAAACACTGGGCATGCTATCAAAAGATTTTTTACCTGGAAATTCTCATTCGTGATTGGCTGGACTGAGTCTGAATGTTTGCAAATTGGTGCAAGCTTATGTAAGGTGCGGGTTACATGTTTCTATATATTTTTAGTTTGGACTAATAGGTTTGGCGTTTGCGACACCTATAAGCCAAAATTATGGCATTAGAGTACAGATAGGGAGAAATGTCATTTGAGGAGTGATCTCTTTCCTCGGTTGGCTCCCTCCTCTGGAACAGCCTCCCCCTCCCTCTCTGTCGTGAGCCGGCTCTCCCCAAATTCCAGTAGCGCCTTAAGACTCTCCTCTTCACCTCCTTCCACCTTCCCCTCCCTTGCTAAACCCTTCAGTCACTGAGATTGGTGGCCTTGGCCCTCATGTGTCCTCTTGCCTCATGGCCATTTTACCAGTCACCTGCAGCCCCTCCCACTCCTAGCACTTGCCCTTGGGCACCCATTGGTCTGTGTTCCCACACAGGACTGCAATTTGTATCGGCAGATGAGCATTCTTTCTATGCGACCCCTGCCTAGCACTTTACTGGAACTCACCCCATGGCACTTCGCCCCCCCCCCCGCTCCCAGGGGGATCTCCTCAGAACTTACCCCCCCCCAACCCCACCTCTCTCTCTCTCTGCACTTGCACGATCCGAATGCTCACAAGGCCTAGTAGGACCATCTCTATTGTGTTCATTATTGTATTCTACTGCCTTTGTTCCCATGTTCCATGTGGGCGCTTTGAAACACATTTTCTTGCTGTATAAGCGCAATGCACAATAAATAAATAAATGAAATAAGTCGGGTTAAAAACAAGCATTGGCAAAGTCACTGGTTTTGACTTGTGTCTAAGTTTTAAGCATTTGCAAGGTACTGCTATTATATAACCAGGTAGTGCAGCATTTTTGCACCCGCTACCATCAATGGGCAGTTAATACCACCATGGATCTGCCTGGCAAGTGCCTTTCCCTTGCCTACACGAAAGCCCGAAATGCAGGCATTGAGAGTGCTTTTTTAAATTTAAATGGATAATCTTGTTTACAGATAATATAATGTATAGGCAAGCAATCATAAGATGCACGCTTTAAGAGTATATTTATTGTGGCGTGTGCTGAATGTGGAATTCTCTGTGATTTTCTTTGTAAGGTGTGTTTGGGATGAACTGACTTCATAGAGCACAAAAAAAAAGACTGTGTCTCACTGTCTTGCCCAGGCTGGTTTACAGTGGCTATTCACAGGCGCGAACCCACTACTGATCAGCACGGGGGTTTTGACCTGCTCCGTTTCCGACCTGGGCCGATTCACCCCACCTTAGACAACCTGGTTATTCAGTGCTCCCACAGAATCACCATATCGATGCCAAACTTAGTGTGGACACCCGATCGACATAGCACACAGCAGCCCAGTACTCCTGGACTCAAGTGATCCGACAGCCTCAGCCTCCCAAGTGGCTGGGATTACAGGCACACGCCACAGCACCCGGCCAGAGTTGCTTGCTGTATTGCTGTATTAGAGGTTCTTTGATGTGACATCAGAGGAGGGCTGACTCCAACTACTGGCCTTTGGAAGCAGTGCACATGGCTTTCTGGTTAGTTAGGCAATAACTAAGAGTATCACCAAGCCAAAATCCAGAAGGGATGATAAACATTCTCATCATCTGATCGCTTGCTCCATCAGTGGTTAGTCTCTCTGATATTGTACCTGGTGTTGCGGGGATGAGGCGATTTCTTCCTGCTTTCATTAGGTCGTGCAGTTACAGTTACCCCAGAATCAGAATCCCCTCTAGTCACCCCGCCCCCAATGTCTTGGTTGTCTAAACTGTTTCTTCATTCTTTAGTATGATTGTGAGTTGTCTCCCTAAAGTAACTGAAGAGAACTTCAATCCATTAGAGCAACTAGTGGCAATAGATTATTGACAGGGAAGAATCAGGACACATTCCGTGGCTGATTTTCCAGGGTGTTACCCCCAAAATCTTGTGATTTCTGATCAGGTGTTAATCATTGGGGAATATACACAAAGAGGAGGCCGCAAGGGAGGCGAGCATTAGGTGAGCAGAGCCGAGGACAGCAGACCTGCACAGCAGACGTATGGGGTGGCCCAGAACTCGGGAACAAGAAACACTGGGCATGCTATCAAAAGATTTTTTACCTGGAAATTCTCATTCGTGATTGGCTGGACTGAGTCTGAATGTTTGCAAATTGGTGCAAGCTTATGTAAGGTGCGGGTTACATGTTTCTATATATTTTTAGTTTGGACTAATAGGTTTGGCGTTTGCGACACCTATAAGCCAAAATTATGGCATTAGAGTACAGATAGGGAGAAATGTCATTTGAGGAGTGATCTCTTTCCTCGGTTGGCTCCCTCCTCTGGAACAGCCTCCCCCTCCCTCTCTGTCGTGAGCCGGCTCTCCCCAAATTCCAGTAGCGCCTTAAGACTCTCCTCTTCACCTCCTTCCACCTTCCCCTCCCTTGCTAAACCCTTCAGTCACTGAGATTGGTGGCCTTGGCCCTCATGTGTCCTCTTGCCTCATGGCCATTTTACCAGTCACCTGCAGCCCCTCCCACTCCTAGCACTTGCCCTTAGGCACCCATTGGTCTGTGTTCCCACACAGGACTGCAATTTGTATCGGCAGATGAGCATTCTTTCTATGCGACCCCTGCCTAGCACTTTACTGGAACTCACCCCATGGCACTTCGCCCCCCCCCCGCTCCCAGGGGGATCTCCTCAGAACTTACCCCCCCCCAACCCCACCTCTCTCTCTCTCTGCACTTGCACGATCCGAATGCTCACAAGGCCTAGTAGGACCATCTCTATTGTGTTCATTATTGTATTCTACTGCCTTTGTTCCCATGTTCCATGTGGGCGCTTTGAAACACATTTTCTTGCTGTATAAGCGCAATGCACAATAAATAAATAAATGAAATAAGTCGGGTTAAAAACAAGCATTGGCAAAGTCACTGGTTTTGACTTGTATCTAAGTTTTAAGCATTTGCAAGGTACTGCTATTATATAACCAGGTAGTGCAGCATTTTTGCACCCGCTACCATCAATGGGCAGTTAATACCACCATGGATCTGCCTGGCAAGTGCCTTTCCCTTGCCTACACGAAAGCCCGAAATGCAGGCATTGAGAGTGCTTTTTTAAATTTAAATGGATAATCTTGTTTACAGATAATATAATGTATAGGCAAGCAATCATAAGATGCACGCTTTAAGAGTATATTTATTGTGGCGTGTGCTGAATGTGGAATTCTCTGTGATTTTCTTTGTAAGGTGTGTTTGGGATGAACTGACTTCATAGAGCACAAAAAAAAAGACTGTGTCTCACTGTCTTGCCCAGGCTGGTTTACAGTGGCTATTCACAGGCGCGAACCCACTACTGATCAGCACGGGGGTTTTGACCTGCTCCGTTTCCGACCTGGGCCGATTCACCCCACCTTAGACAACCTGGTTATTCAGTGCTCCCACAGAATCACCATATCGATGCCAAACTTAGTGTGGACACCCGATCGACATAGCACACAGCAGCCCAGTACTCCTGGACTCAAGTGATCCGACAGCCTCAGCCTCCCAAGTGGCTGGGATTACAGGCACACGCCACAGCACCCGGCCAGAGTTGCTTGCTGTATTGCTGTATTAGAGGTTCTTTGATGTGACATCAGAGGAGGGCTGACTCCAACTACTGGCCTTTGGAAGCAGTGCACATGGCTTTCTGGTTAGTTAGGCAATAACTAAGAGTATCACCAAGCCAAAATCCAGAAGGGATGATAAACATTCTCATCATCTGATCGCTTGCTCCATCAGTGGTTAGTCTCTCTGATATTGTACCTGGTGTTGCGGGGATGAGGCGATTTCTTCCTGCTTTCATTAGGTCGTGCAGTTACAGTTACCCCAGAATCAGAATCCCCTCTAGTCACCCCGCCCCCAATGTCTTGGTTGTCTAAACTGTTTCTTCATTCTTTAGTATGATTGTGAGTTGTCTCCCTAAAGTAACTGAAGAGAACTTCAATCCATTAGAGCAACTAGTGGCAATAGATTATTGACAGGGAAGAATCAGGACACATTCCGTGGCTGATTTTCCAGGGTGTTACCCCCAAAATCTTGTGATTTCTGATCAGGTGTTAATCATTGGGGAATATACACAAAGAGGAGGCCGCAAGGGAGGCGAGCATTAGGTGAGCAGAGCCGAGGACAGCAGACCTGCACAGCAGACGTATGGGGTGGCCCAGAACTCGGGAACAAGAAACACTGGGCATGCTATCAAAAGATTTTTTACCTGGAAATTCTCATTCGTGATTGGCTGGACTGAGTCTGAATGTTTGCAAATTGGTGCAAGCTTATGTAAGGTGCGGGTTACATGTTTCTATATATTTTTAGTTTGGACTAATAGGTTTGGCGTTTGCGACACCTATAAGCCAAAATTATGGCATTAGAGTACAGATAGGGAGAAATGTCATTTGAGGAGTGATCTCTTTCCTCGGTTGGCTCCCTCCTCTGGAACAGCCTCCCCCTCCCTCTCTGTCGTGAGCCGGCTCGCCCCAAATTCCAGTAGCGCCTTAAGACTCTCCTCTTCACCTCCTTCCACCTTCCCCTCCCTTGCTAAACCCTTCAGTCACTGAGATTGGTGGCCTTGGCCCTCATGTGTCCTCTTGCCTCATGGCCATTTTACCAGTCACCTGCAGCCCCTCCCACTCCTAGCACTTGCCCTTGGGCACCCATTGGTCTGTGTTCCCACACAGGACTGCAATTTGTATCGGCAGATGAGCATTCTTTCTATGCGACCCCTGCCTAGCACTTTACTGGAACTCACCCCATGGCACTTCGCCCCCCCCCCCCGCTCCCAGGGGGATCTCCTCAGAACTTACCCCCCCCCAACCCCACCTCTCTCTCTCTCTGCACTTGCACGATCCGAATGCTCACAAGGCCTAGTAGGACCATCTCTATTGTGTTCATTATTGTATTCTACTGCCTTTGTTCCCATGTTCCATGTGGGCGCTTTGAAACACATTTTCTTGCTGTATAAGCGCAATGCACAATAAATAAATAAATGAAATAAGTCGGGTTAAAAACAAGCATTGGCAAAGTCACTGGTTTTGACTTGTGTCTAAGTTTTAAGCATTTGCAAGGTACTGCTATTATATAACCAGGTAGTGCAGCATTTTTGCACCCGCTACCATCAATGGGCAGTTAATACCACCATGGATCTGCCTGGCAAGTGCCTTTCCCTTGCCTACACGAAAGCCCGAAATGCAGGCATTGAGAGTGCTTTTTTAAATTTAAATGGATAATCTTGTTTACAGATAATATAATGTATAGGCAAGCAATCATAAGATGCACGCTTTAAGAGTATATTTATTGTGGCGTGTGCTGAATGTGGAATTCTCTGTGATTTTCTTTGTAAGGTGTGTTTGGGATGAACTGACTTCATAGAGCACAAAAAAAAAGACTGTGTCTCACTGTCTTGCCCAGGCTGGTTTACAGTGGCTATTCACAGGCGCGAACCCACTACTGATCAGCACGGGGGTTTTGACCTGCTCCGTTTCCGACCTGGGCCGATTCACCCCACCTTAGACAACCTGGTTATTCAGTGCTCCCACAGAATCACCATATCGATGCCAAACTTAGTGTGGACACCCGATCGACATAGCACACAGCAGCCCAGTACTCCTGGACTCAAGTGATCCGACAGCCTCAGCCTCCCAAGTGGCTGGGATTACAGGCACACGCCACAGCACCCGGCCAGAGTTGCTTGCTGTATTGCTGTATTAGAGGTTCTTTGATGTGACATCAGAGGAGGGCTGACTCCAACTACTGGCCTTTGGAAGCAGTGCACATGGCTTTCTGGTTAGTTAGGCAATAACTAAGAGTATCACCAAGCCAAAATCCAGAAGGGATGATAAACATTCTCATCATCTGATCGCTTGCTCCATCAGTGGTTAGTCTCTCTGATATTGTACCTGGTGTTGCGGGGATGAGGCGATTTCTTCCTGCTTTCATTAGGTCGTGCAGTTACAGTTACCCCAGAATCAGAATCCCCTCTAGTCACCCCGCCCCCAATGTCTTGGTTGTCTAAACTGTTTCTTCATTCTTTAGTATGATTGTGAGTTGTCTCCCTAAAGTAACTGAAGAGAACTTCAATCCATTAGAGCAACTAGTGGCAATAGATTATTGACAGGGAAGAATCAGGACACATTCCGTGGCTGATTTTCCAGGGTGTTACCCCCAAAATCTTGTGATTGCTGATCAGGTGTTAATCATTGGGGAATATACACAAAGAGGAGGCCGCAAGGGAGGCGAGCATTAGGTGAGCAGAGCCGAGGACAGCAGACCTGCACAGCAGACGTATGGGGTGGCCCAGAACTCGGGAACAAGAAACACTGGGCATGCTATCAAAAGATTTTTTACCTGGAAATTCTCATTCGTGATTGGCTGGACTGAGTCTGAATGTTTGCAAATTGGTGCAAGCTTATGTAAGGTGCGGGTTACATGTTTCTATATATTTTTAGTTTGGACTAATAGGTTTGGCGTTTGCGACACCTATAAGCCAAAATTATGGCATTAGAGTACAGATAGGGAGAAATGTCATTTGAGGAGTGATCTCTTTCCTCGGTTGGCTCCCTCCTCTGGAACAGCCTCCCCCTCCCTCTCTGTCGTGAGCCGGCTCTCCTCAAATTCCAGTAGCGCCTTAAGACTCTCCTCTTCACCTCCTTCCACCTTCCCCTCCCTTGCTAAACCCTTCAGTCACTGAGATTGGTGGCCTTGGCCCTCATGTGTCCTCTTGCCTCATGGCCATTTTACCAGTCACCTGCAGCCCCTCCCACTCCTAGCACTTGCCCTTGGGCACCCATTGGTCTGTGTTCCCACACAGGACTGCAATTTGTGTCGGCAGATGAGCATTCTTTCTATGCGACCCCTGCCTAGCACTTTACTGGAACTCACCCCATGGCACTTCGCCCCCCCCCCCCCCCCGCTCCCAGGGGGATCTCCTCAGAAGTTACCCCCCCCAAACCCCCCCCCCCTCTCTCTCTCTGCACTTGCACGATCCGAATGCTCACAAGGCCTAGTAGGACCATCTCTATTGTGTTCATTATTGTATTCTACTGCCTTTGTTCCCATGTTCCATGTGGGCGCTTTGAAACACATTTTTTTGCTGTATAAGCGCAATGCACAATAAATAAATAAATGAAATAAGTCGGGTTAAAAACAAGCATTGGCAAAGTCACTGGTTTTGACTTGTGTCTAAGTTTTAAGCATTTGCAAGGTACTGCTATTATATAACCAGGTAGTGCAGCATTTTTGCACCCGCTACCATCAATGGGCAGTTAATACCACCATGGATCTGCCTGGCAAGTGCCTTTCCTTTGCCTACACGAAAGCCCGAAATGCAGGCATTGAGAGTGCTTTTTTAAATTTAAATGGATAATCTTGTTTACAGATAATATAATGTATAGGCAAGCAATCATAAGATGCACGCTTTAAGAGTATATTTATTGTGGCGTGTGCTGAATGTGGAATTCTCTGTGATTTTCTTTGTAAGGTGTGTTTGGGATGAACTGACTTCATAGAGCACAAAAAAAAAGACTGTGTCTCACTGTCTTGCCCAGGCTGGTTTACAGTGGCTATTCACAGGCGCGAACCCACTACTGATCAGCACGGGGGTTTTGACCTGCTCCGTTTCCGACCTGGGCCGATTCACCCCGCCTTAGACAACCTGGTTATTCAGTGCTCCCACAGAATCACCATATCGATGCCAAACTTAGTGTGGACACCCGATCGACATAGCACACAGCAGCCCAGAACTCCTGGACTCAAGTGATCCGACAGCCTCAGCCTCCCAAGTGGCTGGGATTACAGGCACACGCCACAGCACCCGGCCAGAGTTGCTTGCTGTATTGCTTTATTAGAGGTTCTTTGATGTGACATCAGAGGAGGGCTGACTCCAACTACTGGCCTTTGGAAGCAGTGCACATGGCTTTCTGGTTAGTTAGGCAATAACTAAGAGTATCACCAAGCCAAAATCCAGAAGGGATGATAAACATTCTCATCATCTGATCGCTTGCTCCATCAGTGGTTAGTCTCTCTGATATTGTACCTGGTGTTGCGGGGATGAGGCGATTTCTTCCTGCTTTCATTAGGTCGTGCAGTTACAGTTACCCCAGAATCAGAATCCCCTCTAGTCACCCCGCCCCCAATGTCTTGGTTGTCTAAACTGTTTCTTCATTCTTTAGTATGATTGTGAGTTGTCTCCCTAAAGTAACTGAAGAGAACTTCAATCCATTAGAGCAACTAGTGGCAATAGATTATTGACAGGGAAGAATCAGGACACATTCCGTGGCTGATTTTCCAGGGTGTTACCCCCAAAATCTTGTGATTTCTGATCAGGTGTTAATCATTGGGGAATATACACAAAGAGGAGGCCGCAAGGGAGGCGAGCATTAGGTGAGCAGAGCCGAGGACAGCAGACCTGCACAGCAGACGTATGGGGTGGCCCAGAACTCGGGAACAAGAAACACTGGGCATGCTATCAAAAGATTTTTTACCTGGAAATTCTCATTCGTGATTGGCTGGACTGAGTCTGAATGTTTGCAAATTGGTGCAAGCTTATGTAAGGTGCGGGTTACATGTTTCTATATATTTTTAGTTTGGACTAATAGGTTTGGCGTTTGCGACACCTATAAGCCAAAATTATGGCATTAGAGTACAGATAGGGAGAAATGTCATTTGAGGAGTGATCTCTTTCCTCGGTTGGCTCCCTCCTCTGGAACAGCCTCCCCCTCCCTCTCTGTCGTGAGCCGGCTCTCCTCAAATTCCAGTAGCGCCTTAAGACTCTCCTCTTCACCTCCTTCCACCTTCCCCTCCCTTGCTAAACCCTTCAGTCACTGAGATTGGTGGCCTTGGCCCTCATGTGTCCTCTTGCCTCATGGCCATTTTACCAGTCACCTGCAGCCCCTCCCACTCCTAGCACTTGCCCTTGGGCACCCATTGGTCTGTGTTCCCACACAGGACTGCAATTTGTGTCGGCAGATGAGCATTCTTTCTATGCGACCCCTGCCTAGCACTTTACTGGAACTCACCCCATGGCACTTCGCCCCCCCCCCCCCGCTCCCAGGGGGATCTCCTCAGAAGTTACCCCCCCCAACCCCCCCCCTCTCTCTCTCTGCACTTGCACGATCCGAATGCTCACAAGGCCTAGTAGGACCATCTCTATTGTGTTCATTATTGTATTCTACTGCCTTTGTTCCCATGTTCCATGTGGGCGCTTTGAAACACATTTTTTTGCTGTATAAGCGCAATGCACAATAAATAAATAAATGAAATAAGTCGGGTTAAAAACAAGCATTGGCAAAGTCACTGGTTTTGACTTGTGTCTAAGTTTTAAGCATTTGCAAGGTACTGCTATTATATAACCAGGTAGTGCAGCATTTTTGCACCCGCTACCATCAATGGGCAGTTAATACCACCATGGATCTGCCTGGCAAGTGCTTTTCCCTTGCCTACACGAAAGCCCGAAATGCAGGCATTGAGAGTGCTTTTTTAAATTTAAATGGATAATCTTGTTTACAGATAATATAATGTATAGGCAAGCAATCATAAGATGCACGCTTTAAGAGTATATTTATTCTGGCGTGTGCTGAATGTGGAATTCTCTGTGATTTTCTTTGTAAGGTGTGTTTGGGATGAACTGACTTCATAGAGCACAAAAAAAAAGACTGTGTCTCACTGTCTTGCCCAGGCTGGTTTACAGTGGCTATTCACAGGCGCGAACCCACTACTGATCAGCACGGGGGTTTTGACCTGCTCCGTTTCCGACCTGGGCCGATTCACCCCGCCTTAGACAACCTGGTTATTCAGTGCTCCCACAGAATCACCATATCGATGCCAAACTTAGTGTGGACACCCGATCGACATAGCACACAGCAGCCCAGAACTCCTGGACTCAAGTGATCCGACAGCCTCAGCCTCCCAAGTGGCTGGGATTACAGGCACACACCACAGCACCCGGCCAGAGTTGCTTGCTGTATTGCTGTATTAGAGGTTCTTTGATGTGACATCAGAGGAGGGCTGACTCCAACTACTGGCCTTTGGAAGCAGTGCACATGGCTTTCTGGTTAGTTAGGCAATAACTAAGAGTATCACCAAGCCAAAATCCAGAAGGGATGATAAACATTCTCATCATCTGATCGCTTGCTCCATCAGTGGTTAGTCTCTCTGATATTGTACCTGGTGTTGCGGGGATGAGGCGATTTCTTCCTGCTTTCATTAGGTCGTGCAGTTACAGTTACCCCAGAATCAGAATCCCCTCTAGTCACCCCGCCCCCAATGTCTTGGTTGTCTAAACTGTTTCTTCATTCTTTAGTATGATTGTGAGTTGTCTCCCTAAAGTAACTGAAGAGAACTTCAATCCATTAGAGCAACTAGTGGCAATAGATTATTGACAGGGAAGAATCAGGACACATTCCGTGGCTGATTTTCCAGGGTGTTACCCCCAAAATCTTGTGATTTCTGATCAGGTGTTAATCATTGGGGAATATACACAAAGAGGAGGCCGCAAGGGAGGCGAGCATTAGGTGAGCAGAGCCGAGGACAGCAGACCTGCACAGCAGACGTATGGGGTGGCCCAGAACTCGGGAACAAGAAACACTGGGCATGCTATCAAAAGATTTTTTACCTGGAAATTCTCATTCGTGATTGGCTGGACTGAGTCTGAATGTTTGCAAATTGGTGCAAGCTTATGTAAGGTGCGGGTTACATGTTTCTATATATTTTTAGTTTGGACTAATAGGTTTGGCGTTTGCGACACCTATAAGCCAAAATTATGGCATTAGAGTACAGATAGGGAGAAATGTCATTTGAGGAGTGATCTCTTTCCTCGGTTGGCTCCCTCCTCTGGAACAGCCTCCCCCTCCCTCTCTGTCGTGAGCCGGCTCTCCTCAAATTCCAGTAGCGCCTTAAGACTCTCCTCTTCACCTCCTTCCACCTTCCCCTCCCTTGCTAAACCCTTCAGTCACTGAGATTGGTGGCCTTGGCCCTCATGTGTCCTCTTGCCTCATGGCCATTTTACCAGTCACCTGCAGCCCCTCCCACTCCTAGCACTTGCCCTTGGGCACCCATTGGTCTGTGTTCCCACACAGGACTGCAATTTGTGTCGGCAGATGAGCATTCTTTCTATGCGACCCCTGCCTAGCACTTTACTGGAACTCACCCCATGGCACTTCGCCCCCCCCCGCTCCCAGGGGGATCTCCTCAGAAGTTACCCCCCCCCCAACCCCCCCCCCCCCTCTCTCTCTCTGCACTTGCACGATCCGAATGCTCACAAGGCCTAGTAGGACCATCTCTATTGTGTTCATTATTGTATTCTACTGCCTTTGTTCCCATGTTCCATGTGGGCGCTTTGAAACACATTTTTTTGCTGTATAAGCGCAATGCACAATAAATAAATAAATGAAATAAGTCGGGTTAAAAACAAGCATTGGCAAAGTCACTGGTTTTGACTTGTGTCTAAGTTTTAAGCATTTGCAAGGTACTGCTATTATATAACCAGGTAGTGCAGCATTTTTGCACCCGCTACCATCAATGGGCAGTTAATACCACCATGGATCTGCCTGGCAAGTGCTTTTCCCTTGCCTACACGAAAGCCCGAAATGCAGGCATTGAGAGTGCTTTTTTAAATTTAAATGGATAATCTTGTTTACAGATAATATAATGTATAGGCAAGCAATCATAAGATGCACGCTTTAAGAGTATATTTATTCTGGCGTGTGCTGAATGT
Organism: Ambystoma mexicanum; assembly: GCF_040938575.1. NCBI lineage: Eukaryota > Metazoa > Chordata > Amphibia > Caudata > Ambystomatidae > Ambystoma > Ambystoma mexicanum. Next base: position 279,948,426 of record NC_090940.1, on the reverse strand, counting down.
GGAATTCTCTGTGATTTTCTTTGTAAGGTGTGTTTGGGATGAACTGACTTCATAGAGCACAAAAAAAAGACTGTGTCTCACTGTCTTGCCCAGGCTGGTTTACAGTGGCTATTCACAGGCGCGAACCCACTACTGATCAGCACGGGGGTTTTGACCTGCTCCGTTTCCGACCTGGGCCGATTCACCCCACCTTAGACAACCTGGTTATTCAGTGCTCCCACAGAATCACCATATCGATGCCAAACTTAGTGTGGACACCCGATCGACATAGCACACAGCAGCCCAGAACTCCTGGACTCAAGTGATCCGACAGCCTCAGCCTCCCAAGTGGCTGGGATTACAGGCACACGCCACAGCACCCGGCCAGAGTTGCTTGCTGTATTGCTGTATTAGAGGTTCTTTGATGTGACATCAGAGGAGGGCTGACTCCAACTACTGGCCTTTGGAAGCAGTGCACATGGCTTTCTGGTTAGTTAGGCAATAACTAAGAGTATCACCAAGCCAAAATCCAGAAGGGATGATAAACATTCTCATCATCTGATCGCTTGCTCCATCAGTGGTTAGTCTCTCTGATATTGTACCTGGTGTTGCGGGGATGAGGCGATTTCTTCCTGCTTTCATTAGGTCGTGCAGTTACAGTTACCCCAGAATCAGAATCCCCTCTAGTCACCCCGCCCCCAATGTCTTGGTTGTCTAAACTGTTTCTTCATTCTTTAGTATGATTGTGAGTTGTCTCCCTAAAGTAACTGAAGAGAACTTCAATCCATTAGAGCAACTAGTGGCAATAGATTATTGACAGGGAAGAATCAGGACACATTCCGTGGCTGATTTTCCAGGGTGTTACCCCCAAAATCTTGTGATTTCTGATCAGGTGTTAATCATTGGGGAATATACACAAAGAGGAGGCCGCAAGGGAGGCGAGCATTAGGTGAGCAGAGCCGAGGACAGCAGACCTGCACAGCAGACGTATGGGGTGGCCCAGAACTCGGGAACAAGAAACACTGGGCATGCTATCAAAAGATTTTTTACCTGGAAATTCTCATTCGTGATTGGCTGGACTGAGTCTGAATGTTTGCAAATTGGTGCAAGCTTATGTAAGGTGCGGGTTACATGTTTCTATATATTTTTAGTTTGGACTAATAGGTTTGGCGTTTGCGACACCTATAAGCCAAAATTATGGCATTAGAGTACAGATAGGGAGAAATGTCATTTGAGGAGTGATCTCTTTCCTCGGTTGGCTCCCTCCTCTGGAACAGCCTCCCCCTCCCTCTCTGTCGTGAGCCGGCTCTCCCCAAATTCCAGTAGCGCCTTAAGACTCTCCTCTTCACCTCCTTCCACCTTCCCCTCCCTTGCTAAACCCTTCAGTCACTGAGATTGGTGGCCTTGGCCCTCATGTGTCCTCTTGCCTCATGGCCATTTTACCAGTCACCTGCAGCCCCTCCCACTCCTAGCACTTGCCCTTGGGCACCCATTGGTCTGTGTTCCCACACAGGACTGCAATTTGTATCGGCAGATGAGCATTCTTTCTATGCGACCCCTGCCTAGCACTTTACTGGAACTCACCCCATGGCACTTCGCCCCCCCCCCGCTCCCAGGGGGATCTCCTCAGAACTTACCCCCCCCCAACCCCACCTCTCTCTCTCTCTGCACTTGCACGATCCGAATGCTCACAAGGCCTAGTAGGACCATCTCTATTGTGTTCATTATTGTATTCTACTGCCTTTGTTCCCATGTTCCATGTGGGCGCTTTGAAACACATTTTCTTGCTGTATAAGCGCAATGCACAATAAATAAATAAATGAAATAAGTCGGGTTAAAAACAAGCATTGGCAAAGTCACTGGTTTTGACTTGTGTCTAAGTTTTAAGCATTTGCAAGGTACTGCTATTATATAACCAGGTAGTGCAGCATTTTTGCACCCGCTACCATCAATGGGCAGTTAATACCACCATGGATCTGCCTGGCAAGTGCCTTTCCCTTGCCTACACGAAAGCCCGAAATGCAGGCATTGAGAGTGCTTTTTTAAATTTAAATGGATAATCTTGTTTACAGATAATATAATGTATAGGCAAGCAATCATAAGATGCACGCTTTAAGAGTATATTTATTGTGGCGTGTGCTGAATGTGGAATTCTCTGTGATTTTCTTTGTAAGGTGTGTTTGGGATGAACTGACTTCATAGAGCACAAAAAAAAAGACTGTGTCTCACTGTCTTGCCCAGGCTGGTTTACAGTGGCTATTCACAGGCGCGAACCCACTACTGATCAGCACGGGGGTTTTGACCTGCTCCGTTTCCGACCTGGGCCGATTCACCCCACCTTAGACAACCTGGTTATTCAGTGCTCCCACAGAATCACCATATCGATGCCAAACTTAGTGTGGACACCCGATCGACATAGCACACAGCAGCCCAGTACTCCTGGACTCAAGTGATCCGACAGCCTCAGCCTCCCAAGTGGCTGGGATTACAGGCACACGCCACAGCACCCGGCCAGAGTTGCTTGCTGTATTGCTGTATTAGAGGTTCTTTGATGTGACATCAGAGGAGGGCTGACTCCAACTACTGGCCTTTGGAAGCAGTGCACATGGCTTTCTGGTTAGTTAGGCAATAACTAAGAGTATCACCAAGCCAAAATCCAGAAGGGATGATAAACATTCTCATCATCTGATCGCTTGCTCCATCAGTGGTTAGTCTCTCTGATATTGTACCTGGTGTTGCGGGGATGAGGCGATTTCTTCCTGCTTTCATTAGGTCGTGCAGTTACAGTTACCCCAGAATCAGAATCCCCTCTAGTCACCCCGCCCCCAATGTCTTGGTTGTCTAAACTGTTTCTTCATTCTTTAGTATGATTGTGAGTTGTCTCCCTAAAGTAACTGAAGAGAACTTCAATCCATTAGAGCAACTAGTGGCAATAGATTATTGACAGGGAAGAATCAGGACACATTCCGTGGCTGATTTTCCAGGGTGTTACCCCCAAAATCTTGTGATTTCTGATCAGGTGTTAATCATTGGGGAATATACACAAAGAGGAGGCCGCAAGGGAGGCGAGCATTAGGTGAGCAGAGCCGAGGACAGCAGACCTGCACAGCAGACGTATGGGGTGGCCCAGAACTCGGGAACAAGAAACACTGGGCATGCTATCAAAAGATTTTTTACCTGGAAATTCTCATTCGTGATTGGCTGGACTGAGTCTGAATGTTTGCAAATTGGTGCAAGCTTATGTAAGGTGCGGGTTACATGTTTCTATATATTTTTAGTTTGGACTAATAGGTTTGGCGTTTGCGACACCTATAAGCCAAAATTATGGCATTAGAGTACAGATAGGGAGAAATGTCATTTGAGGAGTGATCTCTTTCCTCGGTTGGCTCCCTCCTCTGGAACAGCCTCCCCCTCCCTCTCTGTCGTGAGCCGGCTCTCCCCAAATTCCAGTAGCGCCTTAAGACTCTCCTCTTCACCTCCTTCCACCTTCCCCTCCCTTGCTAAACCCTTCAGTCACTGAGATTGGTGGCCTTGGCCCTCATGTGTCCTCTTGCCTCATGGCTATTTTACCAGTCACCTGCAGCCCCTCCCACTCCTAGCACTTGCCCTTAGGCACCCATTGGTCTGTGTTCCCACACAGGACTGCAATTTGTATCGGCAGATGAGCATTCTTTCTATGCGACCCCTGCCTAGCACTTTACTGGAACTCACCCCATGGCACTTCGCCCCCCCCCCGCTCCCAGGGGGATCTCCTCAGAACTTACCCCCCCCCAACCCCACCTCTCTCTCTCTCTGCACTTGCACGATCCGAATGCTCACAAGGCCTAGTAGGACCATCTCTATTGTGTTCATTATTGTATTCTACTGCCTTTGTTCCCATGTTCCATGTGGGCGCTTTGAAACACATTTTCTTGCTGTATAAGCGCAATGCACAATAAATAAATAAATGAAATAAGTCGGGTTAAAAACAAGCATTGGCAAAGTCACTGGTTTTGACTTGTGTCTAAGTTTTAAGCATTTGCAAGGTACTGCTATTATATAACCAGGTAGTGCAGCATTTTTGCACCCGCTACCATCAATGGGCAGTTAATACCACCATGGATCTGCCTGGCAAGTGCCTTTCCCTTGCCTACACGAAAGCCCGAAATGCAGGCATTGAGAGTGCTTTTTTAAATTTAAATGGATAATCTTGTTTACAGATAATATAATGTATAGGCAAGCAATCATAAGATGCACGCTTTAAGAGTATATTTATTGTGGCGTGTGCTGAATGTGGAATTCTCTGTGATTTTCTTTGTAAGGTGTGTTTGGGATGAACTGACTTCATAGAGCACAAAAAAAAAGACTGTGTCTCACTGTCTTGCCCAGGCTGGTTTACAGTGGCTATTCACAGGCGCGAACCCACTACTGATCAGCACGGGGGTTTTGACCTGCTCCGTTTCCGACCTGGGCCGATTCACCCCACCTTAGACAACCTGGTTATTCAGTGCTCCCACAGAATCACCATATCGATGCCAAACTTAGTGTGGACACCCGATCGACATAGCACACAGCAGCCCAGTACTCCTGGACTCAAGTGATCCGACAGCCTCAGCCTCCCAAGTGGCTGGGATTACAGGCACACGCCACAGCACCCGGCCAGAGTTGCTTGCTGTATTGCTGTATTAGAGGTTCTTTGATGTGACATCAGAGGAGGGCTGACTCCAACTACTGGCCTTTGGAAGCAGTGCACATGGCTTTCTGGTTAGTTAGGCAATAACTAAGAGTATCACCAAGCCAAAATCCAGAAGGGATGATAAACATTCTCATCATCTGATCGCTTGCTCCATCAGTGGTTAGTCTCTCTGATATTGTACCTGGTGTTGCGGGGATGAGGCGATTTCTTCCTGCTTTCATTAGGTCGTGCAGTTACAGTTACCCCAGAATCAGAATCCCCTCTAGTCACCCCGCCCCCAATGTCTTGGTTGTCTAAACTGTTTCTTCATTCTTTAGTATGATTGTGAGTTGTCTCCCTAAAGTAACTGAAGAGAACTTCAATCCATTAGAGCAACTAGTGGCAATAGATTATTGACAGGGAAGAATCAGGACACATTCCGTGGCTGATTTTCCAGGGTGTTACCCCCAAAATCTTGTGATTTCTGATCAGGTGTTAATCATTGGGGAATATACACAAAGAGGAGGCCGCAAGGGAGGCGAGCATTAGGTGAGCAGAGCCGAGGACAGCAGACCTGCACAGCAGACGTATGGGGTGGCCCAGAACTCGGGAACAAGAAACACTGGGCATGCTATCAAAAGATTTTTTACCTGGAAATTCTCATTCGTGATTGGCTGGACTGAGTCTGAATGTTTGCAAATTGGTGCAAGCTTATGTAAGGTGCGGGTTACATGTTTCTATATATTTTTAGTTTGGACTAATAGGTTTGGCGTTTGCGACACCTATAAGCCAAAATTATGGCATTAGAGTACAGATAGGGAGAAATGTCATTTGAGGAGTGATCTCTTTCCTCGGTTGGCTCCCTCCTCTGGAACAGCCTCCCCCTCCCTCTCTGTCGTGAGCCGGCTCTCCCCAAATTCCAGTAGCGCCTTAAGACTCTCCTCTTCACCTCCTTCCACCTTCCCCTCCCTTGCTAAACCCTTCAGTCACTGAGATTGGTGGCCTTGGCCCTCATGTGTCCTCTTGCCTCATGGCCATTTTACCAGTCACCTGCAGCCCCTCCCACTCCTAGCACTTGCCCTTGGGCACCCATTGGTCTGTGTTCCCACACAGGACTGCAATTTGTATCGGCAGATGAGCATTCTTTCTATGCGACCCCTGCCTAGCACTTTACTGGAACTCACCCCATGGCACTTCGCCCCCCCCCCCGCTCCCAGGGGGATCTCCTCAGAACTTACCCCCCCCCAACCCCACCTCTCTCTCTCTCTGCACTTGCACGATCCGAATGCTCACAAGGCCTAGTAGGACCATCTCTATTGTGTTCATTATTGTATTCTACTGCCTTTGTTCCCATGTTCCATGTGGGCGCTTTGAAACACATTTTCTTGCTGTATAAGCGCAATGCACAATAAATAAATAAATGAAATAAGTCGGGTTAAAAACAAGCATTGGCAAAGTCACTGGTTTTGACTTGTGTCTAAGTTTTAAGCATTTGCAAGGTACTGCTATTATATAACCAGGTAGTGCAGCATTTTTGCACCCGCTACCATCAATGGGCAGTTAATACCACCATGGATCTGCCTGGCAAGTGCCTTTCCCTTGCCTACACGAAAGCCCGAAATGCAGGCATTGAGAGTGCTTTTTTAAATTTAAATGGATAATCTTGTTTACAGATAATATAATGTATAGGCAAGCAATCATAAGATGCACGCTTTAAGAGTATATTTATTCTGGCGTGTGCTGAATGTGGAATTCTCTGTGATTTTCTTTGTAAGGTGTGTTTGGGATGAACTGACTTCATAGAGCACAAAAAAAAGACTGTGTCTCACTGTCTTGCCCAGGCTGGTTTACAGTGGCTATTCACAGGCGCGAACCCACTACTGATCAGCACGGGGGTTTTGACCTGCTCCGTTTCCGACCTGGGCCGATTCACCCCACCTTAGACAACCTGGTTATTCAGTGCTCCCACAGAATCACCATATCGATGCCAAACTTAGTGTGGACACCCGATCGACATAGCACACAGCAGCCCAGAACTCCTGGACTCAAGTGATCCGACAGCCTCAGCCTCCCAAGTGGCTGGGATTACAGGCACACGCCACAGCACCCGGCCAGAGTTGCTTGCTGTATTGCTGTATTAGAGGTTCTTTGATGTGACATCAGAGGAGGGCTGACTCCAACTACTGGCCTTTGGAAGCAGTGCACATGGCTTTCTGGTTAGTTAGGCAATAACTAAGAGTATCACCAAGCCAAAATCCAGAAGGGATGATAAACATTCTCATCATCTGATCGCTTGCTCCATCAGTGGTTAGTCTCTCTGATATTGTACCTGGTGTTGCGGGGATGAGGCGATTTCTTCCTGCTTTCATTAGGTCGTGCAGTTACAGTTACCCCAGAATCAGAATCCCCTCTAGTCACCCCGCCCCCAATGTCTTGGTTGTCTAAACTGTTTCTTCATTCTTTAGTATGATTGTGAGTTGTCTCCCTAAAGTAACTGAAGAGAACTTCAATCCATTAGAGCAACTAGTGGCAATAGATTATTGACAGGGAAGAATCAGGACACATTCCGTGGCTGATTTTCCAGGGTGTTACCCCCAAAATCTTGTGATTTCTGATCAGGTGTTAATCATTGGGGAATATACACAAAGAGGAGGCCGCAAGGGAGGCGAGCATTAGGTGAGCAGAGCCGAGGACAGCAGACCTGCACAGCAGACGTATGGGGTGGCCCAGAACTCGGGAACAAGAAACACTGGGCATGCTATCAAAAGATTTTTTACCTGGAAATTCTCATTCGTGATTGGCTGGACTGAGTCTGAATGTTTGCAAATTGGTGCAAGCTTATGTAAGGTGCGGGTTACATGTTTCTATATATTTTTAGTTTGGACTAATAGGTTTGGCGTTTGCGACACCTATAAGCCAAAATTATGGCATTAGAGTACAGATAGGGAGAAATGTCATTTGAGGAGTGATCTCTTTCCTCGGTTGGCTCCCTCCTCTGGAACAGCCTCCCCCTCCCTCTCTGTCGTGAGCCGGCTCTCCCCAAATTCCAGTAGCGCCTTAAGACTCTCCTCTTCACCTCCTTCCACCTTCCCCTCCCTTGCTAAACCCTTCAGTCACTGAGATTGGTGGCGTTGGCCCTCATGTGTCCTCTTGCCTCATGGCCATTTTACCAGTCACCTGCAGCCCCTCCCACTCCTAGCACTTGCCCTTGGGCACCCATTGGTCTGTGTTCCCACACAGGACTGCAATTTGTATCGGCAGATGAGCATTCTTTCTATGCGACCCCTGCCTAGCACTTTACTGGAACTCACCCCATGGCACTTCGCCCCCCCCCCCGCTCCCAGGGGGATCTCCTCAGAACTTACCCCCCCCCAACCCCACCTCTCTCTCTCTCTGCACTTGCACGATCCGAATGCTCACAAGGCCTAGTAGGACCATCTCTATTGTGTTCATTATTGTATTCTACTGCCTTTGTTCCCATGTTCCATGTGGGCGCTTTGAAACACATTTTCTTGCTGTATAAGCGCAATGCACAATAAATAAATAAATGAAATAAGTCGGGTTAAAAACAAGCATTGGCAAAGTCACTGGTTTTGACTTGTGTCTAAGTTTTAAGCATTTGCAAGGTACTGCTATTATATAACCAGGTAGTGCAGCATTTTTGCACCCGCTACCATCAATGGGCAGTTAATACCACCATGGATCTGCCTGGCAAGTGCCTTTCCCTTGCCTACACGAAAGCCCGAAATGCAGGCATTGAGAGTGCTTTTTTAAATTTAAATGGATAATCTTGTTTACAGATAATATAATGTATAGGCAAGCAATCATAAGATGCACGCTTTAAGAGTATATTTATTGTGGCGTGTGCTGAATGTGGAATTCTCTGTGATTTTCTTTGTAAGGTGTGTTTGGGATGAACTGACTTCATAGAGCACAAAAAAAAAGACTGTGTCTCACTGTCTTGCCCAGGCTGGTTTACAGTGGCTATTCACAGGCGCGAACCCACTACTGATCAGCACGGGGGTTTTGACCTGCTCCGTTTCCGACCTGGGCCGATTCACCCCACCTTAGACAACCTGGTTATTCAGTGCTCCCACAGAATCACCATATCGATGCCAAACTTAGTGTGGACACCCGATCGACATAGCACACAGCAGCCCAGTACTCCTGGACTCAAGTGATCCGACAGCCTCAGCCTCCCAAGTGGCTGGGATTACAGGCACACGCCACAGCACCCGGCCAGAGTTGCTTGCTGTATTGCTGTATTAGAGGTTCTTTGATGTGACATCAGAGGAGGGCTGACTCCAACTACTGGCCTTTGGAAGCAGTGCACATGGCTTTCTGGTTAGTTAGGCAATAACTAAGAGTATCACCAAGCCAAAATCCAGAAGGGATGATAAACATTCTCATCATCTGATCGCTTGCTCCATCAGTGGTTAGTCTCTCTGATATTGTACCTGGTGTTGCGGGGATGAGGCGATTTCTTCCTGCTTTCATTAGGTCGTGCAGTTACAGTTACCCCAGAATCAGAATCCCCTCTAGTCACCCCGCCCCCAATGTCTTGGTTGTCTAAACTGTTTCTTCATTCTTTAGTATGATTGTGAGTTGTCTCCCTAAAGTAACTGAAGAGAACTTCAATCCATTAGAGCAACTAGTGGCAATAGATTATTGACAGGGAAGAATCAGGACACATTCCGTGGCTGATTTTCCAGGGTGTTACCCCCAAAATCTTGTGATTTCTGATCAGGTGTTAATCATTGGGGAATATACACAACGAGGAGGCCGCAAGGGAGGCGAGCATTAGGTGAGCAGAGCCGAGGACAGCAGACCTGCACAGCAGACGTATGGGGTGGCCCAGAACTCGGGAACAAGAAACACTGGGCATGCTATCAAAAGATTTTTTACCTGGAAATTCTCATTCGTGATTGGCTGGACTGAGTCTGAATGTTTGCAAATTGGTGCAAGCTTATGTAAGGTGCGGGTTACATGTTTCTATATATTTTTAGTTTGGACTAATAGGTTTGGCGTTTGCGACACCTATAAGCCAAAATTATGGCATTAGAGTACAGATAGGGAGAAATGTCATTTGAGGAGTGATCTCTTTCCTCGGTTGGCTCCCTCCTCTGGAACAGCCTCCCCCTCCCTCTCTGTCGTGAGCCGGCTCTCCTCAAATTCCAGTAGCGCCTTAAGACTCTCCTCTTCACCTCCTTCCACCTTCCCCTCCCTTGCTAAACCCTTCAGTCACTGAGATTGGTGGCCTTGGCCCTCATGTGTCCTCTTGCCTCATGGCCATTTTACCAGTCACCTGCAGCCCCTCCCACTCCTAGCACTTGCCCTTGGGCACCCATTGGTCTGTGTTCCCACACAGGACTGCAATTTGTGTCGGCAGATGAGCATTCTTTCTATGCGACCCCTGCCTAGCACTTTACTGGAACTCACCCCATGGCACTTCGCCCCCCCCCCCCCGCTCCCAGGGGGATCTCCTCAGAAGTTACCCCCCCCAACCCCCCCCCTCTCTCTCTCTGCACTTGCACGATCCGAATGCTCACAAGGCCTAGTAGGACCATCTCTATTGTGTTCATTATTGTATTCTACTGCCTTTGTTCCCATGTTCCATGTGGGCGCTTTGAAACACATTTTTTTGCTGTATAAGCGCAATGCACAATAAATAAATAAATGAAATAAGTCGGGTTAAAAACAAGCATTGGCAAAGTCACTGGTTTTGACTTGTGTCTAAGTTTTAAGCATTTGCAAGGTACTGCTATTATATAACCAGGTAGTGCAGCATTTTTGCACCCGCTACCATCAATGGGCAGTTAATACCACCATGGATCTGCCTGGCAAGTGCTTTTCCCTTGCCTACACGAAAGCCCGAAATGCAGGCATTGAGAGTGCTTTTTTAAATTTAAATGGATAATCTTGTTTACAGATAATATAATGTATAGGCAAGCAATCATAAGATGCACGCTTTAAGAGTATATTTATTCTGGCGTGTGCTGAATGTGGAATTCTCTGTGATTTTCTTTGTAAGGTGTGTTTGGGATGAAATGACTTCATAGAGCACAAAAAAAAAGACTGTGTCTCACTGTCTTGCCCAGGCTGGTTTACAGTGGCTATTCACAGGCGCGAACCCACTACTGATCAGCACGGGGGTTTTGACCTGCTCCGTTTCCGACCTGGGCCGATTCACCCCGCCTTAGACAACCTGGTTATTCAGTGCTCCCACAGAATCACCATATCGATGCCAAACTTAGTGTGGACACCGGATCGACATAGCACACAGCAGCCCAGAACTCCTGGACTCAAGTGATCCGACAGCCTCAGCCTCCCAAGTGGCTGGGATTACAGGCACACGCCACAGCACCCGGCCAGAGTTGCTTGCTGTATTGCTGTATTAGAGGTTCTTTGATGTGACATCAGAGGAGGGCTGACTCCAGCTACTGGCCTTTGGAAGCAGTGCACATGGCTTTCTGGTTAGTTAGGCAATAACTAAGAGTATCACCAAGCCAAAATCCAGAAGGGATGATAAACATTCTCATCATCTGATCGCTTGCTCCATCAGTGGTTAGTCTCTCTGATATTGTACCTGGTGTTGCGGGGATGAGGCGATTTCTTCCTGCTTTCATTAGGTCGTGCAGTTACAGTTACCCCAGAATCAGAATCCCCTCTAGTCACCCCGCCCCCAATGTCTTGGTTGTCTAAACTGTTTCTTCATTCTTTAGTATGATTGTGAGTTGTCTCCCTAAAGTAACTGAAGAGAACTTCAATCCATTAGAGCAACTAGTGGCAATAGATTATTGACAGGGAAGAATCAGGACACATTCCGTGGCTGATTTTCCAGGGTGTTACCCCCAAAATCTTGTGATTTCTGATCAGGTGTTAATCATTGGGGAATATACACAAAGAGGAGGCCGCAAGGGAGGCGAGCATTAGGTGAGCAGAGCCGAGGACAGCAGACCTGCACAGCAGACGTATGGGGTGGCCCAGAACTCGGGAACAAGAAACACTGGGCATGCTATCAAAAGATTTTTTACCTGGAAATTCTCATTCGTGATTGGCTGGACTGAGTCTGAATGTTTGCAAATTGGTGCAAGCTTATGTAAGGTGCGGGTTACATGTTTCTATATATTTTTAGTTTGGACTAATAGGTTTGGCGTTTGCGACACCTATAAGCCAAAATTATGGCATTAGAGTACAGATAGGGAGAAATGTCATTTGAGGAGTGATCTCTTTCCTCGGTTGGCTCCCTCCTCTGGAACAGCCTACCCCTCCCTCTCTGTCGTGAGCCGGCTCTCCTCAAATTCCAGTAGCGCCTTAAGACTCTCCTCTTCACCTCCTTCCACCTTCCCCTCCCTTGCTAAACCCTTCAGTCACTGAGATTGGTGGCCTTGGCCCTCATGTGTCCTCTTGCCTCATGGCCATTTTACCAGTCACCTGCAGCCCCTCCCACTCCTAGCACTTGCCCTTGGGCACCCATTGGTCTGTGTTCCCACACAGGACTGCAATTTGTGTCGGCAGATGAGCATTCTTTCTATGCGACCCCTGCCTAGCACTTTACTGGAACTCACCCCATGGCACTTCGCCCCCCCCCCCGCTCCCAGGGGGATCTCCTCAGAAGTTACCCCCCCCCCAACCCCCCCCCCCTCTCTCTCTCTGCACTTGCACGATCCGAATGCTCACAAGGCCTAGTAGGACCATCTCTATTGTGTTCATTATTGTATTCTACTGCCTTTGTTCCCATGTTCCATGTGGGCGCTTTGAAACACATTTTTTTGCTGTATAAGCGCAATGCACAATAAATAAATAAATGAAATAAGTCGGGTTAAAAACAAGCATTGGCAAAGTCACTGGTTTTGACTTGTGTCTAAGTTTTAAGCATTTGCAAGGTACCGCTATTATATAACCAGGTAGTGCAGCATTTTTGCACCCGCTACCATCAATGGGCAGTTAATACCACCATGGATCTGCCTGGCAAGTGCTTTTCCCTTGCCTACACGAAAGCCCGAAATGCAGGCATTGAGAGTGCTTTTTTAAATTTAAATGGATAATCTTGTTTACAGATAATATAATGTATAGGCAAGCAATCATAAGATGCACGCTTTAAGAGTATATTTATTCTGGCGTGTGCTGAATGTGGAATTCTCTGTGATTTTCTTTGTAAGGTGTGTTTGGGATGAACTGACTTCATAGAGCACAAAAAAAAGACTGTGTCTCACTGTCTTGCCCAGGCTGGTTTACAGTGGCTATTCACAGGCGCGAACCCACTACTGATCAGCACGGGGGTTTTGACCTGCTCCGTTTCCGACCTGGGCCGATTCACCCCACCTTAGACAACCTGGTTATTCAGTGCTCCCACAGAATCACCATATCGATGCCAAACTTAGTGTGGACACCCGATCGACATAGCACACAGCAGCCCAGAACTCCTGGACTCAAGTGATCCGACAGCCTCAGCCTCCCAAGTGGCTGGGATTACAGGCACACGCCACAGCACCCGGCCAGAGTTGCTTGCTGTATTGCTGTATTAGAGGTTCTTTGATGTGACATCAGAGGAGGGCTGACTCCAACTACTGGCCTTTGGAAGCAGTGCACATGGCTTTCTGGTTAGTTAGGCAATAACTAAGAGTATCACCAAGCCAAAATCCAGAAGGGATGATAAACATTCTCATCATCTGATCGCTTGCTCCATCAGTGGTTAGTCTCTCTGATATTGTACCTGGTGTTGCGGGGATGAGGCGATTTCTTCCTGCTTTCATTAGGTCGTGCAGTTACAGTTACCCCAGAATCAGAATCCCCTCTAGTCACCCCGCCCCCAATGTCTTGGTTGTCTAAACTGTTTCTTCATTCTTTAGTATGATTGTGAGTTGTCTCCCTAAAGTAACTGAAGAGAACTTCAATCCATTAGAGCAACTAGTGGCAATAGATTATTGACAGGGAAGAATCAGGACACATTCCGTGGCTGATTTTCCAGGGTGTTACCCCCAAAATCTTGTGATTTCTGATCAGGTGTTAATCATTGGGGAATATACACAAAGAGGAGGCCGCAAGGGAGGCGAGCATTAGGTGAGCAGAGCCGAGGACAGCAGACCTGCACAGCAGACGTATGGGGTGGCCCAGAACTCGGGAACAAGAAACACTGGGCATGCTATCAAAAGATTTTTTACCTGGAAATTCTCATTCGTGATTGGCTGGACTGAGTCTGAATGTTTGCAAATTGGTGCAAGCTTATGTAAGGTGCGGGTTACATGTTTCTATATATTTTTAGTTTGGACTAATAGGTTTGGCGTTTGCGACACCTATAAGCCAAAATTATGGCATTAGAGTACAGATAGGGAGAAATGTCATTTGAGGAGTGATCTCTTTCCTCGGTTGGCTCCCTCCTCTGGAACAGCCTCCCCCTCCCTCTCTGTCGTGAGCCGGCTCTCCCCAAATTCCAGTAGCGCCTTAAGACTCTCCTCTTCACCTCCTTCCACCTTCCCCTCCCTTGCTAAACCCTTCAGTCACTGAGATTGGTGGCCTTGGCCCTCATGTGTCCTCTTGCCTCATGGCCATTTTACCAGTCACCTGCAGCCCCTCCCACTCCTAGCACTTGCCCTTGGGCACCCATTGGTCTGTGTTCCCACACAGGACTGCAATTTGTATCGGCAGATGAGCATTCTTTCTATGCGACCCCTGCCTAGCACTTTACTGGAACTCACCCCATGGCACTTCGCCCCCCCCCCCCGCTCCCAGGGGGATCTCCTCAGAACTTACCCCCCCCCAACCCCACCTCTCTCTCTCTCTGCACTTGCACGATCCGAATGCTCACAAGGCCTAGTAGGACCATCTCTATTGTGTTCATTATTGTATTCTACTGCCTTTGTTCCCATGTTCCATGTGGGCGCTTTGAAACACATTTTCTTGCTGTATAAGCGCAATGCACAATAAATAAATAAATGAAATAAGTCGGGTTAAAAACAAGCATTGGCAAAGTCACTGGTTTTGACTTGTGTCTAAGTTTTAAGCATTTGCAAGGTACTGCTATTATATAACCAGGTAGTGCAGCATTTTTGCACCCGCTACCATCAATGGGCAGTTAATACCACCATGGATCTGCCTGGCAAGTGCCTTTCCCTTGCCTACACGAAAGCCCGAAATGCAGGCATTGAGAGTGCTTTTTTAAATTTAAATGGATAATCTTGTTTACAGATAATATAATGTATAGGCAAGCAATCATAAGATGCACGCTTTAAGAGTATATTTATTGTGGCGTGTGCTGAATGTGGAATTCTCTGTGATTTTCTTTGTAAGGTGTGTTTGGGATGAACTGACTTCATAGAGCACAAAAAAAAAGACTGTGTCTCACTGTCTTGCCCAGGCTGGTTTACAGTGGCTATTCACAGGCGCGAACCCACTACTGATCAGCACGGGGGTTTTGACCTGCTCCGTTTCCGACCTGGGCCGATTCACCCCACCTTAGACAACCTGGTTATTCAGTGCTCCCACAGAATCACCATATCGATGCCAAACTTAGTGTGGACACCCGATCGACATAGCACACAGCAGCCCAGTACTCCTGGACTCAAGTGATCCGACAGCCTCAGCCTCCCAAGTGGCTGGGATTACAGGCACACGCCACAGCACCCGGCCAGAGTTGCTTGCTGTATTGCTGTATTAGAGGTTCTTTGATGTGACATCAGAGGAGGGCTGACTCCAACTACTGGCCTTTGGAAGCAGTGCACATGGCTTTCTGGTTAGTTAGGCAATAACTAAGAGTATCACCAAGCCAAAATCCAGAAGGGATGATAAACATTCTCATCATCTGATCGCTTGCTCCATCAGTGGTTAGTCTCTCTGATATTGTACCTGGTGTTGCGGGGATGAGGCGATTTCTTCCTGCTTTCATTAGGTCGTGCAGTTACAGTTACCCCAGAATCAGAATCCCCTCTAGTCACCCCGCCCCCAATGTCTTGGTTGTCTAAACTGTTTCTTCATTCTTTAGTATGATTGTGAGTTGTCTCCCTAAAGTAACTGAAGAGAACTTCAATCCATTAGAGCAACTAGTGGCAATAGATTATTGACAGGGAAGAATCAGGACACATTCCGTGGCTGATTTTCCAGGGTGTTACCCCCAAAATCTTGTGATTTCTGATCAGGTGTTAATCATTGGGGAATATACACAAAGAGGAGGCCGCAAGGGAGGCGAGCATTAGGTGAGCAGAGCCGAGGACAGCAGACCTGCACAGCAGACGTATGGGGTGGCCCAGAACTCGGGAACAAGAAACACTGGGCATGCTATCAAAAGATTTTTTACCTGGAAATTCTCATTCGTGATTGGCTGGACTGAGTCTGAATGTTTGCAAATTGGTGCAAGCTTATGTAAGGTGCGGGTTACATGTTTCTATATATTTTTAGTTTGGACTAATAGGTTTGGCGTTTGCGACACCTATAAGCCAAAATTATGGCATTAGAGTACAGATAGGGAGAAATGTCATTTGAGGAGTGATCTCTTTCCTCGGTTGGCTCCCTCCTCTGGAACAGCCTCCCCCTCCCTCTCTGTCGTGAGCCGGCTCTCCCCAAATTCCAGTAGCGCCTTAAGACTCTCCTCTTCACCTCCTTCCACCTTCCCCTCCCTTGCTAAACCCTTCAGTCACTGAGATTGGTGGCCTTGGCCCTCATGTGTCCTCTTGCCTCATGGCCATTTTACCAGTCACCTGCAGCCCCTCCCACTCCTAGCACTTGCCCTTAGGCACCCATTGGTCTGTGTTCCCACACAGGACTGCAATTTGTATCGGCAGATGAGCATTCTTTCTATGCGACCCCTGCCTAGCACTTTACTGGAACTCACCCCATGGCACTTCGCCCCCCCCCCCGCTCCCAGGGGGATCTCCTCAGAACTTACCCCCCCCCAACCCCACCTCTCTCTCTCTCTGCACTTGCACGATCCGAATGCTCACAAGGCCTAGTAGGACCATCTCTATTGTGTTCATTATTGTATTCTACTGCCTTTGTTCCCATGTTCCATGTGGGCGCTTTGAAACACATTTTCTTGCTGTATAAGCGCAATGCACAATAAATAAATAAATGAAATAAGTCGGGTTAAAAACAAGCATTGGCAAAGTCACTGGTTTTGACTTGTGTCTAAGTTTTAAGCATTTGCAAGGTACTGCTATTATATAACCAGGTAGTGCAGCATTTTTGCACCCGCTACCATCAATGGGCAGTTAATACCACCATGGATCTGCCTGGCAAGTGCCTTTCCCTTGCCTACACGAAAGCCCGAAATGCAGGCATTGAGAGTGCTTTTTTAAATTTAAATGGATAATCTTGTTTACAGATAATATAATGTATAGGCAAGCAATCATAAGATGCACGCTTTAAGAGTATATTTATTGTGGCGTGTGCTGAATGTGGAATTCTCTGTGATTTTCTTTGTAAGGTGTGTTTGGGATGAACTGACTTCATAGAGCACAAAAAAAAAGACTGTGTCTCACTGTCTTGCCCAGGCTGGTTTACAGTGGCTATTCACAGGCGCGAACCCACTACTGATCAGCACGGGGGTTTTGACCTGCTCCGTTTCCGACCTGGGCCGATTCACCCCACCTTAGACAACCTGGTTATTCAGTGCTCCCACAGAATCACCATATCGATGCCAAACTTAGTGTGGACACCCGATCGACATAGCACACAGCAGCCCAGTACTCCTGGACTCAAGTGATCCGACAGCCTCAGCCTCCCAAGTGGCTGGGATTACAGGCACACGCCACAGCACCCAGCCAGAGTTGCTTGCTGTATTGCTGTATTAGAGGTTCTTTGATGTGACATCAGAGGAGGGCTGACTCCAACTACTGGCCTTTGGAAGCAGTGCACATGGCTTTCTGGTTAGTTAGGCAATAACTAAGAGTATCACCAAGCCAAAATCCAGAAGGGATGATAAACATTCTCATCATCTGATCGCTTGCTCCATCAGTGGTTAGTCTCTCTGATATTGTACCTGGTGTTGCGGGGATGAGGCGATTTCTTCCTGCTTTCATTAGGTCGTGCAGTTACAGTTACCCCAGAATCAGAATCCCCTCTAGTCACCCCGCCCCCAATGTCTTGGTTGTCTAAACTGTTTCTTCATTCTTTAGTATGATTGTGAGTTGTCTCCCTAAAGTAACTGAAGAGAACTTCAATCCATTAGAGCAACTAGTGGCAATAGATTATTGACAGGGAAGAATCAGGACACATTCCGTGGCTGATTTTCCAGGGTGTTACCCCCAAAATCTTGTGATTTCTGATCAGGTGTTAATCATTGGGGAATATACACAAAGAGGAGGCCGCAAGGGAGGCGAGCATTAGGTGAGCAGAGCCGAGGACAGCAGACCTGCACAGCAGACGTATGGGGTGGCCCAGAACTCGGGAACAAGAAACACTGGGCATGCTATCAAAAGATTTTTTACCTGGAAATTCTCATTCGTGATTGGCTGGACTGAGTCTGAATGTTTGCAAATTGGTGCAAGCTTATGTAAGGTGCGGGTTACATGTTTCTATATATTTTTAGTTTGGACTAATAGGTTTGGCGTTTGCGACACCTATAAGCCAAAATTATGGCATTAGAGTACAGATAGGGAGAAATGTCATTTGAGGAGTGATCTCTTTCCTCGGTTGGCTCCCTCCTCTGGAACAGCCTCCCCCTCCCTCTCTGTCGTGAGCCGGCTCTCCCCAAATTCCAGTAGCGCCTTAAGACTCTCCTCTTCACCTCCTTCCACCTTCCCCTCCCTTGCTAAACCCTTCAGTCACTGAGATTGGTGGCCTTGGCCCTCATGTGTCCTCTTGCCTCATGGCCATTTTACCAGTCACCTGCAGCCCCTCCCACTCCTAGCACTTGCCCTTGGGCACCCATTGGTCTGTGTTCCCACACAGGACTGCAATTTGTATCGGCAGATGAGCATTCTTTCTATGCGACCCCTGCCTAGCACTTTACTGGAACTCACCCCATGGCACTTCGCCCCCCCCCCCCGCTCCCAGGGGGATCTCCTCAGAACTTACCCCCCCCCAACCCCACCTCTCTCTCTCTCTGCACTTGCACGATCCGAATGCTCACAAGGCCTAGTAGGACCATCTCTATTGTGTTCATTATTGTATTCTACTGCCTTTGTTCCCATGTTCCATGTGGGCGCTTTGAAACACATTTTCTTGCTGTATAAGCGCAATGCACAATAAATAAATAAATGAAATAAGTCGGGTTAAAAACAAGCATTGGCAAAGTCACTGGTTTTGACTTGTGTCTAAGTTTTAAGCATTTGCAAGGTACTGCTATTATATAACCAGGTAGTGCAGCATTTTTGCACCCGCTACCATCAATGGGCAGTTAATACCACCATGGATCTGCCTGGCAAGTGCCTTTCCCTTGCCTACACGAAAGCCCGAAATGCAGGCATTGAGAGTGCTTTTTTAAATTTAAATGGATAATCTTGTTTACAGATAATATAATGTATAGGCAAGCAATCATAAGATGCACGCTTTAAGAGTATATTTATTGTGGCGTGTGCTGAATGTGGAATTCTCTGTGATTTTCTTTGTAAGGTGTGTTTGGGATGAACTGACTTCATAGAGCACAAAAAAAAAGACTGTGTCTCACTGTCTTGCCCAGGCTGGTTTACAGTGGCTATTCACAGGCGCGAACCCACTACTGATCAGCACGGGGGTTTTGACCTGCTCCGTTTCCGACCTGGGCCGATTCACCCCACCTTAGACAACCTGGTTATTCAGTGCTCCCACAGAATCACCATATCGATGCCAAACTTAGTGTGGACACCCGATCGACATAGCACACAGCAGCCCAGTACTCCTGGACTCAAGTGATCCGACAGCCTCAGCCTCCCAAGTGGCTGGGATTACAGGCACACGCCACAGCACCCGGCCAGAGTTGCTTGCTGTATTGCTGTATTAGAGGTTCTTTGATGTGACATCAGAGGAGGGCTGACTCCAACTACTGGCCTTTGGAAGCAGTTCACATGGCTTTCTGGTTAGTTAGGCAATAACTCAGAGTATCACCAAGCCAAAATCCAGAAGGGATGATAAACATTCTCATCATCTGATCGCTTGCTCCATCAGTGGTTAGTCTCTCTGATATTGTACCTGGTGTTGCGGGGATGAGGCGATTTCTTCCTGCTTTCATTAGGTCGTGCAGTTACAGTTACCCCAGAATCAGAATCCCCTCTAGTCACCCCGCCCCCAATGTCTTGGTTGTCTAAACTGTTTCTTCATTCTTTAGTATGATTGTGAGTTGTCTCCCTAAAGTAACTGAAGAGAACTTCAATCCATTAGAGCAACTAGTGGCAATAGATTATTGACAGGGAAGAATCAGGACACATTCCGTGGCTGATTTTCCAGGGTGTTACCCCCAAAATCTTGTGATTTCTGATCAGGTGTTAATCATTGGGGAATATACACAAAGAGGAGGCCGCAAGGGAGGCGAGCATTAGGTGAGCAGAGCCGAGGACAGCAGACCTGCACAGCAGACGTATGGGGTGGCCCAGAACTCGGGAACAAGAAACACTGGGCATGCTATCAAAAGATTTTTTACCTGGAAATTCTCATTCGTGATTGGCTGGACTGAGTCTGAATGTTTGCAAATTGGTGCAAGCTTATGTAAGGTGCGGGTTACATGTTTCTATATATTTTTAGTTTGGACTAATAGGTTTGGCGTTTGCGACACCTATAAGCCAAAATTATGGCATTAGAGTACAGATAGGGAGAAATGTCATTTGAGGAGTGATCTCTTTCCTCGGTTGGCTCCCTCCTCTGGAACAGCCTCCCCCTCCCTCTCTGTCGTGAGCCGGCTCTCCCCAAATTCCAGTAGCGCCTTAAGACTCTCCTCTTCACCTCCTTCCACCTTCCCCTCCCTTGCTAAACCCTTCAGTCACTGAGATTGGTGGCCTTGGCCCTCATGTGTCCTCTTGCCTCATGGCCATTTTACCAGTCACCTGCAGCCCCTCCCACTCCTAGCACTTGCCCTTGGGCACCCATTGGTCTGTGTTCCCACACAGGACTGCAATTTGTATCGGCAGATGAGCATTCTTTCTATGCGACCCCTGCCTAGCACTTTACTGGAACTCACCCCATGGCACTTCGCCCCCCCCCCGCTCCCAGGGGGATCTCCTCAGAACTTACCCCCCCCCAACCCCACCTCTCTCTCTCTCTGCACTTGCACGATCCGAATGCTCACAAGGCCTAGTAGGACCATCTCTATTGTGTTCATTATTGTATTCTACTGCCTTTGTTCCCATGTTCCATGTGGGCGCTTTGAAACACATTTTCTTGCTGTATAAGCGCAATGCACAATAAATAAATAAATGAAATAAGTCGGGTTAAAAACAAGCATTGGCAAAGTCACTGGTTTTGACTTGTGTCTAAGTTTTAAGCATTTGCAAGGTACTGCTATTATATAACCAGGTAGTGCAGCATTTTTGCACCCGCTACCATCAATGGGCAGTTAATACCACCATGGATCTGCCTGGCAAGTGCCTTTCCCTTGCCTACACGAAAGCCCGAAATGCAGGCATTGAGAGTGCTTTTTTAAATTTAAATGGATAATCTTGTTTACAGATAATATAATGTATAGGCAAGCAATCATAAGATGCACGCTTTAAGAGTATATTTATTGTGGCGTGTGCTGAATGTGGAATTCTCTGTGATTTTCTTTGTAAGGTGTGTTTGGGATGAACTGACTTCATAGAGCACAAAAAAAAAGACTGTGTCTCACTGTCTTGCCCAGGCTGGTTTACAGTGGCTATTCACAGGCGCGAACCCACTACTGATCAGCACGGGGGTTTTGACCTGCTCCGTTTCCGACCTGGGCCGATTCACCCCACCTTAGACAACCTGGTTATTCAGTGCTCCCACAGAATCACCATATCGATGCCAAACTTAGTGTGGACACCCGATCGACATAGCACACAGCAGCCCAGTACTCCTGGACTCAAGTGATCCGACAGCCTCAGCCTCCCAAGTGGCTGGGATTACAGGCACACGCCACAGCACCCGGCCAGAGTTGCTTGCTGTATTGCTGTATTAGAGGTTCTTTGATGTGACATCAGAGGAGGGCTGACTCCAACTACTGGCCTTTGGAAGCAGTGCACATGGCTTTCTGGTTAGTTAGGCAATAACTAAGAGTATCACCAAGCCAAAATCCAGAAGGGATGATAAACATTCTCATCATCTGATCGCTTGCTCCATCAGTGGTTAGTCTCTCTGATATTGTACCTGGTGTTGCAGGGATGAGGCGATTTCTTCCTGCTTTCATTAGGTCGTGCAGTTACAGTTACCCCAGAATCAGAATCCCCTCTAGTCACCCCGCCCCCAATGTCTTGGTTGTCTAAACTGTTTCTTCATTCTTTAGTATGATTGTGAGTTGTCTCCCTAAAGTAACTGAAGAGAACTTCAATCCATTAGAGCAACTAGTGGCAATAGATTATTGACAGGGAAGAATCAGGACACATTCCGTGGCTGATTTTCCAGGGTGTTACCCCCAAAATCTTGTGATTTCTGATCAGGTGTTAATCATTGGGGAATATACACAAAGAGGAGGCCGCAAGGGAGGCGAGCATTAGGTGAGCAGAGCCGAGGACAGCAGACCTGCACAGCAGACGTATGGGGTGGCCCAGAACTCGGGAACAAGAAACACTGGGCATGCTATCAAAAGATTTTTTACCTGGAAATTCTCATTCGTGATTGGCTGGACTGAGTCTGAATGTTTGCAAATTGGTGCAAGCTTATGTAAGGTGCGGGTTACATGTTTCTATATATTTTTAGTTTGGACTAATAGGTTTGGCGTTTGCGACACCTATAAGCCAAAATTATGGCATTAGAGTACAGATAGGGAGAAATGTCATTTGAGGAGTGATCTCTTTCCTCGGTTGGCTCCCTCCTCTGGAACAGCCTCCCCCTCCCTCTCTGTCGTGAGCCGGCTCTCCCCAAATTCCAGTAGCGCCTTAAGACTCTCCTCTTCACCTCCTTCCACCTTCCCCTCCCTTGCTAAACCCTTCAGTCACTGAGATTGGTGGCCTTGGCCCTCATGTGTCCTCTTGCCTCATGGCCATTTTACCAGTCACCTGCAGCCCCTCCCACTCCTAGCACTTGCCCTTGGGCACCCATTGGTCTGTGTTCCCACACAGGACTGCAATTTGTATCGGCAGATGAGCATTCTTTCTATGCGACCCCTGCCTAGCACTTTACTGGAACTCACCCCATGGCACTTCGCCCCCCCCCCGCTCCCAGGGGGATCTCCTCAGAACTTACCCCCCCCCCAACCCCACCTCTCTCTCTCTCTGCACTTGCACGATCCGAATGCTCACAAGGCCTAGTAGGACCATCTCTATTGTGTTCATTATTGTATTCTACTGCCTTTGTTCCCATGTTCCATGTGGGCGCTTTGAAACACATTTTCTTGCTGTATAAGCGCAATGCACAATAAATAAATAAATGAAATAAGTCGGGTTAAAAACAAGCATTGGCAAAGTCACTGGTTTTGACTTGTGTCTAAGTTTTAAGCATTTGCAAGGTACTGCTATTATATAACCAGGTAGTGCAGCATTTTTGCACCCGCTACCATCAATGGGCAGTTAATACCACCATGGATCTGCCTGGCAAGTGCTTTTCCCTTGCCTACACGAAAGCCCGAAATGCAGGCATTGAGAGTGCTTTTTTAAATTTAAATGGATAATCTTGTTTACAGATAATATAATGTATAGGCAAGCAATCATAAGATGCACGCTTTAAGAGTATATTTATTCTGGCGTGTGCTGAATGTGGAATTCTCTGTGATTTTCTTTGTAAGGTGTGTTTGGGATGAACTGACTTCATAGAGCACAAAAAAAAAGACTGTGTCTCACTGTCTTGCCCAGGCTGGTTTACAGTGGCTATTCACAGGCGCGAACCCACTACTGATCAGCACGGGGGTTTTGACCTGCTCCGTTTCCGACCTGGGCCGATTCACCCCGCCTTAGACAACCTGGTTATTCAGTGCTCCCACAGAATCACCATATCGATGCCAAACTTAGTGTGGACACCCGATCGACATAGCACACAGCAGCCCAGAACTCCTGGACTCAAGTGATCCGACAGCCTCAGCCTCCCAAGTGGCT
This sequence comes from Ambystoma mexicanum, assembly GCF_040938575.1. NCBI lineage: Eukaryota > Metazoa > Chordata > Amphibia > Caudata > Ambystomatidae > Ambystoma > Ambystoma mexicanum. The sequence continues at coordinate 279,924,684 of NC_090940.1, read as the reverse complement.
GGGATTACAGGCACACGCCACAGCACCCGGCCAGAGTTGCTTGCTGTATTGCTGTATTAGAGGTTCTTTGATGTGACATCAGAGGAGGGCTGACTCCAACTACTGGCCTTTGGAAGCAGTGCACATGGCTTTCTGGTTAGTTAGGCAATAACTAAGAGTATCACCAAGCCAAAATCCAGAAGGGATGATAAACATTCTCATCATCTGATCGCTTGCTCCATCAGTGGTTAGTCTCTCTGATATTGTACCTGGTGTTGCGGGGATGAGGCGATTTCTTCCTGCTTTCATTAGGTCGTGCAGTTACAGTTACCCCAGAATCAGAATCCCCTCTAGTCACCCCGCCCCCAATGTCTTGGTTGTCTAAACTGTTTCTTCATTCTTTAGTATGATTGTGAGTTGTCTCCCTAAAGTAACTGAAGAGAACTTCAATCCATTAGAGCAACTAGTGGCAATAGATTATTGACAGGGAAGAATCAGGACACATTCCGTGGCTGATTTTCCAGGGTGTTACCCCCAAAATCTTGTGATTTCTGATCAGGTGTTAATCATTGGGGAATATACACAAAGAGGAGGCCGCAAGGGAGGCGAGCATTAGGTGAGCAGAGCCGAGGACAGCAGACCTGCACAGCAGACGTATGGGGTGGCCCAGAACTCGGGAACAAGAAACACTGGGCATGCTATCAAAAGATTTTTTACCTGGAAATTCTCATTCGTGATTGGCTGGACTGAGTCTGAATGTTTGCAAATTGGTGCAAGCTTATGTAAGGTGCGGGTTACATGTTTCTATATATTTTTAGTTTGGACTAATAGGTTTGGCGTTTGCGACACCTATAAGCCAAAATTATGGCATTAGAGTACAGATAGGGAGAAATGTCATTTGAGGAGTGATCTCTTTCCTCGGTTGGCTCCCTCCTCTGGAACAGCCTCCCCCTCCCTCTCTGTCGTGAGCCGGCTCTCCTCAAATTCCAGTAGCGCCTTAAGACTCTCCTCTTCACCTCCTTCCACCTTCCCCTCCCTTGCTAAACCCTTCAGTCACTGAGATTGGTGGCCTTGGCCCTCATGTGTCCTCTTGCCTCATGGCCATTTTACCAGTCACCTGCAGCCCCTCCCACTCCTAGCACTTGCCCTTGGGCACCCATTGGTCTGTGTTCCCACACAGGACTGCAATTTGTGTCGGCAGATGAGCATTCTTTCTATGCGACCCCTGCCTAGCACTTTACTGGAACTCACCCCATGGCACTTCGCCCCCCCCCCCCGCTCCCAGGGGGATCTCCTCAGAAGTTACCCCCCCCCCAAACCCCCCCCCTCTCTCTCTCTGCACTTGCACGATCCGAATGCTCACAAGGCCTAGTAGGACCATCTCTATTGTGTTCATTATTGTATTCTACTGCCTTTGTTCCCATGTTCCATGTGGGCGCTTTGAAACACATTTTTTTGCTGTATAAGCGCAATGCACAATAAATAAATAAATGAAATAAGTCGGGTTAAAAACAAGCATTGGCAAAGTCACTGGTTTTGACTTGTGTCTAAGTTTTAAGCATTTGCAAGGTACTGCTATTATATAACCAGGTAGTGCAGCATTTTTGCACCCGCTACCATCAATGGGCAGTTAATACCACCATGGATCTGCCTGGCAAGTGCTTTTCCCTTGCCTACACGAAAGCCCGAAATGCAGGCATTGAGAGTGCTTTTTTAAATTTAAATGGATAATCTTGTTTACAGATAATATAATGTATAGGCAAGCAATCATAAGATGCACGCTTTAAGAGTATATTTATTCTGGCGTGTGCTGAATGTGGAATTCTCTGTGATTTTCTTTGTAAGGTGTGTTTGGGATGAACTGACTTCATAGAGCACAAAAAAAAGACTGTGTCTCACTGTCTTGCCCAGGCTGGTTTACAGTGGCTATTCACAGGCGCGAACCCACTACTGATCAGCACGGGGGTTTTGACCTGCTCCGTTTCCGACCTGGGCCGATTCACCCCGCCTTAGACAACCTGGTTATTCAGTGCTCCCACAGAATCACCATATCGATGCCAAACTTAGTGTGGACACCCGATCGACATAGCACACAGCAGCCCAGAACTCCTGGACTCAAGTGATCCGACAGCCTCAGCCTCCCAAGTGGCTGGGATTACAGGCACACGCCACAGCACCCGGCCAGAGTTGCTTGCTGTATTGCTGTATTAGAGGTTCTTTGATGTGACATCAGAGGAGGGCTGACTCCAACTACTGGCCTTTGGAAGCAGTGCACATGGCTTTCTGGTTAGTTAGGCAATAACTAAGAGTATCACCAAGCCAAAATCCAGAAGGGATGATAAACATTCTCATCATCTGATCGCTTGCTCCATCAGTGGTTAGTCTCTCTGATATTGTACCTGGTGTTGCGGGGATGAGGCGATTTCTTCCTGCTTTCATTAGGTCGTGCAGTTACAGTTACCCCAGAATCAGAATCCCCTCTAGTCACCCCGCCCCCAATGTCTTGGTTGTCTAAACTGTTTCTTCATTCTTTAGTATGATTGTGAGTTGTCTCCCTAAAGTAACTGAAGAGAACTTCAATCCATTAGAGCAACTAGTGGCAATAGATTATTGACAGGGAAGAATCAGGACACATTCCGTGGCTGATTTTCCAGGGTGTTACCCCCAAAATCTTGTGATTTCTGATCAGGTGTTAATCATTGGGGAATATACACAAAGAGGAGGCCGCAAGGGAGGCGAGCATTAGGTGAGCAGAGCCGAGGACAGCAGACCTGCACAGCAGACGTATGGGGTGGCCCAGAACTCGGGAACAAGAAACACTGGGCATGCTATCAAAAGATTTTTTACCTGGAAATTCTCATTCGTGATTGGCTGGACTGAGTCTGAATGTTTGCAAATTGGTGCAAGCTTATGTAAGGTGCGGGTTACATGTTTCTATATATTTTTAGTTTGGACTAATAGGTTTGGCGTTTGCGACACCTATAAGCCAAAATTATGGCATTAGAGTACAGATAGGGAGAAATGTCATTTGAGGAGTGATCTCTTTCCTCGGTTGGCTCCCTCCTCTGGAACAGCCTCCCCCTCCCTCTCTGTCGTGAGCCGGCTGTCCTCAAATTCCAGTAGCGCCTTAAGACTCTCCTCTTCACCTCCTTCCACCTTCCCCTCCCTTGCTAAACCCTTCAGTCACTGAGATTGGTGGCCTTGGCCCTCATGTGTCCTCTTGCCTCATGGCCATTTTACCAGTCACCTGCAGCCCCTCCCACTCCTAGCACTTGCCCTTGGGCACCCATTGGTCTGTGTTCCCACACAGGACTGCAATTTGTATCGGCAGATGAGCATTCTTTCTATGCGACCCCTGCCTAGCACTTTACTGGAACTCACCCCATGGCACTTCGCCCCCCCCCCGCTCCCAGGGGGATCTCCTCAGAACTTACCCCCCCCCCAACCCCACCTCTCTCTCTCTCTGCACTTGCACGATCCGAATGCTCACAAGGCCTAGTAGGACCATCTCTATTGTGTTCATTATTGTATTCTACTGCCTTTGTTCCCATGTTCCATGTGGGCGCTTTGAAACACATTTTCTTGCTGTATAAGCGCAATGCACAATAAATAAATAAATGAAATAAGTCGGGTTAAAAACAAGCATTGGCAAAGTCACTGGTTTTGACTTGTGTCTAAGTTTTAAGCATTTGCAAGGTACTGCTATTATATAACCAGGTAGTGCAGCATTTTTGCACCCGCTACCATCAATGGGCAGTTAATACCACCATGGATCTGCCTGGCAAGTGCTTTTCCCTTGCCTACACGAAAGCCCGAAATGCAGGCATTGAGAGTGCTTTTTTAAATTTAAATGGATAATCTTGTTTACAGATAATATAATGTATAGGCAAGCAATCATAAGATGCACGCTTTAAGAGTATATTTATTGTGGCGTGTGCTGAATGTGGAATTCTCTGTGATTTTCTTTGTAAGGTGTGTTTGGGATGAACTGACTTCATAGAGCACAAAAAAAAAGACTGTGTCTCACTGTCTTGCCCAGGCTGGTTTACAGTGGCTATTCACAGGCGCGAACCCACTACTGATCAGCACGGGGGTTTTGACCTGCTCCGTTTCCGACCTGGGCCGATTCACCCCGCCTTAGACAACCTGGTTATTCAGTGCTCCCACAGAATCACCATATCGATGCCAAACTTAGTGTGGACACCCGATCGACATAGCACACAGCAGCCCAGAACTCCTGGACTCAAGTGATCCGACAGCCTCAGCCTCCCAAGTGGCTGGGATTACAGGCACACGCCACAGCACCCGGCCAGAGTTGCTTGCTGTATTGCTGTATTAGAGGTTCTTTGATGTGACATCAGAGGAGGGCTGACTCCAACTACTGGCCTTTGGAAGCAGTGCACATGGCTTTCTGGTTAGTTAGGCAATAACTAAGAGTATCACCAAGCCAAAATCCAGAAGGGATGATAAACATTCTCATCATCTGATCGCTTGCTCCATCAGTGGTTAGTCTCTCTGATATTGTACCTGGTGTTGCGGGGATGAGGCGATTTCTTCCTGCTTTCATTAGGTCGTGCAGTTACAGTTACCCCAGAATCAGAATCCCCTCTAGTCACCCCGCCCCCAATGTCTTGGTTGTCTAAACTGTTTCTTCATTCTTTAGTATGATTGTGAGTTGTCTCCCTAAAGTAACTGAAGAGAACTTCAATCCATTAGAGCAACTAGTGGCAATAGATTATTGACAGGGAAGAATCAGGACACATTCCGTGGCTGATTTTCCAGGGTGTTACCCCCAAAATCTTGTGATTTCTGATCAGGTGTTAATCATTGGGGAATATACACAAAGAGGAGGCCGCAAGGGAGGCGAGCATTAGGTGAGCAGAGCCGAGGACAGCAGACCTGCACAGCAGACGTATGGGGTGGCCCAGAACTCGGGAACAAGAAACACTGGGCATGCTATCAAAAGATTTTTTACCTGGAAATTCTCATTCGTGATTGGCTGGACTGAGTCTGAATGTTTGCAAATTGGTGCAAGCTTATGTAAGGTGCGGGTTACATGTTTCTATATATTTTTAGTTTGGACTAATAGGTTTGGCGTTTGCGACACCTATAAGCCAAAATTATGGCATTAGAGTACAGATAGGGAGAAATGTCATTTGAGGAGTGATCTCTTTCCTCGGTTGGCTCCCTCCTCTGGAACAGCCTCCCCCTCCCTCTCTGTCGTGAGCCGGCTCTCCTCAAATTCCAGTAGCGCCTTAAGACTCTCCTCTTCACCTCCTTCCACCTTCCCCTCCCTTGCTAAACCCTTCAGTCACTGAGATTGGTGGCCTTGGCCCTCATGTGTCCTCTTGCCTCATGGCCATTTTACCAGTCACCTGCAGCCCCTCCCACTCCTAGCACTTGCCCTTGGGCACCCATTGGTCTGTGTTCCCACACAGGACTGCAATTTGTGTCGGCAGATGAGCATTCTTTCTATGCGACCCCTGCCTAGCACTTTACTGGAACTCACCCCATGGCACTTCGCCCCCCCCCCCCGCTCCCAGGGGGATCTCCTCAGAAGTTACCCCCCCCCCAAACCCCCCCCTCTCTCTCTCTGCACTTGCACGATCCGAATGCTCACAAGGCCTAGTAGGACCATCTCTATTGTGTTCATTATTGTATTCTACTGCCTTTGTTCCCATGTTCCATGTGGGCGCTTTGAAACACATTTTTTTGCTGTATAAGCGCAATGCACAATAAATAAATAAATGAAATAAGTCGGGTTAAAAACAAGCATTGGCAAAGTCACTGGTTTTGACTTGTGTCTAAGTTTTAAGCATTTGCAAGGTACTGCTATTATATAACCAGGTAGTGCAGCATTTTTGCACCCGCTACCATCAATGGGCAGTTAATACCACCATGGATCTGCCTGGCAAGTGCTTTTCCCTTGCCTACACGAAAGCCCGAAATGCAGGCATTGAGAGTGCTTTTTTAAATTTAAATGGATAATCTTGTTTACAGATAATATAATGTATAGGCAAGCAATCATAAGATGCACGCTTTAAGAGTATATTTATTCTGGCGTGTGCTGAATGTGGAATTCTCTGTGATTTTCTTTGTAAGGTGTGTTTGGGATGAACTGACTTCATAGAGCACAAAAAAAAGACTGTGTCTCACTGTCTTGCCCAGGCTGGTTTACAGTGGCTATTCACAGGCGCGAACCCACTACTGATCAGCACGGGGGTTTTGACCTGCTCCGTTTCCGACCTGGGCCGATTCACCCCGCCTTAGACAACCTGGTTATTCAGTGCTCCCACAGAATCACCATATCGATGCCAAACTTAGTGTGGACACCCGATCGACATAGCACACAGCAGCCCAGAACTCCTGGACTCAAGTGATCCGACAGCCTCAGCCTCCCAAGTGGCTGGGATTACAGGCACACGCCACAGCACCCGGCCAGAGTTGCTTGCTGTATTGCTGTATTAGAGGTTCTTTGATGTGACATCAGAGGAGGGCTGACTCCAACTACTGGCCTTTGGAAGCAGTGCACATGGCTTTCTGGTTAGTTAGGCAATAACTAAGAGTATCACCAAGCCAAAATCCAGAAGGGATGATAAACATTCTCATCATCTGATCGCTTGCTCCATCAGTGGTTAGTCTCTCTGATATTGTACCTGGTGTTGCGGGGATGAGGCGATTTCTTCCTGCTTTCATTAGGTCGTGCAGTTACAGTTACCCCAGAATCAGAATCCCCTCTAGTCACCCCGCCCCCAATGTCTTGGTTGTCTAAACTGTTTCTTCATTCTTTAGTATGATTGTGAGTTGTCTCCCTAAAGTAACTGAAGAGAACTTCAATCCATTAGAGCAACTAGTGGCAATAGATTATTGACAGGGAAGAATCAGGACACATTCCGTGGCTGATTTTCCAGGGTGTTACCCCCAAAATCTTGTGATTTCTGATCAGGTGTTAATCATTGGGGAATATACACAAAGAGGAGGCCGCAAGGGAGGCGAGCATTAGGTGAGCAGAGCCGAGGACAGCAGACCTGCACAGCAGACGTATGGGGTGGCCCAGAACTCGGGAACAAGAAACACTGGGCATGCTATCAAAAGATTTTTTACCTGGAAATTCTCATTCGTGATTGGCTGGACTGAGTCTGAATGTTTGCAAATTGGTGCAAGCTTATGTAAGGTGCGGGTTACATGTTTCTATATATTTTTAGTTTGGACTAATAGGTTTGGCGTTTGCGACACCTATAAGCCAAAATTATGGCATTAGAGTACAGATAGGGAGAAATGTCATTTGAGGAGTGATCTCTTTCCTCGGTTGGCTCCCTCCTCTGGAACAGCCTCCCCCTCCCTCTCTGTCGTGAGCCGGCTCTCCTCAAATTCCAGTAGCGCCTTAAGACTCTCCTCTTCACCTCCTTCCACCTTCCCCTCCCTTGCTAAACCCTTCAGTCACTGAGATTGGTGGCCTTGGCCCTCATGTGTCCTCTTGCCTCATGGCCATTTTACCAGTCACCTGCAGCCCCTCCCACTCCTAGCACTTGCCCTTGGGCACCCATTGGTCTGTGTTCCCACACAGGACTGCAATTTGTGTCGGCAGATGAGCATTCTTTCTATGCGACCCCTGCCTAGCACTTTACTGGAACTCACCCCATGGCACTTCGCCCCCCCCCCGCTCCCAGGGGGATCTCCTCAGAAGTTACCCCCCCCCCCCTCTCTCTCTCTGCACTTGCACGATCCGAATGCTCACAAGGCCTAGTAGGACCATCTCTATTGTGTTCATTATTGTATTCTACTGCCTTTGTTCCCATGTTCCATGTGGGCGCTTTGAAACACATTTTCTTGCTGTATAAGCGCAATGCACAATAAATAAATAAATGAAATAAGTCGGGTTAAAAACAAGCATTGGCAAAGTCACTGGTTTTGACTTGTGTCTAAGTTTTAAGCATTTGCAAGGTACTGCTATTATATAACCAGGTAGTGCAGCATTTTTGCACCCGCTACCATCAATGGGCAGTTAATACCACCATGGATCTGCCTGGCAAGTGCTTTTCCCTTGCCTACACGAAAGCCCGAAATGCAGGCATTGAGAGTGCTTTTTTAAATTTAAATGGATAATCTTGTTTACAGATAATATAATGTATAGGCAAGCAATCATAAGATGCACGCTTTAAGAGTATATTTATTCTGGCGTGTGCTGAATGTGGAATTCTCTGTGATTTTCTTTGTAAGGTGTGTTTGGGATGAACTGACTTCATAGAGCACAAAAAAAAAGACTGTGTCTCACTGTCTTGCCCAGGCTGGTTTACAGTGGCTATTCACAGGCGCGAACCCACTACTGATCAGCACGGGGGTTTTGACCTGCTCCGTTTCCGACCTGGGCCGATTCACCCCGCCTTAGACAACCTGGTTATTCAGTGCTCCCACAGAATCACCATATCGATGCCAAACTTAGTGTGGACACCCGATCGACATAGCACACAGCAGCCCAGAACTCCTGGACTCAAGTGATCCGACAGCCTCAGCCTCCCAAGTGGCTGGGATTACAGGCACACGCCACAGCACCCGGCCAGAGTTGCTTGCTGTATTGCTGTATTAGAGGTTCTTTGATGTGACATCAGAGGAGGGCTGACTCCAACTACTGGCCTTTGGAAGCAGTGCACATGGCTTTCTGGTTAGTTAGGCAATAACTAAGAGTATCACCAAGCCAAAATCCAGAAGGGATGATAAACATTCTCATCATCTGATCGCTTGCTCCATCAGTGGTTAGTCTCTCTGATATTGTACCTGGTGTTGCGGGGATGAGGCGATTTCTTCCTGCTTTCATTAGGTCGTGCAGTTACAGTTACCCCAGAATCAGAATCCCCTCTAGTCACCCCGCCCCCAATGTCTTGGTTGTCTAAACTGTTTCTTCATTCTTTAGTATGATTGTGAGTTGTCTCCCTAAAGTAACTGAAGAGAACTTCAATCCATTAGAGCAACTAGTGGCAATAGATTATTGACAGGGAAGAATCAGGACACATTCCGTGGCTGATTTTCCAGGGTGTTACCCCCAAAATCTTGTGATTTCTGATCAGGTGTTAATCATTGGGGAATATACACAAAGAGGAGGCCGCAAGGGAGGCGAGCATTAGGTGAGCAGAGCCGAGGACAGCAGACCTGCACAGCAGACGTATGGGGTGGCCCAGAACTCGGGAACAAGAAACACTGGGCATGCTATCAAAAGATTTTTTACCTGGAAATTCTCATTCGTGATTGGCTGGACTGAGTCTGAATGTTTGCAAATTGGTGCAAGCTTATGTAAGGTGCGGGTTACATGTTTCTATATATTTTTAGTTTGGACTAATAGGTTTGGCGTTTGCGACACCTATAAGCCAAAATTATGGCATTAGAGTACAGATAGGGAGAAATGTCATTTGAGGAGTGATCTCTTTCCTCGGTTGGCTCCCTCCTCTGGAACAGCCTCCCCCTCCCTCTCTGTCGTGAGCCGGCTCTCCTCAAATTCCAGTAGCGCCTTAAGACTCTCCTCTTCACCTCCTTCCACCTTCCCCTCCCTTGCTAAACCCTTCAGTCACTGAGATTGGTGGCCTTGGCCCTCATGTGTCCTCTTGCCTCATGGCCATTTTACCAGTCACCTGCAGCCCCTCCCACTCCTAGCACTTGCCCTTGGGCACCCATTGGTCTGTGTTCCCACACAGGACTGCAATTTGTGTCGGCAGATGAGCATTCTTTCTATGCGACCCCTGCCTAGCACTTTACTGGAACTCACCCCATGGCACTTCGCCCCCCCCCCCCGCTCCCAGGGGGATCTCCTCAGAAGTTACCCCCCCCCCAAACCCCCCCCCTCTCTCTCTCTGCACTTGCACGATCCGAATGCTCACAAGGCCTAGTAGGACCATCTCTATTGTGTTCATTATTGTATTCTACTGCCTTTGTTCCCATGTTCCATGTGAGCGCTTTGAAACACATTTTTTTGCTGTATAAGCGCAATGCACAATAAATAAATAAATGAAATAAGTCGGGTTAAAAACAAGCATTGGCAAAGTCACTGGTTTTGACTTGTGTCTAAGTTTTAAGCATTTGCAAGGTACTGCTATTATATAACCAGGTAGTGCAGCATTTTTGCACCCGCTACCATCAATGGGCAGTTAATACCACCATGGATCTGCCTGGCAAGTGCTTTTCCCTTGCCTACACGAAAGCCCGAAATGCAGGCATTGAGAGTGCTTTTTTAAATTTAAATGGATAATCTTGTTTACAGATAATATAATGTATAGGCAAGCAATCATAAGATGCACGCTTTAAGAGTATATTTATTCTGGCGTGTGCTGAATGTGGAATTCTCTGTGATTTTCTTTGTAAGGTGTGTTTGGGATGAACTGACTTCATAGAGCACAAAAAAAAGACTGTGTCTCACTGTCTTGCCCAGGCTGGTTTACAGTGGCTATTCACAGGCGCGAACCCACTACTGATCAGCACGGGGGTTTTGACCTGCTCCGTTTCCGACCTGGGCCGATTCACCCCGCCTTAGACAACCTGGTTATTCAGTGCTCCCACAGAATCACCATATCGATGCCAAACTTAGTGTGGACACCCGATCGACATAGCACACAGCAGCCCAGAACTCCTGGACTCAAGTGATCCGACAGCCTCAGCCTCCCAAGTGGCTGGGATTACAGGCACACGCCACAGCACCCGGCCAGAGTTGCTTGCTGTATTGCTGTATTAGAGGTTCTTTGATGTGACATCAGAGGAGGGCTGACTCCAACTACTGGCCTTTGGAAGCAGTGCACATGGCTTTCTGGTTAGTTAGGCAATAACTAAGAGTATCACCAAGCCAAAATCCAGAAGGGATGATAAACATTCTCATCATCTGATCGCTTGCTCCATCAGTGGTTAGTCTCTCTGATATTGTACCTGGTGTTGCGGGGATGAGGCGATTTCTTCCTGCTTTCATTAGGTCGTGCAGTTACAGTTACCCCAGAATCAGAATCCCCTCTAGTCACCCCGCCCCCAATGTCTTGGTTGTCTAAACTGTTTCTTCATTCTTTAGTATGATTGTGAGTTGTCTCCCTAAAGTAACTGAAGAGAACTTCAATCCATTAGAGCAACTAGTGGCAATAGATTATTGACAGGGAAGAATCAGGACACATTCCGTGGCTGATTTTCCAGGGTGTTACCCCCAAAATCTTGTGATTTCTGATCAGGTGTTAATCATTGGGGAATATACACAAAGAGGAGGCCGCAAGGGAGGCGAGCATTAGGTGAGCAGAGCCGAGGACAGCAGACCTGCACAGCAGACGTATGGGGTGGCCCAGAACTCGGGAACAAGAAACACTGGGCATGCTATCAAAAGATTTTTTACCTGGAAATTCTCATTCGTGATTGGCTGGACTGAGTCTGAATGTTTGCAAATTGGTGCAAGCTTATGTAAGGTGCGGGTTACATGTTTCTATATATTTTTAGTTTGGACTAATAGGTTTGGCGTTTGCGACACCTATAAGCCAAAATTATGGCATTAGAGTACAGATAGGGAGAAATGTCATTTGAGGAGTGATCTCTTTCCTCGGTTGGCTCCCTCCTCTGGAACAGCCTCCCCCTCCCTCTCTGTCGTGAGCCGGCTCTCCTCAAATTCCAGTAGCGCCTTAAGACTCTCCTCTTCACCTCCTTCCACCTTCCCCTCCCTTGCTAAACCCTTCAGTCACTGAGATTGGTGGCCTTGGCCCTCATGTGTCCTCTTGCCTCATGGCCATTTTACCAGTCACCTGCAGCCCCTCCCACTCCTAGCACTTGCCCTTGGGCACCCATTGGTCTGTGTTCCCACACAGGACTGCAATTTGTATCGGCAGATGAGCATTCTTTCTATGCGACCCCTGCCTAGCACTTTACTGGAACTCACCCCATGGCACTTCGCCCCCCCCCCCCGCTCCCAGGGGGATCTCCTCAGAACTTACCCCCCCCCAACCCCACCTCTCTCTCTCTCTGCACTTGCACGATCCGAATGCTCACAAGGCCTAGTAGGACCATCTCTATTGTGTTCATTATTGTATTCTACTGCCTTTGTTCCCATGTTCCATGTGGGCGCTTTGAAACACATTTTCTTGCTGTATAAGCGCAATGCACAATAAATAAATAAATGAAATAAGTCGGGTTAAAAACAAGCATTGGCAAAGTCACTGGTTTTGACTTGTGTCTAAGTTTTAAGCATTTGCAAGGTACTGCTATTATATAACCAGGTAGTGCAGCATTTTTGCACCCGCTACCATCAATGGGCAGTTAATACCACCATGGATCTGCCTGGCAAGTGCTTTTCCCTTGCCTACACGAAAGCCCGAAATGCAGGCATTGAGAGTGCTTTTTTAAATTTAAATGGATAATCTTGTTTACAGATAATATAATGTATAGGCAAGCAATCATAAGATGCACGCTTTAAGAGTATATTTATTCTGGCGTGTGCTGAATGTGGAATTCTCTGTGATTTTCTTTGTAAGGTGTGTTTGGGATGAACTGACTTCATAGAGCACAAAAAAAAAGACTGTGTCTCACTGTCTTGCCCAGGCTGGTTTACAGTGGCTATTCACAGGCGCGAACCCACTACTGATCAGCACGGGGGTTTTGACCTGCTCCGTTTCCGACCTGGGCCGATTCACCCCGCCTTAGACAACCTGGTTATTCAGTGCTCCCACAGAATCACCATATCGATGCCAAACTTAGTGTGGACACCCGATTGACATAGCACACAGCAGCCCAGAACTCCTGGACTCAAGTGATCCGACAGCCTCAGCCTCCCAAGTGGCTGGGATTACAGGCACACGCCACAGCACCCGGCCAGAGTTGCTTGCTGTATTGCTGTATTAGAGGTTCTTTGATGTGACATCAGAGGAGGGCTGACTCCAACTACTGGCCTTTGGAAGCAGTGCACATGGCTTTCTGGTTAGTTAGGCAATAACTAAGAGTATCACCAAGCCAAAATCCAGAAGGGATGATAAACATTCTCATCATCTGATCGCTTGCTCCATCAGTGGTTAGTCTCTCTGATATTGTACCTGGTGTTGCGGGGATGAGGCGATTTCTTCCTGCTTTCATTAAGTCGTGCAGTTACAGTTACCCCAGAATCAGAATCCCCTCTAGTCACCCCGCCCCCAATGTCTTGGTTGTCTAAACTGTTTCTTCATTCTTTAGTATGATTGTGAGTTGTCTCCCTAAAGTAACTGAAGAGAACTTCAATCCATTAGAGCAACTAGTGGCAATAGATTATTGACAGGGAAGAATCAGGACACATTCCGTGGCTGATTTTCCAGGGTGTTACCCCCAAAATCTTGTGATTTCTGATCAGGTGTTAATCATTGGGGAATATACACAAAGAGGAGGCCGCAAGGGAGGCGAGCATTAGGTGAGCAGAGCCGAGGACAGCAGACCTGCACAGCAGACGTATGGGGTGGCCCAGAACTCGGGAACAAGAAACACTGGGCATGCTATCAAAAGATTTTTTACCTGGAAATTCTCATTCGTGATTGGCTGGACTGAGTCTGAATGTTTGCAAATTGGTGCAAGCTTATGTAAGGTGCGGGTTACATGTTTCTATATATTTTTAGTTTGGACTAATAGGTTTGGCGTTTGCGACACCTATAAGCCAAAATTATGGCATTAGAGTACAGATAGGGAGAAATGTCATTTGAGGAGTGATCTCTTTCCTCGGTTGGCTCCCTCCTCTGGAACAGCCTCCCCCTCCCTCTCTGTCGTGAGCCGGCTCTCCTCAAATTCCAGTAGCGCCTTAAGACTCTCCTCTTCACCTCCTTCCACCTTCCCCTCCCTTGCTAAACCCTTCAGTCACTGAGATTGGTGGCCTTGGCCCTCATGTGTCCTCTTGCCTCATGGCCATTTTACCAGTCACCTGCAGCCCCTCCCACTCCTAGCACTTGCCCTTGGGCACCCATTGGTCTGTGTTCCCACACAGGACTGCAATTTGTGTCGGCAGATGAGCATTCTTTCTATGCGACCCCTGCCTAGCACTTTACTGGAACTCACCCCATGGCACTTCGCCCCCCCCCCCCGCTCCCAGGGGGATCTCCTCAGAAGTTACCCCCCCCCCAACCCCCCCCCCTCTCTCTCTCTGCACTTGCACGATCCGAATGCTCACAAGGCCTAGTAGGACCATCTCTATTGTGTTCATTATTGTATTCTACTGCCTTTGTTCCCATGTTCCATGTGGGCGCTTTGAAACACATTTTTTTGCTGTATAAGCGCAATGCACAATAAATAAATAAATGAAATAAGTCGGGTTAAAAACAAGCATTGGCAAAGTCACTGGTTTTGACTTGTGTCTAAGTTTTAAGCATTTGCAAGGTACTGCTATTATATAACCAGGTAGTGCAGCATTTTTGCACCCGCTCCCATCAATGGGCAGTTAATACCACCATGGATCTGCCTGGCAAGTGCTTTTCCCTTGCCTACACGAAAGCCCGAAATGCAGGCATTGAGAGTGCTTTTTTAAATTTAAATGGATAATCTTGTTTACAGATAATATAATGTATAGGCAAGCAATCATAAGATGCACGCTTTAAGAGTATATTTATTCTGGCGTGTGCTGAATGTGGAATTCTCTGTGATTTTCTTTGTAAGGTGTGTTTGGGATGAACTGACTTCATAGAGCACAAAAAAAAAGACTGTGTCTCACTGTCTTGCCCAGGCTGGTTTACAGTGGCTATTCACAGGCGCGAACCCACTACTGATCAGCACGGGGGTTTTGACCTGCTCCGTTTCCGACCTGGGCCGATTCACCCCGCCTTAGACAACCTGGTTATTCAGTGCTCCCACAGAATCACCATATCGATGCCAAACTTAGTGTGGACACCCGATCGACATAGCACACAGCAGCCCAGAACTCCTGGACTCAAGTGATCCGACAGCCTCAGCCTCCCAAGTGGCTGGGATTACAGGCACACGCCACAGCACCCGGCCAGAGTTGCTTGCTGTATTGCTGTATTAGAGGTTCTTTGATGTGACATCAGAGGAGGGCTGACTCCAACTACTGGCCTTTGGAAGCAGTGCACATGGCTTTCTGGTTAGTTAGGCAATAACTAAGAGTATCACCAAGCCAAAATCCAGAAGGGATGATAAACATTCTCATCATCTGATCGCTTGCTCCATCAGTGGTTAGTCTCTCTGATATTGTACCTGGTGTTGCGGGGATGAGGCGATTTCTTCCTGCTTTCATTAGGTCGTGCAGTTACAGTTACCCCAGAATCAGAATCCCCTCTAGTCACCCCGCCCCCAATGTCTTGGTTGTCTAAACTGTTTCTTCATTCTTTAGTATGATTGTGAGTTGTCTCCCTAAAGTAACTGAAGAGAACTTCAATCCATTAGAGCAACTAGTGGCAATAGATTATTGACAGGGAAGAATCAGGACACATTCCGTGGCTGATTTTCCAGGGTGTTACCCCCAAAATCTTGTGATTTCTGATCAGGTGTTAATCATTGGGGAATATACACAAAGAGGAGGCCGCAAGGGAGGCGAGCATTAGGTGAGCAGAGCCGAGGACAGCAGACCTGCACAGCAGACGTATGGGGTGGCCCAGAACTCGGGAACAAGAAACACTGGGCATGCTATCAAAAGATTTTTTACCTGGAAATTCTCATTCGTGATTGGCTGGACTGAGTCTGAATGTTTGCAAATTGGTGCAAGCTTATGTAAGGTGCGGGTTACATGTTTCTATATATTTTTAGTTTGGACTAATAGGTTTGGCGTTTGCGACACCTATAAGCCAAAATTATGGCATTAGAGTACAGATAGGGAGAAATGTCATTTGAGGAGTGATCTCTTTCCTCGGTTGGCTCCCTCCTCTGGAACAGCCTCCCCCTCCCTCTCTGTCGTGAGCCGGCTCTCCTCAAATTCCAGTAGCGCCTTAAGACTCTCCTCTTCACCTCCTTCCACCTTCCCCTCCCTTGCTAAACCCTTCAGTCACTGAGATTGGTGGCCTTGGCCCTCATGTGTCCTCTTGCCTCATGGCCATTTTACCAGTCACCTGCAGCCCCTCCCACTCCTAGCACTTGCCCTTGGGCACCCATTGGTCTGTGTTCCCACACAGGACTGCAATTTGTGTCGGCAGATGAGCATTCTTTCTATGCGACCCCTGCCTAGCACTTTACTGGAACTCACCCCATGGCACTTCGCCCCCCCCCCCGCTCCCAGGGGGATCTCCTCAGAAGTTACCCCCCCCCCAACCCCCCCCCCCTCTCTCTCTCTGCACTTGCACGATCCGAATGCTCACAAGGCCTAGTAGGACCATCTCTATTGTGTTCATTATTGTATTCTACTGCCTTTGTTCCCATGTTCCATGTGGGCGCTTTGAAACACATTTTTTTGCTGTATAAGCGCAATGCACAATAAATAAATAAATGAAATAAGTCGGGTTAAAAACAAGCATTGGCAAAGTCACTGGTTTTGACTTGTGTCTAAGTTTTAAGCATTTGCAAGGTACTGCTATTATATAACCAGGTAGTGCAGCATTTTTGCACCCGCTACCATCAATGGGCAGTTAATACCACCATGGATCTGCCTGGCAAGTGCTTTTCCCTTGCCTACACGAAAGCCCGAAATGCAGGCATTGAGAGTGCTTTTTTAAATTTAAATGGATAATCTTGTTTACAGATAATATAATGTATAGGCAAGCAATCATAAGATGCACGCTTTAAGAGTATATTTATTCTGGCGTGTGCTGAATGTGGAATTCTCTGTGATTTTCTTTGTAAGGTGTGTTTGGGATGAACTGACTTCATAGAGCACAAAAAAAAGACTGTGTCTCACTGTCTTGCCCAGGCTGGTTTACAGTGGCTATTCACAGGCGCGAACCCACTACTGATCAGCACGGGGGTTTTGACCTGCTCCGTTTCCGACCTGGGCCGATTCACCCCGCCTTAGACAACCTGGTTATTCAGTGCTCCCACAGAATCACCATATCGATGCCAAACTTAGTGTGGACACCCGATCGACATAGCACACAGCAGCCCAGAACTCCTGGACTCAAGTGATCCGACAGCCTCAGCCTCCCAAGTGGCTGGGATTACAGGCACACGCCACAGCACCCGGCCAGAGTTGCTTGCTGTATTGCTGTATTAGAGGTTCTTTGATGTGACATCAGAGGAGGGCTGACTCCAACTACTGGCCTTTGGAAGCAGTGCACATGGCTTTCTGGTTAGTTAGGCAATAACTAAGAGTATCACCAAGCCAAAATCCAGAAGGGATGATAAACATTCTCATCATCTGATCGCTTGCTCCATCAGTGGTTAGTCTCTCTGATATTGTACCTGGTGTTGCGGGGATGAGGCGATTTCTTCCTGCTTTCATTAGGTCGTGCAGTTACAGTTACCCCAGAATCAGAATCCCCTCTAGTCACCCCGCCCCCAATGTCTTGGTTGTCTAAACTGTTTCTTCATTCTTTAGTATGATTGTGAGTTGTCTCCCTAAAGTAACTGAAGAGAACTTCAATCCATTAGAGCAACTAGTGGCAATAGATTATTGACAGGGAAGAATCAGGACACATTCCGTGGCTGATTTTCCAGGGTGTTACCCCCAAAATCTTGTGATTTCTGATCAGGTGTTAATCATTGGGGAATATACACAAAGAGGAGGCCGCAAGGGAGGCGAGCATTAGGTGAGCAGAGCCGAGGACAGCAGACCTGCACAGCAGACGTATGGGGTGGCCCAGAACTCGGGAACAAGAAACACTGGGCATGCTATCAAAAGATTTTTTACCTGGAAATTCTCATTCGTGATTGG
This sequence comes from Ambystoma mexicanum, assembly GCF_040938575.1. Lineage (NCBI taxonomy): Eukaryota > Metazoa > Chordata > Amphibia > Caudata > Ambystomatidae > Ambystoma > Ambystoma mexicanum. Next base: position 279,906,938 of record NC_090940.1, on the reverse strand, counting down.
CTGGACTGAGTCTGAATGTTTGCAAATTGGTGCAAGCTTATGTAAGGTGCGGGTTACATGTTTCTATATATTTTTAGTTTGGACTAATAGGTTTGGCGTTTGCGACACCTATAAGCCAAAATTATGGCATTAGAGTACAGATAGGGAGAAATGTCATTTGAGGAGTGATCTCTTTCCTCGGTTGGCTCCCTCCTCTGGAACAGCCTCCCCCTCCCTCTCTGTCGTGAGCCGGCTCTCCTCAAATTCCAGTAGCGCCTTAAGACTCTCCTCTTCACCTCCTTCCACCTTCCCCTCCCTTGCTAAACCCTTCAGTCACTGAGATTGGTGGCCTTGGCCCTCATGTGTCCTCTTGCCTCATGGCCATTTTACCAGTCACCTGCAGCCCCTCCCACTCCAAGCACTTGCCCTTGGGCACCCATTGGTCTGTGTTCCCACACAGGACTGCAATTTGTATCGGCAGATGAGCATTCTTTCTATGCGACCCCTGCCTAGCACTTTACTGGAACTCACCCCATGGCACTTCGCCCCCCCCCCCCGCTCCCAGGGGGATCTCCTCAGAACTTACCCCCCCCCAACCCCACCTCTCTCTCTCTCTGCACTTGCACGATCCGAATGCTCACAAGGCCTAGTAGGACCATCTCTATTGTGTTCATTATTGTATTCTACTGCCTTTGTTCCCATGTTCCATGTGGGCGCTTTGAAACACATTTTCTTGCTGTATAAGCGCAATGCACAATAAATAAATAAATGAAATAAGTCGGGTTAAAAACAAGCATTGGCAAAGTCACTGGTTTTGACTTGTGTCTAAGTTTTAAGCATTTGCAAGGTACTGCTATTATATAACCAGGTAGTGCAGCATTTTTGCACCCGCTACCATCAATGGGCAGTTAATACCACCATGGATCTGCCTGGCAAGTGCTTTTCCCTTGCCTACACGAAAGCCCGAAATGCAGGCATTGAGAGTGCTTTTTTAAATTTAAATGGATAATCTTGTTTACAGATAATATAATGTATAGGCAAGCAATCATAAGATGCACGCTTTAAGAGTATATTTATTCTGGCGTGTGCTGAATGTGGAATTCTCTGTGATTTTCTTTGTAAGGTGTGTTTGGGATGAACTGACTTCATAGAGCACAAAAAAAAAGACTGTGTCTCACTGTCTTGCCCAGGCTGGTTTACAGTGGCTATTCACAGGCGCGAACCCACTACTGATCAGCACGGGGGTTTTGACCTGCTCCGTTTCCGACCTGGGCCGATTCACCCCGCCTTAGACAACCTGGTTATTCAGTGCTCCCACAGAATCACCATATCGATGCCAAACTTAGTGTGGACACCCGATTGACATAGCACACAGCAGCCCAGAACTCCTGGACTCAAGTGATCCGACAGCCTCAGCCTCCCAAGTGGCTGGGATTACAGGCACACGCCACAGCACCCGGCCAGAGTTGCTTGCTGTATTGCTGTATTAGAGGTTCTTTGATGTGACATCAGAGGAGGGCTGACTCCAACTACTGGCCTTTGGAAGCAGTGCACATGGCTTTCTGGTTAGTTAGGCAATAACTAAGAGTATCACCAAGCCAAAATCCAGAAGGGATGATAAACATTCTCATCATCTGATCGCTTGCTCCATCAGTGGTTAGTCTCTCTGATATTGTACCTGGTGTTGCGGGGATGAGGCGATTTCTTCCTGCTTTCATTAGGTCGTGCAGTTACAGTTACCCCAGAATCAGAATCCCCTCTAGTCACCCCGCCCCCAATGTCTTGGTTGTCTAAACTGTTTCTTCATTCTTTAGTATGATTGTGAGTTGTCTCCCTAAAGTAACTGAAGAGAACTTCAATCCATTAGAGCAACTAGTGGCAATAGATTATTGACAGGGAAGAATCAGGACACATTCCGTGGCTGATTTTCCAGGGTGTTACCCCCAAAATCTTGTGATTTCTGATCAGGTGTTAATCATTGGGGAATATACACAAAGAGGAGGCCGCAAGGGAGGCGAGCATTAGGTGAGCAGAGCCGAGGACAGCAGACCTGCACAGCAGACGTATGGGGTGGCCCAGAACTCGGGAACAAGAAACACTGGGCATGCTATCAAAAGATTTTTTACCTGGAAATTCTCATTCGTGATTGGCTGGACTGAGTCTGAATGTTTGCAAATTGGTGCAAGCTTATGTAAGGTGCGGGTTACATGTTTCTATATATTTTTAGTTTGGACTAATAGGTTTGGCGTTTGCGACACCTATAAGCCAAAATTATGGCATTAGAGTACAGATAGGGAGAAATGTCATTTGAGGAGTGATCTCTTTCCTCGGTTGGCTCCCTCCTCTGGAACAGCCTCCCCCTCCCTCTCTGTCGTGAGCCGGCTGTCCTCAAATTCCAGTAGCGCCTTAAGACTCTCCTCTTCACCTCCTTCCACCTTCCCCTCCCTTGCTAAACCCTTCAGTCACTGAGATTGGTGGCCTTGGCCCTCATGTGTCCTCTTGCCTCATGGCCATTTTACCAGTCACCTGCAGCCCCTCCCACTCCTAGCACTTGCCCTTGGGCACCCATTGGTCTGTGTTCCCACACAGGACTGCAATTTGTGTCGGCAGATGAGCATTCTTTCTATGCGACCCCTGCCTAGCACTTTACTGGAACTCACCCCATGGCACTTCGCGCCCCCCCCCCGCTCCCAGGGGGATCTCCTCAGAAGTTACCCCCCCCCCAACCCCCCCCCCTCTCTCTCTCTGCACTTGCACGATCCGAATGCTCACAAGGCCTAGTAGGACCATCTCTATTGTGTTCATTATTGTATTCTACTGCCTTTGTTCCCATGTTCCATGTGGGCGCTTTGAAACACATTTTCTTGCTGTATAAGCGCAATGCACAATAAATAAATAAATGAAATAAGTCGGGTTAAAAACAAGCATTGGCAAAGTCACTGGTTTTGACTTGTGTCTAAGTTTTAAGCATTTGCAAGGTACTGCTATTATATAACCAGGTAGTGCAGCATTTTTGCACCCGCTACCATCAATGGGCAGTTAATACCACCATGGATCTGCCTGGCAAGTGCTTTTCCCTTGCCTACACGAAAGCCCGAAATGCAGGCATTGAGAGTGCTTTTTTAAATTTAAATGGATAATCTTGTTTACAGATAATATAATGTATAGGCAAGCAATCATAAGATGCACGCTTTAAGAGTATATTTATTCTGGCGTGTGCTGAATGTGGAATTCTCTGTGATTTTCTTTGTAAGGTGTGTTTGGGATGAACTGACTTCATAGAGCACAAAAAAAAAAGACTGTGTCTCACTGTCTTGCCCAGGCTGGTTTACAGTGGCTATTCACAGGCGCGAACCCACTACTGATCAGCACGGGGGTTTTGACCTGCTCCGTTTCCGACCTGGGCCGATTCACCCCGCCTTAGACAACCTGGTTATTCAGTGCTCCCACAGAATCACCATATCGATGCCAAACTTAGTGTGGACAACCGATCGACATAGCACACAGCAGCCCAGAACTCCTGGACTCAAGTGATCCGACAGCCTCAGCCTCCCAAGTGGCTGGGATTACAGGCACACGCCACAGCACCCGGCCAGAGTTGCTTGCTGTATTGCTGTATTAGAGGTTCTTTGATGTGACATCAGAGGAGGGCTGACTCCAACTACTGGCCTTTGGAAGCAGTGCACATGGCTTTCTGGTTAGTTAGGCAATAACTAAGAGTATCACCAAGCCAAAATCCAGAAGGGATGATAAACATTCTCATCATCTGATCGCTTGCTCCATCAGTGGTTAGTCTCTCTGATATTGTACCTGGTGTTGCGGGGATGAGGCGATTTCTTCCTGCTTTCATTAGGTCGTGCAGTTACAGTTACCCCAGAATCAGAATCCCCTCTAGTCACCCCGCCCCCAATGTCTTGGTTGTCTAAACTGTTTCTTCATTCTTTAGTATGATTGTGAGTTGTCTCCCTAAAGTAACTGAAGAGAACTTCAATCCATTAGAGCAACTAGTGGCAATAGATTATTGACAGGGAAGAATCAGGACACATTCCGTGGCTGATTTTCCAGGGTGTTACCCCCAAAATCTTGTGATTTCTGATCAGGTGTTAATCATTGGGGAATATACACAAAGAGGAGGCCGCAAGGGAGGCGAGCATTAGGTGAGCAGAGCCGAGGACAGCAGACCTGCACAGCAGACGTATGGGGTGGCCCAGAACTCGGGAACAAGAAACACTGGGCATGCTATCAAAAGATTTTTTACCTGGAAATTCTCATTCGTGATTGGCTGGACTGAGTCTGAATGTTTGCAAATTGGTGCAAGCTTATGTAAGGTGCGGGTTACATGTTTCTATATATTTTTAGTTTGGACTAATAGGTTTGGCGTTTGCGACACCTATAAGCCAAAATTATGGCATTAGAGTACAGATAGGGAGAAATGTCATTTGAGGAGTGATCTCTTTCCTCGGTTGGCTCCCTCCTCTGGAACAGCCTCCCCCTCCCTCTCTGTCGTGAGCCGGCTCTCCTCAAATTCCAGTAGCGCCTTAAGACTCTCCTCTTCACCTCCTTCCACCTTCCCCTCCCTTGCTAAACCCTTCAGTCACTGAGATTGGTGGCCTTGGCCCTCATGTGTCCTCTTGCCTCATGGCCATTTTACCAGTCACCTGCAGCCCCTCCCACTCCTAGCACTTGCCCTTGGGCACCCATTGGTCTGTGTTCCCACACAGGACTGCAATTTGTGTCGGCAGATGAGCATTCTTTCTATGCGACCCCTGCCTAGCACTTTACTGGAACTCACCCCATGGCACTTCGCCCCCCCCCCCGCTCCCAGGGGGATCTCCTCAGAAGTTACCCCCCCCCCAAACCCCCCCCCTCTCTCTCTCTGCACTTGCACGATCCGAATGCTCACAAGGCCTAGTAGGACCATCTCTATTGTGTTCATTATTGTATTCTACTGCCTTTGTTCCCATGTTCCATGTGGGCGCTTTGAAACACATTTTTTTGCTGTATAAGCGCAATGCACAATAAATAAATAAATGAAATAAGTCGGGTTAAAAACAAGCATTGGCAAAGTCACTGGTTTTGACTTGTGTCTAAGTTTTAAGCATTTGCAAGGTACTGCTATTATATAACCAGGTAGTGCAGCATTTTTGCACCCGCTACCATCAATGGGCAGTTAATACCACCATGGATCTGCCTGGCAAGTGCTTTTCCCTTGCCTACACGAAAGCCCGAAATGCAGGCATTGAGAGTGCTTTTTTAAATTTAAATGGATAATCTTGTTTACAGATAATATAATGTATAGGCAAGCAATCATAAGATGCACGCTTTAAGAGTATATTTATTCTGGCGTGTGCTGAATGTGGAATTCTCTGTGATTTTCTTTGTAAGGTGTGTTTGGGATGAACTGACTTCATAGAGCACAAAAAAAAGACTGTGTCTCACTGTCTTGCCCAGGCTGGTTTACAGTGGCTATTCACAGGCGCGAACCCACTACTGATCAGCACGGGGGTTTTGACCTGCTCCGTTTCCGACCTGGGCCGATTCACCCCACCTTAGACAACCTGGTTATTCAGTGCTCCCACAGAATCACCATATCGATGCCAAACTTAGTGTGGACACCCGATCGACATAGCACACAGCAGCCCAGAACTCCTGGACTCAAGTGATCCGACAGCCTCAGCCTCCCAAGTGGCTGGGATTACAGGCACACGCCACAGCACCCGGCCAGAGTTGCTTGCTGTATTGCTGTATTAGAGGTTCTTTGATGTGACATCAGAGGAGGGCTGACTCCAACTACTGGCCTTTGGAAGCAGTGCACATGGCTTTCTGGTTAGTTAGGCAATAACTAAGAGTATCACCAAGCCAAAATCCAGAAGGGATGATAAACATTCTCATCATCTGATCGCTTGCTCCATCAGTGGTTAGTCTCTCTGATATTGTACCTGGTGTTGCGGGGATGAGGCGATTTCTTCCTGCTTTCATTAGGTCGTGCAGTTACAGTTACCCCAGAATCAGAATCCCCTCTAGTCACCCCGCCCCCAATGTCTTGGTTGTCTAAACTGTTTCTTCATTCTTTAGTATGATTGTGAGTTGTCTCCCTAAAGTAACTGAAGAGAACTTCAATCCATTAGAGCAACTAGTGGCAATAGATTATTGACAGGGAAGAATCAGGACACATTCCGTGGCTGATTTTCCAGGGTGTTACCCCCAAAATCTTGTGATTTCTGATCAGGTGTTAATCATTGGGGAATATACACAAAGAGGAGGCCGCAAGGGAGGCGAGCATTAGGTGAGCAGAGCCGAGGACAGCAGACCTGCACAGCAGACGTATGGGGTGGCCCAGAACTCGGGAACAAGAAACACTGGGCATGCTATCAAAAGATTTTTTACCTGGAAATTCTCATTCGTGATTGGCTGGACTGAGTCTGAATGTTTGCAAATTGGTGCAAGCTTATGTAAGGTGCGGGTTACATGTTTCTATATATTTTTAGTTTGGACTAATAGGTTTGGCGTTTGCGACACCTATAAGCCAAAATTATGGCATTAGAGTACAGATAGGGAGAAATGTCATTTGAGGAGTGATCTCTTTCCTCGGTTGGCTCCCTCCTCTGGAACAGCCTCCCCCTCCCTCTCTGTCGTGAGCCGGCTCTCCCCAAATTCCAGTAGCGCCTTAAGACTCTCCTCTTCACCTCCTTCCACCTTCCCCTCCCTTGCTAAACCCTTCAGTCACTGAGATTGGTGGCCTTGGCCCTCATGTGTCCTCTTGCCTCATGGCCATTTTACCAGTCACCTGCAGCCCCTCCCACTCCTAGCACTTGCCCTTGGGCACCCATTGGTCTGTGTTCCCACACAGGACTGCAATTTGTATCGGCAGATGAGCATTCTTTCTATGCGACCCCTGCCTAGCACTTTACTGGAACTCACCCCATGGCACTTCGCCCCCCCCCCCGCTCCCAGGGGGATCTCCTCAGAACTTACCCCCCCCCCAACCCCACCTCTCTCTCTCTCTGCACTTGCACGATCCGAATGCTCACAAGGCCTAGTAGGACCATCTCTATTGTGTTCATTATTGTATTCTACTGCCTTTGTTCCCATGTTCCATGTGGGCGCTTTGAAACACATTTTCTTGCTGTATAAGCGCAATGCACAATAAATAAATAAATGAAATAAGTCGGGTTAAAAACAAGCATTGGCAAAGTCACTGGTTTTGACTTGTGTCTAAGTTTTAAGCATTTGCAAGGTACTGCTATTATATAACCAGGTAGTGCAGCATTTTTGCACCCGCTACCATCAATGGGCAGTTAATACCACCATGGATCTGCCTGGCAAGTGCTTTTCCCTTGCCTACACGAAAGCCCGAAATGCAGGCATTGAGAGTGCTTTTTTAAATTTAAATGGATAATCTTGTTTACAGATAATATAATGTATAGGCAAGCAATCATAAGATGCACGCTTTAAGAGTATATTTATTCTGGCGTGTGCTGAATGTGGAATTCTCTGTGATTTTCTTTGTAAGGTGTGTTTGGGATGAACTGACTTCATAGAGCACAAAAAAAAAGACTGTGTCTCACTGTCTTGCCCAGGCTGGTTTACAGTGGCTATTCACAGGCGCGAACCCACTACTGATCAGCACGGGGGTTTTGACCTGCTCCGTTTCCGACCTGGGCCGATTCACCCCGCCTTAGACAACCTGGTTATTCAGTGCTCCCACAGAATCACCATATCGATGCCAAACTTAGTGTGGACACCCGATCGACATAGCACACAGCAGCCCAGAACTCCTGGACTCAAGTGATCCGACAGCCTCAGCCTCCCAAGTGGCTGGGATTACAGGCACACGCCACAGCACCCGGCCAGAGTTGCTTGCTGTATTGCTGTATTAGAGGTTCTTTGATGTGACATCAGAGGAGGGCTGACTCCAACTACTGGCCTTTGGAAGCAGTGCACATGGCTTTCTGGTTAGTTAGGCAATAACTAAGAGTATCACCAAGCCAAAATCCAGAAGGGATGATAAACATTCTCATCATCTGATCGCTTGCTCCATCAGTGGTTAGTCTCTCTGATATTGTACCTGGTGTTGCGGGGATGAGGCGATTTCTTCCTGCTTTCATTAGGTCGTGCAGTTACAGTTACCCCAGAATCAGAATCCCCTCTAGTCACCCCGCCCCCAATGTCTTGGTTGTCTAAACTGTTTCTTCATTCTTTAGTATGATTGTGAGTTGTCTCCCTAAAGTAACTGAAGAGAACTTCAATCCATTAGAGCAACTAGTGGCAATAGATTATTGACAGGGAAGAATCAGGACACATTCCGTGGCTGATTTTCCAGGGTGTTACCCCCAAAATCTTGTGATTTCTGATCAGGTGTTAATCATTGGGGAATATACACAAAGAGGAGGCCGCAAGGGAGGCGAGCATTAGGTGAGCAGAGCCGAGGACAGCAGACCTGCACAGCAGACGTATGGGGTGGCCCAGAACTCGGGAACAAGAAACACTGGGCATGCTATCAAAAGATTTTTTACCTGGAAATTCTCATTCGTGATTGGCTGGACTGAGTCTGAATGTTTGCAAATTGGTGCAAGCTTATGTAAGGTGCGGGTTACATGTTTCTATATATTTTTAGTTTGGACTAATAGGTTTGGCGTTTGCGACACCTATAAGCCAAAATTATGGCATTAGAGTACAGATAGGGAGAAATGTCATTTGAGGAGTGATCTCTTTCCTCGGTTGGCTCCCTCCTCTGGAACAGCCTCCCCCTCCCTCTCTGTCGTGAGCCGGCTCTCCTCAAATTCCAGTAGCGCCTTAAGACTCTCCTCTTCACCTCCTTCCACCTTCCCCTCCCTTGCTAAACCCTTCAGTCACTGAGATTGGTGGCCTTGGCCCTCATGTGTCCTCTTGCCTCATGGCCATTTTACCAGTCACCTGCAGCCCCTCCCACTCCTAGCACTTGCCCTTGGGCACCCATTGGTCTGTGTTCCCACACAGGACTGCAATTTGTGTCGGCAGATGAGCATTCTTTCTATGCGACCCCTGCCTAGCACTTTACTGGAACTCACCCCATGGCACTTCGCCCCCCCCCCCCCGCTCCCAGGGGGATCTCCTCAGAAGTTACCCCCCCCCCAAACCCCCCCCCCCTCTCTCTCTCTGCACTTGCACGATCCGAATGCTCACAAGGCCTAGTAGGACCATCTCTATTGTGTTCATTATTGTATTCTACTGCCTTTGTTCCCATGTTCCATGTGGGAGCTTTGAAACACATTTTTTTGCTGTATAAGCGCAATGCACAATAAATAAATAAATGAAATAAGTCGGGTTAAAAACAAGCATTGGCAAAGTCACTGGTTTTGACTTGTGTCTAAGTTTTAAGCATTTGCAAGGTACTGCTATTATATAACCAGGTAGTGCAGCATTTTTGCACCCGCTACCATCAATGGGCAGTTAATACCACCATGGATCTGCCTGGCAAGTGCTTTTCCCTTGCCTACACGAAAGCCCGAAATGCAGGCATTGAGAGTGCTTTTTTAAATTTAAATGGATAATCTTGTTTACAGATAATATAATGTATAGGCAAGCAATCATAAGATGCACGCTTTAAGAGTATATTTATTCTGGCGTGTGCTGAATGTGGAATTCTCTGTGATTTTCTTTGTAAGGTGTGTTTGGGATGAACTGACTTCATAGAGCACAAAAAAAAGACTGTGTCTCACTGTCTTGCCCAGGCTGGTTTACAGTGGCTATTCACAGGCGCGAACCCACTACTGATCAGCACGGGGGTTTTGACCTGCTCCGTTTCCGACCTGGGCCGATTCACCCCGCCTTAGACAACCTGGTTATTCAGTGCTCCCACAGAATCACCATATCGATGCCAAACTTAGTGTGGACACCCGATCGACATAGCACACAGCAGCCCAGAACTCCTGGACTCAAGTGATCCGACAGCCTCAGCCTCCCAAGTGGCTGGGATTACAGGCACACGCCACAGCACCCGGCCAGAGTTGCTTGCTGTATTGCTGTATTAGAGGTTCTTTGATGTGACATCAGAGGAGGGCTGACTCCAACTACTGGCCTTTGGAAGCAGTGCACATGGCTTTCTGGTTAGTTAGGCAATAACTAAGAGTATCACCAAGCCAAAATCCAGAAGGGATGATAAACATTCTCATCATCTGATCGCTTGCTCCATCAGTGGTTAGTCTCTCTGATATTGTACCTGGTGTTGCGGGGATGAGGCGATTTCTTCCTGCTTTCATTAGGTCGTGCAGTTACAGTTACCCCAGAATCAGAATCCCCTCTAGTCACCCCGCCCCCAATGTCTTGGTTGTCTAAACTGTTTCTTCATTCTTTAGTATGATTGTGAGTTGTCTCCCTAAAGTAACTGAAGAGAACTTCAATCCATTAGAGCAACTAGTGGCAATAGATTATTGACAGGGAAGAATCAGGACACATTCCGTGGCTGATTTTCCAGGGTGTTACCCCCAAAATCTTGTGATTTCTGATCAGGTGTTAATCATTGGGGAATATACACAAAGAGGAGGCCGCAAGGGAGGCGAGCATTAGGTGAGCAGAGCCGAGGACAGCAGACCTGCACAGCAGACGTATGGGGTGGCCCAGAACTCGGGAACAAGAAACACTGGGCATGCTATCAAAAGATTTTTTACCTGGAAATTCTCATTCGTGATTGGCTGGACTGAGTCTGAATGTTTGCAAATTGGTGCAAGCTTATGTAAGGTGCGGGTTACATGTTTCTATATATTTTTAGTTTGGACTAATAGGTTTGGCGTTTGCGACACCTATAAGCCAAAATTATGGCATTAGAGTACAGATAGGGAGAAATGTCATTTGAGGAGTGATCTCTTTCCTCGGTTGGCTCCCTCCTCTGGAACAGCCTCCCCCTCCCTCTCTGTCGTGAGCCGGCTGTCCTCAAATTCCAGTAGCGCCTTAAGACTCTCCTCTTCACCTCCTTCCACCTTCCCCTCCCTTGCTAAACCCTTCAGTCACTGAGATTGGTGGCCTTGGCCCTCATGTGTCCTCTTGCCTCATGGCCATTTTACCAGTCACCTGCAGCCCCTCCCACTCCTAGCACTTGCCCTTGGGCACCCATTGGTCTGTGTTCCCACACAGGACTGCAATTTGTATCGGCAGATGAGCATTCTTTCTATGCGACCCCTGCCTAGCACTTTACTGGAACTCACCCCATGGCACTTCGCCCCCCCCCCGCTCCCAGGGGGATCTCCTCAGAACTTACCCCCCCCCCAACCCCACCTCTCTCTCTCTCTGCACTTGCACGATCCGAATGCTCACAAGGCCTAGTAGGACCATCTCTATTGTGTTCATTATTGTATTCTACTGCCTTTGTTCCCATGTTCCATGTGGGCGCTTTGAAACACATTTTCTTGCTGTATAAGCGCAATGCACAATAAATAAATAAATGAAATAAGTCGGGTTAAAAACAAGCATTGGCAAAGTCACTGGTTTTGACTTGTGTCTAAGTTTTAAGCATTTGCAAGGTACTGCTATTATATAACCAGGTAGTGCAGCATTTTTGCACCCGCTACCATCAATGGGCAGTTAATACCACCATGGATCTGCCTGGCAAGTGCTTTTCCCTTGCCTACACGAAAGCCCGAAATGCAGGCATTGAGAGTGCTTTTTTAAATTTAAATGGATAATCTTGTTTACAGATAATATAATGTATAGGCAAGCAATCATAAGATGCACGCTTTAAGAGTATATTTATTCTGGCGTGTGCTGAATGTGGAATTCTCTGTGATTTTCTTTGTAAGGTGTGTTTGGGATGAACTGACTTCATAGAGCACAAAAAAAAAGACTGTGTCTCACTGTCTTGCCCAGGCTGGTTTACAGTGGCTATTCACAGGCGCGAACCCACTACTGATCAGCACGGGGGTTTTGACCTGCTCCGTTTCCGACCTGGGCCGATTCACCCCGCCTTAGACAACCTGGTTATTCAGTGCTCCCACAGAATCACCATATCGATGCCAAACTTAGTGTGGACACCCGATCGACATAGCACACAGCAGCCCAGAACTCCTGGACTCAAGTGATCCGACAGCCTCAGCCTCCCAAGTGGCTGGGATTACAGGCACACGCCACAGCACCCGGCCAGAGTTGCTTGCTGTATTGCTGTATTAGAGGTTCTTTGATGTGACATCAGAGGAGGGCTGACTCCAACTACTGGCCTTTGGAAGCAGTGCACATGGCTTTCTGGTTAGTTAGGCAATAACTAAGAGTATCACCAAGCCAAAATCCAGAAGGGATGATAAACATTCTCATCATCTGATCGCTTGCTCCATCAGTGGTTAGTCTCTCTGATATTGTACCTGGTGTTGCGGGGATGAGGCGATTTCTTCCTGCTTTCATTAGGTCGTGCAGTTACAGTTACCCCAGAATCAGAATCCCCTCTAGTCACCCCGCCCCCAATGTCTTGGTTGTCTAAACTGTTTCTTCATTCTTTAGTATGATTGTGAGTTGTCTCCCTAAAGTAACTGAAGAGAACTTCAATCCATTAGAGCAACTAGTGGCAATAGATTATTGACAGGGAAGAATCAGGACACATTCCGTGGCTGATTTTCCAGGGTGTTACCCCCAAAATCTTGTGATTTCTGATCAGGTGTTAATCATTGGGGAATATACACAAAGAGGAGGCCGCAAGGGAGGCGAGCATTAGGTGAGCAGAGCCGAGGACAGCAGACCTGCACAGCAGACGTATGGGGTGGCCCAGAACTCGGGAACAAGAAACACTGGGCATGCTATCAAAAGATTTTTTACCTGGAAATTCTCATTCGTGATTGGCTGGACTGAGTCTGAATGTTTGCAAATTGGTGCAAGCTTATGTAAGGTGCGGGTTACATGTTTCTATATATTTTTAGTTTGGACTAATAGGTTTGGCGTTTGCGACACCTATAAGCCAAAATTATGGCATTAGAGTACAGATAGGGAGAAATGTCATTTGAGGAGTGATCTCTTTCCTCGGTTGGCTCCCTCCTCTGGAACAGCCTCCCCCTCCCTCTCTGTCGTGAGCCGGCTCTCCTCAAATTCCAGTAGCGCCTTAAGACTCTCCTCTTCACCTCCTTCCACCTTCCCCTCCCTTGCTAAACCCTTCAGTCACTGAGATTGGTGGCCTTGGCCCTCATGTGTCCTCTTGCCTCATGGCCATTTTACCAGTCACCTGCAGCCCCTCCCACTCCTAGCACTTGCCCTTGGGCACCCATTGGTCTGTGTTCCCACACAGGACTGCAATTTGTGTCGGCAGATGAGCATTCTTTCTATGCGACCCCTGCCTAGCACTTTACTGGAACTCACCCCATGGCACTTCGCCCCCCCCCCCCCGCTCCCAGGGGGATCTCCTCAGAAGTTACCCCCCCCCCAAACCCCCCCCTCTCTCTCTCTGCACTTGCACGATCCGAATGCTCACAAGGCCTAGTAGGACCATCTCTATTGTGTTCATTATTGTATTCTACTGCCTTTGTTCCCATGTTCCATGTGGGCGCTTTGAAACACATTTTTTTGCTGTATAAGCGCAATGCACAATAAATAAATAAATGAAATAAGTCGGGTTAAAAACAAGCATTGGCAAAGTCACTGGTTTTGACTTGTGTCTAAGTTTTAAGCATTTGCAAGGTACTGCTATTATATAACCAGGTAGTGCAGCATTTTTGCACCCGCTACCATCAATGGGCAGTTAATACCACCATGGATCTGCCTGGCAAGTGCTTTTCCCTTGCCTACACGAAAGCCCGAAATGCAGGCATTGAGAGTGCTTTTTTAAATTTAAATGGATAATCTTGTTTACAGATAATATAATGTATAGGCAAGCAATCATAAGATGCACGCTTTAAGAGTATATTTATTCTGGCGTGTGCTGAATGTGGAATTCTCTGTGATTTTCTTTGTAAGGTGTGTTTGGGATGAACTGACTTCATAGAGCACAAAAAAAAGACTGTGTCTCACTGTCTTGCCCAGGCTGGTTTACAGTGGCTATTCACAGGCGCGAACCCACTACTGATCAGCACGGGGGTTTTGACCTGCTCCGTTTCCGACCTGGGCCGATTCACCCCGCCTTAGACAACCTGGTTATTCAGTGCTCCCACAGAATCACCATATCGATGCCAAACTTAGTGTGGACACCCGATCGACATAGCACACAGCAGCCCAGAACTCCTGGACTCAAGTGATCCGACAGCCTCAGCCTCCCAAGTGGCTGGGATTACAGGCACACGCCACAGCACCCGGCCAGAGTTGCTTGCTGTATTGCTGTATTAGAGGTTCTTTGATGTGACATCAGAGGAGGGCTGACTCCAACTACTGGCCTTTGGAAGCAGTGCACATGGCTTTCTGGTTAGTTAGGCAATAACTAAGAGTATCACCAAGCCAAAATCCAGAAGGGATGATAAACATTCTCATCATCTGATCGCTTGCTCCATCAGTGGTTAGTCTCTCTGATATTGTACCTGGTGTTGCGGGGATGAGGCGATTTCTTCCTGCTTTCATTAGGTCGTGCAGTTACAGTTACCCCAGAATCAGAATCCCCTCTAGTCACCCCGCCCCCAATGTCTTGGTTGTCTAAACTGTTTCTTCATTCTTTAGTATGATTGTGAGTTGTCTCCCTAAAGTAACTGAAGAGAACTTCAATCCATTAGAGCAACTAGTGGCAATAGATTATTGACAGGGAAGAATCAGGACACATTCCGTGGCTGATTTTCCAGGGTGTTACCCCCAAAATCTTGTGATTTCTGATCAGGTGTTAATCATTGGGGAATATACACAAAGAGGAGGCCGCAAGGGAGGCGAGCATTAGGTGAGCAGAGCCGAGGACAGCAGACCTGCACAGCAGACGTATGGGGTGGCCCAGAACTCGGGAACAAGAAACACTGGGCATGCTATCAAAAGATTTTTTACCTGGAAATTCTCATTCGTGATTGGCTGGACTGAGTCTGAATGTTTGCAAATTGGTGCAAGCTTATGTAAGGTGCGGGTTACATGTTTCTATATATTTTTAGTTTGGACTAATAGGTTTGGCGTTTGCGACACCTATAAGCCAAAATTATGGCATTAGAGTACAGATAGGGAGAAATGTCATTTGAGGAGTGATCTCTTTCCTCGGTTGGCTCCCTCCTCTGGAACAGCCTCCCCCTCCCTCTCTGTCGTGAGCCGGCTCTCCTCAAATTCCAGTAGCGCCTTAAGACTCTCCTCTTCACCTCCTTCCACCTTCCCCTCCCTTGCTAAACCCTTCAGTCACTGAGATTGGTGGCCTTGGCCCTCATGTGTCCTCTTGCCTCATGGCCATTTTACCAGTCACCTGCAGCCCCTCCCACTCCAAGCACTTGCCCTTGGGCACCCATTGGTCTGTGTTCCCACACAGGACTGCAATTTGTATCGGCAGATGAGCATTCTTTCTATGCGACCCCTGCCTAGCACTTTACTGGAACTCACCCCATGGCACTTCGCCCCCCCCCCCCCCGCTCCCAGGGGGATCTCCTCAGAACTTACCCCCCCCCAACCCCACCTCTCTCTCTCTCTGCACTTGCACGATCCGAATGCTCACAAGGCCTAGTAGGACCATCTCTATTGTGTTCATTATTGTATTCTACTGCCTTTGTTCCCATGTTCCATGTGGGCGCTTTGAAACACATTTTCTTGCTGTATAAGCGCAATGCACAATAAATAAATAAATGAAATAAGTCGGGTTAAAAACAAGCATTGGCAAAGTCACTGGTTTTGACTTGTGTCTAAGTTTTAAGCATTTGCAAGGTACTGCTATTATATAACCAGGTAGTGCAGCATTTTTGCACCCGCTACCATCAATGGGCAGTTAATACCACCATGGATCTGCCTGGCAAGTGCTTTTCCCTTGCCTACACGAAAGCCCGAAATGCAGGCATTGAGAGTGCTTTTTTAAATTTAAATGGATAATCTTGTTTACAGATAATATAATGTATAGGCAAGCAATCATAAGATGCACGCTTTAAGAGTATATTTATTGTGGCGTGTGCTGAATGTGGAATTCTCTGTGATTTTCTTTGTAAGGTGTGTTTGGGATGAACTGACTTCATAGAGCACAAAAAAAAAGACTGTGTCTCACTGTCTTGCCCAGGCTGGTTTACAGTGGCTATTCACAGGCGCGAACCCACTACTGATCAGCACGGGGGTTTTGACCTGCTCCGTTTCCGACCTGGGCCGATTCACCCCGCCTTAGACAACCTGGTTATTCAGTGCTCCCACAGAATCACCATATCGATGCCAAACTTAGTGTGGACACCCGATCGACATAGCACACAGCAGCCCAGAACTCCTGGACTCAAGTGATCCGACAGCCTCAGCCTCCCAAGTGGCTGGGATTACAGGCACACGCCACAGCACCCGGCCAGAGTTGCTTGCTGTATTGCTGTATTAGAGGTTCTTTGATGTGACATCAGAGGAGGGCTGACTCCAACTACTGGCCTTTGGAAGCAGTGCACATGGCTTTCTGGTTAGTTAGGCAATAACTAAGAGTATCACCAAGCCAAAATCCAGAAGGGATGATAAACATTCTCATCATCTGATCGCTTGCTCCATCAGTGGTTAGTCTCTCTGATATTGTACCTGGTGTTGCGGGGATGAGGCGATTTCTTCCTGCTTTCATTAGGTCGTGCAGTTACAGTTACCCCAGAATCAGAATCCCCTCTAGTCACCCCGCCCCCAATGTCTTGGTTGTCTAAACTGTTTCTTCATTCTTTAGTATGATTGTGAGTTGTCTCCCTAAAGTAACTGAAGAGAACTTCAATCCATTAGAGCAACTAGTGGCAATAGATTATTGACAGGGAAGAATCAGGACACATTCCGTGGCTGATTTTCCAGGGTGTTACCCCCAAAATCTTGTGATTTCTGATCAGGTGTTAATCATTGGGGAATATACACAAAGAGGAGGCCGCAAGGGAGGCGAGCATTAGGTGAGCAGAGCCGAGGACAGCAGACCTGCACAGCAGACGTATGGGGTGGCCCAGAACTCGGGAACAAGAAACACTGGGCATGCTATCAAAAGATTTTTTACCTGGAAATTCTCATTCGTGATTGGCTGGACTGAGTCTGAATGTTTGCAAATTGGTGCAAGCTTATGTAAGGTGCGGGTTACATGTTTCTATATATTTTTAGTTTGGACTAATAGGTTTGGCGTTTGCGACACCTATAAGCCAAAATTATGGCATTAGAGTACAGATAGGGAGAAATGTCATTTGAGGAGTGATCTCTTTCCTCGGTTGGCTCCCTCCTCTGGAACAGCCTCCCCCTCCCTCTCTGTCGTGAGCCGGCTCTCCTCAAATTCCAGTAGCGCCTTAAGACTCTCCTCTTCACCTCCTTCCACCTTCCCCTCCCTTGCTAAACCCTTCAGTCACTGAGATTGGTGGCCTTGGCCCTCATGTGTCCTCTTGCCTCATGGCCATTTTACCAGTCACCTGCAGCCCCTCCCACTCCTAGCACTTGCCCTTGGGCACCCATTGGTCTGTGTTCCCACACAGGACTGCAATTTGTGTCGGCAGATGAGCATTCTTTCTATGCGACCCCTGCCTAGCACTTTACTGGAACTCACCCCATGGCACTTCGCCCCCCCCCCCCCGCTCCCAGGGGGATCTCCTCAGAAGTTACCCCCCCCCCAAACCCCCCCCTCTCTCTCTCTGCACTTGCACGATCCGAATGCTCACAAGGCCTAGTAGGACCATCTCTATTGTGTTCATTATTGTATTCTACTGCCTTTGTTCCCATGTTCCATGTGGGCGCTTTGAAACACATTTTTTTGCTGTATAAGCGCAATGCACAATAAATAAATAAATGAAATAAGTCGGGTTAAAAACAAGCATTGGCAAAGTCACTGGTTTTGACTTGTGTCTAAGTTTTAAGCATTTGCAAGGTACTGCTATTATATAACCAGGTAGTGCAGCATTTTTGCACCCGCTACCATCAATGGGCAGTTAATACCACCATGGATCTGCCTGGCAAGTGCTTTTCCCTTGCCTACACGAAAGCCCGAAATGCAGGCATTGAGAGTGCTTTTTTAAATTTAAATGGATAATCTTGTTTACAGATAATATAATGTATAGGCAAGCAATCATAAGATGCACGCTTTAAGAGTATATTTATTCTGGCGTGTGCTGAATGTGGAATTCTCTGTGATTTTCTTTGTAAGGTGTGTTTGGGATGAACTGACTTCATAGAGCACAAAAAAAAGACTGTGTCTCACTGTCTTGCCCAGGCTGGTTTACAGTGGCTATTCACAGGCGCGAACCCACTACTGATCAGCACGGGGGTTTTGACCTGCTCCGTTTCCGACCTGGGCCGATTCACCCCGCCTTAGACAACCTGGTTATTCAGTGCTCCCACAGAATCACCATATCGATGCCAAACTTAGTGTGGACACCCGATCGACATAGCACACAGCAGCCCAGAACTCCTGGACTCAAGTGATCCGACAGCCTCAGCCTCCCAAGTGGCTGGGATTACAGGCACACGCCACAGCACCCGGCCAGAGTTGCTTGCTGTATTGCTGTATTAGAGGTTCTTTGATGTGACATCAGAGGAGGGCTGACTCCAACTACTGGCCTTTGGAAGCAGTGCACATGGCTTTCTGGTTAGTTAGGCAATAACTAAGAGTATCACCAAGCCAAAATCCAGAAGGGATGATAAACATTCTCATCATCTGATCGCTTGCTCCATCAGTGGTTAGTCTCTCTGATATTGTACCTGGTGTTGCGGGGATGAGGCGATTTCTTCCTGCTTTCATTAGGTCGTGCAGTTACAGTTACCCCAGAATCAGAATCCCCTCTAGTCACCCCGCCCCCAATGTCTTGGTTGTCTAAACTGTTTCTTCATTCTTTAGTATGATTGTGAGTTGTCTCCCTAAAGTAACTGAAGAGAACTTCAATCCATTAGAGCAACTAGTGGCAATAGATTATTGACAGGGAAGAATCAGGACACATTCCGTGGCTGATTTTCCAGGGTGTTACCCCCAAAATCTTGTGATTTCTGATCAGGTGTTAATCATTGGGGAATATACACAAAGAGGAGGCCGCAAGGGAGGCGAGCATTAGGTGAGCAGAGCCGAGGACAGCAGACCTGCACAGCAGACGTATGGGGTGGCCCAGAACTCGGGAACAAGAAACACTGGGCATGCTATCAAAAGATTTTTTACCTGGAAATTCTCATTCGTGATTGGCTGGACTGAGTCTGAATGTTTGCAAATTGGTGCAAGCTTATGTAAGGTGCGGGTTACATGTTTCTATATATTTTTAGTTTGGACTAATAGGTTTGGCGTTTGCGACACCTATAAGCCAAAATTATGGCATTAGAGTACAGATAGGGAGAAATGTCATTTGAGGAGTGATCTCTTTCCTCGGTTGGCTCCCTCCTCTGGAACAGCCTCCCCCTCCCTCTCTGTCGTGAGCCGGCTCTCCTCAAATTCCAGTAGCGCCTTAAGACTCTCCTCTTCACCTCCTTCCACCTTCCCCTCCCTTGCTAAACCCTTCAGTCACTGAGATTGGTGGCCTTGGCCCTCATGTGTCCTCTTGCCTCATGGCCATTTTACCAGTCACCTGCAGCCCCTCCCACTCCAAGCACTTGCCCTTGGGCACCCATTGGTCTGTGTTCCCACACAGGACTGCAATTTGTATCGGCAGATGAGCATTCTTTCTATGCGACCCCTGCCTAGCACTTTACTGGAACTCACCCCATGGCACTTCGCCCCCCCCCCCCCCGCTCCCAGGGGGATCTCCTCAGAACTTACCCCCCCCCAACCCCACCTCTCTCTCTCTCTGCACTTGCACGATCCGAATGCTCACAAGGCCTAGTAGGACCATCTCTATTGTGTTCATTATTGTATTCTACTGCCTTTGTTCCCATGTTCCATGTGGGCGCT
This sequence comes from Ambystoma mexicanum, assembly GCF_040938575.1. Taxonomy (NCBI): domain Eukaryota; kingdom Metazoa; phylum Chordata; class Amphibia; order Caudata; family Ambystomatidae; genus Ambystoma; species Ambystoma mexicanum. The sequence goes on along the minus strand of NC_090940.1, from coordinate 279,887,068 downwards.
TTGAAACACATTTTCTTGCTGTATAAGCGCAATGCACAATAAATAAATAAATGAAATAAGTCGGGTTAAAAACAAGCATTGGCAAAGTCACTGGTTTTGACTTGTGTCTAAGTTTTAAGCATTTGCAAGGTACTGCTATTATATAACCAGGTAGTGCAGCATTTTTGCACCCGCTACCATCAATGGGCAGTTAATACCACCATGGATCTGCCTGGCAAGTGCTTTTCCCTTGCCTACACGAAAGCCCGAAATGCAGGCATTGAGAGTGCTTTTTTAAATTTAAATGGATAATCTTGTTTACAGATAATATAATGTATAGGCAAGCAATCATAAGATGCACGCTTTAAGAGTATATTTATTGTGGCGTGTGCTGAATGTGGAATTCTCTGTGATTTTCTTTGTAAGGTGTGTTTGGGATGAACTGACTTCATAGAGCACAAAAAAAAAGACTGTGTCTCACTGTCTTGCCCAGGCTGGTTTACAGTGGCTATTCACAGGCGCGAACCCACTACTGATCAGCACGGGGGTTTTGACCTGCTCCGTTTCCGACCTGGGCCGATTCACCCCGCCTTAGACAACCTGGTTATTCAGTGCTCCCACAGAATCACCATATCGATGCCAAACTTAGTGTGGACACCCGATCGACATAGCACACAGCAGCCCAGAACTCCTGGACTCAAGTGATCCGACAGCCTCAGCCTCCCAAGTGGCTGGGATTACAGGCACACGCCACAGCACCCGGCCAGAGTTGCTTGCTGTATTGCTGTATTAGAGGTTCTTTGATGTGACATCAGAGGAGGGCTGACTCCAACTACTGGCCTTTGGAAGCAGTGCACATGGCTTTCTGGTTAGTTAGGCAATAACTAAGAGTATCACCAAGCCAAAATCCAGAAGGGATGATAAACATTCTCATCATCTGATCGCTTGCTCCATCAGTGGTTAGTCTCTCTGATATTGTACCTGGTGTTGCGGGGATGAGGCGATTTCTTCCTGCTTTCATTAGGTCGTGCAGTTACAGTTACCCCAGAATCAGAATCCCCTCTAGTCACCCCGCCCCCAATGTCTTGGTTGTCTAAACTGTTTCTTCATTCTTTAGTATGATTGTGAGTTGTCTCCCTAAAGTAACTGAAGAGAACTTCAATCCATTAGAGCAACTAGTGGCAATAGATTATTGACAGGGAAGAATCAGGACACATTCCGTGGCTGATTTTCCAGGGTGTTACCCCCAAAATCTTGTGATTTCTGATCAGGTGTTAATCATTGGGGAATATACACAAAGAGGAGGCCGCAAGGGAGGCGAGCATTAGGTGAGCAGAGCCGAGGACAGCAGACCTGCACAGCAGACGTATGGGGTGGCCCAGAACTCGGGAACAAGAAACACTGGGCATGCTATCAAAAGATTTTTTACCTGGAAATTCTCATTCGTGATTGGCTGGACTGAGTCTGAATGTTTGCAAATTGGTGCAAGCTTATGTAAGGTGCGGGTTACATGTTTCTATATATTTTTAGTTTGGACTAATAGGTTTGGCGTTTGCGACACCTATAAGCCAAAATTATGGCATTAGAGTACAGATAGGGAGAAATGTCATTTGAGGAGTGATCTCTTTCCTCGGTTGGCTCCCTCCTCTGGAACAGCCTCCCCCTCCCTCTCTGTCGTGAGCCGGCTCTCCTCAAATTCCAGTAGCGCCTTAAGACTCTCCTCTTCACCTCCTTCCACCTTCCCCTCCCTTGCTAAACCCTTCAGTCACTGAGATTGGTGGCCTTGGCCCTCATGTGTCCTCTTGCCTCATGGCCATTTTACCAGTCACCTGCAGCCCCTCCCACTCCTAGCACTTGCCCTTGGGCACCCATTGGTCTGTGTTCCCACACAGGACTGCAATTTGTGTCGGCAGATGAGCATTCTTTCTATGCGACCCCTGCCTAGCACTTTACTGGAACTCACCCCATGGCACTTCGCCCCCCCCCCCGCTCCCAGGGGGATCTCCTCAGAAGTTACCCCCCCCCCAAACCCCCCCCCCTCTCTCTCTCTGCACTTGCACGATCCGAATGCTCACAAGGCCTAGTAGGACCATCTCTATTGTGTTCATTATTGTATTCTACTGCCTTTGTTCCCATGTTCCATGTGGGCGCTTTGAAACACATTTTTTTGCTGTATAAGCGCAATGCACAATAAATAAATAAATGAAATAAGTCGGGTTAAAAACAAGCATTGGCAAAGTCACTGGTTTTGACTTGTGTCTAAGTTTTAAGCATTTGCAAGGTACTGCTATTATATAACCAGGTAGTGCAGCATTTTTGCACCCGCTACCATCAATGGGCAGTTAATACCACCATGGATCTGCCTGGCAAGTGCTTTTCCCTTGCCTACACGAAAGCCCGAAATGCAGGCATTGAGAGTGCTTTTTTAAATTTAAATGGATAATCTTGTTTACAGATAATATAATGTATAGGCAAGCAATCATAAGATGCACGCTTTAAGAGTATATTTATTCTGGCGTGTGCTGAATGTGGAATTCTCTGTGATTTTCTTTGTAAGGTGTGTTTGGGATGAACTGACTTCATAGAGCACAAAAAAAAGACTGTGTCTCACTGTCTTGCCCAGGCTGGTTTACAGTGGCTATTCACAGGCGCGAACCCACTACTGATCAGCACGGGGGTTTTGACCTGCTCCGTTTCCGACCTGGGCCGATTCACCCCGCCTTAGACAACCTGGTTATTCAGTGCTCCCACAGAATCACCATATCGATGCCAAACTTAGTGTGGACACCCGATCGACATAGCACACAGCAGCCCAGAACTCCTGGACTCAAGTGATCCGACAGCCTCAGCCTCCCAAGTGGCTGGGATTACAGGCACACGCCACAGCACCCGGCCAGAGTTGCTTGCTGTATTGCTGTATTAGAGGTTCTTTGATGTGACATCAGAGGAGGGCTGACTCCAACTACTGGCCTTTGGAAGCAGTGCACATGGCTTTCTGGTTAGTTAGGCAATAACTAAGAGTATCACCAAGCCAAAATCCAGAAGGGATGATAAACATTCTCATCATCTGATCGCTTGCTCCATCAGTGGTTAGTCTCTCTGATATTGTACCTGGTGTTGCGGGGATGAGGCGATTTCTTCCTGCTTTCATTAGGTCGTGCAGTTACAGTTACCCCAGAATCAGAATCCCCTCTAGTCACCCCGCCCCCAATGTCTTGGTTGTCTAAACTGTTTCTTCATTCTTTAGTATGATTGTGAGTTGTCTCCCTAAAGTAACTGAAGAGAACTTCAATCCATTAGAGCAACTAGTGGCAATAGATTATTGACAGGGAAGAATCAGGACACATTCCGTGGCTGATTTTCCAGGGTGTTACCCCCAAAATCTTGTGATTTCTGATCAGGTGTTAATCATTGGGGAATATACACAAAGAGGAGGCCGCAAGGGAGGCGAGCATTAGGTGAGCAGAGCCGAGGACAGCAGACCTGCACAGCAGACGTATGGGGTGGCCCAGAACTCGGGAACAAGAAACACTGGGCATGCTATCAAAAGATTTTTTACCTGGAAATTCTCATTCGTGATTGGCTGGACTGAGTCTGAATGTTTGCAAATTGGTGCAAGCTTATGTAAGGTGCGGGTTACATGTTTCTATATATTTTTAGTTTGGACTAATAGGTTTGGCGTTTGCGACACCTATAAGCCAAAATTATGGCATTAGAGTACAGATAGGGAGAAATGTCATTTGAGGAGTGATCTCTTTCCTCGGTTGGCTCCCTCCTCTGGAACAGCCTCCCCCTCCCTCTCTGTCGTGAGCCGGCTCTCCTCAAATTCCAGTAGCGCCTTAAGACTCTCCTCTTCACCTCCTTCCACCTTCCCCTCCCTTGCTAAACCCTTCAGTCACTGAGATTGGTGGCCTTGGCCCTCATGTGTCCTCTTGCCTCATGGCCATTTTACCAGTCACCTGCAGCCCCTCCCACTCCTAGCACTTGCCCTTGGGCACCCATTGGTCTGTGTTCCCACACAGGACTGCAATTTGTATCGGCAGATGAGCATTCTTTCTATGCGACCCCTGCCTAGCACTTTACTGGAACTCACCCCATGGCACTTCGCCCCCCCCCCGCTCCCAGGGGGATCTCCTCAGAACTTACCCCCCCCCCCAACCCCACCTCTCTCTCTCTCTGCACTTGCACGATCCGAATGCTCACAAGGCCTAGTAGGACCATCTCTATTGTGTTCATTATTGTATTCTACTGCCTTTGTTCCCATGTTCCATGTGGGCGCTTTGAAACACATTTTCTTGCTGTATAAGCGCAATGCACAATAAATAAATAAATGAAATAAGTCGGGTTAAAAACAAGCATTGGCAAAGTCACTGGTTTTGACTTGTGTCTAAGTTTTAAGCATTTGCAAGGTACTGCTATTATATAACCAGGTAGTGCAGCATTTTTGCACCCGCTACCATCAATGGGCAGTTAATACCACCATGGATCTGCCTGGCAAGTGCTTTTCCCTTGCCTACACGAAAGCCCGAAATGCAGGCATTGAGAGTGCTTTTTTAAATTTAAATGGATAATCTTGTTTACAGATAATATAATGTATAGGCAAGCAATCATAAGATGCACGCTTTAAGAGTATATTTATTCTGGCGTGTGCTGAATGTGGAATTCTCTGTGATTTTCTTTGTAAGGTGTGTTTGGGATGAACTGACTTCATAGAGCACAAAAAAAAGACTGTGTCTCACTGTCTTGCCCAGGCTGGTTTACAGTGGCTATTCACAGGCGCGAACCCACTACTGATCAGCACGGGGGTTTTGACCTGCTCCGTTTCCGACCTGGGCCGATTCACCCCGCCTTAGACAACCTGGTTATTCAGTGCTCCCACAGAATCACCATATCGATGCCAAACTTAGTGTGGACACCCGATCGACATAGCACACAGCAGCCCAGAACTCCTGGACTCAAGTGATCCGACAGCCTCAGCCTCCCAAGTGGCTGGGATTACAGGCACACGCCACAGCACCCGGCCAGAGTTGCTTGCTGTATTGCTGTATTAGAGGTTCTTTGATGTGACATCAGAGGAGGGCTGACTCCAACTACTGGCCTTTGGAAGCAGTGCACATGGCTTTCTGGTTAGTTAGGCAATAACTAAGAGTATCACCAAGCCAAAATCCAGAAGGGATGATAAACATTCTCATCATCTGATCGCTTGCTCCATCAGTGGTTAGTCTCTCTGATATTGTACCTGGTGTTGCGGGGATGAGGCGATTTCTTCCTGCTTTCATTAGGTCGTGCAGTTACAGTTACCCCAGAATCAGAATCCCCTCTAGTCACCCCGCCCCCAATGTCTTGGTTGTCTAAACTGTTTCTTCATTCTTTAGTATGATTGTGAGTTGTCTCCCTAAAGTAACTGAAGAGAACTTCAATCCATTAGAGCAACTAGTGGCAATAGATTATTGACAGGGAAGAATCAGGACACATTCCGTGGCTGATTTTCCAGGGTGTTACCCCCAAAATCTTGTGATTTCTGATCAGGTGTTAATCATTGGGGAATATACACAAAGAGGAGGCCGCAAGGGAGGCGAGCATTAGGTGAGCAGAGCCGAGGACAGCAGACCTGCACAGCAGACGTATGGGGTGGCCCAGAACTCGGGAACAAGAAACACTGGGCATGCTATCAAAAGATTTTTTACCTGGAAATTCTCATTCGTGATTGGCTGGACTGAGTCTGAATGTTTGCAAATTGGTGCAAGCTTATGTAAGGTGCGGGTTACATGTTTCTATATATTTTTAGTTTGGACTAATAGGTTTGGCGTTTGCGACACCTATAAGCCAAAATTATGGCATTAGAGTACAGATAGGGAGAAATGTCATTTGAGGAGTGATCTCTTTCCTCGGTTGGCTCCCTCCTCTGGAACAGCCTCCCCCTCCCTCTCTGTCGTGAGCCGGCTCTCCTCAAATTCCAGTAGCGTATTAAGACTCTCCTCTTCACCTCCTTCCACCTTCCCCTCCCTTGCTAAACCCTTCAGTCACTGAGATTGGTGGCCTTGGCCCTCATGTGTCCTCTTGCCTCATGGCCATTTTACCAGTCACCTGCAGCCCCTCCCACTCCTAGCACTTGCCCTTGGGCACCCATTGGTCTGTGTTCCCACACAGGACTGCAATTTGTGTCGGCAGATGAGCATTCTTTCTATGCGACCCCTGCCTAGCACTTTACTGGAACTCACCCCATGGCACTTCGCCCCCCCCCCCCGCTCCCAGGGGGATCTCCTCAGAAGTTACCCCCCCCCCAAACCCCCCCCCTCTCTCTCTCTGCACTTGCACGATCCGAATGCTCACAAGGCCTAGTAGGACCATCTCTATTGTGTTCATTATTGTATTCTACTGCCTTTGTTCCCATGTTCCATGTGGGCGCTTTGAAACACATTTTTTTGCTGTATAAGCGCAATGCACAATAAATAAATAAATGAAATAAGTCGGGTTAAAAACAAGCATTGGCAAAGTCACTGGTTTTGACTTGTGTCTAAGTTTTAAGCATTTGCAAGGTACTGCTATTATATAACCAGGTAGTGCAGCATTTTTGCACCCGCTACCATCAATGGGCAGTTAATACCACCATGGATCTGCCTGGCAAGTGCTTTTCCCTTGCCTACACGAAAGCCCGAAATGCAGGCATTGAGAGTGCTTTTTTAAATTTAAATGGATAATCTTGTTTACAGATAATATAATGTATAGGCAAGCAATCATAAGATGCACGCTTTAAGAGTATATTTATTCTGGCGTGTGCTGAATGTGGAATTCTCTGTGATTTTCTTTGTAAGGTGTGTTTGGGATGAACTGACTTCATAGAGCACAAAAAAAAAGACTGTGTCTCACTGTCTTGCCCAGGCTGGTTTACAGTGGCTATTCACAGGCGCGAACCCACTACTGATCAGCACGGGGGTTTTGACCTGCTCCGTTTCCGACCTGGGCCGATTCACCCCGCCTTAGACAACCTGGTTATTCAGTGCTCCCACAGAATCACCATATCGATGCCAAACTTAGTGTGGACACCCGATCGACATAGCACACAGCAGCCCAGAACTCCTGGACTCAAGTGATCCGACAGCCTCAGCCTCCCAAGTGGCTGGGATTACAGGCACACGCCACAGCACCCGGCCAGAGTTGCTTGCTGTATTGCTGTATTAGAGGTTCTTTGATGTGACATCAGAGGAGGGCTGACTCCAACTACTGGCCTTTGGAAGCAGTGCACATGGCTTTCTGGTTAGTTAGGCAATAACTAAGAGTATCACCAAGCCAAAATCCAGAAGGGATGATAAACATTCTCATCATCTGATCGCTTGCTCCATCAGTGGTTAGTCTCTCTGATATTGTACCTGGTGTTGCGGGGATGAGGCGATTTCTTCCTGCTTTCATTAGGTCGTGCAGTTACAGTTACCCCAGAATCAGAATCCCCTCTAGTCACCCCGCCCCCAATGTCTTGGTTGTCTAAACTGTTTCTTCATTCTTTAGTATGATTGTGAGTTGTCTCCCTAAAGTAACTGAAGAGAACTTCAATCCATTAGAGCAACTAGTGGCAATAGATTATTGACAGGGAAGAATCAGGACACATTCCGTGGCTGATTTTCCAGGGTGTTACCCCCAAAATCTTGTGATTTCTGATCAGGTGTTAATCATTGGGGAATATACACAAAGAGGAGGCCGCAAGGGAGGCGAGCATTAGGTGAGCAGAGCCGAGGACAGCAGACCTGCACAGCAGACGTATGGGGTGGCCCAGAACTCGGGAACAAGAAACACTGGGCATGCTATCAAAAGATTTTTTACCTGGAAATTCTCATTCGTGATTGGCTGGACTGAGTCTGAATGTTTGCAAATTGGTGCAAGCTTATGTAAGGTGCGGGTTACATGTTTCTATATATTTTTAGTTTGGACTAATAGGTTTGGCGTTTGCGACACCTATAAGCCAAAATTATGGCATTAGAGTACAGATAGGGAGAAATGTCATTTGAGGAGTGATCTCTTTCCTCGGTTGGCTCCCTCCTCTGGAACAGCCTCCCCCTCCCTCTCTGTCGTGAGCCGGCTCTCCTCAAATTCCAGTAGCGCCTTAAGACTCTCCTCTTCACCTCCTTCCACCTTCCCCTCCCTTGCTAAACCCTTCAGTCACTGAGATTGGTGGCCTTGGCCCTCATGTGTCCTCTTGCCTCATGGCCATTTTACCAGTCACCTGCAGCCCCTCCCACTCCTAGCACTTGCCCTTGGGCACCCATTGGTCTGTGTTCCCACACAGGACTGCAATTTGTGTCGGCAGATGAGCATTCTTTCTATGCGACCCCTGCCTAGCACTTTACTGGAACTCACCCCATGGCACTTCGCCCCCCCCCCGCTCCCAGGGGGATCTCCTCAGAAGTTACCCCCCCCCCCCTCTCTCTCTCTGCACTTGCACGATCCGAATGCTCACAAGGCCTAGTAGGACCATCTCTATTGTGTTCATTATTGTATTCTACTGCCTTTGTTCCCATGTTCCATGTGGGCGCTTTGAAACACATTTTCTTGCTGTATAAGCGCAATGCACAATAAATAAATAAATGAAATAAGTCGGGTTAAAAACAAGCATTGGCAAAGTCACTGGTTTTGACTTGTGTCTAAGTTTTAAGCATTTGCAAGGTACTGCTATTATATAACCAGGTAGTGCAGCATTTTTGCACCCGCTACCATCAATGGGCAGTTAATACCACCATGGATCTGCCTGGCAAGTGCTTTTCCCTTGCCTACACGAAAGCCCGAAATGCAGGCATTGAGAGTGCTTTTTTAAATTTAAATGGATAATCTTGTTTACAGATAATATAATGTATAGGCAAGCAATCATAAGATGCACGCTTTAAGAGTATATTTATTCTGGCGTGTGCTGAATGTGGAATTCTCTGTGATTTTCTTTGTAAGGTGTGTTTGGGATGAACTGACTTCATAGAGCACAAAAAAAAAGACTGTGTCTCACTGTCTTGCCCAGGCTGGTTTACAGTGGCTATTCACAGGCGCGAACCCACTACTGATCAGCACGGGGGTTTTGACCTGCTCCGTTTCCGACCTGGGCCGATTCACCCCGCCTTAGACAACCTGGTTATTCAGTGCTCCCACAGAATCACCATATCGATGCCAAACTTAGTGTGGACACCCGATCGACATAGCACACAGCAGCCCAGAACTCCTGGACTCAAGTGATCCGACAGCCTCAGCCTCCCAAGTGGCTGGGATTACAGGCACACGCCACAGCACCCGGCCAGAGTTGCTTGCTGTATTGCTGTATTAGAGGTTCTTTGATGTGACATCAGAGGAGGGCTGACTCCAACTACTGGCCTTTGGAAGCAGTGCACATGGCTTTCTGGTTAGTTAGGCAATAACTAAGAGTATCACCAAGCCAAAATCCAGAAGGGATGATAAACATTCTCATCATCTGATCGCTTGCTCCATCAGTGGTTAGTCTCTCTGATATTGTACCTGGTGTTGCGGGGATGAGGCGATTTCTTCCTGCTTTCATTAGGTCGTGCAGTTACAGTTACCCCAGAATCAGAATCCCCTCTAGTCACCCCGCCCCCAATGTCTTGGTTGTCTAAACTGTTTCTTCATTCTTTAGTATGATTGTGAGTTGTCTCCCTAAAGTAACTGAAGAGAACTTCAATCCATTAGAGCAACTAGTGGCAATAGATTATTGACAGGGAAGAATCAGGACACATTCCGTGGCTGATTTTCCAGGGTGTTACCCCCAAAATCTTGTGATTTCTGATCAGGTGTTAATCATTGGGGAATATACACAAAGAGGAGGCCGCAAGGGAGGCGAGCATTAGGTGAGCAGAGCCGAGGACAGCAGACCTGCACAGCAGACGTATGGGGTGGCCCAGAACTCGGGAACAAGAAACACTGGGCATGCTATCAAAAGATTTTTTACCTGGAAATTCTCATTCGTGATTGGCTGGACTGAGTCTGAATGTTTGCAAATTGGTGCAAGCTTATGTAAGGTGCGGGTTACATGTTTCTATATATTTTTAGTTTGGACTAATAGGTTTGGCGTTTGCGACACCTATAAGCCAAAATTATGGCATTAGAGTACAGATAGGGAGAAATGTCATTTGAGGAGTGATCTCTTTCCTCGGTTGGCTCCCTCCTCTGGAACAGCCTCCCCCTCCCTCTCTGTCGTGAGCCGGCTCTCCTCAAATTCCAGTAGCGCCTTAAGACTCTCCTCTTCACCTCCTTCCACCTTCCCCTCCCTTGCTAAACCCTTCAGTCACTGAGATTGGTGGCCTTGGCCCTCATGTGTCCTCTTGCCTCATGGCCATTTTACCAGTCACCTGCAGCCCCTCCCACTCCTAGCACTTGCCCTTGGGCACCCATTGGTCTGTGTTCCCACACAGGACTGCAATTTGTGTCGGCAGATGAGCATTCTTTCTATGCGACCCCTGCCTAGCACTTTACTGGAACTCACCCCATGGCACTTCGCCCCCCCCCCCCGCTCCCAGGGGGATCTCCTCAGAAGTTACCCCCCCCCCAAACCCCCCCCCTCTCTCTCTCTGCACTTGCACGATCCGAATGCTCACAAGGCCTAGTAGGACCATCTCTATTGTGTTCATTATTGTATTCTACTGCCTTTGTTCCCATGTTCCATGTGGGCGCTTTGAAACACATTTTTTTGCTGTATAAGCGCAATGCACAATAAATAAATAAATGAAATAAGTCGGGTTAAAAACAAGCATTGGCAAAGTCACTGGTTTTGACTTGTGTCTAAGTTTTAAGCATTTGCAAGGTACTGCTATTATATAACCAGGTAGTGCAGCATTTTTGCACCCGCTACCATCAATGGGCAGTTAATACCACCATGGATCTGCCTGGCAAGTGCTTTTCCCTTGCCTACACGAAAGCCCGAAATGCAGGCATTGAGAGTGCTTTTTTAAATTTAAATGGATAATCTTGTTTACAGATAATATAATGTATAGGCAAGCAATCATAAGATGCACGCTTTAAGAGTATATTTATTCTGGCGTGTGCTGAATGTGGAATTCTCTGTGATTTTCTTTGTAAGGTGTGTTTGGGATGAACTGACTTCATAGAGCACAAAAAAAAGACTGTGTCTCACTGTCTTGCCCAGGCTGGTTTACAGTGGCTATTCACAGGCGCGAACCCACTACTGATCAGCACGGGGGTTTTGACCTGCTCCGTTTCCGACCTGGGCCGATTCACCCCGCCTTAGACAACCTGGTTATTCAGTGCTCCCACAGAATCACCATATCGATGCCAAACTTAGTGTGGACACCCGATCGACATAGCACACAGCAGCCCAGAACTCCTGGACTCAAGTGATCCGACAGCCTCAGCCTCCCAAGTGGCTGGGATTACAGGCACACGCCACAGCACCCGGCCAGAGTTGCTTGCTGTATTGCTGTATTAGAGGTTCTTTGATGTGACATCAGAGGAGGGCTGACTCCAACTACTGGCCTTTGGAAGCAGTGCACATGGCTTTCTGGTTAGTTAGGCAATAACTAAGAGTATCACCAAGCCAAAATCCAGAAGGGATGATAAACATTCTCATCATCTGATCGCTTGCTCCATCAGTGGTTAGTCTCTCTGATATTGTACCTGGTGTTGCGGGGATGAGGCGATTTCTTCCTGCTTTCATTAGGTCGTGCAGTTACAGTTACCCCAGAATCAGAATCCCCTCTAGTCACCCCGCCCCCAATGTCTTGGTTGTCTAAACTGTTTCTTCATTCTTTAGTATGATTGTGAGTTGTCTCCCTAAAGTAACTGAAGAGAACTTCAATCCATTAGAGCAACTAGTGGCAATAGATTATTGACAGGGAAGAATCAGGACACATTCCGTGGCTGATTTTCCAGGGTGTTACCCCCAAAATCTTGTGATTTCTGATCAGGTGTTAATCATTGGGGAATATACACAAAGAGGAGGCCGCAAGGGAGGCGAGCATTAGGTGAGCAGAGCCGAGGACAGCAGACCTGCACAGCAGACGTATGGGGTGGCCCAGAACTCGGGAACAAGAAACACTGGGCATGCTATCAAAAGATTTTTTACCTGGAAATTCTCATTCGTGATTGGCTGGACTGAGTCTGAATGTTTGCAAATTGGTGCAAGCTTATGTAAGGTGCGGGTTACATGTTTCTATATATTTTTAGTTTGGACTAATAGGTTTGGCGTTTGCGACACCTATAAGCCAAAATTATGGCATTAGAGTACAGATAGGGAGAAATGTCATTTGAGGAGTGATCTCTTTCCTCGGTTGGCTCCCTCCTCTGGAACAGCCTCCCCCTCCCTCTCTGTCGTGAGCCGGCTGTCCTCAAATTCCAGTAGCGCCTTAAGACTCTCCTCTTCACCTCCTTCCACCTTCCCCTCCCTTGCTAAACCCTTCAGTCACTGAGATTGGTGGCCTTGGCCCTCATGTGTCCTCTTGCCTCATGGCCATTTTACCAGTCACCTGCAGCCCCTCCCACTCCTAGCACTTGCCCTTGGGCACCCATTGGTCTGTGTTCCCACACAGGACTGCAATTTGTATCGGCAGATGAGCATTCTTTCTATGCGACCCCTGCCTAGCACTTTACTGGAACTCACCCCATGGCACTTCGCCCCCCCCCCCGCTCCCAGGGGGATCTCCTCAGAACTTACCCCCCCCCCAACCCCACCTCTCTCTCTCTCTGCACTTGCACGATCCGAATGCTCACAAGGCCTAGTAGGACCATCTCTATTGTGTTCATTATTGTATTCTACTGCCTTTGTTCCCATGTTCCATGTGGGCGCTTTGAAACACATTTTCTTGCTGTATAAGCGCAATGCACAATAAATAAATAAATGAAATAAGTCGGGTTAAAAACAAGCATTGGCAAAGTCACTGGTTTTGACTTGTGTCTAAGTTTTAAGCATTTGCAAGGTACTGCTATTATATAACCAGGTAGTGCAGCATTTTTGCACCCGCTACCATCAATGGGCAGTTAATACCACCATGGATCTGCCTGGCAAGTGCTTTTCCCTTGCCTACACGAAAGCCCGAAATGCAGGCATTGAGAGTGCTTTTTTAAATTTAAATGGATAATCTTGTTTACAGATAATATAATGTATAGGCAAGCAATCATAAGATGCACGCTTTAAGAGTATATTTATTGTGGCGTGTGCTGAATGTGGAATTCTCTGTGATTTTCTTTGTAAGGTGTGTTTGGGATGAACTGACTTCATAGAGCACAAAAAAAAAGACTGTGTCTCACTGTCTTGCCCAGGCTGGTTTACAGTGGCTATTCACAGGCGCGAACCCACTACTGATCAGCACGGGGGTTTTGACCTGCTCCGTTTCCGACCTGGGCCGATTCACCCCGCCTTAGACAACCTGGTTATTCAGTGCTCCCACAGAATCACCATATCGATGCCAAACTTAGTGTGGACACCCGATCGACATAGCACACAGCAGCCCAGAACTCCTGGACTCAAGTGATCCGACAGCCTCAGCCTCCCAAGTGGCTGGGATTACAGGCACACGCCACAGCACCCGGCCAGAGTTGCTTGCTGTATTGCTGTATTAGAGGTTCTTTGATGTGACATCAGAGGAGGGCTGACTCCAACTACTGGCCTTTGGAAGCAGTGCACATGGCTTTCTGGTTAGTTAGGCAATAACTAAGAGTATCACCAAGCCAAAATCCAGAAGGGATGATAAACATTCTCATCATCTGATCGCTTGCTCCATCAGTGGTTAGTCTCTCTGATATTGTACCTGGTGTTGCGGGGATGAGGCGATTTCTTCCTGCTTTCATTAGGTCGTGCAGTTACAGTTACCCCAGAATCAGAATCCCCTCTAGTCACCCCGCCCCCAATGTCTTGGTTGTCTAAACTGTTTCTTCATTCTTTAGTATGATTGTGAGTTGTCTCCCTAAAGTAACTGAAGAGAACTTCAATCCATTAGAGCAACTAGTGGCAATAGATTATTGACAGGGAAGAATCAGGACACATTCCGTGGCTGATTTTCCAGGGTGTTACCCCCAAAATCTTGTGATTTCTGATCAGGTGTTAATCATTGGGGAATATACACAAAGAGGAGGCCGCAAGGGAGGCGAGCATTAGGTGAGCAGAGCCGAGGACAGCAGACCTGCACAGCAGACGTATGGGGTGGCCCAGAACTCGGGAACAAGAAACACTGGGCATGCTATCAAAAGATTTTTTACCTGGAAATTCTCATTCGTGATTGGCTGGACTGAGTCTGAATGTTTGCAAATTGGTGCAAGCTTATGTAAGGTGCGGGTTACATGTTTCTATATATTTTTAGTTTGGACTAATAGGTTTGGCGTTTGCGACACCTATAAGCCAAAATTATGGCATTAGAGTACAGATAGGGAGAAATGTCATTTGAGGAGTGATCTCTTTCCTCGGTTGGCTCCCTCCTCTGGAACAGCCTCCCCCTCCCTCTCTGTCGTGAGCCGGCTCTCCTCAAATTCCAGTAGCGCCTTAAGACTCTCCTCTTCACCTCCTTCCACCTTCCCCTCCCTTGCTAAACCCTTCAGTCACTGAGATTGGTGGCCTTGGCCCTCATGTGTCCTCTTGCCTCATGGCCATTTTACCAGTCACCTGCAGCCCCTCCCACTCCTAGCACTTGCCCTTGGGCACCCATTGGTCTGTGTTCCCACACAGGACTGCAATTTGTGTCGGCAGATGAGCATTCTTTCTATGCGACCCCTGCCTAGCACTTTACTGGAACTCACCCCATGGCACTTCGCCCCCCCCCCCCGCTCCCAGGGGGATCTCCTCAGAAGTTACCCCCCCCCCAAACCCCCCCCTCTCTCTCTCTGCACTTGCACGATCCGAATGCTCACAAGGCCTAGTAGGACCATCTCTATTGTGTTCATTATTGTATTCTACTGCCTTTGTTCCCATGTTCCATGTGGGCGCTTTGAAACACATTTTTTTGCTGTATAAGCGCAATGCACAATAAATAAATAAATGAAATAAGTCGGGTTAAAAACAAGCATTGGCAAAGTCACTGGTTTTGACTTGTGTCTAAGTTTTAAGCATTTGCAAGGTACTGCTATTATATAACCAGGTAGTGCAGCATTTTTGCACCCGCTACCATCAATGGGCAGTTAATACCACCATGGATCTGCCTGGCAAGTGCTTTTCCCTTGCCTACACGAAAGCCCGAAATGCAGGCATTGAGAGTGCTTTTTTAAATTTAAATGGATAATCTTGTTTACAGATAATATAATGTATAGGCAAGCAATCATAAGATGCACGCTTTAAGAGTATATTTATTCTGGCGTGTGCTGAATGTGGAATTCTCTGTGATTTTCTTTGTAAGGTGTGTTTGGGATGAACTGACTTCATAGAGCACAAAAAAAAGACTGTGTCTCACTGTCTTGCCCAGGCTGGTTTACAGTGGCTATTCACAGGCGCGAACCCACTACTGATCAGCACGGGGGTTTTGACCTGCTCCGTTTCCGACCTGGGCCGATTCACCCCGCCTTAGACAACCTGGTTATTCAGTGCTCCCACAGAATCACCATATCGATGCCAAACTTAGTGTGGACACCCGATCGACATAGCACACAGCAGCCCAGAACTCCTGGACTCAAGTGATCCGACAGCCTCAGCCTCCCAAGTGGCTGGGATTACAGGCACACGCCACAGCACCCGGCCAGAGTTGCTTGCTGTATTGCTGTATTAGAGGTTCTTTGATGTGACATCAGAGGAGGGCTGACTCCAACTACTGGCCTTTGGAAGCAGTGCACATGGCTTTCTGGTTAGTTAGGCAATAACTAAGAGTATCACCAAGCCAAAATCCAGAAGGGATGATAAACATTCTCATCATCTGATCGCTTGCTCCATCAGTGGTTAGTCTCTCTGATATTGTACCTGGTGTTGCGGGGATGAGGCGATTTCTTCCTGCTTTCATTAGGTCGTGCAGTTACAGTTACCCCAGAATCAGAATCCCCTCTAGTCACCCCGCCCCCAATGTCTTGGTTGTCTAAACTGTTTCTTCATTCTTTAGTATGATTGTGAGTTGTCTCCCTAAAGTAACTGAAGAGAACTTCAATCCATTAGAGCAACTAGTGGCAATAGATTATTGACAGGGAAGAATCAGGACACATTCCGTGGCTGATTTTCCAGGGTGTTACCCCCAAAATCTTGTGATTTCTGATCAGGTGTTAATCATTGGGGAATATACACAAAGAGGAGGCCGCAAGGGAGGCGAGCATTAGGTGAGCAGAGCCGAGGACAGCAGACCTGCACAGCAGACGTATGGGGTGGCCCAGAACTCGGGAACAAGAAACACTGGGCATGCTATCAAAAGATTTTTTACCTGGAAATTCTCATTCGTGATTGGCTGGACTGAGTCTGAATGTTTGCAAATTGGTGCAAGCTTATGTAAGGTGCGGGTTACATGTTTCTATATATTTTTAGTTTGGACTAATAGGTTTGGCGTTTGCGACACCTATAAGCCAAAATTATGGCATTAGAGTACAGATAGGGAGAAATGTCATTTGAGGAGTGATCTCTTTCCTCGGTTGGCTCCCTCCTCTGGAACAGCCTCCCCCTCCCTCTCTGTCGTGAGCCGGCTGTCCTCAAATTCCAGTAGCGCCTTAAGACTCTCCTCTTCACCTCCTTCCACCTTCCCCTCCCTTGCTAAACCCTTCAGTCACTGAGATTGGTGGCCTTGGCCCTCATGTGTCCTCTTGCCTCATGGCCATTTTACCAGTCACCTGCAGCCCCTCCCACTCCTAGCACTTGCCCTTGGGCACCCATTGGTCTGTGTTCCCACACAGGACTGCAATTTGTATCGGCAGATGAGCATTCTTTCTATGCGACCCCTGCCTAGCACTTTACTGGAACTCACCCCATGGCACTTCGCCCCCCCCCCGCTCCCAGGGGGATCTCCTCAGAACTTACCCCCCCCCCAACCCCACCTCTCTCTCTCTCTGCACTTGCACGATCCGAATGCTCACAAGGCCTAGTAGGACCATCTCTATTGTGTTCATTATTGTATTCTACTGCCTTTGTTCCCATGTTCCATGTGGGCGCTTTGAAACACATTTTCTTGCTGTATAAGCGCAATGCACAATAAATAAATAAATGAAATAAGTCGGGTTAAAAACAAGCATTGGCAAAGTCACTGGTTTTGACTTGTGTCTAAGTTTTAAGCATTTGCAAGGTACTGCTATTATATAACCAGGTAGTGCAGCATTTTTGCACCCGCTACCATCAATGGGCAGTTAATACCACCATGGATCTGCCTGGCAAGTGCTTTTCCCTTGCCTACACGAAAGCCCGAAATGCAGGCATTGAGAGTGCTTTTTTAAATTTAAATGGATAATCTTGTTTACAGATAATATAATGTATAGGCAAGCAATCATAAGATGCACGCTTTAAGAGTATATTTATTGTGGCGTGTGCTGAATGTGGAATTCTCTGTGATTTTCTTTGTAAGGTGTGTTTGGGATGAACTGACTTCATAGAGCACAAAAAAAAAGACTGTGTCTCACTGTCTTGCCCAGGCTGGTTTACAGTGGCTATTCACAGGCGCGAACCCACTACTGATCAGCACGGGGGTTTTGACCTGCTCCGTTTCCGACCTGGGCCGATTCACCCCGCCTTAGACAACCTGGTTATTCAGTGCTCCCACAGAATCACCATATCGATGCCAAACTTAGTGTGGACACCCGATCGACATAGCACACAGCAGCCCAGAACTCCTGGACTCAAGTGATCCGACAGCCTCAGCCTCCCAAGTGGCTGGGATTACAGGCACACGCCACAGCACCCGGCCAGAGTTGCTTGCTGTATTGCTGTATTAGAGGTTCTTTGATGTGACATCAGAGGAGGGCTGACTCCAACTACTGGCCTTTGGAAGCAGTGCACATGGCTTTCTGGTTAGTTAGGCAATAACTAAGAGTATCACCAAGCCAAAATCCAGAAGGGATGATAAACATTCTCATCATCTGATCGCTTGCTCCATCAGTGGTTAGTCTCTCTGATATTGTACCTGGTGTTGCGGGGATGAGGCGATTTCTTCCTGCTTTCATTAGGTCGTGCAGTTACAGTTACCCCAGAATCAGAATCCCCTCTAGTCACCCCGCCCCCAATGTCTTGGTTGTCTAAACTGTTTCTTCATTCTTTAGTATGATTGTGAGTTGTCTCCCTAAAGTAACTGAAGAGAACTTCAATCCATTAGAGCAACTAGTGGCAATAGATTATTGACAGGGAAGAATCAGGACACATTCCGTGGCTGATTTTCCAGGGTGTTACCCCCAAAACCTTGTGATTTCTGATCAGGTGTTAATCATTGGGGAATATACACAAAGAGGAGGCCGCAAGGGAGGCGAGCATTAGGTGAGCAGAGCCGAGGACAGCAGACCTGCACAGCAGACGTATGGGGTGGCCCAGAACTCGGGAACAAGAAACACTGGGCATGCTATCAAAAGATTTTTTACCTGGAAATTCTCATTCGTGATTGGCTGGACTGAGTCTGAATGTTTGCAAATTGGTGCAAGCTTATGTAAGGTGCGGGTTACATGTTTCTATATATTTTTAGTTTGGACTAGTAGGTTTGGCGTTTGCGACACCTATAAGCCAAAATTATGGCATTAGAGTACAGATAGGGAGAAATGTCATTTGAGGAGTGATCTCTTTCCTCGGTTGGCTCCCTCCTCTGGAACAGCCTCCCCCTCCCTCTCTGTCGTGAGCCGGATCTCCTCAAATTCCAGTAGCTCCTTAAGACTCTCCTCTTCACCTCCTTCCACCTTCCCCTCCCTTGCTAAACCCTTCAGTCACTGAGATTGGTGGCCTTGGCCCTCATGTGTCCTCTTGCCTCATGGCCATTTTACCAGTCACCTGCAGCCCCTCCCACTCCTAGCACTTGCCCTTGGGCACCCATTGGTCTGTGTTCCCACACAGGACTGCAATTTGTATCGGCAGATGAGCATTCTTTCTATGCGACCCCTGCCTAGCACTTTACTGGAACTCACCCCATGGCACTTCGCCCCCCCCCCCGCTCCCAGGGGGATCTCCTCAGAACTTACCCCCCCCCCAACCCCACCTCTCTCTCTCTCTGCACTTGCACGATCCGAATGCTCACAAGGCCTAGTAGGACCATCTCTATTGTGTTCATTATTGTATTCTACTGCCTTTGTTCCCATGTTCCATGTGGGCGCTTTGAAACACATTTTCTTGCTGTATAAGCGCAATGCACAATAAATAAATAAATGAAATAAGTCGGGTTAAAAACAAGCATTGGCAAAGTCACTGGTTTTGACTTGTGTCTAAGTTTTAAGCATTTGCAAGGTACTGCTATTATATAACCAGGTAGTGCAGCATTTTTGCACCCGCTACCATCAATGGGCAGTTAATACCACCATGGATCTGCCTGGCAAGTGCTTTTCCCTTGCCTACACGAAAGCCCGAAATGCAGGCATTGAGAGTGCTTTTTTAAATTTAAATGGATAATCTTGTTTACAGATAATATAATGTATAGGCAAGCAATCATAAGATGCACGCTTTAAGAGTATATTTATTGTGGCGTGTGCTGAATGTGGAATTCTCTGTGATTTTCTTTGTAAGGTGTGTTTGGGATGAACTGACTTCATAGAGCACAAAAAAAAAGACTGTGTCTCACTGTCTTGCCCAGGCTGGTTTACAGTGGCTATTCACAGGCGCGAACCCACTACTGATCAGCACGGGGGTTTTGACCTGCTCCGTTTCCGACCTGGGCCGATTCACCCCGCCTTAGACAACCTGGTTATTCAGTGCTCCCACAGAATCACCATATCGATGCCAAACTTAGTGTGGACACCCGATCGACATAGCACACAGCAGCCCAGAACTCCTGGACTCAAGTGATCCGACAGCCTCAGCCTCCCAAGTGGCTGGGATTACAGGCACACGCCACAGCACCCGGCCAGAGTTGCTTGCTGTATTGCTGTATTAGAGGTTCTTTGATGTGACATCAGAGGAGGGCTGACTCCAACTACTGGCCTTTGGAAGCAGTGCACATGGCTTTCTGGTTAGTTAGGCAATAACTAAGAGTATCACCAAGCCAAAATCCAGAAGGGATGATAAACATTCTCATCATCTGATCGCTTGCTCCATCAGTGGTTAGTCTCTCTGATATTGTACCTGGTGTTGCGGGGATGAGGCGATTTCTTCCTGCTTTCATTAGGTCGTGCAGTTACAGTTACCCCAGAATCAGAATCCCCTCTAGTCACCCCGCCCCCAATGTCTTGGTTGTCTAAACTGTTTCTTCATTCTTTAGTATGATTGTGAGTTGTCTCCCTAAAGTAACTGAAGAGAACTTCAATCCATTAGAGCAACTAGTGGCAATAGATTATTGACAGGGAAGAATCAGGACACATTCCGTGGCTGATTTTCCAGGGTGTTACCCCCAAAATCTTGTGATTTCTGATCAGGTGTTAATCATTGGGGAATATACACAAAGAGGAGGCCGCAAGGGAGGCGAGCATTAGGTGAGCAGAGCCGAGGACAGCAGACCTGCACAGCAGACGTATGGGGTGGCCCAGAACTCGGGAACAAGAAACACTGGGCATGCTATCAAAAGATTTTTTACCTGGAAATTCTCATTCGTGATTGGCTGGACTGAGTCTGAATGTTTGCAAATTGGTGCAAGCTTATGTAAGGTGCGGGTTACATGTTTCTATATATTTTTAGTTTGGACTAATAGGTTTGGCGTTTGCGACACCTATAAGCCAAAATTATGGCATTAGAGTACAGATAGGGAGAAATGTCATTTGAGGAGTGATCTCTTTCCTCGGTTGGCTCCCTCCTCTGGAACAGCCTCCCCCTCCCTCTCTGTCGTGAGCCGGCTCTCCTCAAATTCCAGTAGCGCCTTAAGACTCTCCTCTTCACCTCCTTCCACCTTCCCCTCCCTTGCTAAACCCTTCAGTCACTGAGATTGGTGGCCTTGGCCCTCATGTGTCCTCTTGCCTCATGGCCATTTTACCAGTCACCTGCAGCCCCTCCCACTCCTAGCACTTGCCCTTGGGCACCCATTGGTCTGTGTTCCCACACAGGACTGCAATTTGTGTCGGCAGATGAGCATTCTTTCTATGCGACCCCTGCCTAGCACTTTACTGGAACTCACCCCATGGCACTTCGCCCCCCCCCCCCGCTCCCAGGGGGATCTCCTCAGAAGTTACCCCCCCCCCAAACCCCCCCCTCTCTCTCTCTGCACTTGCACGATCCGAATGCTCACAAGGCCTAGTAGGACCATCTCTATTGTGTTCATTATTGTATTCTACTGCCTTTGTTCCCATGTTCCATGTGGGCGCTTTGAAACACATTTTTTTGCTGTATAAGCGCAATGCACAATAAATAAATAAATGAAATAAGTCGGGTTAAAAACAAGCATTGGCAAAGTCACTGGTTTTGACTTGTGTCTAAGTTTTAAGCATTTGCAAGGTACTGCTATTATATAACCAGGTAGTGCAGCATTTTTGCACCCGCTACCATCAATGGGCAGTTAATACCACCATGGATCTGCCTGGCAAGTGCTTTTCCCTTGCCTACACGAAAGCCCGAAATGCAGGCATTGAGAGTGCTTTTTTAAATTTAAATGGATAATCTTGTTTACAGATAATATAATGTATAGGCAAGCAATCATAAGATGCACGCTTTAAGAGTATATTTATTCTGGCGTGTGCTGAATGTGGAATTCTCTGTGATTTTCTTTGTAAGGTGTGTTTGGGATGAACTGACTTCATAGAGCACAAAAAAAAGACTGTGTCTCACTGTCTTGCCCAGGCTGGTTTACAGTGGCTATTCACAGGCGCGAACCCACTACTGATCAGCACGGGGGTTTTGACCTGCTCCGTTTCCGACCTGGGCCGATTCACCCCGCCTTAGACAACCTGGTTATTCAGTGCTCCCACAGAATCACCATATCGATGCCAAACTTAGTGTGGACACCCGATCGACATAGCACACAGCAGCCCAGAACTCCTGGACTCAAGTGATCCGACAGCCTCAGCCTCCCAAGTGGCTGGGATTACAGGCACACGCCACAGCACCCGGCCAGAGTTGCTTGCTGTATTGCTGTATTAGAGGTTCTTTGATGTGACATCAGAGGAGGGCTGACTCCAACTACTGGCCTTTGGAAGCAGTGCACATGGCTTTCTGGTTAGTTAGGCAATAACTAAGAGTATCACCAAGCCAAAATCCAGAAGGGATGATAAACATTCTCATCATCTGATCGCTTGCTCCATCAGTGGTTAGTCTCTCTGATATTGTACCTGGTGTTGCGGGGATGAGGCGATTTCTTCCTGCTTTCATTAGGTCGTGCAGTTACAGTTACCCCAGAATCAGAATCCCCTCTAGTCACCCCGCCCCCAATGTCTTGGTTGTCTAAACTGTTTCTTCATTCTTTAGTATGATTGTGAGTTGTCTCCCTAAAGTAACTGAAGAGAACTTCAATCCATTAGAGCAACTAGTGGCAATAGATTATTGACAGGGAAGAATCAGGACACATTCCGTGGCTGATTTTCCAGGGTGTTACCCCCAAAATCTTGTGATTTCTGATCAGGTGTTAATCATTGGGGAATATACACAAAGAGGAGGCCGCAAGGGAGGCGAGCATTAGGTGAGCAGAGCCGAGGACAGCAGACCTGCACAGCAGACGTATGGGGTGGCCCAGAACTCGGGAACAAGAAACACTGGGCATGCTATCAAAAGATTTTTTACCTGGAAATTCTCATTCGTGATTGGCTGGACTGAGTCTGAATGTTTGCAAATTGGTGCAAGCTTATGTAAGGTGCGGGTTACATGTTTCTATATATTTTTAGTTTGGACTAATAGGTTTGGCGTTTGCGACACCTATAAGCCAAAATTATGGCATTAGAGTACAGATAGGGAGAAATGTCATTTGAGGAGTGATCTCTTTCCTCGGTTGGCTCCCTCCTCTGGAACAGCCTCCCCCTCCCTCTCTGTCGTGAGCCGGCTGTCCTCAAATTCCAGTAGCGCCTTAAGACTCTCCTCTTCACCTCCTTCCACCTTCCCCTCCCTTGCTAAACCCTTCAGTCACTGAGATTGGTGGCCTTGGCCCTCATGTGTCCTCTTGCCTCATGGCCATTTTACCAGTCACCTGCAGCCCCTCCCACTCCTAGCACTTGCCCTTGGGCACCCATTGGTCTGTGTTCCCACACAGGACTGCAATTTGTATCGGCAGATGAGCATTCTTTCTATGCGACCCCTGCCTAGCACTTTACTGGAACTCACCCCATGGCACTTCGCCCCCCCCCCGCTCCCAGGGGGATCTCCTCAGAACTTACCCCCCCCCCAACCCCACCTCTCTCTCTCTCTGCACTTGCACGATCCGAATGCTCACAAGGCCTAGTAGGACCATCTCTATTGTGTTCATTATTGTATTCTACTGCCTTTGTTCCCATGTTCCATGTGGGCGCTTTGAAACACATTTTCTTGCTGTATAAGCGCAATGCACAATAAATAAATAAATGAAATAAGTCGGGTTAAAAACAAGCATTGGCAAAGTCACTGGTTTTGACTTGTGTCTAAGTTTTAAGCATTTGCAAGGTACTGCTATTATATAACCAGGTAGTGCAGCATTTTTGCACCCGCTACCATCAATGGGCAGTTAATACCACCATGGATCTGCCTGGCAAGTGCTTTTCCCTTGCCTACACGAAAGCCCGAAATGCAGGCATTGAGAGTGCTTTTTTAAATTTAAATGGATAATCTTGTTTACAGATAATATAATGTATAGGCAAGCAATCATAAGATGCACGCTTTAAGAGTATATTTATTGTGGCGTGTGCTGAATGTGGAATTCTCTGTGATTTTCTTTGTAAGGTGTGTTTGGGATGAACTGACTTCATAGAGCACAAAAAAAAAGACTGTGTCTCACTGTCTTGCCCAGGCTGGTTTACAGTGGCTATTCACAGGCGCGAACCCACTACTGATCAGCACGGGGGTTTTGACCTGCTCCGTTTCCGACCTGGGCCGATTCACCCCGCCTTAGACAACCTGGTTATTCAGTGCTCCCACAGAATCACCATATCGATGCCAAACTTAGTGTGGACACCCGATCGACATAGCACACAGCAGCCCAGAACTCCTGGACTCAAGTGATCCGACAGCCTCAGCCTCCCAAGTGGCTGGGATTACAGGCACACGCCACAGCACCCGGCCAGAGTTGCTTGCTGTATTGCTGTATTAGAGGTTCTTTGATGTGACATCAGAGGAGGGCTGACTCCAACTACTGGCCTTTGGAAGCAGTGCACATGGCTTTCTGGTTAGTTAGGCAATAACTAAGAGTATCACCAAGCCAAAATCCAGAAGGGATGATAAACATTCTCATCATCTGATCGCTTGCTCCATCAGTGGTTAGTCTCTCTGATATTGTACCTGGTGTTGCGGGGATGAGGCGATTTCTTCCTGCTTTCATTAGGTCGTGCAGTTACAGTTACCCCAGAATCAGAATCCCCTCTAGTCACCCCGCCCCCAATGTCTTGGTTGTCTAAACTGTTTCTTCATTCTTTAGTATGATTGTGAGTTGTCTCCCTAAAGTAACTGAAGAGAACTTCAATCCATTAGAGCAACTAGTGGCAATAGATTATTGACAGGGAAGAATCAGGACACATTCCGTGGCTGATTTTCCAGGGTGTTACCCCCAAAACCTTGTGATTTCTGATCAGGTGTTAATCATTGGGGAATATACACAAAGAGGAGGCCGCAAGGGAGGCGAGCATTAGGTGAGCAGAGCCGAGGACAGCAGACCTGCACAGCAGACGTATGGGGTGGCCCAGAACTCGGGAACAAGAAACACTGGGCATGCTATCAAAAGATTTTTTACCTGGAAATTCTCATTCGTGATTGGCTGGACTGAGTCTGAATGTTTGCAAATTGGTGCAAGCTTATGTAAGGTGCGGGTTACATGTTTCTATATATTTTTAGTTTGGACTAGTAGGTTTGGCGTTTGCGACACCTATAAGCCAAAATTATGGCATTAGAGTACAGATAGGGAGAAATGTCATTTGAGGAGTGATCTCTTTCCTCGGTTGGCTCCCTCCTCTGGAACAGCCTCCCCCTCCCTCTCTGTCGTGAGCCGGATCTCCTCAAATTCCAGTAGCTCCTTAAGACTCTCCTCTTCACCTCCTTCCACCTTCCCCTCCCTTGCTAAACCCTTCAGTCACTGAGATTGGTGGCCTTGGCCCTCATGTGTCCTCTTGCCTCATGGCCATTTTACCAGTCACCTGCAGCCCCTCCCACTCCTAGCACTTGCCCTTGGGCACCCATTGGTCTGTGTTCCCACACAGGACTGCAATTTGTATCGGCAGATGAGCATTCTTTCTATGCGACCCCTGCCTAGCACTTTACTGGAACTCACCCCATGGCACTTCGCCCCCCCCCCCCGCTCCCAGGGGGATCTCCTCAGAACTTACCCCCCCCCAACCCCCCCTCTCTCTCTCTCTGCACTTGCACGATCCGAATGCTCACAAGGCCTAGTAGGACCATCTCTATTGTGTTCATTATTGTATTCTACTGCCTTTGTTCCCATGTTCCATGTGGGCGCTTTGAAACACATTTTCTTGCTGTATAAGCGCAATGCACAATAAATAAATAAATGAAATAAGTCGGGTTAAAAACAAGCATTGGCAAAGTCACTGGTTTTGACTTGTGTCTATGTTTTAAGCATTTGCAAGGTACTGCTATTATATAACCAGGTAGTGCAGCATTTTTGCACCCGCTACCATCAATGGGCAGTTAATACCACCATGGATCTGCCTGGCAAGTGCCTTTCCCTTGCCTACACGAAAGCCCGAAATGCAGGCATTGAGAATGCTTTTTTAAATTTAAATGGATAATCTTGTTTACAGATAATATAATGTATAGGCAAGCAATCATAAGATGCACGCTTTAAGAGTATATTTATTGTGGCGTGTGCTGAATGTGGAATTCTCTGTGATTTTCTTTGTAAGGTGTGTTTGGGATGAACTGACTTCATAGAGCACAAAAAAAAAGACTGTGTCTCACTGTCTTGCCCAGGCTGGTTTACAGTGGCTATTCACAGGCGCGAACCCACTACTGATCAGCACGGGGGTTTTGACCTGCTCCGTTTCCGACCTGGGCCGATTCACCCCGCCTTAGACAACCTGGTTATTCAGTGCTTCCACAGAACCACCATATCGATGCCAAACTTAGTGTGGACACCCGATCGACATAGCACACAGCAGCCCAGAACTCCTGGACTCAAGTGATCCGACAGCCTCAGCCTCCCAAGTAGCTAGGATTACAGGCACACGCCACAGCACCCGGCGAGAATTGCGGGCTGTATTGCCCTGTTAGTGGTTCTTTGGTGTGACGTCAGAGGAGGGCTGACTCCACCTGCTCGCCTTTGGAAACAGTGCAGTGGCTTTCTTGTAGAGTACACATAAACATAGAAGATATGGCAGCCATATTTGAAATATAATCAACACGCTCTAAGTGGAACAACCGTAATAAACAAATACGCTTTAAAGATTAGTACAACATACTTTTTTAAAGTTACATATAATACCCTTGATGTATTTGTCATCCTCATTAATAGAATATTTTTCTCTAAGAAAAAAAATCATATTGAATGAGCCACAGTTGAAGTTAAATACTCATTATAAAGCCTTGTGTTGCGGGCGCTTCTTTCATTACTAATAGATTCCATCTTCTGAATACGCAAATGCCCTATTTCCACAGTAAAGAACGGGCTACTCCTCTCCGGCAGTATGTGCCGGCCACATCGTCAGCCGGAAGCGCCTTCCCCGCTGTGTAAGCCGGGAGAGAACTTCAGAGTTTATCATCTGACGCTTGGCCCCGCCTCTTCCTTTTCGCGATCTGAGAAAGAACAAGATGGGTCACCAGCAACTGTACTGGAGCCACCCGAGGAAATACGGACAGGGGTGCAGAGCCTGGTTAGTGACGGGAGATGGCGGGCAGCGTGGGTTCTGATTCTAAGATGCTTTCCTAGGGCTGGATGGCACGGCGGAGCCGTTTTCTGTGAGGCGAGTGCCCAGAAGGATGCGGCCGCGTGGAGTGCTTAATGGCGGCGGTGCTATTCACCACTGCGTGCCGACAGTTTGCTTAGTTTGAAGTGGGCGGAAATCATTGTCACGTTGCTAGGGTTGCTGCTTTGGTGCTTCCAACCCGCAGGCTCTACAGTACGGGCAACCTATGTGCACACATGTCACTAAGTGGAACGATCAGATACTTGCCCATTTGGTATTGGCATCCTCGAATACACTTTTTTTTTTTGCTTGCACTGTTAAGCATCGGGGTTCTTCACAAAACGGGTTCTGGCCTGTGACTTTATTTGGACCTGTGAATAAGGGCTGGAGAGCGCGCGTGTGCATGTTCTTTCCGGGTTACTGTTTAAAAGTCACACCCGCGTTTTGTTGGGCTTGTCATGTACTTTTGTTTGTTCGTGCAGACAGGAGCGCAACATTTCCCCACCGAATTTGTAGGCTCAATCGTTTTGCGCGAACTCTGGCGCATTGTGAATTCCGCTGAGACTGTAATTCAGACCCCGGTATTTCCAGTAATCGGCAGGGATGAGATGCCATAGACACACTGCTTTACATTTACGTACAGTTTTGTTCCACATGTAGAGGGATTATTCTGTCAGTAGCGAGCACTCGTTTCGAAAATTCCAGGCTACTTGTAAAACGGGTCATTTGTGTTTTTTGATTGTTATACTGTTATCAACGTAGACCCCATAGTGTTCTTAGAATGCCCCACTTTTTAAAGTGGTTCACAGTGGACCAGCGTTTAAAAGTGCAGCCTACTTAAATGGCACCGCCGGGGGCTGAGCGTAAGCACCAGTGGACCGTTCACTGGTGCTTACGCTCAGCCCCCGGCGGTACCATTTAAGTAGGCTGCACTTTTAAACGCTGGTCCAGTGTCACAGCCACTTGGACCCCCATTCAGTTGAGCTATAGACATGTTTCAATATGCGGGTGTTAATTATTGGTCTTTAAAGGAATTGATTGGCCACATTACACAAATTGAGATGATTGTAAGTTATGTATGTTCGAAATAACTTAAATCCAGACGTGTCGTACGGTGGAGTATAACACTACATACGTTGCTAGCGGCATTTATGTCACAAGTCACGGGAATAACTTTTATAGCACGTCTTTTATAAATTAAAGTTTGCAAAATCATGAACCGATTCGTATGATCGCCACACTAGATGTACAATGTTGGTACAGCCGGGTGCTAACTTTTTTTTTTCTCTTGCAGCCGCGTGTGCGCAAATAAGCACGGACTGATTCGCAAGTATGGTCTGAACATGTGTCGCCAGTGTTTCAGGCAGTATGCCAAAGACATAGGCTTTGTGAAGGTAAGCTGTTTCCGTTTTTTACGTTGTTTCGTTTCCTTGTTTAGTTGTGAGCATGCGTTAGATAATTGCTAGTATTTTTGTCCATTATTTTAGGATTTCGTTGTCTAGTAATCCAGCCAGCATACTTTTCTACTGGGTGGTCATTGCATGTGCGTAAAACGCCTTCCTCATTTCGTTCTTCCTTGACGTTACATCATGGATCCTTTTATTTTATGGCCACCCCCACATGGCTATTGCATGTTAAGGTGCTCAGGTCATGCAGGGGGAAGTGTATGGGGCCTCATTCTAGTGTTTCGTCCTGGGAGCCATGGGGCCTGATTAGCAGAAGTTATTCATCGAACAGTAATATTGAAAAACGCTTTGTACATTGCCTACATGTTACAGAATTGGCTCAGCTAGAGTGGGTCCCCTGTTAAGCAGTCCAAAAACAGCAGTACTTTTAGTGTACGTTTGCAACCACGTAAGTGTAACACTGTTAGGAAAGGTGGTTAAAGAAATCTGATCGCTTGCTCACCTTGGCGTCACGACTCCACATCTTCTGTCAGAAGAGGACAGTAGGTGCATCCTCCAAAGAGTTTGACTGGGCCATCAGGGAATTCAGCTCGGCACACTTCAGCCAAATGTACAACGCATGTACACTGCTCCGCCAGTTGAGTCACCTGGACGGTAGAAGTTTACATGTTTTTGGCAGGTGTCCTAATTAGTCCATAGAAAGGGACTTTAAAAGTTTGGTGGGTGGGTGACTTGTGCCTGCAGCCTCACTTGGGAAAACTGCCCATCTCTGAAATCCAGAATCTACTGGCGAAAGAAGCAGATACGCAGGGTCTCTCCAAACCGGAGGAGTGGGGGTCCATTGTTTTCCTTGTATGAAAACCTGCAGCATAACTTCAGGCGATTCTGATAATCAAGCACAGTTTTTGGCAAACTTCCATTTCAGGGTGGGAACACCAGAGCAGATCCTTCCATTGGTTATCTGGATGGCCTCAGATTCTGAAGGGCCCTTATCTCAATGTTACCCTCTGAGTTGAAGATCAGAGGTGCCTTAGATAGTCCAAGGCCAGTTTTTCCAGGCCACCACCCTCCAGTTCAGCCTTTGATCAAGAGATTTACCAAGATCTTTCTACCTCCTGGTGTGATATCTAAATATTGGCTTGCCTTGGTTCAGTCTCATCTAAGAGACAGACCAGTGTTGGCTTTTTGCTATTGAAGGCCCTTAAATTGTTAGAGAAGGCTAGTCAAGAAAAAACGTTTTTTTTTTTTTTTTTTTTAAGCATATAGAGTAAATAAATACAGACTTTTGCTTGTTTCGCTCACTTACAAGGCCAAACCATATCTTGAAGTCTTCCTTATATTTCTATGGCATTTCCTCCCATACTTGCCACTTTTTAATTGTTTGTTCAAGTCCTCTTTGGTTTGGCCTAAGTATAGGCATATATCAAAGGTTATGCTTTTTCCTTCGTCGTGAGATCCTTTTCTATTTCACTGTGTAATTCCTGTTTGTTTTCCAATTTGACCATCATCGTTTGAAGAAAAATTCCAAGAGCTCTCGTGGTTTTCTGATTTGGGTTAACGTACAAAGTTTCCCACCATAAATCAGAATTCACCCCGCACGTCGGAGTTAATGCTGGGTGTAGGAATAAATCTCTTGCTAATCTTAGTTCAGGACAAAACATTATGTGTTTTAGAGATTCCACTTCCTGCTCGCAGAGCCGGCACATGTTATCACTTACTGTGCCGTATTTTTTCAAGTTTGTTTTTGTTCTTAGGATATTTAATCTAAATCGAAAGATTAGATCCCGATGAATAGGATTCCCACTCTTTTTCAGATAGCTAGGTAGAGTTTTTGGTACTGATCTGAGATTGTTTGAGAGAGTGTGAGATTTGGAATTGGCGCGAGCAGTTTCTGTTTTATCCCAGTCAGCACACAGTAACGCAATCTTCACCCTTTTAGGGTTATTGCCTAGTGTGTCCTCAGGAATATTTAAGTTCTGTAAGAGATCTTTACATTTTTCTTTCCAACTAGACAGTGGCCAGAATTGCGCTTTTATATTTTCGTCCTTTAAGATTTCATATTGAGGTGGACATTCTTTGATTAGTGTCTTTCTGAATGTTAATAGGGCTTTCCATATGATTGTGGCCTGCAAGGAGTACAAGCCCAGTTCATGTCGTATTATAATCATTGGGACACATTGAGGTAGTCTCATTAGTCTTCTCCAAAATGTAGCTTCGACCTTACTCCAAAATTCTGATGGTATTCTGAGTGCTGTATCTCCGGCATAAGCAACAGACGGAATAACTTTTGTGTTATAAAAGTCAACTGTTGGTTGGATCGAAAACTTTCCAAATTTTTGTTTCAAAAAAGCGCTTGTGCCGTTAGTTGACTCATTTTACGCATTATGTGCTCTATCCACGGTCGGTCATTCCAGTCTGCACTTATTATTGCTCCCAGATATTTTGCGCTCGTTGTTATTGGAATAACTTTATTCCCGACATACCATTTGAAAGACTTTTTCTCTCTGGCTCTTGATGTTTTCATTATTAGGATTTCAGATTTTTCAGGATTTATTTCTTGATTATTTTCTTTGACATATGTTTCTAGGGCTTCCAGTTTTTTCTGCAAACTGATTGGGGTCTTATCTATGATGATCAAATCATCTGCGTACAACAGATGGCCCACTGCTAAGGTGCCTATTTTGGGCGAACAGCCTCTCTGTATGACAAGCCGGTCCTTTATCTCCAGAATGTAAAAGTTATAAAGGATCGCTGCCATAGGGCACCCTTGCTTTAGGCCTCTTGTTGTCGGGATCGGTTTGGTTAGGTTACCTTTTTGGTTTAACCTTACTTGGATGCATGTGTCAGTATGCATGGCTTTAATAGCGGCCACGAGATCTTCAGGACATCCCCTTTGCTTTAGCTTTTTCCACAGGATTTGTCTATCCACTTTATCAAAGGCGGCAGCCATGTCTATGCACGCCAGGTAAAGTTTCTGTTTTTCGCAGATGGTTTTAGCCTTTAATAGGTTGAGTACGAGCAGATTTAGCCCGCAGTCAACTTTTTCAACGAACCCTGTCTGCCGATGGTCGTAGTTTCTTGAGTCTATGATCCATTCCTTTAATCTCTTTAAGAGGATACCTGCAAATATTTTGCCTATTACTTCCAACAGAGATATTGGACGATAATTCTCAGGCTTGCATCTATCTCCCTTTTTGTGAATGGGAATAATAATCGCTTTAGTCCAAGATTCCGGTATTTGTTTAGTTTTGATGATTCGTTCAAACAGTACGTAGCACATGTCGGCCCACACTTCAGGTGATTGTTTTAATATGGCGTTTGTTAGGCCATCGGGCCCAGGTGCCCGCGAACTGCTTGCCTTGTTGATTAGTACAATGATTTCCGATTTCTCGAATGGAATGTTCCAAGGAGTCTTGTCCATGATTATTTGCGTCTGAGCCTCTTCTAGCATCTCTTGGCTATACGCTTTTTGGAAATATTGGATCCATTTTCCTTCGTGAATCGGGTTTATCTGTTCTATTCCTTGTGGTACGCTTGTTTGATTCATTAGGGCCCACATGAATTTAGCGTTTTTATTGGCGGTAGCTGACAGCATCTCTTCAGAGTCTCTTTGAAACAGTAAGGCCCTATGAGATTTGGCCCAATTCCGGTAGGCTTTTTTTTAACATTGCCCTTTCTTCACATGCCCCCTCGGTGTTCAGTTTGTTTAGAGCTCTTATCTTTATTGCTAGCTTTGATTTTCTTTCAGCCAGTTCAGAGTTATATTTGTGCGGTCGAGGAATTTTTGGCTGTATCTTGTGGCCCGATTTTACTCTGAAGGTGGAAAGACATGTTTCGTATTCAACTCCCATGTTAGTTGTTAGTTTCCAGCGTTCTATGGTTTTTTTGAGCTTCGATGTCATTTTTGGTGCTATTCGTAATCTGTTAAGGCCATTGTTCGTTTCAACCTTGTAAGGCCAGTTTTTTTGGTAGGCCGATGCACTTTCCTGTGGTTTGATTGTAGGTACACACGTAAGGAGAAGTATTTTGTGGTCGCTTTTGCTTGTTGGAATTATGTTCAGCGAAGAGATTGTTTTGAACGTTTCTCTATCCACAAAGAAATAGTCAAGGGTTGCGTTTTGATTATATGAAGCCCATGTGACTGCTCCTTGTCGGTCGCCGTTCACATTTCCGTTTACCTGCAAGAGGTCTCGACTATTCATCTCCGCTAACCATCTTTTCGTACGCGTTGCTCTCTGTTGTGAGACTCCTCTTTGTTCAACATGAGACTTCTTTATACAGTCTATATTGAGATCACCACAAATGATTAATGTGGGTTTCTCAAATTCGGCTCTCAGTTCGTCAATGTGTTGAAGCACAGTTCCTAGGAACTTCTCTCCATCCTTAGCTTTAGGATTCCAGTAAAGATTAATAATAATTTGATAATGCTTCTTGGATTGATGAAAGCCTCCTTATGTTCTTGAATTATGATTATTTGTATAAGTGGTGAGGGAGTCATAACCCGGAATATATTTCCTTTGTATTCGTTTTTTATCACTGTCAACAGTCCTGCGGAAGGTCTCCCTTTCAGACCTTTATATCCTTTGTTAAGGAAGCATGTGGACCCCCCCATGACTGGGGGTTCTAAAAGCCAGCATTCTTGGATGCAAATGTCTGACGATTGTAATTCCTTATTCAGATGATCTAGCAGATGTCGATGCCCACGAGTATTCCATGACACTATTCGCAGGTTATTTGAGACGTCTCCGCAGTCGATCTAAAGGTTGTTTTTTGTGGATAATGTTCCAGCGAGCCAATTCCAAGGTTTAGTTGTGTCGATTTTTGTCACAAGAGCTGCTTCGCTACCAGCTAAAGGACACAACGCCTTGCATCCTACGTATCCTTTTATTCTCATTCTGAGAGCGGTGGGTCCTCGCAAAATTGTTGGCGAGAACCTTATTGGTTTTGCATTCAAATCGTCTGTTGTCAGGGCGGCCCTTGATGGAGAGTGGCTCGGGGACCGTGGCAAATTATGCAACTGATTTGATCCTTGTTCTTGGTTTTTAGATTCAACCGGTTTGATGTCAAAGCCAAGGGATCTGAGTGCATCAGCAGCTAACCAAATAAGATTCATGATTGCTTTTGAAAACAGATGGAGGCAAATTCGATCGGTTTCGTCTTCTTTAGGAAAAGCCACTATCTTGATGTCTTTAGGCTCAATAACTCGTAGTTGTGGTACGTTATGCAAGAGTCTCATAAGATTTGATCTATTTAAGATCAGACCATCTCTAGCTTTCAACACTCGTTCGACTATGATTATATGGCCTTTCTCCTCCTTTTTACCTCGCTTTTCCGAGGACGCATTGGCTCGGAGTCGATCAGATTGTTTTTTTGTTTCTTTCCTTATGGTTTCTCGTCGAGGCAGATCTTTCTTTTTCTGGTTCTCCTGATTTGAATGGTCCAACATAGCATCCAATAATTGTTTTTGTCTCATTTCGTTTATGCTTTTGCGTTCCAGCAAATCTCTTTTTTCCTGTAAAGTTTTGAATGTTGGTGATTGGGTCTCGCTGTGATTTAGTTCCTCGTTCTCGTCGTCCTGTTGGTCGGCGTTCACTAGGTCTTCTTGACTGGCATAGTCTACAGATCTGTCGCACTCGTGGACCGAGAGTTGCAGGAGGGCATCTATGTCTTCGCTAGTATTAGATTCGTCTTCCTCTGTGTCTACAGTTATCGGTTTTGGAACGAATTCTCGATTTTTATAGTTTTGGCATTTTTGTGAGCCGTTTAGTTGAAAACTTCTTTCAACATTATGCGGCAAGGTTCCAATAGGTTTCAAATTACGAATGAAGTAACGGGTTCCTTCTGCCGAGGTGTGTTTTGGCAGTGGCAGATTTTTTAACTTCTTAGCTGTTTTCCCCAAAGCAATTTCCTTTTTTTTGGAGAATTTCACAGCAGTTTGTTTGGGTTGGCCACCCGTTTCCTTTTCCTTTGTTGCAAGTGGACTTTCTCTGGCAAATAAAGGAAATAGGGCTTTATTTTTATCTACCTTAGGACAGTTGTCAACATGGCCTGTCAATGGATTTATTATCAAATCCTGTATATCCGATTGTGCAGCAGGACCAGTTGCTGTGGCATTCACGGGTCTTTCTTTGCAGGTGGTGTTTTGTTGTCCCGTTGATGACTCCGGCCTCACCAGATCTGGATGACTGTCAATGACCACTGTTTTATCTGACATATTATCAATTTCGTTCGCACAACTCCATGCGTTTTCTGTGGACGTATATTTTTCCATAGTTTGGCCTTGATACCGGAGTACATCCGGTTTCATCATTGTTATTGTATCACTGAAACAGTGGAGAAACGCCTTCTTGTCTTCTCTGGCATCTTTCATCAAATCGATGAGAGTTTTGAAAATGACATGTTCTGTTTCTTCCTCTCTTGCTCTTTTCTTTAATAGTCGTAATATACGATTCTATGTATATTAATTTGGATTGAATTAGAGCCAAAAGGGTTGATCCTTGTAGTTTTCATAAAGTACTTCGTATAATTTGAGGAACGGTGCCATGGTTATTGTCATCATAGATCCCACTGCAGGTTAGCGCAGGCTTCTGCATTAGCTTTTAATATTGCTGGTGCAATTTTGTCATAGGCAATCTCCCCCTGACTGCGCTTTGAAGGCGCTTTAGCAGGCGGAATATCATTTTCGTCATCTGTACTTTCAATTGTGGTTGGCTCGATGTCACTGTCCTTTCTTTTCGTTTGCCCTGCTTGTTTCTGCAAACTGATATTTGCTGTAGCTGAGAACAGCAATTCATTGTAGAACTTTCATTTGGCTTGGCTGCGTCAATACAGATTTAGATTTTATTTCTGGGGCTGTTTTGAAGTTAGCTGGAGTTATTACTTTTTCTCCCAAACCTCGTTTCGATCTATTTGGGTGAGGAGTTGAGGTTTTTGTTGGGCTGGTAAACACCGCCAGGGCCTCAGCTTCTGTAGTTGAAATGATTGGTGTTTGTCCATTTTGTGCATCTTGTGGCTTCGAGGAGCAGTCTTGGCTGGGGACTGGACCAGCTACAGTTTGCGGTAGCTCTATGCGAGCAGGATTGCAAGAACTGTGATTCTCTAAAAGAAGACTCCTCCGGTCTCCATCTTTTACTGATGTCTGGTTCGTTACGCTTGTAACTGGTTCTCCGGTTCCAGACGCTTGAAGTAATTCTTGATCAGTGACTTCTAGTTCAGCTGTCATTGAACATTGTTCTCCGTTGATACCGGAGGCTACTTTTGTTGCTGTTCCGAGGTCTTTTTTATTAAAGTGCCATCTAATTGATTTTATGTCTGTGAGAGAATTTGCTCTTGCTTTGCTCTTTTGAGTAAGATTTTGAGTATGGCTTTTGTTTGCTCTGAGTCCTTTTTTGCGGCTGGTGGGCTTGTTGATTTAATGCTTTTGCACATGGTTGATTTTGCTGGTTGCTTTAAGCTGCAGTTTTGGTTTTGTCCTTTTTGAATCGAGGGCTCTGCAAAGGTCAGGGGGGCGTGGACTTTTTGAGAAAGAGCCAGACTTTGCTTTTTAGTGGAAGAACGGGGGTTCGGAGAAAGTTCATGGTCGATCCAGAGGTCTCCCATGGCATCCACATATGCAGGAGAAGTTGGGCTTTCACATAATTCTTCAGTTCCTTTATTTAGCTGAGTTTGTGGAAACGTGAAAAAGGCTTCTTCACGTGGTGCGCAGAAAACACATTTTCCCACGCTCTCTGGCTCTTCGACTTCTAGGAAGGTTTGAATCCTGTCCTCTTCCATTTGCGACACTGTTGGGGCCGTATCTCCGATCCGCGAGTCAATAGGTGTATCGTCCAAACACACAGCCCTTCTGGCCACGCCCACTCCCTCTCTCCCCACCACACCGCCACCACCAGTGATCGGGGGGCGGTCATTCGACCTTCCTGTCTGAGCGCACTCAGCTACCCTAGCACCGAGGGTCTTGAGGATGTACTCCCCACAAACCCCCGGCAGGGGAGGCCCGCTCACCGGCTCCAGAAAACCCCCGACACACCGGCCGCGCTCCCAGAGGCACCGCAGCGAGCGGCCGGAGCAGTGGGCCAGCGAAGCCACTCCAGACTCAACGAGTCGCACGGCAGCCGCTGGTGAGGGGAGGCACCTCGTAAGGGAGGAGGCCTTAAAGTTTTTCGAAACTGGGGAACAGGTTGTTTGGCACGTACCTTTTGATCCATTGACCGCAGTTTCCGTATTGGGAGAAGCCGCCAGCCGCAGGGTGCCTGTTTCTGACAGGCCAGCTGCGGAGGCCGAGGTAGTATCCTCTGGCTCTCTGTTGTGTTCAACGCTAACGCGTTGGGGTCCATTGCATGATGGCATGCCAAAGCCAGTGACATGTTCGTTCCGAGTGTTGTGTTTGTCCATCTGCGTTTCATCAGAAGGCACAGGGTAAGGCGCCTCATCTACTTCATACAAGGCATCGGTCATTTTTGAGCGGCTCCGTGTATGAGGTGCTTGTTTCTTTGGGTGGTTTAACGCTGTTTGTCTTATGT
Source organism: Ambystoma mexicanum (assembly GCF_040938575.1). Taxonomy (NCBI): domain Eukaryota; kingdom Metazoa; phylum Chordata; class Amphibia; order Caudata; family Ambystomatidae; genus Ambystoma; species Ambystoma mexicanum. Next base: position 279,850,200 of record NC_090940.1, on the reverse strand, counting down.
CCATGGCGCCTTCTGCGCCCTCTCTGCTAACACTCCGCGGACGCTCCGCGTCTAGAGTGAGCTTATGTTCAGGCACCACCTCCAGGCACCACCTCCAGGCAGTGGAAAGAGAAAAGATACTCAGGTCCAGCAGGGTAGCTTCCAGGCACAGGCACCAAACACTCTGCTAACACTCTGCTAACACTCTGCTAACACTCTGCTAACACTCTGCTAACACTCTGCTAACACTCTGCTAACACTCTGCTAACACTCTGCTAACACTCTGCTAACACTCTGCTAACACTCTGCTAACACTCTGCTAACACTCTGCTAACACTCTGCTAACACTCTGCTAACACTCCGCGTCTAGAGTGAGTTTATGTTCAGGCACCACCTCCAGGCACCACCTCCAGGCAGTGGAAAGAGAAAAGATACTCAGGTCCAGCAGGGTAGCTTCCAGGCACAGGCACCAAACACTCTGCTAACACTCTGCTAACACTCTGCTAACACTCTGCTAACACTCTGCTAACACTCTGCTAACACTCTGCTAACACTCCGCGTCTAGAGTGAGTTTATGTTCAGGCACCACCTCCAGGCAGTGGAAAGAGAAAAGATACTCAGGTCCAGCAGGGTAGCTTCCAGGCACAGGCACCAAACACTCTGCTAACACTATTGGCTTTATTCCTCTCTAGTGTCCAACTCCGTACATAAGAGGCACATGGACAGTCTTAGGCGAGTTAGCCATCCGGCTGGCAGCTGCCTTGGCATAGAATATGATTGGACAAAAATATCTAACCCCTTTATTGCAAACCCAAAAATTGAGCTTTTTTTGTCAAACTTCCTGCACAAATCTAGATGGTAAGGGCGCTAGAGGTATTGAGAATGGGGAGGTGCATGGGTCTCCTGCAAAGTGCAACCAAAACTGGAGCAGGGCTATTTTTGCTATTGACAGTAAATAATCTTAATTTCACCCATTCCCTTCAGGGGAAGCCCTTCCTTGTTAATATGGAGGTGATTAATCCTGCTCAGTCTCACTGGGTGTGTTGTGAATTTAAATCAACCTTGCTTTTGGTACACTTTATTTGAATGCCAGGACAAGCAAAGGATTAGGGGAGGGGGGGGTTGGTAATGTCTCAATTTACTTACTGTTACTGTATCCCGTATCCTACTTTTCCTTGTCACAGTACATGTACCTCCTGTTCTCAATGGTAGGACTTCTGTGTCGGTGTGTATAGCAGAGAACTGCAAGCAATGGGCAGAGGCTGTTATATTTGGATGGGGCTGATGCCTCGAATACAAAGAAAAAATGTGGTTGACGCCAGAGCAGTCACTAATTCTACATATGAAAGTGCATGTTTGTTTCGTACAGTGCACAGTATTTGTATTTTATTTATAAAGCTTAGTCAGGCCTGGGGGCATATGGGCGCCTAAGTTAGATCTGGTTACAATTTCAAGCAGTCAACAATGGTTACGTTAGTTACAGATAGGTACAAACATAGGATTGCAAGTGCGTACAAATATACATTAAATTACAAAGTGTGCCGGCGGCAGTCTAACGTGCTGGGATCAGGAGGTTAGGCTGTCATAGTGTCCAAATTGTGAAGCCAGCACTTCGTGTTGTGTTTGAACAGGTTGAATGAGGATTCTGCTCGCAAGGGCGCAGGGACAGTGTTCCATAATTTGGAAGCTTGTACAGGGAAGCTAGCTCCACCCGAGTTATGAAGTTTGAATCTCGGTATGGTCATGGTGGTAGTTTGTGCTGCTGAGTGGTCTTGAGGAGGTGTGGGGTGTAAGTTGGTTAGTAAGGTATGCTGGCGCAAGGTTGACCCTGGCTTTGTGTATAAGGGATATTCTATGCTCGACAGGGAGCCAGCGTAGTTTACGCCTGGTGTGATATGTGTGCCTTTTTGGGAATTTTGAGGCCAGCCCTGATGGCATTGTTTTGGACTACTTGCAATTTGTTATTTTTGTGACTAGTGCCCAAGTAAAGAGCATTACAGTAGTCTATTTTGGATAGGACTAATGCTCGGGCAAGAGTAATGCAATTGGGTGCGGAGATGAAACGGTCTACATGCAGTGATCAGCTTACAGGTGTATGCGGCTGATGATGCTACTGCGTTTGGTTTGTTTGGAGAAGGATACGGTGGCATCGATGTAGATACCAAGGGTTTTAGTGTTATTTGACACAGGGATGAGATTGCCTTCTATGGTAAAGGCTTTGAATGAGGGATTAAGATTTTTGAGTTTGGCATGAGTGCCCAGGATGATCAACTCGGTTTTTTCGTCATTGAGACAGTCCATGGTGTGCCATCCATGCTTGTATTACAGAGTAGATTTCATTGAGGGTAGTGCTGTCCGTTTCGTAATCACCCGTGATAGGAATGAGTATCTGGGTGTCATCCGCGTAATTGGTTTACGTGACACCCAGATAGTCAAGGATATCAAAGAGGGGTTTTGTGAATATATTATAAAGTGTCGGGGACACGCAGGAGCCTTGCGGGACTCCACAGGGTACTGGTGAGGGTTCGGCAGAATCCGTTGGAGAGAAGACCCTCATGGTTCTGTTCGCCAGGAAGGAACTGATCCAAGCCGTGGCTGAGTCTGAAAACTGTGCTGCAGATTTCAAATGGTGACAGTGTTTGGTGGTTGACCAGGTCGAGGTCAAGCAGTAAGAGGAGTGAGAGTTTGCCATTGTCTTTCAGGATTTGGATCTGCATAGTGAGGTCTATTAATGCAGTTTCCGTACCATGTCTCGGTCGGAAGCCTGATTGCCCAAGTCCTAGGAGGTTGTTTGATAGGCCTGTATTTGTAAATAGGCTGCTCTGTCCAATATTTTTAATAACGGTACAGTCGTTATCGGCCTATAGTTAGACGGGTTGGCTGGGTCAAGAGTAGGTTTTTTGAGAAGTGGAATGACCCAAGCGTCTTTAAGTTTGTCGGGTACTATTCCAGATTTGAAGGAGGCATTGATGAGGTTGGTGATGAATGGTGCCAGGTCGTGCGCGGCCGCTTTGATGATCGGGGCAGGGCAGGCATCACCTTGGCAGTTTGAGGGTTTAAGTTTCCTGATGTTTTCTACTTCCCAGGTTGAGAGGGGTGAAAAGCTGAAAGGTTTACAGGTTGATTCAAAGGTAGATGGTTTGTTCGGTAGTTTATAGTCCGGGTCAGCTAGTAGTAAGGATATTTTAGCGTTGATTTTGGATTGTAGGCGAGCTATTTTATCTAGTAAGGCCTTCTGAATATTGCTACACCATAGTGTCAGTAGCACATTTGTCTATGGGGGATTCTAGTTTCAGAATCTTAAGAGTTCCTTTGTGTTGGATTCCGCTTGTGTAATCCTTTTATTATAGGTATCTTTTTTAGCAAGAAGTATGGCTTCTTTGTAGCTAGAGGAGGCTAGGGTTAGCTCGGTCTTATTGGATAATGTGGGGTGTTTTTTCCAATGTGCCTCAGCGGTTCTTTTAGTTTTGCGTAATTCTCAACTGCGGCGTGAACCAGGTGTTAAGGTGACGCTGTGGTTTAGGTTTCCGCAATTTTAGAGGGCCAATGGAGTTCAGTGCTTTGAGTATAGCCTGGTTGTAGGTATCCACTAAGACTGTGGGGTCAGCATCTGAATCAATATTATTCAAAATAGGGAGTAGTATAGGCATGAGTTTGTCAGGCGTAATATCTCTTGTTTCTCGTGCAGGTGGCAGGGGGGATGATGGGCACCGGGAGGGGTGTGTTGGCTTTGACAGCGAAGGTTAATTTATGATGATCCGACCAGATGCAAGGGTCATTGGATAGGTCAATAGAGCAGTTGAGGTGGGAGAGCCAGTCTAGTGTTCTGCCTTTTGATATGAGTGGGTTCATGAATAATGTGTGTATGACCCAGTTCAGATAAGGTGTTGGCTAGGTCATGGGCGTTAGAGTCCTTAGGGTCGTGATTAAAGTCCCCAAGTAAGATGGTTTGAGAATTAGGTTTGGTATTTATGGTTGTAAGTGATGCAATATCCTCTATAAAAGAGGAAATGGGTCCTGGTGGACGGTAAATAAGGTGCACGGTTGCCGTGTGGTTGGGTGAAAGAGGTAGTTTAATTGATAGGGATTCAGCAGAAGGGATTTGAGTGTCTTGGATGACTTTAATGTCGAAGGTATTTCTGAATGAGGGCGAATCCGCCTCCCTTCGTTTGAGTGGTGTTTCTATCGGATCTAATGATGGCATAATCATTGGGTATGGCGAGGGCCAGAGATGGGCCGGATGCAGCATTGAGCCAAGTTTCTGTGACTGCGAGGATCAAGATTAAGTTATAAAGTCAGCGATGTCGAGGGCATGGGCAGGAAGAGACCTAGCATTCACCAAGGCTGCTTTGATTAGTTTGTCTTTTTTGGGAGATTTTTCAGATGGTATCGATCGACTATGCTGAAGGCTGTGAGCTAAATTGTCTGAGTCAATAGGGGAATTGCCAAAGTTATGGTCAATATGCGAGTGTTTCATGCTATGGGCTCTTAGTCTAGAGTTTCTGGATAAGATGCTAGGGTGGTGAGAGTAAGGAGAGGTAGGTGGGCTGGTTCTAGAATTCAATCTAGCGTTTCTATTCAGTAGGCTAGGGTGGTGAGAGCATGGATAAGTAGGTAGTCTAGTTCTAGTATTCAGTCTAGTGTTTCTAATAGCGATGGTGCGGGGTTGGTTAGGTGGTGGTCTAGTAGCAAAGTGGCGTATCAGAGTGCTGGTTCATCCAAGTACGGATTTGCAGGTGTCATGGTACTGGGCCACGAGGAGAGGGTGGTGGTTACCATACATGAGCTAGTGAATGTGTCAATGTGGGTTGGGATGACTAGTCCAGTGTCTACTGTATGTATACAGTAGGTGGATGAGTCGATAGGCACCAATACATGATGTGGGTGGCGTCGATAGTACACAGGGTAGCAGGTGTGGTCTGTTAGCGACCAGAAGCACAACACAGATCGATTCAATGTGGTCAGAGGGTAGCCATAAGGCACAACACAGCAATCAATTTGGTCTGTAGGCGACCATAAGGCACAAATGCAATGGGACACAAATTTAGATGCATGAATCAGGGGTACGTAGATTCGAGATTAGCGGGAGCCAAAAAGGCACTAACTTATAATGCAATGGGACACAAATTAAATGCATGAATCAAGGCTGCCTAGATTCGAGATTAGCAGGAGGAGCCAAAAAGGCACTAACTTAAAATGCAATGGGACACAAGATCAAAATGTATGAACAGAAAACACAACAATGTAATTTTGCCAAAGGATGAGGGCATAGTAAGCATAGTAGGGATGCCCATCAGTGTGTGGAGAAAATAGGGCAGACTAGGGTGGCGCACTGTTGTGGAAGTTTAAGCACCCTTAGCGTCCAGTGCAGTAACTGCAGCGCAAGGCAGGTGCTAGAAAGGCAATGAGGAGAGCTGTTTAAGAGGAAAGGGTGCAAGGGAGCAGGTAGTATAGCCCAAGGCAAATATAAGTTACTCACAGCCCCAAAACAAGCAGGGGGAATGGCCCTGGGCTCTGGTCAGCTCAGTCTCTGGACAGTTGTTGGCCTTGGCCTCGGGGGGCCTTTCCTGAAAGGGCTGGCTAGCGCCTCCCGGTGCCTGATTGGTGCAGAGGCACAGCGCCTCTGGTCGGGAGAATAATCACAAAGGAGGGGAGGCTTCAGGTGGCACGGGCGGCCATCTTGGAATGGCTTCAGCCTCGTGTTGTGCAATGGCTCTCAAGTGGTTGTGGCTCTGACAGGGGGTCAGCCACAGCTTTGCTGCAGATGGGCAGTGCAGTAAGCGCAAGCAGATTGAGTAACAATATTTTCAAAACAAAAGTTAGCGTGGATGGTTAGCGCGCCTTGCACGCTAAGAGTAACCCAAGAAGACTTGCTGTGGCACTCGTACCTTGGTGTAGTCCTGCACAAGGTAATCCGGCAATGAGTCACTGCTCCAGCAGTGATGAGGAGCTCCTGCTCCAGTTCGAGTTGATTTCGAGTACTTGGTTAAGCTAAACTTTGTCACATAAAGCCCTATAACATTAATAGTAGTTATTCCGATGTAAATAGGCGAATGTGGCCCAGCGGTTAGTGACAAACGTATTGTCCATGAAGTTAATAACAATCTAGATCGACACGGCGTGGAGTATTTTCTTTACCAGAGTTATCTGATATGGAGAAATGCAGTCTCAATGTAGTTATGCCATGAAGCAGTTTTTGACACTTAACTTTGCACCAATGTTAACTTTTGCTGAGCAAGTAACTCACTGACCACTGAATACCTCTGTTGCTTATCTTGAAACTGACAGTCGGCTATTGGGCGTTTCACGGCATATGGCTCTTCAAATGCAAAATGTGTGCTTAATGAAGCATGGCTATTTAGGGCTTGTGACAAATTAAGCCTAATCAAGCACTGTAGTAACCACACATTCTTAATGTGCACTTAGTTTTGAATGTAAAACATCTTTCATTTTAAGCACACAACCCTGCTTCATCAAGGTGCTGTTCCAACCAAGTTTATCGGCTTGAGACTGAGGTGGGGGATGGGAGGTAGCAGTCCTCGGAGGGCAGAGGGCTCTAGGCAAAGAGCCATGTTTTCAGTGCCTTTCTAAAGGACGGTGGGATTTTTCGGCTATTACTTGTGTGGGGAGGGGGGCTTCCCTTGAGAGCAAACTGAGGGGGAAGCTTGCCCCTCCACATTTTGCTCGTTTTGACTTGGGCACAATGAAGCGAATGAGGGATTGATTATAGTAGTTATAAATGGGATGTGGGATGAGGGCTGCAGTCTTAGATGGGCTCAGGGCAAATGTCACCTTTGCATCTAGATGGCTTGAGGCTTTTAAGAATGGCTGGACTTCTGCTCCTGACAGTGGAAGGGGGCTGGTTTCGGGGAGGGGGGGGGTGATTGTAGATTTGGTAGCTATTTTCAAGAGCGGGCCTATCCATTTATCATGGACTGTATGGTTAGAGCTTCCAGGGATTAGCTCCTTTGTATTGGAGTTGTCGTTAGTGAAGAGCACGAAAGCATTCCAGGCGATGCATAGAAGATAGACCAACAGGACAAAAACAAAATTACAAAGCAAAAATATTGGTTTTCCTCCTTCCTTGGTGACTCGAAGCTCATTCCAAGCCTGTGCTTCCCAAATAGGGACGGAACGGCTGTTCCCCAAACTTTTGAACTGGTTATTCTTGAGTGTGCAGGCCTGTTGAGCACAGGCTCCTGCTCGTTTTCTCCACTTTCTGCTTTAGATACCGAGGAGCAGTCCCATAAAGGCATTTGTGTCCCAGCGTCAACCTCTTAAAGAGAATTTTGGCTGCCCAAAGGGAGCCAACAAAGCTCTCTGCGAGCCATGTTTACCCAGTCTCTATGTAAAGTGTTTATCATTTTGGAGCTCCTTGAGTTGTAGATTCATTCCTTGCTAGCTCCCCCTAATGGGGAGTTGCAATTGTCAAGTAGCAGTAAAATAATGGCTCACCAACTTCTCAGGGTTGTCCCTCATGATCATAGTACATATCTGTCGCAAGACTTTAAGATAATAGAGTTCCTGACTATATATAATCCACATGGGCATCTGCATTAAGCGAGGCCTCCATAAAGGTACCAAGTGTTTAACCTTACCGGCCACCGGAACAAGGCCTCACATTTCTGTCCTAACCTCTCTGGTATGCTTGGGCTCATACACCATAAGCTGTTTTACTGGCATTTAAACATAACCAGTAACGGACATCCAGTTTTTAATGACATATACATTTCATTTTTCCAGGCCGTCGGCATACACCCCACAAAGTTCCATGGTGAGCTGGAAATCCGCATAATTGGCAAAATACCCCAATCTCTTCATTTCCTTGCTTAATGGCTGAATGTAAATATTGAAGAGGGAAATTCTGTTGTATGAGACTGCTTTAGCCTGGATTTAGCAGCGGCTTTGAACATGGTTTTCTGAGCATCCGTTTGATATTTTTACCAGGCCGCTTATGTCTGGCGCTTGACTTTGGTCGGCAAGATCCTGTGTGAACCATGGGTTGGCATGGGAGAGCTGTGCCTCTTGATTGTCAGAAATATTGGATAGGTGGGCAGGTAAATCAGAGGACTTGTGATACTGGCTTGGTGATTTTACAGGAACTCCTGGTCCAGGTACGGGTATTGGGGTGTTAACGTGCAGTGTTTTGGGATTGTGGAATGGTAATGGTCACAATGGGGTCGACCAGGGGTATGGGGAGATAGCCTAGATGTCTAATTTGCAGTTAAGTTCCTCAACCCAGTAAAGGGATGTTACTGTTAATGTGGGTGGGGGAGCTTACGCAGTCTGAAGTCTAGGGCTTTCAGTATGTTAACTAGTAATGTAGCTTCGCCATCTGTAGGGTAATTTAGGCCCAGATTGAGATCCCCTTGAAGGATCAATTTGGAGGTGGGCTTGAGGCTCGAGGATGTGTAGGTCATCCTACAATAGGCCCAGTGGTCCGGGAGGCCTGTAGATTTAAATGAGTGGAGCTAGTGTGGGAACGTTTTGGGGAGAGCAGGTCGCACTTTGCCTCCATCTTGGTGGGACATTGTCTGACATTCAGAGTTTGTGAATCGGGACAAAACCGCCACCTCTGGTGTCATGTCTGTCCTCTCTTGAAATATAGTGAATATAAGCAGGATGGCCAGAGATGGGACTGGGCCAGAGACTGGGTGTAGCCATGACTCGGCAATTGCCAGGTGGTCTAGTTCGACAGGTGATGAGCTTGTGGATATCCAGGGTGTGTTGGGTCGGATTGAGCGAGCACTGATCGGAGCCCCTTTGATAGGGGTGTGTTGGCAGGGGGAGCCTTGGCAGATGTGCTTTTGGGTGTGGGTTGTAGGTTAGTGGGCTTGCAGTGTCTGCCATGGGCAGCAAAAGCAATGGCATGTTTTGGAGTTTGGGGGGGGGGGTGCAGGTAGTAAGCATAGATTCCTAGTGCAGATAGTTGGTGAGGGACTGGGATAGTCCCTTCTTTCACCAAGATGTTTGTTCCTGATATTGGTGGGGCGCGGCATAGAGGCCCCGGTGGCAGTGTGTGAAGAGGTTGTGGGCTGTCATTGAGCATGGACAGGTGTGCCTGGACCCTCTCGATAGCAAGGAGGTTGCTGTGGGCGGGTTGCTCAGTTGTGTTGAGCTCTGGTATGGAATAGATCGGTTGGACCAATCAGGGATTCGGGGCGCTCTGAGGGAAGCGTCAGGCAGATGGGGTGTGCATATGCGCTTCAGCGCCTACAGTACTGAGTGCTTGGGGAGGCTTGCAGCACGACTCGTGCAGCTGTGAGGTCTGGAGCATTCGACAACAGTAGGCGTCCTAACTCGCGTCAAGTACACGCTCAGATCTTGCCTGGGATGGTAGCAGCATTTTGGTCAGGGGCCATAAGCACGCTTAACTTGGTCTTCCGGCTCGGTGAACCGATGGATGCTACCGAGTAGGGCGTTCATATCGTGGCTAGCTGCAGGGGTATGCAGGCCATATGAAACGGCCTTAAACTACCGGTGTTGCCATCCGGCTCGGTGTGGGCCTTCCTATTTGCCCAGCTCATTTTGCTTCTTTTTTTGGCATGTTGAGGCTGCATCAACGGCGAACATCTTAGAAGACGCAGCACTACCTGTATTCATGTTGATGGTATCCTGGTGGGGGCAAAGGGGCCCATGTGGGGGAATGTAGCTCTATGGTATTTATGTAGCGCATTCAAAAATATTCTCGTATCATGTACTCTTTGTAGAATTGGCACTTGTGCTCTCGCATCAACCATTTGTTTGTATAAAATAAAGGCATTTGGCTGTGTGCTTGATCTTGGCTGCACAATTCAGATTAATTTCTATTTTTAAGTTTCAGCCTTGGCTAAATTGCATTCACAACCATTCTTTTGCACTCTTATGATTGGGAGAAGTTGATGTGGGGAGGTGGCGCCTGGAAGTACTGCATCGGCAGAAGATTGTGGCTAATGAAGAGAACTGATATTAGCTTAGTTTGCAACGCCCCTTTAAATTTGACGTAGGGGCAGGAGATATTTTTTGACATTTTCATGTTGTGGAAATTGTGTAGCTGGTGCTTTGTTTTAACTATTTTCTTTTCTTTCATAGTTGGACTGATCTATGAAGGGAAGGCTGCATGAACGACCATGGGGGAAAGCAGAAAAGACCAGAAGAAAAGCTATGGATCTATGCAAATTGGACTATACTTTGCAAACCATTTAAACTGTACCTATATGGCCATGGCTAGCCAACATGAGACCAGCATTTTGCAGTCTGAATAGCTTGAAAATAAAAATGCAGTCTTTACTAACGGTTTCACATCAAATGTATTTGATTCTTAGTTTAAATGTTGGCGATTGACCTCACTAAAGGTGCTGCAGTAAATGTTGGCGTTGGCCATAAAAGCTTACCTTCATTTTGAAGGTTAGCTGACCTAGAGGCAAGGATGCTTCGTACTGACATTTTCTGTTAGATGATGGGTTGTTTCAAATGCTGTATGCAAAGCATTTGAAGCCAGACCATCACCAAGTGGACTTACTTTACTCTACTTGCTCTGACGAAGCATCTTGTGCGTTTACCCCACACCATGGTTCTTGTGACTTAAGATTAAGGCTTCCAGTTTTCAATTTTTACACAAATACAGATGGAAATCAGTATTCTCCATTTATAAAAAAAAAAGGAATCTCTGGTTCTGTACTCATCCATCACAGGCCAATCGCATTGCAGATTGGTGGTAGTGTAAAAGTTGTGTAAAAATATCATTGAAGTTCTTCAAATTGCTGACTGCATATATTTTAAAGCAGCAGTCACAGGAGCAACCATTTGTTATGGAAACAAATGGAGCTAGCATTTCTTTCCTATATGGCTGCATGTGTGCTTCAATAAATGCATTTTTAATTAGAATAAATGCAGAAAAATGCTGATTACCTTTTTATGACAAACATTTTATGACAAAAAAATTAATGTGGGTAAATACAGGAAAAAAAGGGCCAAAAATAAATATGGATACAGAAATGGTGCAAAAATACCATAAAACCGGAAGCCTTGACGGCATGGTAATGTCACTTTCCAGTCTTTCCTGTGATAGTTCACTTGGAACAGCGTATGGGGCAAAGGGACTTGTAGTATGCAGTGCACATCTTTCTATGAGGGTATCGGTCTTTAGATACTCTGCTTGCCACTATTTCTTCCTTTCACATCACTATTGGTAAAAACAAAGGTGATTAGAATTCTGGCAATAGCCCTGGGCAACCCTCCAGACCATTGTTCGCCTGCCAAGCAATTAAAGAAAACAAATACCATATGCAAATCCTGCTTGGATATCAGTGTTGGGGCAGCTTGGGTCTCTAGGGTGAGCATGCACTTTCAAGCCTAGTATTCATTTTAAGGGTTGATTGGTTAACAGTGTATAACCATGTTTGCTTTACCTTCCTTGGATTTGGATTAAGTACTTTTCTGAAATTTGTCAATCCAAATCTTTTCTGATGCTAAACTAGTGTACTTTCTTTTGGTGTATTGGAGAGGGGGAGTTGCTGGCTCACAGTCTAAAGTGACATTGGAGGTTTCTGGCACCTGTTGCACTGCATGGCACCACATGCTTCCTGTGCCTAGATATATTTACTCCTCGGGTTCTACATGCTTGTGACCAGAATATGTTGCTGTTTTGCTAAACATTAGTTTCCATTATGCTTGCGTACAAGATCTAGGGTGACTAGACACCCTAATGTTTTTGCTTTGGGGGGAGTGGCAGTCTGTTGCAACAAGGCTGTGCAAAACTCAAATGTTTCAGTCTTAAAGCAGTCTTAAATGCTAGATCTTTTTCAGCTCGTTTCCAGGCAGTTTGGATGCACGCTCTGCAGGGCAACAAAGCTGTGCTCAAGAGACTGCCCACAAGCATCCTTATTGCTGTTGGGATTTTCAGATCGTGGCTCGGGGGAGAAGGTGAATAGTTAAGATGTGATGGCACAGCACTGTATCAGAGCTAAAAATGCAAGAAACTGAATTAAGGATGAGTTCAAGGCGGGATGCATTAATCATCTGGAAGTACCAACCGTAGGGGCCCTTCTCTGTGATCTAGGCAGTCATATAACACGCTGTGCACATTGCTAATCTAATGGAATGCTTTGAACTGGAAAAAGCACTTTAAAGAAATGATGCACACTGCTTCTGGCAGTGTTGCTATTATATTGGAGACGTAACAATTGTGTACTCCAATTATACATGTTCGGATTTCATGTTGCTGGTCTGGAACTGGAATGACAGTGATGTTTACATATTAAGCAACCAAACTATTCTTCCCCCTGCTGATTATTGCCTGGGACCACTACATAGGCAAGGAGCTAAGACACACCTTTATCTTAAGCTTCTGTGTTGCAGGCACCCTAAAACAGTCTGTATTGTGCCCTTATCTTTGGTCCATTTCGTTCCCTCTCACAGTAAGAGGGATGCAAATGAATGTTATTTTAGATTTGAAGTGTTTTTCCATTATGTTGTCGCCATACATCCTCCGATAAGGAGTTTGTTTGCAGAGACAATTGAATACCTGATTCGTTAAAAAGCAAGTCTGATACTTGCTTGCCCAAAAGAATTTTCAAGATTAATGTCTCTACAAAGCATTTGGGATTTGTGGTGGTTGGTCCAGTTCTTATAACCTGTTTTAAGGCCTGTGCTTCACTTTGATAGGGCAGTCCCTTAATGTTAGAATTGGCCAAAAGCCTATGGTTTTGGTGTACTAGGTCATACCTGTAGGAAATGTTTGGGCAGGCTCAGTATTGTTATAAATGCATGCAATGACGAGTAACTTTTTTTTCTCATTACATACAACACCAATGGTTTCAACAACTGTCTATTTTTATCTGTGCTTGTTATACCAACTGATGTGACTGCCTCTTTAAAATAGGTGGTACACTGACAGTGGCCTTGAGTGGGTTATTTACTTCCCTGTGTTGAATCATTATATTTCAAGGCACACATTTCCATTATCTCCGTCAGTGTCAGTGAACAGTTCTTCGTCAGTTAGATCACGTAGCGCTATGTTTCGGTCCATACACAACACTGTTTTCCATTCACACTCATGCACGTCCAGTCCTATTGTCACAATAAGTGTAGTTGACACTTGCACCCCCTGTAGGTCAATCGAGAGGATTGTACCAGACAATTTCTAGGTTAAGCACTGGGCGGAAGACAAAATTGGATGGTACACCATTCCTTTCGTGTTATTTCAGGCACCACTGTAGCTAATTTTTATCCCATAAATGAACATGTCAACATCCATGGGCACTCCCCTTACTGCGATCTTTTTGTCATGGTACTGCTCATTGGCGTTGCTCTTAGTGGGCATACCCCTGGAGTGGAGCACACTGCCCCTTGCTCTGTAAAGGATATGGTCATATTTCGCTTACCGAGGTCTCTCCCCAGAAAACTTATGGGCAAATCTTTGATATAACAGGGGTGCCCGCACCGGTTTTCCTCCCAACGTTGTATCCAAATCTTTTGTATATGGAACCTTCAAAATTGCCCCAGAAAATCCCTCCATTTCTAAATTTCGACTTGGGTGGAAACCAGCCTTCCATGAGGCACAATTTGTCCACCCCAGAGTCCACCATGAAGATGAACTGTGGCTTTCCTATCTCCACCCCACCAGTTGTTCCTCGTCTGGATATAGGGTGGTTGATAGGACTGGACACACAAGTGCTCTCTGGGCTTGAAAGAAATAGAGGCTTAGTACCGCAAAATTAAATAAGCCAAACACAGGTCAAAAAGATGTCTTTTTATTCTGTACAGTTTCAAAGCAAACACATAGCTATCTGGCTCACAAGACCTTGCAGTGTGTACCAGCAGACAATGAGTGGTGAGAGTGCTGGACATCTTAACATGGATGCTTTTATACAATTTTTCAAACATTGTCCAGCCCCTCTCTGGACTAATAAGTTGCATGGTAGGGTTTGTGCCCAGTTCACATGTCAAATATTACAATATTGTATAACAGATTTAACAATGTTTGCATGTCCATGAAGTTACAATGGTGCCCTTGGTTCTGATCCACAGTAAGCCTTGTTTCAAAAGTCACTACAATGCAGTTCAGCAAAGGCACACTGAGTTTGTTTTGCATTGTCTCGTTTATGTGAGGATGAGGCTTGTGAGCGCAGACAACTCTTGGATTGCAGTTCATTCGAGTCACATGGTTTCTTCGCATAAACAGTCTGCTCACGGTCAGCCTAAACATTAACAAAACGCAAAGGTTGTTCGGCTGCAAGTTGAAAAACAGTCCACCATTTTAGAACACAAAGCAGGAGTCGAAATCAAAATGGCAGAGGATTCTTAAAATGGTGGCGAAGTTGATCTAAAATCGGTACATTATGAACACAGTTTTCTGTGAAATGCAAATGTGCTTAGGCCAGTATTCATATTGAGATTGTATTATACGAATACAGTTTAACAAACCCTCCTTTTGGCTTAAGCCAAGAGCATTACTCAAACATTCGCTTTACTCCAAACCCCACGTCTCAATGTCTACATCCTGAATCACATTCTTCAGAAATATCAATCGCCATACTATCCTTGATAGTGACATCCTGCATTACAAAAGCGTTGGCAATTTTCTTGGGTGCATGTACCTTTGGTACTAACGCACCTATAGTTTGTACACAACATCCTCCTATCATTGAACATATGGCAGGAAGACCTTGTATTCAGCAACAAAACAGTAAAATACCAAGAACTAGCATTAGGACTGCAAAGAGCTTCCAACCCCATGAACGTAACAAGTACCAGAACCAAGCACTAAGATCCCAGTTTCCCTCGGGGACATGTACTCAAGGTATGCATATTTTGTATTGCCTTGAATATGGTAGGGGAGGAGTCGGGTACGAAAACACAGCATGCAGATCCCACCAATTTACACACCCCACCATGCTCGGCTAGGGTGACGTCTAACACCATCCTATTTTAGAGGGCCACTAATGGAATGGCCTTTTGCTCTAACATCATGTTGTATAGAATGTCGGTGGTTCTGTTGGTTTTCTCCAGTACCCTTGCTAGTCTTCTGATATCCTCAGAGTTCATTATTTGCCCCCCAAAATGGCACAAAGGATTTAGCTGCATCACCCATGACTGCCATTCTCATCCTGCCTTGGACGAGCTCTAGAGACTTCAGAGATGTTAGCCACATATACCCCTGGTAACAAGATACCCAAATAACAAGTACCCTGCCAATCTCTAGGTAACCAAGGATGAGCTTCATTGCCACAAAGTAACGGGATCTCCTACATACAAAGGTCTGTCCTCACTGAGTTGCAATGATGGTACAACCCTCAAATGTACGCATTGGCTGAGAACCATTTCTTTGTATACAGAAGGAAACAGAGTTGGGGCTATGATTGATAGTATAGGAAGGAGGCATGGCATTCTGGTTGCCTACGGGAGCCATCTTGAAAGAAATCAATGATTGGAAAGGTATAGAGTATATTCGAAGGTCTAATAGAAGCAATGTTGAGTTTGCTTCTATTTGCAAAAAGGGAACATCCCAAAAGTGTTAAAAGATTAGTTTTTCGAACTCATTCAGATTAGTCCCATCGAAGTTCCCAGATTTCAACGACCAAAGAATAGGGCCCTTAGTGAGGTGTAGCATGCAGTAGTTAAAGGGAGCGGATGAATATACCAGTCCAACCCTTAATCGCCCGTGTTGTGGCAAGGGTGAACACACCCAGCAATTTGTCTAGTTAGAATCGCATGGGTCGCATTCATGATCAAGAAGTGTTATTATGATAACCCGGTCTATGTTGGGAGTCTCGAGGAGGAAGAGTGCAGATGCACGAAAGGGGGAGGCACAGTGGAGATGGGTCCTCAAGGACCATGATCTCTGAACAGATTCTTTGTCAGCTACAAGGCCAATAGCTTGATACGCACAAGTAGATTTAGGAAATCACAAGAGTCCTACGTTTTTCTATTTTATCTCCACTTATTTCCTGCAATGGTTGAGAAAATGCTATGCAGTGCCGCCTTCCACCCCCTTTCGGAGCTAGGTTCCCATACTCCGTTACTTCTATATTCACAGCCTAATGGCCATATAAAGAAAAGAGACGAAAAACGTCTACCACTTACACTCATACAAGCCCTAGACCCTAAATCTGACTCCCCACTATTCCTTAAGCGTTACCCTTATACCAGTAACCTCCTTTTTAAATTCCCCTTCTTTCAGATTCTCGCAACCAATACTAACTTGTCCGGGTGATCCGAGAGCCTCTGTTCACGGTCTATCCACAATCGGGGCTGCACCCCAGCCGTGAGCCGTCCTGGGAACAGTCCGGTATTTGCAATGGCCTGGACCCTTGGAACCTCTTTGTGTGTGCACTGGTCAGTCGCAGAAGGTGGTAGTTTTGCTGGGGGGTGTCCCAGATCTCGCCGCATGACACGGGTGTTTCTCAGTGCACCCTCAAATCACGTCCCAGTGGTCACCAAGTGAAGGTGCTCACTCCTCAGATCACCAATAAAACTCAGAATAAAGGACACATCCCAGTAGGGAATGACACCAAGAGATTGGTTTTGAGATTCAGCGAAGATTTATATAAGATTCAGCATCCAGAAAACTCTGCTGCTTTGAGAGTGCTCTGGCAAACAATACAGAAATAATAAATTTTAAAGGGTTACGGCATCATCTGTGATGATTTCTATACAGGCTACCAGTTACATTTTGATAGGGTAGGGGTTGAGTATAGCGCTGTAAGGGTCCGGCTCCATGAGATTGGCTGATGACTTGGTGGAGGGTTGGACATCACTTGGTTAACCTGGGTCGGTCCGTGTGAGGTGAAGGTTTGGTCAGGTCAGGAGAGGCGGCTGATTCTGGCTAACTAATCTACACTCTTATCCTAGACATACAGTAAATAACGATCATTACTACACCTTTAATGTTTTTGAGGGGCCTATAAATTGTACAGGTGTTTGCATCATCTTACTTTAGGTCACTGGCAAGGTGAAGGGTGTGGAGGTCTTGCCCTTCAGGTAACCTGTAGG
Source organism: Ambystoma mexicanum (assembly GCF_040938575.1). Classification (NCBI taxonomy): domain Eukaryota; kingdom Metazoa; phylum Chordata; class Amphibia; order Caudata; family Ambystomatidae; genus Ambystoma; species Ambystoma mexicanum. The sequence goes on along the minus strand of NC_090940.1, from coordinate 279,833,247 downwards.
GGGCAGGATTGATAGCTGTCAGGTCTGGCACATCAGAGCGTCAGGGGGTGGGGTGACGTTAGTTTAGGACAGAATATACTGTGACAGGAGTCTGGTTTTATTGGGGGCATTCTAGGGTGGTCAGCAGGGAAGGGTCACACTTGTGTTACATCAAAAGAATAGCTTTGGAGGGGCACAGGATTTAATTGGCAGTAATTTTTCAACAGTGGGGGTGAGAGGAGCAGGTTTGTTGAGATGGATGAGCAACAAGTCCTGGTTTGGCCCAGTCACAGACACGACAGTGATCTCAGAGGAAGGGTGAAAAGAATACTGTTTGCAGCAACTTGTCTCAGAGCATCCGTGAGAAAGGGACTTGAGAGGCACAGGCGCGTGAGGAAAAAGTGGTGGTTGTCCGTGCTTGTTGTGCGAGGTGCTGCTGAGGGGAGAGGAGACTTTGCAATGTCAGAATGCGGCGTAGTCCAAAGATGGAGTCGAGGGTACACAAAATGGAGTCCAAGCGTGTCTTGCAATAGACCCACCTCTGCATGTGCCAGGGACTTGTCCCCGAAGGCCACAGAAGGGCGTCCCTCCGCTAGTGCAAGAGCAAGTGGTCCCTTTTGTGTAGAATGTACGGGGGGGGCTAAACCGACCCCCTCCATCCTTACAAGGTGTTGGCCATGCATTTCCTGTAGACCTGTTATGAAAAAAAGGGTTTGGGCAGCATATATATGTGGTGTTATGACACCACTCCTGTGCCCTGGTTCTAATGCTCCTCCTTTCTTGTTCCCCATTTGCATTGTCAGTGTTGCTACTTATCCAATATCTTATTATGTGGTCTCCTGTAGGTGCCCATTAATACTGGCACAGTGCTGTTCCATAGCATCATAGCGGGAACCCACAACCAGAAGTGGCTCACTATTTGGCATACAATGTTGGAATGGAACTGCTTCCTATTACGGTAGACCTGCTTTTGTGCCTGCTGGGGTGAGACCAATGCCACCGGTTTATAGTTGGGCACATCAATATGATTGGGGAAGTGGGCTGTTGCATAGAAATGTGCTTCAGTGGCATACATTGCAGTGGTGTGCATGGAAGGGGATTTCACACATGACTCATTGGTGTGTCAAGTACCTCTACCGGTACTTACGAAAAGGTTGGCTGAGATGGCATGTAGTATTGCGACTGGAAGTTATGATTTTTTTTATTTGTAACAAGTACATGACAGCCAAAGCCATATAGAGGTGCAGATGGAAACCAAGAGTTATACAAAGGTTGGGCAAGAGTCAGCAGACAAGTAGCTCATAGAAGGATACAAGAATAAACTATCTAAATAAGGTCTTTAGTGCTCTCTGAAATTGTGGAAATGACTGTACGGTTCTTATTTGTAGTGGCAGTGAATTCCATAATTTTGGGCCAAATATATCAAATCTGTTTCACCTTCAGTTGTAAACAGAACGAGGAATAACCAGAAGATGTTGATCGGTAGAGCCTAGGGATCTTGATGGTTGATATACCTGAATCAGATCTCTAAAATACTCTGGGGCAGGACCATTAATACATTTATGTACTAGACATGCCACTTTAAATCGTATCTGGTCTTCCACGGTCAGCCAATGTAGTGCTCGCCACGATGATGAGACATGTGCACGGCGATCTATGCTAAAAATGATTCTTACTATGCATTTTGAGCTTTCTGCAGTCTAAAAATTTGAGGAATGGCAAGCGTTTGGTTGTTGCAATAGTCCAAATGCCCATTGACTAGGGCGCCAACTACCCTGGCATACTCCTCCCTGGGGATGAAAGGTAGTGCCTGTCTGAGGAGCTCCAACTTGGGCCTCACTTCCCAGATCATCCTGCCATATGTAGCCAAGATTTTAAACCTTGGAGACAAATTTTAAATTTGACCCCAGCAGTGTTGGGATGAGTAGCTTCCGAGCAACGGCTAAAAGATGTTTAGGCCCAAATGAATCCGCTCAGTTTTGGCAGCAGTCTCCCCGGCCCACTGGAAATTGTATTTTAGTAATTTATGATGATATTGGGGCAATTTGCAGCATATGTGGTCTAGGGGGCTGTCTACATAAAGCCATTGTTTTTTTTGTTTTTTATTCTACTACCCTGTCGTCCCCCTCCACTCGTTTGCAATGGCCCTCTGTACAGGTCTGACCACTCGCTAATTGTTGGTACTTATGAGCCATCGCCACAAGCTTACTGTTCCCTATGTTGGCGCGAGAATGTCCTGTGTCTAACCATGCATCACTGGAAATGCTCCCACTGTTAAAATGCAAAAGCCGGATTCCAAGATGGCCGTACTTGCCTGAAGACGCGGTTTGGTGAGCTCCGGCCCCATACAAATCCTACCAACTAGCAGCAGCACAAATCCTGCAGAACGGGGGTCCCCTGAGGGGACGCACGCAGGGGGGCACCCTTGCGGGTCCAGCAAAGCAGATAATCCGCCGCATCGGAATGGGTAGTATGCAGTGGAAAGGTGGGTGCGCACTTTGCCCTTCCTCCAACGGGACCAGTGCACCCCCATTGGCCGCCATTACATACCAATAGAACGCCCACCCCTCCTATATTGGCCATAAAGGGCCCAACAAGGCAACACCTGGGAGCAGAAGGAGCGGACCATAGACTGCTGCATCGGAGGTACTGGGGACTCCACCCCCTGCATAGGAAAGCATTTCGGGCATGGTGCTTGGCCGCAACCCACAGCAACTACTGTGAGACTCCTGACACTCCACGAGTGCACATAGGCAGGAGGCAATGTGTGGCTACCGGTAGGAAGCGAACCGCAGAGGGCCATAGGGAGATCAGTGCAGAGGAGGAGGTGCCAACCCCTCTGTTCACGGGCTGCTAAAATGAAGACACCATCACTCAGCCAAATGACACCTCCATAAGGCCAACTCGGCACCAGACTGGGAAGGGGGTGCAACAAACAGGCCGGGGCAAAGGCACAAGCCCTGGGCATATACACAGTGAACTCCACAGAAGGGTCTGACAAGCTGTTGAGAGGCCCATATATGGGCCATCCAGGGGAGGAACTGGATCTAACCACACCCGGCAAGACTTCTAGATCCAGCAGAGACTCCGCTATGGTAGGAGCAGTAAATGCCTGGCATCAAAGGGAAAAAAGCAGCATGGAAGCTACAACTGCAATCCACACCCAAGCAAAACCCCCTACAGGAGTGCTGGCCCAGAGCAGAACAGGCACCCGACAAAGACAGCACCATCCAAGACGTATTGAGCACGGTGGAAAGCGACATGGCAGCTTCGAAGGAAGATATGGAACGCTGCCTCCAATCATTCCAGGACAAACTCGTGGTGTCCCTGCAAGCTCAATTTCATACACTCACAACAGAAATCAAAGCAGAACTGTCATACATGCGCAAAGACACAGTGTCCTTGGGGGGAAAGAGTTGACACCAATGAAAGGGCATTGCAGGACCTGGTGAAGGACACATAGAGATCGGAAGAACTTTTGGACCACCTGGCCAGGGCAACACATCATATTGAACTTCAATGTGACGATCTTGAACAGGTCACAGTGGGCCAATATCTGCATTCGGAATCTTCCAGAAGCTGAACGGGATGCAGACCTCAAAGACCAGGTGTCAAACATATTCAAAGACCTGTTGGGTGCTGAGGGAGAAACGGATGTCCCAATAGACAGAATCCACTGTGTGGGACCGATATGCAAGGATCCAGGAGCCCACCCGAGGGACATCCTGGCCACATTGACCTCTTACCCACAGAAAGAAATGATCCTCAAGGCGTCAAGGAACACAGCACCAATCTCATACTGCAGTAATGAGATACAACTCTACCAGGACATATCACAACTAATGCAGCAGAAGAGAAGGGACATGAAAAGTCTGCTGGAACACCTGCAAGCCAAAAAGATCATGTGTAGGTGGACCTTCCCCTTCGGCCTCCTCTTTAGCTGGAATGGCACAACCAAAGAGGAAGGAGCTAGAATAATGCAAATGGAGCTAGATGACCCCGCGGCCCTAAACTGATCCAATCTCAAGAGCCCCCCGCACTCGGAGGGGATGACAAAGGGACGTTCCAAACGAGAGCTCCAAAAACACTCTCTTAGAAACAAACCCAGCACCTCTCCATTGGCTGGAGAAACACTGATAGCATAAGGCGGACATTCAACAATGTGCTTGGTTGGGAGCTGAACACTATATAGCAACATTGGGGCATCTCGGGCTCACCTTGGAATCCAAGTAGGAGGAGAAGGGGTTTTAGAATACCCTGCATTTAGGTTTCCCTGGGTTGTTTAGTGGGTTGCCTCCAAGGTATCGTCCATGGGTTTTTCTTTTTCATTTTTTTTTTTTTTTTTAGGAAGGGCAACTTACACCAGGGAGGGAGGGTGTTCTGGGAGGGCAGGGCGGTGGACGGAGGGGATTATTCATATGTTAGAATGGTTAGAACATGGGGATAAAGATCAGAGATCAAGGGGGGGGTGGCATGGAGACCGGTGGATGGCCATGACGGATGGGCAATAGGTGAACCCCTAGCAATGGGCACACTTTGACTAGCCCGGACATTCCAGTGCCTGACTCTTAACGTTAGGGGGCTGAACACTCCAGTTAAAAGGCAGAAACTAGAACACCTCCTCACCATGCACCAACCCGACATTCTGGCCCTGCAAGAATGCACATAATACTACAGGATCGACATCGGCTAAATCTATGACACTACCCCCAAATTATCCAGGCCAATGCCAAAAATAAAACAGTAGGGGTGATCCTGGCATTTAAATCAGGTGTCCAAGCCGCAATATTGATCACAGGTGGACAAGGAGGGCCGCTATCACACGGGTAGCCTCAATATATGCCCCGAACACAGGGCAGGAGAGTTTTTTTTAAAAAACTGCCTTGACTCGCTTAGAGCGATTTCGGGAGGGCGAGACCATCCTACTGGGGGACTTTAATATTGCTTGGAACCTGGCGCGGGATAGAAGCACGAGTACCAAATATGCCCAGCGTCCAAAGCCCTGAACACCAAATTGGAACAACTGGCACTTAGGGATGTATGGACGGCATGGAGAGGAAACGAGGCAGCGTACACACACTATTCCCATGTACATGTTCTCTAGGATCGACTCATATGGGCGTCAACCACATTAATAGGCCGTACCTCTTACATCTCTATGCATACCATTACCAAATCGGACCAAGCACCAATAACACTCACCATCTCCCTTCCCAAACTGAGAAACATTCTCTGGACATGGAAATTCCCGGTGGGACTGTTGGCGGACCAGGTCGTTTGTGAGGAACTGGGGCAGAAAATCCAGGATTACTTCTTTAAACTCCAGGGGGGAGACCAGCCAAGGTACTCGATGGGACGCCTTTAAGTCACCCATAAGGGGCAACCTCATAGCGATAGCGGCACACCAGGGCAAACAAAGGAAGGAATTAGAAATAGGTCTTGAAAAAGATCTGAGAAGCATAATGAAGCAAATGGAGACTAACTCCAGTACGCGGCTCCAGAGGGCGTACAGGGAAGCGAAGGGCAGACTAAACCTCATACACACAATTCGTGGAAAAAAAGCCTGCTCTTACTACCAGCGACAAACGCAACCCAAATGATCCTGAGGATGGAGGGCACAGGGGGTGGTGGTAACAACTGACCAAATCACAGTACAATTCCATACCTTCTGTTCAACCCTGTATAAATTGGAACAACCAGATCTGCATCTCTAACACGAATACCTACAGACAACCCCACTGAAAACGATCCTGACGATAGAGAGGGACCAGCTGGAAACAGACATTACCCGAGAAGAAATCCAGGAGGTTATTGCAGATCTCCCCCTAAACAAAGCACTCGGCCCAGACGGTTACTCTGCAGCCTTTTATAAAAATTTCTGTCCCCAAGCTATTTGCAGACTCTGGCAGAATAACGCCCACCATGGAGGAGGCAAAGATAATTTTATTCCCCAAGCTGGGCAAGGACCTGACCAAGTGTGGGTTTTATAGGCCAATCACACTCATTAATCTGGATGGGAAAATATACAGTAAGGTCCTGGCGAACGCATAGAGCATCTGATGCCGAGATTAATCTACCCTGACCAAACGGGGTTTATTAAAACCGTTCAGACCCACGACAATTTGCAGAGGATCTGACATTTATTGGAAAAAGTAAGCAAAAAAGGAGACCAGGCAGTGTTGGTCTTCTTGAATGCAAAGAAGGCTGTTGACAGGGTGGAGTGGGTCTTCCTTTTCAACACCCCGCTGACGATGGGATTCGGGCCCAAATACAATGCAATGTTACAGGCCAACTACGCTAACCCCAAAGCTAGACTGCTGATGAATGGCAAGCTGTCCCACTTGGTCCCTCTGCAGAGGGGCATGAGACAGGGCTGCCCTGTTCCCCCCCCACCCCCCCCCATGCACTACACCTGGAGCCCCTGCTAACATGGATCTGCACATCTGCAGCGATTAATGGTATTCATTTCGGCACAGACATGCACACATTGATGGCCTTGATGGATGATATTGTCCTGGCCATTAGACCGGAAGCCGCAGCACCAGCAGAATTAGGCAGATATGGCGAGGTAGCCGGATTAAAAATGTATGTCCCAAAGTCAGAGATTCTAAATTGATCAGTAAACCGGTAACCAGGATGGCCTGCCCAAAGCCAAAGAAGCAACACAAGCGAGTCCCCAATAATATCCGTATTCTAGGGGTTTCCATCACAGGCACTGTGGGGGACTTGTACAAGGCAAGCTTCCAACCCCTTCTTGCCCAAATTCAAACTCCAAACGTGCACCCCACTAACAATCACGTGGTTGGGTAGAATCAATTCCATTAAAATGGTGGTTTTACCCTGGATTCTCTACCCATTTCAGCCCCTTCCCATTAAGATCCCATCAATTTTCTTTCAAACCTTAAATACAATGGTCTCGAAATTCATTTGGAAGACTAAAACCCAGCGGATATCACTGAAAATGATAATGCTCCCCCGAAATAGAGGGGGCCTGGATATACCAAACTTCAGCAACTACTATAGGGCCGGTCAATTACGAGTGATAAAAGACTGGTTTATAGAGAACTCGGACAAAGGGTGGGAACAAATGGAGGCAGTGCTAATAGGTCAGTGGAAGGCGGAAAACTGTGGCTCAACAGGCAGGACAGGCCACGGAACATTCATTGTAGGGATTCACAAAACTGGTAGAAGACATTTGAGATCACGCAATTAGACACCATATTACAACATTTCCCTCTCCCTTCAACCCAATATTCGCCAACCCTGGGTATGCAGCAGGAATCTTTTGCAAACTGGATAAACTTGGTGTGCACCAAAATACATGTCATGTTTCAGGGGGATGACATCAAACCATTCACCCAATGTGAGGAAGAGTTAGGCTTACAGGAATCTGAGGTTCCAATATTTTCAGGTGCGCCACTGGTTGATGGCCCCTCTGACATTGTTCAAAAGATACCTCACCTCTAACCCATGGAATAAACAACTGATATCTAACCTGTATACATTTCTCACAGATGAGCCCCCACCACCCACACCCCCTATCTGCTCAGATGGGAACACCCACTGGGGGCGCCTCTTGAGGAAGACCAATGGACCACGCTCTGGGCCAAAATGCCACGGTTGACACAGTTCTGGTTTAAAACTATGTTTCAGTGGCACTACACACCCACACGGCTACACAAGATATCGGGCTCCGTGTCGGAGAAATGCTGGAGGGATGTGTGAGGGCACAGGGGACTGGCTACATATTTGGAGATCATATCCAGTAATACAAGGGTACTGGGAAGAAGTGGAGGGTCCTTTGCAAAGAATATTCGATCTTTCCAAAGAGAGGTCCCAGGCTGATGTCCTGTTGGGCGTGGCGGGGGCAGACAACAAAAAGTGGCCTAAGTGTCGTCGAAAGGCCTATCCTATTCTTAGGATAGCAGCCCTATTGGTGATGGCCAGGAAATGGAAATCTGCAGATCCTCCACAACTACTAGACTGGATACAGAAACTGTGGGAATTTGTCTCGATGGAGTGGGTAACATACACAATCTAAAGGAAACAAAGCAAATTTACGACGGAATGGAAACCATTCTGAACTTTCTCCATGGTGATTACACTGAACAATACTGCCCTCCTAGACTACGCCTACTGGGAATATCCTGAACACTGTATGGGATTGCTTTAGACAACTGTGTTATCTGTGTACAGGGGGGAGGGTGGGAAGAGGGAAGAGGGTAGGTTGTTACTTTGTTATATTAAAATCCAATAAACAAAACAAAATGAAAAATCCTGCTACTGTACACCTCTCTGTGCTGACTCGTCCACCATGAGCCCTCACCACTGAATGACTACCTACCACACGCGTGTCCCTCTCTACAAAAGAAACCAACACAACTTGTACCCCATTGACGCAATTCTACAATCGCCACACTCTACGCACCCCTCCTGCTCTACTTCAGGCGTGCACACACCAGCGCCCACTCCCTATTGGAGGGTACACTCTAATATCTACACTACTGCGGCCGATTTCCTCCCTTCTCAGTATGACACTACTCGCGTCCTGGATTCTCTAGAGTCCCCTCGGTACTGATCCTCCACCATGGGCTCGCCCTTCCACTGAGCGTGGGATGGTGCTTGTGACCTGCCAGACCTTTGCGAACTCAGCATCTGCTGGGCCTCCTCTGATGCGCTTCGAATAGGTCTCCGGTCGACAGACCCGCGCTCCCAAGGAGGGCGGCCTGGATACCCTTGGTGGTCTGGGGAAGACTGAGAGATTTCGCTGAGGCCTCCAAAAAAATGTAGCCACGGTTCTACCAATTAGAGCATAAGAAAAACGACATACTCAAAAAGTAGAGCAAACACTGGGCAAGAAGCAAAGCTGTTTATTGCAGCTGGGTGAGCACACATCAAACAGAACAGTGGATAGGCTCTGATTGAGAGGCTTACATCTGAATGGACTATGAACAGTAGTTTTATACCAAGAAATACAATGGTCAGAAGTCCAACGAAACACTTGCACAGGGGAGAATTTCCTTTTTCTGTATTTCCCATGTATTTCATTGGTTCGTGGACATCACCTCCTCGAAGTTTACATTGATTAGTGAAGCGTAATTGAAGCAAAAAGTTTGTTTTCCATTATAATGCCTCACCATGTGGTACCACATTTATCCACACCCTACCCCGGAACAGCTTGTTATTACTGAAGTAACATTTGTGCTGACTGCCGTAAATTTAATACACTGCCATTGGTCAGCACCATTGAGAACGGAACACTAGACTATGCAGCTGGTGGTAAAGGGGACATTCACACGATACCTGTTAGATAATGACCTTCTCGAAATCTGTGATAGATACTTTGGAGGCTGGTCACCTCCCCAGAGCTCAATAATTTACCATCTGATTGGTTCTCCCAGGAATGCCAGTCCGTCCAGTGTTCCTTTCCCACAGCCACCTGCCGATGGGCCTCAGCGGTAATGTGACTGGCACACTGGTGCAGAGCCACCCTCCCTGCTGCTGTGTAGGGCGGCTAGTTTGGATGACCACCCTCTGATTTCATCACTTTGTTCTAGTTATGTTGTTTTTTCATGTGAGCTTAAGCCCCACCGCCTTTGCAGATCCCTGTCATGTTGGTCACGTGTTACAGATCGAGGTTTCCCAGGTCCAGCCTGCCTGAATGATTTCCCTCTATGTGTGTTTATGATGGTGCTATTTTTATCCTTCCCCTTATTTGGCTAATCATAGGAAAGTGTCTTGGACTGTGTGTACACCCAATGCATCAGTACCCCCTACCTTTCCTGGTGAAGCCCTTTGGACGGGGGCGTCTGTGGCTTAGAATGCCTGTCTTTCCCCATGTAGCAGCCCCCACCGTCTTTACTCTGGCAGTTGGTAGGTGCGTCCCCCTGTCTGGCGCTGAATTAGAACCTTTAACACATTTGTGTACTAGTTCCTGGGCTGTAGTGAGCTCAGGTGAACGTATCCAGAACAACCCCACTAATGTGTATCCACGAAGGAAGACCCTAAGAGGGAGTCTGGTCCAGGATAGGCGCTACAGGGAAATATATGCCTGGCCTCTCAGTCAAATGAGGAGATGTTTTCTGAAAGTTGTGTCGGGGGTAGGGGGAGTGGAGGGAATTTGCGAGTGTTGAAGGAGCTGTTGACAGGAGTTTAGATGGGAGTTTTCGGAGTGGAGGTGAAAAGGAGACATTAAAGAACATTAGGAGGATGTAAAAGGATAAAAGGAGGTTGGTGAACATCAGGAAGATGTAGTAGGCAAATATCCTAGAATGGTTTAAGGAGGCCATTTAGACCCAGGGCAGTGGGTGGGGGAAACCCCTGATCTGAAGGGCTTAGACCAATGGGAGAGGAGGAACAAGCACCTGGCGGAGAGTCCAGGAGAAACAAACAGAAGTGGAGAGACACAGAGAGGGGCAAAGGTCAGAACTCATCGAGGCGATGAAGACAAAGCCTGTCATCTGTCCTGTGGAGGTGGGAGAAGAACCACCCTAGTGGTCATACATGAATCTGCCTGAGAAGGAGATTTATACCAGCAGTTGCAAAGAGAAAAACCTTTTCTGCAAGAGCATTGCAAAGGGGATGCCGGACACAAAGAAAAAGGGTGCAGAAATCGTAAAGCTGTATACTGAGAGGGGAAGTCTGAAGAAAGAAGGGTATATGAATTCCTTCTCACCAATAGTAAGAGGAGAAGCCGAAGGTATACAGTCAGGATCCACCAGAATGGGGTTTGGTCTTGACTGGGAAGGAGCGTGGTACCCAAGCAGGTGAAGACTAAGGTTCTTCCCCTCAATACTGCAATCCTCCAAGTGAAAATAACTGGAGGAGTACAGGATTGCATGAAAGAACTGGTGGTGAACCAAGTGGTTCCTGCAGGTTGTAAGGGGAAAAAAGGGGAGACACAGTCAGGTAATATACAAACACTGAACCCTGCTCTACTCGAGCCCAGTCCCCAGGCCCCTACTGTGTAGGAATCCAAGTGGAGATGGAAGTGAAGGTGTAGGCTGGGTGTGCAATCCAGGGAGTGAAACCAGGGAAGCAGTTCCAAGGGTGCAGGATTGACAATTCAATGGCAATCCAAAGCCATCCAGGGGTCGAGTACCAGGAGAGCATTTCCAAAGAAACAGGTTAGATAATCCAATGGCAATCTAGAAGTAAAATACCAGGCAGGCAATTCCAAGGGTGAGGTAAAATGATTCAAGGGTAATCCAAAAAGAAGTACAGGAGGCAATCCAAAGGTTGGGTGCCAGATAGGCAGATCCATGGGTGCTGGGTAAGCAGGAAACATGAAGAGCAACACAACACCGGAGCAAGTTGGGAAGTGCTGCATCCTGGGATCCAGAGCACTTTATTTCCTGTTGTGCGCCCAATGTGCGTGGGTCAACATGTGACACAGCACCCCAGTGTGCGCCCTGCTGGGCCCGATGGAAGATGCAGTCCGGTGGGCGTAGTATTGGTTGATCATCCACATTAAGCGCCATTGTAGTGCCTGTATGCAGCCAGGTTTCGCAGTTTGGTTGCGGCAGTCCATGATAAATGAGAAGCAGGGCACGGGAAACACTTAAGCCATGGGAGCAAAATTACCTCACGCCCTGCGAGGAGAAAAGGGCTGTGACTAATCGCTGTTTGCCGCTGTGCTCCTGCTTTATTTATTTTTCGAAACATCCTGGGAGAGCCTGTTGCTTTAAGGAGGGAAGAAAGCAACTGACACACCCCCAGAAGCGGCGTTATTTAAACCAGGTCTGGTGACCTTTGCAGCGAGAAGACTTGTGAGGAGAAAAGGGCTGTGACTAATCGCTGTTTGCCACTGTTTACGCTGAGTACACGTTGGGCTTGGCGTACTTGGAAAAAACAGTCAGGCTGCTGTGAGATCGGCTGAGATCGGTTGCCCAAATTAGCAGCCAAGCTCTTGAAGCTTTAAGGACCCTCATCCCTCCGGTCCTGCTGTTCGCCTGCCTGCTGTCCCTACTTTTTGTTTAGCGGCCATATTGACTAGTGTTATTATACATCACATCGAATGCTCTACCTCTTCTTACCAGCTCCCGGCGACTGTGGGACGCAAGTCTACTTGCCTCCTTTGACCCGGAGCTTAGCTTGCATCTTTTGTGTGCTTGGATCTCTGTACTGTTCCACGCAGTCCATAAAATAAGATCTTATGTCGCCTCTAGAGGATTCTCCTGCTGCTCAGGTTGCACTGGCGAGTGCCCGGCGCAAGGAAAGAACGGCTTCTTATCCATCAACACGCCTGCAGGTGAGACGTGAGATCGAAGGTAAAGATTCCTCACATTTAAAATATGCAGAGTCTCGTACCTGACATGCAAGTCATATTGAATCTGTTTCCCGCCGTATAATCGGTGAAACTGATGTTAGCTTACCCTGTACTTTTTGTTCACAATCTTGCAAACATCAAAAAGTTTCCACCTGCAAGTGTACTGTGGAAAAGTCTGATGTGAGTCCTTCTTTATCATCAATGTCTCCACTTGAACTGTCTGCTTCGCATTCTTGTGAAATTTCTGCAATAAATCAGGTAGCTGTGCCGTCTGAGAGTTCTTACAATTTAGTACAACGCTTGAATGCACTTGCCCGCGAAGTAATTACTAAACGTACTAAACAGGTTGCTCCGGCACAGCTTCAATATGACTCATCCAACAGCATTTTAGCAACTGCCACAGTTTGCCAGACCTTATCTAGTTCGGTACTATCCCCTCCATTATTGCCTCGATCTACAACTACTGAGACTACGGATATAGATGGTGTAAAATCTCCTCCTGATGTTGCCCATCTGTTATCACCTCATCTGTCTCTTGTAGAGGGATGTACAACTGTTATGTCTTCAAATGATAAAGCTTTGTCTCCTAAGCTGATATTATCCCCTCAATTCAAATTGCCATCGATTGAAAATGCACTTGCAAATAAATTCCTATTAGATCTGGAAAAAATTAATACTGCCCCATCGACTTCCAAAGAAAATGCTGCTGCGCTATTGGCAGCTGCTTGCCAATTGCCTAAAGGAATTACTCAAGAAAGACAAATTCAAAGTACAGATTCAAGTTTCCTTTCAGGACCTTTTAAAAGAAGACGTCTTGATGACGGAGGCTCACCAGATTTGGTTTGTTTGCAAACCAAATATGATCTGGTTACTAACCAGGATCCCATGGTGATTGCATCCTGTCTGGACTCTACTTTATACTCTTGACAACTAACAGTTGAGAAAAGACATGGGAATCGAACAACCTCCGTTTCTGAACCAAATTCTTTTAATACTCGTCCACATGTTTCTGACTGTTCATCTGACGATGATTCATCTGAATCCTCTATTATGGAACGTGAATTTCCTAAAATCAGACGACTTTACCCTAAAACAGCACAGAATATAGGGGCTGAATCAGATCTTGATAACATCATGAAGAAAACTACCCAGGAACTTTTACCCGTCCTGATGTCTTCAATGACAATAACAATCTCTCCTTTTTTGAAACTGTATGAGCAAATCCAAGATGGTATGAAAAATTTGATAAGCTTAGTTGCTATTTCAAATACAAAACTGAGCGCTTTGGAGAGCAAAAGAGCCATGTCAAAACAACTCTTGGCAAGACTAACTGAGAAAATGGAATCTGGTTCTAGTATGTCGAATGAACATCGGCAAAGCGCTTTGGAAGGTCAAAGACTGTTTGCTGAGGTGGCTAAACAGGCATTGGCACTCCTTCAGCATCAGTCTTCGAATTCTAAGATCACATCAATGATTGACAGAAACTCTTTCGGGTCGGGAAGTCCCCCAGATATTTCCCTAGGGATACCGGTCTCTAGCATCGAAGTATGCAATGCCCAAACTACATCTACTGAGATACACACTCAACTCGATGGCTCTCAATCCTCGGAGTACCCTACAGAGGTTGTTGACGAACTTGTGCCTGACACAAGTATCTCCTTTTCTGAAGCAGTTCTTGGTCTAAAAACAAAAGAAAATGGAGCTAATTTGAACTTTCAGGAATCTTCCACCTCAAACTCTAATCTTAGTATCATGGATGACCATGAACAGTGTTCTTTAGGAACTATTGTTGAAGCATTAGATGTTGCGGGTCCTCAAAAAGCTCTATTTCCCATTTTTGATAATAAACACAAAACAAATCACCAGATTGTGAAACCTAAGCAATTAAAAAAGACAAAGAATATGTCTAAGAAGAAGACCCAAGCTAGTCTTGGTTCACGCAAATTTTTAAGAAATTTGAAATCTATAAGTCTCACAAAAAATTCGGATACATTAAGTAACAAGAAAAATGATAACATAATCGAGGATCCTGATAAAGTTTTAAGCATCACTACAGAAGAAGCAGTGGTTGAACAGCATGAACCTTTGGATGAACTCCTAGATCTGCTACCTGCCGGATATGTAGATGAAGCGCATTCTCGGATTGACACTACTGCTTTGAATCCAGCAGAGGAGATCTTGGCTCCTCATAACATAAGCTTGTCTCAGAGCACTCGTCAGTGTGTTATTGTATCTAAGACAAACACCCGCGAGGAAACAAATCCTACAAAGGATAGTCCAAAAATACTTACTATTGGGCAACGATGGACAAATATGAACCTTCATGGCCTTTCATCGTTGGCCGATCGGAGCCTTGAAATTAGGAGTAAATCACTGAAAGCAGCTATGAATACTTCCATGTGTGGCTCTCAAGAGTATGATGTTCAAACAAGTTCCATTGTCAATCCAGTGAATCAAGAACGAAATGCTAAACATGTGCATTTTTCGAAAAGTAAGCCGTCGTCTTCAATACTCAAGAAAACTATTTCCAAATATCAGCTCATTTTGGAACGAAAATCATCTGCAAACACCGGTTTTACACTTAATCGGGCAAATGTACTGCGCCTTTTACATTATGTTCCAACTTTAAGGACAATTGAGACAACTGATATAAGGACTGTTGAATTCTACAAAGAACCACAAAATGATGGTGTGCGCTTGCACATCGACTCTGGAATAGTACATAACATTCTTTTGGAATCTGTACCCATACTACTGTCGATGGGCTTTGACTTGCGCGAAGATGATACACACAATGGAAAAATCATGTCTGTTACAGATGCAATCTTGGCCCCCGAAGTGAATTTTTCATCTACTTCTTAACATACAAGTCACATTTGTGCAGAGTCTGCTGCCTCAGAAATTTTAAAAACAACATCGAATTCAATGAATGAACAAGTACCGGATTCAAGTTTTCACCCGTTCACCTCAAAAAAACAAACAATGAGTGATCAAATTCAAATAACTTTTTCATGTGAAGTGTCTAGCAGCCCTGCAAATGATAATATGATGAATATCCCCGAATCTAACAAGTGGGATTGGGTTGCTAGATCGTTGAAGAAGTCTCATAGAAGCTAATGTTCAGCTCTTCAACCCAAAACCTTGTTGAGGATTGCGTCTTGGAACTCCTGTGGATTTAATCATCTGTTTCAATATTCTTGGCTTGATGGTTTAGACTTTGTGTGCCTACAAGAAACGTGGCTTGCAAAACCTCCGATATGTGACGAATTTGACATCTCGATTAATCCTGCAAGTTTGAGAAATACTGGCAGACCTGTAGCTGGTCTTCTTACATTGATCAGGAAAAGTTCAGGCTACAAAATTGTTGAAGATAAAAGGATAACTCCATATATTCAACTGGTCACAGTTAAATTAGAATCGTTTGCAAACCAAAAAACAGATACAATATACATTATGAATCTGTATTGGCAACACAAAGCCTTTCGATCAGATGAATTTATTGATAATGTGTCCTCTATTATTGACACCATCAATGAAAAGGAATCCCTACCAAATATTTTACTGTGTGGAGATCTAAACATTGATTGTATAAAATTACAATCTGGAAGGCCGTTCAGTAAAATATCCAATCTATTAGATACCCAAGCCTGGATCTCTGAAATGTCTGCGAGAGGAATGACTATGTTGAACGGATGCACAGATGGTGACATTCCTGCACAGATTACTTGGAAACGAGACAGTCAAAAATCTAACCTCGATTACTTTTTTGTGTCCGATAAACTACATGCCCAAACTCTTAACGTTATTGATAAAGTTGAAAGCGATCACAATCTTCTAAAATTAACTATTAGAACAGACACCAAACCATATGTACACTGGAACCACAAGATATCCATTCAATCAAACAGAATACGTCTGCGACTTGAAGACTTCGAGATCAGGTCTCTTATTCATGCTGTTGCCGCAGAAACTGAGAAAATCGAATATCAACATCTATTTAAACAATATAAAGAAAGCAATAGCGGGTTCCAACGACAACACTTCTCACAAACGCATTTGTTTGATTTAGAAATTTTGAAACTTAAACGCCAAATGAGATTGGAGCTCCGGCGCATTCCTAGATCATCGATTTCTTTGTACCTTGAAACAAAGAAGAAAATCAAACAATCATACAGAAATTGGCTGAAGGCCCATCAAGTATATCTTCTACGACAGGACTCCGAATTGATGTTGGCCAAATTGGCCAATAAGAACACCAGAGATTTCTGGAGCCTTATCAATAATTCGAGTACCTCTGTGGATGCGCTGCTAGAAAACATGGTCTCTGAAGACACGTGGATAAATCACATTTCCCGGCTCTATGGCAAAAAAGGTGATGTAGAAATACCGGCTTTTGATCATCTGAAACAGTGGGATTTAACTTTCGACAAAACAGATATTTTAGAGATAATCTCTAATTTAAGCTCATCCCGTGCACCAGGCCCAGATGGGCTGACGAATTATAACCTGAAACAAAGCCCTGCTGAATGGGCCGATTTTTGCTATCAACTTTTTTTGAAGATTGCATCTACTGCTACAACCCCAACATCGTGGAAAAGCGCGATCATCGGGCCAATTTTTAAAAAAGGTAATCGTGCCAATCCAAATCAGTACCGGCCAATTGCTTTACTGGATGTCGTGGGAAAAATCTACGCAACGCTTTTACAACGTGATCTACAGAGGTGGATCATATCCAGCAAGCATATAGATCCGAGACTGACCGGCCTCACCAAGGGAGTGGGATGTAGTTTGAATCTTCTTCTAATCAATCTCTTGAAAATGGATGCTTTGCGGCGTGGTGAAAAAATCTATATCGCCTCAATTGACCTATCACATGCATTTGATAGTATCGATAGACACATTTTATGGTCTAAGTTGCTGCGATGGAACTGTCCCACAAGTTTGCTTCTGGCAATGAAAGATCTCCATACCAACACCAATATTTGCATCAGACTAGATAAGAGAGGAAGACTTTCGCCTGCCATTGAAACATTTTGTGTAGTTAAACAGGGCTGCCCTCTGGCTGCGATAATCTTCAATCGCTTCATATCCGATGTCGACTTAAGTTTAAAAAAAGCTGGATCCTTTCCACCGAGAATTAATGGTGTTCATATTGGACATATGATCTATGCTGATGATTTAATTCTGATGGATTCGACACCGGTGGGTTTACAGCATAGCCTAAATGAACTTGAAACTTATACGAAGCAAAATGCATTGGTTGTGAACACCTCTAAGTCGGAGATCATTGTAATTCAAAATCTGCAAGGACAAACCAGATTAAATAGACATAAATGTAAGTGGTTTTTGGGAAAGAAAATGTTGGTATGTACACCTGAAATCAAATATTTGGGGACTCTCTTCAATTCCAACATAAATGATGCTCCGTGGGTGAAAAACCTTAAATTGAAATGCAAAAAACTTGCAATCCAAACAGCCTGGTTACACACAAAATATGGCAAATTTTCAGTGTTGCCAGCGCTTAACTACTATAAACAGAAAGTAACACCTGCACTCTTGTACGGTATGGACTGTGCATTGGGATGTTCACATGAAACTTGGGACAGCCTAGAAAATTTGTTCTGGTCTCGTGTCCTCTGTTTACCGAAGGGAACTCCAACAGCTTGCATCCGATTCAAACTCAGTTTGACTTGCTCAACGCAAAAATGTGTTGGCAAACTCTTATCACCTATCGTAAAATCTCAATGGCCTCATCATCTCTGCAATATGAGATTTTAGATCTTACTAAAAAAAATAGGGTTGTGTTCTATTTTCTCTTTATGGGTTGAGCGATCTGGAAAAATTTTAACAGACCTTGGTACAGATTTATCAACTCTACAATCTAACCCAAATTTGGTTAAAAGGAAACTTTAGGCCCAGGACTGGATTCTGACTGGCGAAAAAAAACAGAAACATTGTTTCATGAAAAATATCCCGATGCAGAAAAGAGCCCTTAATATAACTCAAAATTACTTGGTAAAATTTCAGGATCAAAAACGAAGGAAATTGTACATGAAATTTCATTTGAATCTGTTTCAGACTCAAGAACGACTAAACTTATGGGCAAATACTACCACTCCAACAGCACTTTGTAGGCTATGCAACGATAGCGAGGAAACTCTTAAACACTTAGTAATGCTATGCCCAAGTCTGACTAATGAACGTATGAAACATTTCGGTTATTTTATTCAAGCAGGATCAACCCTCTCAATTGAAGACTGGTGGCAAGTTCTGTTTGATGAAACAGATCGGAAATTAACAATAGCTTTAACTTTCTTTTTGGAACGTGTCACCGCCTCTCTAAGTGATGTAATTGAGTCGATCTAGATGAACGTTCTGTTGTGAATATGTTGGATCTAAATCTTTTAAAATGTGTTTTTAAAGGTTTGTAATAAACCAATAAAAAAAAACAAAAAAAAATAATAATAATTACCTCACGACTAATCAAACCATGGGACCCGAGACTGTTGAGTTGATTGGACGATTGTTATTAAAACATGTGGACGATTGTTTTAAAAAATATATATATTTTATTATTTTTTATTAACCACAACATAACCTACAGACTTTTTATAAAGCATTTACATATCCATATATACTTGGATCCTGTCTGTGTGCCCCCCCTTCTGAACTCAACAAGTCTCCCAGTGATTGCAGTTCATATAGACCCCTGTCATTGCTTAATCAGGATGGGAAGATACTCACACCCCTGTTAGCCAGCAGGCTTAAGCCAGTGATAGGTAAGCTAATACATATGGACCAGTTGGGCTACGTCCCAGGTAGGAACATCACATCTAACCCGAGAAGGTTGCATCACATCATAGATTCTACCCAACACAGTTCCAAGCCAAATTTTCCCTGGCCTTGTTGGATGCGGTCAAGGCATTCAACTCGGTCAGGTGGCCATGACAGTCCTGCGTAGGTTCAGCATGGGACCTACGTACATAAAATGGGTGCAGTTGCTATACAGCGAGGGTTAAAACGGGCGCCCACATCTCGGACCGCTGGCAGTTGGAGAAAGGTACGAGACAGGGATGCCCGTGGTCGCACATGTTGGTCTTCCCATGGCTGGCTTGCTCACTGGGTATCATCTGTGTGCAGCCTCTAGACTTATGTGGCTCTATATTACTATTCAGCCCCACACTTAGCCAGCCCTTCTGTCTACACCTCGTGATTGAGCCTGCTCCACCTCACGGCATGCAATAATTAATCCGCCAGTGTCCCGTACCTGTGTGGATGTAGATTGTGCTGAGCCGCACACGGTGGCTACATACGTCCTTGATTACTGTTGAGGTGCAGGTGTGAGCTGGGTTCTCTGCCACGTCCCTCTGATGCTTGCTTTCTCCACCAGAGTTGCCCTCCCCAAGGTGACCGCAGGGTAACCGGGGTCCGACATAGCTCCCGTCGTCCTCCGGTCACTGGCTGTATTGTTCTAGTGCAATGCTGAAATCTGGTGCCACTCTTACCGTGCTTCCACAGTGTTGCAGCAGTCCACTTCTCCACGCTCCACAGAGCCACTGTGGTCTGCTGCTTTTCTGAGCTTTGTACAAGTCAGCTCAATCTTTTTGTACTCCAGTATTCTTTTTCACAGCTTAGGTGCTTGCGGCCTCAGGTGTCACAGGCCGCCCCGTCGCAGGACCCCAGTGTCTCTTCGTGCTCCTGGCGTGTGTTCTGCCCGTGGACTATGTGGGCTTCTGGTTACTCGCTCCTGCCTTATTTGCCTCCTCCGACTCCTCTGCCCCATTAGTCCCGTGCATCGGCGGTGCCCGTCCCGGCCTAGTTGTGCATCCGCCGCCTTCACCATTTCATCCTATGTGGTCTCTCCCTTCTTCTGACGTTCGGTGCACAGAGGTGCCTCTCCTGGGTCACTGTACCGCAACTTGTCCCACACAGGGGAGGGAACCTCCTGGCTCCCTTGCACACCATTCTCCAACTCATCTCCGGGCCCCGTTCTTGCTCTTCCAGCACCCTCAATGTTCAGCATACACCAGCCATTTTAATTCACCGCCACTGTCCGAGACCAAACCTTTTCGAACTCCACCTCTGTTGTGCTCTCCCAGCCACGTCTCTGCTTGTCCCACCATATACTAGGATGTTTCATGCATCCAGGGATATATTTGCAGAGGGTGCAGCTTGCTAATATCCGAGTTGCAGGCAGGATCAAGTCGGATCATGAGGAACTGTCCCTACAGCATGGCTTCTAGCCACGCCCCTGTGGACGATTGTTATTTTGATCCTACCCTTGGTTTACATTCTTTTTGTGCCGTTCACTCAGCTATATTGTAGTTAGCGTTGGAACTGGGATGCACAAAGTCTATTACAGAAGCCTACCCATAAAGTCCAGCCCTAAACCAAGATAGAGCATACTAGCCGAATTGCCTGAGTCCCTGCAAAAGTCATGCATGGTGCAGTGGTATTGGACTGGTACAATGTGAACAACCTATATATTTCACAAGGGGTTTTGGAGGGGTGAGCGCTGGTCTCTACAGGAGTAAGACTGGCCTTAACCAAAGGGAAGTATGGACTGATTGTTCCAAGGACCTCCCTGGCCGTGAGGTTATGAATTGATGTTTTGAGTGGCCTCATTGACAGATTTTGTATGGATAGCGAAAATCCTCTTGTTTAATCCTGCCTCTTAACCCTTCAGCTTATGGGAGGGAGACTTCATCGCTCAGCTGATATGCAGGGTGTACATTCCCACTGAAACAGGAACTCTAAGAGAGTTGGTGTTGGAGTAGGAGTCAGGTCCCACTAGAAGCTACGTTTGAACCATCTCTTCAAGTAGCATTTCATACCACTATTCCTGCCTAAGAGGGGAGAAAGACTAGACCCTGTATTGTAGACAGATAATTGTAGGTAGGCCATGGCCTGGCTAGAAAGAGCTATGTGCTTGTCCCCTAATGGAAAATACCTAGAAATAAAGACACAGACACCCCGGTTAAATAAAGTACTTTATTTTTTGTCGTGTGTGTGATTTCTTTGTGTATGTGTTTAGATGTAGTGGTCTAATCCACCCAGCCTACCATGGGCAAGATGGAATGTTGGAGGAAAAGATGAAGAACTATAAACAAGGGGACAGAGGTCCCCTGCCCAGTAATGGGCAGGACAGAGGAGGAAAGATTCTGTAAGGTTTTTTTTTTTTTAAAGAAAGGACAGTTAGAAAAAGGTTGGGGAGGAGTGAAGAAAGGGAGAAGGAGAAAAGGAGGAAAAAGGAAGCAGTGAGTATAGAGGAGATGGAACCAACAACCCCCAAAGAGGGCCGGGGGAATAAAGACATTTATGACACCGGACCACGTGAGGAGGGCGACCAAGCCTACGAACCCTAGGGCCGGGCTGCGTGCCGAGAGCAGCCCGGGAATCTATGGGGCCTCAGTGAGTGACAGCCTGCCCGGGTCCCAGAAGGGAAAAGCTGTGAGCTGCTCTGTTATTGTGGCCCAGGTGAAGACCATGCAGCCTGCACCCTGCGTCTCCTAGACACAGCAACGAAATGGGTGGGCCGTGATTGCACACCGGAGCGTCGCAGTGAACATGGTGGCATCCCCATAGTAATAGGCACACCTTCGGGATACAACATGGTACTGCATGCGTGGCAGTGAACATGGTGGTGCCTCCACAGCAACGGGTATGCCACCTGAATTAAAAGTTGCACGTGGGTTTATGTGGGCCCGTGTGGATGGACCCCCAGAGTAAGGAGGCCACCCAGAAGATTGCCCAGTGGCTGCAGGTGTGGTGGTGAGTGCGGATAGCCCACAAATAGTATGGAGGCCGCTCTGAAGGCTGAAACTGGCAGTGAATTGTGGTGGTGATGTTGAATGGCCCTCCCAGGGATGTATATTTGTGTAATTATTTAAGTGTACAATAAATGTTAAGTAGAGTAAATGTTATGTAAGGGGCTTTATGGCAAATGTTAAGTAGGTTAAAAGTTAAATAGAGTATGTTTAGTATATTTAAGGGAGTAAGGGTGAAAAGACTGTAGAGGAGTAAGGACCCTGGTGTAAAGTAGCAGATGACTGTGGCAGGCCTGCCTTAGGCAGCCTAGGCTGGGGGACCACACACTGAGGCCATCCTTTGGTCTCACGGATCAGTGGGTGATGCCACATATTTCTTAGGGGGTCTATTGCTTTAGTCCCACCCTTTGGGTCTCCCTGGGACCACTCCAGGAAAGGGTGTGTTGACGGAGCAGATCCCCATTTAGCAGAAAATAAGTTAAGGGCCTCATCATGACTTGAGCAGAATGGTAAAATGCAGTGGTAATGCAAATACTGCCGCATTTACCACTCCACCCAATCTCGAGTTGAGCGGAAAGTAGGAGTTTTACCTTCAGCTTTTTGCTGGAGGTAAAAATCCCCCCTTTCCGCCCATTTTTGGTGCTATTAGCACAGCGCTAATTGCGCCGGTGCTAATGGCACCAAGACACCTCCATTGTGTAATACTCACCTTAACTCTGCAGGAGCGCTGGGACCCTCGGCGTCTGGGGACGTGAGATGTGAACTGGATCTGGTCTGCTGTGGGCTACTGTGTGAGGCTGCCGTGGGACTCCTGTCTAAACACAAGGTTGTATGGGTGAGACACTGTGGAACTGGAAAGACCCTTCCCAGGTTCCCCCTAAGAATCCCCAGGTTTCCCCATCCCTCTGAACCCATGACTAACCTACTGTGTTGAACTGTGGCGCTCTCCTTCCTTCTAACTCTTGCAGGGGTGCTAAATCTTCAGGCTGACCTCGACCTGAGGTCTCCTTGCCGTCTGCCTTTTGCTTGCTGCTCTGTGTCCTTGCCAGTTACTCACTGACAACAGCCCAGTCCTGCTGTGGCTGATAGTATGTGGCTGCCTGTTAACAGTTGAAACGCTGTATCGAGGGATAATTTACTGGAGCGCAGTACACGCTACGGCTGTTTGCAGTCTTTTACTGGAACGCTTTATTAATGAGGGATAATGGGGGTCATTACGAGTTTGGAGGTAGCCATGGCGCTATTAGCCCCATGGTTGCCTCCAAACTCGTGTCCGGGTTCTCTGAATGGAGACTTACCGGGTCATTCCAACCTTGGAGTACCCGGTAAGTGCCCATTCAGAAAACCATTCCCCATTCCCATTTGAGCCCCCGTAGGGCTCAATGGGAATGGGGAGGGAGCTAAGAACGTGCCTGTAAATTACGGGCCCATTATTAGCTCCCTGGTCCCTTAGCGACTCCCGCTAAGGACAGCTGGTTTTACCAGCTGGCCTTAGTGGGACCCACTAAGGGACCTCGGAATGCGTCGGTAAGGGGTTAACGGCACCGGCATCCTTACCGGTGCCGGTAACCCCTTACTGCCGCACTCGCAATGACCCCCAATGTCTTTACTGGAGCGCTGTACACACTGCGGTTGTTTGCATTCTTTTACTTTTACGGAATAAACTCTTCCTGGAGCGCAGAGCACGTAATGCTTCCTTTGACAGGTGTAGATATGCAAAGGCGCTTTTGCTGTGTGCGCTCTATCTGCTATGTGGTGGTTGGAAGAAGGATAGTTTGCCACGTGTTGTGCGAATGCAGCGCCTGTATTTTGATGTGTCTAACCTTGTTCTGACTTCCCTTGCAGGTGCTGAACTCAAGCGGGCGAGATCGCTGGATACAGAAGGAAGCCCTCGGAGAAGAGTCAGGAGGAACCAGAGTTTCCAAGATGACTGGCGTGCTGGTTAGTGATCTTCTTCTGTGTTGCCTCAAGCTGCCATTTTCACCTGCTTACACGTTCCTTTCTTTCCCTTTCCTTCAGGTTTGCCAGAACGGAGCATCAGCGGTGAGCATTATGCTGCAAGAGCAGATCACCGCTAAGCACGGGAGACTCGCATGGGTGGGGTTTAAATAGGAACCCACCCATGCACACTAAACCGTACCTCAAACAAGGAAACCTTGGCCAGATTGTCGGCCATGTTGGTAGTGTTCAGCTGGCCTTTAAAGCGGCCATGTTGGGAGGTCAGACTTCAGGATCAGCAGTCCTTACAAGTCTGGAATACATTAAAGCAGCCCACCGTTTGCATTTTCTGGTGTACCGTTCCCAAGCTAGAGTGTGTGTGGTTCTATGTGGGCAACCCCTGAGAGTGTTACAGGTGACCATGACACATTGGGCCCATTGGGAATGGGTATTTACCTCCTCACTGCAACTCGGGATCTGCCGTAAATTGCGCCAGACCGAGTTGCAGTAACGCTAATAGCATTGGACTGTGGATATCACCCAAATTATGATGAGGCCCTAAGTGTTCTTTGTAAATAATGCATGGTCTCTGTTTGAATCACTATAAAATCCACCTTCGTGTCTGTATCCAGTTTAATAACATTATGTTATGGTGCATTTGTATAGCGTCTTATGTACCACTGGTAGGATCTCAAAGCACTGTGGGTTTAACGGCCTCTGGCACCATGGGTCGTATCAGTAGAGAGGAATATGGTGCTTGGGTGCACTTGCTATGTGTGTAGCCAGAGTGGTTTGCGCGGGTTGGCTGCATTCTAATGCTAGCTGTGGTGCAGTGGATGTGAGAAATCAGTGTAATGTGCACTGCAAGGAGGGTGGTTTCCGAGTCTGCATTCTGGCTGCTGCGGGGTCTGTGTAAAAAATGGTGTGCCACTAGGCCAATTTTTCGTGGGATATAGCTGTGTTCTACCAGGCAGTTGAGGTGTTCACGGTAGTGGATTTCAGAGAGAGGTAAACTGGCCTGTGAGGGTATGTTGCATTATCTCTGTCGTGCAGTCCTTTTCCAGACGCTTTGTAGTAGGACTCAGAGGGCCCATTTTCCCGGTCTCTGGTGGAAGTTTAAACTGGGAGGATGGGTGCTTCCTGGGTTATCGCATGATTCTCTGGAGAGTCCAGCCAAGCATAGTTACTTCTGTGCCACTGGTGCGGGGTTCTAGGTTCTTATTCCCAGGTAGGCACGGGTAGACTCTTTTGATAATATACCACCAGCTGTGCCTCGGTGGTCAAGCCAAGTGCCTGCAGTTGCATATGCCGGAACCCCTTTGGTCTGTAGGCTGAAATCCGTGCCCTGACTGTTCCTTCTTTTTCGGGGTGAAATAATTGATTAGTTAACCAGTTCCAGTGGCTCTTCGGTTGCTGTGTTTCGAGTTAGTGCTGGTTCTTTCAGAACTTTGGCCATTGAGAGTTGGATTCATGGCCTTAGGCAGTCCTTTCACAGATTTGAGAAAAGCCATGTTTTTAACGCTTTATGTAAGGCCATGTGGTTGTGTCGAATATGGGGAGGTAGTGAATTCCACAGAGTTGGTGCCAATGTAGAGTAGGCTGACCCTCCCAAGTCTTCTTGAATTAAAAGCTGGGATCACTAGTAGGGTGGCCGTGCTTGACTTTTGTGTGCGTGTTGAGCGGTAGGGCATAGTCTTCTCTTAGAGCTATGTCAGGCCGGCCTTGTGCACTGCTCTGTGGGAGCATGAGGTGGTAGTGACAGGATTTCGGATACATTATTGATCTGGTGGGCCAGGGTTAAGCCCTAGTCCAGTGTGAGCCAAGGCTTTTGACCGTGATGGAGGTAGGGAGATGAGTGCTGGGGGGGGCATAAGAGTGGTTGCAGGAGTAGAGGTGTTTTGCTGCACACCTGATCTGTTTTCTGTGGGTTCAGAAGGAGGTCGTTTCTAGTCATCCATAGGTCTATATCACTGAGGCAAGCTGCCAGGTCAGGGCATTGCTCAGAGCTCATTTTGGGGATTCTCAGGATAATTTGGGTGTCATCTGTATAATTGTAGCAGTTGAGGTTGTGCGAGCGGAGGATCCCTGTCAGGGGGGTCATGTAGAGGTTGAAAAGGAGGGGAGAGAGTCAAGTGCTCTGGGGTACTCCTTTGTTCACTTGGTGAGCGGAGGAGGTAAGAGGGGGGGAGGATGGTGATTTGTTTCCTGTTAAGGAACAAGGCAATCCAGTTGAGTGCTGAGTCTTAGATTCCAAGGGAGTGGAGCCAGTCAAGGAGAATTGAGTGGTTAATGGTGTCAAAGGCAGCTGAGAAATCAAGGAGAACCAGAGTGGCACACCTTTCAGAGTCTGCTGTGTCTTTGAGGTCGTCCCAGATCGAGATCAGTGTTTCAGTTCCATGCGTGGCCGGAAGCCAGCGTGAACAGGTTTTAGTAGGTTGTTGGATTCAGTAAAAAGGTTGAGTTGAGAGTAGGCAGAGCAGTCGATGAGTTTCACCAGGAATCTGGTGTTGGATATGGGTCTGTAATTGGTTGGCTGAAGGGGGTCGAGACCCGCTTTTTTCAGAAGGGGTTTGACGTGCGCTACTTTTGAAGGGGTCTGGGAAGGTGCCAGAGGTGAAGGAGTCATTGAGTATGAACCTAGCCCGTTCTCCTGCGCAGGTGGAGGAGACATTTATTTGAGGAGAGAGGTGGGGCAAGGATCAAGGGGGAGACCCAGAGGGTCTGCTGCTGGACAGCAATTGGAGGAATTCCTTGATCGAGATTGGCTTGAAGGTCGTGGTGCGGGTGGGGTGGGATCTTGAGGTGCGGGTGTTGTTGGGGCAGTGGTGCAAGTGGGCCTCACAAATGCCGAGATGATCCTGTGAAGCTCTTTACTACTGTTGCAGCAGTTAAGGATTCTTTTATTACAGTAGGTTTTTGTTGGCCTTTCACCTCTAGGATTTGTAGTAACAGTGATGGTAGGTGAACATGGATTTGCTGAGGTTTTTTTTATGCTCCGCATTTGCGCTTGGCGTTGGTCCTTTTGCAGGTGGGAGTGGGGCAGGAGGGAGTGAGAAGTAGGAGTGAGTTGTTGAGCCAGGAGTTAAAGGATTCGGAAGGAAGAGGTCTGTCTGGGGTTGGGAGTGAGCGTAGTAAGATTTCAGCCAGGTCAGGCAGTACCTTGACCATGTTCCAGCATTTGTGGTCATGTGGTGGAATCGGCAGACCTTGGGTGGTGGGGTCGGTGTGCTGACAGAGATAGGTAGGGCTGCATGGTCTGTTCAGATGAGGGTTTGGGGATAGACATAGAGACGAGGTCAGAGGAGCTGAAGATTGGGAGTTGGAGGTAGAGCGGGGTGGGGGTGAGGGTTGTTCTCGGTGTATGACCCATTGGGGGCAAGTTTGCGAGGGGCGGCATGAGCAGAAGTGTGTAGGGGAGGGATGGTTTGTGGTGGGCCAGATGGCTCCTCTGTTCTGTGCTACTGAGGCGGTGTGGTGCGAGTGTGAAGGAAGTAGGGAGTCAGCGTGTAAGATGGTTCTGGGGCCAGGGATAGAGGTGTGGCAGTGTGTGGGTGAGGTTTGAGTATGAAGATGCTAAATTGGCAGTGGTGGGCCTGCACAGGGCTTACTCTCTTGCCAGCCAGTGTGTTTCTTTCATTTCCTGGTTGGGAAGTGTGAAGCTAATGGCTGTGTGTGGGGATGTTCTGAGTGACTGCGTAGTTGCTGGGTCCGAGTTAAGGGGCGGAGAGGAGGTCTTGGGACTCGCTCCATTTTTGTCAGGTTGTAATTGTTGGTTGTCTTCGTTTGGGGGAGTATTGTGGCCAGTGGGAGTTTTCGGGCCTGGGGCAGAGGGGGTGGCGGTTGCTGCAGTTAGGGAGCGCTTTGGTCGGGGTATTTTGGTGGAGCGAGTCACCCAAGTCCGGTAAATGCAGTAACAGCTAGATAGCTAGATTTGAGACAGTGGTATGTGCACTGGTACCTAGATTGAGATACCTGAATAGTGGGAGGAAGCACCCAAAGTGGGGGCACAGTAGTGAGGACAGCAACACCTAGATTTGAGACACTTAAGTGGGGGTGACAGTTAACTGGAACAGCCCCTAGATTTGAGACATCTGGATAGGGGAGAGAGCATCTAAAATGGGGGCACAGTAGTAGATGCAGCAACACCTAGATTTGGGACTCCTAAAATAGGGATACATTGGTAAATGCAACAACACCTATATTTGAGACACCTAATGTTGGGGCAAAGTAGTAAATGCAACACCACCTGGATTTGAGACACCTGATGTGGGGGCACAGTAGTAAATGCAACACCACCTGGATTTGAGACACCTGATGTGGGGGCACAGTAGTAAATACAACACCACCTGGATTTGAGACACCTGATGTGGGGGCACAGTAGTAAATACAACACCACCTGGATTTGAGACACCTGGATAGGGGGATAGAGCGTCTAAAATGGGGCCACAGTAGTAGATGCAACAACACCTAGATTCCTGGACACCTGGATAGTGGGAGACATGACCAAGATGGGGACACAAAAGTAGATGCAACAACAACTAGATTTGAGACACCTAATGTGGGGGCACAGTAGTAACACATTTGTTTAATTTCAATAGCTTTATTCGGCATAAAAACCTTTAGCATACATTAAATTGAATAGGTATACAAGAAAAACACAATAAATTAGATATACATGTGTTAAAAAGAAATAAGGAAAAAAGCATATGTTAAACGATAGGATAAATCAGTGCAAGTCTTTGGAGCGCTAGTGGAAGTGTTACATCTTCATCCAATATCACTTTTATGAGGTGAGCATGCTCGCAGCCTCTTTGATAAAAACAGTTCCCATATATCTCTGCCTCGATAACTAAGCTTGATGTACATAACGTGCAGATGAAAAAACAGTTTTCCTATCGACTGAACACATTGAGTTGCATAGCTTCTTTGATGCAACACACTCTTAGCACTTCAAATAGTGGTTTTAAATACTCTCTGGGCAAATTAGCATGTAATGTTTTCATGTTTCATTAGCAAAAGCATGCAATGGCATAGACCAGATCTCAAAGTTGACCACGGGTGGGTGTACCATGCTGTATGCAATAGCCACAGTCTCATTCGTACATACAAAGAACGCTCATAAGGTGGATAGATTTCACCCAGGAGGCTTAGCGAGTTTCACATTATTTTACTTCGCGTGAACTGCAGAGCATTCTTCAAGCAGGCCCATTGCACTTCCAGCTTTTCCATGGCTTTCCTCCTTGCCTTTGCTTTAAGCTCTACCTTTACTGAATTTCTACAGTTCAATGGGTTATCCCGGAGAGCTCTCTCATCCCCATATATAATAGATGAGTTACATAGGTCAGCCAACCACAGCTCTTTGCCCCCTCCAAACAGAAAATTCTTCAGAGCCTCCTGCAGTATTTTGACAGTCCCGAGGAAGACCACAGTCTGACCCAATAGAGCACCGGTTCGAGGGCAGTCTGGTCGGCTGTTGGAAAAACACTCAGGAGCGATAGCACCAAGGAAGTCGGTGCACTTATAGGCAACAAAAGTAACTTTTTCAAAACCATGTTCTCAACACTAGAAAATGGGACCGATTTAGATTGACCCCACAGCTCCACCCATAAAGAGCCACTGGTAAGGCCTGCTTATCATATAATTCCAGAGCTGGCGAAATTGCCCCACTACCATGGCTTGAGAAACAAGAGTGTATTCCACTGCTATATTTCCCATGCTAGCCTTGGCCTTAGTGAGTTGGTCAGACCAGCCCTCTGACTCATGGAACATAATTCCCAAGTAGTCAAATTTGACTTGTTCCAGCTTTATGCCATCTGCTATTATTCTCAAAGGGATATTCTTGCTAGAGGGAGGCTTAAAGACCGGAACTTAATAGCCAGCAATGTCTCAAGACCCCTAGGGGATGTGAACAGACTGATTGCATCATCAGCATAGAAGAGGGTAGGCCATTTTTTATTTGCAATTCTTGGGGCATCCAGGGCATCATTTTCTAGTGCATGTATAAAGCCTTGTATATAAAGTAGGAAAAGGAGGGATGCCAAGACACATCCCTGGCGCACCCCTCTATTCACTGCAAACGGCCTTGATTGCTCCTCCCCAGCGGATTGATGCCTCAGTTTTTGACTATAATAATTTAATGGAATCCACCAGTGGCTTATGTACATTACGTTCCTTTAGTACTTGCCAAAGGGTAGTTCTTGAAACAGTATCAAAGGTTGATTTTAAGTCGAGGAAAATGGCATAGAGCCTGGTATTTGACAGAATTATGTATTTTTGGATCAGTAATAATAAAAGGAGGCAATGATCTATGGTGCCGATGCTGGCACAAAAGCCTGCTTGCGCTCCTGTAATTATCCCTGCTTCATTCACCCAGGTTTATAGTCTGGTCAGAATTATTCTGCCAAATGTTTTGCCGACACAGTTTAGTAGAGAGATCGGGCGGTAGTTCTCTGGGAGTGCCCTCCCCCTTTCTTGTATATGGGGACTATAGTTGCATCTCTCCAAGTCTTGGAGATTTCTCCCGAACAGGTAATGGCATTAAATATCTTAAGCAGAATTGGGGCCCAAATTAAAATGTCATCTTTGTAGAAGTCTACAGGTATCAAACCAGGGCCAGCTGCTTTTCCCGGTTTTTGGCAAATTAGGGTGTTTTTGACCGCATCAATCGTAATGGGCCTGGACTCTGGTGGAATCGAATCTTTTTGCCCAAGCACATTCCCTACTAATGGGTCTGGACTTGTATACAGTCTAGAGAAATGGGCCAACCACTCATTTGCAGAGATATGCCATTGAAGAGCCTGCTCTGGGTTTGACTCCCTTGATGTTACCAGTCTCCAGGAGCCAGCGCTATCTCCCTGCACCAAAGCCATATGCTGGACTGGCCACCTTGTTTTGGCGTGCTCATTTTTTTAGGTTAGTATTAGGGCCTTATATTTTGCCCTGAGGTCCTGGAGCCAGTGCTTGCCCAGAACTGCACCAGGTCTTTTGCATGAAACAATGGATTTCTTTGCCCTTGCATAGTCCTCGTCATACAAAGCATTTAGCACTGTGGCCTTCTTTTCCAGGCGGCCTGGTACATATGTTGGGAAGGGGGTCAGTATCCTGCTTATTACTTCAAATTCTGCAATATTCATTTTGTTAGATAAACCTCTCCTGTGGATGTTTCCGTAGTTATGTTTAATGAAGTCATACACCTTTGGCTTTATGTCTCTTTTTATCCATGTAGCCCAATTCATAGTTTTCGTTACAATGTCGAAATTGGTTGCAGCTTGGCTCCTGGGTAAGTCTGGCTTCTGCAATGGATTCGGTGCACTTATGCGGAATAGAAGCACGAGAGGATAGTGCTCACTCTCGATTCTTTCTACTATTTGAAAACCCAGAACCTTGGACAAGCTAGTGCCTGTAATGAAAATGTAGTCTATACGTGATGAGCCATTATAGCCATTGAATGTTACTTTTGCCTGATGATCGCCTGGTATTCTGCCATTGCAGGCTTTAAGCTTCAGGTTAGCAACAATGCAAGTTGTACTCATCGCCCATCAATGGACCCTTTTCGGCAGAGCAGTCTTAAGAATTGGAATAGTCCAAGCTGGGTCTTGATCATCCCAAAGCTCTAGTGTTTCTTGCCAGGGTTCAATCTGGAAATTAATTTCTCCAGCGACTATACTAAATCCTCCCTGAAGGATCGAGGGGATGCTTGATTCGGTCCTGGAGTTTCGACTTGACTTCTGTCAAAGTCAACTTTGGGTCGGTTGTAGAAATTAACTAACAGGAATCGATCTGCCTCTTTTGTTGCCACCGAGAGCACCTACAGATCCGTTGAGTTGGTCTCTATGTTGGTCATCTTTCACACCAGTTTACATCAATCCAAATCTGCAGGCTCTCCGATGGCCTACCCCTCGTGCCACCAATCGCTGGGATAGTATAGTTTACATAACCTTGGAAATTCACAGGGCTTAGTGACCAAGTCTCCTGGAACAGCAGCACCCTATAATTTCTGGCAAAATTGCACCAATCCGGTCAGATATAACTCTATTAAGACCTGCTATATTCCAGGAGATGATCTTCACGATGCCTTTTGACTCGTTGGCGAACTCTACTCTCTTTAGTCTACTTGGGATTTTTATCTTTCGCAAGCCTTTTCCCACAGCCATTTAGCTGCTTGGGTGGGCAGCGTAGGAGAGACATCTCAAGGCGCTCCGCCTAACTGGTATCCTGTTCTGCTGCTGCTGTTATGGTATCCTTCTGGATGGTGGCGAGGTGAGTCGGAGGAATGTCACGGTTGCTGTGATTTCATTGCTGTTGCCAGTTTAACTGCTAAAGACCCGGTGGCGGGAGTCTAGGCAATTTCGACCTCTCCTACTGGCAATATGTAATAACTTGGAAGCTGATGAACACCCGAGCCAGCAAGTAAGTTATTAAGTAGATTTATTGTAGTTCAATGCCAGGGACAAAACATTGGCATGTCCTTTCCAAGTCAGCATACCTCAAACTGCCAAGCATAGAATCCCCCTTCAGATAACACCACACCAACACTCCACTCACACTGACATCACTACATTCCATTTAGCAGTGATGTCATCCACTCAACTAGAAAGACACATTACAACACTTCTCCCTCCTTTACTTTGTTGGAAACAGAGAATGATCACACCAAAACCACCACCAGACAAAAACCCCTACATGTACGTGTGGCCAGCACGTAATGCACCAACTAGTAACACCACTGGCGACAAGAAACTGCCCCCAGAGAACACCAAAACCCCGGACACTCCAAGGAAGATCAAGGAAACAGGAAAGTGCTCCACCAAAGGAATAAGAACCCAATAAAACCTACATGGCACCCTCAGAATACTAACAACTGTGCCAACACGTTGGGCAACATGACACCCCGTGTCAACCAAACCCTTACACCAAGTCCTACGCCCAACTCAACACCACTTCCACTCCTCCCTTTATAAACAAAACAGAGAGGAATCCCAACGCAGTCTACAAAGGGCTCACTCCTTCCATGAACAGAACCGGACAACCTTTGAGAAACAAAAATAAAAAAAAACTACACACCTCCACCTGTTCCAAGCTGCCCCTTGGAACCTAGGTCCTGCCACGACCCAGCGTCCTCCAGATAACTACCTAACACTCCTAACCCTTAGTGCACAAACATCCTCCCATCCTAGTCTGCCCCCTAGGACACCAGGGCTGCCACCCCCGGGCACAAACCACACAGCTCAACAGAGCAACAACAAGCACAACAATGAAACAGTTCACCACAGCATCCTTAAGGGTACCACAAAACCCTGAACCATAGAGAACACAACCCGCAAGGATGCGGAACACAACCAGGACCAACCACCTAAACCAGACACAAATCAAACACCCACACCAACCACCGCGGACCCCTGGTCCAGCCTACTGCACAGCGCAGTACACCTACCACTCACTTAGGATCCCAGGTCCATCCTACTGCCACCCGCAGCACACCACTCCATATCTTGGACCCCAGGCCCAGCCTACTGCCACCCGCAGCACACCACTCCATACCTTGTACCCCAGGCCCAGCCTGCTGCCACCCGCAGCACACCTACTACATACCTTGGACCCCAGGCCCAGCCTGCTGCCACCCGCAGCACTCCTACTACATACCTAGGACCCCAGGTCCAGCAAACTGCGCGAACGCAGGAAACCTCTCCACCACTGAGGACATCAAGTCCCCAAGGGAACCACATCAATTAGGAACCACCAGTCCAACACACTGGTCTGTTCACCTCACGCGCAGTATGCACCTTGCAAACACACACACAGGCGGCATACACACAACATTGCATAAATGTGGCATAAAGTGCAAAACGTATCATTTCAGTAATTAGTAAAAGATAAATGTAAGTGCAGCAATTCACTACATAAAAATACTTTAAGCACAAGATGAACAATGCTTTTCTTAATGAAGCAACTAAATCCGTGAGTACCCCCACCCACGAGTCCGTCCAAACCCGGTACAGAGAACCCAAAATGCAAGAAAACATAGACAAACATCCGACAGTTTTCCGTTGGTAAACATACTAATATCAGACCATAACCTCTGGTCTGTGCGGGAGAGTACCCCTACCCACGAGTCCAGAGTCCCACAAGTTCACCAAACCTGCAAGAAAGTAGGTTACAAAAGACAATGGTATTTCAGGCACCAAAACACAGTGCAATTTCGGGCACAAAACTGCACCCAACACAACAAAATCTCACTCGCACAGTAATTGCAATTGAATCACGTAACCAACGCACATCCAAACACATACATAAACAGAACATTCAGCGCGTGCATCCTCTCACTCACAAGGGCCCACACACACACCATAACCCCAACACAGCCGGCACTAATCAAACATTACTAGTTCATGGAGAATAGAAACGTTCTCCTCCTCGCAGTGGACCGCAGTTCTTAGGAACTCGACTGCTTCGCGGCCCACGCCGCACCATGACTACACACACAGGGCGCAGGTAACTCCTCCATAGTACCTGCCCTGATGAACTGCAAAGTAAGACATCTTCCACGCCATGTCTCTCCGACATGAAATCCATATTTCCATATTGCGCAAATCCGTGTTGGAAAACATGCGCTTCACAGCCGCGCAAACGCAAACGTCCATGTGTTCCCCGACAATCCTCCTATGCCGCTCACATTGGACTACCTTGCAAAATCCACTGTACAACCCTCGCAAACGCTTTCCTTCGTGCCGCGACAATCCTTCGACGCGGACTCTGCGCTCATAACAGGCAAAGCAAGGTAAACATTCCTTGCGTTCCGGCAGCCCACGCTGGAATGCACGCTGCTGCTCAGGCAACGCGATAACAACTATGCGTTCAGCCACGCCCACATGAGCGTCTCCGCATTCCAGCCTCCAGCGACATACGTACGAGCAACATCCACAATGGAGTACTCCCAGGTGACACGCTACATCACCACAACTGCCGCCGGCACTGCAGAGCTCGCAAGTCCTGCGCTCCTTCATCTGACGACCCGATGGGGGGCCCGCCACTATGGAGAGCTCTGAATGAGCACCCATGGGGCTCAGGCACCCTTAGCTGTTCTCCGGAGCCCAGACAAATGCAGTCTCTGACTTCCTGCATGCTGACCAAACCACCCGGTCACAGCCAGCACACAGGGACACGGTCAGGGACAGTCACACCTCCACTTGTCTCGGCGGTCACAGCCAGCACACAGGGACACGGTCAGGGACAGTCACACGTCCACGTGTCCCGGTGCTCCGCATACCGCAACAGGAGGCACTAGAACTCTGCACAGTTGAAATGCCAAAAGCCGCCTCCTCTCTTAACAGTGCTGCGCCAGCCGATACTCCTTAGGACCCCGCACGCCGACCCGTGTGCCGACCAGGCCCCAAATGTGCACCTAGAGGCTCAAAACTGCGCTGCACACCGACTTGTGTGCCGGACAAGCTCCCCTATTAAGCACCGCCCGGCCTGCTGAAGAAACTGCACAGTGCAGATCAAACAACTCTGGACATCAAATCAGCACCGCCCGGCCTGCTGAAAAAGGGTACTCAGCCCAGTCAAGACAACTCTGGGCCCCCAAGCCCCCTGAACTTGTTCATGGACATGGATCATTGGAGGGCAATGTTTCCTGGCTCCTGGCTGTCCCCTCCACGACAGGATCCCATCCTCGTCGCCAGTGTAATAACTTGGAAGCTGATGAAAACCCGAGCCAGCAGGTAAGTTATTAAGTAGATTTATTGTAGTACAATGCCAGGGACAAAACATTGGCATGTCCTTTTCAAGTCAGCATACCTCCAACTGCCAAGCATAGAATCCCCCTTCAGATAACAACACACCAACACTCCACTCACACTGACATCACTACATTCCATTTAGCAGTGATGTCATCCACTCAACTAGCAAGACACATTACAACACAATAGTGTATGGGTATCAGTTGGTGATGTTCCTGCTCGTGTGTTTAAGTCCACACTACTGGCCAGGATAACATCAGTAGTAAATATAACAACACCTAGATTTGAGACACCTAATGTGGGGGCACAATAGTAAATGCAACAACACCTGGATTTGAGACACCAGGATAGAGGGAAATGGTCTAAAATGGGGCACAGTAGTAAATGCGACAAGGCCTAGATTTAAGACACCTGGATAGAGGGAGAAATGGCTAAAATCGGGGCACAGTAGTAGATGCAACAAAACCTGGATTTGTGACACCTAATGTGGGGCAAAAGTAGTAAATGCAAGAACACCTGGATTTGAGACACCTGGATAGGGGGAGAGAGCGTCTAAAATGGGGGCACAGTAGTAAATGCAACAACACCTAGATTTGAGACACCTAATGTGGGGGCACAGTGGTAAATGCAACAACACCTGGATCTGAGACACCTGGCTAGGGGGAGAGAGTATCTAAAATGGGGCACAGTAGTAAATGCAACAACACCTAGATTTGAGACACCTAAAATGGGGGCACAGTAGTAAATGCAACAACACCTAGATATTAGAGACCTGGATGGAGGGAGAAATGGCTAAAATGGGGGCACAGTAGTAAATGTGGCACCTAGATGCGAGACACCTTGAATGGGGGCATAGTAGTAAATGCGATAACACCTAGATTTTAGGCACCAGGATAGAGGGAGAAATGGCTAAAATGGGGGCACAGTGGTAAATTCAACAAGACCTGGATTTGAGACAGTAGTAAATGCCAATATTAAATAAGGGGTTGTAGACAGTGTAATAGATAGGGTAATTATATGGGTTGGACAGTCTAGATGGTGGACAGTAATTGCTGGCCTCCCTGTCCAGACCACACTGGCCTTGCCAGTCACTGCTGGCTGACGGTAGCAGGCTCCACAGCCTAACACAGGCCAGCACGGTTTGGAGCTGCTTTCTTCAGGAGCTCCGCTGACAGGGCTTCCAGGGCAAGGCTCCCCGGTTAGATGGTCTTTAGCGGTTTTCTTGGACCAATCAGAGTGCATGGGAGGAACGAGAGGCAGAACGGGTGCACGAAGAAGGAAACAGGGGTTGGAGAAGCAGGCAAAGTCACACAGAGCACCAAAAAGGTGTACAAGGCACAAATAACTAATCGAAATTGGTTGGGCAGCCCAGAAGCCACCAGCTTACCTTTTGCATGAGCTAAAGTGGCAAAGGAAGCCAAGGTAAGAACTCAGGGTGTAGCCCATCAGCTGTCATCAGCAATTTCATTGTACGGGTGAAGAACCCCTTCCTATCCGGCAGGCATTTTCGGTTGGGGTGGTGGTTCCTTTGGGGACTGTCCCTTGCTTGGACGAGGGTCAGGAAAGAGGGGCTACATAGGGGAACTCCATAATGAAGAATGTAAAGTGTGATGGGCAAATATGGTACCAGCTGTGGGTACCTCCACAGTACTGGAAGGCAGTTTCGACCTGGCCCACTCCAATCTTTCAGCAGGATACCAGCAGGTAACAAAAACCCAAGATCAAGAACTGCGTAGGTTCCTTTGGCCAGAGGTGTATCAACACATTCATAAATACTATTTAAATGTCCTTGATGTTATAAAACCTCCAATATCTTTCTGTGAAGAGATGGCCCTCAGAGAGAGACACGCCACAAGCAAGTATATCACCAGCAGACTAATGGCTTAATTTAGTGCTTTAATTGTACTTTGAAGAACTGTGTCAGGAAATAAGTCTTGAGGATGTCAGGAACTGTGATGGACTACTTCCCTGCATTCTATATGTCACTTGGATGACACTACAAATGTCTACAGCAGGGTTGTCCAACTCCAGGCCTCGAGGGCCAGAAACCTGACGGGTTTTCAGGATATCCCTCATCAATATTCATGAGCAGAAATGTGTATATTGTATGCAAATTTATCTCATGGATATTAATGAGGGGTATCCTGAAAAACCGACATGGATCCAGCGCTCGAGGCCTGGAGTTGGAAAACCCTGATCTATAGAATACCCTCCCTTCAATTTGGTTTATGGGAGGGAGCCCTGAGATGAAAGAGGGAGGGGAGAGGGGCACTACCTGGTCAATGAAAGAGTACTAACATGCTCCTCTGATGAATCCTTAATCAGTGAGGGTCTCTACTGGTATGAAGTATACATTAGTTTCAGGTGCAGGAAGGAGAAGGTCTCTAGTTCACCAGAGACCAGCAATGAGAACTACAAAACACAAAAGCCTGTTGTTGCCAACAGTGAACCTTCTTGCACTCCAAACTGGCCTACGCCCTGTTAAAAAAATGTCTTTCTGTTTGGTGTGTAGATTTAAAGAAATACTTTCCAAGCAATCCACACTTAAATAGCCATGGGTCTGTTAAATGATTAGTCTGTGACAGGCTTTAAATAAAGACTTCAAATTGAAGGAAACATATATTTAATTTAACAAAGGTGTAAGTTCACTCACAGAGATTATGTTTCTCCATAAGGTCATACAGAAATCAATTAATGAACAGAAAGTAACGGCTTCAAGTCGTTCATAAACATAATGTTTGATGTCTACAATGTTTAGAAAAAAACAACAGTGATGTGTCTACATTCAACACAAATGCGAATCCCCATCACAATCTATTAGCGCCATGGTTCATGCCGATAAAATACCGGCACCGCCTTGGCGGATAGGGGAATTACCGCCCCATTCCAAGGTTGGTGGGGCGGTAATTCCCCCTTCCACCATTGCCCTTCCCCATTACCATTTTTGCCCCATAGGGCATAATGGGAATGGGGAAGGCGCTAATTACGGTACCGCAAATTGCGGTACTGTAATTAGCTCCCTGGGTCCCTTTGTGGGTTGCAAAAAGCAGGCGTTAAACCCCCCAACCCGCAAAGGGACCTCGTAGTAAGGCGGTAAGGATTTACCGCCATCCGTGTAATGAGGCCCATTGTCTTGACATACAATCTCTATATTTTAGTATTC
The DNA here is from genome assembly GCF_040938575.1 of Ambystoma mexicanum. Taxonomy (NCBI): domain Eukaryota; kingdom Metazoa; phylum Chordata; class Amphibia; order Caudata; family Ambystomatidae; genus Ambystoma; species Ambystoma mexicanum. Next base: position 279,794,394 of record NC_090940.1, on the reverse strand, counting down.
AAAAATTGTGTAGCCAATGTCCATTGAAATAGAAAACACAATGTCCAAATAAACTCAAATTGTTGTTTGTGCAAAACAACTAAAGCCAATGTGTTTCGAACTGTATGTCCACCTTCGGGGCATTTGAGATTAAATGTTCCCCAAATGTTCAATGTAAATCCGACCTGTAACTATAACAGGTATCTGTACTTGTTAATATGTACTGTATCCAGAGCCAACATCCTTAAAAGAACCCTAATACCAAATATTCCCATGTACTGGCCTGTGTACGTGTATGTCAATGTGTCATTCAATCTTGCACGAAACCTATAGAAACATAAGGCCTTGTTATTGGTTCTTAAAAGGTTCAATAGTGAAATGGCTCATCTATACATAAAAAGGAGCATGTCTGTCCTAGTATCTATATATGAGATACACAGAAACGTTTAATGTGTACTCACCCGCATCATGGACCAAATTGTCTGGGCAGGAAAGTGTCTCAAATAGTCAAGCCTTCGTGGATGCGCAACCACTGTAATTAAAGGCAGATATGCAGTGATTGTTGAAATATAACAGGGCTGATTCATGGAATTATTTGCGCCGAAAAACAGAGATTTGTGCGCCATTCTGCCCGCAAATCCCTGTTTAACAGATGGGGATTTGCAGCCAGAATGGCGCACAAATCCCAGTTTTTCGGCGCAAAAATTCCATGAATCTGATCTAACGTTCCTTGTATCCCCTTTCATTTGCCTGACTATATTTTGCCAGTAAAGCTAAGTATTGAGATAGGACCGACGCCGTAAGGAGTTTAACAAAAGGCTTTATTTAAGTTAAACTATGCACAGGCAGCAGGCGCACCTTCAGCTTAAGGTACTCAAGGCAAACTATCTGCCAGTTCAAAGCCTGCAGTACATACACATTCTGAGAGAATCCTAGGATGCAGAAATTCTCGGAATGTGTATGCATGAATGGAACACAGCATAATAAACACTCCAAAGGTCTGTAACACATATAAACAAAATGATATGACATTTAAACCTAACACATCTCCCTCCCTTAATGTGGAAGAACTTTAGCTAAACTATTCAAGGTAATAGTCTTTAAAACAATCAGGCAGTCTCTTTGTTCTTTTGCAGTTGTTTCCAGCATTGGATTCATCCTCCACTTGCTCACTAATGTTTGTAGGTGATTGATATGTAACTCCTTCACCTCCTGGTTCCTCTTGACTCTCATCATTGACATTGTCTCTCATTATATTTTCTCTGTTCACATTTGGTGCACATTTGACTAATTTAGACTTCGACCAACACTCCCCCCTTCAAGAATGACCACACTACTTCTAATAGTTTCAACTCTCTTGGGACCTAGGAATTTGCTTTCTGTACACTTCGCACCAAAACGTGGGTTTTCGATTAACACATAATCTCCCACCGACAACATCATCTCTTTTACATTGAAATTAGAGTCGAATCTCTGTTTGTACTCATTCTGCGCATCATGAATCAAATTCATTACTGTCTGTCTATCTACATTCACACATCCTGATGCCTCTAGCCATCCAGGACATAACCTGGTAGCTGGCTGCCTACCTTTTAATGAGACAAAAGGTGACACCTTGGTTACTGAATGTGGAGTAATACGATAATTCAACACCAATTCTTTCAACACTTCTGACCATTCAAGACCTGAGTTGAGAGCTAGCTGAATACCCCCTTTAATGAATCTATTAGCCCTCTCCACCAAACCATTCGCTCTAGGGTGGTATAGCGCAGTTCTCAAATGTGTGATACCATACCTGACCAAGAATTCATTCATTCCCTGAGAACAGAACTGCACCCCGTTGTCTGTTATGATCTCTGTGGGAAAGCCCTCTCTGTGGAACACCTCTTCAAAGAATGAGACCATTTCATTCGTAGTGGCTTCTCTTAGAGCCTTCCACTCAACCCACTTGGTGTGATAGTCTACAAGTACTACCATAAACCTAAAGCCATCGCCCAAACCTTGTATCGGGCCAATTATATCCACAGCTAATTTTTTCCATGGCTCACATGGAACTTAAACAGGGTTAAGCGGCACTTCTCTGACTACTTTTACTTTATTCGCTTTTTCACATTCATGACAACCCCTCACCTTTTTTTCCACCATGCTGTCCATTCCTGGCCACCAATATGATTGTCTTAACAATCTTTTGGTACTGTTTATTCACAGATGACCTTGATGAGACAGATCTACTAAGCGGGCCCTAATACCTGAGGGAGGGATACTCTTGGACCCTCTCCTGAGTTTGATTCCATCTTCAGACAGATTTAGCTCTTGTTTCACCTCATACATACGATCGAAATTCCTATCTAGGGCATCCCTGCTGGGCCACCCATTAATAGTCCACTCTTTCACCCTGGCGATAGATGTCACATGCATCTGCTTCTAGCCATTCATCTTTCCCCACTGCAACTGTTGACATGTCTGAAATAGTTATATCTTCTTCCATGACTATTTCTGATGTGCCCTCAGTGTGTTTCACTGGCATTCTAGACAGGCAATCAGCCACCACATTTTCTTTACCTGGTATGTGAACAATCTTAAAATTTTATCTTTGCAATCCCACAATCCATCTAGCAATGCTGGGAGAGCCTTTCGCCCAATCACAGCTACTTAACAGTTGAACCAGCGGTTTATGGCCAGACTTCACTAAACATTCTTGCCCCCACAAAAAAAACATAAAATGTACAATGGCCCAGTACACCGCTAATGCTTCTCTTTCTATTACTGAATAATTACATTCAGCCCCCCTTAGAGGCCTGGAAGCAAAAGCAATCACCTGACATTCTTTCCCCGAGTCCACTTGGTACAATGAGGCTCCTAACCCAATCAAACTAGCATCGACCGTGAGCACAGTTTTCCTGCTTACAAAACCACCAAGAGATGGTGCTCCTGATATCCCTTCCTTTATAGCAGCAAACGCTTCCTGACACTCAGGAGCCCATTTGAAACTCACTCCTTTTTTCAATAAGTTCCTTAGAGGTGCTGAGATAGTGGAAAATTTTTCCACAAACTTATGATAGAATTCCGCCATACCCATAAATGATCTGAGTTGATCTTTATCGGTAGGTGGAGGTACTTCACATATATTCTTCACAAGATTGGTTTTAGGCGATATACCATGAACTGACACTGTGCATCCCAGGTACTCAACCTCCCTGAGACCAATGCGACATTTTTCTCTTTGTACCGTCAGCCCTGAAGATTTCAACCTTTGAAGAACATTCCTCAATGCCACCTCATGTTCACCCTCTGAATTAGGAAAAACCAAAATGTCGTCTTGAAACACAGTAACATTCTTCAGACCTTTAAGTACTTCCTCCATGATTCGTTGAAACATGGAAGCAGCTGATGCTAGTCCGAAAGGCATGCGCAAATACTTGAACGTGCCCTCTGGAGTGACAAAAGCAGTTACATGTTGACATTTGTCCGATAGCGGCACCTGTTGATATGCTGCAGAGAGATCTATTACTGAGAACCAACTAGGTTCACCAAGTGTAGCCAGAGTCTCAGAAATTATGGGTAGAGGGTGCCTTTCAATGAAAATGTTCTTGTGAAGGTCCCTGAAGTCGACACATAGTCTCAGGCTACCATTGTTTTTCGTTATTAGGACCACAGGGGAGAGCCATTCCGTTCCATTGATGCGCTCAATCACACCTTTTTGAATCAAACTCTGAAGTTCCTCACAGAGTTGTTGCCGAAGTTTAAATGGAACAGGCCTCACTTTATGCACCACCGGCTGTGCATTAGGCTTGAGCCTTATGTTGTGCTCAAAGTCATTCAACCTTCCTAGGCTGGACGTGAAAACCTCAGGAAACTCTTTGGACCACCTGTCCTCAATGTCTGCAATAGTTAATGGGTTCCGATGCACTTGCTTGTATACGGACACCTAATACCCTTTGCTCTTCCCAACCCATTAATGACGCTCCTTTCTTTGCAACCAGAATTTTTGCCGAACATTCTCTCTCTTTGTAAGATACTGTGCTATGAAACTCGCCAGTGAGAGCAATGTCTGAGTCTCCATAACCGCAGGGTTATACTTCAGCGGGAAGAAGAAGATCAGGAGTCTTGCCTAGAATATTCTTGAAGGTATCTTCTGAACTGATGGTCCAAGGCGAACATGAATCCACCTTCATCTTGATGTGACACCCATCAATCATGAAATGGTCAACTGGTCCCTTGGCATCACCTGATACATCATCAATCTGGAAACACATGCCTAGCATTTCTCTCCTGGACAGGCGGCTCATCTGGCATTCTTTGCAGGGGCTGTGTGGAAGATTGGTATTCTGTGTCTCTTTGTTCAAGACAATTCACCGAAGCATCTTCACACATATTCGCAAAATGACCCTTCCGCTTGCACTTGTAGCATTCTGCAACTCTTGCGGCACATGATGGAAAATTTGATGAATGCCTGGTACTTCCACATCTAGAGCACCTCTGATTCCACCACTCCTTCCTGGTATTCCCTTTCCTCTTTGGCATTACTGCACATACCCCTTTCTCGGAATGTGTATGCATGAATGGAACACACAGCATAATAAACACTCCAAAGGTCTGTAACACATATAAACAACATGATATGACATTTAAACCTAACACTAAGCATCTGGATCAAATGAGACATCCGCGTCTCGCATAGTCACTGATGTTAGAGATTTGTGTGGCAACTACTGTATTTAGCCCACACCGTCGGCATACGTGGAAAGCATAAATCAGGCTGTTTCCATTATCGGGTGCCACCAATATCTATATCAGAACAAGTGGAAATCTGTCGGCGTGCTCTTATGTGCATTAATATTACACACCGTCGGCATACGTAAAAAGCATACCTCAGACAGTTTCCATTATTGGGTGCCACCATTATCTATACAAGAACAAGTGGAAATCTGTCGGCATGCTCTTATGTGCACTAATATTACACGTATACTAACTGAGGGACGGAGCGCTTACCAGTGCAGTGGGCGTCTGTCCTGCAAGATTGTCATCCGAATGCCGGGCTGCTTGAAAGTAGCCTGTTTATTTGTCCTCATGGTAACCAGGTGCCCTGAGATGTCATAGACATTGTGAGGGAAGTGTGGGAATGCCAAGACAAGATTGGTGATGGGAACTGTGGGTATGTACAAACCACCAAATAGACAGTACAGTTTATCTGCCACTTGGCCAAGCACACCTACCAACTAGCAAAGCGAAATAAACAACTGTACAACTGGGTGGTCAAATTAAGGAAGTGAGTGTGTGGGACCTGGTCCTAGATTTACTATCAACCTCCAAGAAAAAACAGTAGTAACATGGCATGAACCCCACAAAATCAGAGGTACTTGGTGATCGCAATAACCAGGTACAACAATATGATTGCCTGAAGACCAAACAAGTATATCATGTAACCTGGCTAAAATACTAGAAGAATCCCAAAGAGCACACCGTGATAGTACATCTCACGTAAAACAAGAGGGAGAAGCAGGTCAAGGCCCTAACACAACAGATACTGAAAAATCTGAAACCAACTAAGCCCAAGATCTACAAACCTACCTTCAACATTTCTTTAACATCTTTGTGGATGAGCCCAGTCAAGAAGTGGCTTTGTGTACCACATTGAACCTCCTCCAGGAAAACCAGTTCAATTCTGAGCCTCCAAACTACCCCAGGCTTGCAAGAAAATGCTAGATCTCATAGTAATTGAACTTTCCCAAAGTCACTCGTCATCCCAGATTGTCCTTGTCTCTAAACCTGATGGATTTCTGGAGATTCTGTATAAGTTTCCAGAAGGTGATTAAGATCTCTCACCTTGATGCTTATCCTATGTCAAGAATTGAGGTGATGATAGAGAGAATTGGGCAAGATAATATCTATATCCTCGACTAAACAAAATTATATTGGCAGATTTCACTGGCCTCAGAAGATCAGGAGAAGATCACCTTTGTGACACTGATGGAGCTAATACAATTTGCTGTCCTTCCTTTTGGACTACCAGAGACCCAGGCTACTTGCCAAATGGTAATGGATACTTTGCTCTAACCACTCTAGGCATTCGCAGGTGCATAAGTGGATGGCATTGTGGTCTATATTCACAAATGGGCAGACCACATGAGTCTTCCTTATTTGTTCACCTAATGTCTGAGAAAGCCAGGACTACAGGCATGCCTAGCCAAGTGACATTTGACTCTTACCTTGGTCAAGAACAAAGGGTTCCAAGTGGCACTGGAACTGTCAAGCCTCAAGAAGCAAATGTCAAGAGCATTTAGAACATTCTATCCCCCAAGACCGAAACAATATTATGGGGTATAGTAGGATATTATCTGCATTAAAATCCTAATGGTATGACCATCACGGGACCACTCATGCACCATTTAAAATGCTCAAAATTCAACTGTATTCAATGGTCTGAGAGTACTGAGAAGGTTGTTAGACTGATAAAGCACACCCTTTGCCATACACCTCTCCTAATTTGACCCAACTTCGCTGATCCATTCATCCTCCAAACAGATATATCACAAATAGGTCTGTGGCAGTGCTACCACAAGTCAGGAATAGGACAGAACAATCTATCCTGTTCGTAAGTTGAAAGTGCTTTCCCTGTGAGAAGAACTACTCTACTATGAAGCTGAGTACCTATCTATACAATGGGCATTGAAGCCCTAAGGTACTCCTTTACAGGCTGCAAGCTCACATTAACAACAGATTATGCCCCAAATAGCTGGTTGTCTAGTACCAATGACACCAACCCCCACTTGTGAGTTCTGAGCTGATTCCTTGTCATCCAGCCCTGCTCCATTTCAAGTGTCCATAGAGAGGATGCATTTCAGATTCATGTGGAGTACCTGAGTCGATAAACAATAGGAGAGACCAGGAGACCTATACATAAAAGATGGAGATGAGAAACACATTTCCCAGCCTAATTCTGGATACTTCCAGTGGTGTAAACAAAGGGATATGGTGCCTCCTTGTGATGAAATTGCTACTTTTATGCACGAGATCGGGATGAGTAACTCATACTCATTCCCACACCACTATTTAACCAGCAGTGATCCCAATCTAAAAGGTAAAATAGGCACAGCATTAAAGGTATACCTCCTTCACCACTTTAAGGTTGCATAGGCTGACAACAGGAGGGATGTGAGCCAGCAAGAAAGCATCCAAACAACAATAGTACCCGGGAACCAAAATAAAAGAACTGTCTAATTGAGTTTCTTTAAAAACAGAAATGTTTATTACACTAAGAGGGCAAACAATAATTTAACACACTAGCATTCTACCCCTAAACAGGATTATTAATTTTCATTCATTCATTCATTTTGTGATTTGTTATAGCGCCTTTCACCATAATTATGGTCCGAATGCGCTTTTGGTTGAATGCCCTCGGAGGGACCGGATCCAAAGATTTGGGAGAACTTGGGAGGTGCTATTATGTGTGTGTGTGCATTTCAGACATTACAATTAAGCGAGGGTGGCCAAGACCCTGCTTGTTACCCATGTCTAGATGGAGTGTCTATCGGTGCAGCAGAGGTATACTATGGACTAAAGGGGGGGGGATTGTGTTTAAGGAGAAGGAGAGTTATGTTGGAAGGTACAGTTCAAATTTTTGTTGTTAAAAGTAGCTCCATATTTATGGCAGAGGTGATGTGCAATAGTGTTTTGTTGTATGTGAGTGCAGAACGTGTGGAGTGAGACTGTGCCTTCTGCTAAGTTGCGAAGGTGCGGCTTGCAAGAGGAGAAATGGGTTAGCTGTACAAACAACAATGTCTACTTCTTGGGTTCCATCTATGTACAAGGAGCAGTGCTACATTTCACAGGTGATCTAAGTACTAGATGAATTTCAGAATACTCGCCCTAGGAGAGGTTTTTAGAGTGAGAGATTGCCATCCGTAGTTCATTCTAGTGCAAAACAAGGTCCCCATTTCATGATTACATGCAGCAGCATTGTCCACCCTATTGTGCTTTAGAGTTACATGCAGTGCCAAGCACAAGTGAGGAGTCCAAGGTGCCTGAATGTCCTCCTACGGTATGATCAGTGTGATTTTCACAAGGTGCATTTTAAGTGCGAGGCATTGCCCACCCTCCAAGTCCATATGAGTCCAATACCTGGCCCACTGTCAGGATTTGTTGCAGATGAAAGTTGCTGGAGGGTCTACATGAATCTTCCATGGGTGTGTACTAAGGGGTCCTCGAAACACACTATAAAAACACGTACTCGAAAAAGGAGCACCCACCGGGCAAGAGGTAACCCTGTTTATTACAGCTGGGCAAGCATTCATCAAACAGAACAGTGGAATAGATCTGATTGATGAGAGCTGACAACTGAGTGTACTACGAACATTAGTTTTATATCATAAAACACAATATTCGAGATGCTTTGAAACACTTGCAATTTGGTATTTTCATATTTTCGATGTTTCCCAGAAATGTCATTGGCTAGTCTACATCATATCCTTAGTGCTGGACGTATGTTAGTGAAGTATGATTGGAGCAAAGAGTTCAACAGTGCCCCAACATGTCCGTTCCGTTGCGGCACCACATTGATTGTCATCCCACCAGTATGCAAACAATCTCTTAGAGATTAGGGCACACAATTTAAACACATATAAAGCGCAGCATTGTCAATGTCTTTTGAGAATGTCTGGGAATGTACCAATACCATGAATACCAAAACAAGCTGCTTAAAAGCTTAATGTACTCTGGGTTACTCTCACGAGAGGCGAGACAGTAGTTCTAAACAAGAATTGCCCATAGATATCACAGAGTGTGATTTGAAGTTATTGAACCAAAAGAAAAGCATACATAAAATTGGCAGGTATGTGTTATTTTATTGGCATGCATAATTACAAAAGCAAACAAATGAATGTGGATAAATGCTAATTGCATTGTTTAGTTTAATTTGAGTGTATCTGGGGTGTAATTAACCCCAAGTTGTTAATGTTTTTTAGAAACTCGCCCTGAGGAAGGACACAGTCCGAAATGCATCGGCAAGGGCTTCTGCCATTATGATGACAATAAAGAAAAATTTAAAAATAATGATGAATAAGTGATTGAAATATCAGCAAAACAACACGCGTCGATATATGGAAGATTGAATATTAACAAAGCACTACTAAACAATTTTGAAGTCTTAATTGTAATACAGTTGAAGTGGTATTTACTACACCAACAGGCGTCTCCGAAGCTCAGTGGAAGTTCCACTGAGCTGTTCTCTCCTGTTGTCATATTTTCGATGTTTCCCAGAAATTTCATTGGCTAGTCTACATCATATCCTTAGTGCTGGACGTATGTTAGGGAAGTATGATTGGAGCAAAGAGTTCAACAGTGCCCCAACATGTCCGCTCCCCTTGTGGCACCACATTGATTGTCATCCCACCACGCAACAATTTGCAATTAGTAAAATAACATTTGTGCTGACCGCCAGAACTTTATTACAGTGCCATTAGTCAGCACCATTGAGGATGGGAACACGAGACACCCTGCTTCTGGAAGAAATTCACATGATACCTGCTAGATAATGGCCTTCGCAACCCCTGTGGTGGATACTCTGAAGACTGGCCACCTCCCTGGAACAAAGTGACTTACCATCTGATTGGATCTCCCAGGAACGCCACCCGTTCAGTGTCCTTTTCCCATAGCCACCTGCCGATGGCCACTGGTGGCCATGTGAAAGGTTCACTGGATCAGACCCATTTCCCCCTACCCCATGTGACTGCTAGATTGGCTGACCGCCCTGTAATTACATCACCCAGTGTTGTTCTAGCTGCTTCGATCTGCCGGTGAAGTGCAGTTTCAGCTCTGTCTCCCTCCTCGCTGGCCCCCGAGTGCTGGTCATGTGTTTCAGATCGGGGTTTCACAGGCTGGGCCTGCCCTGGAGGTTTCCCTGCTGAGTGTGTTTACCAAGGATATTGCTTTTCCTTATTTTGTGCTAATTATATTAAGATCCCTTGGGCTGACGATACACACAATGCATCTCTACCCCCACCATTCCTAGTGAGGTCTTCTTTTGTAGTGTGACTGTGGTTTGGTGTTCCCATGTTTTTTCCCCTAAAAGGTGCCCCGTTGTCCCCCTTCTTTACTCTCACAGGTGGTAGGTGCGTCCCCCTATCTGGTACATAAGTAGCACCTTTAGTACATTCCCCCTTCGAATGATCTTTCAATCAACATTTATTTCCCCTTCATCCCTTCACCCCTTAACCCTTCTCCTTGCGTGCCCACACTCGGGTGATCCTGCTCATGTCCCCTTCCTCTTCATACCTGTCTAGATATTTTCCCAAAATTCGCATTTTTGTCCCATCACGTGATCATTCACCCCACGAGACTTTGTAGTTTTCTAAGTCCTGCGAGGGTGATCTAAATATTAACTCCACAACATCCTCACTTTCATTTACACTGGGAGGTTCCTCACCAAGTACTTTACCAAGCTCAATTGTATTCATTGACATCATGCAGTGTCCTTTATGCTGGTGGTAGTTGCACCAGCCGATGATCCACCGGTCGATGGCTACGAGTATCGCAACGAGCAAAGCGACAGTTATCATGAGCATTGCTGCCAGTCAATCCAGGACCCACGCAAATAATGCATCCAGCCAGCTGCTTGATGTGACATCTTGTGTCTCTTTTATCATTTTCTCATGTATTGTTCTAATCTCCTCGACAGCCTCTACTAGTGTTCTATTGGATGCATAATGGGTGGGTAGTGCCATGCAACATGTGGTTCCAATCTTGTGGCACACACCACCTTTCATTGCATTCATAAGATCCAGTATATAGCGGTTCTGGATGGCCATCAAACGCAATGCTCGGAGCTCTTTTCGTATGGCATTCAGTCCTTTTTCAGTTGCATTGAAACAGCTCATAACGTGAAATTTGAATCCATTTCGCCTTAGCTGCTGTTTGCACCCCAGGAAACAGGAGACAGGTAAAACACACAAATGCTTTGCTGAACAATTTTAAATGGGCTGAAATGTCCTCTAGGCTCTGGGTGGATTCTGTTGATACGTGACCTTTTCTTCCTTTTTATCTTTGGCTGCTCTCCTTGTGTCTCTGCTGGCCCTTTCCATTTCTGGGTTGATAGTTTGCTAAGTGGCATCAAATCTGCATGAAGCACAACCAAGTTAGGGCTGTGGAGGGTCACCAGTGCGCATACACCTTTCCAGTCTGCTGGTAGCTGGGCGTAAGCTCTTGTTCTGCATGCCCACCACAAGTCCATCACTGCCGCTGTCCCTTTCTGCAACGCCACAATGCCCATCGTCCTCTTAAAGCCAGTGTTCATCCCTAGCACCACTGTCCCATTTGCTCTGAAACACAAACAGGCCGATTCATGGAATCACTGTGCGCGAAAAAACGGCGCACGCGTGCGAAAATGTGCGATTCGCAGTGAAATAGCAAAAATTGCAGTGCAAGTGCGATTATCGCAGTGCAAGTGCGATTATCGCACAGAAAACATTGCACATCTATTCATGGAAGTCCGTGCACGTGCAAAATGTGGGATGTGTGCTGAAAAAGTGCGCGGCGCATGCTGGCGCACAGGTCACCGAACGCCGTGCGATAAGGCCACAGCAAATTCGCACATAGCGCGGCGCACATAACAAAAGTAGGTGTAGCACGGGGCGTCACACGCAGAATGGGGAACAACTCGTGAAAATGTGGGCATCACGGGGCAAGTACAGGAGGCAAGTGCGCAGAACGCCCACACGCTCACCTACAACACGTATTCATGGAATCGAATAGGGAAAAACAGCGCACGGCCAAAGACGCGCACAGGCCCATACATGTCCGCCACACGAAAACAGGCGGTAGCGTCCCTGCGCAGGAAAAAAATGTGCGCCAAAGTCCTACACCCGCGAGAAGGCCCACACGCGATCGGGCCTGGGGGAGCGTGTGCGTGTATTTTCAGAGGTGCGCGAGAAGTTTCACACGCGATCGGGCCTGTGGGAGCGTGTGCGTGTATTCCAGAGGTGCGCGGGAAGTTTCACACGCGATTGGGCTGCGTGCGGGTATTTCCGGGGTGCGCGGGAAGTATCACACGCGATCGGGCCTGGGGAGCGTGTGCGTGTATTTCAGAGGTGCGCGAGAAGTTCCACACGCGATTGGCCTGGGCGCGTGTATTTCAGAGGTGCGCGAGAAGTTCCACACGCGATTGGCCTGGGCGCGTGTATTTCAGAGGTGCGCGAGAAGTCCCACACGCGATCTGGCCTGTGGGAGCGTGTGCGTGTATATCAGAGGTGCGCGGGAAGTTTCACACGCGATTGGGCTGCGTGCGGGTATTTCCGGGGTGCGTGGGAAGTTTCACACGCGATTGGGCTGCGTGCGGGTATTCCAGGGGTGCGCGCAAAGTTTTACACGCGATCGGGCCTGGTGGAGCGGGGTACGTGTATTTCAGGGGCTCGCGGGTGTTTTCACACGCGATCGGGCCTGGGGGAGCAGGGTACCACTCACCGTCTGCCTTGCGTGTAGAAGAACGCGTAGCCAACACCCGCTGTGAAGTAATAGCGCGTGAACCCCAACGCCTGCAAGACACACGCACCGCACCCCACGAAAAGCAACGCCCGTGCGCGATACGTCACAGACACGCATACGCGCTAAGGGCCTTTGGTCCAATGGAATCGCGTATGCGTGCTGACACGCTTACGTTCTAAGGGCCTTTCCTCGATTCACACGCTGACGTGCAGAATTTTCACGTTCCAAATCACTCCGTATCAAGCTGGCCACGCGTAAGCACACGGAAGACCACGCTCCTGCCCAAAAGGCCGAATTACTGCCCCCCAGAGACCCGAGCAGCCTCCCACAAGCTATCTGCTGCTGCCTGCCTGCCTGCTGCCACCGTGCCCTGCCATTTGGTGCCTGCACATCAGCCATCTGCAGGGGTCCAGTTGCTGTGTCCACCCCTGCTGGAACAGAACACTCCCGACTGGGATACCATCGCTCCACAGCCCAGCCCCAGGACCCAGTTGGCCACCCACGCCTGCCTCGGGGGTCGCCATGTCGGGGCAAACACCATCCGAGACCACTGGCGACCCCCAGCCAGAGGGGCAGAGGGCCACCAGCTTCAGTCAGAAGGAAGTTGGTGTCCTGGTGGAGCTTGTCCTGGGGCATTATAATGCCCTCTTCGGATCACCACGCACCGACAAGGAAGGACGGGACAGGATCTGGGACGACTTTGTGGTTGCCATCAACGCGGAGGGGGTGGCAACCCGCAACATCAAGCAAGTCAAGAAGCGCTGGGAGGACTTCAGGTCCAGGACCCTCATAAAGGCCCGGCGCCTCGTGGAGGGGGGCCGGGGCAGCATGAGTACCATCCAGCTGAGGGTCCTGGAACGCGTACGCCCAGCGCTCCATGCCCAGATCCTTGAGAGGCAGACCCGTCTGGAGTCGAGCGGTAAGTGGCCAAGCATTGCTGTGTGAGACAGGGCATGTTGCAGCGTGCTGGTTGTCTGATACCTGCCTGTATGTGTGACATAGGCCATGTATGCGTGTGTGTGTGCAGGGACATCATGGTCATGCATGTGAGACCAGTAATGTGTGAAGCACACGGTTGGTGTATGTGTTGAAATGTAACATGGGGAGCCCTATGCGGAATGGACACATGAGAGCATGCCAGTCTCTGTTCCTGGACATGGGTGTGGGTGAGGAATGGGTGCTGATGCCATGTACATGTATGGTGTCCATGTCTGTGTTTCTGACCTGCGTGTCTGTGACTTGTGCATGCCATGGATGCATGACACATGTCTGTGACAATGTTCAGATTCACTGATGCAGCCTAGTTATCCTTGCATCCACTGTGTCTGGGGTGTACGAGTCCAGATGGATGAAAGTATGTTGAAGTGTGTGCATGTGATAGACATGACCCATGATGCATGTGAGTCCAAAAACAACATTGTATGCTTCAAGAGTCCCTTGGACATGTTTGCTTATGTCCATAGCATGCGCCATGCCTGTTACTGCATGTGTTTTGCCTGCACTGACCCATGTGTTGTGGAGGGACATGATGGAAGTGATCTTTGACAGTGCCACTCATCTGCTATTGCTTCCTGTCTAGGGGACCATTGTACAGTACCCTGATGCTTGTGTTCTATGTCTCCCTCTACACAGCGCAAAGTGAAGAAGAGGGCGGAGACGGCGCTGTGGAGCTAAGCGGCGGGAATGCCCCCACGGCTGCAGCGGAAGGGGTGGGTGAGCCCCCACAGGGGCTTGCAACGGCGGAAGACGGTGTGGAGCCATCCAGGTTGGTGGTTTCCACAGAGGAGGAGGAGGCCGCTACTGAGCCGCACATGGGGCCTGGTGGGGGCATCCCTGCTGGTGCAAGTGGTGCAGTCCAGGGGCAGGGGCAGGAGGCAGCACAGGTCGCCGTGGAGGTGCCTGTGCATGTCACTGTCCCTGACACTGTGACTGCACCACCATGCACCAGCAGGGATGCCCCATCCCAGGCCCGTCCGCAGGTAGGGGGGATGTCCATGTCATCTGACTCCCCTCCACCTGCGGACGAGGGGACCCCTGGCCGTCGGGAGAAGGTCCTGATTGGTGTCGCGTTGCGCACGGCTGTCATTCGTGATGAGGTGCGTGCTTCCCGGGGGGAGCACGCACGTCATCACGAAGAGCACCGTGCCAACGTGGCCCAGTTGGGAGTGGTCATGGGTCTCGTACATGTGTCGGGCACTCTGGCGACCCTCTCCTCCTCTGTGGAGGCTATGCGCCAGTCGTATTCCATGCCGTCTTCCGGCCCAGATGCCACCAGGGCCCCCTGTGGACCTGCCCCGACCAATGCAGCCACCTCGGTGGGGATCCCATCCCTGCCACAGTCGGGAGTCGGAGGTCTAGCAGGGGTGGACACACCAGCAACTGGACCCGAGCAGATGGAGGATGTGACGGCATCATCGGGCAGGGCACGTGCACGACGGCGTCGGTGGTTTCCATCAGCCTGGATGCCGTCGTGCTGGCACAGGCAGTTGCGTCGGAGGCAGCGGCAGGCTCGACGTGGGAGGCATCATGGCTCGGGGCCATCAACATCAGGGGTGCAGGCATCGGCCGGAGGGCAGGAGAACCCTGGAATGGGAGTTGCTTCCGTGTGGGAGCGGTTGGGCCAGCAGATAGGTGCAGAGCGGCAGCGGGCAGAGGAGGAACGGCTCACAATGGTCAGGGCGGAGAACTCCATGCGGAGGGCCCTGAGGCGGGCCGAGTGCCTCGAGGCAATCCGCAGAGGGTTGGAGGTGGACACGTCGACGGCCCTGCGGACCCTCGGGGCCATGGAAGAGGACCGCCTCCGGGACATTGAGCAGGAGTTAGATGATGCCCTGGCCCGGGACATCCAGAAGTGAGCCGTCAGACTAGCCCGCTGCCCTTGTACATAGTTATGTAGGTAGTGTTAGGTTTCCTTTTTTTTAAAATTTATTTTGGACCTTTTGGACATTGGCCACATTTTTGTATATAGTTTATTTTATTAGGTAGTATTTTTATGTAGGTTTCATTTCTTCAGTTGGGATCATGGACACTGGTTTGTTTATCTGTATATAGTTGACTGTTGGATTTTATTTATTTTTTGTTGATTTACCTATGGAGCAATGGTTTTCGGTTTTGTTTTTACCTTGGATTTACTTTCTTGAACTGTGACTTTGGACACCTTTCCTTTGGATTATGATTTGTCGTTTTTCATTATTTAACGGACATGCTGCTTTTGGTTTTTGATTCCCATTGTCATTTGTTTATTTTTTATACCATTTATGCTGTTTTTAATACATTTTTTTCATCAAACTTCAATGTGTAGTATCATCTCATTGGTATCATGCATATCCTGATATGGGTTTTGAGATTCACTGACACCCATTGGGTGTATGTGAGGGCCATGTGTTCATTTCCAAACTTGCTATTGGGGTTCTATCATGTCATTGCCATTTCTAAGTGGGTGGATGCAGTACTCGAGTGGGTGTTTTGCATTTGGAGGCTGACCATAAGGGCCAGGGATCTAGATTGTGATGACATGTTGGCTGGGGGACATGTGTGGGGGCCTGCTGGCAGGTGCCCCGCAATGCTGGGGGGTGGGGGTGCAGGAGGACATGAGTGGGACATGAGTGGGGGCCTGCTGGCAGGTGCCCCGCAATGCTGGGGGTGGGGGTGCAAGGGGACATGAGTTGGTGATCAGTAGTGCAAGGAGACATGTGCCTTTGCTGGGGGGCATGCCCATGTTGGGTGGGCTGCCTGCGGGACATGACCAGGGATGCAGGGTAGTCCCCTGTGGTGTGGGCTGCCTGCAGGGGCCATGGAGGGTGTACAGGGGACACCTGGGAGGACCCACACTGCCAAATCACATGTAGGACTCCCCGGCACCCCTGAAATACACGTACCCTGCTGAAATCGCGTGTGAAAATTCTCGCGCACCCCTGTAATACACATACCCTGCTGAAATCGCGTGTGGAACTTCTCGCGCACCCCTGAAATACACGCACACGCTCCCCCAGGCCCGATCGCGTGTGGAACTTCTCGCGCACCTCTGAAATACACACGCCCAGGCCAATCGCGTGTGGAGCTTCTCGCGCACCCCTGAAATACACGCGCCCAGGCCAATCGCGTGTGGAACTTCTCGCGCACCTCTGAAATACACGCGCCCAGGTCAATCGCGTGTGGAACTTCTCGCGCACCTCTGAAATACACGCGCCCAGGCCAATCGCGTGTGGAACTTCTCGCACACCCCTGAAATACACGCACACGCTCCCCCAGGCCCGATCGCGTGTGGAACTTCTCGCGCACCTCTGAAATATACGCGCCCAGGCCAATCGCGTGTGGAACTTCTCGCACACCCCTGAAATACACCCACACGCTCCCCCAGGCCCGATCGCGTGTGGAACTTCTTGCGCACCTCTGAAATACACGCGCCCAGGCCAATCGCGTGTGGAACTTCTCGCGCACCCCTGAAATACACGCACACGCTCCCCCAGGCCCGATCGCGTGTGGAACTTCTCGCGTACCTCTATAATACACGCGCCCAGGCCAATCGCGTGTGGAACTTCTCACGCACCTCTGAAATACACGCGCCGAGGCCAATCGCGTGTGGAACTTCTCGCGCACCCCTGAAATACACGCACCCAGGCCAATCACGTGTGGAACTTCTCGCGCACCCCTGAAATACACGCGCCCAGGCCATTCGCGTGTGGAACTTCTCGCGCACCCCTGAAATACACGCACACGCTCCCCCAGGCCAGATCGCGTGTGAAACTTCTCGCGCACGCGTGTTCCCGACACCCGTAATACGCGTTCCCCGCTTTGCGTTTGCTGTTTGCCAGTCCGGTAAACTGGTACAGGGTTGGCACATCCCTTTGCGATGGTTTTGCAATCTTGATGGCTTTTCCTTGCGCGAGGGCGTTCTTGGGGGCGTAACTGGCGCTGCTGCAGGGTCGCTGCGCCACTCTGCGCCACGTCTGATTTTGGAGGTGAAAATCCATGAATACGCTGTGCGCGGAAATTGATTTTATCGCACGCGGCTGGCGCAGACATTCGCACGGGCACGCTGTGCGCCAGCAGCGTGCGACACTTTTGAGAGGAATTACATGAATCGGCCTGAAAGAGTACTGTGTGAGCGGTTGTATGTTTACTGGCCGATGGTTTGCATCTATCCAGGTTAAGGCATGTACATTAGTATTCCATATTTTCCTACACCCTGCATCTAGTGTACCATCCCTCTTTCCCACTTCCCATTCTGAAGTAACAAACCCTGGATTTGCATCAATGGCTGGGTGTGGAACCATGGTATATCATATCCAGTGGAAGTCTTATAAAATATCTTTTTATGGACCATGAGCAGTGGTTTTCCGTTTTGTTCCCCTATGGTTTTATACTCTAGTATCATGTGCTTGGTCTTTTCTCCCCAGGCAATGCTTTCTAGCTGCATATAGTTGTCTTCATACACCGCCTTCCCCTCATCTATTCATTTTCATTTTACTTCTACTGTGTGGCCCTGGAACATCCCCCTGATCTTGCACAAGGACATATGCATCAGACATCGTTCTTCCTCTACTGTGTATTCTTGTGGCAGAAATTGTTTTGGAGTTCCTGCGTGGTGTGGAATGAGCCCCACCCACTTCATCTCCCTGTACCACACATTTTCCGATGCCAGGTCCCCTCCCTCCCTCCTGACAGCATTGTAGAATTCTGTAATACCCATATGCTTTGTCTAGTGCGTGTCTCCCTTTTACCATCAGCAGGTGCACTTGTATAACTCCTTTGTATTAGGAACCAAAAGAGGAGAAGAAAAGAGCGAGAGAGAAGAAAAACACAAAGCAATCCAATCCCTATAATATTTACATAATTTTTTGTCATTCCCCCTAGTGTTTTCTTGCCCATCTTCTCTTTCAATTGCGGGCCTTTTGTAAAACCTTATTGCAGTACATAGAGTTGATGTCAGTTCATAAATACACCTCATTAGGTGATGCTTTTTTCTTTCCGATGTGCTGCTGGTGTCTCTGCGAACGTCAGATGAATGAATCCATGCCTGTCATTCTTTAATCTTCACTGCTGTGGGGGTTGAGTGAACCACTTCAAAGGGGCAGCAAAACCTGGGCTCCTTCCACCTTCTCACTGTGTTACGTATCAAAACCCGGTCACCTGGATAGGGGGGCTCTGCTTGTGGAAAGTGCTCCCCTTGATGGGCACATGTGTACTCTTTAATATTGGTCGGTCGATTTGTTGGTCGCTGAACCTGGCGGGAGATGTAGCGAAGCACATTTGCCATTTCTATTGAATATTATTTCATTTCATCGCAGAGGATTTCTAAACTAGGGTTAGCATCTGAAATTGAATGAGAAGGAGGGACAGGCACATGCATCTTCCTACCTGTTACAATTTCATGCAGAGTGAAGTGGTGATCTGCACTGGGTGAGTTTCGGAGGGCGAAAAGAGCAAGGGAGCGGCAAGAAAGCCAATTTTGGCACAGAGTAGAGGTGAGCTTTGCCAAGCGCTCTTTAAGTAAGCAATCGACAATCCCATTCACTTGCCATTCTACAAAGCTTGTGTTTTATCTTCAAGAGACACGTCATCTCCTCAAAAAGGTAATTGGCGAAGTGCTGGCCATTGTCCGACCTTATCTCCTCACACACCTCCCATCTTGGAAACACCTCCCTCACCAACAATATTGCTGCAGCTCTTGTGTCATTTATTTGCACAAGGTCCTGCCTCAAGCCAACGTGAGAATGGACAAACAACCTCAATTAGGTACCCATAGGAGGCCCATCTTACTTGCATTCCAACATAGTCGATAGGTAGGGCCCTTCCGGCCAAGGTATTGGTCCCTTTACTGTTTTCAAAGTGTGACCAGACAAAAATTGTTGGCAAATTATGCAGTTTCCCATAAACTCAGCCACTCCTTCATGCAAGTTTGGCACACACCACCCTTCATTCAGTTCTGCCGCTATACTTTCTTTTGATTTATGAGTGGGGAAGTAGCAGTTCTAGTGCTACACTTAGCCATTTTTTGGGCATTGCAGGCTTCCCTGTGCTGTTCTGTCGCCAAATCAGGTCAGTGGGTGAAAGTGAGCACCCCAGCCGTATTCATAAATCCTTTTCCTTTTTTGGTGCCTCTCCTTGCAGCTCTATGATTTAGACAATGGGGATGGTGGTAAAACTCTCTCCTCTCTCTCCCTCCCCACCCACCTTCATCTATGCTGCCATTAGTGGTGCTCTTTACTCTTCTCCGGGATACCTTTTGATACTTCCTTCAGGTAAATACGCTGCTTCTTTTGCCACATTGCCAGCCATTTTGTTTCCTAATGCTATTCTGTTTTGTTTACCTGTGTTGGCTGCACATGTTATTATTGCCACTTCTACTGGTACATTTAGGACCTCAATCAATTGTTTGAGCAGTTCTGCATGTTGCATGGGAGACCATCACTTCTTCTGACCCCTCTCCTTTCCCACCCTGCTAACGCTGAATTTATTGTTGATGTGACATAGGCAGAGTCACATTGTCTTCCATCATGTTTAGTGCTCTTATCATTGCCACTAGCTCTGCTGCTTGGGCTGAAAAGTGTGTGGGTAGTCCCTGTTGGGATGCTATTACATATTCCCCATTTATGTACCACACCACTGTCGCACCAGTATGTCTCCTTCCCGTTTCTGGGTCAATACTCGATGACCCGTCATTATAGACCAAGTCAGTCCCTGCTATTTCTTCTTCCTTTACCTGTATGTTCCCTTCCATGCTATCCCTGTGCGCTGCACAATTGTGTATGTAGTCCCCTTGCTGTACTGATTCTGCTAGGTAGGTAGCTGGATTGACCTCTCAGCATCTTACCACCTCTATGGCTGGGTTTGTTAGTATTACCTCGTAACTGGATGCCCTTTGTGCTTTTTGATTTCTCGAGGATAGCGAATAGTGAATGCTCCACATACAGTACTATGGGGCACCCCATGGTGATAGTCGGCATATTCTCTACTGCAAACGCACAGCCATGAGCCCTTGTTCGCAGGGGATGTGTTCCTGCATCCCTGGGTCTAGGATACCACTATAATAGGCCAGTGGCTGGTGCCCTTGTGGCTATTTTATGTGAGGACAGCCGTCCTCACTGAGCCATCTGATTGTGAGAACAGATCAAATTTTCCTTTGTAATTTGGGGTAGCCAGCACTGGCGCGTGCACCAGTGCGTCTTTTAGCCCTGTAAAACTCTCATTCATTCCAGATGTCCATTTTAGTTCCCTCTTTTCATTTTGTGCTTCTTTAAGGCCCTGCAGTAGGGGTTTGGTTTATGTGGAATAATAGAACACCTATGCCCTGCAATAGTTGTATAATCCCAGGAACATTGCATATCCTTCACTGTACGTGGGCGGGCTGTAGAGTGAACAGCCTGCACTGTCTCTGGTGTTATCCTGCACCAATCTATGGTAATTATTTGTCCCAGATACACAACCTCTTCCTGGCAATGGTGCAACTTTGCTTTGTCCACCTTGCATCCTTTTTCTGCTAGTAATGACGGAATGTGTACTGAGTCTGCTCAACACTCTTCTGTCTCACTGCATATCAACTGTTAAGGAGAATTCTCAGAAATGTGCCAATTCCCTCTACCTTAGAGACCCCAGCAACTTTGCTGGATTATGAGGACTTGATTGTTTTACCTGTAGAGAGTGAGACCCTTTTCCCACTCTCTCAAGTATTTTGATGTGATTTCTTTGGTACCCTTTCTTTCTTTTGTGTGTGGAGTCTGACAAACTCCATAGGCATCATCTTTTACATTGCGTCACACAGCACCTTTAGTGCAGTGACACAGGGATATATCTTAGATTTCCCCAGGTTTAAATACCTTCTCTGGGATAAACTACTGTTTCCCAGAGCAGTAAAGTGAAATTGTCTTTACTTACATTTGTAACTTTCTAGACCCAGCACACACTATTTTACAATAGGGTGTTGGAGGGGTTACCTAGTATCCGCTTTGTCTACCTTCTCAGGTAACATTTTTATGTTACCCTTTCCTCACTGAATGGTTGGTGGCAGAGGTTTTGTTTTTACTACCATTTTTACCGTGGGCTGCGTTCACAGCTGCAGTAAAGCACCTAAGGGTGCCATTTTGTCAAAATGGCCCTGGTCTTCTTTTTTCGCCATTTCTTTGTGGAAAGGTCCTTCTTGAGATTTACTCTGCGCGCCAAACCAGGTTTGGTCCCTTTGTTTTGCCTTTGTCGGGATTCACGAGTGAAGCCTGCCTCTGGCTCCAGGGTGTCTGGGGTAGGCAGGAAGTAAGGGAGGTGCCCGCAACTCCCTGTGCTTAGTCTCCTAGGAGACCCAAATGCACTCTGTGATGATTGGCTGGCTGACTGTCCGGCAAGGACAGCCACCCTGCTGGGTGAGTGCCAGCTAGGCTGGAATGAAAGGGAGAGAACTGGATAAAAGGCAAGTCTGTTGGCTTGGAAGGCAGAGTCGACCACTGGATGGAGGAACCGAAGAAGAACTTGAAGAGGATGCCTGCTGCAACTCCTGGACCATTGGTGTGACCAGTGAAGCGCCCCAGCAGTCCCGCAATGCCAAGTTCGCATCGACAGAGAAGGCCCTGCAAGGACAACTTCTCCCCTTGAGTTGGTGGGACCAATCAACTCCAAAGAAAGCCACCTGGACATCCATCTCAGAGCTGGTTGAATTTCCACACAGTTGCTGCTGGAACCATAGAGCCAGGGAGAGGAACACCAGTTTGTGCACATTGCTTTTAAGTTGGCCAAGAGCTCCAAGAAGATCCTCCGGATGCCCCGGAAGCAGGACTGACCGAGCCTGAGCCCCCTCAACAGAGTGTGGGACCCCAGAAGCAAGGAAAGTCCATCTTGACAGCCCGGAACAACAGTGTTGCTATTTGCGGTAGACGCGAGGAGCTGAAACACTGAACAGCCACTGAAAGTGAAGTTTGCTGGTTGTGAGTTTTGACCGTCCCAATGTAGTGCAGGAGTCCCCCGACGTCCTTCCTCTTGTCCCCACGAATGAGGCCCAGGAATAGTGAGATCGGCAGAGCTGCACAGGAAGAGGATCTGCTGCATCTTTTCTTCATTTTAAAGGTACTGTACAAAGTCTAAGAGAACTTACCTCTTGCTGTAGAGTTGCTTGCATCTTCTACTACTCACAAGTCTAACAGCTTGTGGCCCTACATTGATTCATCTTTTTCTTCAAAGACTTCTGAAACATTGTGCAAATACTTTTCTACCCATCTTCAAAGAAGTGCTTCAGCCCATATAGACTCTTGCCTATTGACTTTGGCTTAGCCTGTATTAACCGAATGACTCTTATTGGGGGATCTGAAAGTATTTGCCTGCTTAAGAAATATTTGTGGTTTCTTGTTTGCTCTAATCATTTTTCCCTTTTTACTTGCTCTTAACTAATTCTGAATGCCAACAGTAATACATTAATGTCAACAGCACCCTACCAATTGAATTCAGCTGAGGGTGTAGGTTTCTGCTGTATGCCATCCCAAATGGGTATTTACTGATTCTGAACTAAGAGGTTGTGTAATTTTGAAGTATATTTGTGTGGTGTTGTACAGTGCTCGCTTCTGAAGAAGGCTTATATTAACTGAATGGTAAATAAATTAATAATTGTTTTATCAAGAAACCCTGTGTGTAAGTGTCTGCTTGAATACTTGTCACTGTGAACCTCTCTGTAACTCCCCTACAGCTCACATTGACCCCTCTTGAGATAAGCCTGGCTACTAGTCCACACTCCCAACCTGTGTAGTACAGACTTATCCCAAAGGTTGGGTTACTACTGCCAGGAGGTCAGGGTTGTTACAATGTTGCCTAACACTGGTGGCAGGCGGTGAGGATAAAGTGTAGAGTTGTTACACTAAGATTTGTGTTGCTTTTATTCCACTAAACCTTCTCTAGGCTAAGCTCCACTAGAATAGCAATTGTTTAAACATGCCAAATATGGATAACTTCAGTCAGGAAGCCCTGGTCATTTTGACAGTAGAACAACTGAAAGAAATGTGTAAGGCCGGGAGTCTCCCTGTTAAAGGAAAGAAAAATTAACTTATTGCAAGATTATTGATTCATCAAAGTCTAGGTAGTAGGCCTGTTACACCTACTAACCTAGGAAATGTGGATAATAATATTGAGTATGATAATTTAGAGTCTAACTCTAATGTCATAGAAGAGTCAGAAGAACAAGAGGAGTCTCGTGAGGAGAGCCCCTCTTGTCCTCAACCAGCCCTTCCATCTCAACCTTTAGCCACTGGGACCCTACCAGATCCAGTACTGAGTCCAGAGTTTGTATCTTTTGAGAGAATGAGTCTTGAGTTAGAGTTCAACAGATTACAAATCAAAGCTGAAGGCAAACATCAAGACATCAACTTAAGGGAATTGGAAGTGCATCATGCTCTTGAGATGAAGAAATTGTCTGTTGAAAATGTTTCTATCCCAGAGTCTTCTAGGCCTTCCAATCCAAATAGACCTTGCATGCCTAAAGAAGCAGTGAGTATGTATGTATGTATGATGCAAAACTTGATATTTTGGATTGGTTGGGTGCTTTTGAGTATAACTATGGGATTCAGGGTTACAGAGGGAATCAGCTGATTCCTTGGCTTCTGTCTAGGCCCCCACAGGTTGCAACTGATGCTGTAATGTAGGTGGGGGAACTTGAAAGAAAGGAGTATGAAAGTGTAAAGCTAGCTTTGATAGCTAGATTTGGGAAAACTCCTTTCCAGTACCTTAAGAGGTTTAGGACCCTCAAAAAGACTGATGGTACCCCTTTGAGTACTTCGGTGTGTGAATGTTTGAAAAACTTAGATGGTTGGGTTAACGGTTACAGAATAACTACTTTTGAAGGTATGAGAAGTCTTTTTTTGTTGGAATCTATTTTTGATGCCTGCTCTCCTGAGCTGAGACAGCACTTGGCTGACTCAAAAGAGATTGAGCCCAAGAAGCTGGCAAAAGCTGCTGACTTGTGGGTTGCCAACAGGGCTTCTCACAAGGATTCTGGGGCCACTCATAAAAAGGATGAGGGGAAACAGCACAAGAAAGATGACAAAGAGAATTCTAAAACCTCCGACCCAAAAGAGGGCCACAAACATAAGAAGGGTAAGCCGCATGGGAAACCAGGTCAGTCTAGTGATACCTCTGGTGCCAAACCAGAGGGAGGTCAGCAAAACCCTAATTCCAGAAAATATTTGGTAAATGTTATGCTTGTGGGTCCACTGACCATGTGAAAGGGGATCCCAGATGCAAGGGTAAACCTTCAGGGGTCCACACTGCCTCCTTAGCCTTCATCCCTGAGGGAGAAATACATATGGCAAGTGGAAACCTTCATCTATTGGCTGAAAACCCCATTGGGATCTCATCCAGTGTTTCTTTAGTGTCCCTGGGTCTGTGGGAACAACAG
This sequence comes from Ambystoma mexicanum, assembly GCF_040938575.1. NCBI lineage: Eukaryota > Metazoa > Chordata > Amphibia > Caudata > Ambystomatidae > Ambystoma > Ambystoma mexicanum. The sequence continues at coordinate 279,769,571 of NC_090940.1, read as the reverse complement.
AATTTAGATGCGTATAACTCTATACCAGATAACACAAATGAACACTACAAGGACAGTGTACGTGTAAATGGTCAGGAGGCCCCTGCCATTAGAGACACTGGGGCCAGCATCACATTGGTGGATGAAACCATTTTCAAACCCGACGATGTTGCTAAGGCACCCAACGGCCCCACTAAGGTTGCTAGAGGTCCTCTCCAGATTTTTCCAATACCACCAGCTCTCATCCAGTGAAATAATATGACTGTAAGAATACCTGTCAGTGTTCAGAGTGAAGTGCCTGGGAGAGTCCTGTTGGGGAATGACTAAAAGACTCTTGGAGTTGTATCAAGCACCCCCAGGCCTCCCAGTAAAAGGAAGCAAGACCAAACTAAGAAGGCCAGAGAGCTCACCTTGGATGACTCTCAGTGGGTTGTTACAGAAGAACCTACAACACCCAGTCCACAGGAAGAACAATCTTTTACTTCCAGGAAGAAAGACACATAGGGGAAACCCAAGGTCTCAGGAAATAAGAAGAGTAGCACTCCTGTGCACAAAACCAGGACATCCCCAAGAGGACATTCCCAAGTCACACCCGTGACTCCTATACCAGCTGAGGCTGAGTGTGAGAAACCACCAGAGGATGGTAAATCAGCTACTGATTATTCAGAGCTGGAAGAAGACCTTCCTTCTGTTGGAGATCTGGATCCTAAAGACCACCCTGTGCTGCAGACGTTACTTGCAGAAGGTGGCCCCTGTAGGGCAGACTTCAGCAGAGGACAAAGAAAGTGTCCTACTCTTGAAGGTTATCACCAACAGGCAGCTTCCCAGCTGGAAGGGCAAGAGTCAGGGAAGCACAGGTTATACTGGGAGGATGGCCTCCTCTACAGTGAACCTATTGAGTCTACTCCAGGGGACTACAGAAGACTTGTAGTGCCTCAAGAAGTAAGACCTCAGTTCCTACAGTTAGCCCATAAGATCCCTTTAGCTGGTCACTTAAGCTTTAAGAAGACCAAAGAAAGGATTTCTCTGTATTTCTACTCTCCCAAGATGGGGTCTGATGTAGATAAATTCTGTTGGAGCTGTCACACTTGTCAGACGTCTGGCAAGAGTGGAGCCGAGAATATGGCATCTTTAGTGCCTCTCCCAATGGTTGGAGTCGCTTTTGAGAGGGTGGGAATCGACATTGTTGGTCCCCTAGACCCTCCAACATCTTCAGGCAACCGATTTATATTGGTTGTGGTAGACCATGCTACCAGGTATCCTGAAGCAATACCTATGAGGACTGTCACAGCTCAGGCTGTGGCTAAGGCCCTACTTGGTATTTTTACCAGAGTAGGTTTTCCTAAGGAGGTGATCTCTGACAGGGGGGCCAATTTTATGTCCCACTAAATGCAAGCCATGTGGAAAAACTGTGGGGTAACCTACAAGTTCTGAACAGCCCATCATCCTTAGACCAATGGGTTGGCAGAGAGGTGATAGGTGCTTTAAAAGAACCCCTTAGAAGAAAGTGGGACCTTCTACTGCCATGCCTTCTCTTTGCTTATAGCTTTTAGAGAAGTCCCTCAAGAAGGGGTTGGCTTCAGCCCCTTTGAGCTTCTCTATGGTCATCTGGTTAGAGGTCCATTGGCCCTAATCAAGGAGAGGTTGGAGAGTGCTCCTTCCAACAAGCCAGTGAGAGTCACTGACTATGTGTTAGGTCTCAGAAGGAGAATGACATACATGATGACAGAAGCTTCTGACAACTTGAAAGCTGGTCCGGCTCTGGTGAAGCATTGGCATGACCAGAAGGCCAACATGGTTGAGTTTGCTCAAGACCAGCTAGTTCTTGTTATGGTGCCTACAAGGCAGAGAGCCTTGCAGGACACATGATTGGACCCTTCAAGGTTGTGGGAAAACTTGGAGAGGTCAATTATTTGGTGGACTTAGGCAATTCTAGGAGGCCCCAGGGTCTTTTACACCAACCGCCTAAAGGCCTATGTCTCTAAACCAGAACTGGGTGCTTTGCTCTTAGCATCTGCTCAGGGGAAGGTGGAGGGTGAACCTCTGCCTGATCTCCTCAGGGGACAACCTTTAGATGGGAAGATGGAGTCAATCTCTCTTCTGATCTGACACTGGAACAGGAGGTAGAGTGCACATCTCTGCTAAATCAGTGTGCCTCCCTGTTTTCACTGACACCAGGCTTGACCCCTTGGGGCCAGCATGAGATTCTCACTGGTGACTGTTTACCTGTTAAAAGCAGAGGCTACAGGATGTCAGACCATGTAAGAACCCACATAAAGGAAGAGGTCACGAAGATGCTTGATCTTGGGGTAATAGAACCCTCTACCAGTCCATGGGCTAGTCCAGTTGTGCGAGTACCAAAGGCAGGATCCAAAGAGTTGAGATTCTGTGTGGACTATAGAACTCTTAATGCAGTCACCACAACCGATGCCCATCCTTTACCTAGGACAGATGAGCTGGTGGACAAACTTGGTTCAGCCAAGTACCTCAGTCCATTTGACCTAACATCATGCTATTACCAAATAGCTCTGACAGATCAATCCAAGGAAAAAACTGTATTTTCAACCCCCGGAGGCCTCTACCAGTTTAAGGTTATGCCTTTTGGACTAAAGAATGCACCTGCTACATTCCAAAGGATGGTCAATCATGTTCTGGATGGGATGGAGGATTTATGCATGTCATACTGGGATGACATCAGTGTTCAGCCCTACTTGGAAAGAAAGTTCGCAAAGGTAGCGGGCGCCCCTCTCTCGACAGAACAAGGCCTGATAACCTGTTCAGTGGTTATTAACCACTTGAGAGTTCGCAGCCACCGCTTTTACTCACTGTGCCTTTCACAGATGGGAAATATCCATTTGCATATCAGTCTTTGTCCTGCCCAGGGGCAGTCCAGCACCGAAATGCAATGGCAATTCCAACCTGAACGAGAGTACCACCAGCAACCCCATACACGTGTTTCACCCTTGTTGGGGATCATCAGTGAGGTGAAGCTGATGCCTCTCTAAGCACAGTGAGAGGGAGACCACGTCTGGTTGCCCCCAGGAGACCTAGGGTTACCAATCTGACCATAAAGGCAAGTAAAAGTAAAATTGGTCAGAGTAAATTAGTCTACCTTGGACATGTGGTAGAAGGAGGTGAAATAAGGCCACTGCCTAGCAAGATACAAGCTGTACAAGACCGGGCCACCCCTACTACTCAAACCCAAGTGAGAGCCTTTTAAGGTCTCACAGGTTACTATGAGAACTTCATAGATAACTATGGGACCATAGCTTCTCCCTTGAATGTGATCTCCTGACCCAAATTCCCCAAGAAGGTCAGGTGGAATGAGGAATGCACCAAGGCATTTGAAGGATTTAAGAAAGCCTGTTGTCAAGCTCCAGTCTTAAGAGCTCCTGACTACAACCAATCCTTTATTGTTCAAACAGATGCTTCCAATACAGGTATAGGTGCAGTTCTGAGTCAACTGGATGAGAAAGGCAGGGAACACCCAATCTGCTTTATCAGTAGGAAACTGAAGGACCCTGAAACAAGGTGGGCAACCATAGAGGTATTTGATATTACCATTGAACACAGGTCAGGGTGTAATCGCCAAAATGCTGATGGTCTCTCCAGAAAGTAGGACCGACTGGAGTAAGGAGATTCATCCAGGGGTGGATTAAATCCTCCTGTCCCTTAGTGTGGGGGGGCTAGGGGGACGAGTGTTAGGGAGAATTCTCAGAAATGTGCCAATTCCCTCTACCTTAGAGCACTTTGCTGGATTGTGAGGGCTTGATTATTTTACCTGGAGAGAGTGAAACCCTTTTTCCCACTCTCTCATGTATTGTAATGTGATTTATTTTGTACTCTGTGTTTCTTTTGCTTGTGGAGTCTAACAAACTCCATGGTCATCATCTTTTACATTTTGTCACACAGCACTTTTAGTGCATTGACACAGGGAAGTCTCTTAGATTTCCCCAGATTTAAATACTTTCTCTGGGATAAACTACTGTTTCCCAGAGCAGTAAAGTGAAATTGACTTTACTTACATTTGTAACTGTCTAGACCCAGCACGCCCTATCTTACAATAGGGTGCTGGAGGGGTTACCTAGTATAGTTACCTGAGAAGCTAGACAAATTCCCCTTTGTCTAGCTTCTCAGGTAACATTTTTATGTTACCCTTTCCTCACTGAATGGCTGGTGGTAGTGGTTATGTTTTTACTACCATGGTGTGCATTTACCGCGGGCTGCGTTTGCAGCTGCAGTAAAGCACCCAAGGGTGCCATTTTTGTCAAAATGGCCCAGTCTTCTTTTTTCACCATTTCTTTGTGAAGAGGTCAAGAAAGGTCCTTCTTGAGATTTACTCTGCGCGCCAAACCAGGTTTGGTCCCTTTGTTTTGCCTTTGTTGGGATTCACGAGTGAAACCCGCCTCTGGCTCCAGGGTGTCTGGGGTAGGCAGGAAGTAAGGGAGGTGCCCGAATCTCCCTGTGCTTAGTCTCCTAGGAGACCCAAATGCACTCTGTGATGATTGGCTGGCAGACTGTCCTGCAAGGACAGCCACCCTGCTGGGTGAGTGACAGCTAGGCTGGAATGAAAAGGAGAGAACTGTATAAAAGGCAAGTCTTTTGACTTGGAAGGCAGAGTTGACCACTGGACGAAGGAACCGAAGAAGAACTTGAAGGGGATGCCGCTGCAACTCCTGGACCGTTGGTTTGCCCGGTGAAGCCCTGCTGAAGTGCAGCAACGCCAAGTTCGCATCAACGGGGAAGCCTCTGCAAGGACGACTTCTCCCTTTGAGTTGGTGGGACCAATCAACTCCAAACTAAGCCACCTGGACATCCATGTCAGAGCTGGTTGAATTTCCACACAGTTGCTGCTGGAAACCGTAGAGCCAGGGAGCGGAACACCAGTTTGTGTGCGTTGCTTTTAAGTTGGCCAAGAGCTCCAGGAAGATCCTCTGGACTCCCAGGAAGCAGGACTGACCGAGCCTGAGCCCCCTCAACAGAGTGCGGGACCCCAGAAGCAAGGATAGTCCATCTCAACAGCCAGGAACTGCAGTGTTGCTATTTGCGGTAGACGCAAGGAGCTGAAACACTGAACATCCACTGAAAGTTACATTTGCCGGTTGTGAGTTTTGACCGTCCCAGTGCAGTGCAGGATTTCCCCGACATCCTCCCTTTTGTCCCCACGACTGGGGCCCAGGAACAGTGAGATATGCATAGCTTCACAGGAACAGGAGTCATCTGCTACATCTTTTCTTCATTGTAAAGGTACTGTACAAAGTCTAAGAGAACTTACCTCTTGCTGTAGAGTTGCTTGCATCTTCTACTACTCACAAGTCTAACAGCTTGTGGCCCTACATTGATTCATCTTTTTCTTCAAAGACTTCTGAAACATTGTGCAACGAATTTTCTACCCATCTTCAAAGAAGTGCTTCAGCCCATATAAACTCTTGACCATTGACTTTGGCTTGGCCAGTTTTAACTGAATGACTCTTATTGGGAGATCTGAAAGTATTTGCCTGCTTAAGAAATGTTTGTGGTATCCTGTTTGCTCTAATAATCTTTCCCTTTTTACTTGCTCTTAACTAATTCTGAATGCCAACAGTAATACATTAATGTCAACAGCACCCTAGCAATTGAAGTCACCTGAGGGTGTAGGTCTCTGCTGTATGCCATCCCAAATGGGTATTTACTGATTCTGAACTAAGAGGTTGCGTAATTCTGAAGTCTATTTGTGTGGTGTTTTACAGTGCTCCCTTCTGAAGAAGGCTCATATTAACTGAATGGTAAATAAATTAATAATTGTTTTTATCAAGGTACCCTGTGTGTAAGTGTCTGCTTGAATACTTGTCACTGTGAACCTCTGTGTAACTCCCCTACAGCTCATATTGACCCCTCTTGAGATAAGCCTGGCTACTCGTCCACACTACCGACCTGTGTAGTACAGACTTATACCAAAGGTTGGGTTACTACTGCCAGGAGGTCAGGGTTGTTGTAGTGCACCCCAAGGGTACTGCATACAATCTTGCCTAACATCAACAAATCCTTGACATACTGAATCACTGTGCTTGGCGTTTGTACATTGCACAGGTCCATCTGGATTACCCTGTTGAAAATGCTACGTGATTCACAGTATCCTTGAGGCAAACAAATGTGCTTGAATATCTTGAGTCTGTGTGAAAGGGTATGGAGAAGAAGGCGTTCCTCAAGTCGATCACTGTAAATTACTTTGCCTTCATTGGGATATTGCACAATATTGTGGCGGGGTGCGGGACCACAGCAAATTCTGCTTCCACCACATCATTCAGTGGGTGCAAATCATGGATAAAACGCCACAACCCATCCTTTGAATTCTTTATCAGGAATATTGCTGTGTTACATGGTGACCAGGTTGTCTGGATAATGCCATTTTGCCACAATGCATGTACAGTGGAATATAGCCCTTCATCTGTTTCTCTGCACAATGGGTATTGCTTTGCACGAGGCAATATTGCCCCCTCCTTTAATTTTATCTTGACTGCCCCAACTCCTTTTAGTACCCCTAGATCGTGGGGTCCCTTGGTTCATAACTTCTCTGGCACTTTTTTAAAATCTTCCTCTGTGTGTTTGTTCTCTCTTTTCACTATCTGTGTGAGAATTGGTACTTGTTTTTCCATTATTTGAACTGGGCACGGTATCTGTATCTGAAATACCATCTCTCCTTTCCTCTTCCTCATTGGAGAGCAACTGTTCATCTGATACTCCTGTAATTGTCAGTGTAGGGTTGTTGCAATCTTTATCCATTCCACAAAAGATCAAAACGTCTTTGCGTACCACTAGTTCATCTAGTTGTAACACAACCATTGTCCCCTTTAGGTCATCCTTCTGGCACTGTGGTCTGAACAGGAATTCTGAAGCCAGTCGGAACACCTTCCCCTCTATCCCCAGCACTCATTTTAGCAGGACCTCGACCCCATACAGGAACATGCTTGGGTACAGGGCTGTGCTTGCAAGGTGCTTTGAGCGCCTGCTGCCAAGAGGAGGGTGGCCACACAGGCATAATAAATGGCAGGCATAGTGCACACTATCCCTTTTTCCATGAATGATATCGTTGCACTTAGTTTGCTGAGCCAATCACACCCTAAGATATTGATAGGAGTGTCTTTGGACCATAGTAATGATGATATACAAGGTATTGTGTCCATATTGTCAGTGGTACATTTATTGTAACTGGAACTGTGACCACCACCCCAGAGAAGCCCTGCATATCCATCAGCTTGATGGATAATGGGAATTCCCTGTTCCTGATGCAGGATTTGGTTACTCCTGTGTCTCTGAGAAAGGAGAATTCTCTTGGTCCTATTTTTACTGCCACCTAGGGTTCCTCTTCGGGGTTGTCAGTTACTGCTAGGACTGGACACAATCAGGCTCTCTGTGGGCCCCCCTGTTGTTGCGTGTTATTTGGTGGGAAAGGATTTCCTCCTACAGTGCGGACCCCAGTATAATGGAGCACTACGTTTTGTCCCAACACCACAGCAGTCCCTGTCATCACTGCTGGGGATTGTGTTGTAGCAGGCACTGCTATCCCGCCATTGTTTGTCCACCCTTGTATCTGCGTACCTCCCTGCTGCAAGGACATTTGTGCGAGCTGTGACTGTCCTGGGAGAAGCTGCATCTGTTTCTACTGGGGCTGTACTGTACTGATCACCTGTTGCTGTGCCACTTGGATTGCATGTTCCTGGGCCTGCTGCACGTAAGGCCAAGTGCGTGCCAGGTGTCCCATTTTCTGGCATTTGTAACACGGTCCGAAGACCATATCCCTGGGTCTTCTATACCACCTCTACGCCACTGTGGGTACCCTCTTTCCACAGGAAAAAATCCCACATGCATGTAGTTCCCCTGTGGTGGTGTTCCCTATTGTGGTGTGTATTGCGACTGCATGTAGCCTCTGGCACAAGCATCACCCCTTCTATTGTGTATTTTGCCAGTTTCTTTTGCACCAGTTTGTTTTCAGCCTTGGCAGCATTTTCTACTGCCTGCCTCTCACTTTCCTGTTTCCGTTTACAATAGTGTACTATAGTTTCCTGTATTTTGGGTCAGCCTTTATCTTCAATGCCCACTATGCTATCCAAAGATGACCGTACTTCTGTCGGCAACCCTTTTATCAGAATGTGATAGAACGAGGGTATGCATTCATCCCATGACCTTCGCGTGTCTTGTGTCCATAGGTTTTGTACTCGCTGTATATAGTCTGCTGGGTCATCATCGCCTTTCATTTTATGGGCGATTACTGTCCGCAGGTCACAACTATCAGGATACATACTCCTCAGGACCTCCCAAACACGTGCTCACCAATTATTAAATGGAGCCCCATCATGAACATTTGTGCTTAATATTACTCCTTTGTAGTCTGCATGTTAGGTTGTCTCGTTCCATTGTTTGCCATGGTACAAAATGCGCACCCCCTCTGCATTTCTGTAGTTATGGCATTACTCGTGTCTTGGGACCTATCCCCTCCCTTTTGTTCAGCCTGTTTTAGTCCCATTTTCACCTTTCCTACCCTGCTGCGAAGGGAGGTGGGCCAGTCCCTGTCACTCCTGTCAGTGTCCTGTCGCTTTCGCTCTTTTCTCAACCTCGTTTTGGCAGGTGTCCCAGTGCTTAATTTGTGCTGGTGGCCAAGGCCGGCATTCTTTTCTCAGCACCAGCACTCTTTTCACTGGTGTACCGGGGGCCACAGAGTACCACTGACAATGAGTCTGTCCGGACCTTGCACAGTATGAGGGGCTAAGGCTGCAGCTGCGCTGTGTCTGCCTCGCAATGCTGCTGCAGCAGACACAGCAAGAGAAGGCCAGGCAGGGTAATGTCAGGCAGTCAGCTTTCTCATTGCTGTGCAAGCGCTGCATGTCACACACATGCACAGCAATGGCAATCCCTTTGCCTGCCCGAGCCACACAAGCCCCCTCAGCCGAGCCGCACCCTGACACCATGGTTGGTGGACTGCCGAACTCAAACGTTAGGTAAAACAGATCTGTCATTCCAACACAGACCCCCCCACCATAAGACCAATGCAGCCCTGCTTGCGACACTTCTCACTGTGGCCTGGGCCCTGGCCACTTTCGTACTCGTAAACAACCGGCAATGCCAACACAAGAAACTGCAAGGTCTAAGCAGTAGGAGAGATGGTACATTGAAACAACACCTTTTGGAAGATATGCCTACTGTCCTCTTCTGACTCAGCATGTCGAGTCTTAAAGGCGGGGTGGATGGGCGATCACATTTCGTTCATTCCCTTTCCCAACAGTGTTTACACTTCCTATGTGGCTGCAAACATACCCTAAAGGTACTGGCTGTTTTTGGACCTCTTGACGGGGACCCCACCCTCCAGCAGAGCCATGGTGGCATTTCATATCGTAGCCAAATGTGTTCTAAATGCATTGGTATCCCCCCGAGTATACATTTATTGATTATTTGGGCTACCAGACTGCACTGGTCACCTGGCCACCCTCTGTTCTCGGGCCCAGGTCCCCTATCCCACCAGTTGCACCCCTGCACTGCCTCCCTGGCAACACTTGTACTTGGGGACTGTTTTCTGTATCCCTACAGTCCCCTGCCAACACTTGACACCTGATGTCTGCACTTACCCCTGCACTTGCCACCAGCAGGCTGCACTTTTTTACTTATTGCTTTTATTTATTCTATTTATTTTTCACTGTCAATCCCATGTACTGCACTGCCCCTCCCCCTACCCCCTGCACTTTTCCCACTCCCCCTTCCCCTGCACTTGCGCAATCTCAAAGTCACCTGGCCTAGTAAGATTGTTGTCTCGTTCTTCCCTCTGTTCCCCCTTGCCTTGTCGCACCTTGAAACACTTGTGTATAGGCACGTTATAAATGCCATATCATATCATATACCCGCCTGCCTACTCTTCCGCCCCCCATCGACGTAACCCTCTCACCTGACACTCAAAGTCCACAGGCATCCAGTCCCCCCTCTGCCCCCCCAGTAAGTCTTTACCACCCAGAATGATCCTATCACATCCCCCACCTCATCTGGCACCCATGTTCACTGAGCACTCCCTGCGGTGAGTGTCACGAAAACCACGTCCCCTCACAAAGTCACATGCATCCTTTTTAAAGGCTGCTCCGTAGCAAGAAACAGACACAGCATCTTTGAACTCCTATCCTCTGACAATCCTCACCTCATTTTTATGACTGAAACCTGGTTCTCCGAAGATTTTACACCAGTCACGCATGAGGCCTTCTCCCCTGACTACTCGCTTATCGCCCACTATAGACCCTCTAGAGTTGGCAGAGTGGCAATACTCCACAGACCCCATTTCACCATCTCACTCGTCGAATCCCAGACATGCAGCACCTCCTGTGAATCCCTTCTGGTAAAAATCCTGCTACCATCGACATTCACCCACATCTTCCTACTCATCTACAGACCCCCTGGATACAACAGACATTTTGCCAACAATCTCTGTGACTCAATAGCTACCATTCAGGTAAATCACCCATCTCTTACACTGCTGTGAGATTTCAATATCTGGTTTGATATGCCCAACAACACCATGATGCACCCACTGGTTGACAGTCTTGATGCACTCAACCTCTCTCAACATACCACTGGTCCAACCCACTCAGGTGGGCACACCCTTGATGCGATTATCAGCTCCTATGACTTGGTTTATATATCCAGTCCTAAACCACTTATCTAGACAGACCACTTTGTCAACCCATTCTATATCCATACACCTGCCCCATCTCCTACAGCTCCCCCTACCCCCGCCCTTGATCACAAATGCTGGAACAAAGTCAAGGTACTCCCCGACCTAGCTGAACCCCTGCTACTCTGTCCCCCTGCAATGCTGCCCTGTGGTAGACCCTTAACCATCAATTCCTTTGAGTCCTGGTTTACAGAATCACTAATTCCTCTTACCCCCTCGTGCCCTGCAATCTCACACAAAGGACTGTCCCCCAAATGGTTCACACCCCACCTGAGGACTGTAATAAAAAAAACACTCTCTTAAACGCAAATGGCGAGCATCTAAACCCAATCTCAGCAGATCCATGTTCGCCCTCCACCACCGTAATTACAAATCTGAGATCCGAAAGGCTAAAAAAAGCCTATTACAATAAACAAATTCTGAACTGTGGCAGCAGCAGCAAAGAACTCCACAAGATCATCTCTGAATTCTTAAAACCTACTTGCACCTCTGCCCAATCCACTCTCACACAATCACTCTGCGACTTCCTCTCGCTACATTTCTACAACACCGCACTAGACAGGATTGCAACCCTTAACACAAAATGGTCCTCACTCACCTCCTACCACACACCAAGCCCTCCTGATCCCATTGCCCCGACGCCCACTTTACCGACCTTCGACTCTTTCAAACCCATCTCCAGAGATGAGTTCCTTGACCTACTATCAGCCAGCAGACCCTCCGGGTCACCCCTCAACCCGTGCCTCGCCTCTCTTCTGAAATAAATATTCTCCTCTACCTTCACAGGAGAACATGCAAGAGCCATACTGAATGACTCCCTCACCTCTGGCATCTTCCCTGAAGCCTTTAAAATTGCGTATGACAAGCCACTTTAAAAAAAGGCATCCCTTGACCCTAAGAATTGCAGGCCGATCTCCAACACCAGATTTCTCACAAAATTCATTGACCGGACTGCATACTCCCATCTCAACTGCTTTGTAGAATCCAACACACTCATCGACCCCGCACAATCAGGCTTCAGACCACGACATGGAACAGAAACCACTCCGATCTCGATGTGGGATGATCTCAAGGTCACGGCAGACTCTGAGGGCTGCGCAGCACTGATTCTCCTCGATCTCTCTACAACCTTTGACACGGTTAACCATTCAATCCTCCTTGACCGCCTCCACTCCCTAGGAATCTGTAGCTCAGCACTCAAATGGATTTCCTCTTTCCCTAGCAACAGGAAACAAATTGCCTTCCTCTCCCCTTTTGTCTCAACTGCTCGCCCAGTGAACACTGGAGTACTCCTTTACAACCTCTAACTGACTACTCGACTGGGAATCACCCGGGCGCACACCCTCTCCTGTTACAACTAGGCCGACGATAAATAAATTATCCTAAGAATCCCCAAGACAAACATCGACCCTTGTCCCGACATTGAGGCTTATCTCTGTGATATTGACCGATGGATGACAAGTAACCACCTCCTTCTGAACCCCGATAAAACTGAAATCATGGTGTGCAGCAATACTGCCCATCTCCCACATCCGCTCCCATGGCCCCCCTCCCTCGGCACACCACGCCCTCCCTCCGATATAGTCAAAAACCTAAGCTGCACGATGGACTCTGGCCTACCCCTCTCCCGTCAGATCAATAATGTTTCAAAATGCTGTCACTACCACCTCAGACTTCTTAGATGCATTTTTCCTTACCTCTCCTACCCCAACAGACTCGCCGCTGTTATGTCTATTGTTATGTCGAGACTGGATTATGCCAACTCCCTATACCTGGGAGCACCGGCATACCAACTCAATAAACTCCAAAGAGCCCATAACGCTGCTGCCAATCCCCTTCTCGCCCTGGGACACATAGACCACATCTCACTCGCTCTCCGAACCCTGCACTGGCTCCCAGTCGGAACAAGGGCAACCTTCAAAACCCTATGCATTACCCACCGAGCAGTGCACAAGGCCGACCCAGCGTACATACAAGAGAAGTTAAAACCCTACCTCCCATCTCGCACCCTAAGATCAAGCATTGCCCTCTTTCTAGTGATTCCACCCTCTAATTCTGTAAGGATCAGAGGATCCGCCTTCTCAACCTTGGCCCTTGTCCCCAACTCTGTGGAACCACTCCCCCCTCATATTCGACACACCCAATACTACATGACCTTTTGCAAAGCTCTAAAAACCTATCTCTTTCCATAAAACCGACTAAGACCATCTAAAGCGACTGAGACCTGCAACCAGATGACAAATGTTCAATGAGATCCGAGCAATGACGCCACCGAATGCACCTATTAACTCATTAATAAGTTTACTCTGAAGGCAGCAATCGCAAACGCGCACTTGAAATTCGGAATACCGAGCTTGTTAGATTAAAACTCCACCCAGACACTCTGCTATCACTATGCTCACTCTCTACTCTACACCAACACACAATTAGAGCGATACTACACCCCTCGATCAATTCGGCCTAGCTGCTCACATATGAACAATGCTCCATGAACACCTCAATATTCTGATAAAACGCAGCTAGACCCACGAAAATCAGCCTAACTGCACACATAAGCGTCCTACACAGGCCTAGCATAGCCAAAACCTAGCGGTTGGTGACCTCCCTCCAGACGGCACACATTCAACTGTTATCAAATACCACCACACCTAATGCTAGGATGTAGCTACAATCAGGCAATCGCATCAGCTGTGCACATGTCCGTTGCACCCAATCATCCTATGGCACCCTACTCTCTCGACTGACCTGGACAATGGTCCCTGAGGGCGTTCAACCTACCAGCGCTTTGAGGTCATACCAATGATATATAGAGCACTACATAAATGCCAAATAACATAACATACCTGCAGGTGTTCAAATAAGGCCGGCTAGTCTATACACAGTTGGTTTGGCTTTGGTGATGTTTTGCAACTTAATGAGACCAGATATAAATAGGCTTTTATGCTCAGCCAAATCTGGATCGTAGTAGTATATGAGCGGGAAGACCTGTCAATGGTGATGTACAAGTGGTGTGCGTCTAGCTGCAGCATGAGAAAAACAGCGACGGGCCATGAAATCGCGAATGCTGTAACAAGTAGTAAATGATTTACAAAGTGCTTTTCAATGGGATTGTCCGATTGAAAAACACCTTTGCAAATCAGGCCATATTACGTCCAGCAACTTTATTGTTTTGCATATCAAGGTAGTAGACATAATGGATATAAAAAAATCTGCAAATGGGCACATTGTCTTTCTCACTTTAACTTGTACATATTTGCGAGCTAACTGGTGTTTTGTGAGCTCTTTGAGTTGGAAATGTTCCATCATGCATATGAAAGGCTCTGACACTGAAATGTGTATACAACCTGAGCACCTTAGCAACCTGCATAGCCATGGTGTGTGTGTGTGTGTGTGTGTGTATAGGTATGTGTGTGTAGGTATGTGTGTGGGGGTGTTTAGGTGTAGTGCTTGAATGTCCAGCCTGAGCTGATCCTATATTTGGTTCAGGAAAAAGACAAATGTACACTCTGTAAATATTAAAAGAACTAGTGGTACGGCGTACCAATGATTTATACTCCTCTTCCATCTCTGGCCTAACCTGTAAAAATTCACAAGCCCAGTCCCTAATATTTCAAAATGGTCAACAGCTCAGAGTAATTTTGTTCTTAGTGTGCACACTTTAAAAAATCTGCACTCATGGTTTAGTTGGCGATAGCACTGCTTCATGTATAGTAATAGGGAGTTCTGGTATATAGCGCATAATAATTTGTTTCTTGGTGCACTCATTGCCACACTACTTAAAGAAATGGGACCTCTAACTATTCTGTATCCGCCATCCATGATGTGGTATGTGTATTAAACTCATTGCACCAGGTGTGTTGCTTTCATCAATGCCACAGCAGTTGTACGTTCTGTGAAGCTGCTAATCCAAGTTCTTTATCAATGCTGGGACATGTGCACTTTTGGCATATGGCACCATATTAGTGTCCTGCTGTACTACAGGCACTAGGGGGGCCGGGGCACACATAAAGGGTACAACCACTCTTCTCCAATTATTGTATCAGCGCTATTTCGAGAGCACATGTCAGCGTTGTACAAATCATAACTACAAAGCAACATAATAGCGTTCAGCGAGATTGATATTGAACCGGGTTGCCAGCGCTGCGGCACTGCTGCCGGGGCCGGTATTAGTGAGCCAAGATTATTTGGGCACTGGCACTTATTTATTTTTACATAGCTTGGTCTGCTTCCTCCCTCAGTCTCCTCCTTTTCTCATTTATTCCCCTTTTGTTTCTTCATATAGCTTCCAGAGCCCCAATATGTTAGGTCTGGTCTTCAACTTGGAGCCCTTGTATTTTGTTAACAGAAACGAGAACATATTTTTTCTATTATTTTGCTGTCAAATGTACATTCCCCTGGACATTCATGGAAGCACTGACCTGCGGTCTCCTGAGCCCAAATTTGTACTTTAATAATTTCTCACTGTACTCTGGCAATTTTTGGCACATGTGGTCAAAGGGGCAGTCCATGTAAGCCATTATTCCCCGACCTCCCTTGCTTTTGATCCCGTCTACCCCGTGTTCCCTCTCCCCATTCTCCCATTACGCACACGCTCACTCCCCCTTGAGGATGCATCCTAAACACCATAAAAATCTATCCCTCCCTCACCACATGGGCATGCACCACTATGTAGCACGTTCTTGAACGGTTATACTAGCATCCTAGAGACCCTCAAGTCCCCTCAGCACCGAGCCTCCAGCACAAGCTCACCTCTCCCTCTGAGCATGGGGTGGTGCTCGGGACCAGGCAGACTTTTGTGAAGTCGGCGTCTGCAGGGACACCCCAGTGATGCGCCTCAATCTGGGCTGCGGTCGCCAGACCCACACCCCCAGGGAGGGCAGCCTGGATACCCTCAGCTATCCAGGAGGATTGAATATCTTGCTGGGGCCTCAAAATAATTTACTCACGGGTCCTTCGTTCACAGCATAAAATCATGTACTCAAAAAAGGAGAACACACCGGGCAAGAAGTAACGCTGTTTATTACAGCTGGGCAAGAACAGATCAAACAGAACAGTGGAACAGATCTAATTGATGAAAGCTGACATCTACGTGTACTACAAACATTAGTCTTATGCCATAAAACACAACGGTCGAGACTCTTTGAAACACTTGAAATTTAGTATTTTCATATTTTTGAGGTTTACCAGAAATTTAATTGGCTAGTCTATGTCATTTCCTTAGTGCTAGACGTATGTTAGTGAAGAATGATTGGAGCAAACAGTTCAACAGTATCCCAACACGTCAGCTCCCCATGTTGTGCCACATTGATTCTCAGCCCACCCCGGAACAATTTGCTATTAGTAAAATAACATTTGTGCTGACTGCCAGAGCTTCATTGCACTGCCATTGGTCATCACCATTGACGATGGAACACTGCTTTTGGTGGGAAGGGAGACATTCACATGATATCTGCTAGATAATGGCCTTCGCAAACCCTGTGGTGGATATTCTGAATGCTGGCCACCTATCAGGAACACAGTCACTTACCATCTGATTGGTTCTCCCAGGAACGCCACTCTGTTCAGTGTCTCTTTCCCATAGCCACCTGCTGATGGGTACTGGTGGCCATGTAACCGTTCAGTGGCTCAGATCCATTTCCCCCCTACTCCGTGTGACTGCTAGATTGGCTGACTGCCCTGTAATTACATCACTTAGTGTTGTTCTAGCTACTTTGATCTGCCTGTGACGTGCAGGTTGAGCTCTGTCACCCTCCTCCCTGGCCCCCGTAGTGCTGATCATGTGGTTCAGATCAGGGTTTCCCAGGCTGGGCCTGCCCTGGGGGCTTCCCTGCTGTGTGTTTACCAAGGATATTGTTTTTACTTTTCTTGTGCTAATTATATAAAGGTCCCTTGGGCTGAAAATACACACGATGCATCTCTACCCCTGCCCTTGCCAATGAGGTCTTCTTTTATGGTGTGACTGTGGCTTGGTCTTCCCATGTTCCCCCCACTCCACTATTGTATACCTTCAATCTTCTTTCAGGGGTTCAACAGTATCAAGCAGGGCTTCTGAGTGTTTTCTGTCGAGTCGAGTTAGATTCAAATCGGTTGAGCTGGTTTGATGAGATACTACCACGTGGGCAACTCAGCAAACAGCAATGGCTTCTATCTATCTATCTATCTATCTATCTATCTATCTATCTATCTATCTATCTATCTATCTATCTATCTATCTATCTATCTATCTATCTATCTATCTATCTATATTTTTGTATTGCGCCACCAACCCATAGGCCTCAGGGCGCTCACAAGAGGAGGAAAGGGACAAAAACAACAGAAAACAATATCAGACAAGGAGAACGAAAAGACATGAAAACTGGTGAAATCTAAAACCTCATAAAGACCAGCAGAATGAGGAAGAAGATAACGGAGAACTGATTTCAAGTACCGAGAGAGCTACGCTAAGAAGACAGAAAAGGACCTATCCTTTATCAAACAGGAAGGTCTTCAATTTCTTTTTGAAGATAGGCAGAGACTCACTATTAGAGAGGTATTTAGGGAGAGCATTCCAGAGAGCTGGAGCCCAAGAGTCAAAGCTAATATCCCCAAATCTTTTCAGGATAGATGGGGGCTGAACCAAGACGGTGTTGCTACTTGAGCGCAAGAAACGGGTGACAGGTTTCTTTTTGATCCTGGTAGCGAGATAGGATGGAGCTTGGCCATGAAGGCATTTAAACACAGTAGTAAGGCCTTTGTGGTGTAAGCGCTGTTTCCCAGGGAGCCAATGAAGGCTACGCCTGGCGTCAGAGACGTGCATATTGCGCTTAAGGCCCATTACTGCGCGTGCTGCGTTGTTTTGTATGATCTGCAAGGTTTTGATGTTGGCCTGGGAGGTACCGATCATTAGACTGTTACAATAATCGAGCTTGCAGTTTACAATGGCAGCTGCAATCACAGCAAGGTTCTCTATAGACAGATAAGGACGGATCTGCCATAAAAGTTGAATATAATAATGACACGAGGATTTGAGATAATTGGCCTGACGGGTGAAAGATAGCTGCGGGTCAAAGTAAACTCCTAAGGTCTTTACGGACTGAGATACAGGGATTGTATGTTGGCCAATCAGAAAGTTGTCATATTTTGTGTCAAGTTTCTTCAGATTTTTCTGGGTACCTAAAATCAACAGTTCTGTTTTTGCATTGTTGAGGGCCAGTGAGTTTAGAGCCATCCACTTCTGGATTTCAGTGAAGATTGAGTTGATGTGCTCAGCATCTTTTTGATACTCACCAGTGAGTTTAATAACAACCTGCGTGTCGTCAGCATAATTGGCAAAATAAATGCCTAGGGCTGACAGAAGAGCGCAGAGAAGACGAGAGTAGATGTTAAAGAGAAGAGGCGAAAGACATGAGCCCTGTGGAACACCACATAATAGGAGGGATGCCATGGAGTGAGCATTATCCTTAGTAACTCTCATGTTCCGTGGTCCCAAAAAAGATTTGAACCAGGCAGAAGCTTCAGGGGAACATTTGCCAATTGTGATTAGTCTATCCGCCAGTAGTTGATGATCGACTAAATCGAACGCAGCGGATAGGTCCAATAATAGTAACAGGGCGGTATGCCCTTTGTCAATAAGGCCAGCAATGTAGGATTTTAAATCTAGCAGTGCAGTCTCGGTCCCATGATTGGGGCGAAACCCTGATTGTTGAGAGGCTAGAATATCATGTTCCTCGACAAAAGTTTGGTATTGACAGTAAGCGATTTTATCTATGATTTTCAGCAAAAAGGGAACATTAGTGATTGGGCGATAGTTTCCTGCCTCTGCAGGATCCAGATTTTCCTTCTTAAGCAAAGGAGTGACCCATGCTTCTTTTATGCTTTCGGGGACATATGATTCACTGAAGGATCTGTTAACAAAGGTAGTAACCCATGGGGCAAGGGTATGAATATGATCTTTAAATAAGGAGGCCGGAAAAACATCTCCCCTACAGGAAGTGGGTTTGAGTTTTACGACGATGTCGATAACTTCGGCTGTAGAAACGGGTTTAAAGGTGAAAACATGAGAATCATTAGGCGAATCCATGTTATCGAGAATGGAGCTTGAAGAAGCTTGGGACAAGCATTGATGTGCAGAGACATGCAGTTTAAATGCACGACAGGTTTTGGTGCATGAATGCTAAGATGCAATTTCAGCTGCAAGCTCGCTCAACTAGATGCAACTTGATGCGATTCAGCACTGGCAACAGCTTGAAGTCTTGTAACAGGCACATCTTTCATCCAAGAATAATCCAAGCAGGAAGGTTGGCGAACATCGCAGAATATATGATTTTGCGTCCCTCCATAGGCCGTAATACTGTTACATTGACTAGAACTATTACATTCATAGCAGCAAGACTCTTCCTATCTCTACAGAACTGCCTCACTATTGCTAGGGCAACTATCAGGTCAAGATTGGATTACTGCAATGCCCTCCTTGTAGGGACCTCTGGCCAAAACATTGCTAAACTTCAATTGGTTCAAAACAATGCCTGAGGGCCGCCACAGGAATGTCCAAGAAGGACCACATCTCTGAGGTAAGGAGGCAGGTTCACTGGCTTCCCGTCAGAGAGAATTGTCTTTAAAACCCTCTCCCTCATGAATAAATGCCTCCATGACTTGGCACCCACTTACTTAGTCCACAGAAAATCAAAGCCAACTTCTTCCAGGCCTATGAGAATGGCCTGCACTAACATGATCTCCACCCCTAAGACCTGGAGAGTGTGTGCAGGCGGCACCAGATTCCCAACTATGGCTGCATCACACTGGAACGCTCTACCCACGCACCTTATGATTGACTCCTACTTAGCCTACCGCAAAGCTATTAAAACAAGGCTAATTGTGTGACGTATATGATTCTGCACCTGTTCCCATTCCCCACATCTCGCCTTATTGTGGCCGGATGTTCAGCATCTCTGACTTTGAAACCCTCCTAAAAATGTATTATTTGCTAATATTGAAGTAAGCTTTCACTGTTCGCCACTGTTGTAACTAACTTTCTGCTCCTAAATGTATCTGTAACCAAGAAACCCTACTTGTTACCGCCTCCAATGTAACCATGAATCATGCCTACGTACAATTTCATGTAACAGCGCCTCGATGCCTTTGGGCTGTAGTGTGCTCTTCAAATGTAAAAAATAAAATAAAAATAGAAACATATATGTTTGCATCTGTATGCTTTCTTCCATCACTAGTCATCATTAACACATTCAATGTGCTGTTATACATCACTCTCTCTCTGCATGGTATTCTACATATAATTATCAGAATTATGTTTCTACCACACCAGAGATGCTGGGAAACAGGCAGGCAATGTCAGGTGATGTCGTGTTAGCGTAACTCCAAAGTGCTCGAAGTGGTTCAAAAAGGTAGAGTTTCAAAAGCAGCTCCTGTGGGCCCTTGCCGTGGCTCGAAGGGTCTTGCAGGAGACCAACACCAGCTCGCAGCAGTTTGAAGTTGTAGGGAGAGACCGAGGCAACTTCCTTTGATCCTATGTTGGTCTGAGGCCCTGTCCAGGGTCTTCTGAGGAAAGGGTAATTTCTTCTTTTGTTCTTCCTAGCCAGGAAGATTGCCTGGAGCTCTTGCATATTTGGCACTTCATCAGGCATAGTCCTGGGTACAAGTGTTCGAAGAGTAGGCAGGCTTCCGTAGCAGCAGGTCACTTCAAATGTTCCTGTGAGGTGGTTATGGGGAAGCTCCATCCTTGGAGATCCTTATCTCCACTATGATGGCTGGGGACTTTTTGCAGAACTTAACCCAACAAGGTTCAAGTGAAATCTTTTTTAGAGGGAAATCTTCAGGATTTTTTAACAAGCAGATTCTGAAGATGATTCACTTAAGGGGGAGGCCTAACCCCCGTATATAATTAATTTGCACAGTGATTTGGACAATTCCAAGCCTTCTGCAAGTGGCCTATCCTTGCTGCTTTAACAAAGGTATTGGCTTCGGATGTCAGCTCCCAGAATGTCTTGTCTTCAGGAGGTTAGGGGGGATCATAGGAAGAAAGTTTGACCTAGGCATTTTTACAACGGTAGGACCCTTCCCCACAGCACTGATCCTCTCCTAATATACTCTACACTTCCAACCTGGCCAGGGCTGTCTTAAGGTCTTTGCTGCTGCTCTCTTGATGTGATGTTCTCTGGTTTTGGCATTGTTCCCTCAAGGTGGAACTTGCGGCAGACCGAGAGCATGGAACAGCAGCACTGTGCGGCCCCAAAGTCTTTTCTTGGGCTGGGCTGCATAGGCATGGTGCAGCCCCGCAATCATATTCAGCGTCGGGTCCCCCCCACAACGCTTACCAACCTGGGCCACATCTGCCAGGTGGGCCACCTGACTGTGTGCTGGCCTTCAATATACGCAACCCAGTAGGGCTAAACACATTGGGCGCTCTCCTGATGTGGAGAGCGCCGTTAATTTGATGTGCCTGGGACTCGCAACTGTAATGATAGGCCACCTGGGGGGTGTGGGGGAAGGCAGTGTTCACAGGTGTTCCCCTGCTAGTTAGGGGAGCACTAGCATCAAGACCCAGGCAGTGGCGGGGACAGTGATGGCGCAGAGCATAGCACTTGTTAACCCTTGGAGATTGTATCTGTTATAGAACGGCGCCCCGCTCACAAACAGATTTTTCCTTCTGACTAGAGTAAAGGATCCCTTGCGTGATCACGTGATCAGGGACTCACATTTTTTTCCGGTTTAAGAACGTTGTAATATTGATTGTATGTATACGTTTATGGGAGCACACACAAAATAAAGTTTGCTTGATTGAAAAAGCTTGCTTTAACGCAATAGTTTCCACAGTACCACCTGGTGGTATGTCCTGTTCCGCTGGGAATTCCTCACGGCTTTAAGCGGAGCAGAAAGCAAAGGAGCCTCCAGAGTTGCGCCCAACATTTTGTGTGGGTGAAACCATTTTGCCCCAGACAGTAATGGACACAAGCTTTAACAATTGCAGCAGTCACAGTAAAGCAGCTGCTAATAAAATGACATCAGATGGGTGTTTCTTTTAGAATTGTACCTCCTCATAGGCCACTATTTTATGTTTATATTTTACCAATGTACCACCACCTGGCTGTGGGATATGCAGTTATATGAAATTTGAGTCATGGGTGCCCACTGGCGGAAAGGCAGCCACTGGCTGATGGAATAATTTGGATTGCTGGAGGCTGTTTCAGGAAGTTACATGTTACTTCTGTGGCTGCAAAGTTATCGGATCACATTGCAGCTGCTGGTGTGTCAGTAGACAGCGCCCAAGAAGAGTACACATGTGTAATATACATTATTTTCACATGAAGCATTGGAAAGTGATAAACAGGAATAACTTTCTAGGAAAACCAGCATCATTTTGCTTTGCAACTGAAACTAAAAAGCTCAGGATGGCCTTTTGTAATATTCAAGCCAGAGGATGATGGGCCTGGCAGTGATATGTGTATGATTCCATAGTCACCGCTGCTTAGCCCCTGTCACAGGGAAAATAGCAAGGACAATGGCCATTTAAACACTGTCCAAAATGCACCAGGTCCCATGAAAAATTGTTAATCAACCCATTATCCACTGAATGATGAAACTGTTCCTTTATGTATTCAGGACTCTGTGTGGGAAACAAGTACCATAGGGGACATTTAAAACTGAGCCGCCAGGACTCTGTGTGGGAAACAAATACCATAGGGGATATTTAAACCTTAGCCGCCATTTGACATAACAGCCCTCACAGATCTTAGGCGCCTTTAAGAAATATCTACTGTACTTGTCTTGCAAGGCTACATGGACATCTGGAACAGTCAGAATGTATTCTCCCATGTGGCTTGCAAAGGAGGTTCACATAGGAATGATGAAGCTGGCAGAACTAGTTCCACAAGTGTACTAAGTACAGGGGGAGAGCTGCAAGTAAAACTGTGTATCCCATACTTACCAGTAATGTCAAATGACGCATACAGGAAACAGCACTCAGCTCCATTCAGTAAAATTCCAAGATACATATGAGTTTCAAAATAACAGCCCAGCCATTCAAATGGTTAGTCTGCCTTCCCATGCCCTGATACTGAGAGGAAAAGCCTGAAGGACACAGAGAAGTAGGGTTTGGGAAGTACTTTAGCCTAAAACAAGATTCCAGAAGGAGCTTCCTTAGTGGGAGCAAAACCAGGGTGCAGAGACCAATTACCCTAGCCTTCATAAAGATGAACAAGCCAACTCACAGGTAGTAGTACCCAAAGACTAATTGGACAGTGAGACCTGAGCTGAGACTGTTTGAATTACTTTGATGCGTGTTATTAGCAAACACCTTTTTGACCTTACCCTTGGGGTACATCCACTTTGTGTCACCCACTCAGCCATATGACAGTCCTAACATAGACTCACCGGACACCTATAAAGCTGTGAGACAGGAGATAAGGAATTTCCGTCCTCCATATTTGATTTGGAGCCATCTCGCTTCCACGGCTCCTTTCCTTCTCTTCCACTCCCTCCGTCCGCCTCCCAATCCTCTCTCCACCCATGATTGGCTGTTTGCCTCCTGAGTGCCTCGTAGAGCAGCCACACCGTGGGACAACGCCACTTCCATCCAGTGTGCCCAGGTGAGCTTTGCAGGTTACTTGATCCCCGTAGGCCTCAATAATAACTTTGGCCGCATTCATGTTTGACCCCAGTTCCCGCGTGCTATCTCGCTTCCACGACCCCTTTCCTTTCTCTTCTCCTCCCTCTGCCCGCCTCCCAACCCTCCCTAGGCCCACCTCACAAACCTCCCTCCACCTGTGTTTGTCTATTTGCCTCTTGAGTGCCTCGTAGAGCAGCTACACCGTGGGACAACGCCACTTCCATCCAGCATCCCCAGGTGAGCTTTGCAGGGTGCTTGAACCCCGTGGGCCTCAATAATAACTTTGGCTGCGTTCATGTTTGCCCCCAGGACAAGCGTGCTATCTCACTACTATGGCTCCTTTCCTTCTCTTCCCCTCCCGCTGCCCGCCTGTCATGATCTCTGCTTCCAAAAGGTCAGGGTTTTCCCAACTCCCTTGGAAGCAGATCCATAACCCAGGTTCCGAGTGCCAACCAGTTCCTATTGGGACCTTTTGGACCCAGTCCTGGCGCCAGTGGCACCAGGCTCATAAATATGCCCAGTCCCAGCGCTGGAAGCGCCGGGCTCATAATGCTTGGGTGGACTTACCTGCAGCAGACCATGCTGCTTACTTGCCTGCCAGTTGAGTCTCTGATCCTCTTCTGTTTGGAACTACTTTTCCTGTTGGGTGGGGCAGGAGCCACTCCCTAGATTCAGAACATTGGAACTCTTCTGGAAAGCAGGAACTCTTTTCTTACCTAGGCGTGGCTGTGGAAGGAGACACCTAAGCACTACAGGAGGCTATTTAAACCACACCCGATGGATGAATCTTGATTTGCGTTATTCTGCATCCTCAGCAGCAGAACGCTCATCGTGTCTTCTGCATCTGATCCTGGGCCTAAGGAAAAAGGCTTACCATTCTGAATCCAGTCTTCAGCAACACCTATAAAGACAAGAAAGAACAGGTTAGCATTACAGTCTTCAGTGACAGCTCTTCACTTACCTGGTCCATCGGCTGTCACCAACGCCTCGCGCTGCATTCCGGCATCTGAAAGACAAAGGCTTTAGCTTACCAACTCTTCGCACGCTCCGGAGGCCTTCGGCGCTGCATCCCGCATCTGAAAGACAAAACATGGTGCGTTTAAAGACATTGGGGAACTTTAATACTCACGTGCCATTACCCCTTTCCACATCTAACCCAGTGGGTATTCCGGCACCCTGCAGCCACCCCGAACTTGTACCTGCAAAATAAAAAGACAGTTAGAGCGCATCGTGAAGCAGGCAACAAGCGCTTACTTACGTGCTTCCAGGCGCTTCTATTCATCACACGGGCTCCATCTTCAACTCACTCCAGCCCGCCATCCGCCATCGCCGGAACCCTGCAAAACAAGAGACATCATTACTAAAGACTTTAAAGACATTAGAATTACTCGAAACTTACCGTTCGTGCAGTAAACGACGGACAGCAGTCCTCTGAAGTCAAGAGGCCTGCTCCCCTTATCCAGTGAAGAAACTGGTTACAGCACCCTGCCTCGAGGCAGATGGAGAGCACGGCGTTCACTTACCTAAGGTGAGAGCGTTAACCTTTGGGGTTCTACAGGAGAAGAGAAAGGGAAGAAGAGAGAGACATTCAATAACCCAGTTCATTAATCCCACATTTTCTATCTGCAGACATCTTACCCTTCGAGCCAGACATACAGTGCACAGAGGTCCAGCCCAAATAGCCAGCCGTGTGTTACACATCACCTTTGAAGATACGGTATACGCCCAGTCAAGACCGGCGCCTCTACGGGAATCAGGTGAGCGTTACAGAACGCAAAGGCTACCACAAAACTCCCGTCCAGGCGCTATGGAAACCTCGGATACCGACCAGCTAGCCCAGTTACTTGGGGAACTAAGGGCAGAAGTGCATGCAGCCCATCAGGAAACGAACGCTCTAAGAAGGGAACTGATTATTTCCAAGGAGCGAACAGATGATCTCGCTAGACAATTGCTACAGTCACAAGCCGGACAGACCCCGTTACCCGCATCTGGGGGAAATCTTCCTTCTACACCCTCTATGAATCCACTGCAGATCAACCTACCTGGGAATGTACCTCTGGCTCCGCCCGAACGATTTTCTGGTGACCCAAAGAGGTTTGCAGTATTTATCAATCAGTGCCGGTTGCATTTCTTATGCCGGCCAGCAGCTTTTCCAACTGATCAAGCTAAAGTAGCTTTCGTGCTTTCGTACCTTAGTGGCAATGCGGCAGACTGGTCGATCCCTCTAGTAAATCAAGATGATCCGGTCCTCCATGATTTTCAAGCTTTTCAGCTCAGTATGGAAAAACTGTTCGCAAGACATTCACAGGGGCAGGCCTTGGACAATGAGCTTCTTTCGTTGCGACAAGGTAATCAAGACCTTTTGGCTTATATTGCGTCTTTCAACAGACTGATAGTGGAAACTCACTGGCCTGAGGACAAAAGGATTACGCTGTTTTATAGAGGTCTACGCGGAGAGCTCAAAGATGTGTTAGCCCAAGTAGTGAATCCCCCACAAGATTGTTCGGACTATATAGACTTAGTCGTTCAAATAGATCACAGACTGCAAAACAGGAAGGCTGATCGTTCCAAGTTTGATGCTCGAGTATTTTCCAAACCGCCAACTCCTTCCAAAGGAGTAGACTCCGGGGAACCCATGCAAATAGGGGGTCTGAAAGGTCCTCTAACACAAAAGGAGCAGGAGAGGAGAAAACAGTTGCAATTATGCCTCTATTGCGGAAACTCAGGGCACTTTCTTCGAGACTGTCCGGTGAAACCTGCCAAGAAGGCAGTAGGAGCTGCAGTTACCAAAGTTACAAACTCTGAGCAGGGAAACGACCTCGCCCGACAAGAATAGAGGTCCTCTTGCCGAGCGTGAAAACCAGTTCTGTGACCTCGCATTTCGTGATACCTATGGTCCTCATTAGCCCTGATAATCCGGATCGATTACATGCAATTGAAGCTTACGTCGACAGCGGTGCCATCGGCAATTATGTGGATCATGAAATGGTTTTGAGGATGAATCTAACTCTTTGTCCCAAGGCTGTAAAGGACGTCATTACTACGGTGGATGGGTACGGAGATAGCCTCCGGGCCAGTAACGCATACCACTCAAGAAGTGACGCTAGTAAGTCAAGATGGACACCAGGAGAAGATCGTGTTCGATGTGATCAAGGCCCCTCAGTTTCAGATTATTCTAGGAATACCTTGGTTAGAGAAACACAATCCTCTGATCGATTGGCGAGCAAGAACGGTCCAGTTTCCAGAATGTGTCTCTACTTGTCACCCTCCACCTGGTGTTGCACTGGCAGCAATTTCTTCAGAGACTCCCCAGTTACCTCCCGAATACCTAGAATACCAAGATGTTTTCCGGAAGGATCAGGCTAACTCTCTACCTCCTCATAGGTCTTATGACTGCCAGATCGACCTGATACCTGGATCTACTCCTCCTTGTAGTAGAATTTATGCCCTCACCGAGCCTGAGAACCTTCACCTTCGACAATACCTGGATCAATACCTGGCAAATGGGTTTATTCGTCCTTCCAAGTCCCCTGCTTCTTCAGCTTTGTTCTTCGTTCCAAAAAAGGAAGGAGACCTTAGAACTTGTATAGATTATCGCTCCCTGAACGAGATCACCGTTAAGAATAGATATCCGTTACCTTTGATCCCTGAACTCCTGGACCAAGTCAGAAAAGCATGCATATATACAAAGCTGGATCTTAGAGGAGCTTACCACTTGGTACGAGTAAAAGAGGGCGATGAATGGAAGACGGCCTTCCGCACCAAGTATGGGCTATTTGAATATCAGGTCATGCCCTTCGGACTTTGTAATGCCGCGGCCGCCTTTCAATATTTTATGAACGATGTCCTCAGAGAGCTCATAGATGTGTGTGTTGTTGTTTACATTGACGACATCCTCGTTTATTCTTCATCGGAATCTGAACATCGGAAACACGTGAAAATGGTCCTCGAAAGATTGCGTCAACACAAACTTTTCGCTAAGTTGGAAAAATGTGTTTTCAACGTGACTGAAGTTGAATTCTTGGGATTCATATTATCATCTGGCGGAGTGCGTATGGATTCAAAGAAGGTCGATGCAGTTCTCAAATGGCCATCACCATCCTCCGTAAAAGGTGTGCAAAGCATGTTAGGCTTCGCTAACTTTTACCGCAGGTTTATCCCCGAATTCTCTCGAATAGTCCAGCCCATCACTGCCTTGTTAAAGAAAAACAAACGTTTTGAATGGTCTACCGAGGCGGAACAAGCTTTCCAGGATTTGAAGACTAAATTTATCTCTGCACCAATCTTAAAACACCCTCGCCCCGAACTCCCCTACATCGTGGAAACTGATG
Organism: Ambystoma mexicanum; assembly: GCF_040938575.1. Classification (NCBI taxonomy): domain Eukaryota; kingdom Metazoa; phylum Chordata; class Amphibia; order Caudata; family Ambystomatidae; genus Ambystoma; species Ambystoma mexicanum. The sequence goes on along the minus strand of NC_090940.1, from coordinate 279,741,973 downwards.
CTTCAAGCCTTGCCATGGGGGCAGTTCTATCACAAAAGGACCCGGTAACCAATCAGTTGCATCCCGTGGCATTTTGGTCCCGCAAATTCTCGCCTCCTGAAATCAATTACACGATTACTGACAAGGAACTTCTGGCTATCAAGTCTGCCTTTAAGGCTTGGCGGCATTATCTGCTGGGGGCCCGACACACCGTTACTGTGATTACGGATCACCGAAACCTGCAATATTTGAAAACCTGTAGGGTATTTTGTGGAGATTTGGGGCCTGACGGTATTTTATTACCGCTGAGAAATAACTTAGCAATAATCACTCTTTGTATTCAGATTTGGCCATGTGCAACAATAATACAATGGACATGCATTATTTCAGCACCCAGACCTGCATATTTGGTATACGTGGTTGGTGGTATTTTGGTGAGCATAATTCCCTTGTTTTATTTGTGGCCCCAATGTCCAGAATCCCTTATCTTCGCTTAGATTTTTCGTGTGATCACTAGAGAGACCTCAGACCTGCATTCTAGGGAAACCACAATTTCCAGGGATAGTGTTGGTGCGCCACCATGGGCAAACTCACTGACTTATTTACGACAGAGAGCTATATGTGGTAGTCTTGTGGTAATTTCCACTACCTTATATACGGTAGGGAGCTATGTTCAGAGAGTCTCTCTTCCCGTTGGCTCATATACCTCCAACAAGTTATACTACAGTCACTCACAATTATTCATACTGATTCTGACATACACACATCTGTCTTAAAATGACCATTGCACTGTTAAAAAATCTCCCCACATCATTGGCATTGTAATGGTAAATAGAAAATAAACCACCCGTCTGTTTTCAAATATTTTCTGTATTATAAAATTTGCATTTAGACATAATCTCATTCTTTACAGCAATAAAAGGGAACAATCAAAGCATTTTCAATGACACACTGCAATTATAGTGGCGGAGAACAGAACTTAAATTGCAACATTAGCACTTGATTAAGACACGCACGGGACTTTCATTTTTCTACACTGACTGCATACTTTCGTGCACACACACAGCTCCCCCAGTTAGGTAATTACCTTATCTGTTTAGAGGATTCTCTCTGTGAATGTGGCTCTCTTGGCTTAACTCCAACGAAAAGGGACGCTTGCCTTCTCAAGCCGGGGTCATTGCCTGGAATTCTCAGCTTTTTCAGATAGGACAGCCTCTGCCAGTGGAAATGTAATTCTTTCAGCTTTCCCCAGTCTCGACTGCAGCAGGACACCCCCACAGCCAGGTCTTCTCCCCAGTAGTGCAGAAAGATGTCTGCCTGTCTTTTTCCCTGCTACTGCCCACTAAAACTTTCCTCTCAGCCCTCTTTATGACGTGTTCCAATGAAATCCATCATCTCTCATCCTCCTACTTTTAAACAATAGCTTCGCTTATACATTTGCAATTGTTGCAAATCTGACTTCCTTCCTCCTGCAGTTACTGTGCACAACAACACGGATAATCAGGCAGAGAAGAGAGGAAAAATCTGCACACTCATTTAACTGGTTTTCAAAATATGCCTAATTCTGCAGTAGAGAACACATTTTATTAGTGAGTTATAATAAAATAAGGTTTTATTAGTCAGGTTAATGGTTAATATGTTAGCTGTTAATTTTCAAATGTGTCTCTAGCAATATAGGCATTTCAGGTGAAAAATAGTGTGTATTTTTAAATGAACACGTGTGCTTTTAACTGTAAAAATAGCTTTGCATCTTATATGTTAAAATCGTTTTTTGACTGAATAGCCTGTCTTTCCTTGTTAATCTGCTAACCCATATAGCAATGCACCGCACCCTTGTGGTGGTGCTGCAAAAAAAAATGCTACTTGTGCAGTAGTGCTGTAATGCTACTTGTGCAGTAGTGCTGTAATGCTACTTGTGCAGTAGTGCTGTACTCTGTGCTGTAACATGCCAAATATCCTTACATATACCCTCCTTTTGTTTTTAGAACTTGGCTATAATCCAAGCCAATCTCTAAAAACAACTTGTTCTATTTTTTTTTTTTTACAATATAGCAATCCAACAAAATGAATATTCATGTGCATCAATGAAAATTTGCAATTAACATTTCATCTGAGTCCATCAGTTCATAAAATGTTCCACATTTGCCTTCTCAGTGGAAGTGGCATTACTTTAAGTTTAAATTTTCCAAGTCAATTAAAAACAATGAAATAAAACAATTAACTAAAACAAATAAGTAATATAACAAGTTAAAATAAATAATTAAAATAATAAATACGTGGAACTTCATATGCCGGAACTTTTGCTTTGTCTCTTTTGGTATGTCCCGGCCAGCGATGTTATTCGGTTCATTCGAGTACTCTTTCATCTTGGCAATCTTGAATCCACAGTAGTCATCTCTTTTGGCATTCCGGTTATTTTGTCTTCACCTCCACCTGGAGGCAGGCATCTTTTGGTCTTCATCCAGGGGACTCCAGGACTCCATCGTCTCCCGTGGCCTCTGATCCCGGAACCTCCGATCAAATAATGTTAATCGTCTAAATCAAAATAGAAAATAAACAGATTAAGTACATAGCACAATACTAACTTCATCCTTTTGCCAAAAATAAAACATGCTTGGTAAAAATACTTCGTTTTTTTTTTTCTTTTTTCTGAAATTAAACACAAGTTAAAAGAAAACAAACACATATAAAACAGCATTCAATATTTAATACACTTTCTCTCTGCACACCAACCACGAGCTTCCGTTATATGTGCATTTATTTATTTATTTATTTATTTATTTATTTATTTATTTATTTATATTATATATTTTCACATATATTACAGTGTTTATGTGCCATCCTAACAATCAACTTTTTTTTTTTTTTTTTTTTAACTTCTTTGTCACTGCCTCCTGATCACACCCATTTATTTTCTCAAGGGACTCTATCCGTTTCCACATGCTCAAGCTGCCTGATCTCATGTCTGGGATGGCATGGTTTGATTTGATTTACATGGACAAACTGCTCTATTGCTGTTTCACCTTCATTTTTCAAAATTTTATACACTACAGGAGAGACTTTATCTATAATTCGAAATGGCCCCTGCCAGGCTGCCAGAAATTTAGAATTTTTCTGTTTACTTTTTCCAAAATGAAACTTGTATACCTGATCCCCTACATTGTATTCCTTTACTGATGTCTTTTTGTCATAATATGACTTAGCACTGTCAGCAGCTCTTTCCAGATTTCTCTGCACAAAAGCAAATGCATGTTGCAAATGCCTCCTCAGTTCATCAATATATTCATGAACTGTGGATGCACTCACTAGAGTTTGCTCATGTGTTCTGTATAGTAGGTGTTGTGGTAACACCATTTTCCTACCTGTTAAGACCTCATGGGGGCTAACACCTGTTGCTTTGGCAGGAGTCGACCTGATTGCCATCAAAACCAATGGTAAACGCAAATCCCAGCTGGAACCTGCTTCTGCCACAAATTTCTTTAAAATGTCCACAACAGACCTATTGCTTCTTTCAACTGTACCTGAAGACGCCGCCCGATATGCGATATGTAGTTTCCTTTTTACACCTAGTATTTGCCATACCTTACTCATTAGAGTACTTGTGAAATGACTTCCTCTGTCTGACTCAATTCTTTGTGGCAACCCAAACCTTGAGAACACATGGTTCACCAGCAATGTGGCTGCTGTTTGCGCACTACAATCTGGTGCGGGAATGCACTCAATCCATTTTGACATCAAACATACCACACTCAAAATATAGCGGTGTCCCCTGCTCGACCTTTTTAAAGGACCTACATAGTCTATTTGCAAATCTGACCATGGGAGAGTTAGGCCTCTTTTCATCAATGGTGCTCTATGCATTGGTGAAGCAGGTTTAAATTGGGCGCATACTAGACATCCTCTAGTATATAATTCCACATCTTGGGACATATGTGGCCAGTAAGCATAATCTTTTAGTATTTCTAATGTCTTTTGTGAACCTCTATGGCCTGCAGTTATGGCATCGTGTGCATGGTGTAGCATTAGTCCTCTGAATGAAAGGGGTACTACCCACTGTATTTGCCCTGTTATGGACTCTCTAATCATGAGCCCATCCTGTAATCTAATTCGTGTTTTGTTCTTTAATAACACCCTCAACTCTTCTTTTCCCATACAATCATTTTCTGTTAAAGGATTTTTTTCAGGATCTATCAAATGATTATAATAGATTCCCAAAATTTGATCATTCTTTTGTGCCTCAATCAAATCTTGGTCTGGCGTGTCATGACTCCACTGCACCACCGGTTGATCTACCTCCTTTGGTGCTTTAGAACGTGTGACTGCATCAATTTGTATTTCACCCATTAAATAATCAATAGGTAGCAATTCTCCCATCACAGCCCCAATCTTAGCCAGATGGTCTGCCTTATCATTTCCCTCCTTATCCTCTCCTGGTGTTTTTAAATGCCCACGAATTTTTCTCCAGTATATTGTTAAATTATTTTCTGACACCAATTTGTCTATGGCTTGTATCATTTTTCCATGTTTAAGTGGCTTTTTGTTGTATGTAACCATGCCTCTTGCTTTCCAACCAGGCAAATACTCCACAAAGCTATTCCGTGCATAGTCAGAATCAGTCACCAGGACAATTTCACTGAACTTTTTATCAACTGCAGTAGCAATTGCTTTATAGATGGCTGCCAATTCCGCTACCTGACTGCTCCTATCTCCAATCCTCATCCCTATACTAGGAACGCCTTCACATTTCAACCAGACATTTCCTATTCCTGCCACTAATTGTTTATTACTGTCATTTTCAATGTGAAAAGCACAACCATCCACATATACAGTTGGCAAATCCTTGCATGTTTTTTCATCAAAAGCTTTGTGTGGTGATTGTTCAAACTCCTGCAAACTAGCTTCCACATCCATTTCATTTGTTATTTGTTCAGCTGCACAGTCATGTAAGTCATCTAACCCTTGAGCAATTGGGCTCTTTTTATTTTGTCCATATCTTACTTCTACGGGAAAACCTTGTAATGCCAGCGTCCATGAAGTGATTCTGGATTGCGCTAGATTGCCTGATCTAATTCTTTTACTCTCTAAAAATTGCAAAGGTTGATGATTTGTTTCAATAATCACCTTTTCTCCCTGAACAATGGGGCGGAAATGTTGTAGCGCCCACACAGTGGTTAATAGGGCCTTTTCGCATCCATTAAATTTCATTTCAACTTGGGAAAATGCCTTACTTGCATATGCAATGGTTTTGTGATTCAAATCGTGTTTTTGTGATAACACTGCTGACATACAATGTTCAGAAAAGCCTATTTCTATAAAGAAATCCCTGTCCTTTATGGGGTATGCTAAACATGGTGCCTTTACAAGACATTCCTTCAATCTAGCCACTGCATCAGACTGCTCTCTTCCCCATTTCCAGGGAGTATTTAGTTTAAGCAGTTTAGTCAATGGTTGAGTGATTTCTGCATAATTCTCAATGAACTTTCTGTTATAGCCTGTCATCCCTAATAAACTTTTTACTCCTTTCACATTTTTAGGATCTTTTAATCTTTGTATGGCCTCTATTTTCTTCCTTTGTGGATTTAGCCCATGTTCAGTCACTTCATGCCCTAGAAAGTTCACTTTTTTCTTGCACCATTGTGCTTTTTGCAAAGATACTTTGGCGCCTGCTTTCTGCAATTGGCCAAGCACATGTCTTATTTCATCAAAATGGCTTTTAAGGTTTTCATTTTTTATCAAGACATCATCCACATAAACTATTGTCCCTCTTTCCGCTGCATCCGGCATGGCCTTTCTCAAAAATATGCCAAATTCACTCCCACTATTGATGTACCCGAACGGAGCTCTAAGCCAGGCATATTGAGTCCTGTCAAATGTAAAGGAAAATAGGTGTTGTATCTCCTCTGCCAATGGCACACACCAATATCCAGATGTGAGATCTAACGTGGTAAATACATTTGAACCATGTATCTGAGCTAGGCCCTGATCAATGAATGGTAGTGGCCATCTAGATACTGGTACTCTTTTATTTAACTCTCTTAAGTCTGCACACAGCCGCCATTGACCATTTGGCTTTAACACACCTAAAATAGGCGTATTGGATGTGCTATGAATGGGCCTAATTATTCCCCGTGATTCCAAATTTTTAATAATCTCTGCCAATGATTCTAAACATGCCAGCGGTAGTCTATACTGGCGTACAAACACTGGATTTCTGCTACAACCTTCTGGTAGTGTGGCCACATGTAAATCAGTTAAACCACAATCATAAGCATCTTTTGCAAATACATCCTTAAACTCCATAAATATTTCCCTCAGATTGCGTCGATCCTCATCGCTGTTACATGCATCCGCTAAGGAGATCTGCTCTTCTACCATTCTGGAAAATTCTGGAAACTCTTCTGGTAAAGGAATCTCAGCGCTTTCCTCTAACTGTGTGGCTGTGTCTTTTTGTAGAGCTGCCACTTTCAAATATTTAGGCATATCAGCTTCCATTTCAATGGGCTGATTTCCTGTTTCATTTTCATTTAAATTAAATATTATGCAATCCTCTTGATGGCAGCACACTGTCTCATTTGAATCATAAGGATACACAGAATGAATTTTAAATATTCCTTTGGGCTGAGAGTCCAGGTGTTCTGGCAACTCGCCCTTGGCATCTACATATTTTTCAGGAATATTCCCAATCACCATGTTATTTAAATCTGCCGTATAATGTGATTTTTGTATGGCCATTCCTAATGGGGAGTTTTCCTCTAAATGAATATCCTGACAACCTTTATTATTCACCATGATTTTTACAGATCCCTCACCAATGTCTACCAATGGAATGTATTCATAATCCAGGCCTTGCTGTTTTATGGATTCATTCAGGCATACAAATGCATCAGAGCCTTTCATCTGCTGTCCATTTTTGCATTTCAGTGTTATTGCAAACTGTTTTGTAAATGCAGGAACAATAGTATTTTTCCTCATCTGTAATTCGACTGCATAAGGAACTAGTTGTGCACAATGATAAGCCCTTCTTTTGTCTTCAAATTCAGGCGCCGGCCCACCTAGGCGTGACCATATTTTTTGATTAAGGAAATCTAACACCATACACATTCTGTGCATGATGTCATTGCCCATGTAAAATTCATTTTGTGCTCCACTCACTATCCATACATTATGGTAAATTGCTTTCTGCCCAATGCTAATTTTAAGCATGCATCTGCCTGTAATTCGGTTTTCAAAGTCTGGACTGTCCAACCCAGAAACATATTGGTTTTTAATCCTAAATTTTGGGATTTCTTCCCTCTCCATAATTTTTTGCAACAATTTCTCATTAATGAAACTCCTTTCATGTTCAAGCGCTAAAGTGGCTTTTATTGTTTTAAGATAATCATTTATACCAGCGTGAACCCATGGTTGCTCATCTTCCATGTGTATCTCTGCCAGAGTGGTAATGTGTTTTTCTGAATCTGTTTTAGGAACAATATTCTGTTTGCATGTATTCTCTTTTAAATAGAAACGTAATGTGTGTTCGTCTATGGCAGTCTGCCAATCTTTCCTTGGGTCCAAGTATATTTGTACAGGTAGTTTTTCATTGTCGCTCTGATCTTTGTCTTGACACCTTAATATAACAGTGACACTAGGTATGCAGCTATTCTGGAGATATACCTCCACAGCATCATTTGTTTTGGCAATGGTGTGACATTCTTTTATATTGCTGTTTTGTGATTTTAGTTTCTTAGGCCTCAATGGTTTTTTGGTTAAGGACCACAGCACTCCATTCACCCCATCTATGAGAGGAGACAATCTTTTCAGGCAATCTGTCCCCATCAGAAATGGAATTTCACAAATAGATGTGATCAATACCTCTTGTTTCATTCTGTGCTTTCCTATTTTTATGTCAACCTCAGTTACACCTATGATGGGCACCTCCTCCCCATTAAAGTTATGCACTGGGCCTTGATTTGCCTTCACTGTGATCTGACTCTGTGGAGGCCTCCCTTCATTGATACTCTTTACCAGCTCCTTGGACATAATTGTGGCCTGTGCGCCAGTGTCAATCATAGCAAAGGTGTGGCATTTTTCTTCTACAGTGATGGGTGCATAATATCTGTCCTCAACTTCCTCTAATACACATAAGAAATGTGAATTCTTACTGATTTCAGGGCTCACCTTTCTCAGGTCTTTTTCACTTTTGGCTAAGCACATTGGTAAATGAAAAGACATTTTTCCCTCCTTTTTACCCATTTCTGTGCGAGATATTTTATTCATTTCTCCATGTTCAGAGGTTTTTTGGAGTGTGGCCACCGTTCGCCCATCCATCTGGGTAACATCAGAGACCACATTACAACCTTCCAACTGAACATGTGTCACAACATCATTCAGCAATTTGTCATTTTTTAATTCTGTGCATTTGTGATCATTTAGTGTAATACCAGCCCTTTCAGCCTCTTCAAAAATATGTGGCTCAAAGAATTTTTCAGGTGATTGACTTGTACCCTCCTTGTGAGTATTTCCTTTTTCTGTCTGTGTTTGGTAATTGTTTTGCTTGCCCAGGGAAGGAGCTATGGCATCCCCACTTACTCCCTGTTCACTGGTATTCCCCATGCATGAGTCATTTTTCTTAAATCTGTCCCTTTGTTCTTTTGGAATTCCTAATGTTTCTTTTTCATTTGTGCAAATCTTTACTGTTTTATTTAGCTCTAAGTTAAACCGTACCTCTTTTTTAGAAGTATTTGCACTTTCTGTCACAATTTCATTTACTGGTACTTTCATTTTTAATCCATTAGACATCTCAGAGTCGTTATGCAAAATTATATCAGAGCAATCTGTCATTTTGGCACTGCAGTTATCATGAGTACTTAGTCACTTTTCGGAAGCCCCCCGGTCATTGCTATGGCCATCAGCCCCCTCTTTGGAAGGTTGTTTTTGCGCCGTATAGAGCTTTCCTATTTGCTCAGCTAACATTTTCACTTGGGCCTCAAGGCATTGGAACCTTTCCACCTCTCTAGGATCCTCTTTCTGTGGCCTAGGTCGATATTGGTTGTTTTCCCCCTGATTGGATCTATTCTGATACCTCTCAGGTGATTGATACCGGTTGGGATGGTTTCTGAACTCTTGATTCATTTGTGGAGGGGAGCGGGTTGCACCCATCCTTTGATTATAGTCCCCTGGTGGGGAATCATTGTACTGGCGTGGACTGTAGTTCACGTTTTGCTTCATGTCCTGTCTCTCAGATTGTGGGTACTGGCCCCTATATTGATTTCCATTATCAGTAAATCGATCCACATATCGGGGCCTATCCTGATTACCATATATCATGGTGCTGGGATCAAATCTGCTCTGTGTCCCCAATGACTGGTAGGGACCATCATTTCTTTGATCTTGATTTTGTCTCTGATTATTGTTCATACCTGCCATATCAGACCGGTATCTTACCCGGGGTCTATCTCCTAAATATCTAGGGCTGATGTAGCTCTCTCTATTACTAGGATCATGTGATTGGAATATTGGTACAGTAAATGGCGATCTGTGTTGATTACCCCTTTGTTCAGGTGTCACATTATTTTTACCTTGGCTTTGAGCAGACTCAAGGGACATTTTGGCTGACCTGATTTCCATTACTGTGGCTGAGGGTTCTTTAGATTTAGGCCTAGTATCTTTCATTTTATCACTTTCTCTACCCTGACAATAGAGTACCTCATATAGCTTGGTGCTTTGATGTACAATCCATTCAAGGGACTTGTCACGGTCAAATTCACGGACCAATTGGGATATAATGTCTTTCTGTAGCCCATAGAAGTATGCGGTTTTAAACTCATTGGAATTTGAGTCAAAAGATACATCAAAGCGAGAGAATGCTCTTTTTAAGTCTTGTAAAAATTGGCGAGGTGATGTATTAGGTCCAGCAGTAATAGTGTACGCAACTTTCTTTGCCTCCTGCAATGACTGAAAAGGAGAAAAATGGCGCCTAATTTCTTTTTCAAACTCCAGCCATGTCATATTCTGCTGTTCATTTAATCCCCTTATGATGCTGGCCGTCGGGGCATCTAAAGTTAAATGAAAATATTGTCTGTACTGTTCCTTAGGTATCTGGAGCGCTTTAAAAATGTCATGCACCGCTTCTAAGTGATCCTCAATGCAGCATTCACCTCCCTTTTTAAATGGTTTGATCAGGGCTTTAATGGATTTCATTATTTTTATGGGGCTACTTGTTGCAATGCATGGAATTGCACTATTTTGTGATTCAATCCTGTTTTCAGGTGTATGAGATTGGTGGCTGCCCCCAATGGGAGTATCAAATCCCCCAAGGGCGCTGCAACCAAGTTCAGTCACCGGCCCAGTCACTGGGGCACTAGCTCTTTGGGCAGAGCTAGAATTCACCTCCACTCCATTGAATGTGGTGCCCTGCCGCCTCTCCTGGGACCTGGGAATGCACATTTGCTGTTCTAAGTCCTTACACTTTTTAAGGAGTCTGTTGGCTTCATCATGCAAATAATTATTTTCATCACTCATTTTATTAATTGCCTCCTGCATATCGCACATTTGCATTTGGCATTCATTGAACTCTTTACTTCTCTTGTCTCTTTCTTGGATCATTTTAATCATTTCTTGTTCTACACTCTGGAGATCACCTTCTTTTTCGCAATGTTCTTTTTGTAAAATCTGCATTTCTGAAACAACCTCATCTTTATCCTGCCTAATGTGATCCACTAAGGCTTTTAAGTGTGTCAATTCTTGCTCACTATCTTCAAATTGTTTCTTGTTTTTGGATAACTGAGTATCAAAGTCTCTGCATTTTAATTGCATGTCTTTTTGGCATACATCCAATTCTGCTCTCAACATTTCCTGATTTTTACTTGCCCCATCTAATTCAGTCTTTAACCTGTTAATTAGCTGAGTATCATTCTCTTGCATTCGCAGTGACTTGTTTAAAATAAACCATATTTTGCCGCATAGCCGTATTAAACAGTCTTTCTCTGCACTTTTATCGGCTGCATTCAATAATCTTGTAAGGCAGACCTGAATTATGCTGCCTTCTGCAAAAATATTGTCTAGTTTTTCTTTCTGCACCTCACCCTGAATGCGGTTACTCCATTCTAAGGTACTGTTCGAAGACCAATTCCCATGTGCAAATAACTTTGCCTCTAAATATTGCACTAGATCTGAGAATGTGGTTTCCCTTTGTGACATTCTAAAATTCGTTTTTAGTGGCACACTGCTATTATAAAATGGGTTCCCTTTAATGTGCAAATGGCAGTGTGAGACACGCTTGCCACGCCCAGTAGGTACTCTATGATCACTTTCCCGGCCTGCAACGCACCATAAATATGTAGGGTATTTTGTGGAGATTTGGGGCCTGACGGTATTTTATTACCGCTGAGAAATAACTTAGCAATAATCACTCTTTGTATTCAGATTTGGCCATGTGCAACAATAATACAATGGACATGCATTATTTCAGCACCCAGACCTGCATATTTGGTATACGTGGTTGGTGGTATTTTGGTGAGCATAATTCCCTTGTTTTATTTGTGGCCCCAATGTCCAGAATCCCTTATCTTCGCTTAGATTTTTCGTGTGATCACTAGAGAGACCTCAGACCTGCATTCTAGGGAAACCACAATTTCCAGGGATAGTGTTGGTGCGCCACCATGGGCAAACTCACTGACTTATTTACGACAGAGAGCTATATGTGGTAGTCTTGTGGTAATTTCCACTACCTTATATACGGTAGGGAGCTATGTTCAGAGAGTCTCTCTTCCCGTTGGCTCATATACCTCCAACAAGTTATACTACAGTCACTCACAATTATTCATACTGATTCTGACATACACACATCTGTCTTAAAATGACCATTGCACTGTTAAAAAATCTCCCCACATCATTGGCATTGTAATGGTAAATAGAAAATAAACCACCCGTCTGTTTTCAAATATTTTCTGTATTATAAAATTTGCATTTAGACATAATCTCATTCTTTACAGCAATAAAAGGGAACAATCAAAGCATTTTCAATGACACACTGCAATTATAGTGGCGGAGAACAGAACTTAAATTGCAACATTAGCACTTGATTAAGACACGCACGGGACTTTCATTTTTCTACACTGACTGCATACTTTCGTGCACACACACAGCTCCCCCAGTTAGGTAATTACCTTATCTGTTTAGAGGATTCTCTCTGTGAATGTGGCTCTCTTGGCTTAACTCCAACGAAAAGGGACGCTTGCCTTCTCAAGCCGGGGTCATTGCCTGGAATTCTCAGCTTTTTCAGATAGGACAGCCTCTGCCAGTGGAAATGTAATTCTTTCAGCTTTCCCCAGTCTCGACTGCAGCAGGACACCCCCACAGCCAGGTCTTCTCCCCAGTAGTGCAGAAAGATGTCTGCCTGTCTTTTTCCCTGCTACTGCCCACTAAAACTTTCCTCTCAGCCCTCTTTATGACGTGTTCCAATGAAATCCATCATCTCTCATCCTCCTACTTTTAAACAATAGCTTCGCTTATACATTTGCAATTGTTGCAAATCTGACTTCCTTCCTCCTGCAGTTACTGTGCACAACAACACGGATAATCAGGCAGAGAAGAGAGGAAAAATCTGCACACTCATTTAACTGGTTTTCAAAATATGCCTAATTCTGCAGTAGAGAACACATTTTATTAGTGAGTTATAATAAAATAAGGTTTTATTAGTCAGGTTAATGGTTAATATGTTAGCTGTTAATTTTCAAATGTGTCTCTAGCAATATAGGCATTTCAGGTGAAAAATAGTGTGTATTTTTAAATGAACACGTGTGCTTTTAACTGTAAAAATAGCTTTGCATCTTATATGTTAAAATCGTTTTTTGACTGAATAGCCTGTCTTTCCTTGTTAATCTGCTAACCCATATAGCAATGCACCGCACCCTTGTGGTGGTGCTGCAAAAAAAAATGCTACTTGTGCAGTAGTGCTGTAATGCTACTTGTGCAGTAGTGCTGTACTCTGTGCTGTAACATGCCAAATATCCTTACATTGCAACAAGTAGCCCCATAAAAATAATGAAATCCATTAAAGCCCTGATCAAACCATTTAAAAAGGGAGGTGAATGCTGCATTGAGGATCACTTAGAAGCGGTGCATGACATTTTTAAAGCGCTCCAGATACCTAAGGAACAGTACAGACAATATTTTCATTTAACTTTAGATGCCCCGACGGCCAGCATCATAAGGGGATTAAATGAACAGCAGAATATGACATGGCTGGAGTTTGAAAAAGAAATTAGGCGCCATTTTTCTCCTTTTCAGTCATTGCAGGAGGCAAAGAAAGTTGCGTACACTATTACTGCTGGACCTGATAAGGGATTCTGGACATTGGGGCCACAAATAAAACAAGGGAATTATGCTCACCAAAATACCACCAATCACGTATACCAAATATGCAGGTCTGGGTGCTGAAATAATGCATGTCCATTGTATTATTGTTGCACATGGCCAAATCTGAATACAAAGAGTGATTATTGCTAAGTTATTTCTCGGCGGTAATAAAATACCGTCAGGCCCCAAATCTCCACAAAATACCCTACATATTTATGGTGCGTTGGCCGGGAAACGAACCCGGGTCAACTGCTTGGAAGGCAGCTATGCTCACCACTATACCACACTCAAAATATAGCGGTGTCCCCTGCTCGACCTTTTTAAAGGACCTACATAGTCTATTTGCAAATCTGACCATGGGAGAGTTAGGCCTCTTTTCATCAATGGTGCTCTATGCATTGGTGAAGCAGGTTTAAATTGGGCGCATACTAGACATCCTCTAGTATATAATTCCACATCTTGGGACATATGTGGCCAGTAAGCATAATCTTTTAGTATTTCTAATGTCTTTTGTGAACCTCTATGGCCTGCAGTTATGGCATCGTGTGCATGGTGTAGCATTAGTCCTCTGAATGAAAGGGGTACTACCCACTGTATTTGCCCTGTTATGGACTCTCTAATCATGAGCCCATCCTGTAATCTAATTCGTGTTTTGTTCTTTAATAACACCCTCAACTCTTCTTTTCCCATACAATCATTTTCTGTTAAAGGATTTTTTTCAGGATCTATCAAATGATTATAATAGATTCCCAAAATTTGATCATTCTTTTGTGCCTCAATCAAATCTTGGTCTGGCGTGTCATGACTCCACTGCACCACCGGTTGATCTACCTCCTTTGGTGCTTTAGAACGTGTGACTGCATCAATTTGTATTTCACCCATTAAATAATCAATAGGTAGCAATTCTCCCATCACAGCCCCAATCTTAGCCAGATGGTCTGCCTTATCATTTCCCTCCTTATCCTCTCCTGGTGTTTTTAAATGCCCACGAATTTTTCTCCAGTATATTGTTAAATTATTTTCTGACACCAATTTGTCTATGGCTTGTATCATTTTTCCATGTTTAAGTGGCTTTTTGTTGTATGTAATCATGCCTCTTGCTTTCCAACCAGGCAAATACTCCACAAAGCTATTCCGTGCATAGTCAGAATCAGTCACCAGGACAATTTCACTGAACTTTTTATCAACTGCAGTAGCAATTGCTTTATAGATGGCTGCCAATTCCGCTACCTGACTGCTCCTATCTCCAATCCTCATCCCTATACTAGGAACGCCTTCACATTTCAACCAGACATTTCCTATTCCTGCCACTAATTGTTTATTACTGTCATTTTCAATGTGAAAAGCACAACCATCCACATATACAGTTGGCAAATCCTTGCATGTTTTTTCATCAAAAGCTTTGTGTGGTGATTGTTCAAATTCCTGCAAACTAGCTTCCACATCCATTTCATTTGTTATTTGTTCAGCTGCACAGTCATGTAAGTCAGCTAACCCTTGAGCAATTGGGCTCTTTTTATTTTGTCCATATCTTACTTCTACGGGAAAACCTTGTAATGCCAGCGTCCATGAAGTGATTCTGGATTGCGCTAGATTGCCTGATCTAATTCTTTTACTCTCTAAAAATTGCAAAGGTTGATGATTTGTTTCAATAATCACCTTTTCTCCCTGAACAATGGGGCGGAAATGTTGTAGCGCCCACACAGTGGTTAATAGGGCCTTCTCACATTCATTAAATTTCATTTCAACTTGGGAAAATGCCTTACTTGCATATGCAATGGTTTTGTGATTCAAATCGTGTTTTTGTGATAACACTGCTGACATACAATGTTCAGAAAAGCCTATTTCTATAAAGAAATCCCTGTCCTTTATGGGGTATGCTAAACATGGTGCCTTTACAAGACATTCCTTCAATCTAGCCACTGCATCAGACTGCTCTCTTTCCCATCTCCAGGGAGTATTTAGTTTAAGCAGTTTAGTCAATGGTTGAGTGATTTCTGCATAATTCTCAATGAACTTTCTGTTATAGCCTGTCATCCCTAATAAACTTTTTACTCCTTTCACATTTTTAGGATCTTTTAATCTTTGTATGGCCTCTATTTTCTTCCTTTGTGGATTTAGCCCATGTTCAGTCACTTCATGCCCTAGAAAGTTCACTTTTTTCTTGCACCATTGTGCTTTTTGCAAAGATACTTTGGCGCCTGCTTTCTGCAATTGGCCAAGCACATGTCTTATTTCATCAAAATGGCTTTTAAGGTTTTCATTTTTTATCAAGACATCATCCACATAAACTATTGTCCCTCTTTCCGCTGCATCTGGCATGGCCTTTCTCAAAAATATGCCAAATTCACTCCCACTATTGATGTACCCGAACGGAGCTCTAAGCCAGGCATATTGAGTCCTGTCAAATGTAAAGGAAAATAGGTGTTGTATCTCCTCTGCCAATGGCACACACCAATATCCAGATGTGAGATCTAACGTGGTAAATACATTTGAACCATGTATCTGAGCTAGGCCCTGATCAATGAATGGTAGTGGCCATCTAGATACTGGTACTCTTTTATTTAACTCTCTTAAGTCTGCACATAGCCGCCATTGACCATTTGGCTTTAACACACCTAAAATAGGCGTATTGGATGTGCTATGAATGGGCCTAATTATTCCCCGTGATTCCAAATTTTTAATAATCTCTGCCAATGATTCTAAACATGCCAGCGGTAGTCTATACTGGCGTACAAACACTGGATTTCTGCAACAACCTTCTGGTAGTGTGGCCACATGTAAATCAGTTAAACCACAATCATAAGCATCTTTTGCAAATACATCCTTAAACTCCATAAATATTTCCCTCAGATTGCGTCGATCCTCATCGCTGTTACATGCATCCGCTAAGGAGATCTGCTCTTCTACCATTCTGGAAAATTCTGGAAACTCTTCTGGTAAAGGAATCTCAGCGCTTTCCTCTAACTGTGTGGCTGTGTCTTTTTGTAGGGCTGCCACTTTCAAATATTTAGGCATATCAGCTTCCACTTCAATGGGCTGATTTCCTGTTTCATTTTCATTTAAATTAAATATTATGCAATCCTCTTGATGGCAGCACACTGTCTCATTTGAATCATAAGGATACACAGAATGAATTTTAAATATTCCTTTGGGCTGAGAGTCCAGGTGTTCTGGCAACTCGCCCTTGGCATCTACATATTTTTCAGGAATATTCCCAATCACCATGTTATTTAAATCTGCCGTATAATGTGATTTTTGTATGGCCATTCCTAATGGGGAGTTTTCCTCTAAATGAATATCCTGACAACCTTTATTATTCACCATGATTTTTACAGATCCCTCACCAATGTCTACCAATGGAATGTATTCATAATCCAGGCCTTGCTGTTTTATGGATTCATTCAGGCATACAAATGCATCAGAGCCTTTCATCTGCTGTCCATTTTTGCATTTCAGTGTTATTGCAAACTGTTTTGTAAATGCAGGAACAATAGTATTTTTCCTCATCTGTAATTCGACTGCATAAGGAACTAGTTGTGCACAATGATAAGCCCTTCTTTTGTCTTCAAATTCAGGCGCCGGCCCACCTAGGCGTGACCATATTTTTTGATTAAGGAAATCTAACACCATACACATTCTGTGCATGATGTCATTGCCCATGTAAAATTCATTTTGTGCTCCACTCACTATCCATACATTATGGTAAATTGTTTTCTGCCCAATGCTAATTTTAAGCATGCATCTGCCTGTAATTCGGTTTTCAAAGTCTGGACTGTCCAACCCAGAAACATATTGGTTTTTAATCCTAAATTTCGGGATTTCTTCCCTCTCCATAATTTTTTGCAACAATTTCTCATTAATGAAACTCCTTTCATGTTCAAGCGCTAAAGTGGCTTTTATTGTTTTAAGATAATCATTTATACCAGCGTGAACCCATGGTTGCTCATCTTCCATGTGTATCTCTGCCAGAGTGGTAATGTGTTTTTCTGAATCTGTTTTAGGAACAATATTCTGTTTGCATGTATTCTCTTTTAAATAGAAACGTAATGTGTGTTCGTCTATGGCAGTCTGCCAATCTTTCCTTGGGTCCAAGTATATTTGTACAGGTAGTTTTTCATTGTCGCTCTGATCTTTGTCTTGACACCTTAATATAACAGTGACACTAGGTATGCAGCTATTCTGGAGATATACCTCCACAGCATCATTTGTTTTGGCAATGGTGTGACATTCTTTTATATTGCTGTTTTGTGATTTTAGTTTCTTAGGCCTCAATGGTTTTTTGGTTAAGGACCACAGCACTCCATTCACCCCATCTATGAGAGGAGACAATCTTTTCAGGCAATCTGTCCCCATCAGAAATGGAATTTCACAAATAGATGTGATCAATACCTCTTGTTTCATTCTGTGCTTTCCTATTTTTATGTCAACCTCAGTTACACCTATGATGGGCACCTCCTCCCCATTAAAGTTATGCACTGGGCCTTGATTTGCCTTCACTGTGATCTGACTCTGTGGAGGCCTCCCTTCATTGATACTCTTTACCAGCTCCTTGGACATAATTGTGGCCTGTGCGCCAGTGTCAATCATAGCAAAGGTGTGGCATTTTTCTTCTACAGTGATGGGTGCATAATATCTGTCCTCAACTTCCTCTAATACACATAAGAAATGTGAATTCTTACTGATTTCAGGGCTCACCTTTCTCAGGTCTTTTTCACTTTTGGCTAAGCACATTGGTAAATGAAAAGACATTTTTCCCTCCTTTTTACCCATTTCTGTGCGAGATATTTTATTCATTTCTCCATGTTCAGAGGTTTTTTGGAGTGTGGCCACCGTTCGCCCATCCATCTGGGTAACATCAGAGACCACATTACAACCTTCCAACTGAACATGTGTCACAACATCATTCAGCAATTTGTCATTTTTTAATTCTGTGCATTTGTGATCATTTAGTGTAATACCAGCCCTTTCAGCCTCTTCAAAAATATGTGGCTCAAAGAATTTTTCAGGTGATTGACTTGTACCCTCCTTGTGAGTATTTCCTTTTTCTGTCTGTGTTTGGTAATTGTTTTGCTTGCCCAGGGAAGGAGCTATGGCATCCCCACTTACTCCCTGTTCACTGGTATTCCCCATGCATGAGTCATTTTTCTTAAATCTGTCCCTTTGTTCTTTTGGAATTCCTAATGTTTCTTTTTCATTTGTGCAAATCTTTACTGTTTTATTTAGCTCTAAGTTAAACCGTACCTCTTTTTTAGAAGTATTTGCACTTTCTGTCACAATTTCATTTACTGGTACTTTCATTTTTAATCCATTAGACATCTCAGAGTCGTTATGCAAAATTATATCAGAGCTATCTGTCATTTTGGCACTGCAGTTATCATGAGTACTTAGTCACTTTTCGGAAGCCCCCCGGTCATTGCTATGGCCATCAGCCCCCTCTTTGGAAGGTTGTTTTTGCGCTGTATAGAGCTTTCCTATTTGCTCAGCTAACATTTTCACTTGGGCCTCAAGGCATTGGAACCTTTCCACCTCTCTAGGATCCTCTTTCTGTGGCCTAGGTCGATATTGGTTGTTTTCCCCCTGATTGGATCTATTCTGATACCTCTCAGGTGATTGATACCGGTTGGGATGGTTTCTGAACTCTTGATTCATTTGTGGAGGGGAGCGGGTTGCACCCATCCTTTGATTATAGTCCCCTGGTGGGGAATCATTGTACTGGCGTGGACTGTAGTTCACGTTTTGCTTCATGTCCTGTCTCTCAGATTGTGGGTACTGGCCCCTATATTGATTTCCATTATCAGTAAATCGATCCACATATCGGGGCCTATCCTGATTACCATATATCATGGTGCTGGGATCAAATCTGCTCTGTGTCCCCAATGACTGGTAGGGACCATCATTTCTTTGATCTTGATTTTGTCTCTGATTATTGTTCATACCTGCCATATCAGACCGGTATCTTACCCGGGGTCTATCTCCTAAATATCTAGGGCTGATGTAGCTCTCTCTATTACTAGGATCATGTGATTGGAATATTGGTACAGTAAATGGCGATCTTTGTTGATTACCCCTTTGTTCAGGTGTCACATTATTTTTACCTTGGCTTTGAGCAGACTCAAGGGACATTTTGGCTGACCTGATTTCCATTACTGTGGCTGAGGGTTCTTTAGATTTAGGCCTAGTATCTTTCATTTTATCACTTTCTCTACCCTGACAATAGAGTACCTCATATAGCTTGGTGCTTTGATGTACAATCCATTCAAGGGACTTGTCACGGTCAAATTCACGGACCAATTGGGATATGATGTCTTTCTGTAGCCCATAGAAGTATGCGGTTTTAAACTCATTGGAATTTGAGTCAAAAGATACATCAAAGCGAGAGAATGCTCTTTTTAAGTCTTGTAAAAATTGGCGAGGTGATGTATTAGGTCCAGCAGTAATAGTGTACGCAACTTTCTTTGCCTCCTGCAATGACTGAAAAGGAGAAAAATGGCGCCTAATTTCTTTTTCAAACTCCAGCCATGTCATATTCTGCTGTTCATTTAATCCCCTTATGATGCTGGCCGTCGGGGCATCTAAAGTTAAATGAAAATATTGTCTGTACTGTTCCTTAGGTATCTGGAGCGCTTTAAAAATGTCATGCACCGCTTCTAAGTGATCCTCAATGCAGCATTCACCTCCCTTTTTAAATGGTTTGATCAGGGCTTTAATGGATTTCATTATTTTTATGGGGCTACTTGTTGCAATGCATGGAATTGCACTATTTTGTGATTCAATCCTGTTTTCAGGTGTATGAGATTGGTGGCTGCCCCCAATGGGAGTATCAAATCCCCCAAGGGCGCTGCAACCAAGTTCAGTCACCGGCCCAGTCACTGGGGCACTAGCTCTTTGGGCAGAGCTAGAATTCACCTCCACTCCATTGAATGTGGTACCCTGCCGCCTCTCCTGGGACCTGGGAATGCACATTTGCTGTTCTAAGTCCTTACACTTTTTAAGGAGTCTGTTGGCTTCATCATGCAAATAATTATTTTCATCACTCATTTTATTAATTGCCTCCTGCATATCGCACATTTGCATTTGGCATTCATTGAACTCTTTACTTCTCTTGTCTCTTTCTTGGATCATTTTAATCATTTCTTGTTCTACACTCTGGAGATCACCTTCTTTTTCGCAATGTTCTTTTTGTAAAATCTGCATTTCTGAAACAACCTCATCTTTATCCTGCCTAATGTGATCCACTAAGGCTTTTAAGTGTGTCAATTCTTGCTCACTATCTTCAAATTGTTTCTTGTTTTTGGATAACTGAGTATCAAAGTCTCTGCATTTTAATTGCATGTCTTTTTGGCATACATCCAATTCTGCTCTCAACATTTCCTGATTTTTACTTGCCCCATCTAATTCAGTCTTTAACCTGTTAATTAGCTGAGTATCATTCTCTTGCATTCGCAGTGACTTGTTTAAAATAAACCATATTTTGCCGCATAGCCGTATTAAACAGTCTTTCTCTGCACTTTTATCGGCTGCATTCAATAATCTTGTAAGGCAGACCTGAATTATGCTGCCTTCTGCAAAAATATTGTCTAGTTTTTCTTTCTGCACCTCACCCTGAATGCGGTTACTCCATTCTAAGGTACTGTTCGAAGACCAATTCCCATGTGCAAATAACTTTGCCTCTAAATATTGCACTAGATCTGAGAATGTGGTTTCCCTTTGTGACATTCTGAAATTCGTTTTTAGTGGCACACTGCTATTATAAAATGGGTTCCCTTTAATGTGCAAATGGCAGTGTGAGACACGCTTGCCACGCCCAGTAGGTACTCTATGATCACTTTCCCGGCCTGCAACGCACCATAAATATGTAGGGTATTTTGTGGAGATTTGGGGCCTGACGGTATTTTATTACCGCCGAGAAATAACTTAGCAATAATCACTCTTTGTATTCAGATTTGGCCATGTGCAACAATAATACAATGGACATGCATTATTTCAGCACCCAGACCTGCATATTTGGTATACGTGATTGGTGGTATTTTGGTGAGCATAATTCCCTTGTTTTATTTGTGGCCCCAATGTCCAGAATCCCTTATCTTTATGGTGCGTTGCAGGCCGGGAAAGTGATCATAGAGTACCTACTGGGCGTGGCAAGCGTGTCTCACACTGCCATATACATTTGCAATTGTTGCAAATCTGACTTCCTTCCTCCTGCAGTTACTGTGCACAACAACACGGATAATCAGGCAGAGAAGAGAGGAAAAATCTGCACACTCATTTAACTAGTTTTCAAAATATGCCTAATTCTGCAGTAGAGAACACATTTTATTAGTGAGTTATAATAAAATAAGGTTTTATTAGTCAGGTTAATGGTTAATATGTTAGCTGTTAATTTTCAAATGTGTCTCTAGCAATATAGGCATTTCAGGTGAAAAATAGTGTGCATTTTTAAATGAACACGTGTGCTTTTAACTGTAAAAATAGCTTTGCATCTTATATGTTAAAATCGTTTTTTGACTGAATAGCCTGTCTTTCCTTGTTAATCTGCTAACCCATATAGCAATGCACCGCACCCTTGTGGTGGTGCTGAAAAAAAAAAATGCTACTTGTGCAGTAGTGCTGTAATGCTACTTGTGCAGTAGTGCTGTAATGCTACTTGTGCAGTAGTGCTGTACTCTGTGCTGTAACATTCCAAATATCCTTACATATACCCTCCTTTTGTTTTTAGAACTTGGCTATAATCCAAGCCAATTCCTAAAAACAACTTGTTCTATTTTTTTTTTTTTACAATATAGCAATCCAACAAAATGAATATTCATGTGCATCAATGAAAATTTGCAATTAACATTTCATCTGAGTCCATCAGTTCATAAAATGTTCCACATTTGCCTTCTCAGTGGAAGTGGCATTACTTTAAGTTTAAATTTTCCAAGTCAATTAAAAACAATGAAATAAAACAACTAACTAAAACAAATAAGTAATATAACAAGTTAAAATAAATAATTAAAATAATAAATACGTGGAACTTCATATGCCGGAACTTTTGTTTTCTCTCTTTTGATATGTCCCGACCAGCGATGTTATTCGGTTCATTCGAGTACTCTTTCATCTTGGCAATCTTGAATCCACAGTAGTCATCTCTTTTGGCATTCCGGTTATTTTGTCTTCACCTCCACCTGGAGGCGGGCATCTTTTGTTCTTCATCCAGGGCACTCCAGGACTCCATCGTCTCCCGTGGCCTCTGATCCCGGAACCTCCGATCAAATAATGTTAATCGTCTAAATCAAAATAGAAAATAAACAGATTAAGTACATAGCACAATACTAACTTCATCCTTTTGCCAAAAATAAAACATGCTCGGTAAAAATACTTCGTTTTTTTTTTCTTTTTTCTGAAATTAAACAAAGTTAAAAGAAAACAAACACATATAAAACAGCATTCAATATTTAATACACTTTCTCTCTGCACACCAACCACGAGCTTCCGTTATATGTGCATTTATCTATTTATTTATTTATTTATTTATTTATATTATATATTTTCACATATATTACAGTGTTTATGTGCCATCATAACAATCAACTTTTTTTTTTTTTTTAACTTCTTTGTCACTGCCTCCTGAACACACCCATTTATATTCTCAAGGGACTCTATCCGTTTCCACATGCTCAAGCTGCCTGATCTCATCTCTGGGATGGCATGGTTTAATTTGATTTACATGGACAAACTGCTCTATTGCTGTTTCACCTTCATTTTTCAAAATTTTATACACTACAGGAGAGACTTTATCTATAATTCGGAATGGCCCCTGCCAGGCTGCCAGAAATTTAGAATTTTTCTGTTTACTTTTTCCAAAATGAAACTTGTACACCTGATCCCCTACATTGTATTCCTTTACTGATGTCTTTTTGTCATAATATGACTTAGCACTGTCAGCAGCTCTTTCCAGATTTCTCTGCACAAAAGCAAATTCATGTTGCAAATGCCTCCTCAGTTCATCAATATATTCATGAACTGTGGATGCACTCACTAGAGTTTGCTCATGTGTTCTGTATAGTAGGTGTTGTGGTAACACCATTTTCCTACCTGTTAAGACCTCATGGGGGCTAACACCTGTTGCTTTGGCAGGAGTCGACCTGATTGCCATCAAAACCAATGGTAAACGCAAATCCCAGCTGGAACCTGCTTCTGCCACAAATTTCTTTAAAATGTCCACAACAGACCTATTGCTTCTTTCAACTGTACCTGAAGACGCCGCCCGATATGCGATATGTAGTTTCCTTTTCACACCTAGTATTTGCCATACCTTACTCATTAGAGTACTTGTGAAATGACTTCCTCTGTCTGACTCAATTCTTTGTGGCAACCCAAACCTTGAGAACACATGGTTCACCAGCAATGTGGCTGCTGTTTGCGCACTACAATCTGGTGCGGGAATGCACTCAATCCATTTTGACATCAAACATACCACACTCAAAATATAGCGGTGTCCCCTGCTCGACCTTTTTAAAGGACCTACATAGTCTATTTGCAAATCTGACCATGGGAGAGTTAGGCCTCTTTTCATCAATGGTGCTCTATGCATTGGTGAAGCAGGTTTAAATTGGGCGCATACTAGACATCCTCTAGTATATAATTCTACATCTTGGGACATATGTGGCCAGTAAGCATAATCTTTTAGTATTTCTAATGTCTTTTGTGAACCTCTATGGCCTGCAGTTATGGCATCGTGTGCATGGTGTAGCATTAGTCCTCTGAATGAAAGGGGTACTACCCACTGTATTTGCCCTGTTATGGACTCTCTAATCATGAGCCCATCCTGTAATCTAATTCGTGTTTTGTTCTTTAATAACACCCTCAACTCTTCTTTTCCCATACAATCATTTTCTGTTAAAGGATTTTGTTCAGGATCTATCAAATGATTATAATAGATTCCCAAAATTTGATCATTCTTTTGTGCCTCAATCAAATCTTGCTCTGGCGTGTCATGACTCCACTGCACCACCGGTTGATCTACCTCCTTTGGTGCTTTAGAACGTGTGACTGCATCAATTTGTATTTCACCCATTAAATAATCAATAGGTAGCAATTCTCCCATCACAGCCCCAATCTTAGCCAGATGGTCTGCCTTATCATTTCCCTCCTTATCCTCTCCTGGTGTTTTTAAATGCCCACGAATTTTTCTCCAGTATATTGTTAAATTATTTTCTGACACCAATTTGTCTATGGCTTGTATCATTTTTCCATGTTTAAGTGGCTTTTTGTTGTATGTAATCATGCCTCTTGCTTTCCAACCAGGCAAATACTCCACAAAGCTATTCCGTGCATAGTCAGAATCAGTCACCAGGACAATTTCACTGAACTTTTTATCAACTGCAGTAGCAATTGCTTTATAGATGGCTGCCAATTCCGCTACCTCACTGCTCCTATCTCCAATCCTCATCCCTATACTAGGAACGCCTTCACATTTCAACCAGACATTTCCTATTCCTGCCACTAATTGTTTATTACTGTCATTTTCAATGTGAAAAGCACAACCATCCACATATACAGTTGGCAAATCCTTGCATGTTTTTTCATCAAAAGCTTTGTGTGGTGATTGTTCAAACTCCTGCAAACTAGCTTCCACATCCATTTCATTTGTTATTTGTTCAGCTGCACAGTCATGTAAGTCAGCTAACCCTTGAGCAATTGGGCTCTTTTTATTTTGTCCATATCTTACTTCTACGGGAAAACCTTGTAATGCCAGCGTCCATGAAGTGATTCTGGATTCCGCTAGATTCCCTGATCTAATTCTTTTACTCTCTAAAAATTGCAAAGGTTGATGATTTGTTTCAATAATCACCTTTTCTCCCTGAACAATGGGGCGGAAATGTTGTAGCGCCCACACAGTGGTTAATAGGGCCTTTTCGCATTCATTAAATTTCATTTCAACTTGGGAAAATGCCTTACTTGCATATGCAATGGTTTTGTGATTCAAATCGTGTTTTTGTGATAACACTGCTGACATACAATGTTCAGAAAAGCCTATTTCTATAAAGAAATCCCTGTCCTTTATGGGGTATGCTAAACATGGTGCCTTTACAAGACATTCCTTCAATCTAGCCACTGCATCAGACTGCTCTCTTCCCCATTTCCAGGGAGTATTTAGTTTAAGCAGTTTAGTCAATGGTTGAGTGATTTCTGCATAATTCTCAATGAACTTTCTGTTATAGCCTGTCATCCCTAATAAACTTTTTACTCCTTTCACATTTTTAGGATCTTTTAATCTTTGTATGGCCTCTATTTTCTTCCTTTGTGGATTTAGCCCATGTTCAGTCACTTCATGCCCTAGAAAGTTCACTTTTTTCTTGCACCATTGTGCTTTTTGCAAAGATACTTTGGCGCCTGCTTTCTGCAATTGGCCAAGCACATGTCTTATTTCATCAAAATGGCTTTTAAGGTTTTCATTTTTTATCAAGACATCATCCACATAAACTATTGTCCCTCTTTCCGCTGCATCCGGCATGGCCTTTCTCAAAAATATGCCAAATTCACTCCCACTATTGATGTACCCGAACGGAGCTCTAAGCCAGGCATATTGAGTCCTGTCAAATGTAAAGGAAAATAGGTGTTGTATCTCTTCTGCCAATGGCACACACCAATATCCAGATGTGAGATCTAACGTGGTAAATACATTTGAACCATGTATCTGAGCTAGGCCCTGATCAATGAATGGTAGTGGCCATCTAGATACTGGTACTCTTTTATTTAACTCTCTTAAGTCTGCACACAGCCGCCATTGACCATTTGGCTTTAACACACCTAAAATAGGCGTATTGGATGTGCTATGAATGGTCCTAATTATTCCCCGTGATTCCAAATTTTTAATAATCTCTGCCAATGATTCTAAACATGCCAGCGGTAATCTATACTGGCGTACAAACACTGGATTTCTGCTACAACCTTCTGGTAGTGTGGCCACATGTAAATCAGTTAAACCACAATCATAAGCATCTTTTGCAAATACATCCTTAAACTCCATAAATATTTCCCTCAGATTGCGTCGATCCTCATCGCTGTTACATGCATCCGCTAAGGAGATCTGCTCTTCTACCATTCTGGAAAATTCTGGAAACTCTTCTGGTAAAGGAATCTCAGCGCTTTCCTCTAACTGTGTGGCTGTGTCTTTTTGTAGAGCTGCCACTTTCAAATATTTTGGCATATCAGCTTCCACTTCAATGGGCTGATTTCCTGTTTCATTTTCATTTAAATTAAATATTATGCAATCCTCTTGATGGCAGCACACTGTCTCATTTGAATCATAAGGATACACAGAATGAATTTTAAATATTCCTTTGGGCTGAGAGTCCAGGTGTTCTGGCAACTCGCCCTTGGCATCTACATATTTTTCAGGAATATTCCCAATCACCATGTTATTTAAATCTGCCGTATAATGTGATTTTTGTATGGCCATTCCTAATGGGGAGTTTTCCTCTAAATGAATATCCTGACAACCTTTATTATTCACCATGATTTTTACAGATCCCTCACCAATGTCTACCAATGGAATGTATTCATAATCCAGGCCTTGCTGTTTTATGGATTCATTCAGGCATACAAATGCATCAGAGCCTTTCATCTGCTGTCCATTTTTGCATTTCAGTGTTATTGCAAACTGTTTTGTAAATGCAGGAACAATAGTGTTTTTCCTCATCTGTAATTCGACTGCATAAGGAACTAGTTGTGCACAATGATAAGCCCTTCTTTTGTCTTCAAATTCAGGCGCCGGCCCACCTAGGCGTGACCATATTTTTTGATTAAGGAAATCTAACACCATACACATTCTGTGCATGATGTCATTGCCCATGTAAAATTCATTTTGTGCTCCACTCACTATCCATACATTATGGTAAATTGCTTTCTGCCCAATGCTAATTTTAAGCATGCATCTGCCTGTAATTCGGTTTTCAAAGTCTGGACTGTCCAACCCAGAAACATATTGGTTTTTAATCCTAAATTTCGGGATTTCTTCCCTCTCCATAATTTTTTGCAACAATTTCTCATTAATGAAACTCCTTTCATGTTCAAGCGCTAAAGTGGCTTTTATTGTTTTAAGATAATCATTTATACCAGCGTGAACCCATGGTTGCTCATCTTCCATGTGTATCTCTGCCAGAGTGGTAATGTGTTTTTCTGAATCTGTTTTAGGAACAATATTCTGTTTGCATGTATTCTCTTTTAAATAGAAACGTAATGTGTGTTCATCTATGGCAGTCTGCCAATCTTTCCTTGGGTCCAAGTATATTTGTACAGGTAGTTTTTCATTGTCGCTCTGATCTTTGTCTTGACACCTTAATATAACAGTGACACTAGGTATGCAGCTATTCTGGAGATATACCTCCACAGCATCATTTGTTTTGGCAATGGTGTGACATTCTTTTATATTGCTGTTTTGTGATTTTAGTTTCTTAGGCCTCAATGGTTTTTTGGTTAAGGACCACAGCACTCCATTCACCCCATCTATGAGAGGAGACAATCTTTTCAGGCAATCTGTCCCCATCAGAAATGGAATTTCACAAATAGATGTGATCAATACCTCTTGTTTCATTCTGTGCTTTCCTATTTTTATGTCAACCTCAGTTACACCTATGATGGGCACCTCCTCCCCATTAAAGTTATGCACTGGACCTTGATTTGCCTTCACTGTGATCTGACTCTGTGGAGGCCTCCCTTCATTGATACTCTTTACCAGCTCCTTGGACATAATTGTGGCCTGTGCGCCAGTGTCAATCATAGCAGAGGTGTGGCATTTTTCTTCTACAGTGATGGGTGCATAATATCTGTCCTCAACTTCCTCTAATACACATAAGAAATGTGAATTCTTACTGATTTCAGGGCTCACCTTTCTCAGGCCTTTTTCACTTTTCGCTAAGCACATTGGTAAATGAAAAGACATTTTTCCCTCCTTTTTACCCATTTCTGTGCGAGATATTTTATTCATTTCTCCATGTTCAGAGATTTTTTGGAGTGTGGCCACCGTTCGCCCATCCATCTGGGTAACATCAGAGACCACATTACAACCTTCCAACTGAACATGTGTCACAACATCATTCAGCAATTTGTCATTTTTTAATTCTGTGCATTTGTGATCATTTAGTGTAATACCAGCCCTTTCAGCCTCTTCAAAAATATGTGGCTCAAAGAATTTTTCAGGTGATTGACTTGTACCCTCCTTGTGAGTATTTCCTTTTTCTGTCTGTGTTTGGTAATTGTTTTGCTTGCCCAGGGAAGGAGCTATGGCATCCCCACTTACTCCCTGTTCACTGGTATTCCCCATGCATGAGTCATTTTTCTTAAATCTGTCCCTTTGTTCTTTTGGAATTCCTAATGTTTCTTTTTCATTTGTGCAAATCTTTACTGTTTTATTTAGCTCTAAGTTAAACCGTACCTCTTTTTTAGAAGTATTTGCACTTTCTGTCACAATTTCATTTACTGGTACTTTCATTTTTAATCCATTAGACATCTCAGAGTCGTTATGCAAGATTATATCAGAGCAATCTGTCATTTTGGCACTGCAGTCATCATGAGTACTTAGTCACTTTTCGGAAGCCCCCCGGTCATTGCTATGGCCATCAGCCCCCTCTTTGGAAGGTTGTTTTTGCGCTGTATAGAGCTTTCCTATTTGCTCAGCTAACATTTTCACTTGGGCCTCAAGGCATTGGAACCTTTCCACCTCTCTAGGATCCTCTTTCTGTGGCCTAGGTCGATATTGGTTGTTTTCCCCCTGATTGGATCTATTCTGATACCTCTCAGGTGATTGATACCGGTTGGGATGGTTTCTGAACTCTTGATTCATTTGTGGAGGGGAGCGGGTTGCACCCATCCTTTGATTATAGTCCCCTGGTGGGGAATCATTGTACTGGCGTGGACTGTAGTTCACGTTTTGCTTCATGTCCTATTTCTCAGATTGTGGGTACTGGCCCCTATATTTATTTCCATTATCAGTAAATCGATCCACATATCGGGTCCTATCCTGATTACCATATATCATGGTGCTGCGATCAAATCTGCTCTGTGTCCCCAATGACTGGTAGGGACCATCATTTCTTTGATCTTCATTTTGTCTCTAATTATTGTTCATACCTGCCATATCAGACCGGTATCTTACCCGGGGTCTATCTCCTAAATATCTAGGGCTGATGTAGCTCTCTCTATTACTAGGATCATGTGATTGGAATATTGGTACAGTAAATGGCGATCTTTGTTGATTACCCCTTTGTTCAGGTGTCACATTATTTTTACCTTGGCTTTGAGCAGACTCAAGGGACATTTTGGCTGACCTGATTTCCATTACTGTGGCTGAGGGTTCTTTAGATTTAGGCCTAGTATCTTTCATTTTATCACTTTCTCTACCCTGACAATAGAGTACCTCATATAGCTTGGTGCTTTGATGTACAATCCATTCAAGGGACTTGTCACGGTCAAATTCACGGACCAATTGGGATATAATGTCTTTCTGTAGCCCATAGAAGTATGCGGTTTTAAACTCATTGGAATTTGAGTCAAAAGATACATCAAAGCGAGAGAATGCTCTTTTTAAGTCTTGTAAAAATTGGCGAGGTGATGTATTAGGTCCAGCAGTAATAGTGTACGCAACTTTCTTTGCCTCCTGCAATGACTGAAAAGGAGAAAAATGGCGCCTAATTTCTTTTTCAAACTCCAGCCATGTCATATTCTGCTGTTCATTTAATCCCCTTATGATGCTGGCCGTCGGGGCATCTAAAGTTAAATGAAAATATTGTCTGTACTGTTCCTTAGGTATCTGGAGCGCTTTAAAAATGTCATGCACCTCTTCTAAGTGATCCTCAATGCAGCATTCACCTCCCTTTTTAAATGGTTTGATCAGGGCTTTAATGAATTTCATTATTTTTATGGGGCTACTTGTTGCAATGCATGGAATTGCACTATTTTGTGATTCAATCCTGTTTTCAGGTGTATGAGATTGGTGGCTGCCCCCAATGGGAGTATCAAATCCCCCAAGGGCGCTGCAACCAAGTTCAGTCACCGGCCCAGTCACTGGGGCACTAGCTCTTTGGGCAGAGCTAGAATTCACCTCCACTCCATTGAATGTGGTGCCCTGCCGCCTCTCCTGGGACCTGGGAATGCACATTTGCTGTTCTAAGTCCTTACACTTTTTAAGGAGTCTGTTGGCTTCATCATGCAAATAATTATTTTCATCACTCATTTTATTAATTTCCTCCTGCATATCGCACATTTGCATTTGGCATTCATTGAACTCTTTACTTCTCTTGTCTCTTTCTTGGATCATTTTAATCATTTCTTGTTCTACACTCTGGAGATCACCTTCTTTTTCGCAATGTTCTTTTTGTAAAATCTGCATTTCTGAAACAACCTCATCTTTATCCTGCCTAATGTGATCCACTAAGGCTTTTAAGTGTGTCAATTCTTGCTCACTATCTTCAAATTGTTTCTTGTTTTTGGATAACTGAGTATCAAAGTCTCTGCATTTTAATTGCATGTCTTTTTGGCATACATCCAATTCTGCTCTCAACATTTCCTGATTTTTACTTGCCCCATCTAATTCACTCTTTAACCTGTTAATTAGCTGAGTATCATTCTCTTGCATTCGCAGTGACTTGTTTAAAATAAACCATATTTTGCCCCATAGCCGTATTAAACAGTCTTTCTCTGCACTTTTATCGGCTGCATTCAATAATCTTGTAAGGCAGACCTGAATTATGCTGCCTTCTGCAAAAATATTGTCTAGTTTTTCTTTCTGCACCTCACCCTGAATGCGGTTACTCCATTCTAAGGTACTGTTCGAAGACCAATTCCCATGTGCAAATAACTTTGCCTCTAAATATTGCACTAGATCTGAGAATGTGGTTTCCCTTTGTGACATTCTGAAATTCGTTTTTAGTGGCACACTGCTATTATAAAATGGGTTCCCTTTAATGTGCAAATGGCAGTGTGAGACACGCTTGCCACGCCCAGTAGGTACTCTATGATCACTTTCCCGGCCTGCAACGCACCATAAATATTTCCTCTCAGCCCTCTTTATGACGTGTTCCAATGAAATCCATCATCTCTCATCCTCCTACTTTTAAACAATAGCTTCGCTTATACATTTGCAATTGTTGCAAATCTGACTTCCTTCCTCCTGCAGTTACTGTGCACAACAACACGGACACACCGTTACTGTGATTACGGATCACCGAAACCTGCAATATTTGAAAACCGCAAAAGCCCAATCCTCTAGACAACTCCGTTGGGCATTATTCTTTGCCGAGTTTGACTTCATAATTACCCATCGACCTGGTACAAAAAACGGTAAAGCTGATGCCCTTTCTCGGATGGGAGTGGAAGAACACTTGATCAACCCTAAACCTGTACCAATCATTCCCGAACAAAGAATTCTGGGTGTAATCGCCACAAAATCCATAGAGGAAGTTAAGGATAAAGCCAGGCAACTTGTAACTCCAGCAGACATACAGAATTGGCATCTGCAGGGAAAGGACTTTGCAGTAAAGGACAACTTATTGTATTTCCAAGAACGATTATACCTACCCAGCACAGATTTACAGAAAAAAGTAATCTCTTGTTATCACGATTCTTTAATGGAAGGACATCCCGGTATGGCCAAGACCTCAGAAAAGATCAAGCGCTACTTCTGGTGGCCGTCTTGGAAAAAAGATATCAGAGACTTTATAATGTCCTGTGGAGTATGCGCCCAAAACAAGAGTCAAAAGGAAAGACCAGCAGGCTTCTTACGCCCTATTGACATCCCACCTCGCCCTTGGCATACGCTTTCTATGGACTTCATCACCGATCTACCTCCATGCTCCGGATACAATACGATTTTAGTAATCGTGGACTTATTCTCCAAGATGGCGCATTTCATTCCGCTCAAAGGCTTGCCAACAGCAGCAACTCTGACCCGAGAATTTCTCGAAAACATCGTCCGACTGCACGGTTTTCCTTCGGTTCTAATTTCGGATCGAGGTAGTCAATTTATTTCTCATTTTTGGCGAAGTTGCTGTCGGTCGGCTCAAATTGATGTGAGACTATCGACCAGTCACCACCCTCAGACCGACGGACAAACCGAGAGGACCAATCAAACTCTGGAACAGTATTTACGCTGCATGCTGCAACAAACTGAAAAAACTTGGAAAGACATCCTTTGGATAGCCGAATATGCCTACAATAACTCTGTCCATTCGGGAACTGGGAAAACCCCGTTTTTTCTTTTGTACGGCAGTCACCCTCGAACCTCGGAGTTGGATCCCCTCCAAGATCTTGAAACACCAGCAGTAGACTACCTGCATTCTACAATCACCCAAGCCTTTAAGGAAGCTGTTTCTCACCTTCAAAGGGCTAAAGAACAATACAAGAAAGGAGCAGATCAACATCGGAAGGAAGCCCCTCAATATCAAGTAGGGGATCAAGTCTGGTTATCCACCAAATATCTACCTCTAAAAGGGCCACGCACATTCAACCCAAGATACCTTGGTCCCTATTCCATCACTACCATAGTAAACCCAGTAGCGGTCAAGTTGGACTTGCCCCCGCACATGAAGATACATCCGGTCTTCCACATCTCTCTATTAAAACCCGTGCAACCTCAAACCCGACTAACCAAATCTCCAAAACCTATCCTAGTTGATGGAGAACTCGAGTTTGAAGTCAAAAGCATTCTGGACTCCAAGATCTCCAAATCTAAACTATTCTACCTAATTGACTGGAAAGGCTACGGCCCCCAAGAGAGATCCTGGGAACCTGCTGAATATGTCCACGCTCCTCGCCTAATCAAAAGATTTCACCGAACATTTCCTGACAAGCCAAAACCCCCGGAGAAGCCCGGTTTGGGAGGGGCCTTGAGGGGGGGTACTGTCATGATCTCTGCTTCCAAAAGGTCAGGGTTTTCCCAACTCCCTTGGAAGCAGATCCATAACCCAGGTTCCGAGTGCCAACCAGTCCCTATTGGGACCTTTTGGACCCAGTCCTGGCGCCAGTGGCACCAGGCTCATAAATATGCCCAGTCCCAGCGCTGGAAGCGCCGGGCTCATAATGCTTGGGTGGACTTACCTGCAGCAGACCATGCTGCTTACTTGCCTGCCAGTTGAGTCTCTGATCCTCTTCTGTTTGGAACTACTTTTCCTGTTGGGTGGGGCAGGAGCCACTCCCTAGATTCAGAACATTGGAACTCTTCTGGAAAGCAGGAACTCTTTTTTTACCTAGGCGTGGCTGTGGAAGGAGACACCTAAGCACTACAGGAGGCTATTTAAACCACACCCGATGGATGAATCTTGCTTTGCGTTATTCTGCACCCTCTGCAGCAGAACGCTCATCGTGTCTTCTGCATCTGATCCTGGGCCTAAGGAAAAAGGCTTACCATTCTGAATCCAGTCTTCAGCAACACCTATAAAGACAAGAAAGAACAGGTTAGCATTACAGTCTTCAGTGACAGCTCTTCACTTACCTGGTCCATCGGCTGTCACCAACGCCTCGCGCTGCATTCCGGCATCTGAAAGACAAAGGCTTTAGCTTACCAACTCTTCGCACGCTCCGGAGGCCTTCGGCGCTGCATCCCGCATCTGAAAGACAAAACAAGGTGCGTTTAAAGACATTGGGGAACTTTAATACTCACGTGCCATTACCCCTTTCCACATCTAACCCAGTGGGTATTCCGGCACCCTGCAGCCGCCCTGAACTTGTACCTGCAAAATAAAAAGACAGTTAGAGCGCATCGTGAAGCAGGCAACAAGCGCTTACTTACGTGCTTCCAGGCGCTTCTATTCATCACACGGGCTCCATCTTCAACTCACTTCAGCCCGCCATCCGCCATCGCCGGAACCCTGCAAAACAAGAGACATCATTACTAAAGACTTTAAAGACATTAGAATTACTCGAAACTTACCGTTCGTGCAGTAAACGGCGGACAGCAGTCCTCTGAAGTCAAGAGGCCTGCTCCCCTTATCCAGTGAAGAAACTGGTTACAGCACCCTGCCTCGAGGCAGATGGAGAGCACGGCGTTCACTTACCTAAGGTGAGAGCGTTAACCTTTGGGGTTCTACAGGAGAAGAGAAAGGGAAGAAGAGAGAGACATTCAATAACCCAGTTCATTAATCCCACATTTTCTATCTGCAGACATCTTACCCTTCGAGCCAGACATACAGTGCACAGAGGTCCAGCCCAAATAGCCAGCCGTGTGTTACACATCACCTTTGAAGATACGGTATACGCCCAGTCAAGACCGGCGCCTCTACGGGAATCAGGTGAGCGTTACACCGCCTCCCAACCCTCCCTCCACCCATGATTGGCTGTTTGCCTCCTGAGTGGCTCATAGAGAAGCTACACCATGGGACAACGCCACTTCCATCCGGTGCCCCCAGGTGAGCTTTGAAGGGTCCCTGACACCCGTGGGCTTCAATAATAACTTTGGCCGCGTTCATGTCCCCCCCCCCAGGCCCTGTGTGCTATCTCGCTTCCACAGCTCTTTTCCTTCTCTTCCCCTCCCTCTGTCCACCCCCCAACCCTCTATCCACCCGTGATTGGCTGTTTGCTTTATAAGTGCCTCGTAGACCAGCTACACTGTGGGACAACGCCACTTCCATCCGGTGTCCCCAGGTGAGATTTGCAGGGTCCTTGACCACCGTGGGCCTCAATAATAACTTTGGCCGCATTCATGTTTGACCCCAGGTCCCGCGTGCTATCTCGCTTCCACGGCCCCTTTCCTTTCTCTTCCCCTCCCTCCACCCGTGATTGGCTGTTTGCCTCCTGAGTGCCTCGTAGAGCAGCTACACCCTGGGACAATGCCACTTCCATCTGGCATCCCCAGGTGAGCTTCGCAGGGTGCTTGAATCCCGTGGGCCTCAATAATAACTTTGGCCGCGTTCATGTTTGCCCCCAGGCCATGCGTGCTATCTCACTTCTACAGCTGTTTTCCTTCTCTTCACCTCCCTCTGCCCACCTCCCAACCCTCCTTCCACCCGTGATTGGCTCATAGAGCAGTTAAACCATGGGACAATGCCACTTTCATCCGGTGTCCCCAGGTGAGCTTTGCAGGGTCCTTGACCCTGTGGTCCTCAATAACTTTGACCGAGTTCATGTTTGCCCCCAGGCCACACGTGCTATCTCACTTCCAGGGCTCCTTTCCTTCTCTTCGCCTCCCTCCGTCTGCCTCCCAACACTCCCTCCACTCGTGTTTGGCTGGTTGCCTCCTAAGTGTCTCGTAGAGCAGCTACACCTTGGGACAATGCCACTTCCATCCGGGCATTCCCAGATGAGCTTTGCAGGGTCCCTGACCCCTTTGAGCCTCAATAATAACTTTGGCTTCATTCATGTTCGTCACAAGGCCCCGCGTGCTATCGTGCTTCCACGGCTCCTTTCCTTCTCTTCCCCTCCCTCCTCCCACCTCCCACCTCCCAACCCTCCCTCCACCCGTGATTTGTTGTTTGCCTCGTAGAGCAGCTACACCGTGGGACAGCGCCACTTCTATCCGGCATCCCCAGGTGAGTTTTGCAGGGTCCTTGACCTCCGTGGGCCTCTATAATAAATGTGGCTGCCTTCATGTTTGCCCCCAGGTCTCAAGTACTATCTCGTTTCCATGCCCCTTTCCTTTCTCTTCCCCTCCCTCTGCCCGCCTCCCAACCCTCCCTCCGCCAGCCTCCGTACCCTCCCTCCACCCGTGATTGGCTGTTTGCCTCCTGAGTGCCTCGTAGAGCAGCTACACTGTGGACAACACCACTTCCATCCGACATCCCCAGGTGAGCTTTGCAGGGTCCTTGACCCCTGTGCGCCTCAATAATAACTTTGGCCGTGTTCATGTTTGCCCCAGGCCCTGCGTGCTATCTCGCTTTACAGCCCCTTTCCTTTCTCTTCCACCTCCCTCCGCCCGCCTCCCAACTCTCCCTCCACCCGTGATTGGCTGTTCACCTCCTGAGTGCTCCTACACCTGTGATTGGTTAGTTCTCTGGCTGTGGGATGTATTAACCCACTTATGCTCTGCCCTACGGCATCACTGTGTCTTGGTGGTGCCAGAATCATCAAAATGGCCACAAAACCCCAATGCGTGCCAAAACCTATGGAAATCACGCTTTACAACACAAAAAGATGGCTGCCAAATCTACCATGCATGTTGTCAGTGGTGAAACAGAGAGCAGACTCCTAAAACTTGTAATTGGGCTGCCCAACAAGTAAAAATGGAGACTGCATGAAAAGCAATGCTTTATTGGAAGAAATCCGAAATCTTGCATTTAAATCTTTTCTTGGTTGCTGAAAATACAGAATGCCGGTCCAAAACACCATCAAACATCCAATATTCTTGCTGGGTGTCACAATTCACTGAGTTCAAGAAATCCTTGTGAAATTGCAGTATCCTGAAAAGCTGAATTTGTCATAAAAACATCCATAGCCAGAGTGCCTGTTTGTGGGATCTGTCAAAATCTGGGCACAGTACTCTCAGCTGCCTGAATGACTGTTTTCAAAAGCCTGCATTAAAACTGTAAACTTGTACCATGGAAATCTAATGTCTGAAATCTAAGTGACCTGTTAACAATAGTAACCTAGGTTGTAACCATTTAAATCCCATGGTTTAGAAGCTGGAATAAGTGTTCTAACTGCTTGTTTGAAAATTGCAAGTTTATTTTAAACAAAGAAAAATAACATTTAAATTAAGCCTGAGTCCAAGCCAAAACCAGTAGAACAACTTCCCCCACAGGGCCCAGGCACCTCCCTTCTGCTCTCTGCAAGGATCTCACACCCATGCGATGATTAAGGGGTGGGAGGAGAACTTGGGCTGCTGTGGGAAGAGGACAATGGACTTCCTCCAAGTCAAGAAGATGCTAATCAGGAAGGATCGTAAATGGCCTCTGCCAGAAGGAAGGGGGCGGAGATTGCTTCTGAGCTGCAAGAAGGAGAAGGAGGCGGGGACAGACAACCTTTTGTTGATTCGCAGGGACAAAAAGGATATTTCTAAAAAGACTGATAATTTACTGTGTACAATTATGAAAAATATGTAAACCCCGGACTTCTGAACCTAATTTTTGGCTGCACATTTTAAGAGGAGCCAGAACTCTGTGCTATGTTCTGGGAAGTAGCTGTGAAAATTATGGTTTTGCAGCAAATGTATTTATATTAAAAGCATGAAACTTCACACGCTTATGCCCATATGCAATGCACACCGTTATACACATTTTTGGATAAACTAGATATTGTGTTCTGGCCCAAAAGGGCAGAATTCTGTCGAAAGCCGACACAAGATCCTACAACGACAGGGATTGGAAGGGTGTCTGCTTCACAAAATATGTGATCTATGTACGTTATTGTTATAAAGATTGCACACATGTAAATATGTATTATACTAAAAGTAGATTTCATGTTCAAAGGGACAAGGGGAGGATTCTCTGACTCATAAACCCACATCATCATGGTGACACCCTGTTTTCTCCTCCAATCAAGGGAGAGAGGAGCCTTTAGCCAATAGCCTACCTAGGGGGCGTGCTTAGGAAAATCCAGCACACACACCACTTTACCATATGCATAAATAGAGAAAGCTGAGGACTTAGAAAACACACACAGATTCACCCGCTAACCGACTACTGGCGGAGCACCCTGCGAGAGGACCAGACATCTTCCTTGCTCCAGACTCCTGAAACTTGGTAAGCAGAAAGGCCCATTCTATAGCTGAACCATTCTCAGCTTGGCCTTAAAATTCTAGAAACCCGAATTTTCCCCAAACTTAAAGGGGAACCAAAGAAACAGACAGGCTGTGCTGTAACTGCTTTCCTGCTAAAGAATTATTACCAGGATCAAAAGACCCAATCCAGTTGTGCCGTGCTGTGCCGTGCTGTGACCAGATAGCGGTGACCAGAGCCATTGCCGACCCAGTCCAGTCTGGTATGCCCAGCAGCCTGTCCCAGTCCTTTGTGCCCAGCAGAATTTCTGACCAGAATCCCTGACCAAAATTCCTGACGGTTCTGTTCAAACATATATAGTGAGTATCCATAGTATAGGACTGTGTCACTAGCATATGTACTATCCTTAGTAATCCTTATCCAGATCCATCCTATCTTATATCCAGAATGGCATTTTTAGAAATATTTTTGAATTGCCTGAACTCTCTATCTTATCCCTACTATCTCCTTCTGTAGTAGTATTGTTAAATATATCTTTGCGCTGATATATTTAATCTGATGAAGGCAAGCTCCTCGGCGGGCAGTCGCCCTGATCCAGAGGCGCCCTGGTCTAGTGGCTGTGCTTCTGTGTGGTATTTGCTTCTTCATAGTCATCCCCTAGTGTAAAGAAATCCTGTTTGTCTTTTGAAACCGCATCCCTGTTTTCTCATTTCTGTGGCTATTTGAAAAAAAAGACCTCCACTGAAACGTCCATAACTTTCTCATTTTTCATGCTAGATACAATTTAAATGTCTGCTTGTAGCTAACCTCCACAGCTTTCCATCGAACCAAAAACCGCATCTCAAATCCATATAGTTTTCCCACAATCGCGATTACCGCGCACGGAAAAGTTTGCCACAAATTTTCGTTTTGGCAAAATACTACATGTGTGAAAACAGTTTTTGATTGCACCCGTCCTTAATTTTCAGTTTGCACATTGCTTATTAGTGTCAAATCATTGCTAGTGTTTGTCTGCAACAATATAAAGCGGCTCCCATTAAAATGTAAACAATTTCAGTAATTTAAGCCACATTGTTTTACCCAATTCATTCTCAAGAGCACTGTAAAACCATTTTGACAGTGTGCCAATCAATTCTGTTTCTCTCTTGTGTTTGCTGGGGGAAATTGGGATTGACATTTGTTTGAATTCTGCATTCCTGAAACCTGTTCTCTCTCCTCCTATATCTTTATATTGCATATTGGGGGGTTTGGGGGGGCACTGGGGGAAAGAGTAACCACCTTGCTATTTGATTTGAACACACACCTACAAAATTATTATTGCTGTGCTGCATTGTTTTGGCTCATTATTACACCCTGTGGTTAAAGCGATTGCTTAGTGTGACATCACCCCATTGGTGATTGTGGTATCCCCATTAAAAATAGTGTGATTATATTGTGAATACATAAATAAATATTTTAACTTTGCAAACCAGCCTGATTCCTGGTTCAGTGTGACCGGGGGTGGGGGGAGGGTTCCAAGAGAGGGGCGTGATATAAGAGGTACATCGTTCAGAATAAAATAACTTTTAGACACAAAATAAATAAGGATTTCAGCTGTGCATTACACGCTAGGCATTGACTTAGGTGAAGTGCCGGATTGAAATCACTTACATGGCCTTAACGGACCCTCTCAGTGCAGCCCTCTGTCCAGCAGCCCCCTGCGGCCAAGGGCCCCAAGGCAAGGACGGCTCCAACACCGGTGGCTCCAGAAAGTGTCTGCAGGTGTCAACAGGGGAAGCGATTGAAGCCAGCTGCCAACCGACAGCGCAAAAAAAAGTAAGTGTGGCATGGGTGGGGAGTAAAGCAATCACTCTACTCCAAAAGCCCTGCCACACTACATTACCTTACCAAAACATAGACCGCCAGGCAAACATCACTTACAACACTCTTACTTAGATAGAATTTTGACCATTAGCCTACGTCTGTCCGAGACAGGATTGTCATTTTTGCCTTGCATCACATCTAGACATATTTGTGCATGCTAGCAAGTTCCACACTTACATAGAATTTTGAGGGTTATTAAGTACCACATTAGATAGAAGTATGAACATTATCCTACGTTGCATCTAGATATAAATGTAAAGGTTGGCATGTGCCACACTTAAATAAAATCATGAACATTGGCCTGCGTCGCATCTAGGCAGTACTTTGAAGCTTAGCAAGTGCCACACTTAGATAATTGTGAATGTTAGCATATGACATACTTAGATGGAATTTTGATTGTTTGTTAGCATGTGCCGTTCTTAGATGGAATTGTGAATCCTACCA
Source organism: Ambystoma mexicanum (assembly GCF_040938575.1). Taxonomy (NCBI): domain Eukaryota; kingdom Metazoa; phylum Chordata; class Amphibia; order Caudata; family Ambystomatidae; genus Ambystoma; species Ambystoma mexicanum. The sequence continues at coordinate 279,701,717 of NC_090940.1, read as the reverse complement.
TGTGCCGCACTTAGATAGAATTCAGAATGTTAGCATATACCACACTTAGATGGAATTTTGATTGTTAGCATGTGCCATACTTAGCTGGAATTGTGAATCCTAGCATGTGCCACACTTAGATAGAATTGTGAACATTAGCCTACGTCACATCTAGATAGTAATGTAAAGGTCAGCATGCGCTACACTTAGTTGAAATTGTGAATGATAGCAGGTGCCACACTTAGATGGAATCGTGAACATTAGCCTAAGTAACATCTAGATAGTAATGTAAAGATCAGCATGCGCTACATTTAGACCAAATTGTGAATGATAGCAGGTGCCACAATTAGATGGAATGTTGAATGTTAGCATATGCTTCACTTAGATAGAACTGTGAATGATAGCATGTGCCACACTTAGATGGAATTTGTGATTGTTAGCATGTGCCACACTTAGATGGAATTTTGATTGTTAGCATGTGCCACACTTAGATGGAATTGTGAATGATAGCATGTGCCACACTTAGTTGGAATCGTGAACATTAGCCTGAGTCACATCTAGACAGGATCATGAAGGTTAGACAGGATTCTGAAGGTTAGCAAGTGCCACACCTGGATGGAATTGTGAATGTCAGCATATGCCACACTTAGATAGGATTGTGAATGTTAGCATGTGTCGCAATGTGGATATATAGTACATCACTTCTAAGCAACGATGCCATTAACCAACCCACTAACATTTTCACCCCTTTGCATACACCTCTCAATCGCTAAACAAACACAACCACAACCCTATAGCACAACAAACCGCACAAACTTCACTACATCACAACAACAAAACAAACCAAAACAGACTCGCACAACAGCACACGACGGCTACCGAACCATAAGCACCCAAGCCCAGCGAACAGTGTTAACTGGGATGAGGCTGCCAACAGCACATCACTGATCTCTTGCACTTTTCCCACTAACTCACACCCTGTTCCCTTTTCAGATCCGCCAGAGCGCCAGAGGACCACTCCTGTGATGATAGTGTGCGGGACAAATATCCTTTAACATTAACATTTGTGAGGATAGCCTAAGTATAGGAAATTGATGTATCATACACTACACAGAGTCAGTGAGTGATGTTGCCTTTACATCTTTAATTGCCAGTGGGCTGGCACAGCTACCTCCCTCAAACCCCTTAAGGCTTCTCTCAACTGTCCACCCCCACATTCAACATTCTAGTACCACTCGCGTACACACAACACAACTCCCTCCCCAAAAAAATAATATAAAAAACTATGAAATTAACAGTCAGAGGTGAGATATAATGACTAGAATTTTCTAATTAGGGATAAACCATGCACATGTCAGATAAGGAGAAACAAAAAATAAACTAGAATAAACAGTTGCCTAAAGAAGAAAAAAAACAATTCTTTATTACATAACATTGGGCCTTACAAGGTTGGTGGTAACCTGCCGGTTGCTACTGGCGGGTTGCTGCCGACCTTGTAACACTGTTCCCATCGCCTGTGCCACCAGGGCATTACAAGTCACGGTGACCCGGGATGTCAAGCGCCGGAAACTCTAAACTCCCCATTCCTGTGAAGTCCCATAGGACTCTACGGGAATGGGGATTGGAAGGCACTGTTGTCAAGGTGCTGGTTCCTCCTTGAAGACAAAGCCAGTAGGGGCCAGGATTCCTGGCAGGTCAGACCTGCCAGCGGATCCCTGGACCCTACCGGCATTGTCATAGTCTGGTGGTCCGGAAATGGTGCAGTACTTTGCTACCCTTATTTCTGGACTGCCAGACTTGTAATGAGGCCCATAGTCTTTAGACCAGTTGGATGGTCTACGAATTCTGATACCTGTACAAAGATCATCGACACCATTACTTCCTCTTACAATGCTTCCATCTTGTAGTCTACCATCACCTCAACTGTTGTTATTCTCTCCCATCACTGCTTCCTCCATATCTTCTTCCATCCACACATCAACCTTCTTATCCTCACAAACACTCAAATCCACTCTTCCACCTCCACTTAATCAAACTACACATGTTCCACACGGTTCCATCTTCAATTCCAACAGACTTGTCGAATACCTCTTTTATCCTTACAGGATTCGAAAACTTAGAACCATCTTTACTGGGAAATACACCTTTCTTTATGCTCACATAGTCAACCAGCTTGAACATCCTCTTGCTAAAATCCATCATGCTCGAGGTACTTTGAAACTTGCCTTCTTTATCTACATTTTCTTTCACATTGACCCATGCAGGATTAAGCATAGAATTAGGCTGCTGCCTCTCATCATCTCAAATGGTAACTTCTCTGAATCCTTACCCACTGAATTTCTCACATACCACAACTTCTCCTCAATCGCTGACTTCACATCCCAATTGTTTCTCATTGCCTGCTCAACTGCCTCTACCACAACCCTATTACATCTCTCCACCCTGCTGTTTGTTAGAGGGTCATAAAGTGCTGAAAAACCTCAATTTAATGCCACCTTTCTGTGCATACCTTTTCATTTCAGTACTCCTAAACTGTACCCCTTTTTCGCTCATGTACCTCTTGGGATAACCCTCTCTTCTAAAATCCTGTTCCAGAAACTTCATTATCTCACTAGTGTCCCCACTCCTGACCCACTTAGCTTCCACCCATCTGGAACAGTGGTCCACCATCGGTATCAGAAACTACTTCTCTTTCCCCAACCTATTGTATGGTCCTACAATGTCAATGCCCAACTCTTCCCACGCTACATCAAGCATTCGGCACCGCACTGCACTCAACCTTCTCAATCTTCCAACTCTTGTCTGCATTCCTGCAAGGCCAACATTGTTTCCCAAATCTCCCTACCATTAAATCCATGACTGGCCACCAATACTTTGCCCTCAAATTACGCTTTGTTATAGTGGAGCCAGCATGACCTTGATGAGCCTTCTCCATCGAGTCCGCCCTCAACTTCTCCGGCGGCAACAACTTGCCACCTCTCACAAGTACACGACCCTCCATGGAACACTCCTCTCTAACTTCCCAGTATGGCTTAACCTTCTCATCCAGTTCACCTTTAGCTGGCCACCCTTTAATTGTAAATTCTTTCAACTTCTTAAACACTTCATCTTCTTTAAGCTCCTCCAACCATTAATCCTTGGAAACCACTTCTTTTACTGCTGTCACTACTTCCTCTTCTTCATCAACAACTTTATCTTTAACCGCCAACCGAGAGGGAAAATCGGCCACCGTATTTCTTATATCTGGTACACACCTCACTGCAAAATCGTATCCCTGTAATCTTACACTCAATCTCGCTAACTTCGGGGTAGCTTTGCATAAACCTTTCACTGTCAAAAATTCCACCAAATGTTTGTGGTCTATACACACAGTAAATCTGCTTCCCCAAATATACTTGCATAAATAATGTATGCCCCACACACAAGCTAACAACTCCCTTTCTATGATTGAATATCTACTTTCCACTCCAGTGACTGCTCTTGCAGCATAACAAATCACTTTTTCATGTTTTTCCACAAGCATGGACAACACTGCTCCCAGTCCTACTCCACTAGCGTCCACTGTGAGTTTGGTCACTCTACTGACCACAAAACCACCTAGCTCTACAACACAACAAATGTTGTCTTTTATGGCCGTGAGATGGGAGTGGGCCTGCTCGAGTACTACCCCCCGATGACTATGAGGAATCCCCAGTTGTGTACAGTGAAGAACATCCTTCCCCAAGTCTCACTGATAAAGTAACCCCTTTTTCTGGAAAAAAAGGATTGGCTTGGCTATGTCCTTGTTCTTCCGAAATTCACCTTCCAAAGGCGACAATTAGGTCAGCATTATTCCTTTGTGAGAAGGCAAGATCGGGTAATAGGGCAATATCTTCGGCCTCTCTCACTTCAGGTTCCTTTCTAACAAGTGTGTGACAGAAAAGTGGGGTAATTCCAGAGTTATGGCTAAGGCATCAATATGATTATAAATCTGTGAGCTGCACAGTTGGGGATAATTGGCTGACCTGGACCCATGAACACCTGAACATAATTAACAAGTGGCTGTGCTAATCCCTTATCCTGGTGATCACAGTGCCATTCCAAAGTTATTATATTAAAGAAATCCTGCAATTCTTGATATGATTGATCCAAAAATTCAGTTGCACTTTATTGATATATGCAGCATAAAACAACAGCCTACACATGTTTCAACCACTCAGGTCTCATCAAGATGTTGCCTTGAATGCCAAAACGAAAAGCATGAAGATGGAACAAAAGAACTTACTGAAACCGAAAGAAAAAAATAGGAGCACATTTCAGGAAAATGTCAAAATGATAACTTGATATTCGGCGGAGTCATATGCTGGTCAAAATCTTCAAGAAGCATTGGCTGTTATTGCTATTAGATTCTGATCTAAATAACTATATCAAAAACTCACTGAGTTTTACTTACACCATAGCCTCCACGCTTGAAACCATATTGAGCTCTTCCATGTTGGATCCAGGTGAAACACAGCAGGGAATGTGGCTACATGCTAACTGGAATGGTTTCTACAAGTGTGGTTATGTTATGTTGTTATGTTAGCAGGTTTTATAAAGCGCTCGTAGGCATCTTGGCGCTAAGCATCAGGACAGATACACAGCACACCGATTTAGAACAGGAGTGTTTTCAGAGAGCGCCTATATTTCAGATGATTTGGATTGCTTCTCAGGGCAAAAGGGAGAGTATTCCATAGCTTTGTGGCTGCCACCGAAAAGGCACATCCTCCCACTCTGAAGAGGCGGACTCTACGAATAGAGATCAAGCAGGCATTAGCTGACTGAAGAGCTCAAGTTGGGCGGTATGGGGAAAATGTATCCCATAAATTGTCTGCGCCTTGGTGATAGAATGCCCAATGGACTAGGCAAAGGGCCTTACATTCCATACGCCTAGCAACCGGCAGCCATGGACAGAGCTGAGATAATGTGGGCACCATACAGAGTGTTGGTGGCCATCCTGGCAGCCAAATTCTGCAGTAGCTGAAGCCGGTGGATTAGCCCTACTGGCTGAGCCAAAGACAAAGAATTACAATAGTCTATGCAGCTCAACAACAGAGAGGCCCCTACCAGGGATCTAAGATGGCATGGCAGAAAGGGGAGCACCTGCCACCAATAAAAAAATTAAAATGGTAATGGCCAGCCCTGCACACTAACCCGACCTGACTGGCCATAGAGAGTTTAGATGATAAAGTGACCCTGAGGTTTTTGACAGTCGACACAGGGAGGGGAAAATCACCCAGTGCCATTGGCCAGAAACAAGGAGACCAGAAAGCAGGACTAGGTGTGTGTGTGTGTGGGGTAGGGGGAGGCACCACCAACACCTCAGTATTTTCCCCATTCAGCTTCAGCACATTTCTGGCCATCCAATACCCCACAGCCCCCAGGCATTGACTCAGGTGCAACAAGACCTCCACCTGGTTCAGGTGTAATTGAGTCAAGGTCTGGGTGTCGTCAGTGTAAGTGTAGCACCTGAAGCCCATGGAGCCGATGAGGCAGATCAAGGGCTGGATGTACATATTAAAAAGTGAAGGGGACAAGGAACACCACAAGGTTGTGAACACAGAGCAGACATGAAAGAAGACAAAGAAAGAGATGCATGGTTCATGCAATATGTGCCAATACACACATGTGTACAAATCTGTGGAATTATGTACTGGGGTAGTGTTTGAGATCAATGAGTTCATAAACCGTTGCATCAAATATTACGTGTATTTGAAACGTTTTGTGTAGGCAATTCAGTATATATTGGAAGCACTATTTTTAAACTTTGTACCTGGATCAGGGAGCATATTAATTAAATTGGCAGTCAAGACCCCAGACTACCATTTTCTCAACATTGGCAAGAAAAACACCAGTTGGACATGAAGAATGATATAAGATGTGTGGGTCTGAAGACTGTCAGGTGTGTTCCAAGGGGCAGTGACATGGAACGACTTTTGCAGCAAACTGAAGCTCAAATGATTTACAGATATCAGACTGTTCCATTTGATTTGAACATAGAGCATGAGAGGAGAATTTTTCTTTGAACTGCCAATATATTTTCACTGATTATAGAGTTGGATCATGCATCATTGGGTTCAACACTGCTGGTTTGGCCTGATGGACTTCCAAATTCTAAGCACAGTGATCTATTGGTGTTAATAAAATGCAGGTCATATGACAGCGGTCCAGCTTTTAGAATGAAGGGTTCACTGCATCATATGATATGGAACCTGGAAGGGTAATGAGCATGGCAACATGTATACTCTGTTATTTTGAATATTTTGTGAGTGCTCTCCCCTCAAGATGCAAGTCCTGTATAGTATGAGAAACTTGAGGATCTCACTCTTACTCCCCTGGGATCCTCTACGCAGATGGCCAGGGAAAGGCCATTGCTTTTAGATCCTGACGCTGGGGTTGGACAAGTGAGGTAGGATCACCTGGGTGGAGCTTCCTTGTGGATTGAGAGTGGGATACCTATAGGCGAGACATGCTATTCCTGTTATCCTAATGCCAACCAATCTAGCCCTCCCCCGACCTTTATGGGTAATTGTATGTCAACTCCACTTTTTCTCCTCTTGGGACACACTCTCCCCATTCTGGTACTGAGATGAGGAAGAAGCAAGTAAGAGTAACAAACAACCTTCACTTTCACCACTTAGGTACTGAGATGAAGAAGATGCATAAAAGGTATGAAGGTCAGGCATGGCCTCTTAATCAGAGTCCAGCAAAATTGACTGATGGAATACACTTGCAGTCCATTGAAGGACCACGGGTGTATAAAAGCCCAAGGCATGCAGGAGTAAGAGAGAAAAACCTGGGAAACTTGGATGGAGATTATTGTGAAACCCAGGGAATCCAGAAGCAGCCATAGTGGAACCCAAGATGATACATCGTCAGATGTCCACAAACTAAGGGAACCCTCCCGCACCAAGTGGGAGCAAAAGTAGTTGTGGTGAGGCACAAACGCAAGTAATGCTGCACCCGGCCTCACAGAGTTACCAAATACGCTGAAGCCAACCAAACTTCTGTCCCTACATGAGCAGGGCTCGCCGAAGCAGCAGCAGTGGCCAAAGAGGACCGCCGGAGGAAGACACTTGCAATCAGTGAGTGCTGGGAAAATTACCCAAATACCGGGGTACTCCGGGCGGGCTACACAGGTTGCAAACAATGCAGAGAGAACAAATACTGGCATCAGTGGCGTAACACAAAATGTGGGGCCCCCCTGTGAGCCATGCTGAGGGCCCCGCCCCAAATCGGCAACAAATCACTGGCCGCGCTTCACTCTGGGCTGGCATAGATTATCATGCTTGCGCAATACGCGCAAACGTGCTGCTGAAAGGATATGCTGCACACTGCACTAGGAGAAAGATTTAAATATGTGTTTTAATGCGATATACAGCACACTTTCTGAGAAAAATTGGCTAAAAAGCCAGAGTGTTTGCAATTGTTTTGTAGGGTAACACCAAGCCAATAGATGCAAGTCACCAACAGTGCACAGGAACATTAATGCTTTGCTATTAAAAATGCCATGCCACAATGAAAACATGTCCAACTGGCTGCACAATGTAGACCAGTGTAGACATGTAATAAACTTTTTACAACCAATTACACTCATCAAGAAGAGAACACACATTCAAGCCCATGGCCTCTAACAACACGGCCAAACTCTTTAAAATCTGAGAGGAACTGGTCAATCCTGTCAGTCTTTACCTCTCCTGTTCCCTCCGAGGCCCTCTATATGGCTCTGTCATCTCACTTCCCCGCTTAAACTCAGGACATCCTGTCCTCCATCTCCTCTTCCTCTCCCTCTCCCTCTTCCTCTCTCAGACCCCCTTAGGCCATCTCTATCCCTCTTCCTCCTTTCTCCTCTTTCTCTCTGACAACACCTGACAAGGTTTCTAGACAAGTCTGATCTATGAAAGTCGACATATAAGAACAGTTGTGCCACTAAATACAGCTACCCGCCTACACACGTGCTAGGTGTGACTAGTTGCACCAAGTGTTAACAAATCATGTTGGTCTATAAATCCAAACAGGAAAAAGGGATAGAGATAAACATGTTTTAATCAATACATGAGAAAACTCAACATGTTAAAAAACAATGCATTTCGTTTACACAAAACATAAAAACATGGTTTGAAAATCAGCGTGTATCCTAACCAGAAAGACAACAACTGCAAACATAATTATTAAACAGTGTTGTGAGGTTAGTACAAGTGTGGTAATGACAATTCATATATCCTCAATGGTTGTTATTATTTTTCCTTGACTCTGTCGACACAGAGGAATGTGTTTCTGGGTTCCAGCGGATGTTGTTAGAAAGAAAGAACTCTCTAGCTGGCGTTAGATTGCTATGAGACGTGTGCTGGACCCGTCTTCAGGACAATACTTTGTAAGGCCACTGGGTAAATTTCAGGGACACAATGATAATGCTAAAAACCAAAAACACAAAAAAACGTGTTAGTGGTACCTTAAAAACTAGTTGAAAATCTCTATGGGTGTACACGTGCAACTATTAGCACTAACCTTTCAATTGCTTTGTAGCTGTGTGTGGCATCGGATTTGGTGACCATGTAGACCGAATTTGATAGTAGTGACTGTGGGAACTCACAGTTAGAGTGACTGAAATGGAAAAATGAATTTTAGCTGTTTGTTTAAACAACATTTATTTGTGTTTTAATTATTGCATTATGTGCAAAAAAACTGCACAAACCCTAAGTGAGCAGCTTAGGCTATTGAATATTAATTTTTCGTTGACTATCCGTTTGTTTTAGTGATAGTCCTATGATTGAAAAATATATAAAAAATATAAACAGGCCTACATATTGACATGCAGAATTTGACAATCATGCTGGTAACAGTTATTACCTTCATGCACAGGCCAAGGTGTGCCTGTTCGTTGGTTTCGGTCGACGCAGTGTTGGCCGAAGTGGTGCGGCTAATACAGAGTGCGCCGTGTGGCTATTTCTTTAAAACGAAAAAGAAAAGCCGGTAAGTGCCTTAAAGCACTAGTGTGAGGTCTGGTAAAAGTGTGAATGTTCTGTCCTCTTACCTATTCGGACATCAGAATGAAGTGTCGAAGGATTGCAGGCTGTCACAGTACCGAGTGCTTAGTGAAACACTGAATGATACAGATTGGGTGAAGCCATATTTGAATGCTTGAGAGCTAGACCGTGGTTGTGCTACCAGAATGGATTATATCGGACGCCATCTTGGATGAACAAGAGGCGGATATTGACAGAACTAAAGTAGTCATATACCTGGATCCCTCTATGAGGGTGGACTACAGAGTTTATTTTTAGCAGACCAGGCAATATGGTAAATGTTGAAATGGTCACACTGACACAAAATAGATGGTTATCTGTGTGGATGGCGCCTGTGTCCAAACAAAAGGGGTGAATCATTTGTGAAGGAATAGACTCCATTCTATCCCGATGTTTAAGCCAGCTTGGACAGTGTTCAATTGGTAAATCCATTTTTGCTCAAGCTGTCTTAATTTTCGGTCTCTATCTCCCCCGCGGGGATGTGGTGGTACTGTTTGAAGTATGACCCACTGGATGTCTTTGACAGTATGTTTGGTTTTGACAAAATGAGCCACTAGTGGTTTTTCAGGCACTGCATCAATTTAAATGGTTTCACTTGGTATCTCAAGAAGTTCACGAATTGTAACACACAGTGGGCCATTTATGCCATCACGTGCCCTTGTGGGCTTATATACATTGGCAAAACTAAGAGACCTATAAAACAAAGGATCTGCGAACATCGTTCATGTGTAAAAAACGCAGTGCCTGAAAAACCACTAGTGGCTCATTTTGTCAAAGCCAAACATACTGTCAAAGACATCCAGTGGGTCATACTTCAAACAGTACGACCACATCCCCGCGGGGGAGATAGAGACCGAAAATTAAGACAGCTTGAGCAAAAATGGATTTACCAATTGAACACTGTCCAAGCTGGCTTAAACATTGGGATAGAATGGAGTCTATTCCTTCACAAATGATTCACCCCTTTTGTTTGGACACAGGCGCCATCCACACAGATAACCATCTATTTTGTGTCAGTGTGACCATTTCAACATTTACCATATCGCCTGGTCTGCTGAAAATCAACTCTGTAGTCCACCCTCATAGAGGGATCCAGGTATATGACTACTTTAGTTCTGTCAATATCCGCCTCTTGTTCATTTAAGATAGCGTCCGATATAATCCATTCTTTTAGCACGACCACGGTCTAGCTCTCAAGCATTCAAATATGGCTTCACCCAATCTGTATCCTTCAGTGTTTCACTAAGCACTCGGTACTGTGACAGCCTGCAATCCTTCAACACTTCATTCTGGTGTCCGAATAGGTAAGAGGACAGAACATTCACACTTTTACCAGACCTCACACTAGCGCTTTAAGGCACTTCCCGGCTTTTCTTTTTCATTTTAAAGAAATAGCCACATGACGCACTCTGTATTAGCCGCACCACTTCGGCCAACACTGCGTCGACCGACACCAACGAACAGGCACACCTTGGCCTGTGCATGAAGGTAATAACTGTTACCAGCATGATTGTCAAATTCTGCACGTCAATATGTAGGCCTGTTTATATTTTTTATATATTTTTCAATCATAGGACTATCACTAAAACAAACGGATAGTCAACGAAAAATTCATATTCAATAGCCTAAGCTGCTCACTTAGGGTTTGTGCAGTTTTTTGCACATAATGCAATAATTAAAACACAAATAAATGTTGTTTAAACAAAAAGCTAAAATTCATTTTTCCATTTCAGTCACTCTAACTGTGAGTTCCCACAGTCACTACTATCAAATTCGGTCTATATGGTCACCAAATCCGATGCCACACACAGCTACAAAGCAATTGAAAGGTTAGTGCTAATAGTTGCACGTGTACACCCATAGAGATTTTCAACTAGTTTTTAAGGTACCACTAACACGTTTTTTTGTGTTTTTGGTTTTTAGCATTATCATTGTGTCCCTGAAATTTACCCAGTGGCCTTACAAATTATTGTCCTGAAGACGGGTCCAGCACACGTCTCATAGCAATCTAACGTCAGCTAGAGAGTTCTTTCTTTCTAACAACATCCGCTGGAACCCAGAAACACATTCCTCTGTGTCGACAGAGTCAAGGAAAAATAATAACAACCATTGAGGATATATGAATTGTCATTACCACACTTGTACTAACCTCACAACACTGTTTAAAAATTATGTTTGCAGTTGTTGTCTTTCTGGTTAGGATACACGCTGATTTTCAAACCATGTTTTTATGTTTTGTGTAAACGAAATGCATTGTTTTTTAACATGTTGAGTTTTCTCATGTATTGATTAAAATATGTTTATCTCTATCCCTTTTTCCTGTTTGGATTTATAGACCAACATGATTTGTTAACACTTGGTGCAACTAGTCACACCTAGCACGTGTGTAGGGGGGTCGCTGTATTTAGTGGCACAACTGTTCTTATATGTCTGCATTTTGTCCTCACCCACGTAGCCCCCTAAAAAGAGGACTTTTCTAGCTCGAAACGCTTGATTTCCTGATCTATGAAAGTGTCATCCAAACAGGTGCTCCCGTGCTCCTCCAGAACCATCAAGGACCATATTGACACCCTCACTCCTGCCTTGGCTGATTTCTGTAATCACTCTTTCGCCACTGAAACGTTCCCCTCTCCCCTTAAGCACTCCCTTATGCAGCCACTCCTCAAGAAGCTGTCTGCTGATCCTGCTTGCCCGGCAAACTATTGCCCAATCTCGATCACCCATTTCCTGGGCAAACTGTTGGAAAAGCTGGCCATCTCCCAGCTTACTCTCCACACGGAATCTGTTGGTTGTCTCCATGACCTTCAGTCTGGCTACAGAGCTGCCAGAGTCACCGAGACTGCTCTCCTGAACACCTGTGAAGATCTGCTCTCTAACCTTGATTCCAGCATTCCTTCTGTCCTCATCCTCCTTGATCTTTCCTCTGCTTTCGACACGGTCAACCACGTCATCCTGATCAATCCTGATCAATCGACTCCATGAGAACCTGGGCATCACGGATCAGTCCCTTGAGTGGCTGACCTCCTTCTCTTGGACAGCCCCTCCCAGGTCCAATTTGGTCCGTTTCTCTCCGCTCCATCCTCTCACCCTGGTTTTTTAACCTCTACCTGGCCCCTTTGGCCCACCTGATCTCTACCTTCTCCTCTAACTTTCAGTGTTATGCCTATGACACTCCGCTTTCCTTCAGACTCCCCTCAGACTCCTCTCCTTTCTCGCTCATTTCCCACTGTCTATCCGCGATTCAGGATTGTTGTGCCTCCAACAATCTCTGCCTTAATGTCAGTAAGATTGAGATCCTTCTGATTCGGACTCCTGCACCTGCTTTCCCTCCCTCACTCTGGCTGCCCGCTTTGGGCCCTTTTCCTTCGCATTCCTGTGAGGCAAACAACCTTGGTGTCATCTTTGACTCCACTCTCTCTTTCTCTCCTCACATCTCGGATGGCCCCATGAAGTCCCACTACCAGCTGCTCCTCCTCAAAGGGACTCTTCCCGTTCTCACTTTCCCCCAGAAGCTCACTGTCGCCAGAGCCCTGGTTCTCTCTAGGCTGGACTACAGCAACATCCACTTTCTCAATCTGCCTTCCTCTACTGTCCACCCTCTGCAACTAATCCAGAACAGAACTGCAAGACTTAACCTTGGCCCCAATCCCAGGGATCGTATCTATCCAGCCCTGAAATCTCTCCACTGGCTCCCACTTGCTGCAAGGATCAAGTTCAAGGCCCTTTGCATTGTCCACAAGGCTTTCTGGGCCTGGGGCCTGCACTACATCCAACGTTCTTTTCCAAAATATCTTCCTTCTAGAGCCCTTCGCTCAGCTACCTACAACTCTCTAAGGTTTAGACGCTTCTCCAGGCAGACAGTGGGGGGTAGATCTCTCTCCTCTGCAGGTGCCTCCCTCTGCAATAGCCTCAGTGCCCCTCTCAAATTTGAGCCGGACCACCTGCAGGGCCGGAAGCAGCTCAAAACGTTCCTCTTCTCCTCTGCTTTCTCTCTCTCTCTCCCCTGCTGGTCTACCTGACCTACCTGTCTGCTGTATTGGCTGGTTGCTTGGCTACCCTCAGAGTCTAACTGAGTCCAGACTCTTTCTTGATCAGTCGCCCTTGCACTGCCTCTGGGCCTACCATGCATTTAAGGGCTGTAACTGTAACCCTACAGTCCCTTGTTCTCCTTGCACTACCCAGAGCCCCGCTGCCCTGGCTGCACTTACTCAGATCATTGCTGCCCTGTCCCTTGCACTTCCTCCCTCCCTTTCCCTTGCACTTCTCGTTCTCGCACTTGCACAATCTAAATGACACAAGGCCTTGTAAGATTGTTTGTCTTGTCCTCCCTCTATCTTCCCTGACATGTCTTGTCGCGCCTAGAAACACTTGGGTACAGGTGCGTTATACATGACTTATATCATATCATTTGATCACAGATGGCCAGAAAAATATACAATGCTGCAGTAAGAAATGGCTAGACTGGCAGCACACAAATGGCAGTCTAGCCAGGAAATTCACTTAGCAGGACTGCTTTATCAGAAATGCCCAGTTAAAAAAAAGTCATACCAAACTGAGGAATGACTAGACTGGCTGCAACAAAATGCCTCTCTAGCCACTAATACCACACATCATGTCTGCTTAGCCTGGACAGGGACAGCCATTATGATTTGTTGCACAATCCTGCCCCCCCCACACATCCCCTCTCCCTCCCAACCCTACCACAACCTCCAAAATCAGCTCTTGGGCCCAGATTTACCTTCACGTCCCTCTTCCTTGTCCCAGAGCTTACTTACTAGGAGTAATGAAGATTACAGGTAGCTAAGTCAGGCATTACCTCCATGTACCTCTACCTCATCCAAGTACTTGTGTATGAGGCAGATTGCCTTATACACAAGTGCCGTCTCATACACCCTGGGACGAGGAAGAATAGGGCTAGGAGTAATGAGTAATCAAGTCATTAAACACAAGTATTGATGCAACACCGTTGACTGGGATTCAGCACTCCTCCCTCCCTGAAATTTTGGCTATGTTGACTCGACCTGACTGACCTTCAGAGCAGTTGCCAGACAGAACAGGACACTGATGTTAAATGGCACCTGGGTTTCGCTGTTAACAAGAGCCCAGCAATTACTAACATAAAGCATTTCACTGTTAATACCTGCATTCAAATGCCACATTTTTTAGGCAATTGAAATCATGATGTGGGTTTAATATTTGCATGCCAGGGGAGTGATTGGAAGGGTAGAGGGGGAACAGGAGACCACTCATTCTCACAGCAGTCCATAAGTGGGTGCTTTCAACCTTAAAGGAGAGAGCTAACTGCTTGTAACATTGAAGCTGCATTAGAATAGTCTCCTTAAAATGCATAAAGAAATTAGATGCCCCCAAACAAATAAGTTTGCCCCTCCCCCACCGCAAATGACGTTAGTGCCCCTCCCAACATTTGAAGGGTTAGCCCCTGAAATAAAGGTTTTGTTGCACCCCTGAACGCAAGCACACACACCATTCACCATATACACACCCCCCCCCCCTTTCCCCATACAGGCACCCTCAGGCAGCCACCCGTACATTAAAGTGTGCACCCTTTCACCATACACTCACACATGCTCATGTCATGGGGTTGAGGGGAGCCCTAATACTTCAAAAAGAAATTGGGCCTCATTACAACTATGCCGGTCCGGAAACAACAGTGGCAGTACGTTTACCGGAACTGTTGTTTCCAGACCGGTATAATACAACTCTGCGGGCGGATGCCGTCCCGCCCGGCCGTTCAGACCTGCCGGGCAGAACGGCACCCACCCGCAGAGTTTTCACAGAAGCACCGGCACCGTTATTAACGGTGCCGGTGCTTCTGTTGTCCCCATTCCCATAGAGTCCGTTGGAAATGGGGACTTCCCATTTGCCGGTGCCTGTCTTCCCGGACCGCCAGGGTTGTAATCCCCCGGTGTTACCGGGAAGTCGGGCACCAGTAAATTATTACGGGTCCAGCAACAACTTTCATAAAGAAATGATTTCCGTTAAGGAGCGAACCATAACGGAAATAATTTCTTTGTGAAGGCTGAGTGACATCAAAAATAAACTATTTCTTTTTTAAGTCATAGGGCTTCCCCCACCCCATGACATGGAGGCCTCCAGGCTAGGGTCTTCCATGCGATGGGAAGGGCTGTGCCCTCAGACTTCCAAAAGAACGTTTCATTTTGTAGTCTCTCTGCCTTCATAAAGAAATAATTTCTGTAACAGAAATCATTTCTTTATGAATGCAGCGTAAATGCAAAAAGAAAAAAAATATTTTTCTTTTTTTTCCTCTCCAGGCAGGCCCCCTTCCAAGACATGTGCTGGCGGGGCCCCCGACACCGCAGGGGGTATGGGGGCCCGTGTTACTCCAGTGACTGACATTACAAGTGGAACAGTGCAGTTAAATTAAGTAGCGAAATGCAGCTGCCACAAAAAAGCATAAACTGCTAATATTGAATATCGAATTGAACGAAAAGCATAATTTGCTAATATTGAATACTGAACTGAATGAAAACCCCAACACTGCTAATCTTGAATACTGAATTGAATGAAAGCAGCAAACTGCTAATATTGAATACCAAATTGAATTAAACCAGAAAATCTGCTAATCTTATGTAACGAACTCAATGAAAAAGCAAACCTGCTAATATTAAGCTGATGTTGAATCATGTCCTGAAAGAAAATGAGAAACTAAAAGTGAATGAAGAATTCTAACTGCAGAGTTGAATTCAAGTCTGAGAAACTACTTGTCTTTGAAGCTGCATTTAAGAAACCACTTCTTAATTGAATATTTAAACTATTCAGAGGGAAATCAAGATTCCTGGTTGCGTGACCGTTATATGATTTTGTGGGGATCTCCCTTCATTGATACTCTTCCCTAGTTCTTTTGACATTATTGTGGCTTGGGCACCTGTATCAATCATTGCAAATGCATTACATTTTTCTTCAATAGTCATAGGAGCATAATACCTATCTTCAACCTCTTCTAGTATAGATTAAAAAAAAGTGTGCATTTTTGCTGGTTTCAGGTCTTACTTTCCTTAGCTCCTCTTTACTCTTTGCTAGGCAAATGGGCATATAAAAGGACATTTTACCCTCCTTTTTGCCCACTTCATTTTGTATTTCTTTGTCTATTCTTCTGGGCTCAGAATCCATATTGGAGTGTAGCCACTGACTGCCCCTCTGACTTGGGACCACTAGTGTTCACACCCCAATTTCTCATTGTACTTTTCTCATTGTCTGGGTCCTCGCCATTCATTTCTACACTGCAACCTTTTGACTGCGTATTTTCACAAGTGTCACGTGACAGCCTGTCAACTTCGGGTGCATGACACTTATCTGTGTTTTGCACAGAGCCTGTCATTTCTGTCCCTTGGAATATCTGTGGTTCAAAATACTCCTCAGGTGACTGCCATGCACCCTCCTTTTGAGCTACTGCTTCCTCTGTATGGGTATCAACAGTATTCTGACTATCAATTAAGGATAATCTATATGTTGATCCTAACCCTTCATCTTGTGTTTTATTTTCATGTTGGATGCTCTTCTTAAATCTGCTTCACTGTTCTTTGGGTTTTTCTTGTTCATTTTCACACGTCTTGTTCTTCATTTTCACACACCTGAATAGTCTGGTTCAACTCTAAATTGAACTACACTCCTTTTTTGTGTGTGTTGAAATGCCCTTTCTCACTTTCCTTTGTTTGTTTTCTTATTTTTAAATCAGCAAGAAATTCAGTAATTCACAGGTGATTCATAGGCATCTGTGTTTTCATCAGTGCAAAGGTGATTAGCTAGTCACTTGTTGTCAGAACGCACAAGAGCACTCCTATGACCTTCGGCACCTTCACTTGGCTGTTGCTTTTGGACTGCACATAACTTTCCTATCTGTTCATACACATTTTAACTTGGGCCTCTTAGCATTGAAACCTGTCAATGTCTCTGAATTCCTCCCTTTGTGGCCTGGGACAGTAATGTTTAAGTCACCCTGAATAGGCCTGTTCCGGTACCTCTCAAGATAATTATTTCTGTTTCTGTTACCTCTGAATTCATGTGACATAGAAGGTGGGGACCGCGGAGTGACCATCCCTTGACCATGGTCAACTGTTGGTGGTGATTGGTTATATTGGCGAGGGGCATAATTCATATTTTGTCTTTTATTTAGTAGGAATTGTTCTCTACGCTGGTTTCCATTTTCAATGAATCTATCCACATATCTTGGTCTTTCCTGGTGGCTATATACGATTGTATTAGGGTCAAATCTACTGTGGCCCCCTAGTGTCTGGTATGGGTCATTGCACATTTGATTTTGATTGTTATTTAGGCCTGGCATATCCTGACGAAATCCCACTCTGGGACAATCACCCAAATATCTAGGGCTAATGTAAGAATCCCTATTGCTGGGATCAATGGATTGGAACATAGGATTTTGGGGTGATGTCCTCTGTGGAGGCATGCCCCTTTGACGAGACGTCATGTTGATCCTTGCCTGAGTTTGGGCTTATTCTAGCAGCATCATTACAGATTTTACCTCCAAAATCACTGGTGTGGGTTCTTTAGACTTTGGTTTTGTCTCGTTATTCTTAGGGTTAGGTGAAAGTACTGTCTATATTGTTCCATAGGTATCTGGGGGGCTTTGAATATATCGCAAATGGTTTCTAAATGGTCTTCCATGCAGCAATCGACTCCCTTTTTGAATGGTTTAATTAAGGTCTTGATGGATTTCGTAATTTTTATAGGACTACATGGTGCATTCTGGTGTGTGTCATTTTGTCACTCATTCCTGTTCTCTTGTGGGCAAGAATGCATGTGAACATTTGCAAGTGATTCATACCCCACCATTGGGTTATAACCATGTCTGGCCGCAGGGACAGATGTTGGTACATTGTTTCCTTGGCCGTAGCTGTGATTGAGTTCAGTTCCATTGAATGTAGTGCTGTGTCGCCTTTCCTGAGACTTGAGATTAAATATTTGCTGTTCTAGGTTCTTGCACTGTCTGTGAAGCTGTTCTGCCTCATGAGAGAGATCAGAATTCTCATCCCTGACCTTATTGATGATTGCTTGCAATTCATTGATTTGTATCTGATACTGATTAAGCGCTTTGGCCTTTTTGTCATTTTCTTCCAGTAATTTAAATATCTCCTGTTCCATAGCATGGAATTCTCTATCTTTCTCCTTGGCATCTTCTTTAAGGGCTTGTATTTCCAAAATAACAACATCTTTATCTTGTCTTATTTCATCTAAAATTGCTTTTAAGTGTGTTAATTCTTGCTCATTTAAATAGTTTCTCTCTCTGAGTCAATTGAGCAGCCAGATCGCTGCATTTAGCTTGCAATTCAGTGTCTAGCTCCCTCTGCTTTAATTCTGCTTCCAATTGCTGTACCTGATCACATTCATTGTCCAAGTTGCATTGTGACTGCTAATAACTTGACTGGCATTCCTTTGTAATTCTGTCATTCCATATTGTCACATTTTCTGAGGACCAGACTGCATGGGCATACAGCTTTGCCTCAAGATAATTTGACAATTCAGAAAACTCAGCCTGAATCTGGGACATGGAAGCACTATTGCTAATAGCACTATGATGGGAGTCAAATGAGCACACAGTACTGCACTACCTGAGTGTACAATATTGTTATGCTTTAGAATGTAAGGCCACACCCAGTAACTGTTTTAATGTTTCCCAATGGCCAATGCACCAAATCTGTAAAATATGTTTTGGGATTATATCTATTATTTTGTGGTATTTTATTGTGGTACCTTTGATTTGGTGGTATTTGTGGTAAACCTTTTGGGGTATTTTACAGTGGTGAGACTGATTTCATAATACTGCCTAGTAATGATCTTTACCATGGTCACTAACAACAAACAAATACTGGAATTCATACACTCTGGATAGATGGCTCATGCCCTCCTGTGGAATTTTATGTAGGGTACCAGATTATGCCCTTTTGGCTGAGTTTCAACAAATGTTAAGCATGCAATTGAAATACTGTACATTCATTCAGTCTCTCTAAATAAACAGCTCACTGCGGCTACTTTGCTTTAAGATATTTCTTACTGCACGCCTGCATCTCTCCGTTAGGGAGAATTCTCAATATGTGCTCATTTCCCTTACCTTTTGAGACCCCCAGCAACTTTGTAGGATTTCGAGGATTTGATTTTTTTATGTGGAAAGAGTGTGGGCCTTTTTTTTCCCCACTCTTTCATGTATATTGATGTGTGGTTTACTTTTGTGTTCTTTAGTTATGGAGTTTTAAAACAACTCCAGAGGCATAATATTGTTCTGTTTGTCACACAGCACCTTCAGTGCAGTGGCACAGGGTTCTCTTTCAGACTTTCCAAGGTTTAAATACCTTCTCTGGGACTGACTACTGTATCCCAGAGCATGTAAAGTTAAATTAACTTTACTAGTCTCTTTAAATTTACTGACCCAGCACACACTATCTTCCCATAGAGTGCTGGAGGGGTTGCCTAGCTTCCCCTGAGTCAAAACACTCATGTAACAGTAAAATGTTACCCTTTCCTACTTTAAATGGCTGGTGGCAGTAGTTTAGATCAAACTACCATGATTTTTCCCGACCGCTAACAACGGTAGCTAAAAATCGGGTCAGCCATGTTTTTCAATATGGCTCCCTAGACCTATCTGTAAAAACAGACTCTGGTCATCTTTTTTTGGCATTTCTTTTAGGAAAGGTCCTTCTTGTGTTTGTCTCTGCGCACCAAACCATGTTTGGTCCCTTTGTCCGTTGGCCTTTGGCGGGCTTCAGTGCTGAAGCCCTCCTCTGGCGCCAGGTTGTCTGGGGTGGACAGGATGTGAGGGAGGTGTCCGAAACTCCCTGTGCTTAGTCTCCTAGGAGACCTGAATGCACTCTGGCGTGATTGGCCAGCTGGCTCTCCGGCAAGGACAGCTACCCTGCTGTGTGAGTGACAACCAAGCTGGAATGAATGGGGGAAAACTGTTTAAAAGCAGGTCTCTGGAACTTGGAAAGCAGAGTTGACCACTGGAACGAAAGAACAGAAGACGAGCTAAAGGAAGAGGACTGCTGCAACTCCTGGACGACCGGTGAAGCCCTGCTGCAGGTCCGAATTGCCTGAAACTTGTAAGAGTATATATAGCATTTTACTAAATATGATGGCATTTTATGGTGTGTTATTGTAAATGTAGTGGCATTTATTTTTTGTTGCCTGCAGTAATATGGCACACACATATAGTTATTTTGTGTTGCCAGTATAACATCTGAATATGTTGTTGGTGGCATGCAAGGTATAGAATTCATAACACAGCCAAGCCCAGCTTGAAACTGCAGAGAATAAAGTGCACCAATTTTTTTTCTGTGATGCCTTATATATGAGACCACATTAATCATATAACTGACTAATTTAATTAACGTTTACAAAACACTAATTCTAACTTCTCTAACATTATATTGTAGTCTCATTTGCAAAATGAGGTGAAAATACATATTTTGGTAGCACTGCTATAATTCGTTTTCAAATGCACACTGCCATTTTTTTCTCTCTTTCTGTGTTAGTTTTCAGAAAGCAGAGGGGAGAAGGCGGCAGGAAATAAAATTGAAACAGTTGCTCAGTGAGCAAGAATCCCATTGTTATAAAAGTGAAGGGTGGTGCTGAAAACATGCTTTTAACCTGATTGGAGGAAAGTGTCTGAAGATTCCACGTCAAAATGGAAATGATCCGAGTTTTGCTAATGGCAAAAACTGCGGAGGAGAGTTAGTTTGTTGAGACTGGGCTGTGAAGACAGAAGTCCAAGGTGTCACAGAGCACTGGCTTGAGAGTTTCTCGCTGTGCTTCCCACACACTCAAGATTACAGGAGCCGTTCGTGCTGACTGGGCCTGTCTTTGTGAGGGGAGTGAAACAAGGTCGTGTTGGGGACTTCAAAGAAACACTTTTGGTAAGGAGATAAGTACGAGTAAGGATACCGTTAAAAGCTGCATGAATGGCTGAGCTTTAGAACAGCGTAGAAAGGCAGGGAAGTCACTGCATGTATTTGTTCGCCATGTTCAGAATGGGGAAAAATTAACCATGTTTTAAAAGGCTTGTTTGTTCTGTGTTCTCTCTCTTTTTGTATTTCAGATGATGATGCAATGTATCCATGGTAAGATTTGTTAATATGTGAATAAGGTTCCAAATAATAAGCATTCATGAACACAAATGGTTTAGTGTCATTTTTGCATCTGTGTATTTATGTACATATACAGGGGAGATTCATTTTGTTCAGTAGTGCATTTTTCAATTTACCACTGCAGATGATACAACAATCCAAAAGAAGCTAATAATATTCAGTGATAAAGCAGTTTAGTGCGTGCGCGCGCGTGTGTGTGCGTGCGTGCATGTGTGTGTGTGCGTGCGTGTGTGCGTGCCTGCGTGTGCGTGCGTGCGTGCGTGCGTGCGTGCGTGTGCGTGCGTGCATGCGTGCGTCTGTGTCTTTATTGCATGATTATGGGGGTAATCTGAGATGATATATAGATTACTGGACGTCCATGAGCCAGTAAAACTTTAAGACATAGATCACTGGATGTAAATAAGCCAGAGATACCGGTCACAAACTGTAGGTGGCACTCTGAATAAAATTGTTGTGTTTTCATCACGTGCATAGGCCCAAGGCTCTCTATAGACCAATGGGAGGTACTCTAATAGAAAGGAAGCTTTTGTTTTTATGATGGGGTTATAATATAGGGAAGAAAACTAAATACTAAATACCACAAACAATATATCACTAGTTTCCCCAATATAATATAACAAGGTATGGTCACTAAAATAATATGAGGCCAAACCCAATCTAAATGCAAGGCTAATTTACCACCAAACTACCGCTCATATTTTGACGGTAAGAAAATACTGCCAAACCCCAAATTTACCCCAATAAGACAAAATATCCAACAAACTCCATCGACAGAGAAGCCCTTCAACGTTAACTTCTTCCCTTGAGTTTGGTGGGAACAACCAACTCAAAAGCCACCTGGACACCGTCCTCATCTGGTCGAATTTTCATCAGAGTGCTGTTGAAAACCGGATATCCAGAGGGATGGAAACCAGCTCGTGGACTTTAAGGCACTCACACCTTAAACCGACATCTTGCTAAAGCTTTTGGCCTCATCCCTGGGCAGTGCAAGAACCTCCCGACGTCCTCTTTCTTGTCCCCATGACTGAAGCTCAGGAACAGCATGATCTGCTCGAATTGCCAGGAACAACTGCCTCAGCTACAGCTTTCTTCATTAACAAGGTACTGTGTAAACGCGGTCCGGAAATCTTTTCGGCCATCGAGAAAGTGCGTGAAACTTTCCTCAACTATGAAGGCTTGTCCTTCCCTTAACATTTGTCAAACTTTTCGCCTAGCCAAATTCTTCTAATTTCCGTGGCAAAGAATTAACCGTTATCTACCAGAACTGTGCTATCCTTTACAAAAGACTCTGAACTATTGACTTTGGCCCAGGCCTATTGAGAAGAATTGTTGGTTGTATTTAACTGAAATCCTTTGCCCTGCCTATGAATGTATGTGGGCTGTCTATTCTTATAACCTTGTCATTTTACCCCTTTATTAAGTATCTGAAGTGCCATTTTGCTCCCACTTCATTTGGAGCTAAACTTGTTCATTTACTTTCCAGTTGTTTTTTTGTGGTTTATTAGTGTGTGATATTGAGCTGCTTATGTTAGTGTAATGCTTTCTAACCGACTGAGTAAATACATGTATATTCTGTTACCAAGAAACCTTGAGTAAGTGTTTATTTGAATCACTGTATTGGTTGGTCCTTTGTGTAACTTGTTCTACTGCTCACTTAAACTCTTGAGATAAGTCTGGCTGCTCAGCCAATGCTACCACTTTACTGTTTAGTACAGGCTTGTACCAAAGGTGAAATTGTGCTTACACTTGTAGTCCTAATTGCCTGTAGTGTTCCCAAAGGGTACTGCAGGTAACTCTGCCTAACAATATCTAAGCATGTCAAATGAAAGGGACTGAATGTGCAAAAAATCTAATGAGACTAAATTACTTTTTGAATGTGTTCTTTTATCATAAAATAGAATTATGCAAATTACACAGTGACGCATATGCCCACATTGTACTTCACAGTGCAAGTACATTTCTTCTTGCAATAGCTTTCAGCGCTTTATCTGTGCAAAGCCCTGCCAATTGCCATTGGCTTCGTGAAACTTGGCAAGAAAAATACTCTTTAAAAAAAACAGCAAAACATTGAGAAATATGAACACAGTAGTACATGCACATTGAAATTAGAATCTCTAATACAGCACCTAAAATTAAGTGAACTATTTTACCTGGGCTATCTAGTAGCTTTCACATCACCAGCACCTCACTTAGCCTCATATTTATCTAAACTGTTCGCGAAATCCCGACTTAGCTTGGTGGTGAAATCTTCCTCAGTCTTTCTGCCTGCCTTGCATAGGGACACTCAGATAAGGATTCTCAAGACTGCAGTTTTTCTAAGGGCCATCAATCCAGGAGAGACAGCTTCAGCTTTTAGTCAGCCTGCAGGCACTGAACTCTGTCTGCTCAGCAACCAGAGTTTCTGCCTCCTTCGTCCATCAGGGCCAGAAGAGCAATGCCCCTCTACTCTGCCTCCAAACCCTTTTCTATGACACCAGACCTACCCACATCACGCAATCGTTCTCTGTGCCTTCCTTATTGGGCTCCCTGCATTGCTGAAGAGAAACATGTTCCATTTTTCTCTTGCACTTCCTGCTCCACAACAAAGCTATGTTTTAGCAGAACGGATCTTCACATTCTTCAGCTTACAACAGAGCGCAAATCCAGAATGCACATCTAAAGTAAATTGTTCTTCCCATTTTCAGAGAATTATGCATTTTTATCAGTCTGCATCCAGCTTATTTCATGAGCTAATTTGCACTAAATATTATTATGGGATATGTTACATGTTAAATGGGTTGGGTTAATTAGTATGTTAGATTTAGGTTAGCATTATATTTAGTGCAGTTCAGTTCATTGAAATAACATCCTTAAGCAAAGTGCAATGTCAAGCATGTGCTATGCGAATTGGCATCTATTTAATTCTACCTGAGACTCACACTCTTGAGTCTAGCAATGAGTTTCCCAGCCTGGGCCTCAGTTGAAGTTCAAACCCTTGCTAAAATGTGCATACTAAAATGATGAGTCTAACTGTCGAAATTTAGAGTCATAATGTTGAAATTAAAATCATACTCTTACATGTGTCTTGAAGGAGAAGTTTTTATTGATGTGGAACCTGAGGGACTTGGCGTAGGAGGTGAGCTTGGGTGTGAAGCCTTCAGGCTTCATGGTTGATGGCCAGGTCTGTATGTCTGGGTGTTCGGTGTTGTGAGTGAGGAGTAGGAATTCGGTCTTGGAGGGGTTGAGCTTCAAGTATGCACTGCACATCCAAGACTGGATCAGCAAAAGGCAAGTTTTGAGCTTGTGGATGTCCTTGATGGAGTCGGTCTTGAGGTATCGCTGTGTGTTGTCAGCATATTGGTGGATGTGGCTGTTTATTATGGGCTCCCAGTGGCTCCATGTATTGATTGAAGATCTCTGGGGAGAGGACGCAACCATGCACGACTCCACAGGTGACGATTAGCATTGGCAATCTAGTGGGGTAATCTGAACAAACTGCTGGTGGTTGGCGAGGTAGGACTTGAACCGGCATAGGACAAGGTTTCTGATCCCGAAGTGCCAATGCAGGGTATCCATGAGCGCCTGGTGGTCTACTGTGTCAAAAGCGGCCGAGAGGACGAGCAGAACCAGGATGCAGGGGTGGCCATTATCAAGGATGTTGAGGGCATTGTGGACCACCTGTATGGTTGCTGTCTCCCTGCTGCATCCAGGTCTAAACCTGGTTTGGTAGGTGTGGAGGAGATTGTTGGTGTTGATGTGTTGCTGCAGTTGCACGGCTACCGCTTTCTCGATAATCTTACCTTGGATGGAAAGATGGATGATTGGGCAATAGTTAACTAGGTTGTCAAGATCCAGAGTGGGTTACTTTAGTAGAGGGAGGATGTGTATTGTCTTTAGGGTCGATGGGACAGTGCCTTAAGTTAGTCACCTGTATACGAAGTGGCTTGAGGGCAACCAGGGTTTCTACTAAGTCCTTTGTAAACAGTGTCTTGAATGTTATCCAGGGTGTGGAGATTTCGCGAGGAGGGACGTGATGTGGATTTGTGGATGCAGAGCTGGTGTCTACGCACTGGTGAATCTTGCTGAATTTGTCAATGAAGAAGGTGTTGATGGCAGTGGATATTTCAATGGAGTGTGGTATGACAGGGCCAGGTAGCGGGTTGATGTAGTGCTTCACCGCTTTGAAGAGGGCTCTGCTTTTGTTGTCTGCTTCTTCTATGGTGTTCTGATATTAGGAGGACTTGGCTGTGTTCCATAGCTGTCAGCGGGTTGCTCAAAGTTCCTTGAGGAGCGCCAGGTCAGATACGCTCATGGAGCAGCACCAGGTTTTCTCTTGTTTCCTGATGACTCTTTTGCTGAGGTTGAGTTCTTGCATGTACCCGGGTGCTGATGGTTTCGGTTTGCAGGTGCGTTGTTTCAGAGGTGCGTGTCTCTCGATGGAGGCCCAGAGGGGGGTGTTGAGTGCTTCCAGTAGAGAGTTTCAGTCTGGTTGGGGGTGTTCCATCCATTTGAGGTGGAGGATAGCACGGTCTTTCATGAGTGCTTGCACCAGAAAGTTCTTGAAGGACCTGAAGGTTTGTCTCATGGGTTCCTGCTGGGAGTGCTTCACTGGGGTGGTGTGCCGAATGTTGAAAGGCATGAGCAGGTGCTCAGACCAGTCAAGAGCAGAGAGCTGTAGTGGAGGGATGGCAGTGCAGTGAAGATTAGGTCAAGGATGTTACCTTTCTCGTGCGTTGGGTCTTTCATGTGCTGTGTGTGGCTGAGGGTGTCGAGAAGGCAGAGGAGAGCTTCCTTCATCGGTTTGGTGGCCTCGTTGCCTGGAAGGTTGAAGTCGCATAGGAAGATGTTGTTGGCATGGGTGAGGGACATTGTGGTGACCAGATCAGTGAAATCTCAGATGAAGGCGGTGTTGGGTTTTGGGTGGTCTGTAGAAGATATGGAAGGTGACTGTGTCCTCCAGGTAGAGCGGGAAGTGGCGGGAGAAGACTTTGAAGCAGCCAATGTTGTTGACGTCAAGTCTTGTGCAGGGCCACAAGGTCTTGCGGATGACTGCAAGGCCTCCACGTGTCTTGTTACGTCGGTCTCTGTGTTGGATGCTCTGGGCATCTGGACAAGGACGTGGGTGGAGATGGATGTCAGCCAGGTCCTATGTTTCCATTTAGCACCATGATGCCTTTTGTGAAAGTTTGCGCTATACAAGTTTCAGATAGATAGATAGATAGCCCATTTCGATCTTAGCTGCACTTCATTGCAATATTTTCCCCTTTGTAGATGGCACTTAATAGCCAAAATAAAAAATGTGGATTGGTTGTCCCCAGAGAATCATAGGCCAACTTCTCGGTTTCTTTTGATTTTATGTAATAGCAAGAAAATGAATGTTATGTTTCATGTTTGTTGATTTCAGGCTTGGGTTTGATACCACCTCACACACCCTATGACAGCTGCTGCGTAACTTCAGTGCACCAACATGTTTTTAGCTTCCATTCATCTTTTACACACCTGCAATTTGGCATTGATAAAATACAGCCCTGGTGGGGAATGTGCTAGGAGTTTTCCAGCGGATAACTGAGTAAGGCGGGGGGGGGTGTTATGCCCCCCCCTGCTGTTTTGCGATATTTGAATCCCCTGGTTCAGTTCATTTTGAAATGAGAACCAGATGCCCCACTTCTTGATCGACGTAAGATTGGCATCCTTTATTTTATTTGCAGACAATACCATCTTAATTTCAAAGACTTGATCTGGGGCCAGATTACAGGGCTTTGCGATGGTGCAGGTGCAAAGTTACATGGTGTTAGCACAAGGGTAAAGTTTGCCCTATTTTCAAAAACACTGGGACCTATTAGAAAACTATTGCACCATGACAAGTGCAGTTTGGCATGGTATAAGCACCATGGCAAAAATTGCCCTCAGGCAAAAAAGGTACATTTTCACTGCAATATTGCAACAGGGAAAACTTTGCCCTATTGGTTATACCGCACAACTTTGCACCTGCACTGGTGCAAATTTCTGTAATCTGGCAGCTGCACTGCAAAGGCAGCTTGACTCATATCATTATGAATATGTAGCTAAGAGCCTTGAGATCCATTTTCAAAAGCCCAAATGCATCAATGCATGACCTGTAGAGCTGGCAAGAAAGTGAAACCTAAGGTCATGCTTCAGAATGGGCTGCTGGAACAAGTTTACTTGTATCACTATTTAGGAGTTAGAGTAAGTGCCAACACAAGGGGCCTCATTATGACCCTGGCGCTAATGGGTTGACGGCGCCGTTAAAGGCTGTGGTGCCGTTAACCCATTAGCACCTTACTACGAGGTCCCTTGGCGGGACCCGACCTGAACGGCTGGTCTAGCCCAGCCGTTAAAGTAGGGACCCGCAAATGGACCTTGGTGCTAAGTACGGTACCGCAATTTGCGGTACCGTACTTAGCGCCTTCCCCAGTCCCATTGAGCCCTATGGGGCAAAAATGGGAATGGGGAAGGGCCAATGTTCAATGGGGAATTACTGCCCCGCCAACCTTGGAATGGGGTGGTAATTCCCCATTGAACATTGGCGGACTCGTTACGATACCAGCACCAACCATGGTGCTAATAGCGCCATGGTTTAGCGCCAGTATCTTAATGAGGGCCACAAACTTTCTACCTCTTCATATTCGGAATGCCAACTCCCTTACCACTTTTTTACAGATGGCTCGGTGGGTTAATGTCAGGAGTTTCTGACTGAATCCTACCCTCCCGAACCTCCTCCTCACCTCTATCTTCGGAAGAGCTGTCCTTGCGATCAGATAGCTTCTTTCTGCGTGTCTTCTTTAGTTCGGCTTCTTTCTTTTCTTTCGGCCTTTTTTCCTTCTTTTCGTGCAAGTAATGTCTGGCTCCTTCCGAGGCCACCATGGCAGGATAAACCTGTCACTGGGGAACTCCGAGGAGCTGAACCCCAGACCAGGGAAAAAGCCGAAGCAACAAAAATCCCTGGTAGATGGTGTTTGTGGGTGGAAGGTTTCCTTTAGGATGCTCTGAACAGCGAAAACAGATGGAAGTCCTCTGCAAGTGGTAAGCTGGGGCACAATAGGACGAAGGTGTAGAATCCTATGGAACTTTGGAAGTCTGATCCCAGGATGTAGGAAGGAGCGAATACTGGATGGATGCACTGATTGGTGACACTCCAAGATGTCAGTAGGGCAAGCAACCCTTCCAAACGGAGAATCTAATGCAGTCCGAATGGAGCGGATAAGAGACCAGAGAAGGTACCCTTTCTAAGACAGCCAGAGCATTTGGATAGAATAGCTCGAGTAAGACAGGGTACAGAAGGGCAAGAAAGTGGAGCGTGATGCCCGAAAGCAGCGAGAGAGAGAGAGATGCCAGAAAGCGTCGAGAGGGAGAGAGAGACGGAAAAGGTAAGTAAGCTAAGGCAAAGAAACTAACGTCAATTAGAGTGAGGTGTCAGGACGTGGAAGAAAGAGAGAAGGACGGAATAGCTGTAAGTGGTGGAAAGTAAAGGTAAGACGAATAGAGTGAGGTGCCAGAATGTGGAAAAGAGAGAGAATAGGATAGCAATAAGTAACGGAACGCATCGTTAAATGCCATGTGGAAACAGGAGTGGAACAGAAGAGCGTAGAAACGGAGGACAGCTGAGGATTGAGGATAGCTGAAAGCAACGGTAAAATGCTGTGCCGGAAGAACGAAGGAGGACAGAGCACAGAGCCTAGCAAGGGCGAGAACCAGGAAAAACAGCCAAAAGCCAGATGGATCAGGGAAAATTAGGGTACACAAGAGGAAAAACTGTGAACTTCACAGCAGCGCGGTCCAAAGGAGAATGGACAGATACAATGTGCTGTGCAGGGGGGCGTGGTTCCAATATAAACAAACAGTGGCCATCTTGGTGGAAGACTAGACTGAAAAACTTATTCAAGCAATACATCCAAGCTTGCCACAGTTTCCAAGGGCGAAGCCTGACAGTTAACCGCTCGTTGCTGTGATATGTGTTTGATTTGCAGGTTCAAATCCCGGCCAGGTCGACTAAGCCTTTCATCCTTCCGAGGTCGATAAAGCGAGTACCAATTTCGATTAGGTAATATCATATTAGTTTATGCAAATATGTGCTTTGTAAAGCACTTTGTATCAAGCGAAATATATTAATATCAAGTTATTATTATTATTTACAAAGAATTAAAAAACTCTTCTATTCAGATAACTTTCCTACTCTAGCACTCAGCACAGTTCTTTAATTAGCAACAACTGCTTCTAAATGCAGTACCCACTGCCCAGAACGTTATGTTCCTATGTTATGCACATTATAAATTAGCCTAAATCAAATCAAATCCGATCAGATCAAATCAAGAAGGCCACTACAATGTGACAAAAGCTGCATCATCCTGAAATGGCAGTGAGATTTGAAAGGTGCTTTTGAGATATTCTGGTGGTAATGCTATGATTCCTGTCTTGGAGGCACATGGAAGCCCAGGCTATTTTATCTGTATTGTGGGGTACAGAGATATGGTTCTTTGACGTTGTTTCTGATCTACGAAAGCTATAAATCTGAAAAAAGCCTCTTGGAACTCTTGACAAGTTCCACAAAAATCCCAGTGAAATTGAAAGTGGCCTAGAGGATATTCAGGTCCTAGTGAATTTGCACCACTTTTTGTATTGAGTCCGGCGATTGGGTGTCTGGTGCTTATAGCATTTAGAGCAGTTCTTGTGTGGTGTCTGAAGTGCCCAAAGGTGTGATCTACTCTCTCCTTCATCCATGTTAAGTGTGTTTAAAAAGAAATCAATTTGGAGTATCGGGAGGATTGGGCAGTAATCGATTCATATAAAAGACATGCTGTTAAAGAGGCTTCTCCTGGATGGTCCCAAAAGGAAATGTTGACACCTACAGTTAAAAGCAAATTATTGAGTACCTGCTTTCCAAAAAATATATAGATCCTCATTCCTAGTTTGGCGGTAATTTGGTGGTAATTCTGCCAAATTACTGCCAAAAGCAGATACTGTAACCGCCACATGGTCCCGTGGGTTTACCACAGGATTGCGTGTGGTGGGAGGGCGTTGTTATTCCCATTTATCCACTGTGGAATTTTGGCAGAATTATCACTCCGTCATTCTGCTGATTTTTGGAGGAAAAGTCATTCAAAAATCAGCGGGATCACCATTCGGTAATCCCGCTAGTGAAAATTCCATCAAAACCTGTAATTTGGCGGTACAGGAAAAATTGAGGCGATTCCGCAACCGCCCAAAAAAGTAGCGGTAACGGAATTAACTCCACTTTTTCCTGCACCGCCAAACTCGGATTGAGCCCCATGGTCCTGTAGTTTTGTTTACATAATGCCATGTCATCCCTGTTGGGATTTTCTCCATTGGCAGGTATGCTTGCAAATTAAATAAGGCATAGATCTTAAGTGCATGGTGCCATTTCTTTCCAGAAGTATTAGAGGTTTCACACAGGTTCTTCTTTTTGGTCCTGGCTATGTCAGATATTGAAAATTGAGGCTCAAGTCCTTATTCATAGCTCAAGGCATTTCCAGTTTGGGTACAGAGGGTTGCTTGTGACACCTATAAACCAAAATTATTGCATTAGAGTACAGATAGGGAGGAATGGCATATGAGGAGGGACACACAGCCTGTAGGTGCTGTTTGGTTGTGTACCCAAAAGCTGCAACAACAGGGTTAGGTTTTGCACCTAATGAGGACTAATTACATTCCCTAACCGTTAGAAAACAGTCTTCTTACCACAACAAAAATGGTTCCTTGGGAGAACAAATCGGTGCAATATTTTTGCTAACGTAAACATCAAGCAAAAATTGGAGAACAATGACCTGGCTGTCCCTAGTGTAAGAACACCCTGTCCCTAACAGGGGTGCCTGGCCCTAGGTGATAGATGGTGCTTCGCCTATCTAATAGGGATAGGAGAAGAGAATCAATTGGATTAGATGCATAATTTCTCCCGTGATTATTTTTATAAAAAGAAAAACATAGAACAAACCATTAGCATATAATTAAACAGGCAAGACTGGTTATTCGATCTTGTCTGGATCACACATTGAATAGAAAGTTACTTTGAAACTAGGGGTTTCTACTACTTTTATTCTCCCATAAAGGTCAAGTATACCAAAACAAAATCTGTTTGTTCTGATGCTTCATAGATTAAAAAAAAGCCTGTATAGTCAGGGCAAACTTTAAAAGGCTCACGCAACGTGAGTGAATATTAATTGTCTGGTATCGTATCCCCCTTGTTTCTCTGGGATATCAAGCAGGTCACGAGGGCATTCATGACCCAAGTGTCGACCGGTTTCGATAGCAGGTCTAAATTTATGCCATCCTCTTCAGGACCAGTGACTTTACAGTGGTAATTCCTGTTCCAGCGTGCACCTGTATGCAATAGATCCGGCGGGCCCGTCCATCCCCTGTGTGGAGACAAAACGTACATAAGGCTGGGTGAGAATAGCCCAGTGGCCTGATTCAATATGTATATAACAAAAACAGCCACATTCTTACACAAACTACATGGTGGATCTGTGTCTTCAATTATGGTGACTTTCCATTGCCTGGAGTGTTTGGTGGATTGCCACATGCTGTGCTGCTAAAGTGAATGTGCAGGAGCACCATGAAGGAAAAAGGACACAAAGTACAAGGGGAGGAAGGGAGAGAAAAGGGCACAAATCATGGTCGTGCAGAATACATTATTATTTTTTTTTTTTATTTGTAACATCTAGTTTTTGCAAACTTTTATTACAACTCATTTTCCGGTCATTGGTGACATTTTTCCTTGTCGATTTGCACTTGTGCCTTTTAATTTAGTACTATGTCCAAAAAATTTATCACTGAGCAGGTTAGGAGTATCGAACTTCCGCTCAGTATCCGAAGCCACAGATCTTCCATCTCATCGTTTGCGGGTTTAAATTTGTTCAGATGGATAGATCTCAACTCGTTTATTGCCACACATTCAGTTGTTAGATGTTTTAATGACTCCGCATGCAATTTACAGTGCCGACAAGCTTCTTCGGTAACAGGCTTCATTTTTCTTAACACCAACATTTGGTTAGTTTTCAGAAGGTTCAATCTGAGTCTAAGGAATTTATCTCTGTGATACCTCGACGGAAATTTGCACAGATAATTTGGCATTTTGTCTACTTTATTCTTTGTTGGTCCAAGATCTAATGCTGTCGGCAATGTTGCGAGTTTGTCCACCTTCTGAAAACTAACCAAATATTGGTGTTAAGAAAAATGAA
Organism: Ambystoma mexicanum; assembly: GCF_040938575.1. Taxonomy (NCBI): domain Eukaryota; kingdom Metazoa; phylum Chordata; class Amphibia; order Caudata; family Ambystomatidae; genus Ambystoma; species Ambystoma mexicanum. Next base: position 279,669,362 of record NC_090940.1, on the reverse strand, counting down.
GCCTGTTACCGAAGAAGCTTGTCGGCACTGTAAATTGCATGCGGAGTCATTAAAACATCTAACAACTGAATGTGTGGCAATAAACGAGTTGAGATCTATCCATCTGAACAAATTTAAACCCGCAAACGATGAGATGGAAGATCTGTGGCTTCGGATACTGAGCGGAAGTTCGATACTCCTAACCTGCTCAGTGATAAATTTTTTGGACATAGTACTAAATTAAAAGGCACAAGTGCAAATCGACAAGGAAAAATGTCACCAATGACCGGAAAATGAGTTGTAATAAAAGTTTGCAAAAACTAGATGTTACAAATAAAAAAAAAAAAAAAAAAAAAAAAAGTATACATTATTAATGCCGCCCCCTTTGGGGAGAATGGTATCTGTGCTCCGTTTTATTGAAAAATGGGGTACAGGACCCCTGTTCACCCACCTGGGAGCGAAAGAACGGCTGGCAGGGGGAGGTGAACAGCGTAATTGCGGAACAATGCACTTCTTATTTCACAAGTACCATACTTGGTGATTCTGTATGGTAACCAAAAAGAAAGGAACGGCATGGATAGGCTGTCACATGGTTTTCATGAAAAATAAACAGAGCACGCGCCGTATACAAATTCAATGGTGCGGTATAGATCCGAACGCTTACCTTGCTGTGATCGTGAAGAGTTCGATCATCAGTGGCTGTTCCTCGGGTTGCGCTTGCAGGAAACACTGCCTCAGGTGAGACGTGGACAGTATGTGAAAGCCGTTCCGCTTTCGTAACAGGGGCATGTTCTAAGTGTGTCAAAGCACACTCTCTGGCTGCACAAGGAGCCATGTTGGAGGGTTGTGGATTTACACTCTCTCAAATGGCGCACAGTGTCATTAGTTTGGATAGATGGCCAGGCATGTCTGTTTTGTTATTGTTTTTTTTAACAAGAAAATATTACAGTTAAATTAAGCGATTGCTTTTGATGTATTTTCGAGTAGAAAAACATGTTGCTTCTTCTGATAGGTATGTGCCATGCTAGTGGGTCTTCCACTCGACAGAAGTGTGTGGCTGACAGATGGGTATGGCTGGGTCTGGCTCAAAAAAGCTGTACGCTTGTGTGCGCCAACTCTAAATATACCAACGTCAAGCATTTGGTGTTGACAAGGGTGTAACCATATGTGTAACCTCAAAGTCTGGTATTGAATGGTGCTTGCAACAGAATGATGGATCTACGGACTATGATACAAAGATGGTAATTAGCGTGGCATAACGGCTAGTTCTTGCCATTGAATTGATTCATTCAGTCCCTGTTTGCAAGTGTCCAGGCGGAAAATCCAGGATTGTTCTCTCCTTAGTAAAGTATTGTGGTAGTTGCCCCCTCTTTTTGGACACTTGATTTTTTTCATGATCGTCCACTTGAAGTCTTCGGGAGAATGTCCTTCAGACAAGAAATGGGTAACAAGGGGTGTAGTTAATTTGACTGTCCTGAAACATGACCGATGTTCGATCATGCGTTTCCTCACTTCCCATGTGGTCATACCAATGTATTTGAGATGACACGGGCAGGTAATCATATAAATGACACCTTTGGAATTGCAATTTGTAAAGCTTTTCTGCACCCACAGGGTCTTCCATCCTATGTCAATTTGGGTACTTCTCACTTCCGACTATACAGGCTTTTTTTTATCTATGAAGCATCAGAACAAACCAATTTCGTTTTGGTATACTTGACCTTTATCGGTGAATAAAAGTAGTAGAAACCCCCAGGTTCCAAGTAACTTTCTATTCAATTTGTGATCCAGACAAGATCTAATTACCAGTCTTGCCTGTTTAAATATATGCTAATGGTTTGCTCTATGTTCTTCTTTTTATAAAAAGAATCACTTCTCTTCTCCTATCCCTATTGGATAGGCTGTGTACTATCCATCACCTGGGGCCAGGCACCCCTTTCAGGGACAGGGTGTTCTTCCACTAGGGACAGCCAGGTCATTGTTCTCCAATTTTTGTGTGATGGTTATGTGTGTTAAGAAGGATTTCTGAACTCTGACCTGGAGGGGTAGAGGTTCAGAAGGCCAGCCTAGTTTCTTGGAACAGGGTAACCTCTGGACAAGCCAGACCAATCAGGGTAGCTATGGCGGCAGCAAGACTAAGTCTCAAGAGAGAGGGGTCAGGGTGACTGAAAGACCTCAATGAGCACACAAAGTAAGGACACTTATGAATGACTCCAGACAGGTGTTATATTAAAAATATAGACACATTTATTACAAGGCCTTTGTAACATCGACCATAGCAAAGAATCACAGACACACTAAAGTAAACCAACATATCACAATCAATACAATATATATGCAAGACCGATGGCGTCTAAGGAGTTAAAAGCATGAAATATGTAGACCACCTAGATGGGGAGGAAAACAGGCAGTGCAGGTAATCTTTAGACCCAGTTCCACATCTAGAAACTAAGAGGCAGTCCAAGCCCTACGAAGAGAGGAGCCTTATGCTCAATAGTACATGCACGTGCTTGTGCTAATGGACAAAATAGGGTCTCTTCAAGGTTCTCTAGCAGCTCAGGAAGGTGGGTAAGGCGATGAAGAACAAGTTCCCACTATTCAAATAGGACCTCTGCTTGAGGGCAGAGGCAGTTGGAGAGTGCAGGATGGAGACGCTATTTCCCAATAGCTGTGGAAAGGAAAGGAGCCCTCGGGGGCCACTTCATGCGTGAAAATGGGCTCCTGCGCTAGGGGGCCACCGGTTGGGGTAAGGACTACTCACCGGGCCCTGACGCAGGCAGACCCAGACTTCGCCAGTACAGTCCACTTCGCTGGCAGGTTCGAATGCGACGATCAGGACGTCTCGACACCGTGTAGTTTCCGTGGCAGCAGGTTTCAGGGTCAAGGGCGTCACAAATGCAGCAAACTTGCACAGGTCATTGCCACAGCAGGGCAACACGGCAACCGCGTTTACCGTGGTCCGGGTATACTCGTCTCACTTCAGACCTGGGAACGCCAAGTGTACGAAATTCGGTGTGAGGGTGCCGTGGACACAGAGCTAGCAGTATGCCAAGTTTCGAGGGTCTCCTCGAAACGGCGGCAGTGACAGAGCAAACGTCCCGTGTAAGATGGTCAGCCCACTGGTTGGCCCAGGGACACTTCTGAAGAGGCTTACTTGGAGGGTTTGATGAAGGTGCCAAGAAAAGTTGGTCCCACTATTCCAAGGGGTCAAAGTGTCTTCGCAGACCCTCTAGGACGATCAGATGCAGAGGGGTCCCACAGGACGACAGCGGGCTTAGGGTGCCAAACCTTCCAGCGGGTCACCAGCGGTTCCTCGACTTGGCTTCTTGTTGCAGGATACTTGACTCCTTATCCTTCGTTCATGTGAACTCAGGAGATCGACCTGGTAGTGGCATTTTCAGCTTCCTCTTATCCAAAGTTCCCTTCAAGCCAAAACGGAGAGGACCCAATGGGAGATCTGCTCACAAACACTCACTCCATATGTGGACCAATCATGGACCACAGTGGTCCCAGACATTCAGGACACTCTAGACTCTCTGGCACCCAGGATGTGTATTGGGAACAGACATCCCAGCCCACATCCTGGAGGCACACACACAAGGCATGCAGAAGCCTGTGAAAGCATTGTGTTTCGCAGGAAAGTACATGACCAAATAAGGACTAACCCGGGTCGACCTGGGGAAGGTGAAGGGGAAAGATGGCCAAAGGACAGGACAAAGAACCTCGTGGCATGACCATTTTGGAGCCAGGCCACCTATTTGTGCCAAGCGCGGTAAGTGCAGTTAACATGGCAAGAAAAGGGTTAAAAATAAATGTAAATGAAAGCTGCCACCAGTCTTGTCCATGACACATCTGCGCAGTTCATAAAAAGTCCAGCAAGAGTTTCTAGGGTCTTTGGAAAGACTAGAGACCCAAGTGTACTGTAAGGTAAATTACATTGTACACCTGTTCCATGTTGCACAAAAGTTGCAACATGAGGAAAGGACTAAGGGAACCAAAGTACTTTCTGTTTTAAGGACAGTCAAAGTACTGACTGTCTTAAGGGCATGTCAGTTTCCCCATAAAAAGTGAGCGAAAGCTCAGAGGAGTGCAGCTGAGGGCTGTGCTTCTCTGGCAAAGTTTAGTTCAGGGTGTAAAACAGCAGCAAAAAGTTTGGGGGTTGACACATGGAGGGAAAATTACATTCAAATATGAAATCTTTCCTAACACTCACCCTCCCCAGACTAAGGGGGATCTAATACACCCCTGGATGAGTTTCTTGTTCAGGTCGGTTAAACATTCTAGACAACCCATTAGCATTGCTATGTTGCACACCTGGCCTATGCTCAATAGTGAAGTCAAAGCCTTGCAGACTTATGGACCACCTAAGCAACTTTGGATTCTCTCCCTTCATGTTCATTAGCCACTTTAAGGGCTTATGGTCAGTTTGCACAGTAAAGTGGGTCCCATAGAGGTAGGGCCTCAACTTCCTAAGGGCCCACACAACAGAGAAACATTCTTTCTCTACTGTGGACCATCTGAGCTCTCTGTCCTTACTTGTGATACTACAGCTCCTATCCCAATGTCAGAGGCATCTGTCTGCACAATAAAAGGTCTTTGGTAATCAGGGGTCCTGAGAGCAGGGGTCTGGCACAAGGAGTCTTTCAAGCCATCGAAGGCCTTCTCACACTCTTTAGAACAAGTTACCTTCTTGGGTTTCTTTGGAGAAGTGAGAGCAGTCAGAGGGGCAGCTATGGTACCATAGTCTGCCATGAAATTTCGGTAGTACCTAGTGAGTCCTAAGAAATCACTTGGGTCTGTGTAGTGGGGGAAGGCCAGTCTTGTACTGCTTGTACTTTACTGGGAAGAGGATGTATCCTCCCTCCACCTACTTCATGTCCAAGGTAGACCACTGATCCTTGTCCAATCTGGCACTTACTGGCCTTTATGGTCAAGTGGGCCTTCTGAAGAGCCTGTAACACATTGCTCTCCCCAGGTGGCACTGAAAACTGCTATATCATCCAGATATGCAAGACAGAATTCATCCAACCCATTCAACACATGATTCACAAGCCTCTGGAAATTGGCAGGTGCATTCTTCAACCCAAAAGGCATTACCCTGAACTGGTAAAGGCCCTCTGGAGTTGTGAAAGCTGTCTTCTCCTTGGCATGTTCTGCAAGGGCTATTTGCCAATAGCCTGCAGTGAGGTCAAACGTGCTAAGGTAATTGGAGGCACCCAAGGTATCCACCAGCTCATCTGTTCTAGGCAAGGGGTGTGCATCTGTCTTGGTGACAGCATTCAGAGCCCTGTAATCCACACAGAACCTCAATTCAGAAGTACCTGTTTTTGGAACCAAAACCACAGGGCTGGACCAAGGACTACTGGAGGGTTCAATCACCCCAAGATCCAACATTTTGTTAACCTCTGTCTTAATGTAAGACCTTACTTTGTCTGAAATTCTGTATCGCCTACTTTTGGTAGGTACACTGTCTCCTGTGTCTATGTTGTGTTTTGCACCAAGGTGTCAAACCAGGGGACTGTGAAAACAGGGGGGGAAAATTGCCTAAGCAAAGTTTTCACCACAGCCTGTTGATCAGAAGTCAGATGAGGGGTCACTCGGACACCCTCAATGGAGCTATCTGAAGGACTGCTTTGGAATAGGTCAGGAAGAGGTTCAGATTCCTTTTCCTCAACATCTGAAGCCAATAACAGTGCAGCTATTTCAACCCTTGGGGTGAAAGCCTTCAGCCTATTTAAATGGAACACTTTTGGAGCCTGCCCAGGCCTTCCAAGGTCCACTAAATAGTTGACCTCACCCAGGGACTCCACCACTGTGTAAGGGCCCGACCATTTGTCTTGTAAAGCTCTAGGCCTTATGGTATTCATGATCAGGACTTTGTGACCAGGTGTGAAGTTGATGAGGGAAGCTTTCTGGTCATAGCAGTGTTTCACCAGAGCTTGTACTGCCTTCAACTTGTCACTAGCCAGACCCATCAGGAGTACCATTCTTTTTCTGAGCCCTAGCACATAGTCTACTGCGTTGGTAGTAATGGGGCAGGGGGTGGGCATCTCCCATCCCTCCTTGACTGTGGCTAAGGGTCCCTGTACAGGGTGACCAAACAATAGTTCAAAGGGGCTGAAGCCAACACCCTCTTGTAGTACCTCTCTGTAGGCAAACAGTAAGCATGGTAAAAGAAGATCCCATTGTCTCCTTTGAGGTTCTTCCAGAGCCCCAATCATACTTTTCAAGGTCCCGTTAAACCTTTCCACCAGACTATTGGTCTAGGGTGGTATGCGGAAGAAAACTTATTGATGACCCCGCATTCCTTCCACATAGCCTGCATATACTTAGACATAAAGTTGCTGCCTCTGTCAGACACAACTTCTTTAGGGAAGCCAACCCTAGTAAAGATGCCCAGTAAAGCTTTTGCAACTGACTTGGCAGTCACAGTTTTCAATGGGATGGCCTCAGGATACCTGGTGGCATGGTCAACCAGCACCAGGATAAACCTATTGCCTGAGGATGTTTGGGGGTCAAGGGGATCAACAATGTCAATCCCTACCCTCTCAAATGGTACCCCCACAACTGGGAGTGGTACCAATGGAGCTTAGATTGTTCAGCCACTCTTACCAGATAACTGGCAGGGGGCACAACTCCTGCAGTGACTTTCTACTTGCACCCCCATCTTGGGCCAGTAGAAGTGCATAGATAACCTTTGCTTGGTCCTCTTAATACCAAGGTGACCAGCAAGGGACACTTCATGTGCCAGCTGCAGGAGGAAGGGTCTTACAGCAAGGGGAACCACCAACCTCCTATGGTCTCCTTCTGTAAACTCTGTGGGCTCACTATAGAGGAGCCCAGCTTCCCAATAAATCTGATGCTTCCCAGGAGGTTCACCCTCAAGCTGGGAGCAGGCCTGTCTCCTTAGGCCTTCCAGAGATGGGCACTCACGTTGGCCTTTACTGAATTCTTCCTTGTCAGGACCACCTTCCACTAACAAATCATTTAGTTCAGGATGGGCATTGGGGTCAAACACTTCAGGTATCACCACCTCCATGTCAGGTCCTGGTGATGGACCAACTACCTCCACCACAGTGCTACCACTGTTAGGGGGAATATTCTCTTTCCCTCTCTTTGATTTTCTGACTCTTTTTGCCCTAGGTTTCCCCTTTGGCTGGGGCAGTGCATTGGTCTTGGCCAGTGCTGCCCTTGTTTGAGACCTTGTGCAGGGTCTGTCAGCAGTATCTCCCACAAACCCCAAAGCTCTGAGATCCTTGCCCAGCAAGACCTTTCCTGGGACACTCCTCTGAATGCTCACCGGAATCCTGACTGCTGTACCATTGATAGTAAGATTTACGGGTATTACTGGGAACATGAGAGGTGGCCCATCATCCAACTTAGTGGGCATCAGAGTAGCTCTGGCAACTTCCTCTAGGTCTACCAAGGTAGAATCCACTACAGTTCGACTGCACCCACTATCCCTAAGAGCTGGAGTATCTACTCCATTGATCAGCACACTGTCTTTAAAGTAGTGCTTGGTGTTATCTGGAATCCTAGCCTACGCCTCTGAGACTTTAGGCTCCCAGGAACCCAGGGAAACTAAAACTATCTCAGCTTCTATCCCACTGGGGGAGGAGTCTGAGGAGAAGGATGCTCCTGTAATCTCTTCTTCCTCATAGGAGGAGAAGGCCAGATTAGCAGAGTGGACCCCCAAAGTTTTTACCTTACATCTGGGATCCCCCTTCACATGGTCAGTTGCTCCACAAGCAAAACAAGATCCATTGGGTCTGTTTACATAGGGAGGCTTACTATAACCAGAGTTCTGTTTTGGAGGCTGACCTCCACTAACCTGTGAGTTTGCTTGTGTCTTACCCTTATGTTTCTTTTTGTGGCTCTTTTGGGAGGAATATTTATCAGTTTCCCCACCCTCCTTATCGTTGGACTTTTTCCCTTCCTCCTGCTTACCAGGATGAGTCTTGTCCTTATGGGACACTCGATGTGACACCCACAAATCTGCTGCAATGGCTAGCTACTTAGGATCTATCTCCTTTGAATCTGCCAAATGCTGCTTATGCTCAGGGGAAGAAGATGCAAAAATATGTTCCAGCATGACAAGACTTATCATGCCTTAAAAGGTAGAAACCTTATAACCTTCAACCTAGCCCGTCAGTTTTTTAAGGATTCGGTTACATAAGATACCCAAGTACCACCTTCTTTTTTCTTATACACTCTGAATCTTTTTAAGTATTGGGCAGGAGTCTTTCCAAACTTTAAGATAAGAGTCTGCTTCAACATTGCAAAATCTGCTCTCTCAGCTTTTGACATTTCCATATTGGCACTGCAGCCAGAATGGGGCAGTCTGCTAAGTAACCAGGCAATTTTATCAGCATTGTCAACTTGTTGAACATCACACGCATACTCAAATGTATTCAGCAAGTCCATAATGTCATTCTTTTCCTCATACACACTGAGCAGATCTTTTGGAAACCTTGGATGAGAGGAGGCCCCAGACCCATGTCCAGGACCCTTGGATCCATGGGCAACTTGAAGCTTGGCCAGTTCCAACTGGTGATCCCTGTCTTTCTGTTTTTCTGCCTGCTCTATCTTTAGTTTGGCCATATTGAATTCAAGCTCCTTCTGCCTAAACAGCAGTTCTTGCTTCTTGAATTCAAGCATGGCCTCCCCATCAGCACTGGCAGAGGAAACATTAGACATTACATCCTCCATGTCCTCATGGTTGCTGTGGATCAGTGCAGCGACAGAACCATCAGTTCTACCAGTGAGAGCAGCCCATCCTCCTTCTGCACTGTCTTCAGAAGCTATAGCTCTAAACTGAGCTTCTTGCCAGTCCATGATTCTTTGGATCATTTCTACTTTTGTGCCTTGAGAGGAGACACCTCTCTCAGCACACACCTTTCTTAATGTGTCGGATCTAGAAGCATTTAAAGTTAACAAGGTACTTCTTTCCATACTGTTAGATAGAACTATGGCCTTTAAAAAGTTATACTACAACAATTCAGTATGTGTCCTGGTAGAAATAACTCAAAATGCCTTCACTAGTGCGCAACACTGGATACCTTCAGTCCTATCCCACCGCTGTACACCAATTTGTTAAGAAGGATTTCTGAAATCTGACCTGGAGGGGCAGAGGTTCAGAAGGCCAGCCTAGTTTCTTGGAACAGGGTAACCTCTGGACAAGCCAGACCAATCAGGGTAACTATGGCGGCGGTCAAGACTAAGTCTCAAGAGGGGTGAGCGTGACTGAAAGACCTCAATGAGCACACAAAGTAAGGACACTTATGAATTACTCCAGACAGGTGTTATATTAAAAATATAGACACATTTATTACAAGGCCTTTGTAACATCGACCATAGCAAAACATCACAGTAACACTAAAGTAAACCAACACATCAAAATCAATACAATATATATGCAAGACCGATGGCGTCTAAGGAGTTAAAAGCATGAAATATGTAGACCACCTAGATGGGGAGGAAAACAGGCAGTGCAGGTAATCTTTAGACCCAGTTCCACATCTAGAAACTAAGAGGCAGTCCAAGCCCTACGAAGAGAGGAGCCTTATGCTCAATAGTACATGCACGTGCTTGTGCTAATGGACAAAATAGGGTCTCTTCAAGGTTCTCTAGCAGCTCAGGAAGGTGGGTAAGGCGATGAAGAACAAGTTCCCACTATTCAAATAGGACCTCTGCTTGAGGGCAGAGGCAGTTGGAGAGTGCAGGATGGAGACGCTATTTCCCAATAGCTGTGGAAAGGAAAGGAGCCCTCGGGGGCCACTTCATGCGTGAAAATGGGCTCCTGCGCTAGGGGGCCACCGGTTGGGGTAAGGACTACTCACCGGGCCCTGACGCAGGCAGACCCAGACTTCGCCAGTACAGTCCACTTCGCTGGCAGGTTCGAATGCGACGATCAGGACGTCTCGACACCGTGTAGTTTCCGTGGCAGCAGGTTTCAGGGTCAAGGGCGTCACAAATGCAGCAAACTTGCACAGGTCATTGCCACAGCAGGGCAACACGGCAACCGCGTTTACCGTGGTCCGGGTATACTCGTCTCACTTCAGACCTGGGAACGCCAAGTGTACGAAATTCGGTGTGAGGGTGCCGTGGACACAGAGCTAGCAGTATGCCAAGTTTCGAGGGTCTCCTCGAAACGGCGGCAGTGACAGAGCAAACGTCCCGTGTAAGATGGTCAGCCCACTGGTTGGCCCAGGGACACTTCTGAAGAGGCTTACTTGGAGGGTTTGATGAAGGTGCCAAGAAAAGTTGGTCCCACTATTCCAAGGGGTCAAAGTGTCTTCGCAGACCCTCTAGGACGATCAGATGCAGAGGGGTCCCACAGGACGACAGCGGGCTTAGGGTGCCAAACCTTCCAGCGGGTCACCAGCGGTTCCTCGACTTGGCTTCTTGTTGCAGGATACTTGACTCCTTATCCTTCGTTCATGTGAACTCAGGAGATCGACCTGGTAGTGGCATTTTCAGCTTCCTCTTATCCAAAGTTCCCTTCAAGCCAAAACGGAGAGGACCCAATGGGAGATCTGCTCACAAACACTCACTCCATATGTGGACCAATCATGGACCAAAGTGGTCCCAGACATTCAGGACACTCTAGACTCTCTGGCACCCAGGATGTGTATTGGGAACAGACATCCCAGCCCACATCCTGGAGGCACACACACAAGGCATGCAGAAGCCTGTGAAAGCATTGTGTTTCGCAGGAAAGTACATGACCAAATAAGGACTAACCCGGGTCGACCTGGGGAAGGTGAAGGGGAAAGATGGCCAAAGGACAGGACAAAGAACCTCGTGGCATGACCATTTTGGAGCCAGGCCACCTATTTGTGCCAAGCGCGGTAAGTGCAGTTAACATGGCAAGAAAAGGGTTAAAAATATATGTAAATGAAAGCTGCCACCAGTCTTGTCCATGACACATCTGCGCAGTTCATAAAAAGTCCAGCAAGAGTTTCTAGGGTCTTTGGAAAGACTAGAGACCCAAGTGTACTGTAAGGTAAATTACATTGTACACCTGTTCCATGTTGCACAAAAGTTGCAACATGAGGAAAGGACTAAGGGAACCAAAGTACTTTCTGTCTTAAGGACAGTCAAAGTACTGACTGTCTTAAGGGCATGTCAGTTTCCCCATAAAAAGTGAGCGAAAGCTCAGAGGAGTGCAGCTGAGGGCTGTGCTTCTCTGGCAAAGTTTAGTTCAGGGTGTAAAACAGCAGCAAAAAGTTTGGGGGTTGACACATGGAGGGAAAATTACATTCAAATATGAAATCTTTCCTAACACTCACCCTCCCCAGACTAAGGGGGATCTAATACACCCCTGGATGAGTTTCTTGTTCAGGTCGGTTAAACATTCTAGACAACCCATTAGCATTGCTATGTTGCACACCTGGCCTATGCTCAATAGTGAAGTCAAAGCCTTGCAGACTTATGGACCACCTAAGCAACTTTGGATTCTCTCCCTTCATGTTCATTAGCCACTTTAAGGGCTTATGGTCAGTTTGCACAGTAAAGTGGGTCCCATAGAGGTAGGGCCTCAACTTCCTAAGGGCCCACACAACAGAGAAACATTCTTTCTCTACTGTGGACCATCTGAGCTCACTGTCCTTAAGCTGGCGACTAATGAAGCCAATAGGGTGTTCCTTATCCTTCTTATCTACTTGTGATACTACAGCTCCTATCCCAATGTCAGAGGCATCTGTCTGCACAATAAAAGGTCTTTGGTAATCAGGGGTCCTGAGAGCAGGGGTCTGGCACAAGGAGTCTTTCAAGCCATCGAAGGCCTTTTCACACTCTTTAGAACAAGTTACCTTCTTGGGTTTCTTTGGAGAAGTGAGAGCAGTCAGAGGGGCAGCTATGGTACCATAGTCTGCCATGAAATTTCGGTAGTACCTAGTGAGTCCTAAGAAATCACTTGGGTCTGTGTAGTGGGGGAAGGCCAGTCTTGTACTGCTTGTACTTTACTGGGAAGAGGATGTATCCTCCCTCCACCTACTTCATGTCCAAGGTAGACCACTGATCCTTGTCCAATCTGGCACTTACTGGCCTTTATGGTCAAGTGGGCCTTCTGAAGAGCCTGTAACACATTGCTCTCCCCAGGTGGCACTGAAAACTGCTATATCATCCAGATATGCAAGACAGAATTCATCCAACCCATTCAACACATGATTCACAAGCCTCTGGAAATTGGCAGGTGCATTCTTCAACCCAAAAGGCATTACCCTGAACTGGTAAAATCCCTGAACTGGTAAAGGCCCTCTGGAGTTGTGAAAGCTGTCTTCTCCTTGGCATGTTCTGCAAGGGCTATTTGCCAATAGCCTGCAGTGAGGTCAAACGTGCTAAGGTAATTGGAGGCACCCAAGGTATCCACCAGCTCATCTGTTCTAGGCAAGGGGTGTGCATCTGTCTTGGTGACAGCATTCAGAGCCCTGTAATCCACACAGAACCTCAATTCAGAAGTACCTGTTTTTGGAACCAAAACCACAGGGCTGGACCAAGGACTACTGGAGGGTTCAATCACCCCAAGATCCAACATTTTGTTAACCTCTGTCTTAATGTAAGACCTTACTTTGTCTGAAATTCTGTATCACCTACTTTTGGTAGGTACACTGTCTCCTGTGTCTATGTTGTGTTTTGCACCAAGGTGTCAAACCAGGGGACTGTGAAAACAGGGGGGGAAAATTGCCTAAGCAAAGTTTTCACCACAGCCTGTTGATCAGAAGTCAGATGAGGGGTCACTCGGACACCCTCAATGGAGCTATCTGAAGGACTGCTTTGGAAAAGGTCAGGAAGAGGTTCAGATTCCTTTTCCTCAACATCTGAAGCCAATAACAGTGCAGCTATTTCAACCCTTGGGGTGAAAGCCTTCAGCCTATTTACATGGAACACTTTTGGAGCCTGCCCAGGCCTTCCAAGGTCCACTAAATAGTTGACCTCACCCAGGGACTCCACCACTGTGTAAGGGCCTGACCATTTGTCTTGTAAAGCTCTAGGCCTTATGGTATTCATGATCAGGACTTTGTGATCAGGTGTGAAGTTGATGAGGGAAGCTTTCTGGTCATAGCAGTGTTTCACCAGAGCTTGTACTGCCTTCAACTTGTCACTAGCCAGACCCATCAGGAGTACCATTCTTTTTCTGAGCCCTAGCACATAGTCTACTGCGTTGGTAGTAATGGGGCAGGGGGTGGGCATCTCCCATCCCTCCTTGACTGTGGCTAAGGGTCCCTGTACAGGGTGACCAAACAATAGTTCAAAGGGGCTGAAGCCAACACCCTCTTGTAGTACCTCTCTGTAGGCAAACAGTAAGCATGGTAAAAGAAGATCCCATTGTCTCCTTTGAGGTTCTTCCAGAGCCCCAATCATACTTTTCAAGGTCCCGTTAAACCTTTCCACCAGACTATTGGTCTAGGGTGGTATGCGGAAGAAAACTTATTGATGACCCCGCATTCCTTCCACATAGCCTGCATATACTTAGACATAAAGTTGCTGCCTCTGTCAGACACAACTTCTTTAGGGAAGCCAACCCTAGTAAAGATGCCCAGTAAAGCTTTTGCAACTGACTTGGCAGTCACAGTTTTCAATGGGATGGCCTCAGGATACCTGGTGGCATGGTCAACCAGCACCAGGATAAACCTATTGCCTGAGGATGTTTGGGGGTCAAGGGGATCAACAATGTCAATCCCTACCCTCTCAAATGGTACCCCCACAACTGGGAGTGGTACCAATGGAGCTTAGATTGTTCAGCCACTCTTACCAGATAACTGGCAGGGGGCACAACTCCTGCAGTGACTTTCTACTTGCACCCCCATCTTGGGCCAGTAGAAGTGCATAGATAACCTTTGCTTGGTCCTCTTAATACCAAGGTGACCAGCAAGGGACACTTCATGTGCCAGCTGCAGGAGGAAGGGTCTTACAGCAAGGGGAACCACCAACCTCCTATGGTCTCCTTCTGTAAACTCTGTGGGCTCACTATAGAGGAGCCCAGCTTCCCAATAAATCTGATGCTTCCCAGGAGGTTCACCCTCAAGCTGGGAGCAGGCCTGTCTCCTTAGGCCTTCCAGAGATGGGCACTCACGTTGGCCTTTACTGAATTCTTCCTTGTCAGGACCACCTTCCACTAACAAATCATTTAGTTCAGGATGGGCATTGGGGTCAAACACTTCAGGTATCACCACCTCCATGTCAGGTCCTGGTGATGGACCAACTACCTCCACCACAGTGCTACCACTGTTAGGGGGAATATTCTCTTTCCCTCTCTTTGATTTTCTGACTCTTTTTGCCCTAGGTTTCCCCTTTGGCTGGGGCAGTGCATTGGTCTTGGCCAGTGCTGCCCTTGTTTGAGACCTTGTGCAGGGTCTGTCAGCAGTATCTCCCACAAACCCCAAAGCTCTGAGATCCTTGCCCAGCAAGACCTTTCCTGGGACACTCCTCTGAATGCTCACCGGAATCCTGACTGCTGTACCATTGATAGTAAGATTTACGGGTATTACTGGGAACATGAGAGGTGGCCCATCATCCAACTTAGTGGGCATCAGAGTAGCTCTGGCAACTTCCTCTAGGTCTACCAAGGTAGAATCCACTACAGTTCGACTGCACCCACTATCCCTAAGAGCTGGAGTATCTACTCCATTGATCAGCACACTGTCTTTAAAGTAGTGCTTGGTGTTATCTGGAATCCTAGCCTACGCCTCTGAGACTTTAGGCTCCCAGGAACCCAGGGAAACTAAAACTATCTCAGCTTCTACCCCACTGGGGGAGGAGTCTGAGGAGAAGGATGCTCCTGTAATCTCTTCTTCCTCATAGGAGGAGAAGGCCAGATTAGCAGAGTGGACCCCCAAAGTTTTTACCTTACATCTGGGATCCCCCTTCACATGGTCAGTTGCTCCACAAGCAAAACAAGATCCATTGGGTCTGTTTACATAGGGAGGCTTACTATAACCAGAGTTCTGTTTTGGAGGCTGACCTCCACTAACCTGTGAGTTTGCTTGTGTCTTACCCTTATGTTTCTTTTTGTGGCTCTTTTGGGAGGAATATTTATCAGTTTCCCCACCCTCCTTATCGTTGGACTTTTTCCCTTCCTCCTGCTTACCAGGATGAGTCTTGTCCTTATGGGACACTCGATGTGACACCCACAAATCTGCTGCAATGGCTAGCTACTTAGGATCTATCTCCTTTGAATCTGCCAAATGCTGCTTATGCTCAGGGGAAGAAGATGCAAAAATATGTTCCAGCATGACAAGACTTATCATGCCTTAAAAGGTAGAAACCTTATAACCTTCAACCCAGCCCGTCAGTTTTTTAAGGATTCGGTTACATAAGATACCCAAGTACCACCTTCTTTTTTCTTATACACTCTGAATCTTTTTAAGTATTGGGCAGGAGTCTTTCCAAACTTTAAGATAAGAGTCTGCTTCAACATTGCAAAATCTGCTCTCTCAGCTTTTGACATTTCCATATTGGCACTGCAGCCAGAATGGGGCAGTCTGCTAAGTAACCAGGCAATTTTATCAGCATTGTCAACTTGTTGAACATCACACGCATACTCAAATGTATTCAGCAAGTCCATAATGTCATTCTTTTCCTCATACACACTGAGCAGATCTTTTGGAAACCTTGGATGAGAGGAGGCCCCAGACCCATGTCCAGGACCCTTGGATCCATGGGCAACTTGAAGCTTGGCCAGTTCCAACTGGTGATCCCTGTCTTTCTGTTTTTCTGCCTGCTCTATCTTTAGTTTGGCCATATTGAATTCAAGCTCCTTCTGCCTAAACAGCAGTTCTTGCTTCTTGAATTCAAGCATGGCCTCCCCATCAGCACTGGCAGAGGAAACATTAGACATTACATCCTCCATGTCCTCATGGTTGCTGTGGATCAGTGCAGCGACAGAACCATCAGTTCTACCAGTGAGAGCAGCCCATCCTCCTTCTGCACTGTCTTCAGAAGCTATAGCTCTAAACTGAGCTTCTTGCCAGTCCATGATTCTTTGGATCATTTCTACTTTTGTGCCTTGAGAGGAGACACCTCTCTCAGCACACACCTTTCTTAATGTGTCGGATCTAGAAGCATTTAAAGTTAACAAGGTACTTGTTTCCATACTGTTAGATAGAACTATGGCCTTTAAAAAGTTATACTACAACAATTCAGTATGTGTCCTGGTAGAAATAACTCAAAATGCCTTCACTAGTGCGCAACACTGGATACCTTCAGTCCTATCCCACCTCTGTACACCAATTTGTTAAGAAGGATTTCTGAAATCTGACCTGGAGGGGCAGAGGTTCAGAAGGCCAGCCTAGTTTCTTGGAACAGGGTAACCTCTGGACAAGCCAGACCAATCAGGGTAACTATGGCGGCGGTCAAGACTAAGTCTCAAGAGGGGTGAGCGTGACTGAAAGACCTCAATGAGCACACAAAGTAAGGACACTTATGAATTACTCCAGACAGGTGTTATATTAAAAATATAGACACATTTATTACAAGGCCTTTGTAACATCGACCATAGCAAAACATCACAGTAACACTAAAGTAAACCAACACATCAAAATCAATGCACTATATATACAAGACCGATGGGGTCCAAGGAGTTAAAAGCACGAAATATGTAGACCACCTAGATGGGGAGGAAAACATGTCGGAATTGAAACAATATTATGCCTCCTATCGCAACAATTGTATGAGTATTGGCCTACGCAAGTTGTCTAAACATCATATGCGAACAAACTCCACGGCAAGGTCTTGACCTTAGAGAAAGTAATGTAAGTCGCCATCTTGGATTAAACCGCCATTTTAGGTTCTCTTGTTATATGGAAGTCACCCTGAACATCAAAATGGAGGCCGAATGACATTCTGAGCAAGATTCTGGCCGGTGTGACCTCCGTACACCTGAATAATTAATATGCTTGCAGGCCACTTGTCGGGGTCGCGAACTGAGACCTTGTCCTACCGTTGACCTATATGTAATTGTACAACTATATCAGTGAAACTAATCAAAATGCATACATTAAAGGATTGACCTGGCAAGGAACCCATAGGCCCGGCTCACAGAATGGTTAACCCACGAAAGGGTTGGCCAAGGGCTGGACAAATTGTATAAAAGACCCAAGTATTCCAATGTGCGTTCTCTCTCACTAACGCATTGAACTCTCGTTGAAGTTTGTTATGTTACTCTGAGAGCCGAATAGCTATCCGTTTGTCAATTGACTTTGGTAACTGTTGTAGCTTTTAAATAAAGCACTTGTTTGATTCTTTGTAACCTGTGTTGGTGTGTTTCATTTTGGGCTTCCCGGCCTCATATTATTTCTCTTTTTCCACAAACAGGCAGTGCAGGTAATCTTTAGACCCAGTTCCACATCGCGAATACACCTAACTAAGAGGCAGTCCAAGCCCTACGAAGAGAGGAGCCTTATGCTCAATAGTAAATGCACGCGCTTGTGCCAATGGACAAAATAGGGTCTCTTCAAGGGTCTCTAGCAGCTCAGGAAGGTGGGTAAGGTGATGAAGAACAAGTTCCCACTATTCAAACAGGGCCTCTGCTTGAGGGCAGAGGCAGTTGGAGAGTGCGGGATGGAGTCGCTATTTCGCAATTGCTGTGGAAAGGAAAGGGGCCCTCAGGGGCCACTTTGTGTGTGAAAATGGGCTCCTGCGCTAGGGGCCACCGGTTGGGGTAAGGACTACTCACCGGTCTCGACGCAGGCAGACCCAGACTTCGCCAGTACAGTCCACTTCGCTGGCAGGTTCGAATGCGACGATCAGGATGTCTCGACACTGTGTAGTTTCCGCGGTAGCAGGTTTCTGGGTCAAGTGGGTCACAAATGCAGCAAACTTGCAGAGGTCATTGCCACATCAGGGCAACACGCCAACCGCGTTTACTCCAGTCCGGGTACACTCGTCTCACTTCAGACCTGGGACCGCCAAGTGTACGAAATTCGGTGTGAGGGTGCCGTGGACACAGAGCTAGCAGTATGCCAAGTTTCGAGGGTCTCCTCAAAACGGCAGCGGTGACAGAGCAAATGTCCCGTGTAAGCTGGTCAGCCCACTGGTTGGCCCAGGGGCACTTCCTAAGAGGCTTACTTGCAGGGTTTGATGAAGGTGCCGAGAATAGTTGGTCCCCCTATTCCAAGGGGTCGAAGCATCTTCACAGACCTTCTAGGACGATCAGATGCAGAGGGGTCCTGCAGGACGACAGTGGGCTCAGGGTGCCAAACCTTCCAGCGGGTCACCAGCGGTTCCTCGACTCGGCTTCTTGTTGCAGGATACTTGACTCCTTATACTTCGTTCGTGTGACTCAGGAGATCGACCTGGTAGTGGTGTTTTCAGCCTCCTCTTATCCAAAGTTCCCTTCGCGCCAAAACGGAGAGGACCCAATGGGAGATCTGCTCACAAACACTCACTCCATACGTGGACCAATCACGGACCACAGTGGTCCCAGGCATTCAGGACACTCTAGACTCTCTGGCACCCAGGATGTGTATTGGGAACAGACATCCCAGCCCACATCCTGGAGGCACACACACAAGGCATGCAGAAGCCCGCGAAAGCATTGGGTTTCGCGGGAAAGTGCATGACCAAATAAGGACTAACCCGGGTCGACCTGGGTAAGGTGAAGGGGAAAAATGGCCAAAGGACAGGACAAAGAATCTCGTGGCATGGCCATTTTGGAGCCAGGTCACCTATTCGTGCCAAGCACGGTAAGCGCGGTTAACATGGCAAGAAAAGGGTTAAAAATATATGTAAACGAAAGCTGCCACCAGTCTTGTCCATGACACATCTGCGCAGTTCATAAAAAGTCCAGCAAGAGTTTCTAGGGCCTTTGGAAAGACTAGAGACCCAAGTGTACTGTAAGGTAAGTTACATTGTACACCTGTTACATGTTGCACAAAAGTTGCAACATGAGGAAAGTACTAAGGGAAACAAAGTCTCCCAGTACTGACTGTTTTAAGGGCATGTCAGTTTCCCCATAAAAAGTGAGCGAAAGCCCAGAGGAGTGCAGCTGAGGGCTGTGCTTCTCTGGCAAAGTTTAGTTCAGGGTGTAAAACAGCAGCAAAAGGTTTGGGGGTTGACACATGCAGGGAAAATTACATTCAAATATGAAATCTTTCCTAACAATGTACCCACCCATTAACTGCCAATGGCCATGCTAATACCTATGGCCATTTCAACCCAGTTCCGGCCCCTCCTTGGCCAAAACACCTCCTCATGGGAACTCTTTAAGCTCGCTTTAATCAAGCCTTACAATCAAACGTTGCACTTTAAGCGCCTGGCAGTGTTTTTTCAAAGCTGTGTTCCGAGTGTTAATGACTTATTTGTAGCTGTAAACAATAATAGTGTAATACAAATATCTTACCAGGTCTGCCTTCAACCACTCAATTTATAGGCACTCTGCGTGTCCTTCACTAAAGTCCTGTTAAAAACAACCATTGGCAAAGCCAACAGTTTAGGCATGTATAAACATATTAGGCATGTGCCAGGCACTGCTATCAGATGCCCAGGTACTTGCACCATTTTGCATCTGCTACCATCATTGGCCAGTAAATATCACTATGGCTGTGCCAGGCAAGTGCCTTTCCCATGCCTCCACAAAAGCCCAAACGTTTGGCATTGCCAATGCTTGGTACTGTTGCCAATGCTGTATAATTAATTGGTTGGTTCCACCAAATCTGATCTGCTTGGGTGAGATGTAATTAACTTCATATCACGAGCTTGAAAGCTGAAGAAAACAGATATTTACATAATATAACGGGGGCATTATA
Organism: Ambystoma mexicanum; assembly: GCF_040938575.1. Taxonomy (NCBI): domain Eukaryota; kingdom Metazoa; phylum Chordata; class Amphibia; order Caudata; family Ambystomatidae; genus Ambystoma; species Ambystoma mexicanum. The sequence goes on along the minus strand of NC_090940.1, from coordinate 279,649,635 downwards.
TTACTGTTGGCTTGGCTGTCGTATTCGAAATACTGCCAGCTGATGAGTTGTTCTGTTTGAACATTGTTTTATTGTTGTATTCCAATTTTAAAACTTTGCCTTTATTTAAATTGTTGCTGATGTTTATGTATACCTCTTAGGACTGCTGTTTGCATATAGTGTGTGTTTGCTTTGAACGTTTCGTTGTTTTATGTATGGTTCGCTATAGCTTTTGTGGATAATGGAATCCGATACACGCATACACACATACATACATACATACATAGATACATATATACATACATTTTTTAATTAGCACACACTTTGGAAACATCAGAGCACGTAAGGCAATACATTAGAGTAAACCCAATCAAAAAGAAAGATTCCAGTGCTTTGTGTATTGATCATTACTCTGAATTCATGTATGTTCAAATGAAATACAATCAGGTGACCACTAGGTGGCAGCATTGCATCTGAAATGAGAGCTGCAGTTTTTAATGTAAACTAAATTTGAGCCAGGAAACTTTCTGAAATGTACAATTTTACAGTCAATTCTTGTGGACGTGGTGTATTAACGTTGATTGAGACGACAAATTCTTGATTGTGCCACCGCCAATACCATTTATGTTTACTATCATCATATAGATTGTAAAACGACTAAACCACCATTAATAAAGGTTTATCTATTGTGCTAAAGTCCGAGGATATGCCTCCAAAAAGGATAAAAGTCGTAATCAGCAGCATTTGACCCTTAATAATAATGTCTGACTTTTTGTGGTCTCATATCTAGAACCGCATCTTAAAATGTAAGTCGAGAGATACTAGCAGCAGATACTGTAAACAGGCTCACGCACAAAGGCTCGCCTTTTCATTGGAGGTTCCTGTGGCTACACTTCTCCCATCTTCCGCACGAAAAAGCATTCTACACGCGAGGCCCGGCTGCCTCCAACCGGGTTACTGCTCATCCCCTCAGGCACAATTTCAAGACTGAGGCCTTGATACACCAAGGGATGCCGAGGGCGTTTTTCAAAATGTGTTGGATTTGGTCCTGAGCAATTTCCCGCCCTAAATACTAAAGGGAAATGCCCAGGGCCCTGCAGAAGATATGCTTCCCTCTTTCACTGGGAATAGTCTGGAAACGACGGCGTTTTTACCGCCCCATTTCGCAAGGCCCTTGAGTGCAGTCATACTTTGCTTCCTGCATTCCACCTGCCTCTCAGATGATGCGAATCGGCCATTTTTGATGAAAGCATCTTGAACTATGGGACGCGATGAATTTGAGTTTTAAATTCGTTTCACAGAATGTTCCCCGTCTTTCTTTCTACATCTGGATAACCAGGGAGCAATCAGTTTAGTTTTGCTGCATTTTTAGAAGTGGCACGTAAAATGGATAAAGCACGCAGGCTTATTATGTAAAGACGGCCTGGAGATGTGCATTTCTGCTATAGGGAACGTTGCCCGATAGGGGTGGGGCAGCCGAACCAGGGTCCAATGGTGAGGTCTGGCTTGGCTCTTTGAGCCAATCGGGCAAAAGACCCATTACATGCCCAGAGTGCAAGACATGTCTCACCAGAGCCCTACACACCCCTTTCATAGAGCAGACATGATTCCCCCAATCCCTTTGCCATCCACATGCACGATAGTCATTCTAAAACGAGTAAGTCCCCTAACCCCGCCACACACAACTCATACAACACACACACACACACACACACACGCGCGCGCGATCTCACTGCCACCATCATATCACTCCCCTTCTAGACTATATGCTGTACAGCTCCATATTAGAGCGGAGGATCCAACACGCCCTCTCCTTTTAAGAACCCCGCCACCCTTTCCTTTTGCACTGCCCCCCACCCCCGAGAAGAACTGCATGTTGCCCTTCATTTTGTCTATCACACACACACACGCACTCCCCCCCACCCCCTCCATCCTCATCCTCCACCCCCCCCACGCCCCGCCCGCCATCTGCGCCGCTAGGTAATCCCAGGTTGTAAACAGTTTTATAACACAGAATGATGCTAGTAATTCAGACTAAGAAAGTGAGCACTGTTAATCGGGACTCACTTTCACAATGCCCTATGCTTATATATGTGCTGGAACTGCTTTTGATACCCTAGCAATTGCCCTGTAGTTTGGCCACATGTCAGTTAAAGAGTAATGCGCACCCCTGTGAACTGCCTGCTGGAAGCCACGATTCCGAGAGCAAGGGGCTGCACTTAACCATTTGCATCCCTGATCCAAATGATAAATACTGTACCTCTAAATTACTGTCAGCAATGTATTTAGGTTTTGTGATGCCCTAGGCCCAACCAAGTGCATGCGCCATTCCCACCACTTTAACACTCCGCTTTCCCAGACCATGCCTTCTTTATTCATATTAATGTAATAGAAGCACACATATAACATTGAAGGTGAAAAAAGATTTAACCCATTCACTTTTTAGGGATTCTCTCTACTGTGCTGAGCAAGTTTTGACTTTTTAATTTTGTTTGCATCATTTCTCCGTAAACTATGGGCCTAATTTATGGAACCTTTAGCACAGTGCAAAGTGACTTTGCACTGCCAACAAACACACTGATTCACAGAGCGATGCAAAGTGTATTGTCAATTTGCACTGCAAAAATACACTTTGCACTGTTCTGCGAATCAGGGCGTTTGTTGGCAGTGCAAAGTCCCTTTGCACCAGCACAAATTCTCTTTGCACCACGCTAATAGCTCCATGAATTAGGCCCTTTGGGCCTCATTACGACCCAGGCGGTAGAGGGTTAATGGCGCCGGTAGAGCTGCCAGTGCCGTTAACCCTCTATCGCCTCATTACGAGGTCTGCCCGCGGGTCCCGCTAAGGACGTCTGGTAAAACCAGGCATACTTAGCGGGACCCGCTAGCAGGCTAGGATGCTAACAACGAGCTCGTCATTAACGGGCTCGTTGTTAGCATCCTCCCCATTCCCATTGAGCCCTATGGGGGCTCAAGTGGGAATGGGGATGTACTGGGTCCGTGTCCTGGGAAAGGGAATTACGGGCCCTCCAAGGTCAGAATGGCCCGGTATTTCCCCATTCCATGAACCCGGACCCGGTACCCGGTATGGGGGTAGCCATGCCGCTAAAAGCGGCATGGCTACCGCCATACTCTTAATGAGGCCCTATGTGTTCTCTCCGAATTTGGTAGGAAACTATTTGGCATTTTCACAAAAACAATATTCAATGCCAATCAACCCCAGTATAGTTGCAGGTGCACTATCTGGATGGTCGAGCACATGTGAGCAATAATGTGACTCCAAAGCTACCTTCTTGTCTTTGAACATCAAACATCCTTAATAGTTCCATTCGCACGTACAACAAAAACAATGTACTGACGTAGTTTCATGCCGTTACTGGAAGTTGTTCTTACAGTTATATTTGATATTAAAACGTTGTGGTCCGCGGTGCAGGGGCCCCACCCTCTGTTGAAGGTATCAAAACCCACCATTCGAATTTTAGAAGCCAATTTTAGCAGGATCCCACAATTTTGGTAATGGAGGAAACTTAAAAACACGGATGCCCTTGTTCCAAATTCTTCCTCTTTTGACTGGCTGCCCGGTTCCTTCACATTCTCACAGGGCACAAGGCCCTCCTCACCCGTCTACCCCTGCACTTGCTCTCCCCTGACACCCCCCATAACCTGCACTTGCCCTTCCGGGCTCCCTCCCCCTGCACTAGCCTGGCTGGACCTGTACCCTTTGAGCCCTTCCAGCCCCGTCCTTAGCACGTAGCACGTGGACCTTCCTTCCCCTGCACTCTCTGCATTCCCCTGGCACTTGTCCACCTGGCCTCCCCTTGGCACACACAAAGCCCATGGGCCCTCCGCCCTGACCAGCACTTCCCCCTTCCCTTCCCCCCCGCACTTCTTGTTACTGCACTTTCACAATCCAAATGACACAAGGCCTAGTAGGGCCGTATTAATTTTTCTTCATCCCTGTCCCCCACCCCTCTTTTGCCTTGTTGTGCCTTGAAACACCTTTTACTGTATAGGCGCATTATAACTACCCAATAAATAAAAAATAAAATAAAATACCTATCATCACTTGCGAAAAGTGTCTTCTATCTATACTTCCATTGAAATCTTTGTGCACAAAGCCAGGTAGACAGTTGGAAAATGTGGTGTTACTACTAATGTACCACCGCAACCCAAGAGCCCCAATGCCACGCATTACACGTGACACCCAGCACCCGCAGGGTACACCCAACAAAGCATGTCCTTAGTACACTTGTAGCAAAGTCAAAAGCCCCACCAAAGGTAAAAAGGGTAAATGCTCATTGGCATGTGCCCCATGTATCAGGTTATTTACTTGAAGGATGAAGGCCCACGTTTGGACCAAGACATATGCAAGTGATGTTGGGCTAGGGAGGAGGAGGGAACAAGGGAAAACTGCAGTTGGCCATACACAGGCATACAATAAAGACACGTTTGTCTGTACCGGCCTGCGTGTGTTTTCATTGAAGGCCGACCCCCAGCCCTGAGCGGTACTTCGGGTCGGGGCAGGCCAAACTGTACACTGGCGAGGAAGGTGTCCAAAATTGGACTCATGTGTCAGTTATCACCACGCACCTGCGAATGCCAGGTGAGCCGCAAACCACAGTGGCCTGACTGGCACACTTGTGAAGGTGGGAGACAGGAGGACACAGCCTACGTGCATCAGTGCGCCACCTCATCAAATGTGCCAACCCGGCGACACAGCGCATGTGAGCGCTCGCTCAAGGTACGGCGGGGGAGGGATACAGATAGCTCCCATGAGGCGCCTGCAAATGGCGGTGTATGCGGAAGTAGTGGGAAGCGCACCCAAACCCCACCAAAGGAGATCCAACGGGGGAGGCACAGGCCCTGGGGAAAACCCTTCTCAGCTCAAGAAAATAAATATTATGAAACCCCCCAAGCAAGGAACACGAAATAAGGGGGAAGAGAGGGGAAAGCACACACATGTTAAAAGGGATGAGGTGCACACAAGACGTTCATTTTTGCCCAAAGAAGAGCGCAAGGCACCAGCACACAGACACCTGCACAACTACAGTCCCCCCACTTTTTGCAACGGAATAAGTGAAACAACATGCACATCATGTCAGGAGATGAAGTTGCCTCCACGTCAGCAGGTGGCAACTCGGGACCCATTCTCCCCTCAGGTGGCTGATCCCAGATGCTGCAGTTGCCGCATGCATTTGACCTACGTGACACGAGCAACCTCGGGCCACAGTGGGCAATATAACTAAGAGATTTAACATTCTATGGGGAGCCATTGGGCTCACAGAAGACGAGAGACTAAAGAACACTTTATCTATGGCTATTGGACCCGCAGGGACATTGCGGGTGAACTACTCAACCTAAAGACAGCATCATTCCAGGATCTAAGCAGGAAACTGTCAGAATACTTCACGCGCCATACCAACGTTGATTATGAATGACACATTTTTCACACAAACTGGCAAGACAAAGGGGAATTCCCTAGACAACTTTGTCACGAGGCTATGAATAAAGCTAAAACACTGCAAATTCCATCGGTACTCCAGCAAGGAGGCTTTGAGATCCCAAGTTATCGCTGGATGCGACTCTCAAGCATTCAGAAAGAGGTCACTGGAGGAGATCCTGGCATTGGCATGCATGGAAGCAACAGTAGAATTACAGGTGGACAACCTGTGCAAAGTCACAATACAGTCAAAAGCAACCAAGACTGATACCGTCAACAGACTAAACACTGCCCCAAACTTACCGGCCCGACACTCGGACGCAAAGTGTTCTAGATGCGGTTATGAATACCCACACTGGAGAATGCCCGGCACTGGGACAAAAATGCACTGCATGCAGAGGCACGATGACCACATTTGTGCTGTTTGCACAAACGTACCCCTGCCCCCAGTCAATAGAAGATCACTCAGAGAGCGCCGGAAGATGACGCAGGCGAGCCCACATGAGGCTGGCCTGGACAGTGAATCAGAAGACATAGGTGAGACGACCATGAATACGGCCTCTTGCACGGGAAGACCACAAGCCATAAGAAGGCTCCAGATATGGGGCTGCTGGTGCTATGTCTGGTACATCGAGATGAGGTCAACCCCTAGCAGTGAATCACCATCATCGGGTGACGACCAATGCAAGAAAGGGTACATCTGGGCGCTGAACAACAACATGGCCAAACAACACAGCCCGGTACTCATGCTCCACGTCAATGACACCCCCCTAGAATTTCTCATAGCTACAGGGGTGACGGTTAACATCATGAGTGAAGATGCGTACAAGTCACTCCACCGGCCCCCGAAACTCAAGCGATTCACCGTCGACATCTATCCCTACAGATCAACATCGCCATCATCATGCAACAGAGTCATTACTGCTACGTGCACCCAAAAATATCACACAGCAGAGGTCCCACTACACATACTCAAGATCGAAATAAACAGCGGATGCATTCTTAGCTTTAAAACGGCTGTGGAGATGGGTTTCATGCACATCTTTTATCAACTCATGGCCCATAAATACTTTGCGAAAACAGAAGACATCAAGACGGCATTCCCGAACTTGTTTCGAGGACTGGGTAAACTCAAAAACCAAAAGATTCAACTGCACATTCACCCAGATGTCAAGCCTGTCGCTCAACACTACAGGTGCATACCTGTAAACATACAACAGCAGGTCGAAGAGGAGCTAGACAAGCTGCTGAAACTGCACATCATCGAACTAGCAACAGGACCCACCTTCTGGATATCGCCCATAGTCCCCGTCCCCAAATAATCACTGGTCGGCTCCATCAGGCTATGCGTGGGCATGAGGAGAGTGAATGAAGCAATAGAGCGGGAAAGACAACAGGCACCCAGGATAACTGATGCAATCCACCTGTTACAAATTGGACCTCAGAAAGGGATACGTCAGCTTGAGATCGACCCTGAGTCACATTACATCACAACCTTCGTGACCCATATGGGTCTCTTTCAATACAATCGGCTCAGCTTCGGCATATCGTCCGCTGCAGAAATCTTCCAAGACAAGATCAATAACGTTTTACTGCATGTCTCCAACTGTCTCAACTATTCGGAAGATGTCCTAGTATTCAGAAAGTTCAACGAAGAACACGGTGCAGCCCTTCACTGAGTTAAAGCAGCACTTGATGCAGCCGGATTGACGCTCAACAAAAACAAATGTGTGTTCCAGAAGGGCTCACTCAGGTTCTTTTGTCATATATTCTCAGAGAAGGGGATGTAGCCCGACCCTGACAAGGTGGCTAGCCTCAACACCACCCAGCCACCACAGACCGTGCCCGAGCTCCGCTTGTTCTTGGGACTCACAAGCTATTGCTCAAGGTACCTCCAGGATTATGTGACGATCAGCACCCCCCTCCATCTACTCACAAGGAAGGACCAACCTTTTGAGTGGTTGGCAGACTGTCATCACGCCTTCGAGACCATCCAAAATAACATTTCCAAGTCCGAGGACATGGCATACTTCAACGCGGGGAGGAAAACTGACGTAATAGTTGATGGCAGCCCTGTGGGTCTAGGGGCCATACTGACACAGCGGTACCCAACGGATGCAAGCAACACGTTCATCATAGCGTACACAAGTAGGAGCCTCACACACACAGAACAGGCATATTCCCAGACTGAAAAGGAGATCTTGGCGGTCGTCTGGGCCTGTGAATACTTACATCTCTTCCTATATCGTAAAGTCTTCATTGTCCTCACAGAGCACCAAGCACATCTTACAATCTACGGCGACCCAAAAGCAAGGTTGCCCCAGAGGATAGCACACTGGGGTTTGCGGCTGCAGGACTACAAATTCGACATCATACAAGGGCTGGACAAGTAAGACAATATAACGAGACAACCCACAGGGCCAGCACAGGTGGGCCCCTACATTGCAGATGCGTACATCAATTACATGACCCATCACCTGTAGCCCCTCCCTGTGGACTGGACCACCCTCGTAAAAGAATTGGAACAGGACCCTGCCCTCTCCATGAAGGCCAGAAAGAATCAGGCCAAGGAAGAGACAGAGCGCATGAGAGACGATATACGATGTCTAGAACTAGTAAAGTATGAGCTGATGCTTGTGGATGACCACCTTATTATGAAGGATTGCAAAGTGGTGCTACCAGAAGCGCTCAGAGAAAGACCGGTCATGCTGGTGCATAAAGACCACTAGGGGATAGTTTCCACAAAACATCTCTTGAGGCAGAAACTATGGTTCCCCAAACTAGACACCATAGTAGAAAACGTCACAAGCCGATGCACCATCTGCTCTCAAGTGGCTTAACACCCTCATCCTATCCCTCTGCAAATGTCACCTTTTCCAGAAGCCGTATGGGAAGAACTGGCCGTGGACTTATTTGGGCCACTACGAAATGGAGCGTACGTGCTAGTACTGAGCAACGAAAACTCATGTTTCCCCGATGCCCAATTAACAGGATCCACATCAGCCACCTGCGTCATACCGCCACTAGACTGCATGCTGTCAACATATGGGATACCCAAGGTCATTAAGTCAGATGTTGGCCCACCCTTCACCAGCCAGGATTTTTAAAACTTTCCACGTTACATGGGCTTCCAGCACAGGAAAATAACACCACAATGGCCTCAAGCCAATGGCATCATCAAGAGGTTTATGGCCAACATCAAAAGAACACTACAAATAGCCAAAATTCTTAACAAGTCATTTGACCGAGCCCTATACCAACTCCTGCGCAAATCCCGACACACTCCCCACAGCACCACAGGAGTCTGCCCATCTGACCTTATGTTCCAGAGAACGGTGCGGATATGACTATCAGAAGGTGCCAGACAGCATCCCACCGGGCCTCTGGAACAACAAGCCAAGTCCCGAGATCAAGAAGAGAAGAGATAGATGAAAATATGAGCAAACTCCAGGTGAGGAGCAAAAGAGTGTGACATAGAAATAGGAGATCAAGTACTAGGGCATTAACCAGAAATGAGGAAGAAAGACCCCCCGTTCACTCCGGAATGGATGGTCTTAACCGACAAGGAACCATGATAACTGCAAGTGGTGAGCGGCACAACTCCATACAAGGAACTCCTCCCACTTCAAAAAACTTCAGGGTACAATGTGCTCTGCCTGGGAATCTTCTTGAGGCAGCCAAAGTGACCTGGTCTCTGACGACGCATATCTAGGAGACGGAGAGCAGTGAGAGGGAGAAACCAGCAGGGAAGAGTTGGATGGCCCAAAAATGGTGAATGTGCCTACTGTACCGATGCAACCCCAGCTATGCTGCATAAAGCCTCAGAGACTAATTGAGGAGATGGGGTATACTGTAAATTGAGCTGGCACTTTAAAAAGGGGGTAGATGTCATGTCGTGAAGAGGGCACATAGCCCTCCCTCATTGTTATGAGGGGAAGGCCCACACTTGGGCTGGGACAAAGGTAAGTGAGGTTGGGGTAGAGAGGCGGTGGGAACAAGGGGAAAACGGCAGTTGGCCTTACACAGGCGTACAATAAACGTTTGTCTGTACCGGCCTGTGTGTGTGCTTTCATTGAGGGCTGGCCCCAATCCCAAGTGGTCCTCCGGGTTGGGGCAGGACAAACTGTACACACACTAGCATTATGAAATCCATTTGGGCGAAGCCAGTCCAGTTCTGGTTGTAAATTTGCATTCTGGGGCTGGTAGTCCTTGATTTTCCCATTATAAACCCAGGACTGCAAATTCAAAGTTCAAACCAGCAATGGGCTTTTGCCTCCCAAATGGAATGGATAATATTGGCATTCATGTTGCATAACAAGCTGGACATTTGTGTCAAACAAATACTTTTGGCAGGTGTCTTCATTACACAATTTCTTTTATTGTTTGTCTAAATTCTGAAAATATAGCAAAGAGATTTTTTAGGTTTGCATTATTTTGCATTCTGGCACTAAGCCTTCCATTCAAGGCATGGACAATAAAGCTGCAATGGGTACTCTTTTGGCTTAACATACTTCTGTGAGGACTTATATATTGTCACATCGCTCTGCTATGCAATCTGTGTACTTTGCAAGTAAACTCTATAAAATGGTCATCTTTGAGAGCGAACACCTAAATATATTTGACCAATTAGAGCTTGGAGGTATGTTGTCAAGTACATAAATTGCACTATGGGTTTAAATCCTGGCTTCACTGCTTTACCAAAAATATTGAGCTTGGACAAAAAATGTATTCTCACTCTGATATATCTGGAGAAAAAATATTGTTTTTTCTTTTTTTTATTGATTCAGCTGATTTACAACAACTTTACAATATTTATACCATTATCACTTATAAAACAATTTTAAAAAAGAATTATTTTAAAAGGAAACAAAACACAGAATAATATACTAATACCAATGTAAGTAAAAATAAAAATACATCTCATCCATAAGTTCACTGTTCTATAGTGCCCATCCTCTGTTGGAAGCCCACCTGCAATAGATTGATTATTCCAGACGAGTCTACTCATTCTTGAAGGTGCCCCAAGATTACCTTAGCATGTAATTTCCCCACCCCATCCAACAATGACATTGGGCAGTCATTTTCTGGTGGATGCTTACACCACCTTTTTAAAAATTGGCACTATTACAGCCTCCCCTCAAGTACTAGGAACTAAGCCCGCTGAAATAACAGCATTACAAACTCTTGTCATCTCTGGGACCCATATGTTTAACTCATTTTAAAAAGATCCACAGGTGCACAGTCAGGCCCTGGCGCCTTACGACCCCACAAGGCTACAATGGCTTCAGTAACCTGTTGCATGCTCACTATGACATCTGAGCCTTATATGTGCGATGTCCCTTCTTGTATGCACAGGTTCGGTACACTACTTAGAGATTCAGAGAGTTTATGCAAGTTCGAAAAATTAACCCTCCAAGCCTCCGGAGTTATACTACAATCTGGAACATGATGTTCGTCTGTGGGTAAGCCCCCCACCAACCTCTAAAAACCATGTCTATGGTTTGCATGACTTGCCTCCAACAATGCTTCCCATCTTGCGCCATAGAAGAAATGATTCTCGGACACACCCATTGCTTTATATTTTGCTCTTAAAGTTCTTAATTTTGGTGCGTCAACAGCTGGTCTTTTTTTCAAACAGTCCAAAATATCCTGCTCACTGCATTGACATTCAGCATCATACCATCCCTGGGACAGCTGAGCAGGTCTCTTTAATTTGGCGCCTGGTCTAGTAAATACTGGATGCAACGCTACGACCAATTCAAATTCATCAAAATGAGTCAATACATCCCTGCGGTCCAATTAACAGGTTGCAAATGACCTCAATATGTCCTATAATTCTTGCATATATATCTGCCAAACAATTCTTAGTCACCACCTCCGCCCACTTAACAAATCTTCCCGAGAGCCCACTACTGTCAGACTCTGAAACAGCCCTTGAATACTTATTAGGCGCCAATACAAAGCTATGGGTCTATGGTCACTGTTGTGTCAATCAAGTACGTCAAATGACTTGATCAGCCCCCAATCCTTGGCACCTAGCATAAAATATTCAATATGACTCCTGCCTTTATGGCCGGAAAAAGTGGACTAGGGCAGTTGTTCTTCAGCACAGTGTCCATTACAGGCTCTAAGGTTAGCAGTATTCAGAAGGTGGGCCACTTCCAATGCAATAGGGTGTGTTTTCCTTCTAAAGATGGAATCCCACATGCTTCATCTTGTCCCTGCCACATATCCTCTGTAAGACCCAAGGGCACAAATTGAAGATTTAGATTGCTCACTATTAAAGTTACAGTTGTGTCACCAGAATCACCAGCCTTATCCTCTATGATGTCTTGCATCTTAATCAAGGTACTCATTGGGGTTGCACTCATGGGCTTATTAAAGATGTTATATAAATGGACCCTGGTGTCCTCCTTTGGTTTAAGAGCGAGATGTTGTAGATCATTCAAGTCTATTTACAATTGGGATGCTTTCCAATTCAACGAGGCACTAACCCAGGTAAACATGCCCCCACTTGGACGGCCTCTTGTCTCCTAATTGCTGGTATTGTGTATGTTGTATATTCTTGTAGATCGGTTTGCTTCAAGGCCCATGTCTCCTGACGACATATCAGATCAAACCCTGAAATTAAATTCCAATCAGGATCTATCGTGTGTTTCGCTAGCTCTGCAACATTCCATGAGAGGAGTCTGGGAGCTATACCTAATAGATGATCTTTTTCCTGGCTGACTCAATCAACTTCTTCCAAACCAGAGTCAGTTGGAACACTTGACTGTTCACCACAAATTTGCACAGAGACTCACCCTTCGATAAAACTTTCAGGGGTGCAGCCGCAAAGTGCTGCTAATCGAACTCGGTGGGTAGGTACGTCAATCTATAGCTAAAAGCCTATTTGCCAAAGATTAATTCCTTAACATTAATTCAATGTAGTCAAGACCACGCTGGGATGTTTGTTTCCTGCTGCCGATAAGAATGTCTTCTCTGATTAATGACATGCATCCTCTTATGTTGCTAATCCAACGGATTACCTTGTTGATAAGGAATTAATTATCTTCGAATTGTCCCCTAGACAACTTCTGGACATTGACCATGTAGACCCGACATTTGTCCATGGCATAGTTGCCTCCAGCCGATTGCAAGTCAGGTCTATGACTGTCATTCCTCGAGATCTGGGAAACATATATTGATTTATTTAGGGTACTATTTAATTGTTCTTGCAGTGGGGGCCGCCTACGTGGGTTGTCTTGCACATATTTATCAATGACTGTGCAAATACCAGAGCAAACCTGTTCCTCTGTAATGTTGGTGCTGTCTGTGCTTGGGAATTCAAACAGTTAGATCTTGATGCAGGAAGTTTGACTCCTCCTTTATTTGGGTAATAGAGCAAAGGGGCATTCTTTGGGTAAACATACGTTAGTTTGGACGAGTTTGATGTCAAATTGCTATCTTCAATACCTCCAATGATCCGTCCCAACCATGGCTCCTCAATAGGTGGACCATCCCTTTCATTCGCTTTCTAGGTGGCATTGAATTTTGGCCTTGAAGTTAGCACATGGTTGCAGATTTTGCAGCACCTGTCAAGGGGACCCTTAACAGACGAATCAAGCATTGGATCTCCCTCAATATTAAGTACTATTGTTGCCAGGCAGTCAATTTTCTCAGCCAATTTTCTGATTAGGGACTTGATTTCACCAAGATCCTCTTGGCTGAGAAGTTAGTTATGCCAGCAACCCCAACCCCTTCTTCACCATCAAAGGTCACACTAAGGATCACATCGTTGTCTCTACTGGCATCTGTATCCCTAACAGGTAGAGCAACCATGCCGACTCAATCTTCCTTAATTGGTAAGTCTTCTAGAGGAGCATATCTATTAGATAATACCAAGACTTCTACTCCTTCCACAGACTTTGCCCCTTCTTTTGTTCCTCCTCTAGCAGGTACTTTAGTCCATTTAATTGCATCAATCTTGGTGGTCCCCTCTATCAAAGGAACCACATTTCCAGACGATTGCTCACATCTGTCACTTAAGCTCCAATCATCTTCATGACCCGTCCATCCTGTGTATTAATTTCGCCCATCAGACTTTTCAGATGTTTCCATTCTCGGGATGTTTTGCACTGGCTGCTCGTTCAATTTCAGCTGGGGTTGAGAGGTAGTTGAAGTTAGGGGATTACATGGGGAATTACACCTAGCTTCCACCGTGGCCCCAAAAGCACTAATAGTCAATGATGATTCTAAAACGACTAATGCACTGCTTCCTTCAACAGTGCCCAAACCGTAAGTCCTATTTACTCCCACTGGGATGCAATAACCTTTGACTTCTATCTGTCCAGGTCTCTTGCCTACCTCCCAACCTTCAAATGGGTCAGCTCTCCTTCCAGTCTTAACACCTGGTCTAACAATTGTTGTCCCTAAGTCGTTCAATGCTGAGAGAATCATATCCAGTCAATCATTGTTCACAATGCAGTTGGCTATGGCTCTACCCCTGTTTGGCCCTCCTCCCTCCTCCATGCCATCAATATCATTCAGCAGTTTTTTTTATCTCATTCACTAGTGAAGTTACTTCGTCGACCAGTTTAAAAATGTTGTAAAGTTTTTTCTTTCCATTGATAGGTGAGATGTTGCAAGTAGTGTTCCGCTTAACCATTGTGTTTGTCGCTCGCGCTCCGTTGTAATTTAGAGTCTCATGGAGTAATCAGAGTTCAGTGGTCTGTAATCGCAATTAGAAGTAAGGTAAACAAGTAATCCCCTTACCTTTGCCTTTTCCACTCATGCCTCTCTGTAGTAATGCTGCTGTGATGCGGCCATAACACTAGTGCTTGAGGTCCATGCCACTGCCGACTTCCACCTTGCGGCGAACACCCACGGTTAATACTGAGACTTTCACTGCGGGCTTACCCTGCAGGCCGCTTGATAAAGGCTTGTGGGTGTGGTTTAGATCACTGCTCGCCTCCAGCTGATCTGTTTCACACGGTCCTGCAGTTAACACCGCACCCTTCACTGTAGGCTTACCCTTTGGGTTGCAGGCTGTTTGATAAAGACTTGGGGGTGTGGCTTGGGTCACTGCTTGCCTCCAGTTAATCTGTTTCACATTGTACTCCAGTTAACACCATGCCCTTCACCCCATAACATAAACCTATAAACATATGTTATCAGCATTGTCTGTTACATTATGATAAACATTTTCCTACAAATTAATATCCAATTCAAAACCATGAGTTATAATTATAAAATGATCACCTGTCTGATGATTCAAAAAGGTGTCGGTGTGGAAGTAAACCTGTTGTTATTAACCATACTAAAGCTTGAAAGTTTGAGGGCAAAAACACATCTATACTTGGCTTTTATTGACCTACGTGGTGCTTTCGACAGTGCCAATCGCTCCAAACTATGGCAAAAACTGATAAACTGGAACTGTCCCAGTAATTTGATTGAACCCATCAGAGCTCTACATTCAGAAACGGTCATCAGCATAAGACTAAACAACCAGGGCACCCTATCTAACCAAATATCAATGAATATGGGAGTGAAACGGATGCCCCTTGGCTGCCGAGCTATTCAAATTTTTTATTTCTGACATCCCAGTTCATCGCAAAAACATGCGATGTTTTCCACCGATACTAAACAATACTGAAATCGTATTTATTATATATGCTGACGATGTGGTCCTTCTAGATAGATTGGACCCAGATAGGCTTACAACGGCAACTAACACATTTACACAAATATTTGAATGACAACGATTTAGCGTTAAACACCGAAAAAACAATATCGTCATTATTGATCAAACAAACATCAAAAAACAAACTTCATTTACGTGGAATATTGACAGTAAACATCTGGATGTAGTGAGCTCAATAAGATATTTGGGAATCACATTCAACAGTTCACTTGGCAAACATCATTGGAAGATCGACATGACAAACCAAATGATTCAATTTAGCATACAAGGCCAGCAGCTGAATAAAACCTACGGGAAATTTACATTAGCTCCCGTTTTGACCTTCTATGCTCAAAAAGTAGTCCCGGCCATCAGCTTTGGGTCAGAAGCGGGGTGGAATATTGATGCCTTGTTTTGGCAGAAGCTGGAAGGTATTTTCTGGCGGTGTGTTTTGAAGCTTCCCTCCTATATCTCGATGATTCAGATAAGGTATGAACTTTCATTAAACTCTCTTCATGCCTGCGTCATGTGGAAATCTCTAATGGCACTGCGGAAGATGAATTTGATTCACACATTGCCAGCATTTCAACTTTTTTCCACGAGACCAGGCTCAGGAAAATCAAAACGTTTAGAAGAGTGGAAACAAATCATGGAACTAATTCTACTCAGCGTCGATCTGACTTCGAATGACCTTATAATGAGACCGCAATCTGCAAAAAAAAAGTTTGAACATTGGTGTTGGATCCAGAACAATGATCAACATCTCAAGATGTCGACTACCTTAGACTCTGGAATAGGAGCACACAAGTTAAGTGTCCCAAGTCGATACTTAACAAACTGTCCCTCTCGACATCACCGCGACCAGTTCCTGAGATTTCGTTTAAACGCTGTGAAAACCAAAGAGATGCTATGGCTTCGTCACTCGAACGAAGTAAACGACAACATGTGTCACTTCTGCCTGAATGAAACTGAAACCTCTGAACATCTTCTTACTGAATGTACGCAGATCATACCAAAACGGATGCTGCACTTAGGAAACCATATCCCTGTGATCTCAAGTGGCCGTGATTGGTGGTCATATGCTGTGGCTGGTCATTGTGTCAAACTGAGCTGTGCCATAGTCGATTTTGTAGACTCATTAAGACTAGAGGCAAACTTATGACCAATCCAAGACCACCGTTTCCTCGGGCATTTAAGTTGGAGCAGCATATCATGCATTGTTTTAGTAAAATTTAAGAATGTCATCATGTTGTAATAAAAGTCTGATGCCACAGTGTTTGCACTGAGGCATATTAAACTGATGTTTCAATAAAAAAAAATTAAAAAAAGATTCAAAAAATGTCATAATATTTGTCCAAAGGTGTAAAAATGAGCTCATGAGCGAAATCGGTGATTCACATGTGCATACTGGCCAGAACTCTTCAGTTAGCTATTTTCTAGTGACTCATTTAACATTTGTGTATCACTTTCTGCAGATGTGTTTCAAACAAAAAGACTGCAGGTTGGGGGAAGCGC
The DNA here is from genome assembly GCF_040938575.1 of Ambystoma mexicanum. NCBI lineage: Eukaryota > Metazoa > Chordata > Amphibia > Caudata > Ambystomatidae > Ambystoma > Ambystoma mexicanum. The sequence continues at coordinate 279,633,040 of NC_090940.1, read as the reverse complement.
AGCCCTACAGGCTTCCTTTGTTCTATGCTGAGAAAGCTTGTCACCCTCCTGAGAAAGCAAGATATATCCACATTGGTTAAGAATTCTAAACTTCCCTGCGTAAGAAGCATTCGCAGACTGCGTAAGTGAGACTTGAACATTTGAAGTTACAAAGATCTTAACTCTGATACAGAGGGGGGAGCATGTAACCAAATGACTTGTAAGAATGGACATTAAGATGTTCAAACTTACTGGCGGCCATATTTGTTAACAAATTAAATACATAAAGCCAAGACACACACACACACTATCAGCAGTCTTGTTCGGCCGGCGCAAGCCGTATTTGGATCTGGAGGGCTGGGGAGAGGAAGACAGATGGCAGTAGAATGGAACTCATTGGAGAGGAAACCATTTATCGTGCAGCTGTTTGTTTTTCTTTCCAACTTGAGTACAATGGCTCTTGCTGAGACTGTGTTTAGACTGGCCATGGAGTACAGGGGAAAGATGTGTTTTTCATGCATTTTAAACTAGAATACATGTTTCATTGTTCACTTATATTATACTGTTTTAGTGTTAGGATTGATAGGTTGTTATGTTACCTTTGCTAGTCTTGCTGCTTGCCTTATAAATGTACTTGCTTTTAGGAAATAATGGGTACCATTAAAATACATGATATATAACCCAGTGGCATTTTCATTTGTGCAATGACTCAGAGCTGTCAGCTGCAACAGGTGTTTTCAAACTCAATAAAATACCCTGACTGTTTGTGTTTTGTCATGCTAAAGGCACATTAGTCTAGGCCCCAAGATGCATGGTGCTAGAATCATGTTTGGCTTGCTTTAGGCATGAAACTAATGGCTAGGAGCCACTGGTCACAGCCTCCTTATGAGGTGTAGACCCATGACCTCTGGTCACTCCTTTATAAAGGAATCAAGACACCCCATTAATCCAGATGCAGAGGAACAGCATTATGCTCTGTTTCCCACTTTGAATAATGTTTAAGCACACGCAACCCCTTTCAAGTTATCTTCAAGCCACTACAAGGCCCACGGAGCAGCCTTTAACACTTGATGCCTTTTAAACCACTGAAGGCTGTTGAGTCACCAACTTGACCATCGCCTCCCTGTTCCTTCAGCCAGCTCAAGACATTTACTGCTGCAGCACTGCATCACATCCCTGGACTCCTTTGAACTGACTTGACCGCTTTGATCGAGTAAGCATCAAGTTGGTCAAGTCCATTTGATGCGGTCCAGCAATGCGATATGGTTCTGAAGTCGTGATCAGTTTGAACCGACTGGAGAAGCGGTGGTACAGGTACCGCTTCTCCAGTCGGTTCAAACTGATCACGACTTCAGAACCATATCGCATTGCTGGACCGCATCAAATGGACTTGACCAACTTGATGCTGACTCGATCCATTGAAATCATGCAATATGTATGTATGTATGTATGTATTTAATTTTTGTATAGCGCCGGTAGCCCACGGGCATCAGGGCGCTTGTACATAAAACACTGATACTGCGAGACGGAATGACAAGTACGAGACGGACGACAAGTACGAATAGCTACTGCCTTATGAGTGCCCCTAAGAAATGGCCTTCACCCGAATTCTCATCTAAAAAGGTGTGTCTACAGCAGCTTCCTAAACGCGGAGTGATTAACTTCCGACCTCAGGGATACGGGGACGCTGTTCCACAATTTAGGAGCCAGCACAAGAAAAGATCTGCCTAGTACGGTTTTTAGCTTGAACTTGGCCACGATCAAGAGGCATTTTCCCCCCGAGCGTAGATTTCTACTGGGATTGTAGGGCACTACACTCGTTTTCAAGTAGGCAGGCGTACTGCCAAAAAGGCACTTGTGTACCAGGCAGAGAGCCTTGAACTTTATGCGTTCTTCTACTCTAAGCCAGTGCAGAGAAAGCCTCTCTTCAGTAACATGGTCTTTCCTCTTCAGATTTTTCACTAACCTAACCGCGTTGTTCTGGATCACCTGGCAGCTGGATAGATCCTTGGATGAGGCCCCCAACAGCAGGGCATTCCCGTAGTCGAGCCGTGAGAGGATAATGGCTCTGGCTATCGTTGCCCTATTTCCCTCATTAAGCAATGGCTTAATGGCTTTCATAAGCCTGAGATAGTACGCTGTGTTTTTTTGGAGGAAACTGGTCTGGGCATGAGAGTCGACCCCAGAGTCGACCATCATACCCAGAGTCTTCACCTTGGGGACCACCTGAATAGTGGCATTCTTAATTTGGAATGAGTTGTACTCTGCCCCCAGTTTTTCCAGCTGAGGACTGGAGCCAAACAGCATCAGTTCGGTTTTTGAATCGTTAAGGCACATCCAGTTTGCCTGCATCCAGTCGTCTATTATCTTGTAAACCTTAGTGATCACTTCACTGTCCGTGGCATGATTCCTACCCCCCAACTCCAATATGAGTTGGGTGTCGTCTGCGTAATTTGTAAACAACACTCCGGCTTTCACCAGTAGGCTACACAAAGTGTGCATATATATGTTAAACAGCATTGGAGATAAGCTGGCCCCTTGAGGAACTCCGAATAGGATGTCACATGGGTCGGAGAAACTGCTACCCCAGTGTACTCTCGCTTGGCGGTTGGAAAGAAAGGACAGGAGCCAATCAATAGCTCCCTCCGAGCAACCAACATTCTCTCTAAGCGCCTTTATGAGAAGGTGGTGATCCACCAAATCAAATGCGGCACTAAGGTCTAGGAGCATCAGCATCCCCAACTTGTTTTCGTCCAACAAAGTCAGCATCTGATTCTGCAAGTCCAGCATGGCTGTTTCAGTGCTGTGGGATGCTCTGAAGCCAGATTGTTGCTGGTGCAGAATCTCCTGGTTCTCTACAAAGTATTGGAGTTGCTGTGTTGCTACCTTATTTAACAGTTTGAGAACAAAGTTCGAGTTGGTTATGGGACGAAGGTTTGCGGGATCTTTGGGATCTAGGCCCGCTTTTTTAACAAGTGGGGTGATAGTGACTCTCTTCAGATCTTTAGGCACCATGCCCTCTTGAAACGAAGCATTCACTATTCTCCGGAGGATGGGAGCAAAAATATCTTTGTGTTGGAGGATGATACCAGGAGGCAGGATATTTTCTGTGCAAGTGGTAGGTTTCATGCTATTCAGCACCTCCAACATATCTGCCTCTGAGATGGGGTCGAATTTAAAGATTTGTTCTCTGGCAGATACCTGTAACGCTCACCTGACTCCCACGGAGGCGCTGGCCTGGTTCGCGCTGCTGTGACCTCTTCTAAGGTGATGCGCAGGGTTCGGAAGACGGACTGGACCGGGCCCCCAAATCTGGCTTGTCTAGCTCGCAGAAGTATCCTTCTGTAGGCGAAAATAGGGGATTAACTGTCTGCGGGGTAATGCAATCAGCCTCCCACTTTCCCCTCTCACCCTCCTCGAAACCCTTCTGTGATTCCTCGTAGCGTCTCACCTTAGGGTCTAGAAGGACGAGCTCTCCATCCTGCTTCTGATGCAGGGGCGCGTTGGTATCCAGTTACTTCACTGGATTTTCGGATTGGTGAGAACCAAACTTGCTTGGCTTCCAGGTAAGTTTTTTGATAAGAGGTTCCCCTTGTGTCCATCCATTCATGTACTAATGCTAGTGTCTTTTTCCTCATAGGGGCCGGGGTACGGAATGCCGGGGAACAGGCACCGACCCGAGATGAGAGGTGAAATCCTTGTAGAAATCAGGTAAGTCTTTAATGAGCGTTTTCTGGTAATGTCTTTTCATTCGCTCATTAACACTGATGTCTCTTTTTCCCGTTAGGGGCCGGGGTCCGGAAATGCCAGGATGCGGCGCGGACCCGAAATGAAGAGGGAATGAATCAACAGTAAGTCTTAACATGGAGATTTAGCTTTCCTTATTCCCTTCTCTCTCTCACCTTTTGTTCTGGTCTTTTTCTCCCTAGGCGCTGGGGCGTGACTGCGAATCCGGATTATCGCTGCTGAACATGGAGGCGCCCTGTAAAGGTGAGTGGAATGCGGCGCTGCAGCGATCGACGCGATGAGCTTTTAAATAAAAGTCTTCCTTTTCAGGATTGTCGGCGAGATGTCTCCGGGATGCGGCTTTAGCAGGTAAGGACTTTTCCTTCTTCTGTTCTCTTCTTCTCTTCCTTTGCAGGTGATCCAGGATGCTGGCAGGCGTGGCAGAAGTCAGGATGCAGGAGCAGACATGGTGAGCGTCCAGCTGCTAGATGCAGAACAACGCGAAGCACGTGTGGCTGTTCGGGTGGGGTTTAAATAGCCTTGGAAGAAGTTCCAGGTATGTATCCTTCCTCCAATAAGTATGTATCCTTCCCTGACCACGCCCGGATGGTAAATTAGTCCCACAGGTAAAGTAGTTCCTTTCAGGCCTCAAGGAGGCCGGGATCCTGCAGCATGGTCTGCATTAGGTAAGTGCACCCAAGCACTTCCATAATGAGCCTGGCGCCTATGGCGCCAGGAATGATGTCTTTTATGAGCCTGGCACCATAGGCACCAGGACACTGTCCAAAGGGCCCCTATATGAGGTTGCTGGGTCCTTCCTTGGGAACTGGATGTCCGCTTTCGCGGACGCAGGGCTTGAACCGGCTCCCCGGGAGTGGGCATCATGACAGCACTCCCCCCCAAGGCCCCTCCCAAGGTTGTTCCCTCCGGGGGTTTTGGTTTGTCTGGGAAGAGTTGGTGTAATTTCCTGACTAATCGAGGTGCATGCACATGGTCGCTGGGTTCCCACGACCTCTCCTGAGGTCCGTACCCCTTCCAATCAATTAGGTAGAACAGTTTTGACCTAAACATTTTTGAGTCTAAAATGTTCTTCACTTCGAATTCGGGCTCCCCATCTATTAGAATAGGTTCTGGAGGTTTGAGTAGTCGGGTTCCGGGTACCAATGGTTTCAGAAGTGACACATGAAAAACAGGGTGAATTTGCATACTAGCTGGTAAATCAAGTTTAACAGCCACTGGGTTAATTATTGCCGTAATAGAATAAGGTCCCAGATATTTCGGGTTAAAAGTTCGAGGCCCTTTGAGTGGTTAATGTCTGGTAGCTAACCACACTTGATCCCCAATCTGATACGGAGGTGCTTCACTCCGATGTAGATCAGCATTCACCTTGTATTTTCTCTTGGCTTGTTGTAAATGCATAGTTGCCTCTTTGAAGGCTTGGGTAATTGTAGAATGCAGATGTTCTACTGCAGGCATTCCGAGGTTCTGAGGTGAGTCAAGGTTTGAGGTTCGAGGGTGATGCCCAAACAAAGTATAAAAAGGACTGTGGCCAGTTCCAGAGTGTACCGAATTATTTTATGCGTATTCGGCTATCCATAGAATGTCTTTCCAGTTGCTTTCAGATTGCTGTAACATACACCGTAAGTATTACTCAAGGGTCTGATTTGTCCTCTCGGTCTGACCATCGTTCTGAGGGTGGTGACTGGTCGATAATCTTACGTCGATCTGCGCCATTTGACAACATTTGCGCCAGAAGTGGGAAATGAATTGGCTTCCCCGGTCAGAGATTAGTATAGATGGGAATCCATGTAGCCGAACAATATTTTCGAGGAATTCTTTGGCTAGGACAGAAGCTGAAGGTAAACCTTTCAAAGGAATAAAGTGGGCCATTTTGGAAAACAAATCCACAATTACCAGAATAGTATTGTACCCCGAACAAGGAGGCAGGTCCGTAATAAAATCCATTGATAGGGTGTGCCAGGGTGCTGGCGGTATGTCTAGAGGTTGAAGGAGACCGGCTGGTCTTTTCTTTTGACTTTTATTTTGGGCGCAAACACCACAGGACATCACAAAAGATTTAACATCTTTTCGCCAAGAGGCCCACCAAAATTGTCGTTTCACCTTTTCCTCTGTCTTGGCAATACCGGGGTGTCCCTCTATTAATGCATCATGATAACCGGAAATAACTAGTTCGTGTAATTCCTTATGTGGCAGGAATAAGCGTCCTTGGAAATAAGGTAAACCATTATCTATGGTAAAGTCTGATCCCTTTTGTATCCAATCCTGTAAGGTTGTAGGGTCGGAGTTGTTTCACTCTGGCTTGAATGTCTTCAAGCGTCTGTAACGAAGTCATGCCTAGAATCCTCTGTTCGGGAATTATTGGTACTGGTTCTGAGTTTGTATCAGATTCTCCCATTCCAATTCGGGATAAGGCGTCTGCTTTGCCGTTCTTGCAGCCAGGTCGATAGGTAATCACGAAATCAAATTCAGCGAAAAACAAAGCCCATCGGAGCTGCCGTGATGACTGAGCCTTGGCGGTTTTCAAATACTGTAAATTCCGGTGATCAGTGATCACTGTGATGGTATGTCGAGCTCCAAGCAGATAATGGCGCCAGGCTTTAAAAGCGGACTTAATGGCTAACAGTTCTTTGTCCGTGATTGCATAATTAACCTCGGGTGCTGAGAATTTTCTGGACCAAAATGCTACGGGATGCAGTTGGTTGGTTTCGGGATCTCTTTGGGACAGGACAGCTCCCATGGCTAGGCTGGATGCATCAGTCTCGACGACATAAGGGAGATCTGGACGCGGGTGTTTCAATATAGGTGCGGAGGTAAACTTAGCTTTTAAATCCTGAAAGGCCTGCTCGGCTTCTTCAGACCATTCAAAACGTTTGTTTTTCCTCAAGAGTGCAGTAATGGGTTGTACCACGCGTGAAAGTTCCGGGATAAACCTGCGATAGAAATTGGCATGCTTTGAACCCCTTTTACAGAGCTAGGTGATGGCCATTTGAGGATGGCATCCACTTTTCTTGAGTCCATTAGGACTCCTTTGGGTGTCAGGATGAAACCTAGAAACTCGACTTCTGTGGTATGGAAAACACATTTCTCCAAATTAGCAAATATTTTGTGTTGGCGCAGTTTTTCAATTACTGCCCTGACGTGTTTTCTGTGATCAGATTCCGAAGAGGAGTACACAAGAATGTCATCGATATATATGACAACACAAACATCGATGAGTTCCCGAAGGACATCATTCATGAAGTATTGGAAGGCAGCCGGCGCGTTACACAATCCGAAAGGCATCACCTGGTACTCGAATAATCCTTATTTAGTACGGAAGGCAGTTTTCCATTCGTTGCCTTCTTTAACTCGTACCAGATGATAAGCCCGCTGGAGATCTAACTTGGTGTATATGCAAGCGTCCTTCACCTGGTCAAGGAGTTCAGGGATCAGAGGCAGAGGATAACGGTTTTTAACCGTTATCTGGTTCAATGCGCGGTAATCGATACAAGTTCTAAGGTCGCCTTCTTTTTTGGGCACGAAGAACAAAGCCGAGGATACCGGGGACTTTGACGGGCGAATAAAACCATTAGCTAGGTATTGATCCAAATTTTGTCTCAAATGCAGATTCTCAGGTTCGGTAAGGGCATAAATCCTGCTACAAGGGGGTTGTGCACCGGGCACCAGATCGATTTGGCAATCGTACGATCTGTGAGGAGATAACGTGTTGGCCTGTTCCTTTTGGAAGACGTCCTGAAAGTCTTGGTATTCCGGAGGTAGTTGCATGGAGGCAGAGGTTACAGATGCTAGATTAATCTTCAGATTTTCTGGGTAGCAGGTTTGTGTACAATCCGGGAAGGTTATTCTCTTAGCTCGCCAATCAATTCGAGGATTATGTGTCTCTAACCAAGGGATTCCAAGATTACATCAAACACAACACCCTCCCGATGGCCGTCGGGACCAATAAGAGTCACCTCAGTAGTGGAATGTGTTACCGGTCCAGAGGCAATTTCAGTTCCATCGACTGTGGTGATGACATCTTTGCTGGTTTTAGGATGGAGAGGGAGGTTAATCCTAGAGACCAATTCACGATCCACATAGTTTCCAATAGCCCCACTATCGATGTATGCCTTTATTGCATGCAACCGCTTAGGCTGTTCTGGATCTACGAGAACCATTGGCACAATGAAATGCGAGGTCTGAAAGTTTGTTTTCAAGCTCGGCAAGCGGACCCCTACACTTGTCGGGCGGAGTCGTTTCCCGAAACAGAGTCTTCATGGTTTTTATCAGCGGCTCCTACCGCCTTTCGGGGCGGTTTTGCCGGGCAATCTCGTAGAAAGTGTCCAGAATTCCCACAATAAAGACATCATTTTAACTGCCGCCTCCTTTCACGTTCCTTTTGAGTTAAGGGTCCTTTAACCCCTCCAATTTGCATAGGCTCAGAGACATCAACTCCCTTGGGATTAGCGTGGGTCTTGACCAACACCCGGGTCTCAAACCTGGACCGATCTGCTTTTCTGTTTTGAAGTCTGTGATCCAATTGGACCACTAAGTCTATATACTCTGTGCATTCTTGGGGCGGATTTACAACTTGGGCCAAGACATCTTTAAGTTCTCCGCGTAGGCCTCGATAAAACAACGTGACTCTTTTATCCTCTGGCCATCCCGTTTCCACAATTAGTCTATTAAAGGTTGCAATATAGGATAGGAGGTCCTGATTGCCCTGTCGCAGGGATAGAAGTTCGTCATCCAGAGCCTGCCCCTGAGAGTGTCGAGCAAATAACCTTTCCATGCTTGCTTGAAACCTTTGAAAATCACGGAGAATCGGGTCATCTTGAGTAACCAGTGGAACTGACCAATCGGCAGCGCAGCCGCTGAGATGTGACAATACAAAGGCTACCTTGGTCTGATCATTAGGGAAGGCCCCAGGTCTGCATAGGAAGTGGAAACGACACTGATTCATGAATACGGCGAATCGTTTGGGGTCCCCAGCAAAGCGTTCGGGTGGGGCCAGCGGCATGTTTCCAGGTAGATTAATCTGCACTGGGTTACTGGAAACCACAGGAGCGGGGTTCCCTCCGGAACCGGGCAGAGGAGTTTGCCCAGCTTGACCTTGCAAAAGCTGTCTGGCCAGGTCATCAGTTCTTTCCTTTGATATTATTAATTCCCTCCTGAGAGCATTAGTCTCTTGACGAGCGGCATGTACTTCGGCCCATAATTCCCCCAGTAATTGGGCCAACTGATCAGTCTCAGAACTTTCCATAGCGCCTGGGTGGGAATTTGTAGGAAGGCTTCGCGTTCTGTAACGCTCACCTGACTCCCACGGAGGCGCTGGCCTGGTTCGCGCTGCTGTGACCTCTTCTAAGGTGATGCACAGGGTTCGGAAGACGGACTGGACCGGGCCCCCAAATCTGGCTTGTCTGGCTCGCAGAAGTATCCTTCTGTAGGCGAAAATAGGGTATTAACTGTCTGCGGGGTAATGCAATCAGCCTCCCACTTTCCCCTCTCACCCTCCTCGAAACCCTTGTGTGATTCCTCGTAGCGTCTCACCTTAGGGTCTGGAAGGACGAGCTCTCCATCCTGCTTCTGATGCAGGGGCGCGTTGGTATCCAGTTACTTCACTGGATTTTCGGATTGGTGAGAACCAAACTTGCTTAGCTTCCAGGTAAGTTTTTTGATAAGAGGTTCCCCTTGTGTCCATGCATTCATGTACTAATGCTAGTGTCTTTTTCCCCATAGGGGCCGGGGTATGGAATGCCGGGGAACAGGCACCGACCCGAGATGAGAGGTGAAATCCTTGTAGAAATCAGGTAAGTCTTTAATGAGCGTTTTTTGGTAATGTCTTTTCATTCGCTCATTAACGCTGATGTCTCTTTTTCCCCTTAGGGGCCGGGGTCCGGAAATGCCAGGATGCGGCGCGGACCCGAAATGAAGAGGGAATGAATCAACAGGTAAGTCTTAACATGGAGATTTAGCTTTCCTTATTCCCTTCTCTCTCTCACCTTTTGTTCTGGTCTTTTTCTCCCTAGGCGCTGGGGCGTGACTGCGAATCCAGATGATCGCTGCTGAACATGGAGGCGCGCTGTAAAGGTGAGTGGAATGCGGCGCTGCAGCGATCGACGCGATGAGCTTTTAAATAAAAGTCTTCCTTTTCAGGATTGTCGGCGAGATGTCTCCGGGATGCGGATTTAGCAGGTAAGGACTTTTCCTTCTTCTATTCTCTTCTTCTCTTCCTTTGCAGGTGATCCAGGATGCTGGCAGGCGTGGCAGAAGTCAGGATGCAGGAGCAGACATGGTGAGCGTCCAGCTGCTAGATGCAGAACAACGCGAAGCACGTGTGGCTGTTCGGGTGGGGTTTAAATAGCCTTGGAAGAAGTTCCAGGTATGTATCCTTCCTCCAGTCAGGTATGTATCCTTCCCCGACCACGCCCGGATGGTAAATTAGTCCCACAGGTAAAGTAGTTCCTTTCAGGCCTCAAGGAGGCCGGGATCCTGCAGCATGGTCTGCATCAGGTAAATGCACCCAAGCACTTCCATAATGAGCCTGGCGCCTATGGCGCCAGGACTGATGTCTTTTATGAGCCTGGCCCCATAGGCACCAGGACACTGTCCAAAGGGCCCCTATATGGGGTTGCTGGGTCCTTCCTTGGGAACTGGATGTCCGCTTTCGCGGACGCAGGGCTTGAACCGGCTCCCCGGGAGCGGGCATCATGACAATACCTTCACTTCAATGGGCAGGTCTCCTGTTTAGAAGAAGTTCTGGCCTTAATAATGTTTTGTCTCGCCTTTTCCGTTTTGGCTTGAAATGCATTAAGCACCATATTACAGTCCTCCTCAGATGGCGTGAAAGGGGGGTAAGAGATGCAGGTTTTTCTATGCTCTTCAAGATATTGAAGAGTTTGCTTGTATTATTGTCAGCAAGCTCGATTTCCGCGTTGAAGAAGTTAGCCTTAGCTGACTTGATTTTCTCTTTATAATCCATATCCTTCCTTTTCCAGCTCGCTTTACTATCTGCCGATTTATCTGTGATCCATTTTCTTTCCAAAGTCCGTTTTTCCTTCTTCAATGAAAGGAGCTCTGGTGTATACCATTTTTGGTTGTTACCAAGGTAGCTTAGTGGTAAGCGGTGCCACGGATTCTACTAACTCAAGTAAGTGTTTATTATATTTGTCTAGCAATTCAACACATGAGTCGTGATCCTGAAAGGAGCACAGAATTTTGTCCAAGCAGGGCTTGAGCTGAAGTTCATTTAAATTTTTAAAGTTTCTGATTGCTACCTTAATGTGAGGGTTATGCTTATGTGCATAACAGGGCAGTTTTAGGTTGGCCGATATCAGATAATGGTCACTCCAAATGCAGGGAGTGGTGCTACAGTTTTGTAATGAAATGTTGTGACCACACAGCCAGTCTAACTGGTTTCCCTGAGGGGTAGTGTGATCTTTATTAAGAACTATAAAGTCAAGGTTATTCAAAGCTTTTTCCAGCGCTATAGCCCCTTTGTCCTTCTTATTGCCTCTCCAGAAGTTCCAGTCTCCCATAACGACCGTTGACACGTTGACGGATCTCAAAGTGTTTAGGTGAGAGCAAAGTTCCAGTGAGAAGTCTGAGACCAATGACGGTGGTCTGTAGATAGCTATCAAGTTAAGGCAATTGTTGGGTGAAAAAATCAATTTGAGGTGTAGGGCTTCGCACCCGTTGAATCATACAGATACCTTGAAAAGTTTAATGCTGTTCTTGGCAATAATTGCTACCCCACCTCCCCTTCCCTGCACTCTGTTGTCGTAGTAAATAGTTTATAATATTTTACCATCTTAAAGTAGACTCAACCCACTGCAAGCACCAAGAATCCCAGCTCAATGCTATTGCGCTACCTAGAAGGATACACAATGTATTCACAGTGTTTCTGTCCCCATGGGATGTTTTTAAAGAACTAGTGCCAATTTTAGAGCCCAGTCCATACCGTTCTAAAGATATATTCCTAAACGTCAACATTACTGCACAAACTGTTGCCTGTCTATCCTTCTGTTCAGACTCTGAGTACCCTTTTCACCAAAAAATCTGCATACTCTGGGCCTCATTACGAGTCTGGTGGTATCTCGTCCGTAAATCCGCAGAGATGCCACCAAACTATATTAATGTTACCGCCACCTGGTCTGTTGGCATTACCACCGGATTGCAAGTGGCGGTGTTAGTCCCCATTTATTTTGAGTCCATAGGACTCTATGACGCATTTTGGCAGAATTAAAGTTGGCGGATTTACCTCCAGTATAAGATAATACTGCCTCATTTAACCTGCACCGCCCAACTCGTAATGAGGCTGAGTGTCGTCCTTTACATAGGTGGGTGGGTTATTTGTGTTTTTATTATTGGGTTTGTATTTTTAGAATAACAAAAGACTCCTCTTTTTTAGAATCTTGATTGGACAGTCCTATTGGTTTGGATGCTGATTTACTGACTCAGGTCTCTTGAAGAGTGTAGCCTGCGCTCGACCCATTTACCTTGTAGGGGAAAAGGAGATGAACCAATCATTTTGTGCCTGTTTCACCCTCATGAATGAGATCACTTCTGGTCTAGTAGTTAAGTGTGGCTGCGAAGGAGTTTAGAAACCAATACTCATCCCTAGAGCACTTGTCATTTTCTCACATGCATATGGAAAGAGGCAATCAGTAGGAAAATCCTTGATTGGCCGCTACGTTTCGATAAAAAAAGAGGCCAGCTAAGGCACAATTTTCTTTTAATGTATTTCATTTTTCCCAGGATAGTAAGCATCAGGAAGAGGGCATTGGCTCAACCTATTACCTGCCATTCCTTCGAAACTGGATTCAAGCTGGAGCTGGTTTACTTGCCCTCAGTGCCCTGAATCGGGCTTGATGAGCCCACCTCTACTACACACTCCTTAAAGCAAAACAAACCTTATCTCTTACACCAGTTGCTTTTGCAACACCAAGGGTTCTCTGGTAAGATGGCTGTCTGCATAATGCATGTATGCAATGTTATGCAGTAAGCAGTGCCCAAGGAGTTTGATTACTTTCAAGGAAAAGGAGCAGCCACATCTTGGGGGCCACGGTGACTCTTGGAATCAACAGCAGTGATTTTTTTCTAGTGATCACAATTTTATTCCTACTGCAAATAAGATTTCTCCCTAGAGTCGAGGGTGTGGTCATTCACATAGTCACTCAGGGCTCTTTACAGTGTAGTGCCGCTTATCCCAAAACAAAGTCTCTTCCTTCTCCTTCCAAGGGATCTCATCCCAGTTCATTGCACAGGAAGGCCATTTGTAAACCGCTCTATTTTCATTGTAAGTACCTCACCCAGTCATAGATTTGTTTCTTGGGCTATTAGGTGTCCCCTAAGCGCCATCTATAAACCGAATCTATTGCGTTCGAGTACAGGTAGGAGGGAGATGACATTTCAGGGTGACACACAGCTTGCAGTGTTGTTTGGATATTTACCGACCCATTGGCTGTGCATGGCCATGCAAAAGCCTATGGCCATTCCCACCAACTACCTGCCCCTTCCTGCTCTAAACACATCCTCCCTCTATCAAGCAGCAACATCAAACTTTAGCTTGCCAGTGTTTTTTCAAAGCAGTCTGCTTAGAGTTAACGGGTTAATTGCTGCTGAAAATGGCTACTGGTGTAATAGGAATATCCTAACCAAGTTTGCCTTCAGCCACCTGATTTATATCTTCATTTATATCTCTTCAATGGAAAAAAGACAGTTTTGGGATGAGATATACGATGAGCATGTGCCTATTACTGACATCATTTGCTCAGGTTTATCACTCCATGTTGCAGCTGTTGTGATCTTATGGCCAGGTAGTTCTGTGATACCAGTGCCTGGCAAATGCCTAAACTGTTTGCTTTGCCAATGCTTATTTATGTTTGTATGCCGATACCTGCAAAGATGATTTATTATAGAACAATTCTGGATTTATACTTCTTTTTGCACTATGGATCCAAAAGCGAGCCTCTTAGTGTCAGCACCATTTATACAAGAAAGGTCTCAGAACCACAGCCCTTCCAATTGAGGGTTACATGATGAAATGTCCCTATTTTAGAAAGTACTTAGAGTGAGAGCATGGCAGACATTGAAGTCCTCAGAAATGTGGCCCTCTCCACTGGGAGCATATTGGGAAGCCTGTTTCTACGGGCACGGCACGGGCACGAAGCAACACAGGTTCGATCCCCGGTCCGCTTAGAAACCTCTGGGTATTAAGTGCGTTATAAAGGGACCACACAAACTTGTAGAGTCTTGGGGAAAGAAACGATTTAGATCAGGATGGCATCTGATTTCAAGCCATAGAAACGGGAGCTCTCAGGGTCTGATCACCTATGATCATGTGTTCGCATTGTGAGAGCCACTCATGTTAGGAAGGCATCAGAGCCCTTGAGTGTGCAAGCCACATATGGTTGGATGGTCGTGTCCTCACCGTCTGAGGCCAGGAAGGTGTGGGAAACCCTACATATTTACTGTGGTGCAAAAATGAACCATAATCTCCAAAGGTGCCCAGAGATGTTTGCCACCTGAAGATCTCTCAGAGCAACGCCTTGCCACATAGCATTGGCCGTCGAGACCTGGGCCCTTGTGAGTTTGGTGTTAAAGTAACGATGTAAAGAATGAGACAAAAATAAGGAAAACACAGGCAGGTCTTTCAATTTCTCATGCTACTATTGGTTGTTTGAACCGACATGTGCATCGGGATACAAACTACACCAATTGAAAGCGCTGCTGGTCACCCAAGAAATAAAAGTCTCCGTCAAGGCCAAAGTAATGAATGAATTGTATATCCTCTGTTCTTTGCATACTTGATCTTAGCTAACACATCATTGGCAGTTCACATGATTGCCTTTTAACTAATGATCCTATGTAAAGTTAGCAGATCCATACCATTTTACTTTACTCCCAGTTGTCACATTATAGCAGATTTCTAGTCTACCCAGTTAGCACACCATTGCTAGTTACACTATGGCCACTTTGCACGTAATTTCCAGCTTGCGTTAGACCTGCACCTTCTATTATGTTCACTGAACACGTCCTTGCCTGGCCTTACTTACCTTCTGTTGTCGATGACAGAAAGAAGGTCTCTCCATGACTGTCCAAGGCCTCGGCAGACAGAAAAGCTGAAACCAGAGGCAGCCACAGCAATACAGACTCTGCACCCAAGGCACTGGCAGGTAATGGTTTGCCAGATGTCTGGAGTTGGATAAGCGGCAAGGCCTGTTCACCAGATACCCAGCAGGTTTGTGCGGATCTATGAGATCATTTCCCTAGAGAAGCTCGTTATGGCACACATACACTCCACCATGTGACAAATACCGAAACACAAGCGGGAACACCGCACATAAGCTATTCTGGGAAACTGTGTATTATGAAGGCATTGGACTATTTACCAACTGCCAGACATCAAGTTGGTGTCCAGGAATGGCGTAAGTGCCATCATGAGGCCAATAATTTAGAAATCATCGTGACCAAGTCACGCAATGAGTATTGAGAGAAGGGCAATAAGATAGGCTAAACGACCTGAGGTACATTTAAATAGTCTGACTATGGTAAGCCACTGGTTCCAATGGCCCTCTATATGTGTATCTGTAATCACAGACACACATACACAATAATCTAAATGATCCTATTGTTTTACTTACAGGAACGAACCTCAAGGAGCATAACCTATAGGACAATGGACTCAATCCTGTATTTCCTCTAAAAGAGATGAAACAGAGAAAACAGGTGAACAAACATGCTGGATTCTCTGTCTGTCGGTCTGTTCTGCATGCACTCCCTTAGGGAATAATGACTGAGTGTAAAAAAGAATAGGACACTAGCATCTACTGCCCATTTACTTTCAGATTCCAGCAAGGAACATCTCCGGCTGAGCCCAAGTTCCGCTCATCAAAAGAAAGAAATCATATTATCCCATATAGAGCACAGGTAATGTGACATCTACCTCCAGACCTTACGGAGAAACACTCTACTTTAGAAGCATTTGAAGACTGATGTTAGCTCCACCTTGTCTTTCTTGTCTTACCTTTTAGGTTTAAGGGATTGAATGAACAAGCCCATTGGATACCCGAGAATATCCTTATAACCTGCGATGATTTGAAGACCGCATAGAGAATACCATAGTCACAAGTATTCGTCCTGAAGAAAGTGGCAACTAATGAATCCCGCTGAACCGGTTGACCATTAATTAGTAGTACTGGTTTGATAACCCAGACTCCGATACCCTACATATACAGATGAAAGGGCTTGTATAAAAGAAAATTATCATAGCTACTCACCTCTATCTCCTTATGAGGTTATGAGAAAATGAGCTGTTTTTAATTATTTCTTGACCGATGGTCTTAGAATATTTTTGTGATAAGACACACATAGTGGAGGCGGCAACATTAAACATACATGCCGACCCCCAAAAAGTGTGCACGTACTTTTAGAAATCAGGAAAGTAGTGAGAGAGGAAAGGGCTAGGACCTCTACACCCCATTTGTAGTCGGCACACCAGCGCCAACTAGGGCTGGCATCGGCATTGTAGGAGGTTCCTCAGCACAGGGCTAATAAAATTATCGCTAGGGACCCAGCTGTAGGAATAACTTTCCAACAATCATCCTCCTGTCATTTGTGTGATACAATATTGGTTGTATCCCTGGCGCAATAACCCACTTTACTCTGAAGCAGTGATCAGACTGTTGCTTGGATTAGTGCTTGTGAAATGACAACACATGCACGGGTTTTGTTCTGGTGCAATGCCAGGACTTATTCCACTGGACACACTAGCACAATTACTATGTTTGCCCCGGGGCTAAGACTGCATGAATTTGGTAACTGCACCTGCATTGCAAATTGTAGCCCCAGCACAGTGCCGAACTATGTCTAATCTTTGCCTTGGGGCGATGACAGCATTTGCAGAGGTTTCAGCACTGGAATTAACACAGGGATAACTGGGTGGTCACGCCAGCCCACCACTTGTGAAAATCCTTTCATGTTGCCAGTGCTCATCACTGTCATGAAATCATTACATTCGCCTCACATTTAGCAATTCAGATCTGACATAAAAGTAGTGCCAGAGGCAAACCTCTGACCACCCCGGTATACTCAAAGTTTGTACAGTCCTGGTTTCCCCCCAGATTTAACAGGACATGTCATTGCATGACATGTCAATGTAACGGAGAATCACAGGTCTGTTAAGTCATACTGTGATATGACATGATATAGTTCATGTTGTCGTGATATGTCATGTGTTGATATTTCATCTCGATGTCATGTCACAATATGACATGATATGTCAGTTTTTATGTCATGTTACAATATATTATGTCATGCTTTGTCATGTCATGCCATGTCTTGAAAAGTCTTGTCATAATATGCCATGATATACTACATGGGATTACTTGTCATGATATGTTATGTCTATTGACATATAATAACAGGATGTAGTTTTACACCATGATATGCCATATCATGACATAACATTCCTACTAATATCCAGATTTGCCATTCTAAATAAACAACTAGGTTGACCTTTCCAGTAGGCTGCCAGTTTGACATTCCTACTAAGCACTACATTCAGAGTAAACTTCAAATTTCACAATGCCAGTAAACTTAACATTTCCACTAATCTCCCAGAGTGACATTCTTCTTCTTCTTCTCAATTATCGGAGGCGTGGGCCGACCCACGGTGTTCTGTGACATTCTCAATGAGCTCCAAGCTTGACATTCTCAATACGTTCAAAGTTTGACAATTGCAGTAGGCTCACAGTTGAATGTTCCTAGTACATTCCCACCAATATGCTCCAAGTAAATATGACATTCCTTGTAAGGTATCAGTTTGACATTTATTTTCAGTAAGCCCCTAGTTGGAAGTTCTTTGAAGGCTGTTTTCCAGAGTCAGCCCCTTTCTCCCTCTCTAGGTCAGTTCTTCTCTCAGTGCCAAACTGCCACTAAGAGTCTGTGTTTTTTTTATACTGCTCTTGAGGACACCTTTCTTAGTCTGTGATCTTATTTGACACAACCGGTTTCTACTGGATTCTGTGTTAGTCCTCCTACACCCGCCTATCCGGCACCAACACCCGTCTCCGTTAGGTCATCTGTTGGGGACCAGGTGTCAGACTGGCCAGGAACAGTTGGACCCGCAGGGTACCTTTCCATTTTCTGCAGGCAGCTGTTCTCCAAAGTCAGGACTGGGCGAAAATGCAATTCCTTAAAGACTCCCTAAGAGTGATTTCCTACAAGCCTAGAAAATGTATCCACTCCCGTCCTTCCTCCTTTCGTTCCCTCTCCCCACACGGTCCTTTCCCTCCTCTCTTCATTGTTCCTCTGCCACCTCCTGTGGAAAGGGTTGTAGGAAAACCTGCCTTACACATACATGATGCGAGTTATATGTGTCTCTCAAAGCCCAGTGGGCAGGAGCTTGTGAGCCTTGCCAACAGATTCCCCATGTCTTTGTTATTTTATGGCTTGCTATAACCCTGTGGCCATTAAGAGGATCTTTGTAAGTTTCACCTTGGGAAAGACACACGGCTAGGTATGGGAGGTAGTCTCAGAGGGAATCCTATGGAGGCAGCATATTGGAGGAGGCAATGGAGCCTGGTCCCCAGTGTCCCTACATTCTCTAATCTCTTTGAAGTAACTGCCAGATTGACTTTTCCAGTAGTCTTGATATTCTGGGTACGCTCCCAGTAAACTTGATATTGCCAGTAAGTGCTCAGTTTTACATTCCTAGTAAGTTCCAGTTTGATATTCTCAGAGGCTCCCGGTTTTATATTCCCAGGAAAGGTTTCACTTTTACATTCTTAGTGATTAAATCTGCCAGTTTAACATCCCGGAACTTCTCAGTTTGATATTTCCAGTGAGCTTCACATTCCCAGCAAACTCACAGTTTGACATCCAGTGTAAGCTCCCATGTTGACATTCCCAGAGAGCTCGCAGTTTGCATAGTTTCAATTCCCAAATCACCTCAACATCTTGGAGAGCAAGCTGCTATTTCAGAAACTGTGACTGGGCAGCTCAAACTCAAAAGGCATGACACATATCGTCACGTGGCTCCAGTCCTATCACTTAGAGACAAGTTCTTTCAAATAATCAGGATAACAATGACAACTTGCAATCCCAGTGAGCTTCCAGTTGAACATTGTCAGTAATCTTCCAGTTTGATTTGTAAGCTTAACCTAAGTTCAGAGTGTGACATTCCCTGTCAACTCTGGTGAGTTGAATAAACTCCTCTGACTTTCCTATGGGGAGAGTGAGTCACAGGGACCATCCCAGAGGCGGGACGAGGAGGAATCCCGTCAGCTCACTATCCGCACAGAGACACAGTAAGTGACTTGCAGGCGCAGCTTTGTACCAACAGACACCTGAGAACTACAATCCTCAGCAAGCACCACATGGGAAAAGGCTGGTGCATGGAGTAAATAAAACAGAGCACACAACAGTCAGACGAAGACTGCTCGTGAGCCCGCAGAGGTTGTGAACCCTGCTGCATGACTTAGTAGAAAGTAACCCTGCCATGGAGTACCTGGAGACCATGCTACCCAATGCTCGTGGGGCCGCAGACAATTCCACAGTGGGAAGAGATCATGGAGTACTGTGAATTGGCTGACAACATGAAAGAGAAATCCAGGACTGCTCACATGCCACAGACCATTTTGAACCCTTACAGCTCCCTGTTGAAGCAAAAGCAACCATTAAATAATAAACCAATGCCAGAAGCTGACTAATAACTATGTAACGAGGGAAATTAGGACACTTTAACCAATTCTAGGAGAGAATACACGAGAACAAGACAAGGGTAAGAAACAATTAGAGTCAGCCTCATGGGTATAAAATGGCCTTGGAAAGGTTTTTCAGTTCCTGAACAGGGAGGAAGCAGACATTCCTGCTCCCTTGATAAAGGAGGTGACTGCTGGAGAGAAGAGTACTAAAAGGACAGCTGCCTGAATGAAGACAGTGCAAGCGTGTGGGGGGTGGAATAACCCGTGGAGAGCTGCTAAGCTCTGGAAGCCGTGGAGGAGAAAGGCTGACCCTAAGGGCACAAGAGTCGCCTCTCCAGTCCTTGGGAAACTGGAGAGACAGAATCTCTGGCCTTCTACCAATGAACCCTGGCGGAAGGAAGTTAGGCAGGTAAGAGAAAATTGGCTGGCTGAAGAGGATGGAATACCTATAAAACCCTGAGAAAGCACATTTTAGCGACCTGTTGTGAATTCTCAAACCCAAAGTCTTGCTGTGAATTGCGAAATCGGAGGTCCTCTTTGGGAATTGTTGCAAATCCTGAAACACAAGGGACTGGCTATGAATCTTGAGAATCCAAAGGTCTAGTAGATAACCTCCTGTGAACCCCGAGTACCCACGGTCCAGGAGGGACCTGCTGTGAAAATTGAGAAACCCAAGATTAAGAGCCTATGAATCCTGAAGGCCTGAGGCCAGGGAGAATCCTGCTGGTGAATATTGCAAGACCTTGGTTAGGCCTTAGAAGAGAAAGGTATTTAACTGAATACCTGGGTCAGGTCCTAAGATATGTGTTGAATGGAGAGAGGCTGAAGGAACATCAAGAATGTCAGTAACACCTGGTTTTGGTTACTGACTGATGAACATTTGGAGTTTAGGAATACTGAACTCTTGTGTTGGTCAACCCTTAGAGTATTTTGTGTGAGCATATGTTATCCTGGAGGCTAAGCACTCTTAAAACTAGGTTTGAAGACTCTCTGTAGGCCACATCATTTGAACATTTCCCCTGTAGTGCAAGGTGTCTCAAGCAGGGGAACCGATTTATATGAATAGGAGTTGGACATCTTTTGTTGGTCTATGGTATTCAAAGGTGTTAAACATCTGGAACAGACCCCACTTTGTGTTGTCTAATCCTGTCACATTGAACTACATGTATTCCCTTATTATGTGTCGAGTTCTCTGTGAACCTATAGGGATTTGTCCAACACAGGTCAGAAGCAGACTGGCACCAAATAAAGAGCCATTGAATCACACGTTCTGTGTATTATTGCCTTGAGTCCCCCACAATTTCCAGTTTGACATGCCCAGTAAGTTTACAGAAACCTTGATAGTTCAAGTAAGCTATTAGTTTGATGTACCGGTAAGATTGCACTTTGTGTCAAATTACTAGTGTCCATGAAAGGTGCCCTTGGCACTTGACACCTGAACCCAGGTCATCAGAGGGATTTTCTATGAGTGATCCAGGAAAAGGTCTAAATATATCCCAGAGGGCACAGGTCATTGCCCTGAGTTGTAAAAGAATAATCACAAAGATACCACATTGAGTAAAATGATGGCTGAACTACATGCCAACTGTATACCCATCTTGAAGACGAGTATGTGCCAAAGCGTAGTGTATTGCAGCTAGGTGAGAGGGAAGTGAAGGCTTTCACGGTGGCCCACTGGGATGAGGATGATAAAAAAGAAATGCTCACTTAGTCTATGTGAAATGGTGACCGAATCCGGGACCGGTAATGGAGACAAGGGAAGGAAAGCTACAGAAGCTAAGGAAGGAGATGAGAAGGCCACAGTTTGTGATTCAGTTCATGAAAATGTTGACAACCTAAAAAGGAAAACATGAATGTTATAGGTTACCCCTTTTGTTTTGACTCTATAAAATACATAGAGGCAAGTATTATGCTTTTCATTCTCTATGCAGAAATTCCAGCCGAAAGCAAAACATTTTTCAATAAAAGCTACATTTTGCAGCAATCCTCGGTGAAACACCTGGTCTTTCACTCCAATCAGGGCATTGTCTCTGGCCTGTCCTCTTCCAACAGCCAATGACGTCACATCCTATCACTGGCTCCTCCATTTTCTTTGATGCAACACACAACATACTCCAAAGCATCCATATGCGTCCAAAACAGAAATCACTCCAGGAGACAGCCAATGAACTCCAAACCATCAACAGATATTGTTCAACAGCAACCAGAGGAAATCAAGAATCCTTAGGTTGACTCCACATCAGCCGCTGACAACAATAAACAAAATTAGTGATGGCAGAGGCCATACCGCAGCATCAACAACACTACTTTTGCAGTACGGACTGATCATATAACAAAAGGGTGCCACAATACTGACCTCTGCACATTTATGATAGAATCAGTACTCCCTTTTACTAGTCAGTAGAGGTAATCTGTATTATAATGCAATATAATGAATGAAGTATTATGTTCACTCAAAGTTTACTCACCTGTAACAAAGCTACTCCATCTTCCGCTTTGAACTTGGACATGCAACAGAATCAGCAGATCAGTCTGCAGTCTTCAAAATATCCTCCAACCCGCCTCCTATTTTAATGGCCTTTGTAGCCATGACTACCCTTGATGAAGTTGAACTAAAGTGGGTGGTGTTGATGCCTACCTGACACACCATGTCTCTGACACAGTGAAATGGTTGGAGCCATAACAGGATGGGAAGTGATCAATTTACCATTTACTCTCCTTAATTGGAAAGGGGCTATAACTTGCTCATGCAAGAAGTGTAAGAAGCAAAGAAGTGTGTGCGCTGGATATGACTCAATTCTGATGTCTAAGTGCATCTCGAAATTTCAAAGGAGGCCCCATCTTTCCAAAACATCCTGTACTACCCATCCAAGCTCTTCTCCTCCAAATCGTTCCTGCATTACCCAAATCATCAAACGCATTTACAACTTCCCTTACAAATCTTTAAATTAGAGGAACGCCTTATTGGGCCATGATTTGAAAAGCCTCAACAATCAATTCACATCCTACGTAGAGGAGTATTGACATACAAGGCACTGCAGAAAACACACTTCCCTAAGGGGAATAAGGACATGCCCAACCAATGGATGTTCAGCAACAGGCTTACTATCTTCTGGATCACAGCCGTAAGAAATATCTGAGCTATATACCCCTATTGTAGGACGTTTTTCCTTATAAAACAGATACGCCCAAATGTTAGCACCCCGACACCAGACTGCCATTCCACATACTAACTAGCACAGACTCCCCAAACTACCTTATAGTTACTGATTGAATAGGTAGAGCACACGCCAATGATGAGTGTGGCAGCTAATGCAACTGTCCAAAACTCCTGGAACTCACCAATGTGCCCCACAATTCTCCAAGTGACCAACAACTCCAGGGACCCCAAATGGATCAGGGGGCTGGTTGTTATGATAGACTTAACAGAAGATTTGGATAAAGAGGCAGCTGAACTTGAAAATCCATCAAAAATTCCTGAAGATCCAGAAATCAGCCTTGTGATGATCAGAGATTAGTGTGATGAATCCAATGGAGTCATCACAGAATGCCGGTGTGAACCACCTCCCATATGGCCAGAGGACGGCAGTCGCTACCTGATCCTGACCCTGGGGGCGGTTATATGAGGGAGGATCAAATGGGAGGAGACAGCTACCGGGGAGATGTCATGACTTCATTGGATGAGACACATTATCCCCCCTTTCCCATGAGGAAGACCCTCTGACACCCAAGACAATAATGGCTTTTTGTCAGCTAACTGTTCACCCTTGTAAAGGAAGTCAAAAAACCTTTCTATATACTACTCTGGTCAGGCCCCCACATTTGACCCAAACACACACACAACTCACACATAACACCTTTAGTTTGTGATGTGCCTTTTTATGAAAACTCGGAGACAAACCATCTAAGAGTTAAACATCCAATGACTTCCATGGACTCCAACTCCCATATCCACCCAGGCACTGAGATGAGAAAGATCTCTGAGAAAAAACATCCAAGAGTTAATAGTCCAACGATATCCATGGACTCCAACTCGCATAACCACCCAGGGACTGAGTTCTCTCTCTCTATGTCTCTCTCTCTCTCTCTCTATCTCTGTCTCCGTCTCTCTCTCTCTCTCTCTTCAGTGTATACTAATGAGGGTATCTAGACACTCCATCAAAATGCATTTTCATTGAATACAATTTGATGGATTTCGATGGTAATTAGGGTTAGGGCAAGGGTTAGAATTAGGGTTAGGGCAAGGGTTAGAATTAGGGCTAGGGTTGGGCGTAGAGATAAGGTTGGGTTAGGGTTGGGGTTGGGATAGGGTTAAGGGGGGGTGGGCGTAGAGTTTCGGGGGGACCCCCAATATAAATTAACATTAAAACATTACAAGGAGCTGGCCAGTGCCTAGATTTCAGCACTGGACAGCTCCATGTGACGTTTTAATGTGGGAAATAAAAGCATTAAAATGCTATGTTTTACATTTAAAAGCACAGATCCATTGAAACCTGGCCATCCCTATATTCGATGGATTTGCATCGATGCATTTCTCTTTCGATACAAAGGCCATAAACCCTAATGAGGAGATTTTTGAGTCTTGAAAGCCATTGTTCAAATACACAAGTAAAGGAAGATTAAACATATGAACAGCATATTTACACTCTAAAAAAGATAACACAGTGTTGAAATACAGACTAAACAGCCACACGCCCCAGGTGACTCAGAACATCAGAAGCATGGGCATATACAAATCCAATGGCAAAAGGGAAGGACCACTCGATGTTACTGGAGATTGAACATTTAAACTAAGGGCCCGGTTAATAGAATCCAGCACAGAAGTAGCGCAAGCGCTGCGTGCCAAGAAGGAGCGTGTGCCATGCATGCGCCAGCCGTGGCGCAAACCAGCAATTGCGCGGCATGCATATTCATGGATTTCCCAAGGCATCAGTAGCCCCGGAGCAATGAACAGCAAGCAGCACCAGTAACGCCACTAACGCCACTAACGCCCCCAACACACTCCTATGGGCGGGAAAAAGCCAGTGAAATGCCCAATACGGCGCAAGGCCGCGGGCCATCCATGGCCCAGCACACAGCACCCCATCGGAATAGCGTGAAAAATCCCAGAGTACCCCGCTCGACCAGCCAAATCGTGTGGAAAGGGCCGCGCGTACCCCTGCGAAATCGCTCACGCCGCGCACACCAGCCAAATCGCATGGAAAGGGCCGCATGTACCCATCTGCACCCCAGCGAAATCATATACCCCGCTCGCACCAGCCAAATCGCATGGAAAGCGTACCCCAGCGAAATCGCATACCCCAGTGAAATGGCATAGCCCCGCAAAATCGCATGGAAAGGGCCGCGTGTACCCCGCAAAATCGTGTACCCCGTTCCCAACAGCCAAATTGTGTGGAAAGGGCCGCGCGTACCCTCGTGAAATCACATACCCCGCGAAATCACGTACCCCCGCAAAATCACATACCCGCGAAATCGCGTAACCCGGTTGCAACAGCCAAATTGCGTGGAAAGTGCAGCCCACCCGTGACCATACCCCGCAAGCAGCCCACACCACAAGGGCCCCCCTTTCACCTGTGACCATACCCTGCAGGCAGCTCACACCACAAGGGATGCCGCATTACCCGTGCCCATACCCTGCAGGCAGCCCACACCACAAGGGTTACCCCATCACCCATGACCATACCCCGCAGGCAGCCTACACCACATGGGACCCACACCACCTGTGACCATACCCTGCAGGAAGCCCACCCGTGACCATACCCTGCAGGCAGCTCACACAAGGACCTCCCCACCACCCGTGACCATACCCTGCAGGCAACCCACACCACATGGGACCCCCATCACCTGTGACCATACCCCGCAGGCAGCGCACACCACATGGGACCCCCCACTACCCGTGACCATACCCCGCAGGCAGGCCACCTGTGATCATACCCCGCAGGCAGCCCACACCACAAGGGACCGCACCATTACCCGTGCCCAAACCCTGCAGCCAGCCCACACCTCAAGTGACCCCCCATCACCATGCCCATACCCCGCAGACAGCCCACACCACAAGCCTAGATAGATCTAATCTTTCCATAGCACTGAGCGATAAAAGTTCTACACGATTCGAGCGAGCTTTAGAGATACCCGTTTCGAACACAGTTTATGTGTTTATGTTTAGCGGCTTGCACTCACTGGCTCTCCTCTATTTCTCCTTTGCCCAGTGACCGCCTACCTGGAGATGTACTGTTACTAATACTGGCCCCCTGTTAGAAGTACTGCCACAACAAGGGACCTTTCCTGTGTCTATTCTTTAACAGAAGAAACACTCAGGTGAGACTGAGTATGCACTCTTACTAAAGGCAACATGTATCCATCTGCCTACCAATCTTCCCTAACGTATCTATTGAATTTGTTGAACAGCGTTTGCTTGCTCTTATGAAAAACACTCATTGAGGTTTTTCATGTATTAGTTACAGGTTATGAGCTATTTGGCAGCTCACCTCAACCTACACTTGTGACGTTGTGAGCCCCCACGAGCACCACACAAGGTAATGGCAACCTAATATGTGGTTCTCTTATTCACCTTTTAGGGAATATGACAGTTTCACCTAGCTACAAAATTGGCTTCTTATCTGTCCCCTTTTCTTTTAACCCACAGGTTGCACGTGTACACTATATTTTATTGGGATTTTCGTGATTATGACAACCCTCCTGATGAATGTTCTTTGAATAACTCCTTAAGAACTGAAACATGTCGAGGCAATTCCCTGGATTTGTACAGGGAACCAACAACTTTTGTTATCTAGTATTGATCAGAAACTGATACAGTATCAACTATATGCTGAATGTATTGTTCACTTTACATTTATCGACTTTTTTGATTGTTATTGACGAAGTATATTATTCAGACTGAATAATATACTGACCCGCTTGTCAGTATGTTATTCAGACTGAATAATATACTGACCCGCTTCAGTGTTTTCTTAACAGTGTAATAAGTACTTGTTCTGCTGTATGAAGTTTGATATGTACTCAATATGTGTGTTCACCTTTAAGACATTTGATGATGAGCACACCATTAGACACCTAGGGAGTTCCCAGGTGAACATGATAATATGACAGAATCTTCTGGTTAACTAGATATCATGTGAAAAATCTGTTTGCTATCCCGATAGTGCATGGTATAGTACTTACTCAGAATTGTACAGTATAGCTTTTTAAGTGTACAGGCAATTACTATTGTTTCACTTAGGGCTTATTATCCTCACATTGCCATTCCATTCATGGTTCCACATACTGGGGATAGTTTGACAGTATTGTTCGATCGATCAGGTTACATTTGATCCATCTTAGTTACTTTATTTGCACTCCTAGGAGCATTTCTGTTCGGTTTTATTGTTTATTCCTCCATCTCAAAATGGCCGACTCATTACACCAAGAGTGGGCGTTACTTCCGCCTTTAGGTTTGTGGACGGTTCCCTTCGAAACAGGTATACTAGAGTCCCTTAGCCGCGTGCCCCCTACACTGAGACACAGGACCCATCTTATGAGACAGAGCCATTGGCGTACCACCCGGACGCCTTCGTGACCGTTACTAAGGTATGTTAGTAACTCCCTTCTGAATTTACCTTTTCTGCTTTCATACATACGGATCCGTGCCACTAGCTGGCTACGTTTGTTGATATTATATATTTATCTTAGATTCAAACTCGTGGAGTGATCCCTTGCAGATGCGAGTGCGAACGATATCTGTATTCAGCACCACGAACTGCAAGACCCGTCTATTGATGAAGGCGGTAAGCTGCATTTTTTTAGCCCTGTCAGGTCACTGTGGCGCCTTTCTACTTGGTACCCACGCCGGCGGCTATATGTCAATCTCTGCTTCCGATGGCTGCTATACCTAATTATCAGGGTGATGAAGGTTTATTGGTTTCCACCAAAATCCATGATCTCAGAATAGAGGGGCACTGGAATTATTCTGGGCACTGAAATTACACTGGACCCATTTCTTCAGACGATTTGAGCCGAGTTTAGAGATACCCGTTTCGAACGCAGTTTATGTGTTTATGTTTAGTGGCTTGCACTCACTGGCTCTCCTCTATTTCTCCTTTGCCCAGTGACCGCCTACCTGGAGATGTACTGTTACTAATACTGGCCCCCTGTTAGAAGTACTGCCACAACAAGGGACCTTTCCTGTGTCTATTCTTTAACAGAAGAAACACTCAGGTGAGACTGAGTATGCACTCTTACCAAAGGCAACATGTATCCATCTGCCTACCAATCTTCCCTAACGTATCTATTGAATTTGTTGAACAGCGTTTGCTTGCTCTTATGAAAAACACTCATTGAGGTTTTTCATGTATTAGTTACAGGTTATGAGCTATTTGGCAGCTCACCTCAACCTACACTTGTGACGTTGTGAGCCCCCACGAGCACCACACAAGGTAATGGCAACCTAATATGTGGTTCTCTTATTCACCTTTTAGGGAATATTACAGTTTCACCTAGCTACAAAATTGGCTTCTTATCTGTCCCCTTTTCTTTTAACCCACAGATTAATGTTAAATCATAAAAAGACAAAACAAATCATCAGCAGATATAAAAACAGCAATAAAAAAGAATAAAATAGAACAATTATCCTAACGATATTTACAAGCTAGTACAAAACCCAGAATCAAAGAAATCATGTTAGAATATATGTGAGTTATTATCTTTTTTCCCATAATTCTATGCGATTTTAGCAGCACAGAGTAATAAATGGACATTTTTGCACAAGACACCTTATGGAGAGTCAAATGTAGATGTAATTGATGAAGGGCCACTTCCTAGACAAAATGACATAACAGTTCTTAACATCCCCGATACAAAGATAGATCAAGTCAGAGAGCCAGACCTATTTCAATCTGCTGCCAGACATTATACAATGCAATGAACAAGTCATTATTGCAGGTGTTAGTGCAATAGAGCCAAAATGAATTTTCGCATATAGTTAAAGGATTGTGCACAAAATCACCCAGATAGTACAAGATTGTATCCTTTAATGTCTGACATTCCGTTAAAAGATGTCTGGCTGTCTCTAGATATTCTGGGGATTTACATAAGCGACAAACTCGCTCTTTAACAGGGATATCTTCCCTGGCTCCTACATTATACAAAGTAGCCAATTGTTCCAATCGGAACAAGATGATAAAACGTCTAAGCCTTTTAGTAGGACAGAGATACAGATAGGCTTGAGGTTTCATGAAATTGTACAATCTGAATTTCACAAAATGATAGGTCGTAAGACTGCTCAAATGAGAAAATGTTTCAAGCCAATCCCAAAGGTCCACCTTTTTTCCGAGTGCATTTAGAACTTCCTTGGTGGTGATTGCCCCTCTATGTGTCCAGCCAATGTCTATAAAAAATGTAGTAATGGCTTTCTGTAGGGGTGAAGTGGTATGTTTTTTAATCACTTCCTGATGGATCACAGTCAATAAGGGATTGGGAGAGCAGCCAATCATCTTAAGATAAAACCCTGCTCTCCTTTTAAGTACCATCGCTTTCAATGAGGGAAGGCCAAATTCAAGTCTAATCAGGGCCATTGGAACACCCGCGGGTAACCCCAGTATTCGTCGCCAAAAATTGCCCTCCATCACTTGTAGCCACGCCAGGTCAAATGAAAGAAGCGACTCAAGGCCATAGATGATCATGGGGGCAAACACTTGGATATATAAGTGACGAGTCCCCCAAAGAGTGAAGCCACCATGCTTATTAGTAAAAGAAGAAATTAATGAGGTGACTTGCATTGCCCTGGTAATGTGTCCCTGTCTGCAAAGAAAATAATCACCGTGGGACTCAATTTCCACTCCTAGATAACGATATGAAGGGGCGTAAAGTATGTGATTTTTATGTACCATGAGGTTCACTCAGGATACTCTTTTCCTAGTAAATCTAAGCACATTTGTCTTATCTAGGTTCATGGTCAGACCATTAATCCTGGCGTAGTCCCGTAGGGTAGAAGCGGAGCACCTAAGTCCACCTATGGTATTATCAAAAACAACCAAATCGTCTGTGTATGCTAATACTGCACACAGTGCTTCACCAATTTTTGGAGGGCAATTGTCAACCTCAGCTAATACTGCAGGGATATCATACACGTACAGATTGTAAATGAGGGGTGCTGTAACGTAACCCTGCTTTACCCCCCTGTTTTGAATCACCTTTCTGGTCATATTGCCTTCATGATTTAATCTGAGGCAAGCAGAGGTGTTTTGGTGCAAAAGTCTCAGGTAGTATAGAAGACCTGTCGGGCATCCCATTGTTTCAAGCTTAGTCCATAGCCTTGCTCGGGGGATGGAATCAAAGGCAGCCTTGAAATCGATATAGAGGGCATAAAGCGGGGGCTGCCCCTTACTAAGGGCCCGTGTGCAAAGTATATCCATAACCAATAGATTATGTGAGGTGGAAAAATCCCGCCTAAAGCCACATTGAAATCTACTGAGTATTTTGGTCTTTTCTACCCATTTCTGCATCTCACTAAGCAGTAATGAGGCAAAAAGTTTACCTGTGATATCAAGCATGGATAGGAGCCTATAGTTGTTAGGGTCTGTACGACTGCCCTTTTTAAAGACAAGAATGAGAATGGCTGTTTGCCAGGATCGGGGAATTGTCCTCTGTGCTAAGATCTTGTTAAAGAGTAGGGAGAACAGGTCTGCCCAAAATACTGGGTAGTTCTTGATCACTACATTAGCCAGCCCATTAGGGCCAGGGGCTCTAGAAGACTTAAGGGCAATTATTTTGTTCAATATAGCCTCCACTGAAACGTCAAAAGGCGGATGGATGGGGGCCTTCTCCACAGATCTACTTAAAGTCTCCACCTCCCCTAAATTGCGGCTTTATAAGAATTTTACCCATACCTCCTCGCCAATTGGGTTGGCTAATGGGCCTTTGACCTTCTCTCTGTTCTCATTAAGGAGTGACCAAATACCGCGGGAATTTCTAGAGCAGATTGTCTGTACAAGCCTTTGATATCTGTTATTCCTCTCAGCTATCTTTATGTTCTTAATACTGGCTCTATATCTGTTTTTAGCTTTTCTTACTTTCTCGCAGTAGAGGACTCCAGATAAATTCAAGGACTTAAAGCCTCAGATCTCGGTTCTCAACCCTCTCTTGGCATCCCTAATTTCCCTATTATAAGGGAGTTTAATGCCCCCAGGCCGATCTACCAGAGTACGGCCATTAATCATCGTAAGATCCCAGGAATCAAACAATTGCAGCCAGCCTAGTCCTTCACCCTCCCTCTTTCCATGGGTCATCAGACATCTTGCACTAAGATCAGGATTGGAAGATATAAGTGCCTCATCTGTCATATGACAATTAAAGTCCCCCATAACAACCACCGCGACATTGCCAGGTCTTAGCGACCAAGATGACAGTATGTCCTATATTGCCTCTTGTAATATATCTCTTGCCACCTCTCCTTGGGGGTTATATAGGTTAATTAGGAGAAACCAATCTAAGCCACTTTCATCATGGTATTCAACCTCTACCACTATAAGATGTTCCTCAGCTTTACTCTGAATTTTTCGAGACATAACCGTATTAACTACCCCCGTGAGTAAACCGCCATAAGGGCGACCCTTGTTGCCCGTTTTGCAAATGATTGGTGTATAACAAAGCCATCTAGCAGTAAGGGGTTCAGTGACCACGTTTCTTGGAGACAAATGCAGCTATGTTGAGACAATAAGTCTACAGAGCCCTCTGACCTCAAAAGATGGGCAAAGCCTTGGCAGTTCCAAGTAAGTAATGAGAAGCATCAATGCTTCTGTATCAGTCGCGGAAGGGATTCCAACAGCGATTTAAGTACTTGCTGTATTTCAACCAAGGCGAGATTATCCCCTCCTCCAGACTTGAGCTTATTGGCCAACAGAACAGGTGTGGCAGTGTCCTCAGATTCAGCACAGGGATCCTTCTCCTGCGGGTCCATGTCAATATTGATGTCAACTGCTCTCAGTTCTTCTTTGTATTTTCTAATCAGTTGCACAGTGGCCAAAAAAGTACAATGTAAGGCAGAGATGTGGGGGTTAGGGCCCTTCAGGGGTTCGCTGAACAGAAAATCATCAGATTTTAAGACACGAAGTTGAGGTATATGATAAAGTCTGGCTATTAACTCAGAACGCGCCAGCCAGGGATGTTTGCCACTGGGGTATAGATTCTTAATGAAGCAAATGCGATTCATATTAATATCCTTCGCTATACTCTTCTGGTCAGGCAGAGTGTGTTCAGGTGGTTCTTCCACTGCCACTGTCCCAGGAGGTTGCTCAGGATATGTTAGCATACTAGATTCAAGATCTTGCTCTGAGTCTACCAATGAGACTTCATCTAAGTCCACACCGGTGGACTTCTCTTCAGGTACCAACCAGTCTGTAAGAGGTCCGCCCGTGCAGATGCTCTCGCAAGCCTTTTCCTAGCTTTTTTCGAGTGAGTTTCTGGCACAGGCCTGGGTCCAGCTGTAGGAGGTGGGGCACTCATTATAGATATCTTATTTTTAAGTGCCTTCTTTGCCAATCTATGTTGTTTCCGTGAAGGAGGGGCCGAAAGCCTTTGATCTGGCTCTTGATCGTCTACCTCCCCAGGTGCTTCCTCAGTTTGAGTATTCCTGTTGGATTCGGAATGCTCTGCAACCACCTCTAACATAGTTTCCTGCTCTTCGGTCCCCTCAGCTATATGTAGTGCGTCAGATAGGTTAACTTCTGCTTCTTCTCGAGGGAGATCCTTCAGATCTAACGCCATAGTGATGGAATTGGTGTTTGCCAGAATACGTCCTGACATTTGCAAAAGTATCTTAAGCGCAAATTTGTGGGCAGCAACCAATGATTGAAGCTCAGCTATCTCAGCTGAGCTTGAGTGTAGACCAATGTTATTCTCCTCCTCATTATCTGGCACATCCTCCATCGACGGCATTGCAAGATTTGGGGAGGCAGATAGGCGACCACTGCTTCCCTCAGCATTATACACACCCGGAGGGGTGCTCATGCTATTTTCTTTCAGGGGCGTTATGCCACTGGATACCATATGGGGAGTTTGTGTCGACACCCCTCTCTGTATAGTTAAACAGAGATCTTAGAGGGAATTGTTATCTATGTCATTGAAATTAGTAGTATTTAAAGAAATGCCACCACTTTGTCCCGGGGCTACAGTTTCCTCGATGATGGTGGAATTTGTTTCAGGGGGCGGATTCACAGGGAAGAACTCAGTGATAGCCCCTTGCACCACCGGTTTAGCATATTTAGCATTCTTCTTGGGTTTACCCCCTTTCTTGTTGGCCTCCTTGAGTTCCTTTACAGGTTGAGACTTAGTTTTCCGCAGATTATAAATCGAGTGGGGAGCTCTTTTCCCCCGCTGCATATCTGCGGTGTGGCTCACTTTCCGTTAAATGTTTATTTATCCGGATAGAGTAGAGCTACCGAGGCAAATATAGTTATGGGTACTGGGGCTAATAGGGAGAAGTAATTATTCCCAAGTACCACACAAGGGAAATAAGGTGGTATCCCACCGTCTTCCGAGACCCCCGTAATGGCTCTTCTCACCAGACCACCCTGCTCTTGCTCACACAGTGCTTACCTTCTACCAGCCCGGATCAAGGGCAGAAGCCTGCAGTTTCCGGGACGTGCTCACTGGTTCCACTTCTCCTCAGAATCAGTTCAGGAACAATGCACCGTGCTATGCTGGAATACGCGTCAGAGGGGTCAATCACCTTAGCGATTATGACAGGAGAGACCACCTCCTGCTCAAGAAGCCAGACACATGAGCATTACTCTCAACCCCCCAACCCAACTTCAGGGCCTCACAGCCAGGGCACTCGCACCCCCTCCTGCGCCCTGCTTGCCTCTTCCTCCTAAGGACAAAGCCCCCAGGGAAGCGGGAACCAAACGCTATACGGTAGGCATACCCTATTGTCTGTAATCCGATACACTGCTCCGCCTATCCATTCTAGCACCAGCCCATCGGGGAAAGTCCTCTCCAGAGGGGGCTCCACCGGCAGGTAAACGGTAGGTAGACGGGCAAGCAGAGCAGGTGGATAAGTTGCAGGGAGCCGCCATGCAACGTGGAAGGTGCCGGAAGCCGCCGATCGGTGTACCGTGCCTCAGCTTCCTTGCTTTCCTTGCGCCTCTCGTCTTCTCTCGTCTTTTCGTGTCTCGCGCATCACTCGCGGCACTCACAGATCTGAGGATCTGAGAAAAGAACCTCACGGACGTGGGTCTGCATGTCAAGCTGCACCTCTCACCAATGATTCCGTCAGAGGCCGCTTCCGACACTGAAGGAAAAACCACTTGCTGTGTCCTCCCCCCCCCAGGCATAGACAGAGTAGACACTGGTTCCACTGTGTAGTGGACCAGTAACTACCGGGATTCCTTCCTTGCTAATAGGCTTCATGGTGGCCGAGGTCACAGGAATTCTTTGATTTGGGGTTTAAACGCTGCTCGATTAGTTTCAATAGATATAGATACTACTCAAGATGACAGAAGACAGAACATTGGCTTATAGTGATGACTACGCTGCTGCATTAATGACAGCTATTTTTATCCTGAATAAAGATGACATAGCAGACTCCACCCCTAACCCAGATGAATGGAACAAACTGGTATAACTGAGGAAACGTCTTACACAGACTGAATTACATGGAGCCATTATGTTAGAGTATCAGAAAAATAAAGCACTCCCACAGAGCCTCACTGTTATGAACGAACCAAGACTGTTTCTCGACAATGAGAAATTTAGAGTCCAGTGGAGTTACAGAGCAAATCGGTGTGGCTGTGATTGGCTGATATTGATTATCGACACAGCCAAAGAAACAGCCTTAAAAATCGAGATTGAATTGCTTAAAATTGAAGATAATATTAAGAAACAACTACCATTAGAAGCCTACAAAAAAAGGCTGGAGGAGATTGAAAAGGAAATGAAGAATTTCAAAGTAAATAACACTAATGAAAGAATACAACAACTAAAAAAGGATCTATCTCGGTTTACACATGAGAAAGCATTCCCATATGTAAAGGCTGAATATGTAAATAAGAACCTGAAACAAAATGGGCCTAACAGAAATAACAGACGAGTAAGATTTAGAAATACATCGTATAGCACCAGTAATGATAGCAGCAACGCAGATGAGAGTGGAGAAGGGACATCTACTGGTAACAAACAACAGACTAAAAGAGGACGTGGACAATCAATGAGACGATCTAGTAATGGAAATAGAAGAGGCAATCAGGGCCGTATTTTATATCAGGCCCAGAACCGCAACAACTGGGATGAAGGGGCAAAACAGCGGGAATCACTTCTGATCAACCTCTTTGATTATCAACCTTCGGAGGCGGAACAAAAGGTGCTGAATAAAGGACTCGGCTATGTAATCACAAAAGAACATGATCCTTTCGAGGTCCGTGTGGAATTGAATAACCTATTAAGAAAGATCCACCTATGAGAATTTTTTGCACAAGACCATAATACAGGCAGTGACAAAATGATGAACCACACAGGACTGCGGAATCCATCTACTTTCTGCCCCCCTGTTAGTAGTTTCTCTCCGGAATCCTTGATCTTTGAAAAAAGAGTCAATGCTGACATTGCAACTCTAGAGGCCAGTCATCGAAGACCATTTCAAAATATGACTAAAGCTGAACAAGGTGCATTGAATTAATTGGCTAACAACCCTACGATCATAATTAAAAAGGCTGATATGGGTGGGGGAATTGTGATGCTTAATCGGACTGACTACATCACCGAGTGTGAAAATCAACTAGGTAACAGTCACTATTATAGACAACTGAAAGAAGATCCTACTAAAGAACTCCAAAGGCTTATTATAGAAAAGGTTACCAAGGCCACAGGTGCTCACTGGTGTAGTCGCAGTTCCAGGGACAGGAGCAGTCACAGGCCCCTCCACAGTGACCTGCACTGCCTCCGGCCCCTGACCCTGGACTGCACCAGGAACAGCTACCTCATCACCCCCTGCCGGGCCCCATGTGCTGTGCGGATTCGGCCTCCTTCTCCTCCACCCCCACCAACCTGGATGACTGCCCGCTGTCTTCCGCATCGGATTGCCCCTGTGTGGTCTCACCTGTCCCTCCCACTGCGGAGGAGCCCACAACCAAATTCACCCTCTTGGGCCTCCCCTCAGCAGCTGTGGCTGATGACTCTGACGCGGCACCAGCCTCCTCGCTCCTGGAAGATGACATAACCTGGGAGGACGACTGGGCCTTGTGTCGGTGCCTGGTGGAGGCATCCCTGCTGCGGTGCTCCACAGCGCCAACTCCGCCCTCTTCCTCTGTCATCGCTGAGTATAGGGAGACATTGAACACAAGATTCAGTGTACCGAACAAATGTTTGCTTGACACAAAGCAAATGCACATGAGTGGCACTGTCAAACGACACAACCATCATCACCCGCCCCAACACACAGGTCGGTGCAAGCAACACAATGCCAAACATTCATGCAATGTGCAACAAACATTCATCCATGTACAAGGCACTGCAAGCACATCAGAAGAGGGGCTGAACCTCACATGCATCATGGTACATGCACATCACATACACACACATCACCTGACAGTCATGCATCAGGCCACGTAGACCTCCCGTCACATTGCACTTGGGGACAACTGGCCTGCATGAGTCAATCACACATTGAGATGCTCATGTGTCATGCATCCATGGAGTTGGCCAGTCACACACTCACTACTCAGACACAAGCACATGTACACCATGCATGTCCATGATGGTGACATAAGCACCCATGTGTTACACCTCTCGCATGGCCCAGTCCAGACACAGGTATGCAAACATGTGCGCGTCTTTACATGCCGGTGCGCATCAAGCATTGCAACACAGACACCATTGATATGGCGCACGCTTGAATGGACTCACATGCAGCACTGTCAGGGACATGCACACAGAGATCTGTACAGGAGGCATGCCAGACATACGGCCAAGGTGCACACTCCAGCCACACATCAACATGCACATACACTATGGTGGACAAGAACACGTGAACACTTACCAGTCGACTCCAGATGGAACACCAACTCCAAGACCTGGGGGTGCAGCACTGGGTAGAAGCACTCCACGACCCTCATCTTGTCGGTGGTCAACCAGCCCCGGCGCCTCCCTCGATCATCAACTGCCTTGAGGAGGCACCGGGCCTTGTTGTAGGTCCTGGGCTTGAAGTCTTCCCAGCACTTACGGACATATTGGTAGTCGCAGGGTGCCACCCCTTCTGCGTTGATGGCACCCACGATGTCCGCCCAGATCTTCCTCTGTCCTTCCTTGTTGACGCGCGATGGTCCAGGGTAGAGGGCATCATGATGCCCCAGGACTTGCTGCACCAGGATGCCAACTTCCGTGGAGGAGAAGCTGACAGCCCTCTGCCTCTCTGCTGGGGGGTTGACACTTGCCTCAGATGGTGTTGGGTCAGACATGGCAACCCCCGAGGCAGGTGTGGTTGGGCAAGGTGGTCCTGGAGCTGGGCTGTGGAGCCGTGGTATGGCAGTCGGGAGTCTTCAGGATCAGCAGAGGTGGTCACAAAAACAGGATCACTGGCAATGGCATCAGAGCAGGCACCAAAATGCAGGGCACGTGGGCAGCAGGCACACAGAGTCGGCTGGCAGCAGCAGATGGCTCTAGGAGGCAGTTCGGGGCAGTTGGAGGCAGGTAAGTGGCCTTCTAGACAGGAACGTGGGTCTTCCGTGTTCTTTCGCGTGGCCAGCTGGAAACAGAGTGACTCCGCACATGCGGAAACAACACATTACCGTGTAATCAGAGGAAAGGCCTTAAGTGCATAAGTTATGTGACGCACGCTGTACGTTGGGCATTGCCGTTCAGTTTGGGATAAAGGTGTGCATAGGACGACAGTGCAATGTACGTGCTTTTTGTGGGGACGGATGCGTGAATTTCATATTTTTGTGGGTTCACACGCTATTAGTTCACTACTGTGCCAGTGTGTACTTCTTGTTTACAGCGGCAGTGCTTACTTCTTGTTTTGGCGGGGGAGTTGTCTACGCGCACATGCACGTGTGCTTTTTTTCATTCTAAGAGGCAGACGGTGAGTCGTGCATGCATTTTTCCCAACTGTGGTTGCCCCTGTGTGTCGCGTACCCCATTCTAGATGTCATAGTAGCCTACGTGTTCCTCGCATATGCATTTTTTGCATTGCTGGGTGCCGCAGTGTTCTGCGGGATGTTTTTCATAACACGTGAGCTACCGAAGGGTCGCGTACACATTGAGCTTTGTTTTTGGGGTGCCTGAGTGTTGCGCAACCCGTTATAGTTTCACCAGGGGTCACATAGAGCCTTGCTGGAGCACAGTGGTACGTTTTCCATCATGTACCCTGCCCTTCACTCCAATTGCCCAGAACAATTGTTGGCTGCACCTCCCATTGCGCTAGTCTATCAGTGCCATGATTGGGAGGGCAACACTTGGTAAGGGAGACAACGTTGGGTGACTTGCCAGAGGTGGCCAAGGTGGGCGACGTGGCCAAGGTGGGTGACTTGGCCAGGGTGGTCAAGCTGGCCAAGGGGAGTGACGTGGCCAGAGTGGTCAAGCTGGCGAAGGTGGGCGACTTGGCCAGGGTGATCAAGCTGGCCAAGGTGGTCCACGTGGGCAAGGTGTCCAGGCCCATGCAGGGATAGCTAAGCCCCCCACCCAACCGGGGCAGGGAGATGCAGCTGCTGCTGACATAACCAGCACCCGTGGTCCCAGACAAGCAGTGCCATCTGCTGTCCAGAGCAGCCAGGGTGTGGAAGCTGCAGGAGTAGCTGCTGCTACAACCATCCAGGCGCAGTGTCAGCCAGCCCGGACTGTAGTGATCCCAGCCCAGGCACAGGGTGACTCAATGGCCGATTTCCATGTCTCGATGGCCAAATCACGTGCGGTGCAGGGTCCTGGCAACAGCACCCAGCTACCAATACCTGCAAGCCGACCTTCTGTAGTAACATCAATGGCTGATTCCATAGGCCAGTCCACCTGTACTCCAGCCCCTACTGACCAGTGCGGTACAAGCCATGCAGGGTCTGCACCACCCCGCAGCAGGCACAGGCTGGGATCCCAGACACAGCTCAGCAATCCCACATGTCGAGAAAGAGGAGTTTCTGTGAGGAGGAAATTAACACGCTTGTGGACTACTTGTTGGAACACGACCGTGACATGCTGGTGCAGGCAGGGAGCACACATATGCCTGCTCAGTGTATGGCCCACTGGCAGTGCCTCGCGGACTGTATTAGTGCCTTCGGCCATGAGAGGCGCTCATCTGGTGATGTCAAACAAGCTGGCTGCCAAGTTTGCCTCTACTCAGGTGACTGGTGGTGGGCCAGCACCAGAGGATGATGAACTCACTGGACATAAGGAGATTGCTAGTGATTTAATTGCAGTGGAGAAGGTCCGAGGGGTGGGAGACCTGCCAATGTATGAGGCAATGTCCAGTGAGTGGTGATGCTTGTGTGTCCAGCCCATGTGTATGTTGCTTGGGTGATGTGTTATGATTGTCTGCCAGTTCAGGCTACATTGACATGACTGCCATGTACAACCCATGGGATGTTGAACTGATATGTGCTTGTCATGCAGACTGCATACAAACCATGTGCTGCACACAGAGCCAATTCTCATCATCACACCTGCTCCCTCCTTCCATGACACTCTCTGTCCAGCCTCTCTTGGCCCTATTCTTCCTCCAACCTGTGGTCGCGGATAGCCTGTGATGATATTCCACTCAACACTCGCCTTCTATCGTCACATGACTGACGTCTCTGTGAGGTCACCCTGCAAGCTGCTCCTCCTCAGAGGCATTCTTCCTTTCCTCTCCATCCCCCAGCACCTCAATGTCTCCATAGGACTGGTAATTCCTATGATTGACTACTGCAACAGGCTTTACCAGGATTTCTGTGATTCCACACTGTTCCCTCTGCAACTCTGCCAGACCTGGACTGGGTGGGTGGAAAGTCCTTTAGGCTTGGTGCAAGGTATGTGCCTAGGACTGTGTCACGCCTGGTCTCTACCTCCCCTGACTCCTCCTCCTCACCTGTCTCCTCCGTTACTTCTTCCACCCTGGCTGTAGTCTTCTTCTTCCTCACTCTTTCCCCTTCAGCCGGCTTCTTCTCTTTTTTTTTGTCATAGGTAGGGACGCGCTCCCTCGGTAGCCTCCGTGATTTGACTGTGACAGATCTAGGGGCTAATCGAGGAGCATGACCTAAAAATGGGGAAAAAAGCCTCCAGGCAAAAAAAAACAATTAGATTCAGTTCACCTTTGAGATGGAAAAAACGAGTCCTGGCAGGAAGTGTAGCCCTTGAGGTTCGAAGATTTCGGAGGAACGCCCCCACACCTGGCTCCACTCATTCCAGTGAGCTGCGAATAGTAAGGGCTCAGCTTCCAAATTGGGTGTCTGGTTGACCTCTGGGTGGAGTTCGGTGCAACGGAATGAAGGGGAGACTTGCTGCACACTGTGACAGGTAAGAGATCTGAAAAGGAATGGAAGAGGAGAGGTGAAAGACAGAAGAGTATAGTTCAGCCGATACTACGAACAGTGGAAGAGAACGCTGATCGTTCTGGCTGGAAGAGATACAAGGAAGAAATAACATATATACGGAAGACGCCTGGTAGAACGCGTCGTGTGAGTCAGAAACGATCCCAATCACCTTACCTGAAAACAAAAGCACACCGCTAGGGTAAGGAAAGAATAGGGACTAGGTATAGGAGGTAGTAGTTGTTGAAAGGCTGGACGCTGGAAGCGACTAGCAGGCACGTAACGAAAAACGATACAACGCAATGGGCGTTGCTCTGGTTCGCAGGTTAAAGCTTCCGTCAGCCATCTTGGAATAAACTAGACCCATAAAATGGGACGGGCAGCAGCCATCTTAGTAGTACCTCCACTGATACACGAATCTCCAAGGCTGATGCATTACAGTATGCCCCCTTCGATATCTGCACCCTCCTGGCTTTCCTGGATACAGCCCATGAAAACGCTGTACAAGTCGGGGAGCGTGCAAATGGGATCTTGGTTCCCATGTTCTTTCGGTACCCTTTCCAATGGATTAGATATTGCAGAGTTCCTCTCCTGTAACGGGAATCCACGATTCTGCCAACTTCATATTCTTCAGGCTCTTCAGGCGGGGTAATCGCTGTTCTTTGCAGAGGTCTCTTGTACTGATCCTCTTGATATGTCTTGAGTAAAGAGGCGTGAAAAACAGGATGCACTTGCCGCAAAGAGTGTGGTAGTCTGAGCTTAAAGGCTACAGGGTTGATCTGGGACATGATTGGGTAAGGACCAATATACCTTGCTGCAAATTTCCCGATATGAGTCCAGCACGGTAGATATCGTGTGGACAACCAGACTAGATCCCTGGGTTTCCAAAGAGGAGCAGGACTATGTCTGGTATCCACATAGACCTTATATTTCTTGCGGCTTTCTTTCAAATTTTGTACGGCCTCCTTGTGTATACGTTTGAGTTCCATCAGCATCTTCTCCAAAGCAGGAGTTGTGGTTTGGCTTTTGAAGGTTAAGGCTCCTAAATGATTTGGGTTGTAACCATAGGTGCATATGAAAGTACTCATCTTGATAGCTGTGTGGTAGGTGTTATTGTATGCGAATTCTGCCATTGGTAACAAGGTAGCCCAGTCGTCTTGTTCCCTGTTGCAAAAACAGCGAAGGTATTGTTCCAAATATGAGTTCAATCTTTCTGTTTGTCCGTTGGATTGGGGGTGATATCGTGAATATTACGCCTTCTGTATTCCTAATTGGCTGCACAGTGAATCCCAAAACTTGGAAGTCAATTGCGTTCCCCTGTCGGAAATGATGGATTGCAGTAATCCATGTAACCTTACTATCTCGCGGAGGAAGACTGTAGCAGTCTCTGAGGCCAAAGGAACTCCTGAGAGGTCTGTAAAGTGGGCTAACTTGGTGAATGAATCAATTACCACCAGAATCACCCTTTTCTCCTGAGAAACTGGGAGCTCTACAATAAAGTCCAAGGAGAGGTTTTCCCAGGGTCCTGTAGGCATCGTGGCTTGATGTAAAAGTCCGAGTGGTCTGTGATGAGGATTCTTGCTGACGGCACAGACAGGACAAGTCGACACATAAGAAGTAATGTCTCTTCGCATTGATGGCCACCAAAAAGTCCTGGATACCAGTTCGAAAGTTGCCTTCTCCCCCTTATGTCCTGCCAAGGGAAGATCATGACAAAAACTAGTGGCCTGTTGTTACGCTCACCTGGTTCCCACGGGGGCGTCGACTGGAACTGGGCCGCTGTTATTTCCACCAGCGTGACGTGTAGCGCCAAGATGACTGACTGGACTGGCCCGCTCAGCCTAGTTTGTCTGGCTCGCAAGAATATTCTTCTGCAAAGGAGAAGAGGAATTAACCACCCGTGGAATTGAGTGTCAACCCACCTTCCCCACTCCCGTTGTCTTCCCACTGATCACTCTTGATGTCCCCTCCTTAGTCTCACCTGATGGTTTGGAAGGATGAGCTCTCCATCCTGCGTCGACCGCAGGGGCGCGTTGATGACCAGTTACTTCACTGGCGTAGAGGAATTGGTGAGTTCCAGTATTGACTCTAAAGTCCAATTGTTCATTAGAGTTCAAAGGTCTGCTCTTCACTCTGTCCGATTCCTTGCAGGTTGCCGATTAATCCACTCGAAGATTTCCAAATGGCACTCGGTAAGATTCAGGTAAGTCTATTGTATTTTTGCCCTTAGGGGCCGGGGTACGGCGATGAAGCAGAGTTGACTGTGCCAACCCGAGATGAGGTGAGACCCCCGTGGTAATTCAGGTAAGTTTTGTGGGGGGTAACTGGTATTGTCCTTGCTTTCTCCCCTTAGGGGCCGGGGTACGCCGATGAAGCAGAGTTGACTGCGCCGACCCGAAATGAGGTGAGTACCTCCCGTGGTAAATCAGGTAAGTCCTTGGGGGTAGCTTGTATGGCCTTAGAGAGTCCCCTTGCTCACATTGCTGTCTTTGTCTCCTTAGGTGTCGGAGGGCGGCCGTGAGATTGAGAGAGCGTGATGGAATGCTGAAGTACCGCCAAGCAGGTGAGTTCAGCGCGGCGCCGTAGGACTGCGAAGCGATGCTTCAAAGACTTCTGTCTTTCAGTTCCGTGGCGATATGGATCAGGATTCAGCTAAGGATTAAAGTTAAAACTCCTGTTCTAACCTTTATCCTTTTTGTCTTCTTGTTTCAGGAGTCCCAGGACTGAAGCGGGCGTGGCTGAAGACTGGAGCTGCAGAAAACACGGTGAGCGTTACGCTGCAGCAAGCAGAATAACGCGAAGCACGTGTGGCTGTCTGGGCGTGGTTTAAATGGCCTTGGAAGAAGATCCAGGTAAGTATTCTTCCACAGCCCCACCCAAGTAACAAAATAGTCCCTTCAGTAAAATAGTCCCTCCTAAGCCTCATTTGGCTTGAGTCTTCATGCAGCATGGTCTGCCCCAGGTGAGTATGCAGCATGGTCTGCTTTAGGTAAGTTATCAATAATGAGCCTGGCGCCCATGGCGCCAGGACTGACTTTGTCTTTATGAGCCTGGCGCCATAGGCGCCAGGACTGTACCCAAACAGCCCCTAACTGGGGCTTTTGGGCATGCTCCAAGTGGCATGATGCCTGCTTCCGGGGCTGCTGGGCCTGGTCTGGTCTTCCGGGGGCAGGCGTCATGACAGCACTCCACCTCAAGGCCCCTCCTAAAGTCGTTCCCCCCTTGGCCGTGGTTTGTCTGGAAATTCCCGATGGAACCTTTTCACTAAACGAGGTGCATGCACGTGGTCACTAGGTTCCCAAGATCTTTCCTGTGGACCATAACCTTTCCAGTCAATTAGGTAAAAGAGTTTTGATCTCACTCTTTTTGAGTCCAAAATATTCTTGACTTCGAACTTGGGCTCCCCGTCTATGAGGATAGGTTCAGGTGGAGTGGTTAGCCTTGATCCTGGTTGCACTGGCTTCAAAAGAGACACGTGGAAAACGGGATGGATTCGCATATGAGCAGGTAGGTCCAACTTGACGGCCACTGGGTTAATAATTGCCTTGACAGAAAAAGGTCCCAAATACCTGGGGTTAAAGGTCTGAGTCCCCTTGAGTGGTAAGTGCTTAGTGGCTAACCATACTTGATCCCCTATTTGGTATTGAGGAGCTTCACTTCTGTGCTGATCCGCATCCTTTTTGTATTTTTCTTTAGCCTTTTGCAAATGGATGGTTGCTTCTTTAAAGGCTTGTGTAATAACAGCGTGGAGATGGTCCACTGCGGGCATCTCTAAATGCTGGGGTGAGTCCAAATCTGAGGTTCGAGGATGGTGCCCATAATTGGTAAAAAAAGGACTTTGTCCAAATCCTGAGTGTACGGAATTATTGTACGCATACTCTGCGATCCACAGAATGTCTTTCCAATTCCCCTCAGACTGATGTAGCATACAACGGAGGTACTGTTCAAGAGTCTGGTTGGTCCTCTCCGTTTGACCGTCGGTCTGAGGGTGGTGACTGGTCGAAAGCCTAACATCAATTTGTGCCAGTTGGCAGCATTTCCTCCAAAAATGTGAAATGAATTGACTGCCCCGATCTGAAATTAAAACTGAAGGAAAGCCATGCAGGCGGACAACATTTTCAAGGAGTTCCTTGGCCAGGATTGAAGCTGAAGGTATCCCTTTTAAAGGAATGAAGTGGGCCATTTTAGAAAAAACATCTACAATAACTAGAATGGTATTGTAACCTTGGTACGGGGGTAAATCTGCGATGAAGTCTAATGACAAGGTATGCCA
This sequence comes from Ambystoma mexicanum, assembly GCF_040938575.1. Taxonomy (NCBI): domain Eukaryota; kingdom Metazoa; phylum Chordata; class Amphibia; order Caudata; family Ambystomatidae; genus Ambystoma; species Ambystoma mexicanum. Next base: position 279,588,875 of record NC_090940.1, on the reverse strand, counting down.
AGGGGTAGGTGGTATGTCTAATGGTTGCAATAATCCAGCAGGTTTTTTCTTTTGCCCTTTAGTTTGTGCGCAAATGCCACAAGACATGACAAATGACTTGACATCCTTTCGCCAGGTAGGCCACCATAATTGCTTCCTAATTTTAGCTTCGGTTTTTGCAATACCCGGATGCCCTTCTATTAAGGTGCCATGGTAATGGGAAATGACAAGTTCCTGTAGTTCCTTTTGTGGTAAAAATAGCCGGCCTTGGTAATAAGGTAAATCATCGATGACAGAGTACTCTGGACCTTTCTTTGCCCAGTCCTGTAGGGCAACGGAATCAAAGAGTTGGTGGATCTTGTTTTGAATGTTCTCCAGTGTCTGTATGGAAGTCAGGCCAAGGATTCTCTGTCCCGGAATTATGGGTACGGGTTCTAAAGTTATTTCTGCTTCTCCCATTCCAATCCGGGACAAGGCGTCAGCTTTACCATTCTTACAACCTGGTCGATAGGTTATTACAAAATCAAACTCGGCGAAGAACAATGCCCAACGGAGTTGGCGCGAAGATTGGGCTTTGGCTGTCTTTAGGTATTGTAAGTTGCGGTGATCGGTGATGACCGTGATGGTATGTCTGGCACCCAGTAGATAGTGCCGTCAAGCCTTGAAGGCAGACTTGATGGCCAGCAGCTCCTTGTCGGTTATGGCATAGTTTAATTCGGGGGCTGAAAATGTTCTTGACCAAAACGCAACTGGGTGAAGCTGGTTAGTTTCGGGATCCTTTTGGGAAAGGACTGCTCCCATGGCTGAACTGGATGCATCTGTTTCCACTATGTAGGGAAGCTCGGGGCGCGGGTGTCTTAATATGGGAGCAGATGTGAATTTAGCTTTTAACTCTTGGAAGGCGTTCTCGGCTTCCTCTGTCCGCACAAAGCGTTTGTTTTTTCGCAATAGTGTTGTGATGGGATGTACAATTTGCGAGAAGTCCGGGATAAACCTGCGGTAGAAATTGGCAAAGCCAAGCATGCTTTGAACTCCTTTGATTGATCTTGGCGAAGGCCAATTAAGAATGGCATCCACTTTTCGTGTATCCATCCAGATTCCTCTCGGGGTCAGAATGAATCCAAGGAATTCCACTTCCGTAGTGTGGAAGATGCATTTTTCCAGTTTAGCATATAATTTATGCTGGCGTAACTTCTCTAGGACTGCTCGGACGTGTTTTGCATGCTCAGATTCTGATAAAGAGTATACTAAGATGTCGTCGATGTAAACGACCACACAAACGTCGATAAGCTCTCGGAGGACATCGTTCATGAAGAACTGGAAGACTGCTGGTGCATTGTATAGTCCGAAGGGCATCACCTGGTACTCAAATAGTCCGTACTTGGTGCGAAAAGCAGTCTTCCATTCGTCACCCTCTTTGACACGTACCAGATGATATGCCCCCCGAAGGTCTAGTTTCGTGTATATACAAGCGTCCTTCACCTGGTCTAGTAGTTCTGGGATCAAAGGCAGTGGGTATTGATTCTTGATGGTTATCTGATTCAGTGTGCGGTAGTCTATACATGTTCTAAGGTCACCTTCCTTTTTCGGTATGAAGAACAAAGCTGAAGATGCAGGGGATTGGGACGGGCGAATGAAGCCATTAGCAAGGTACTGGTCTAGGTACTGGCGCAAATGAAGATTTTCGGGTTCCGTAAGGGCATAGATTCTGCTGCAAGGTGGTTGTGCTCCAGGTACAAGATCTATTTGACAATCATACGATCTGTGAGGTGGTAAGGTGTTTGCCTGTTCCTTTTGGAAGACATCCTGAAAGTCTTGGTATTCAGCAGGTAATTGCATGGCTACTGGAATTACTGGGGCCAGGATTGAGTTTTGAGTTTTCCTTGGGTAGCAGGTGTGAGCACATTCTGGGAAGGTTAGTCTCTTCTCTCGCCAATCAATACAGGGATTATGTTTTTCCAACCAAGGTATCCCCAGTATAAGCTGAAACTGTGGGGCCTTGATTAAGTCAAACATCATAGCCTCTCGATGCCCATCTTGACTCAGCAATGTCATCTCTGCAGTGGAATGAGTTACAGGTCCAGAGGCAATTTCCGTTCCATCTACAGTGGTGACAACATCGGCCGTGGTCTTGCGGGTGAGAGATAGATTCATCCCGGTAGCCAATTCCCAGTCCAAGTAATTTCCTATGGCTCCACTGTCTATGTACGCCTTTACCGCATGCATGCGTGATGGCTGCTCTGGATCTACAAGGACCATGGGTATGGTGAAATGCGAGGTCAGAGTGTCCTTCTTTAAGCTCGGCAAGCGGACCTCTACGCTTGCCGGGCGTGGTCGTTTCCTGAGTCAGATTTCACATGGTTTTCGTCTGCTGCTCCTATAACTTTCTTGGGTGGTTTTACAGGGCAGTTCCGAAGAAAATGACCAGTAGTTCCGCAATATAAACATAATTGCAGTTGCCGTCTTCTATCTCTCTCCTTTTGGGTTAGGGGTCCTTTAACCCCCCCAATTTGCATTGGTTCTGAGACATCTACTCCCTTGGAGCTTACGTGGGTTTTAACCAACACCCTGTTCTCAAACTTGGTTCGGTCAGCCTTCCTGGTTTGAAGTCTGTGATTGAGCTGGACCACTAGATCTATATATTCAGCACAGTATTGAGGCGGGTTCACGATTTGGGCCAAAACATCTTTGAGTTCTCCTCGAAGTCCTCGATGGAATAATGTGATTCGCTTGGCTTCAGGCCATTCGGTTTCCACTACTAATCTATTGAAAGTTGCAATGTAAGATAAAAGATCCTGGTTACCTTGACGTAGGGATAAAAGTTCGTTGTCCAAAGCCTGTCCTCGGGAGTGTCGGGCGAATAGTCTTTCCATGCTTGTTCGGAAACCCTGGAAATCTCAAAGAATAGGGTCATCCTGGTTAACTAGTGGAATGGACCAATCCGCTGCACTGCCGCTGAGGTATGACAGTACAAAGGCTACCTTGGCCTGATCGTTTGGGAAAGCTCCAGGTCTACATAAAAAGTGCAAGCGGCATTGATTCATGAATGTTGCAAACCCTTTTGGGTCTCCGGCAAAGCGTTCAGGCGGAGCCAAAGGAACGGCTCCAGGTAAATTTATCTGCACCGGGTTACTAGATGCTACAGGAGCTGGACTTGCCCCAAGTCCTGGTAGAGGTGTTTGTCCAGCCTGGCACTGTAATAGTTGTCTGGCCAACTCATCAGTTCGTTCTTTTGACACTATCAGTTCCCTCCTGAGGGCATTGGTTTCTTGGCGGGCGGAATGCACTTCGGCCCTTAATTCCCCTAATAATTGGGCCAACTGATCAGTTTCCGAGGTCTCCATGACGCCCAGGTGGTTATTTGTGGGTAGGCTTTGCTTTCTGTTACGCTCACCTGGTTCCCACGGGGGCGTCGACCGGAACTGGGCCGCTGTTATTTCCAGCAGCGTGACGTGTAGCGCCGAGATGACTGACTGGACTGGCCCGCTCAGCCTAGTTTGTCTGGCTCGCAAGAATATTCTTCTGCAAAGGAGAAGAGGAATTAACCACCCGTGGAATTGAGTGTCAACCCACCTTCCCCACTCCCATTGTCTTCCCACTGATCACTCTTGATGTCCCCTCCTTAGTCTCACCTGATGGTTTGGAAGGATGAGCTCTCCATCCTGCGTCGACCGCAGGGGCGCGTTGATGACCAGTTACTTCACTGGCGTAGAGGAATTGGTGAGTTCCAGTATTGACTCTAAAGTCCAATTGTTCATGAGAGTTCAAAGGTCTGCTCTTCACTCTGTCCGATTCCTTGCAGGTTGCCGATTAATCCACTCGAAGATTTCCAAATGGCACTCGGTAAGATTCAGGTAAGTCTATTGTATTTTTGCCCTTAGGGGCCGGGGTACGGCGATGAAGCAGAGTTGACTGTGCCGACCCGAGATGAGGTGAGACCCCCGTGGTAATTCAGGTAAGTTTTGTGGGGGGTAACTGGTATTGTCCTTGCTTTCTCCCCTTAGGGGCCGGGGTATGGCGATGAAGCAGAGTTGACTGCGCCAACCCGAAATGAGGTGAGTACCTCCCGTGGTAAATCAGGTAAGTCCTTGGGGGTAGCTTGTATGGCCTTAGAGAGTCCCCTTGCTCACCTTGCTGTCCTTGTCTCCTTAGGTGTCGGAGGGCGGCCGTGTGATGGTGAGATCGTGATGGAATGTTGAAGTACCGCCAAGCAGGTGAGTTCAGCGCGGCGCCGTAGGAGTGCGAAGCGATGCTTCAAAGACTTCTGTCTTTCAGTTCCGTGGCGAAATGCATCAGGATTCAGGTAAGGATTAAAGTTAAAACTCCTGTTCTACCCTTTATCCTTTTTGTCTTCTTGTTTCAGGAGTCCCAGGACTGAAGCGGGCGTGGCTGAAGACTGGAGCTGCAGAAAACACGGTGAGTGTTACGCTGCAGCAAGCAGAATAACGCGAAGCACGTGTGGCTGTCCGGGCGTGGTTTAAATAGCCTTGGAAGAAGATCCAGGTAAGTATTCTTCCACAGCCCCACCCAAGTAACAAAATAGTCCCTTCAGTAAAATAGTCCCTCCTAAGCCTCATTTGGCTTGAGTCTTCATGCAGCATGGTCTGCCTCAGGTGAGTATGCAGCATGGTCTGCTTTAGGTAAGTTATCAATAATGAGCCTGGCGCCCATGGCGCCAGGACTGACTTTGTCTTTATGAGCCTGGCGCCATAGGCGCCAGGACTGTACCCAAACAGCCCCTAACTGGGGCTTTTGGGCATGCTCCAAGTGGCATGATGCCTGCTTCCGGGGCTGCTGGGCCTTGTCTGGTCTTCCGGGGGCAGGCATCATGACAGCTGTCTACGGAGGTCATTGGTGGGCACAAATAATGCTGAATGGTGAAACCACAATCCGTTGCGTTCCTGTAATTTGTAGGATTGTCTCTCTTCCTGAGAAAGATTGTCGAGTTCACCATGTACCTTCTTAAGGAATATGTTCGAAATAGTGTGGCAACAGTCCTTGGGTAGAATTTTCTCTTTTTTGACTTCTGAGAGATCCGCTTCCAACCAGCTTCGTGATAGAGCATCCGCCACACTGTTTTGGGATCCTGGTATGTACGTGATCCGAAAGTCAAAATTAGAGAAGTAATAGGCCCAACGTGCATGCCTTGAATTCCTGCACTCCATCTGTTGGAGGACCTTAAGATTCCTGTGATCCGTCCGGATTACGAACTGATGTGAGACTCCCTGTAGTAGATGTCTCCACTCCTGACAGGCTGCCCGTATTGCTAACAATTCTCTCTCCAGTACTGAGTAGTTTCTTTCGCTTCCTGTCAAGGTGAGAGAGTAGTAGGCGATGGGACGTTTCTCTCCATTGCTGTCTTCTTGCAACAACACCGCTCCTAAGGCGCCTCCTGAAGCATCTGTCTCCAGAATAAATGGCTTATCCTGATTCGGCTGAACCAGAACCGGGGCTGTGGTGAAACGTTTCTTCAAAGTATGGAACGCCTCTCGAGCTGTCGAACCCCAATGGAACACTGTACCCTTCTTGAGGAGGGCTGTGATGGGTAATACCAGATCAGAGAAGTTGGGTATAAACCAGCGATAAAAGTTCGCTAGTCCTAGAAAACATTGGATTTCCTTAACTGAAGAGGGTTCTGGCCATTTTTCTATGGCTAACACCTTGTTAGGATCCATACGAATTCCGTTCTCGGATAATATGAATCCCAGGTAAGGTATCTCAGTAGTCTCGAAAAGACACTTCTCTGGTTTGGCGAAGAGATGATTTTCCAACAACCTATGAAGAACTTCACACACGTGTATCCGGTGTTTCTCCAGGGAAGGGGAGAAGATTAGTATATCATCAAGATATATGACTACCGATATGTACAACATATCGGCGAAGATCTTATCCACAAATCTCTGAAACACTGTGGGGGCGTTAACCAGTCCAGATGGCATAACACAGTACTCGAACAACCCCAGCGGTGTCTTAAATGCGGTCTTCCATTCATCCCCGTTCTTTATCCTTAACAGATGATATGCACCACAGAGATCAAGTTTAGTGAATACCTTGGAATCTCTGACGGCTTCCAGGATGTCTCTGATGAGTGGCATCGGATACCTGTCCCTGATGGTGTTGCTGTTTAAGGGATGTCTCTGATGAGTGGCATCGGATACCTGTCCCTGATGGTGATGCTGTTTAAGCCCCTGTAATATATACACGGGCATAGTTCCTTGGAGTCTTTCTTGGATATAAAAAACAGTGACGCCCCTCCTGAGGACTTTGATGGTCGAATTAGTCCATTCTCCAAGTTAGTTGTTAGGTACTCTTTTAAAGCCTCCTTTTCGTTTAAGGACAACGGATACATCCGTCCGAATGGTAGAGAGGTCTCCTCCTTGAGATCTATGCTACAGTCCTCATGGTGGTGAGGTGGGAGGAGTCTAGGGTTTATGTCTTCAAATACTCTTGCAAAAGCTTGATACTGTCCTGGTATGGAGGATATGGAAAGTTTGTACTGTGCCTGAGTTAGACTGGAATGTACTTTGCTCTGGGATTCTCTGGTTCTCAGGCAGTGTTCCTGGCAGTATTCGGAGTCGAAACTTAGCCTGTTGTTAGTCCAGTTGATTTTGGGGTTATGTCTTCTTAACCATGAAACACCCAATATCAATGGAAAATGAGCTGTTCTGATGACCTCAAAGCAGAGTGTCTCGATGTGATGATCCATTCTTACAGTCACCGGTTCTGTCTCCATTGTAATGCGTCCGGATGAGAGTGGACGGCCATCCACACCCTCTACTGGTTTCGGTTTGTCCTTCTTCCTCAATGGGATTTGATTTTCCAGAGCCCAGGTCACATCTATAAAGTTGCCTGCAGCTCCACAGTCTAGCATAGCCAATACGAGAGGTTCTGCTTCAGTCGGTCTGAGAAGGATACCTGGAATACCATCAAACTGTTTTCTTCTATTCCTTCATTAGTGGGTCGGGTAAGGTTGCAAGGGCTTGACCGGTTGTCCCCAGGGTTTCCCTTGCAAGCGCCTGGGGTCTGGCGTTTCCCTGTCTCTTAGAGGGAATGTCTGGACAATCCTTAAGGGTGTGTTTCGACGAACCGCAGTACATACATAGGTTTAATTCTTGCCTTCTTCACCTTTCGGTCTTTGTTAGAGGTCCCCTGATGGACCCTATTTGCATAGGTTCCTCTGGCGTGGGTCTTTCCCTCCTTCCTTGAGTGGGGGCTATAGCGAGGCACCAAACCTCTTCCTTTCGTCCTCTCAGCCCTTCTTTCTTGCAGACGGTAGTCGATCTGCAGAAGTAACGTAACCAGTTCTTGGAAGTTGTTGGGACGAACCACTCTGGCCAGTTTGTCCTTCAGGTCCTAATTTAACACTCTGCGGAAAATAGTTTGTTGCGCCGTATCGGGCCATCCTGTGGACAGTGCCAGTGCTTGGAATTGAGCAATATAACCCTGAAAATCCTGGTTTCCTTGTCTGAGATCGAGAAAGGCATCATATTTTGAATACTGTATGTCAGAATGCTCAAATCTGTTCTTGAAATCCTGAACAAAGAGAGCGTAATCGTTTACCAGAGGGTCCTGATTAGTCACCAAAGGGGTAGCCCATGCTAGAGCACTTCCCGTCAAGTTGGCTATGAGAAACCCAACGCGGGCCCTTCCAGATTCGAAAGCTCGAGGCCTAAAGGAAAAATAGACTGCACAAGCATCGAGGAAATCTTTGATTGACTTGGGGTTTCCATCGTATTTGCCAAATGTAAATGGCATTGGAGGTAGATCATCCCGACCAGCTTCCCTCGTGGCGGCTTGTTGGGGAAGAAGAAGATTCTCGGCGTGAAGCGACTGCATGTCCGCTCTAAGGCTCTGGATGGCATTACACATTTCCTGGATTTGTTCAGGTGACGCCATAGTGTCTTCTGGGCGTTGTATACTGTCACGCCTGGTCTCTACCTCCCCTGACTCCTCCTCCTCACCTGTCTCCTCCGTTACTTCTTCCACCCTGGCTGTAGTCTTCTTCTTCCTGACTCTTTCCCCTTCAGCCGGCTTCTTCTCTTTTTTTGTCGTAGGTAGGGACGCGCTTCCTCGGTAGCCTCTGTGATCTGACTGTGACAGATCTAGGGGCTAATCGAGGAGCACGCCCTAAAAATGGGGAAAAAAGCCTCCAGGCAAAAAAAAAACAATTAGATTCAGTTCACCTTTGAGATGGAAAAAACGAGTCCTGGCAGGAGGTGTAGCCCTTAAGGTTCGAAGATTTCGGAGGAACGCCCACACCTGGCTCCACTCGTTCCAGTGAGCCGCGAATAGTAAGGGCTCAGCTTCCAAATCAGTTGTCTGGTTGACCTCTGGGTGGAGTTCCGGTGCAACGGAATGAAGGGGAGACTCGCTGCACACCGTGGCAGGTAAGAGATCCGAAAAGGAATGGAAGAGGAGAGGTGAAAGACATAAGAGTATAGTTCAGCCGATACTACGAACAGTGGAAGAGAACGCTGATCGTTCTGGCTGGAAGAGATACAAGGAAGAAATAACATATATACGGAAGACGCCTGGTAGAACGCGTCGTGTGAGTCAGAAACGATCCCAATCACCTTACCTGAAAACAAAAGCGCACCGCTAGGGTAAGGAAAGAATAGGGACTAGGTATAGGAGGTAGTAGTAGTTGAAAGGCTGGACGCTGGAAGCGACTAGCAGGCACGTAACGAAAAACGATACAACGCAATGGGCGTTGCTCTGGTTCACAGGTTAAAGCTTCCGTCAGCCATCTTGGAATAAACTAGACCCGTAAAATGGGACTGGCAGCATCCATCTTAGTAGTACCTCCAATGATACACAATTCTCCAAGGCTGATGCATGACAGACTGTGATGATGGCACAGGCTCATAGTGGCTATGAGTGTTCATTCCTGAACCCTGTGCGTTCTCAGCAAGTCCCTATGGGTCCTGGGCCAGCAAGTCCTTCAACTCCATATCCAGTATTTACTTCCTTCTCATGGTCTTTCATCATCCCTTTCATGCTCCCTCAGGGTCAGTTGCTCCTCACAGAAATTAGTTTGTGGTTCTGGTCTGTGTTGTGCTGGGGCCTCCTTCTGGAACAGCCTCCCTGCCTCTATGTAAATGGATGTGTAGCTTCTCCGGGTCTGGAGGCACTTCTGATGCTTCCTCATGTGCTGTGCTTTCTGTCCTCCTCTCCCCTGGTGTAGTCCCTGGTGAATGACACTTGTGTTACAAACTTGATGGTCGTGCAGAGTATGGGCAACCCCTCTGTCCCCAAGTATCACACTGACAACACCAGAAATACTGTCTGTGTGATCTTTGAAGCCACAGGTGGTAGTCCGCAAGCCTGGGCGTGGGAACAGCCGGAAGAACCCCTTGAGTGCTGCAAGGCAAGGAGCAATGTGGTTAGGATACAGGGCAAGGCAATGTATACTGAATGCAAAATACAAGAGCACGATGTATCTGTGAGGATTTGAGGGTGGTTCCGGAAAGGCCGACGGAGGCGTTGACCTTCAGACAGCAGTTGGGCCAGACAGAGGGCAAGAGTAGGTGAACACCTAGTGCAGGACCGAAATCCTAAAGTGGTACGTGATCCGTAGAGAAAATCAAGCAGTCCGTGGTCAAAAACAGGCGATCCAGGTCGAGGCAGATGAAGGGTTAAGAGACAAATACAGTCCGTAGAGCAAAGCGTAGTTCGGCAGCATGTAAATCAAAGTTCCAAATCAAGTGAAGGGTTAAGCACAGAGCAGTCCGTTGGGCAAAGCGTAATAGTCAGCAGGCAATCAAAAGTTCCAAAACAGATGAGGGCTAAGCATAACAGTCCGTGAAGCAAACCGTGGTCAGGCGATGGACACAGATCCTTAGAACGAAGAAAGAGCATCACGTGATCCAGATGAAAACAGCTGTGAAGCAACGTCTTCAGTTTCTGGTCTTCCTTTATCCCTTGGGAGAAAGCACGTGACCGTAGTCACGTGAGGTGCGGAAACGAAACGCTGCGGCGTTTCAAAGGGACCACGAGTCACGTGATCCGTGATGCGCCGTGACGCGCAGGTTTCCGTGAACGTGGTATGTCTCGGCGATGAAGGAGTCTCCACTTCGTTTGCCAGCGATGTGAAGGGCGATAAACGCCAGTACTGCCAATCCTGCCATGCCGTGCCCTGCTGTACAGGAAGCGAGGAGGCAAAACGGTACATGTGTCAAGGCGTGTGTGTCGGGTGGCAAGAGGGGTGGAGGCCACAGACGGGGTAGAGTGTGTCTTTGTTTTCATAGGTGCAGTAGGTAGCGTGGGGGGAGGCGTGACAGAATCCCCCCTCAAAGGCCCAAGACCCCGTGGGCAGGCAGGGTTATCCCTATGAAACCGTGAAACCAAAAGCAGAGCCCGGACATCCCGGGAGGGAACCCACGAACGGTCCTCGGGACCATAACCCAGCCAGTCCACCAGATACTGGAGGCAACCTCTATGGGCACGGGAACCAAGGATGGCGCTGACCTCATAGACGTCCTGGGAAGACACAGAGACAGGGGTGGGAGGAACCAGGACACGAGTATGAGCAAGGAAGGGCTTGAGGAGAGAGGTATGGAAGACCGGGTGGATCCGCCAGGCAGGAGGAATAGACAGACGGAGAGCCACAGGGTTCAAGACCCTGGCGACCTTGTAAGGGCCCACAAAGCGAAGCAACAACTTGCGACAACCAGGGATCCGCAAATGTCTGGTCGACAGCCATACCCGATCGCCCACATGATACTCCGGTGCCTTAGCCCGCTTCCGGTCCGCCTTAGCCTTCATCACCGACTGGGCCTCACGGAGATGAACCAGTGTCTGTGCATGGACGCCAGCTAGATCGCGCACACAGGCGTCAGCTGCAGGAGTGGCAGAGGAGAAATCAGGGAGCGGTAAGGTGCGTGGATGTTGCCCATACAATGAATAGAAGGGGGAAAATCCAGTGGACGAATGTCGGGAATTGTTGTAGGTGAATTCCGCGAGGTAGAGCAGATTGGACCAGGAATCTTGGTACTGAAGGGACAGGCAGCGTAGGTATTTTTCTAGGGCTTGGTTAACCCGCTCGGTCTGTCCATCGCTTTCGGGGTGATAGGCCGAGGAGAAGCGAGCATCGATACCCAGGAGCTTGGTAAGAGCACGCCAGAAACAGGACGTAGACTGTGATCCACGGTCCGATATGATGACCTGTGGCAGACCAAAGAGGCAAAAGATCGACTTGAAGAACAGGCGAGCCAGGGTTGGGGCTGATGGTATGCCTGTACAGGGAATGAACCGGGCCATTTTAGTGTATGAATCGACGATAACCCATATGGTATCGTGACCTTGTCTGCGGGGAAGATCTGTGATGAGATCCATAGAGATAGTGTGCCAAGGCCTGGGGGGAATGGGCAACGGTAGGAGCAACCCTAGAGGCCGTCCTCTGCGTGTTTTGCATTGGGCACATATCGAGCAGGTGTTTACGTAGTGTTCTATGTCCTTTCTCATGGATGGCCAACAGCACCAACGTTGTAGCAATTCTAGGGTGCGTTGTTGCCCAGGGTGGCCGTTTATAGCAGCATCATGTGACCAGGCAAGCGCCTGGTTTCGTACATCACATGTAGGGAGAAACAATTTGCCTTCGATAAACGGCAACCCCTCCTGGAGGGCAACGTCCCATTCGGCGAGCGCATGAGGATGTTTGGAAACCCATTGTCTGATGGCGGTGAGCATGGGTGGGGATGGTGTACACATACATATCACATGGCCCTTCCCTAACAGTGTGTCCGGAAACAATGACAGTGATTCCCCACCAGGAGAACGGGAAAGAGCGTCAGCCTTGCCATGGATGTGACCCGGTCTGTGCTTAACAACAAAATCGAAGGCAGCAAAGAACAAGTGCCAGCGCACTTGTCTACTGTTTACACATTTCAGGGAGGCCAGGTCTTGTAGGTTTTTGTGATCTGTGTAAACCACCGGCTGATACCTTGCCCCCATAAGATGGTGTCGCCACGTTTGGAGGGCGTCTTTTATAGCCAATAGCTCTTTCTAGGTCACGGTGTACTGTGTTTCGGCATCCGAGAACTTCCGTGAGTGATAGGCTACCGGATGTAGGCTACCCGTGGTTGGGCAAGGCTGAGATAATACTGCACCTAATGCAAACGAGGAGGCATCTGCTTCCAGAACATAGGGAAGGCCAGGGTCAGGGTGTTGCAGGACAGGAGCAGAAACAAATCTGGACTTAAGCGCCTCGAAGGCTTCCTGGTGTACGGAGGTCCAGGTGAACGGGACAAGAGGACTAGTCAGAGCGGTCAAAGGTGAAACAATAGAAGAGAAGCCGCCGATGAATCTCAGGTAAAAATTAGCGAAGCCGAGAAAGGACTGGAGCTGTTTGATGTTAATGGGAGTCGGCCACTCCGTGACAGCCCGTACCTTAGTCTGATACATGGATAACCCTCCGGGGGAGATGTGAAAGCCTAAGAACTCCACTTCCTTTGTATGGAACAGACATTTCTCGGGTTTAGCGAACAAGGCGTTCGCCTTGAGGCGAGAGAGGACCTCCCTAACATGACCGACGTGTTCCTCCAAGGAGGATGAGTATATCAATATATCGTCCAGATATACCACCACGAACGTATCCAAGATATCAGAAAATACGTCGTTGATAAACCGTTGGAACGTTGCGGGGGCATTACAAAGCCCGAAGGGCATCACGGTATATTCAAATAACCCCTGTCGGGAACAGAACGCCGTCTTCCATTCGTCTCCACGCCTCATACGGATTAGGTTGTACGCCCCCCTTAGGTCCAGCTTGGTAAATATGGATGCCTTGGTCAACCTGTCCAACAGCGTGGAGATGAGCGGGAGGGGGTACCTGTTTTTTACGGTGACGGAATTCAACCGCCTGTAGTCCACACAAGGGCGTAGATCGCCTTCTTTTTTCGGCACAAAAAAGATCGGGCTAGCAGCAGGGGAACAGGAGGGACGGATGTGACCTAGTTGTAAGGCCCGATGGATGTACTCTTTGAGGGCTCGTTCCTCTGACTGGGATAACGAATAGATCCTACCCCTGGGAATGGGAGCATCTGAGACCAGATCTATTGGACAATCGTATGGTCTATGTGGGGTTAGGCCTTCTGCAGTAGCTTTGTCAAAAACCATATGAAAATCGTGATAGTCAGCGGGTATGTTCGACATGACGGCCCCCACGGTATGCGAAGGCACAGGGCCTGAGACTGTGTCATCGATGCGGGTGGAAGCCATGGCACCAAGGATGGTAGCAGGAGTGGAGACCGAATCCACTTCTGTGAGACAAAACTGTTGGCACACCTCTGACTCAAACGTGACTTGTCCCGTTCCCCAATTTATCAAAGGGTTGTGCTGTCGCAACCAGGGTATCCCCAATATGATGCCGAACTGTGGTGTAGTGATAAGGTCAAACGACATGGTCTCTCTATGGGTACTCTGTATCATTACTTCCAGAGGAGCAGTCCGGAACTTGATTGGGCCGGAAGATAGGGAAGTGCCATCAACCGCGTGTATGGGTCATGGGTGTTCTTTTCTGACCAAGGGCAGATTGAGACGATGGGCCAAGGCAATATCGATGAAAAAACCAGCGGCCCCAGAGTCAATCACAATCTGAACGATGTGCGTTCTCCCTAGTGGGTTTCAGAAGGGCGTGGACTACCAACGGTCTGATAGGGCCGAAGGCGGGTTCAGCGGGGGTCATAGACGGGCTCGCCGGTGCCCCCTGTATCATGGGCGAGCCTTCTGAAAACCCGGGGTCTTGTTCTTGGGGCGTCGGGGGCATTCCCTTAAATAGTGCCCATTCAAACCGCAATAGAAACAGGCGTTCTTAGCCCTCCGACGTTCTCGTTCGGATGATGTTATCAGACTTCGGATACCTCCTATTTGCATAGGTTCAGAAGCGGTGTTAGAAGTGCTCGGGCTTGGTTGGCTAATGAACGTTGTTTCTGCCCTTCGTTCGGACTGCCTTGCGTCAACCTGTAAGGCAAGATCCACCAGATCCGTGAACACTGAAGGAAGGGCAGGAACCACCGAGAGTGCATCCTTCATGGTGTTGCATAGCCCACGATAAAACACGATAGCTTTTTTCTCCTCCGGCCAGGAGGTCTCGGCGGCAAGCTGGTTGTACCGTGTGATGTACTCTATCAGTGTTTGTTTCCCCTGTGTCAAGTCCAAGAGTTCTAGGTCCCTTGATTGGGCCTTATAGCGAGTATCGAAGACTTTGGCCATTTCTGTTATGAGAAGATCAAAATCATACAAAGCGGGATGATCGTTTTCCAACATTGGATTTGCCCAGGTGGCCGCCACCCCAGACAGATGTGACAGAAGGAATGCGGCCTTAGTGACTGAATCGGGGAAAGCCAAGGGTCTGCACAAAAAATGTAGTTTGCATTGATTAATGAAAGTACGGTACTTCCGGGGGTCCCCCTGGTAGTGTTCTGGAGCGGCAAGAGGAACGGGTGTCGGGAGTAACACTGGAGTGGGTGTTGGGGCCTGAACAGGTGCTAGTCGGTCAGGAGGGGCTGGATCCCCGAACTCGGCGTCTGCGGGTAGTGGGTGTTGGGTGCTCTGTAAGGCGTCCAGACGGTGATGTATGGCTGCTGTGGCGGCGGCCATGTCGGTCCTGAGGGCCGCCTCTGCCTGCATCAACGCGGTCACTGGATCCCGGGTGGAGGGATTCATACTCTGGATGTCCAAAAAAAAGTCTTCACAGTCTGTTACAAACTTGATGGTCGTGCAGAGTATGGGCAACCCCTCTGTCCCCAAGTATCACACTGACAACACCAGAAATACTGTCTGTGTGATCTTTGAAGCCACAGGTGGAAGTCCGCAAGCCTGGGCGTGGGAACAGCCGGAAGAACCCCTTGAGCGCTGCAAGGCAAGGAGCAATGTGGTTAGGATACAGGGCAAGGCAATGTATACTGAATGCACAATACAAGAGCACAATGTACCTGTGAGGATTTGAGAGTGGTTCCGGAAAGGCCGACGGAGGCGTTGACCTTCAGACAGCAGTTGGGCCAGACAGAGGGCAAGGGTAGGTGAACACCTAGTGCAGGACCGAAATCCTAAAGTGGCACGTGATCTGTAGAGAAAATCAAGCAGTCCGTGGTCAAAAACAGGCGATCCAGGTCAAGGCAGATGAAGGGTTAAGAGACAAATACAGTCCGTAGAGCAAAGCGTAGTTCAGCAGCATGTAAATCAAAGTTCCAAATTAAGTGAAGGGTTAAGCATAGAGCAGTCCGTTGGGCAAAGCGTAATAGTCAGCAGGCAATCCAAAGTTCCAAAACAGATGAGGGCTAAGCGTAACAGTCCGTGAAACAAACCTTGGTCAGGCGATGGACACAGATCCTTAGAACGAAGAAAGAGCGTCACGTGATCCAGACGAAAACAGCTGTGAAGCAACGTCTTCAGTTTCCGGTCTTCCTTTATCCCTTGGGAGAAAGCACGTGACCGTAGTCACGTGAGGTGTGGAAACGAAACGCTGCGGCGTTGCTAAGGGACCACGAGTCACGTGATCCGTGACGCGCCGTGACGCACAGGTTTCCGTGAACGCCGTATGTCTCGGCGATGAAGGAGTCTCCACTTCGTTTGCCAGCGATGTGAAGGGCGATAAACGCCAGTCCTGCCAATCCTGCCATGCCGTGCCCTGCTGTACAGGAAGCGAGGAGGCAAAATGGTACATGTGTCAAGGCGTGTGTGTCGGGTGGCAAGAGGGGTGGAGGCCACAGACGGGGTAGGGCATGTCTTTGCTTTCATAGGTGCAGCAGGTAGCGTGGGGGGCGGCGTGACAACTTGCCACCTTACCACACTGTCTGCTACAACACGTTCTGACATGCATTGTACATGGCTCATGGACAGTAGTTTTCAACTTCCATCTGAGGCTGGTTGAGAGTTCTGGCATGGCTATGTTACGTGCCATCTGTGTATGGGTATCAGTCATCTTTATGGAAGGACTATGCCAGTGACATGCTTGTGTGTGATGCAGGTGCGCTATGCACCATGCATTACACATGTATCCTTTGCCCTTTGACACACATCCATGTCTGCCTTCAGGCTCCCCTTCCATTTCATTGACACTGCCTGCGTGCCTGGGTTTTTGTCATGTGTGACATGGCAGGTTAATGTGTTGGCTGACAACATTGTAATGCGTATGTGTGTGGCCTATGGTATTAACATGTGTAGTCATGTCTCTTTTTTGCATTTGTGCAGGTGATGAGGCACTGGATGCAGTGGAGGAGGAAGTGGAAGAGGAGATGGTGGAGGAGGAGGAGATGGTGGAGGAGGAAATGTATTCTCAGCCCCAACCAGGCACCAGTGGAGGACGTGGTGTGGTAGCCCATGAGAATCCATTGATGCTACAGACCATCCAGGCCAGGGGTGTCTTTGAGTACACATCTGAGGATGCCTATGCCTCTGGTGATGAATTGGACATGGAAACCTCATTGCTGTCACAGGTGAGTGATTCGACTGTGGATGCTGTTCTGTCCCTAACACCTGCAGGGGGGGTAGACGCCTCACGGGGCCAGTCAGTGTTGGTATGTCCGTCTGTGGTGGTTACGGCTGTAGGGTCATCCTCCACAGTATTGGCTGTTGTTCCTGGGGAAGCTGATCAGGGAAGAATGCAGTCCTGCAGCCACAGGCGTGCCAGCTCAGCAAGGGCTAGGTATCCTTGGGTCCAGTGGGTGTGGGGTCCGGCAACGCGGTGGCCATGTGCCACCCAGAAATATTTTGTGGGAGCAATCCATGTATACTATTGCACATCAACAGGAGGCATCATGGGAGATGTTGGCACAGGGCATGGATAGGGTGGCCAATTCCAGGCTCCCCTTGAAAGACAGGTGAAACTCCAGCAGCAGCGATTGGAGTCCTCATGTCGCTCGCACAGGCTGGACATGTTGGCCAGCAAGAGGGGCCGACGGGCTGAACTGGGGGCTCTGCGCACAGCCATTGCTGCTGAGGCTGATCCGTCAGATCTACTCTGGCTGCACACAAGTCGGCCCGCAGTGGACAGGTAGAACAGCAGATGGAGCAGGTGATGTACAACGTCTCTGTGGCACTCCGTGCAACCCGTGAGGTCTTGCAAGCGGAGATCCGTGCATCCCTTGACATCTTACAGGCGGAACTCTGTGCATCACATGAGTTGCTGCATGCGGACCTCCGGCCCATCATGATGCAGAATCAAACCTTTCAGGCCTGCATGCTCATTGCCATTGAGGAGCAGACCAGGGCTATAAGTGGTCAGGCTCACTTACCACGCAAACCCCCTAATGCTACACCAGAGGGGGATGACAACATCAACAGCTCTCCCACTCTATGCTAGCCGTGCAGGCAATGAACCCATGGAGGTTTTTTTTTTCTCAACATCCACACATGTGGGTGTTGAGGTGCACCCTGCACCTACTCCCTCCTCTGTGCCCCTCTGTCCACCATGGCATTTTCTATTGTGCATTCATGTGACAGTGTGCTCCTTTGTGCGGCATCCAAAGGCATCCACTGTGTGTTCTGGCTGGGCCCATACAGGCTTGTCTTGTGTTGGTACACTCCTTGTTTGTGCCTTAGGGTCCAGACACATATGCCACTCCTGCTTCCCCTTTCTATGGGCTTGCAAGGAGGGCAGCGTGTGAAAGTAATTTACACAGGGGCATTGGCCTTCAATCAGTTCTGTGGTCAGCCTGAAGTCCAACCTGTGTTTATACCCCTAGTGGGGATTCATGATTGTTTGTCCAGTGCATGGTTAGCATACCTTTTTGTTTGGACACTGGTTAATGTGCATTTTTTCATGTTACATCTTCATGTATTACTTTGACTGTCTCCATCATTGATGCCCTTCCTGCTGTATGCATTACTGTGCCCTCTTTAGCTACCAGAGACACACTCAAGATAGAAGGGGTCCATGTGGTAGCTTTGTCACTTTGTGGCACTTGTGCTATTGTGATTGGTCACTGCCTGACATTATCACAGTCGTGTCCTGTGTTTATGATATGTTATGCCGGAAGATGGATGTTCCTGTGTACGATTTCATTTTGATGTGTCAGAGTGTGTTATTTCTGACCTAGTTCCATTCGTCAAAGTGCACTTTGTGACAGTAGCATTATGTGTTGGCCATTTGTTTGTCACTTTTGACATTGCATGCCATTGCACGGTGTGGCAACCGGGTGACATGAAGTTTGGCAGGGTTTAGGTGACATACCAGGATTTAGATGTGCTGTTTTCCATGGGGTTAGTGGCATACTGCATCTTCAATGTGTGACTTTTGTTCACACGGGATTGGGTTAGTTTAAGTAGCTAGGGATGCACACACTGTAGCACTTCCAAGGACACATTCTCAGGGTGGTAAGGTTGGGACAGTTGATTGTCCATTTGTCATCATCGATTGTCACCTGGAATGTGCACTCTGCAGGGGTGGGATTTTATGTGAAAAATTGTGCTACAAGCTGGGTACGGGCTGCCTCGCCACATGCCCTTTCCCCTCCCATGCGCAGCGGCTGTGCATGTGTTTTGGGGATGTGGGGACACCACCATGTCCACCAGTATTCCACGCTGTGTTACAATGTTGTGCAGGACACATGCTGCCACAATGATCCTGCACACTACTGGTGGTGCATATAGTAGCTGTCCACCAGAGTGGTCAATGGAGCGGAAGCGTGACTTTAGCACTCTGAATGTGCGCTCCACTATGGCCCTAGTTGCAACATGGGCTACGTTGTATCTTACCTGGGGTGATGTGGTGGGGTTCCATATTGGCGTCATAATGTAGCTGCTTAGAGGGTAGGCAATGTCCCATGGGGAGGTGAGGATGGTTGTCATTAGTTGGCTTTGTCTATTTGTCTATGTCTAACATGTATGCATGTGCACATGCATTTATACTCACCAATGAGCCATGTGTTGCAATGCCTCCCAGCTTCCAGGTCCCGGTGTAGGGTTGACATTTTGAATATGAAACTATCATGGGTGGACCCTGGATAGTTGGCATATATAGAAGTAAGGATTCCCTTGGCATCACAAACTACCTTTACGGTGATGGAATGCCAGTGCTTGCGATTGCGATAGATGTGCTCTGTGGCCCTAGGTGGACATAGGGCCACATGGGTGCAATCGATGGCACCAAGCACTTTGAGGAAGTGTGCCACCCCATAAAAGTCCTGGACCATGGCCTGACATTCTGCGGGTGTTCTGGGCATGTATATGTGCCTGCAGACTGAGGGACGTGCAGTCATGATTGCCAACACCTGGTGTAGGCAGCGTGATGTCCGCAGAAATGACCCAGCGGCCAAAAAATGCAGTACATTGAGCACCTTTTCCAAGGGGCTGAGTACTTGGGAGCACAGGGTGGGTGATGTGAGGTCATCCTCCCACTCAGTGACCAGGTCGAGGATGATATGAGGTGAAAACCTATACCTGCCATAGACCTGGTCATCAGGAATCCCAAAAAGGCTGGTCCTGGGTAAAGAAATGCAGGGCCTGGCTATCCTCCTCCTCCTCCTGCAGTGTCCCACGATCACTGCTGCAAGGAATGGTACATTCATCGTAGCTGTATACGCACGTTTGTGTTAGCTCAAACTTTTTTTGCATTGTTTTAGGTGCGCGGCGACGCTTACGCCTGCTTAGCTTTCGCTTGGCAGACGTGTTTCCGTATTAGCGCATCTTTTCCCGCCTGCAGGAGAGCCCTGTTCAATTCCATGAATACGTGTTGTTAGCGCGCGTGTGGGCATTGCGAGTATTTTACTGTGGTACTTCCCACGTAACGCCCACATTTACGCTTGTTGTTCCCCATTCCACGTGTTCCGCCCTCTTTTTAGGTGTGTGCGCTGGACAGTGTGCGCCTTCTCTGGGCGTCTCGCGCAAGGCGTTCATGGTATTGCAGTGACGTGTTGGACCCGCGCTGATTAAACGCAGGTCTCAGGTAAGCCACACGCAATGTGTTCCATGAATTGCTAAATGGGCTCTTGCGCGCATTTTGCACGCATGCGCCCCGTTTTCGGCACAGATTTATTCCATGAACCGGGCCCTAAATAACAGAAACACCTCACACAAGGGAAGTCAATATAAAAGTGAGAACAGTGCAACCTATTAACAGCAGATATACTGCCCCAGGGTAAAACTAAGTAAATACGGGGAAATGCATTGAGACAGGACTCAGACAGGTGTGACAGCAGAACACAAGCTTACCCGGACACTCTCCAAAAGGTCTCCTGGGTAAAAACAGACCCGGCTTGGGATAAAATAACCAAATGGACATGCCAAGTAGATGTAGTGGAAGGGCAAACAGAACAGTACAGTCATATATAATGTGACAGCATTGACAAACCTACACATAAAAACCTGCAACTGAATAATAGACATTGCAACAACACTCCTAATGTAAAAAAATGACAGATGACAATGAATACTTAATGAACCTACACAACATTTTCTGATTTCATAAAATTAAATATATACAACTTGCAGGGAGTGTCCAACTGACATCCTGCAGTTAGTCACAGGTGGGATGTCCCTTGCTGGGGGCGGGGGGAGACATGGACTATCATTATAGTGATAGGGAGAATAAAAAAAAAAATCAGCCTCATTACGAGTTTGGCGGTAAGTGGTAAAGTTGGCGGTAACTCTGTTACCGCCAACTTTACCACTATGCCAAATTAGGAGTTCTCACCTAGAGTAGAGGATTTCCTTCCAGGAAAATCCTCTAGGTGAATCCTCCAACTCACTGCCAAAAAAAATCAGCAGAATCGGTGAAATTATAGCAGCGGAAATTCTGCTCCAGTAGTTCCGGCAAAAAAGCTACATTGGCCCTCATTACGACCCTGGCGGAAATCGAAAAACGATGGCGGAAATGCAATACCGCCATCGAATAGCGCTCGGTGCGACTATGACCCGTCACCGCAAAGTACGAAGCCATTAGCGACACCGTAGTGAACGCCAACGCTAACTGCACCAAGCACGCGCGCGCGCGCCATGCCAAACCGTAAACACCACCATGGCGCAAGGGTACGCCAATTCCGACCCTAGCGGACATGTACCTAACGCCATCAAGCATGGCGGAATGTACCATTCCGCCATGGTGAGAAGTACGGCATCGCGAATCAACCGTAAACGGCCCCACTGAGTGCCTGTACACCGCTCCCTGCCCACAAAGTACAACTCCCCGTAGGTGCAATGAAGTCACAATGCAACCAGTGAAATGTACAAGTCACCCATGCATGCCAACGAACAAATGAAACACAAGAGGGGCCAATGGGAGCTGCAGGGCACAGATGGCACGAATACAGAAGCCATCCCAATGGACATGACCACAGTCCCCCACCAAGAAACGCACGCAAACACAGGCACCTGTGACCAGCAATATTCCGAAAATCACATCATTCCACCAGTCCACCTGGCTGACCGGCATCTGTTACACAAAACCCAATCCCCCGCCCCTGAGCATGACAACATTGGCAGCCCCCATCCCTGACCTCACGGGCTTCGTAGGCAAACGCGCCCAGTACAGTACCACGCAACTAAACTCCGAAGCTGGAACCCAATGCAGATCTCCTCACAATACATCGCTCCCCAAATAGGAATATGCCACATCACTTGCAAAGAAGAACGCTACACGGGCCAAATCAGAATAGAAATTTAATGCACAACAAAATCACCAAGCCCATACAGCCATCAGGCCATGAACTCCAAAACACATTTCACCATTGTGGGCTGCATCCGCAAGAAATGACCAGCCACTACTTGTGTGACGCCCTGTTCCATCATGGTACACAGAGCCACATTCACGTACGAAAAGGCAACATGGAAGCGCACAGAACCGCAGGGCCGTCCCAATGGGGAGGCACTAGTCCAGCTGAAAGGCCGAAATGTTGCTCCGAGCCACCAGTACTGCATAAGGGCATGTGGCCCATTGGCGATCGTCCCATAAGATCGTAATGCTGCTCCACTGATTAACACGAAGCAGCAGGTGTCGGGAGTAAAACCCATCTGCAGGAGTGGCATACAGATGGCAGTGGCAAAAGGGGAGGAGATACCTGTCAACCAAAAGAAAAGAAAAAGAACAGAATGGCCATCAGAACTACATTCCAACAACTCACTTCAATGATCACACTAAATCCACAGCCATATGCATGCTAGCCCACTCCAAAGGTTCATCACCACCCAAAAACCACTTGCGACTCATAACTATCTATATCGAGGTGTAAACACCATCACAAACGAGTGTACCTGTGCATGCGTCTGTCAAAACAGAATCCATCAGATGGGATTGGTAACGTGCATGGACACAAGTGTCTGAGGGCGCGTCGAGACAGGGAGGGCTCAACAAGGCCAGATAGACGATGGTCCCACTATGGCAGCCCTGCATCACATAGCGTAGGGGAGGCGGATAGATCCCAAGAAGCCCTGTACATGGCAAACTCTGTATCAAATCACCTGCCCATGCATCCATTCATCATTCCCTCATCCCGGGATTAAAACGCCTGAATATTTACTCACATGACATTAGAAATATCCATTGAGTCTGTGCGTTATGCAGCCTGCAAAATCCACAGTGCCCCAGCCCGTAATTCCAGTGTTGTGAAGTAACATGTATTTGGGAACGTCCGGCCTCATCGCCCACGTCGCTATTGCGCATCCCAAACTATTCATATCAATCATTGCTTCCTCGCCATGGCCCCTGTCTCAAGGACATTGAACAATAGAACGTTATATTTGCAGTCAGACCTGTGGGCATTTCCTCGCCGCTAGCTGAAAACCGAAAGCGCCGCCCTTCGAATTCCTCATTTGCAACATCACGTCGAAGAGGCATCTGTGGCCGTTTGGAATCACTAATTAATCCATCGAGTGCGGCTGTGTGTGAAAATGGCAACTGCCTTCACCCACAAATGGGACGCCCCGCCCGTCGTTGCAACTCGGTACAGTGATGCATGAGGGCCCACCGTTACTCGAGTACTACGTTCCACTGACCCTTCACAAGTCTGTTCGCGACTGCACAGATAGTATGTGAAACAATGGGACCATAGCCGAATGTACATATCAACAAATGTTACACGGCCATCGGGTACAAATACATGATTGCAATAGCAAGATGCCATTCCTCGAATTGCAGCGTTGTGTGCGGGACGTGCTCGGCCAAAGGGGAGAGCAGTTTGCCCAGGTGGAATGAATCACCACAGGTGGAGGCCATACAGCCTGAAAACACATAAATTGCACACCCAGTCTCCTCCCACAACCACACCGAAATGCTACCGGCAGGACTCGCGATGTTGGCCCTGGGGGACCTGATAGCACTGCAAGTACTCCAACTCCAAGAAGAAGACGAACACCAACTACAACCGGCCGCACGGAGGAGACGCAGGAGGAGGAGGAGGGCAAGGCAGGGCCAGCAAGGGCCGCCAGCACAGCCACTACCACCACGCAGGCAGCCCGCAATCCCACGCCTCCGAGCACATCCGTTCAACCTCACTGATGAGCAGATCCACACCCTCTACCGTCTGGACCGGGACACCATAGCCGCCATTGTGGACATGACACAGGCTGACCTTGTCAGCATGATAGATAGCCCAACCGCCATCCCACCCCTACTGAAGGTGGTGTCTGTACTACACTTCCTGGCCACAGGCACCTACCGCACACAGTCGGACAGTTGCATGGCATTTCTCAGCCACTGTTCTCACGGACACTATTGCAAGTGCTCGATGCCCTCCTGCAGCACGCAGACGACTACATCTCCCTACCACGCTCGGAGCAGGAAATTACCAACACAAAAGTGGGATTCCATGCACTTGCCGGCATACCGGGTTGCATTGGTGCCATCGACTGCACCCATGTGGAATTGGTCGTCCCACATGCCATGGAGGCCCAGTACCGCAACCGAAAACAATTTCATTCTCTGAATGTACAAATGGTGTGTGACTCCAACAGGATCATTACACATTGTTGTGCCAGATTCCCTGGATCAACCCATGATTCTATGGTCTTGAGGAACTCTACAATACCACGCTACATGGAGCGACACGCAGGGAACAGATCCTGGCTACTCGGTGAGTCACATTACATGCATGATAATGTGGGGTATGTGATTCGGCAATGACCTGGCAGGAAGGGGGGGGGGTGTGCGTACGTAGCAATGGCATTCCACATCATACGTTTATCGTCCACATACAGGTGATGCTGGATATCCACTGAAGAGATGGCTCCTCACACCAGTCCGGAACCCACGGGACCAGCATGAGGAGGACTACAACCATGCCCACTCACGTACCCGTGTAGTCATCGAACAGGCATTCGGCCTACTGAAGGGTCGTTTCCGCTGCCTCAGCAGGTCTGGCGGGGCACTCCTGTACCGCCATGAGAAGGTTGCAAAGATGGTGATGGCATGTGTCATGCTCCACAACATGTGCGTACGTAGAAATGTGCCCATGCCCCCTGACGCAGAACTGCAAGCACCTGATGATGGTCATGATGAGGGTGGGGATGTGGCAGCACCTCAAGGAGTCTGCGAGGCACCGGAGGGCCGTGACATTCGTCAGCATCTCATTGATGTATGCTTCTAGCACTCACGCCTGGTGGCTGATACATGGACACGGGACTCGTGGCACTGTGTGTGTCTGGGACATGCACAATATGGACTGTACGCCTATGATGGCCTAGTACACAAAGATCAATGTCCACACATCTCATTGGTTGATCGTGCACTGTTTATGGCATATGTGATATCATATTGAACACCCTATCGACCCGCAACCCAAGTGAGCCCAACACACCCCCTCCACCCTCCTACCTCCCCCCCGTACACCAGTGTCCAAAGATGCTCATTGTCAGTGGGCAGTCGCTATTGCAAGCCCCCTCTGCGGGTATCAGGGGCACCCCTGCCTGTGGAGCGCAGGTTCCTCCCAGATCTACGTTGGGGGCTGCCCTGGACGGAACTTGCAACGGATGATGTCTCTGCCTGCTCACGTCCATGCATGTCCCTAAGGGTTTGCGAGAGCTCAGTGAGCACACGGCGCACTGCGGCAAGTTCGGCACATACGTCTTTGGACGTCGCATGCAGTTCCCCCCTCAGGCTCTCGGTGCTTCTCTCCATTTGTACTCTCAGGCTCTCGGTGCTATTCTCCATTTGTGCCCTTAGTGTCTCTGTACTTCTCTCCATTTCTGCCCTAAGTGTCTCAGTTGATGTTTCTATGTCTGCCTTAGTGCCCCCACATTCATCGGCATGGTCCTTGAGGAGCGTGGCCAGTTGCTGCTGTTGCACGATTAACTGGTCGAGGGACTGTTGCCTCTGCTGGGCCATGGCCATTTGCGGGGGTGTCACAGAGGGGCTGTTGGCCTCATGTTGCCTTGCCACAGGGCTTGTGGGGGATGGCCAGTCGTCGTCTTGTGGGTGCCCCTGCGTGGTATCCTCATGTTGTATGGGATGGGACAGACAGGGGGATT
This sequence comes from Ambystoma mexicanum, assembly GCF_040938575.1. NCBI lineage: Eukaryota > Metazoa > Chordata > Amphibia > Caudata > Ambystomatidae > Ambystoma > Ambystoma mexicanum. The sequence continues at coordinate 279,563,498 of NC_090940.1, read as the reverse complement.
GGGACAGGTCATGGATGGATCTGACTTCGACATCCCCGTCTTCTGTGTCGGAGCATGCTGCCATCAATGGGGTGTCACCTATGGTGCTGCTGCCACCAGAGGCAGTGCCTTCTGTGGCATCCGTTGGGGGGACCTGTGGTGGTGGTGGTGTGGGCATGCTGGCTGCTGGGGTGCCTGTTGATGTTCCCTCCTCTGTGCTGCCACCTGATTTGTGCTGCTGCCATGTCTTGATGCGTGCAGCTGAGGTGGAGGGTCTTTGGCCGTTGGTCTTGGCCCTCTTTGCAGGTGTGCTGGTAGGGGTGTCCTGATGCTCGTCGTTTGGATCGGACCCTGTGGTGGAGTAAAGGAGGGCGAGGGTTATTAATGGGTCTGTGGGTATTGGAATGGCATTGTATCACATGCATTGGGGTGGTACCTGAGGGTGATTTGGGTCGGGGCCTTGGAGGTGCTTTCATTTGTGTGTGGAGTGAGGGTGCAGTTGTTTGGCAGCCTGCAGTTAGGGTGTGCCTGCTGCACGTGTAGTGCGTTTTTTAGGGGTTTTTAATTATTTATGTATTTATTGTGGGTTTTAACGTGCGCTATCAGGCCGATGTGTGTGGACGTTCTCCTGGACATGTGTTTCTGTTGCACTATGTGGACACATGGTACTTCACATGGATGGACTTTGTGGATTTGGCATTGTTTTATTTGGCCCACCTACCTGAATCTTCGGATGTCTGCACTCCTTTCTCCATCCCTCCGACTCCCTCTATGCTCTCCATTCCGATGGTGGAGGCACAGATTTCTTCCCAGGGGGTCAACTTGATGGGTGAATCAGGGCCTCCCCCGGTGGCTGTGGCAATGTTGCGGTTGGCAGTGAGTATGCTGCGGATGCGTATCCGCAGGTCGTCCCATCGCTTTCGGCATTGCTGTGGGGTGCGGGGTGCGGTCCCCACAGCACTTACCCGCTGTGCCACCAGAGCCCATATGGCCTTCTTGTTTGCAAGTGCCGTCCTGGTCATTTGCGTGGAGAAGACGACGGCAGCATTCTCCTGGAGGGTCTCTGTTAGCACGGTGAGTTCCTCACGGGAGAAGTGGACCTGCCGCTTGCGGTCGCACGCTTTCTTCGCTACTTTTCCCATTTTTCTTGGTTTCGCTAGGGTGGATGACGGGTTGGGGTGTGTCTCTGGGTAGTGTTTTTAGTGGTTGTGTGGTTTTAGTGGTTTTATAGGTGTACGGCGGGATGTTTCCCGTTCCGGGCCCATGTTTTAACTTCCGTTTCCGTATATTTCCGGTCACCGTACTTTCCGGTAGGCGCACACTGCGGTGTCCGCTGTGATGGGTGGCGGTATTGCACCTAGGGCGCCGTACGGCGGCGGTGTGGGCCGTTTTGGGGTCATTTCCGCCATCGCGGACTTTGCACTTCCGCCATGCCGTGGTGCTCGTGCCCGATGGGTCGGAATGGCCCGCACTTTGCTCCATCGTGCAATGGCGGAAACGCTATTTACGCTGTGGCGGTCCGGTCAGTCACTTTCCGCCAGGGTCGTAATGAGGGCCATTGAGTTAAATGGACTCAATATAAATGGGGAATTACACTGCCACCACCACTTGTAATGTGGCGGAAATTACGCCAGACCAAGTGTTGGTAATAGTAAGTTTTTTGGGCAGTTATCCGGCAGATTTACTGCCGGGAATCCGCCCAGCTGGTAATGATGCACAATACAAACGTTTTCAACTGTCACAAACTGAAAAATCTGGTAAAGAGGATCTGCTGGATGGGCGGGGAAGTGAAGCTGGAGCACTGGAAAATGTCAGCCCATTGAAGTTAATGCAGTCCATAGAACAAATCAAGGATTGATAGCAGATAATGGCTGTCCATAGGAATGCAATTTAAACGCACACTCTAAAGTATTTTTTCAGCCCAAGTCAGTTCCAGTATTAATATTGTATCTAGGGGTACACCTGTGCCTGGGAGAGGACCTATCATTCCATAAATCACACAATTTAAATGGGTGACTCCCCAATGTCTGCCTCCATGGAATCTGGGTGCCCACAGACCACTGCCCTGGGGACCAGGTCCCAGTCTCAGTGCTGACCTATATTTGGGGGGTTGTTACACCAAGCTATTGGTAATACTAGAGTCCATATGTCTTGTTCATCTTTTATCTTTTGGAGTCGTTCACTCTAATCTCTAAAATGTTCTATTCCATCCTTCTCCTTTTTTTGTTTCATTGTTCCCATTTCTGTAGCACACGAAGCATGCACTGAAGTTTGTAATTGCGGCTGTAGAAGCTGAATTGTAACCCATTTTCTGTGCTGGGTAGTACACACCAGATGGCAACGAGATATAGGTAAGCCATTTTCAAGAATTCTTAGGTAATGTGTTCCTTTTTTCCTTTTCTCCTCGTTTTAAAATCTTTAATAGTGTTGTAGTTTTGAAATGTGGGCTATTATGTGCTAGTTGACTCTCGACTTTGTTAGAATCCCACGCCTTCGGTTCAGGAACGCAAATTTGGGCAGTGGTTGAGGAGCACAAAATGGAACCCTCTTATGCAGGTTCTACTATTTAAATTATTTAAATGGTGAGCTTATTTCCTGTGAAAGAAATTGATTGCTGTTTCTGAAGTGGCACCTGTGACTGCTTCAGGATTCTGGTTCAGGATTCCGGAAAATTTGAAAAGAGATGTTTTATTGTAAATATTAAGTAAAAGAGAACTATTTATGGTTAATTTTGGGATAAAAATGGCATCTGGGTAGCAATGGCTTATATTAAAGATGTTGCATTTTAAGTAAGGAGCAGCTTTGGAATTACCTTATTAATTGTTGTGTATACGTGGGTGCTTGTTACAAAGAATTGCAGGAGATTAATTTATTTATTTTCACCACATTTTGAAGTACATTGAATTTGTAAGTGAATTGTGTTATTTGAAATGTGCACAAAATATACACGTTTTAAAAAAAGTGAAATGACGTGAAAATGGAAATATAATATTTTTTTTCATGATGTGGATATTTATATGGTCAGAGGGAGAGGAGATGAGATGAGGTTCTGCGTGTAAGAATTGCAGTGTTTTCTCATTGCATATACTGCAGTCAGTAGTTCACATTTTAAGTAAGTGACAGGGTTAGGGATGAGTTTGATATGTCTTGTGTAAAGGTTTGTGTTAGTTCTAAAGAGCTGCAGTATATTTTAATGTTTTTTGGGCTTTAAATGCAAGATTGCAATTGAAATTGGCTGAAATGTTCTTATTTTCAAACTTGTGTGGGGTGTGAAAAGGGCATGTCAATACATGTAAAGAGGATGTGAAAAGTTACACAACTATTGCTATTTGGGCTATATTTTGTGGTATGCTGAGTGTAGTATAGTATAGATAATTGGAGCCAGTCATACATCCTCTACAGTAGGGGGCTTACTATTCCAGCATATGCAAATGGTGAAAATAATTAAATTGTTGCATGTAGTGGCACATTTGACCATTTCATGCTCTAAAAATATAATAAAATGGCCAAAGACCAATAGTCATGCAAATAAGCACATGGTGTATGTATACAGTTAAAGGCCTTTTGTGTCCTCTTTTACAGTCAAAAAATCAATACCATTTCAGCACATTCTAAACTATATTATGCATTTAGAAAAAAACAAAATTTAAAGTATAGTGAAAAAATAATTTCTCTGCATATCTTTAAAACAAGCATACAACTTTTAGAAGTCATTTCTTAGCCTGTCATTTATTTAAAGTGCACATAACAAATTCCAATATATGCAAACAGTGGAACTGATGCGTTTGTTAAATGTGCTAGAACATATTATCACTTTCTCCTCCCAAAATGATCTCCTTTCATATTGTTTTTATAAAAGTGTACATTTCTTCACATTTTAATCTGCATACTTTATTTCGAAACACAATTCACTTTAACATTTTGTGAAAAAAGTAATTCCCTTTGCACATTTTTTGGCACTGAAAGAGCAGAAGACCTTTGCAGAAGACTTGAGAAAATCATTGTTAACTGTGTCACTTATTTAAAGTGTACAGTACTAATCCCAATATATGCCAATAGTGAAAATTGTGCAATTGTTACACGCACTAGCACAGCATCATGTGTCCTTTTCTGAATACACTTTTAATGAAGTACAACAACATGTCTGCTGAAGTATGAGAAGGTCATTTCAAAGCCTTTTAGACTTTTTTGACATTACATCAATAGTAATGTGAAGTACAATTATTCAACTTTAATTTCTATACTTAAGACACAGATCAAAACACATTTGCCATTTTCTCAGTATTTTACATTAACAACTTGAAAGCACTCACAGAGCCGAGTGCATTTTCAACAAGGAAATGGATACTTGGAAGTAGCCACACATTGTTGTCAGCAGGACAACACCAAGTACAGGAGAATGACAATTACAGTATCACTGCGCCAATGTTTTCAAAAGTAATATGCCAAATCGCACAAACTTGTTGCGGGAAAGCTTGGCGCTCTTTGACACACATTTGTGGCTGCACAATTCGTTCGGACCTTTCCCGCAACTGCGAAGCGAGAGAGCAATTGGTTACCTGAGCAGGCTGGTTGCCTGCCATGGACAAGGAATAACTATTCCCAAAATACAAGTCTCGGAAGAAGAGCACGGTTGCTCGAAACACATGTCAGGCTGGACTACCTCATAACTTAGGCGCAGTGTTACTGGAATTGTCATTTTCTTGTTCACTAATTGTGGTGTATACAGGCAATATACCCACACTCTCCAGCAACCTGCAGCCTTTTCTTTCACCTGGAACCATATTAGTGCAAGCGCTGCCGACCTTATTGACTTCTTTGCCATCAGTCCTGTTGTCAATACCAAGTACAGTATGTGCTTGTAAACATGTAGTTTTTGTAATCATGTAAGGAACATGTCACATGTTTTACAAGAACTAGGATAGATGATCACTTCTCACACAAGTCATAAGCATTTTAATTGCAAAGTGAGCTTTAAAGGAGAAAGCATAGTTTATAATATTGATCAGATTTATGTTTGCTAAAGTAAAAATGTATTCTTTTCAAATGCATGATTACATTTTTAAAATAACCTAGTTACAGATACCTTTCAGTTTTTCTTCTTATATGTGGATGGTTGTTGCTGCATAAAAAGTGAAGTGGTAAAGGTTTTGATAGAAAGTGTGTGATTGAGTAGGCTCTCATTCCCAGCAAAAATGCTGCCTCAGAAGTGAAAGGCGCAGCTGAACTGTAAAGCTCAGGTGAGAAGTTTAGATCAAGTGCTGGCTTATTTGATTGGTGAATGCTATTTTTACTGCTTGAATTCAGCCAAATAGGGTAAATGGGATATGTCTGAGTAGTACTAGATGAAGGAAATCTGTTTGTTTCTCTAAATGTGTCTGCAAACACCTGTGGGGGTTCTTGAACCACCTCCATGCCCATTTGGCACTATATACTGTCACAGGTGGCTTAAATAATTCCATAGAACTCAGGAAAAACAATTCAAGGGTTTTTATTGCAAGGCGTTCAACTAAAGGATTAGTCACTCAGCTTCCTGTAGGCTCCCACCACCCTAACCTAGGCTTCTCTATTGTGCCTGCATGCAACTAGAGATCAGTAACAGCTACTATCGAATCTATTCGTCTCTACTAGTGAAGGCGTAAAGGTCACAGCCTTATATGCCTCTACTGCCTGGACTTCTAGGGATTTCCTACCCACTTGGTGCCGCTTAATGTGATCAATTTGAGTTTAAGATAGTGACTGTCCCCTCACTCTCTCTCCTTCTCTCACCCCTTCTCTTACCCATTTTTCTGATCTTTTCCCCTCTCCCCATGTTTTTGTATGCGCTCTGCACTTCTTTTCACCGCTCTTCCTCTCTTTTTTCTCATTTTCTGTCTCTCTCTGTACTTGGTCTCTCTAGCTTGTTTCCCTCTCCTCCCTCCCCTTTCTCTCTCTCCGACCCACCTTTGCTTTCTCTCCACTTCACCCTTTCTTTCTCTACTCTGTCTTCACCTACTATTCTCTTATGTTCCTGATTTTAATCTTTGGTCCTCATCTACCCTTCTGGTCTTCTCCCATTCCTTCTCTCTCTCTCTCTCTCTGTCTCTCTCTCTCTCTCTCTCTGTCTCTGTCTCTCTCTCTGTCTCTCTCTCTCTCTCTCTCTCTACATTCTTCTCTTCTACTTGTACTTCCTCCTCTTTTGGCCCCTTTTCCTCCTCTTTCCTCCTTGGTCTTCTCTCACTCCTCCTTCTTCCTCTCTCTACAGTCCCCTTCTTCTTCCAAGCTCTATCTCCCCCTCTGCACCTATCACCGCTCCCTTTCACTCTCCCTTTGCTTATTTCACTATCTCACTCCGGCCATCCTAAACTGTACTTCTGCCCTGTACTCTCACTATTTCCTATCTCTCCCAAATCTCTTTTCTCACACACACACTCTATCACACATTCGTAAAACTACAGGTTAAACCTTTTACACTTTGTGTCACTCTCTCACTTTTAATGCCTTACCTACGTTCATCTTCAAAAACGCCACATACCTCTCAACACACCCCTCCACCGTTTTCATACCGCCCAATCTTTGAGTCCTCCACCACACCTACAAACCTCACTTGAATGCCTTTCATGCTGTCTCATTTCTGCTGGTTTTTAATACCCATGACTTCTTGATTCCTTCCATCTTCTGCCCTCCCATTGAGGCTGTGCCTCACCTACCTCTATGGGCCAATGTAACTCTATTCTTTCCCCCAGGCCTGGGTCATTACATTGCTTGGCCTCAAAAGCCACTTTTATCCCTTCTCCCTTCTCTTACAAGCTTCCTGTGAAGCCAGCTAAAGTTGGTGTTCATCTGGCATCCAATTCTGCTTTTGCATTGTAGGTTATATTTTGTGGAAGTTCGTAGCAAGCTGGTGTTCACCGGAGTTCTGGGGTCTGTGTTAGATTTGTCGTCTCTCTCTCTCTCTCTCTCTCTCTGTCTGAATGCTGGATTTCTCTGCCACTGTGTTGCACTCTGGATCCTGCAGTCCTACAAGAAATAAACGAGAACTCAGAAAAGAGGATTATTATCAAGCAAGGCACATTGAGGGGATTCGGGGACTGGGCCACTCCAACTACCTCACTCCACCTCTGGAGTAGGATCAACTGTGGTATACACCCTGGTAAATCATCTACCACAGGATGTGAGGGGTCCCCGTGTTCCTCATTGACAGGGTCAAGCCCGGACCTTGGGGGTCATTACGAGTTTGGAGGTAGCCATGGTGCTAAAAGCACCATGGCTGCCTCAAAACCCGTGCCGGGGTCTGTGGTGTTGGAAAATGGGGATTTACCAGGACATTCCAACCTTGGCAGACCCGGTAAGTTCCCATTCTGAAAAACATTCCCCATTCCCATTCTAGCCCCCATAGGGCTCAATGGGAATGGGGAAGGAGCTAATAACGGCCCCACAAATAGCAGGCCCATTATTAGCTCTTTGGTCCCTTAGCGCCTCCCGCTAAGGGTGGCTGGGAAAACCGGTGCTGTTAACCCCCTACCGCCGTACTCAGAATGAGGCCCCTTGTCCCAATACATTGTTAGCGGTGCCATGTGATATCTTCAAACAGTTAATGCATGTTGGCAGTCTAATGGTTTTGGGGGAGTGTGGTGAGACCTGTCTGATACATCCCCAGACCCACCTGTTTCTCTGAGGCAGTGGTCTGCTGCTGCTTCACTTCTGCCAGAGCCTTCACAGTTCTTTAAACCGGGGCCCCACAACATTCTCAGAGGCTGGTGAGACTGTGACTGTCTTTTTCTTGTCATGAAAATGTAGAGATGCACACTGTCAAATGCCATTATCCTTTTCACAACAGCCTTCACATGTCAAAAGCCCAAAATATGTCTGATTGTTCCCCATGCCTATTTACCTTCTAGAGGCACAAACCTCACACATGGATGACTGTACCACCACCAATCTCGCCAAAAGATCAGTCCACCATATTACTTGCTCTATTTCAATCTGAGCGCCTTTTAGAGGCAATACTGAATATCTGACCAACAGCCTAAATCATTTTCTAAATACAATTGTTCAACATTCATCTGGCTGCATTTCCTATCCAAAGCTTAAACTTAGATAGGCATGGTGGGAAACAGGCTCAGACGAGATGAACATGCAACTGGCTATGCCTAAAACATACCAGCCTACAGTAGGTCTGTACATGCCATGACTCACACTACCCATCCCTTCACGGCTCTCTGAGAGCAGTCCTTTAGTGCACCTTTCTTTAACCTAGTTGCATATAGTTTGCAGTGCCCCATTTAAGTCGTTCAGTCTGGAAAGTGTGTGGGGACCTCTGAAGCGTAAGGCTCTTTGAGAAGAAACTACAAATTAGAAACACAGACCCGAGCAGATAAGGCCTTCCAGAGGTGAATTCCTAAACTGTCTTACTATTCCAAGAGCTTAGTTCTTCCTATGCCTGATGAAGTAATCTGACGATTACAAAGCTTGCAATAAATGACTTTGTTAGCCTAACTAAGATATCAGCCTGTTGTCTTTTTCAGATCAACACTTTTTATATTACCATTGGCTAATACGGTACAAGGAAACTGATGGTTAAGTTGCTAAACTCATAGAAAGAGCACTTTTTCGGCGGCTTATAACTTCGCTCCCCCTCGAGGAATCCTCACCAAACTTTGCAAAAAAAGTATATGGCCGGCTCTACATTTTTTCACCAAGTTGGGTGAGGTCTCGTACAGGGGGGGGAGAAGTTGTAGGGAGGTCCCAAACTTTTTTTTCTCCATAGACTGAATAGGGAAAAACTGCGCACGGCTACAGGCCGAACGCCTGGATGGATTTTCACCAAATATGCGGCAGGAGTGGGGGCATGGGTCAGAAAGTGTGCTTTTGTGTGTTTGGTGGCAATCCAACCTGTACCTTTGTTGCAAAGGACTGAAATGCATGTCCCAAAACATTAGTGATATCTGGGTCCGCTCAGCTGAGCCATTTCCCTGTTTGCTCCGCGGACCGAAGTATCATTGCCTTGAGGTATGGCGTGCTGTCAGAGAACTTTGGACGTGGCCGGTGGTTGGCTGGAGGGAAGCGTGCTGGGCGTCAACATTTTTTGGGAAACGCTGCCATGGAGTATCGGAGGACAGTGTGGCGGCGGAAGGGTCTGGGAAATATACCGAACACCATGTGTTGGCGGCAAGAAAGGAGGGAACGGGTGGGAGAGTGAGAAGTGGTTCATGTGACGTACCTAGACAGGCGAGAGCAAGCTTATATGCTGGGACAGTCCCACCACTGATGCCAGTATGTGCTGATTTGACTGCATCCGTGGCAACAATAGGGGAGGACGCCTACATAAATTTTTGCCAGGCGCTGGGGATTAGGTGCCATTGCGTGAGCAACCTGCAGTTTTGCATCTTATATTGGACTGCTATTGATGATTTCCAGACCGCTCTAAATATTGCGGCCCATCCCTTCTGATTGTCCTCCCAGCCCAGTTCCCTCTCCCTTTTCTGCTCAGTGTGGGGAATCAGTAGATGACCTCGGTCAATGAGAACAGAGTACATTTTGGCAACTAGCCCTTTGGACCCTGATTGAGTGTTCAGGATGTTCTCGGATGAGGTGAGGGGCCGTTGTAATTGGGCATTCCGTTGTGGATTTGTAAGGACCCCCTTCAGTTGCAAGAATGGGTGAGACCAGATCTGGAGACCCTGTTGTGCCTTTTCTAGTTCTCCCCCTCCCTCCACATCTGACCAGCTCTGACTAATCCCTTGTCATATTGGGGCTGGAAGCGAATTGGGACTGTAATGAGGTCCCTGATCGGGGGGGGGGCCCAAATACAACTAAGGGGGGAGGGCCAGGTTGTGATTCCACACGTGTTTGTACTCTTTTCCCAAATCGTCCATAGTACCTCCAATACCGGGTGCTCTCGCACCCTGTGCGGAATTGATCTTGTGGGAGCCCAGAGCCACTCCCCCAGCGTGACTGTTGCAAACCAGCCATTCTCTAGATGCACCCACTGTTTCTCCTTGGTTCCTGTATATGATCTACTAGTACTCGCAACTGCGCTGCTCTGTAATATTCCTGGAGATCTGGATAAGCCATACCTCCCTTTTCCCTGGGGAGAATCAGAGTATTATACGCAAATCGGGGCCTTTTCCATTCCCATAGCAATGCCAGGAGGGTGCTCCTGGCCTCTGCCAAAAAGGAATCCGGCAGGGTCACTGGGAGTGACTGAAACAGGAAAAGGAAACACAGCAAGACTTTCATTTTTATAGCCATAAATCTCCCGGCCCATGAAAGTTTTAGTTTTGCCCAATTCTCCATAGCGGGTTTGATAGTTGACCATAGCGATTTATAACTTGCCTGATACAGATCTTTTAATTGCCTTGTTATGGTGATCCCTAGATAGCGGAGGCTTTCGCCAGAAGCCTTCAGACCCCATCACATCAGGGTCACGTCCAGGTGAAGTCCCTCGTCTTTCAGTGGCAGAGATACGGTCTTGTGATTTATGCAGAACCCTGAGTGTCCACCGTACTCCTCTATTCTGGCGAGAAGCACCGGGATGGACTGTGATGGATGAGTTACATAGCCTAGAACATCATCCACAAAAAGGGCCAACTTGTATTCCTTTCCAAATTTTTTCAGGCCTATTATCGAGCTGTCATTTAGAATGGTCTGGGCCAAGGGATCCATCATCATGGAAAAGTCTAGTGGCGAGAGGGGTCATCCCTGCCTGGTGCATCGAGTCAGCGCAGATGGGGGATGCCATGCCATTAACTACGACTCTTGCCTTTGAGTTCTTGTGAGTGCTCGTGTCCCCTGTATCCACCCTGGCCCTAAGTTGGCCTTTTCCAATACTCGGAGCATGAACCGCCACTCCACCTGATCAAACGCCTTTTCAGCGTCAACTGAGATCAGGGTGGCATCTGCGTCTTCGGCGTCAACCGAGGCCATTATATCTAAGGTTTTGCTGATATTGTCAGTGCCCTGCCTCCCCTTCACATAGTGTACTCAACAACCACGCCGAAGTGAGGGCCAGCAATGGGGTCATAGACCCATGCAGGTGTAATTGCAGGGCCTACGGGCCAATGGAAGGTTCTGGGCGGGAAGGGAGGTCGGGTAGAGGGGGGAAAGGGAGAGCAGATTGGAGGGACACAGGAAACAGGAGAAAAATGAAAAAATAATTTTAAAAAAAGGACACAAACCACACACAGGAGCAGGTAAGGGGGAGGACTGGCTTACCACATGGCCACTGGTGCCGTGGAGTGAAGTGGTGAAGAGAGGACCATTTGGGGTTTGGAAGCAGTGGCCGCATCGTGGTGCGCTGTCGATGAGCTCAGTTTAGCCGATATGCATGCACTTTGCAGAGAATTGGCCAGTTCCGCTACTGTGCATGTTGTCATCATGCACTGTGGCAGGTTGCAATTGGGTTACATGTCTTGTTTACGTTTGCTCCGTCGACTCAAGAGGCTGATGAATGCAGTGAAGAGGCTATTCCCCACTGGCCAGGTGGTTTTGTCGGCCATACCACCAACAACAGTATGGACCACTCATATTGGCTGCTGTACCCAGCCAGAAGCTGGAAGATGTGAGATTAACAGAAGCATGTCTGATTTTATGTCCGCTCGTGACATGTTTTGTTGTAACAATGACATCATTAGGTCTGCAAATGCGGAGTTCTTACAATCAAATGGCATTTCATTGTCGTCCATTGGTAATGCTGTTTTGTGCGCTCATCTCCAAGATATAGTCAAAAGGTTCCTGTGTGATTCTGAGGATGACAAGAAAACACACAACTGTATGAAACCAAAAACAAGCTCTTTGTGTGGTAGCAGATAATAAAAAAAGAATAAAAAAACAAACCACAGGGGCTCTTTTCAGAGCCACCCCTACAAACGAAAGCCCTTATCCTGGTTGACATTTCTTCCGCCATGCACGCACACAGCACCAAAGCCTCATCCAGGGATTTTCAGGCCTGTGGCCGTGGAAATGGGACTGTGGAGGCTGAGGGATTGAGCAACACCGTTTCTGGGTGTGGTGTGTAAGCAGGGTACTGTTATACAGAACTGCTAGTGTTACATGGAGAGTGCACGTGCCACAATCTACGTTTCTGAGCATGCTGGCCAATGGAAAGGCGGCTGTGGTAATTGTCCAATCAGGTGGCCAGAGTGTGTGTCACAGGAAAGGGCGGCTATATATTGTTTCATTACTCTGTGTGGTGAGGCTGGCAGAGTTTGTGAGATGCACAGTTTTCATAGTGGGTGATCCCTTTGTGCTAGATCTGCTCCAGTATGCCGTGGAAAGAGGCTTTAATGGCAATTTCAATTTGGAGGAAGTGGAGGCTTTGTGGTGCGGTGGCGCTGTCTGTACTTTCGACCATTTGCTTGCAGAATGTCGACGCATGGCACTTTTGCTATTGTACACATTGTGGTTGTGCCCTTTGGAGAACTGCTTTTGGGTTCCATAGCTTGTTCAAGTGTGTACCGTCAACTCAAAAAGATGATGAAAGCAGGGAAGCTCATTTTTCCCATTGCGAAGGTGCTTTTCTCATTTATACCATCAAGTCTAGTATATAACTATTCCAATGAATGTTGCTGGCAGCCAGAGGTCGGAAGGCGTCTTATCAACAGAAGCATGTATAACTTCTTGCGTGCTGCTGGGATGTACTCCTATGCGAATGACACCATTGGTTAGAGATATGTGCACCTTCTCAATGGAAATGGCATTTCATTGTTGCCCAGTAGCAATGACATTTTGTTTTCCAATCTACAGGCTGCACTGAAGACGCTATCGTAAGAATGTGAGGCGAAGTGCAACAAACAAAAACAATTATAAAAACCCGAATTATTTGTTTTCTATGGAAGCACCTTTACCAAAAAAATGCAAAACAGCTCTATTGAGAGCCACGACTACAAACAACATTCCCTTCCCTGGTTGACATTTATTCCCCTCCTCTGGCACACGCACCCTTGGAAAAGTCTGCGGACATCGCAACAGTTGCAGGTTTGGACATTTGACATAATCCCCTTGGCCACCATACATTTGTCCCTGTGGTAGACATGGGATTGGTCAATAAGGTTTGTGGGTGTGGGTTGTGGGTGTGGAGTGCACGCACAGACTGTGGTACACGGTATATGTGTCAAGTAAAATGCAGAGGGTGCGCTTATGTCTGTGTGTTGTAGGAGCCACAGCGTATGCTTTGTGTGGGAGTTCTACATACATTACTTCACAGTGAAGGGAAACAGAGTCCAGTGGGAGCTCATTGTGGATTGTATCATGTGGATTTTTTTGACGCGTATGGAGTACCTACAATGAAGTGATTGAGTTTGGTTTGTCTGTGTGAGACTTTGGTGACGCGCGATCACGACGATATTATTGTTGTTCATTGTGGAGGGAAAATTGCACAACATGTAACACGATTTTCAGTTTGCGCTGAAGGAGGCATTTGGCCAGGTCATGCGTCTGTTTCAGATCTCCTGCATAATTATTTATCCCATTAAGCAAACACCCATGTCAGTGTGTCATTTATCATTTGTTCCGGAAATGGAGAAAGCACGGTACATTGTGAAGAAGTGTATTTGTGCCTTTTTACGACTTGTGCAAATGTACTTTAATAATGTGAATCTGACATTTCACAGCATGAAGAGTTTTCCGCACAAATAGTGTCCTTCTTAATATTACTGCATTTCCGTTTTCTGCACAGCCTAGAAAAATTGCCTTGCTGCCCTTTTTGGAAGTACGAGAATAATGTTTGTGCTAGGTGTTGCACACTTGCGCTGTTGAAAACGCACTGCAACATGTAATACCACCTCTTTCAACAGCCACCCATATCTACCCGTTTCGACTGCAATGTTTTCCACAGTACCACGATTCCTTCCATTTAGTGCACAATCTGTGGAGGGTATACGATGCGCGGTTCCCTGCCTCCCTTCATTGCCACTTACATTGTTGCACTCTGAAAGGAGCTTTCTTTACTTACCGTTTTTCATTTTCCATTTCATTACTATTTCTTTTGGTCTTGTAACACACGCCACAGATGGAACGAAAGGCAAGACCCGGGACGGAAGGGCCACCACCTACAGGGATATCGTAGGGGACATGCACAGGCAGGGTAATGTTGGGTAGCCCTCACTTAAATAGGCCCCACTCATTGTCATGCTTCCGGACGGACTTTTCCCAAGCACTTTAAAGTAGCTTCCCTCTGTAGAGTACCGAGTTGCAGTACATGTGCACTACAATGCCCTTTGGCAGGTAAGGGTCATTAGCGCAGCATATGGTGTACAAGGGTCTTTTAACGCTCCGGTGCCGTACAGGAGTGGCCCTGTTGTAGGCCGCATTCTATGTGGAGAATGCTGTACATGAAATTACCCTACTGCATTTTTGGCAGGGTAGTCCCCTGCCAAATGATTCCTAATGCTTGCATTGCTGTTCTCATTACATGTGCTATGGACAGTTCATGGTAAGCCATTAGCCATAGGGCTAGCATGCACAGGGATTCATGATTTGTGAAGTACAACAATGCTTACAACAAGGAGAAACACAGCTTCAGTACGTGAAGGAGGAAGATATTTATTAAGTGTGACCCATTTGTTTGTTTATTATGTTTGTTTATTTATTTGTAGGGTGCACCGAACCCTTAGGTAACTGGGCGCAACAGAGTACAAAGGATACTTAAAGCTTAGTTACACATGTAGGTGAGATGTAAACATACATTACACAATCTACGGATGATACATATATTTGTACATAAAGGAGGGGTACAATATTGCTGGAATCCAGTACAGAGTACATGCAGAGGGCTACAGAGTAGCTGGGGATCAGGTATCGAATCATAGACAAGAGCCATAGTTCAGAGGCTGGTACCTTGCTGCGTGTATGTTAGTCGTAATGGTCGTTAGATCGTAGCCATTTGTGAATGTTACGCCTAAAGCTGTGGTAGGATTGGTCTATTCTGAGGTCAAGAGGGAGTGTATTCCAGTACTGGGCAGCTTTTACCAGGAAGCTGCTTCCGCCTGTTTTTTTTTTAGCCTAAACCTGGGTATCTGTAGGCAGTAGGAATTTGCAGCTCTGGAGGGCTGCGTTGATTTTCTTCTGACTATTCTCTCTGCAAGGTAAGGAGGAGCTGCATTATTAAGGCACTTGAATGTTGGCTAAGCTGTTTTAAGTAAGATCATGTTGCTAATTTTTAGCCCGTGTTGTTTTCTTCTCATGTTGGATACATGGGGTCACATTATAAGTGAGGCGGAACGGGTTAACGGGACCCGCTAAAGGAGGCGGACCCATTAAACCCGTTCGACTCATTACAAGCTCCCCTCGCGGGACCCTGTAAGTAACGCCTGGTCAAACCAGACGTGGTTACCAGGTCCCGCGAGTGCAAGAGGGAGCAAACAACGGGGCGCCCATAATCAGCCTGTTGCTTGCTCCTTCCCCCATTCCCATTCAGCCCTATAGGAGCTGAAATGGGAATGGGGGAGGTCCGGGCCCGGGTTCCTGGAGGGAGGAATTACCGGGCCCTCCGAACTCGGAATGGCCCGGTAATTCCCCATTCTGGGGACCCGGACCCGATTTTGTCAGCAGCCTTGCCGCCAATAGCGGCATGGCTACCGCCAAGATCGTAATGAGGCCCATGTTCTCCAGTGGGTAGGTTCAAGGCTGTTCTAAGGGCATTGTTTTGCAGTATCTGAATTTTGTTGCTCCTAAGATTAGGGCATTACAATAGTCTAGTTTTGACAATATTAGGGCATTGGCAAGGATAATGCAACTGGCTTGCGTTAGGAAAGGTCTGCATGCCCTGATAAGTTTGCACGTGAAGGCAGTGGATGATGCCAGAGAGTTTACCTGTTTCCTCAAGGTTAGTGTGGAATCAAGGTAAAAGCTTAACATTTTCACTTCTTTAGCTACAGTGATTATGTTGACATCAATGTTGAAAGCAGAGTAGTTAGGGTTAAGGTTTTTTAGGTTGGCAGGAGAGCCAAGGATCAGGATCTCTGTTTTGTCGTCATTCAGACAGAGGCCATGGGTAGCCATCCGTGCCTGAATGAGGAGGTATATTTCATTTACCAAGGTCGTATCAGAGACAAAGTTGCCCAAAAGGGGAATGAGGATCTGGGTGTCATCTGCATAATTCATGTAGGTGACACCCAGTCTGTCCAATTTTTCAAATAGGGGCTTGGTAAATATATGATACATAGTTGGCGAGACGCAAGAACCTTGAGGAACACTGCATGTTGTTTGTATTGGGTCCACTGATGCCGATGTGGAGAAAACTCTCATTGTTCTATTGTCCAGGAATGACTGGACCCAGGCTATGTCTTCGCTCGAGAAGTGGGCAGCCGATGCTAGGTGTCTACACAAATCTTTGTGATCCACCAGGTCAAAGGCTGCATGGGTGGGGATGGATGGGTCTAGAGTTTGTTTCTTAAGAAGAGGTAAAACCCAAGACTCTTTTAAATTACTTGGGACGGTATTGGTTGAAAAAGAGGCATTAATTAGTTTTGTGATAAAAGGGGCTAAATCTCTTGCAGCATCCTTGATGAGCTGGGCAGGGCAATTGTCGCCCTTACAGTTAGAGGGCTTCAGAGATGCAATGATTTTTTCGGTTTCAAGGATGGATACTTTGCTGAATTTAAATGGAGCTGGGTTGGGAGAGTCTTTAGTAAGGCTATTTGGTGATGTCTCAATCGAGGGCAAGGAGGGTTTTTTTGTTGGCAATTTTGATTTGAAGTGTTGAACCCCCTGTACTCGGGAGACCCCCCCGGCCTTCCCATAGAGCCGAGGTTTGCTCCGAGAGTACTTTAAGACAAGATAGCTGCACCTTGAGATGGATGGGGGTGCAGATTTATTACTCCAACACCAGTCAATAAAGACAACTTAATGGTTTGACAAAGGGAGTCAGTTTAATGACAAGTACAAAACATGGGGAGTCATGGCAATCAGCAGTGATGTGATAGTCCGTCTCGCTTCAACTCCAACGAACTTCATACAAACAGTGACATTTATACTCAAAATTCATCATAATTGGCGTGTTACACTTAAAAGTTAACATGCAATTCTATTGGCTAGGAAAAGGTAACTTTACTATAGGTACTATATCTGTATATGCTAAGGGAGTGAGGGGATTGGGTAAATACTGTCAGGTGGGCGTCTAAGCCCTTCCTTAAAAAATGAATACTGTAGACGTCACTAAATGTACGATGACCCATTGCTTCTACTAACTATAGGACCCTAGATTATTTGGCACCAACCCCATGCATACATTTCCACTTTGCTTAGCAGCATGCAGAATGGTCAGCCAAGTGCAGGGTGCCCCCTCAGTTACCCGGCCTTCGTCCAATTAAGGTTACAATCAATCATCACTTCAACAACTATGTATCAATCATGTTACTGTGGTTGGCCTTGAAACTGCATCTTCTTTCTGGGAAAGTTCCGATATCTCTTCCTGGGCGGATGCCAAGTATAGGTGTGAACTTGTGCTTCTCCTCGCTCGTATGGTCACGTGATGCAGACACCGTGAATTTGCCTAGTTTCTCTCAATTTGCGCATTTAATTCTTATTCGGCATGCCACCTGCCTACGCCTCCTTATCTTGACCTTTCAAAAACAGGATATTATGTTCTTAAGTTTCAATTAGATGTAGCTACTGTTCGTTCCTTCTATTCGTATGACCTTGGCTCTCCTGGTACAAGTTGCATCTGCTGAGTTTCGATTCAGCCGTCTGTTCTCATTTTGCTAGAATATGAACCTTGTCTTGTTTGGCCTCTTGTAACCTGAGTTGGTTCTGCTTTTCTTGCAAAGTGAAATCGCACTTATAATACTGTGCTACGTTTTTAGGTAGATTATGTATAATGGTGCTTGCAGCGCTATTCTTCTACTTAGCATAGCAAGCCGCACTGTTTTCTTAGCTTTCTTACGGTTCCAAACATATGTACAGGCGTAAACTGATCAACTGTATTCATTTTGCTTACAGCTTAACTCTCTTATGCTTTGATAGCTTTCTATCACTTTAAGCTCACAACCTCTTTTCTCAGGGTGTTTCGTCTCTTTGTATCATCCTTGGATCATCATTTGTTCTATCTGTGAGTCCGTCTGGGCTCTCGTGACATCACCATTCATCTTCCATTAAGGCCTTTTTTGTTTCTTCTGGGACGGTACTTAGGCAATCTTCATTTTGTCTCATTTGTTGGTAGGGTTTTCTCAATGGATACCTTACTGTCCATGGTTGTCTGGGTATTGGTGCTTCAATAGGTGATGCTCTTCTGATGGGTACTGGGCAGAGCCCTACTGTGGCTCTCTGCTGGTTTATTTGCTCATCATACGTCACATATTTTGGTGTGAACATTCCTGGTACTGCAAAATGGGCGATGGTAGTCCAGGCTTTGTTTGGGACCTCCTCTACACCCCTTTGTTTTACATATTAAGTAACTTTGGATCTCACCCTAAGTTACCAGGGGAATCCAGACGTGGACCCCTGGCTCACTGTTCTCAGAGAGGCACAGCTCCACTTCACTGATGATGCTCAACAAGGCTGAAACACGTGTATGGGGTGGCTGTTGGTACTCTTGTTCAGAGGAGAGTTGCCTAGCATTTTGATGCTGGACTGCCCCTGGGCAGGACAAAGACTGATATGCAGGTATATTTCTTCTTTGTGAAAGGGACATTGTGCTAAAGACTTGGTTGAGACTCTCCCATGGGTCATCCACCCGAGAACAGGTCAATGGGCTGTGTTCGTGCTGGTAGAGAGACTCCCAGAACCCCCTTTGTTTTGCATATTAAGTAACTTTGGGTCTCATCCTAAGTTACCAGGGGAATCCAGAAGTGGACCCTTGCTCACTGTTCTCAGAGAGGCACAGCTCCACCTCACTGATGTTGCTCAAGAAGGCTGAAAGACTCTCCCAGGGGCCACCCACCCAAGAACAGGTGAATGGGCTGCGTTCGTGCTGGTAGAGAGACTCCCAGAACCGCCGTTGTTTTGCATATTAATAACTTTGGGTCTTGCCCTAAGTTACCAGTGGAATCCATATGTGGACCCCTTGCTCACTGTTCTCAGAGAGGTACAGCTCCACCTCACTGATGTTGCTCAACAAGGCTGAAACACGTGTATGGGGTTGCTGTTGGTACTCTTGTTCAGAGGAGAATTGCCTAGCATTTCAGTGCTGAACTGCCCCTGGGCAGGACAAAGACTGTTATGCAGGGATATTTCTTCTTTGTGAAAGGGACAGTGCGCTAAAGACTTGGTTGAGACTCTCCCAGGGGCCATCCACCCAAGAACAGGTCAATGGGCTGTCTTCATGCTGGTAGAGAGACTCCCAGAACCCCCTTTGCATTGCATATTAAGTAACTTTGGGTCTCACCCTAAGTTACCAGGGGAATCCAGACGTTGACCCCTTGCTCACTGGTCTCAGAGAGGCAAAGCTCCACCTCACTGATGATGCTCAACAAGGCTGAAACACGTGTATGGGGTTGCTGTTGGTACTCTTGTTCAGAGGAGAATTGCCTAGCATTTTGGTGCTGGACTGCCCTTGGGCAGGACCAAGACTAATATGCAGGGATATTTCTTCTCTTTGAAAGGGACAGTGAGATAAAGACTTGGTTGAGACTCTCCCAGGAGCCTTCCACCAAAGAACAGGTCAATGGGCGTTGTTCGTGCTGGTAGAGAGACTCCCAGAACCCCCTTTGTTTTGCATATTAGGTAACTTTGGGTCTCACCCTTCGTTACCAGGGGAATCCTTATGAGGACCCCTTGCTCACTGTTCTCAGAGAGGCACAGCTCCACCTCACTGATGTTGCTCAACAAGGCTGAACACGTGTATGGTGTTGCTGTTGCTACGCTTGTTCAGAGGAGAATTGCCTAGCATTTCAGTGCTGGACTGCCCCTGGGCAGGACAAAGACTGATATGCAGGGATATTTCTTCTTTGTGAAAGGGACAGTGAGCTAAAGACTTGGTTGAGACTCTCTGAGGGGCCATCCACCCAAGAATAGGTCAATGGGCTGTGTTCGTGCTGGTAAAGAGACTCCCAGAACCACCTTTGTTTTGCATATTAAGTTACTTTGGGTCTCAACCTAAGTTACCAGGGGAATACAGAAGTGGACTCTTGCTCAATGTTCTCAGGGAGGCACAGCTCCACCTCACTGATGATGCTCAACAAGGCTGAAACACGTGTATGGGGTTGCTGTTGGTACACTTGTTCAGAGGAGAATAGCCTAGCATTTTGTTGCTGGACTGCCCCTGGCCAGGACAAGGACTGATATGCAGGTATATTTCTTCTTTGTGAAAAGGGACATTGAGCTAAAGACTTGGTTGAGACTCTCCCAGGGGCCATCCACCCAAGAACAGATGAATGGGCTGTGTTTGTGCTGGTAGAGAGACTCCCAGAACCGCCTTTGTTTTGCATATTAAGTAACTTTGGGTCTCACCCTAAGATACCAGGGAAATCCATATGTGGACCCCTTGCTCACTGTTCTCAGAGAGGCACAGCTCCACCTCACTGATGTTGCTCAACAAGGCTGAAACATGTGTATGGCGTTGCTGTTGCTACTCTTGTTCAGAGGAGAATTGCCTAGCATTTCAGTGCTGGACTGCCCCTGGGCAGGACAAAGACTGTTATGGAGGGATATTTCTTCTTTGTGAAAGGGACAGTGCACTAAAGACTTGGTTGAAACTCTCCCTGGGGCCATCCACCCAAGAACACTTCAATGGGCTATGTTCGTGCTGGTAGAGAGACTCCCAGAACCCCCTTTGTTTTGCATATTAAGTAACTTTCGGTCTCACCCGAAGTTACCAGAGGAATCCAGACGTGGAAACCTTGCTCACTGGTCTCAGATAGGTAAAGCTCCACCTCACTGATGATGCTCAACAAGGCTGAAACACGTGTATGGTGTTGTTGTTGGTACTCTTGTTCAGAGGAGAATTACCTAGCATTTTGGTGCTGGACTTCCCCTGGGTAGGACAAAGACTAATATGCAGGGATATTTCTTCTCTTTGAAAGGGACATTGAGCTAAAGACTTGGTTGAGACTCTCCCAGGTGCCAACCACCCAAGAACAGGTCAATGGGCGGTGTTCGTGCTGGTAGAGAGACTCCCAGAACCCCCATTGTTTTGCATATTAAGTACGTTTGGGTCTGACCCTAAGTTGCCAGGGGAATCCAGAAGTGGACCCTTGCTCACTGTTCTCAGAGAGGCACAGCTCCACCTCACTGATGATGCTGAACAAGGCTGAAACACATGTATGGGGTTGCTATTAGTACTCATGTTAAGAGGAGAATTGCCTAGCATTTCGGTGCTGGACTGCCCCTGGGCAGGACAAAGACTGATATGCAGGGATATTTCTTCTTTGTGAAAGGGACAGTGAGCTAAAGACTTGGTTGAGACTCTCCCAGGGGCCATCCACCCAAGAATAGGTCAATGGTCTGTGTTCGTGCTGGCAGAGAGACTCCCAGAACCCCCTTTGTTTTGCATATTAAGTAACTTTGGGTCTCACCCTAAATTACATGGGGAATCCTGAAGTGGCCCCCTGCTCACTGTTCTCAGAGAGGCACAGCTCCACCTCACTGATGATGATCAACAAGGCTGAAACACGTGTATGGGGTTGCTGTTAGTACTCTTGTTCAGAGGAGAATTGCCTAGCATTTCGCTGCTGGACTGCCCCTGGGCAGGACAAAGACTGATATGCAGGGATATTTCTTCTTTGTGAAAGGGACATTGAGCTAAAGACTTGGTTGAGACTCTCCCAGGGGCCATCCACCCAAGAACAGGTGAATGGGCTTTGTTTGTGCAGGTAGAGAGACTCCCAGAACCCCCTTTGTTTTGCATATTAAGTAACTTTGGGTCTCACCATAAGTTACCAGTGGAATCCAAATGCGGACCCCTTGCACACTGGTCTCAGAGAGGCACAGCTGCACCTCACTGATGATGCTCAACAAGGCTGAAACACGTGTATGGGGTGCTGTTTGTACTCTTGTTCAGTGGAGAATTGCCTAGCATTTCAGTGCTGGACTGCCCCTGGGTAGGACCAAGACTGTTATGCAGGGATATTTGTTCTTTGTGAAAGGGAGAGTGCGCTAAAGACTTGGTTGAGACTCTCCCATGGGCCATCCACACGAGAACAGGTGAATGGGCTGTGTTCGTGCTGGTAGAGAGACTCCCAGAACCCCCTTTGTTTTGCATATTAAGTAACTTTGGGTCTCATCCTAAGTTTACGAGTGGAATCCATATGTGGACCCCTTGCTCACTGTTCTCAGAGAGGCACAGCTCCACCTCACTGATATTTCTCAACAAGGCTGAAACAGGTGTATGGGGTTACTGTTGGTACTCTTGTTCAGAGGAGATTTGCCTAGCATTTCATTGCTGGACTGCCCCTGGGCAGGACAAAGACTGTTATGCAGGGATATTTCTTGTTTGTTAAAGGGACAGTATGCTAAAGACTTGGTTGAGACTCTCCCATGGGCCATCCATCCGAGAACAGGTCAATGGGCTGTGTTCGTGCTGGTAGAGAGACTCCCAGAACCCCCTTTGTTTTGCATATTAAGTAACTTTGGGTCTCACCCTAAGTTACCAGGGGAATCCAGAAGTGGACCCTTGCTCACTGTTTTCAGGGAGGCACAGCTCCACCTCACTGATGATGCTCAACAAGGCTGAAACACGTGTATGGGGTTGCTGTTGGTACTCTTGTTCAGATGAGAATTGCCTAGCATTTCGGTGCTGGACTGCCCCTGGGCAGGACAAAGACTGATATGCAGGTATATTTCTTCTTTGTGAAAGGGACATTGAGCTAAAGACTTGGTTGAGACTCTCCCAGGGGCCATCCACCCAAGAACACACCCAAGAACAGGTGAATGCGCTGTGTTTGTGCTGGTAGAGAGACTCCCAGAACCACCTTTGTTTTGCATATTAAGTAACTTTGGGTCTCGCCCTAAGTTACCAGTGAAATCCATATGTGGACCCCTTGCTCACTGTTCTCAGAGAGGTACAGCTCCACCTCACTGATGTTGCTCAACAAGGCTGGAACACGTGCATGGGGTTGCTGTTGGTACTCTTGTTCAGAGGAGAATTGCCTAGCATTTCAGTGCTGAACTGCCCCTGGGCAGGACAAAGACTAATACGCAGGGATATTTCTTCTCTTTGAAAGGGACAGTGAGCTAAAGACTTGGTTGAGACTCTCCCAGGGGCCATCCACCCAAGAACAGGTGAATGGGCTGTGTTTGTGCTGGTAGAGAGACTCCCAGAACCACCTTTGTTTTGCATATTAAGTAACTTTGGGTCTCACCCTAAGTTACCAGTGGAATCCATATGAGGACCCCTTGCTCACTGTTCTCAGAGAGGCACAGCTCCACCTCACTGATGTTGCTCAACAAGGCTGAAACACGTGTATGGTGTTGCTGTTGCTACTCTTGTTCGGAGGAGAATTGCCTAGCATTTCAGTGCTGGACTGCCCCTGGGCAGGACAAAGACTGTTATGCAGGGAAATTTCTTCTTTGTGAAAGGGACAGTACGCTAAAGACTTGGTTGAGACTCTCCCAGGGGCCATCCACCCAAAAACAGGTCAATGGGCTATGTTCGTGCTGGTAGAGAGACTCCCAGAACCCCCTTTGTTTTGCATATTAAGTAACTTTGGGTCTGGCCCTAAGTTACCAGGGAAATCCAGAAGTGGACCCTTGCTCACTGTTCTCAGAAAGGCACAGCTCCACCTCACTGATGATGCTGAACAAGGCTGAAACACATGTATGGGGTTGCTATTAGTACTCTTGTTAAGAGGATAATTGCCTAGCATTTCGGTGCTGGACTGCCCCTGGGCAGGACAAAGACTGATATGCAGGGATATTTCTTCTTTGTGAAAGGTACAGTGAGCTAAAGACTTGGTTGTGACTCTCCCAGGGGCCATCCACCCAAGAATAGGTCAATGGGCTGTGTTCGTGCTGATAGAGAGACTCCCAGAACCCCCTTTGTTTTGCATATTAAGTAACTTTGGGTCTCACCCTAAGTTACCAAGGGAATCCAGAAGTGGGCCCTTGCTCACTGTTCTCAGAGAGGCACAGCTCCACCTCACTGATGATGCTCAACAAGGCTGAAACACGTGTATGTGGTTGTTGTTGGTACTCTTGTTCAGAGGAGAATTGCCTAGCATTTCGGGGCTGGACTGCCCCGGGTAGGACAAAGACTGTTATGCAGGGATATTTCTTCTTTGTGAAAGGGACATTGAGCTAAAGACTTGGTTGAGACTCTCCCAGGGGCCATCCACCCAAGAACAGGTGAATGGGCTGTGTTTGTGCTGGTAGAGAGACTCCCAGAACCCCCTTTGTTTTGCATATTAAGTACCTTTGGGTCTCACCCTAAGTTACCAATGGAATCCATATGTGGACCCCTTGCTCACTGTTTTCAGAGAGGCGCAGCTCCACCTCACTGATGATGCTCAACAAGGCTGAAACACGTGTATGGGGTTGTTGTTGGTACTCTTGGTCAGAGGAGAATTGCCTAGCATTTCAGTGCTGGACTGCCCCTGGGCAGGACAAATACTGTTATGCAGGGATATTTCTTCTTTGTGAAAGGGACAGTGTGCTAAAGACTTGGTTGAGACAGCCTATTGGCTTCTCTTTTCGTTGCTAGGCAACGGTTTAAACATTATGGTGGTCGCCATTTTAATGCTCCTCCTCGTGGGGCATGGCCGGGGAACGTAGTGTAAAGACCACTACAAATTGATTAAAAGGCAAATAAGCAATACATGCACTCCGGCAGTGGAAGGAATCCACACGCTTACCTCAGGATGCGGGCAGTGAAGTGGATCTACGTTGGGTGGGGATCGAGCGCACAGGCTCCGGCAGCTGAAGCAGCTGATGCAGGGGGCTTCTGCCTCCAGAAAGGCCCACAAACGAATGCAAGCAGGCGGTCAGTACCCTGATGGGTACCCTTGACGGATCGGCCGGCTCTCGCCTTCCGGTGACCCTGCGTCACGGAAGAGCTGCAGGTCGGCCTATTGGCTTCTCTTTGCGTTGCTAGGCAACGTTGTAAATATTATGGCAGTCGCCATTTTAATGCCCCTCCTCATGGGGCATGGCCGGGGAACGTAGTGTAAGGACCACTACCAATTGATTAAAAGGCAAATAAGCAATATTTAGCGACCCATGCAGCTACAGTACTGTTCTAACCACCAGTGATATTCTTTGCTCTCCGAAGATTCTGCTGTTTGCTTACTTTTCTTAACATGCAGTACTATGTTAGTGATGAAGCCGCACCAGCTTTGCCATTTCACAGACTCACTACAAAATGTTACACCTGCAGTTCAATGTTATCTCCAACTCTACGACCCGCAGGGGAACCCTTGACACTTTCCGGCCCAGTGCTCAGTGCAGAGACGTGTGTCTGTTTTATGGGTCATGGAAAGGCCAGCAGCAAATTCATCAAACTATTGTGACATTTAGCATGCCCACTGTACACTCAAGGTTGATGTTCCATGTTTTGCAGTGGGCTTCATACAGGCAGTTGTGGTGCAGCGACACATTGAAAGGTTTGCAGAGCAACCCACATAGTCATGATCAGTAGTTGAAAATCTGTAGCCTACAAAATCAATCCGTAGGCTGGTGACAGAGGAGCTCTTACCAGCACTCAGAAGATGCCCTAAGCATGGACATAGTTATAAAATGGATAGACATGAGCTCCCACAAGTAATTAAAAGAGCTTTACAACATGCGGCCATATGGCTAGTACTGCCGTCATACGGATACCTGCATTGTGATTGCACATACGCCGGCCACGTGCGGTGTGCATAGGAAACCTCCACATTACTTACCTGCATCTATCTCGGCTAGTAATGTGTGGCACGGTGTGCAGTGAAAAAGTCGAAAACATTATGTCAAAAGTCATAATGTGGAAAGAAAAAATGTTTTTTTTGGGTTCCGCAAGTAAAGGAAAGGGTTAAAACAAAAAAAATTACAAAAAAGGGGGGCTAGGGGGAACCCCCCCATTTCGAGCAAAAAACAAACAAAAATAGACATTCCAAAAAAAAAATTCGACTTAACACAAAAAGAAACAGCACTCTCAGTGTCACGAACACTTAACATGCACATCTTTCATTTGTAAGATACACCAACACTATTAGGCAAGGGAAGGGGTAGCACACATGGATAAATACACAGGGCAATTTGGCCTTTTCAAAAGTTTGTGAGGAGGGCAGCCAAGCTATCAGTGACAAAATGTTCTTAACGGGACGTTATGGTTCAATTGCGGTACCAAATATATATTACCTTTACAGAGAACAGTATGCTAAAGCAACGTTCCGGGTATAATGGCCTACTAAACACCTATGAAATTAACTAACAAAAGACCTTGTTAAAGTGACATTATGGTTAAGTTGCTCTACTAAAAAACCTTTGAAATTCAATGGAAAAACATTGCTACAGGGATGTTATGGTTACAGGTAAAACCGAAAACCCCCAGAAATTTGCCAGTTATGGTAAGGTATGCAACCATATCTCGTGCTACCACTGTGCACTGCAATGACTAACACCCATGACCTCAAATATGACATCACAAATGTCATTGATGACATCACTGATGACTTCACATGTGAAATTAATTTTGATGAAAAGTCCCTATAAGGGGTTGTGTTTATAATGTTGGTAAAAAGATGTCATCTGTGATTGTGTAATGTTAAATATGTAATAACTAGCTACCAATTCAAGACTTACTACACATTTCTGTTAGTACAAACAATACATATGCAGACCCACAATGCATACACATCAGGGCACATACAGGGAAACTAAACTAAGGAAGAAAGAAACAGCAACATCAGAAAATGTCAATAGCAATGAAAGTTAATCTTCATTTATACAAATGATTTGTGTGTTTGAGGCCTGCCTATTGCCCCATGTATGTGCACCATAAGCTGAGACCAAACCCTAAGTAAAGTACTTTAAGAACTTATGACAAAGTTAACATCTAGATATGCAGCACTATTTTAATTTTAATATTCTGACTGTCAGTGAACAAAACCACCTGGCCTAGATATGTCAGTGAACAAAAACAAGTGAGCCAGATATGTGATATCATCAGTGATGTCATCAATGACATTGGTGATGTCATCTTTTATGTCCTGGCTGTTAGTCTTAGCAATACACGATGGTGGCATGAGTTATGCTTGCTTAGCTTACTATAACTAGCGAATTTCAGGGGTTTTTCATTTTATTTTGAACCATAACGTCCTTTTAACAAAGTTTTTTTACTTAATTTCATAGGTTTTTAATTGCGCAGCTGGACCATAACCTTCCTTTATCAAATTTTATTTTATTGAATATACATATTCATATTGTGAATTTGATAGATGTTTACTAGGATTCCCTGACTTTATATACATGTAACATAGAACATACTGAACCCCCAGCTAGTGATTTTGATGTCCACTGACTCTGCGTATGTCCGCGGACAGATGCGGACAACATCAACACTACCCAAAAACTCAGGGGGTATCTTAAATTGTTCTATCAAGTCATATAAACACTGCACAAGTTCAAAAAGCAGCATATAAACACATTATTTTTATAATAATAAATAAGAAGTGGAACCTATATATGTAACACATCAACCATCGATTTAAATACCATATGTACTGAAATGGAATATACCAAAACAAAAAAGATATTCTTTCAACATAATTACCTCACAGAAACTGCACAGCTAGAAGCAACAGCAGACCTACAGAACAGTAAGAACACAATTTACCAGAAGCTAGTAAGTAAACTTCATTTTTCTTATACATTTCTAAACTTGCTGTATTATGATAGGTTATTTATTTAAAATGTACACTAAAAGTAATATATATATATTTTTTTACACAGAAATGGCCAGCACTTTGGAATGGCTTGAGGAACATTTTCCACATGAGGAAATGACTGAAGATAGTGATACTAATGGTAGACACTTCTCTATATAACCAAATTAATAATCATAACTTGATGTGTACTTAACATGTTTTTATTTAACAGACCATACAAACATTGAGAATAATACACCTAAAGTCACGTTAGAACATACTCTGCAGTGCATGGAAGAAAAAATTGACATGCTAATGGAAAATTTCAATCTTTTGAAACATTTTGTGGAGGACCACATAAAAGAAAAAAATAAATGTCATTGTCCCACATGTACCTGTTCCCCCTCTCCATGTCCCAGTCAACTATCCCCAAACCTTCCCCACCAAGAAAAATGTTACGATGAGACTTCCATCCCTTCATCTCCTCTCATCCATCCTCTCCAAACCCCCAATTCCCCTGTGCTTGTGTCAGTTTCTGCTTCCCCCTCTCTTGAATACATTTTATATCTGTATATAATAAAAAAATATTATATATGTTTTTATTCAGTCCTCTGTGTCTTATTTTTTTTTAAAGGCAGTTAAGATGTCCGCGGACAGCGCAGGTGTCTGTAATGTCCGTAATTAACCAAATGGGGGTGTCCTAAGGACACTAAACCTGTCTGTAATCTCCGCAGCCAAGTTGAAACTGTTCTAAGAACACGCACAGTGTCCAGGTTGTCCGTAATTAACCAAAATGGAGGTATCCTAAGGACACAGCTCCTGTCCGTACTGTCCGCAGGCAAGTTGAAACTGTTCTTAGAACATGCGCGGTGTCGGGGTTGTCCGTAATTCACCAATATGGAGGTGTCCTAAGGACACTACTCCTGTCAGTAATGTCCACAGCCAAGTTGAAACTGTTCTAAGAACACGCACGGTATTCTGGTTGTCCGTAATTAACCAAAATGGAGGTGTCCTGAGGACACTACTCTTGTCCGTACTGTCCACAGGCAAGTTGAAACTGTTCTTAGAACATGCGCGGTGTCTGGGTTGTCCGTAAGTAACCAAAATGGAGGTGTCCTAAGGACACTACTCCTGTCCGTACTGTCCGCAGCCAAGTTGAAACTGTTCTTAGAACTCATTCGGTGTCCGGAATGTCCGCAATTAACCAAAATGGAGGTGTCCTAAGGACATTATGCCTGTCCGTAATGTCCGCAGGCAAGTTGAAACTGTTCTCAGAACATGCGCGGTATCTGGGTTGTCCGTAATTAACCAAAATAGGGGTGTTCAAAGGACAGTATGCCTGTCCGTACTGCCTGTAGAACATCTATGCACATGCGCACCACACCCATAAGTCCTACGAACATCACGATTGTCCATAACTGTCCGTAGAACACCTGCACGCATGCACACAGCCATTCCTGTACATTTGGTGTCCTGCGGACACTCGTTCCCTTCGCAGACTTGTTCGCAACGTCATCATGTGACCGCACCCACGCTGAGCGTGTGTCCTGAATTGCGGACACTGTCCGGGTCCCCGAACATTTTAAAAGTACTTTTTCAGGCAATCCAAAGTATTTTATAGTAAAAATTCATCATAGCACATGTCCCAGACAATGACCCTGACTTTTGCGGTACCGTTATTGGCGCCTTCCCATTGAGCCCTATGGGCGCTGAAATGGGAATGGGGAATGGCTTTTTCAATGGGGACTTACCGGTCCCGCAAAGGTCGGAATAGACTGATAAGTCCCCATTGAATGAGGGCGGACTCGGTACCGGTATTGGAGGTAGTCATGGCGCTAATAGCGCCATGACTACCTCCAATCTCGTAATGAGGCCCAAAGTGTTAAAGGTAAATCACCTAAAAACACATATTACATAAAAAGAACAGAAGAAGCTAAATATATCAATGATTACAATGTAATCATTGCCCTATTATGAAATGCAAACATAGATGTAGAGTACATTGCAGACAATTCCACTTCAGTTGCACGATATGTTACAGCCTGCTTAACCAAAGCAGAAAAAACAGAGCTTCAAGACCTCTGGAATGACCTGTCATCAGACAAAACACTGTCTCAGAAATTGTACAGCTTGGGCATAAAAATGCTCTCCCAAAGAGAATGTGGCTGCTAAAAAGCTGCAGATCATTTAACCGGTACTGCTTTGTATGGAAAATCAGAAAATATAGTATGGCTAAGTCTTGGTATTGCTAAATCTAGAAAAAGGGTTCTCAAAACATACGACAACATAGAAACAATAGCCAAAAATGATCCCAACCGCCAAGACATTTTGAAAAACAATTTACTAGACACATACTACCCAAACAGAAGTACCGCTTTGGAAACCATGTGTCTATACCACATAGCCCAAAACTTCACATACAAAAATAATATAAAACCCGATGAACAAAAAAGGTAGATACAGAGTCACACATTTTAAGGCAGCTTAGTAAAACTTACCAAACCAAGTTTAATTAGTCATATCAAATTGCCATTAAAAACTCCTCAACATAAAGAACTATATTACATATCACTGCTACAACTCTTTAAACCAAGGAGAAAAGAAGAAGAGATACTAGATAACTATGACTCCTATGAAAACGCTTTCAAAGCAAATGAAAGCACTATAACCGATGTAAACTTTACAATAAGTACAAAACAATGTTGCACAATGAAAAGCAACACGAAGAAGAACTTCAGGCCCAACTAGATAAGGACACTCCCGACAGTAGTCAACCTTCTGTAACAGGAAGCCAAGAACCACTGGGACAGCCACTAATAGCAAATGTGGCAGAATTAGCTATGACAGAAGTAGAAAACACCATGGGGGTAATTCATAGAATTTAGCGCACAAGTGGCGCACGCGGCTGGCGCACAGTGTGCACATGTGAATCTCTGCACCAGCTGCGTGCACTAAAATCCATTTGCGCGCACAGCCTATTCATGGATTTTAGCTACCAAAACCAGCCGTGGCGCACAGTGGCGCAGTGACCCTGCAGCAGCACCAGTTATGCCCCCAAGAACGCCCCTCGCGCAGGGAAAAGCCATCAAAATCCCCAATCCAGCGCAAAGGGCTGCGCTAACCCTGTACCAGCATGGCAAGCGGGGTACGTGTTTTACTGGGGTTCACGGGAAGTTTCACACGCGATTGGCCCTGTGCGAGCAGGGTACGTGTATTACTGGGGTTCGCGTGAAGTTTCACACGCGATTTCAGCAGGGTACGTGTATTTCAGGGGTACGTGGGAAGTTTCACACGCGATAGGCCCTGTGCGAGTGGGGTATGTGTATTTCGGGGGTGCGCGGAAAGTTTCACACGCGATTTCAGCAGGGTACGTGTATTTCAGGGGTGCGTGGGAAGTTTTACACGCGATTGGCCTGGGTATGTGTATTTCATGGGTGCGCGGGAAGTTTTACACGCGATTTCAGCAGGGTATGTGTATTTCAGGTGTGCGCGGGAAGTTTTACATGCGATTTCAGCAGGGTACGTGTATTTCAGGGGTGCGGGAAGTTTCACACGCGATTGGCCTGGGTACATGTATTTCAGGGGTGCGCGGGAAGTTTTACACGCGATTTCAGCAGGTTTGTGTATTTCAGGGGTGCGCGGGAAGTTTTACACGCGATTGGCCTCGGTACGTGTATTTCAGGGGTGCGTGGGAAGTTTTACACGTGATTTCAGCAGGGTACGTGTATTTCAGGGGTGCGCGGGAAGTTTTACACACGATTTCAGCAGGGTATGTGTATTTCAGGGGTACGCGGGACGTTTTAAACGTGATTGGCCTGGGTACGTGTATTTCAGGGGTGCGCGGGAAGTTTTACACGTGATTTCAGCAGGGTACTTGTATTTCAGGGGTGCGTGGGAAGTTTTACATGCGATTTTGCTGTCAGAGCGTGGAACGCATATTTCGGGGGTGCGCGGGGAGTCCTATACGTGAATTGGCAGTGTGGGTCCTCCCAGGTGTCCCCTCTACCCTCTCCATGGCCCCTGCAGGCAGCCCATACCACAGGGGACTACCCTGCACCCCTGGTCATGTCCCCCTGCGCCCCCACCCCCCATCATTGACAGGCACCTGCCAGCAGGCCCCGACACATGTCCCCCAGATCCCCCACCCCCCATCATTGACAGGCACCTGCCAGCAGGCCCCGACACATGTTCCACAGCACCCCCACCCCCCAGCAGTGAGGGGCACCTGCCAGCAGGCCCCCACTCATGTCCCCCTGGAACCCCACCCCCCACAGCATTGACAGGCATCTGTCAGCAGGCCCCGACACGTGTACCCCAGCCCCCCATCATTGACAGGCACCTGCCAGCAGGCCCCAACACATGTCCCCCAGCACCCCCATCCCCCAGCAGTGAGGGGCACCTGCCAGCAGGCCTCCACTCATGTCCCCCAGCCAACACGTCATCACAATCTAGATCCCTGGCTCTTATGGCCACCCAAATCCCACCCCACGTCACCCCAGTCCAAACACCCAACCAAGCTTTACATCCACTCCAAATTGAAATCCCCATTACATGATAGATCACAAATAAGCAGTATGCGCATGAGTACAAGTCTGTCAGACCCCCACAATGGCAACATATGACTGAGAAAACCCACATTGTGACATGCATGAAACCAATGAGAGAAGACCACACATTGAAGTAAGAAACAAAAATGTATTCAAATGAAGGAAATGAAATCAAAACACACAACAATGCCAACAATAATAAAAATGCAGCATGTCCAAAAAAAGATAAATATATAAAATGCGAAGCCAAATTAATCCAAATGAAAATGTGTCCAAAGTCACCGTCCAAGAAAGCAAATCCAAAGGGAAAGAAAAGTATAATATCCATTGCTCCATGGTGAAGAAAAAAAAAGATGAAGGAGAAAAATCCACTGTAAAACTATGTACAAATAGCAAATCCGGGGTCCAGAAGCCCAACCACATAAATGAAACCTACAAGGAA
Organism: Ambystoma mexicanum; assembly: GCF_040938575.1. Taxonomy (NCBI): domain Eukaryota; kingdom Metazoa; phylum Chordata; class Amphibia; order Caudata; family Ambystomatidae; genus Ambystoma; species Ambystoma mexicanum. The sequence goes on along the minus strand of NC_090940.1, from coordinate 279,530,835 downwards.
ACCTACCTAATTACTAACTATATACAAAAATGTGGGGCATAGTCCATGCGCCCCAAATGAAAGAAAAAAGAAATGAAACTTAACACTAATGAACTATATCCAATGGCAGCAGGCAAGTCCCACAGCTCACTTGTTGATGTCATGGGCCAGGGCATCATCGAACTCCTGTTCAATGTCTTGGAGGCGGGCCTGTTCTCTGGCCCCGAGGTCTCGCAGGGATAACGCCATGTCCACCTCCAACTCCCTGCAAATTCCCTCGAGGCACTCAGCCCGCCTCAGCGCCCTGCGCATGGAGTTCTCTGCCCTGACCATTGTGAGCCGTGCCTCCTCCGCCTGCCACCGCTCTGCACCTATCTGCTGGCCCAACCGCTGCCACACGGAAGACACTCCCATTCAAGGGTCCTCCTGCCCTCCGGCCGATGCCTGCTTCTCTGATGTAGATGGCCCCGAGCCATGATGCCTCCCACGTTGAGCCTGCCGCTGCCTCCGACGCAACTGCCTCTGCCAGCACGACGGCATCCAGGCTGATGGAATCCACCGACGCCGTTGTGCACGTGCCCTGCCCGATGATGCCGGCACATCCTCCATCTGCTGGGGTCCAGTTGCTGTGGTGTCCACCCCTGTTGGACCTCTGACTCCCGACTGTGGCAGGGATGGGATCCCCACCGAGCTGGCTGCGTTGGTCAGGGCAGGTCCACAGGGGGCCCTGGTGGCATCTGGGCCGGAAGACGGCATCGAGAATGACTGGCGCATAGTCTCCACAGAGGAGGAGAGGGCCGCCAGAGTGGCCGACACATGTACAAAACCCCTGACCATGGACACTCCCAACTGGGCCACGTTGGCACGCTTCTCTTTGTGATGACGTGCGTGCTCCCCCCGGGAAGCACGCACATCATCACGAATATCACGCGTGCGCAACGCAACACCAATCAGGACCTTCTCCTTACTGCCAGGGGACCCCTCGTCAGCAGGTAGAGGAGTGTCAGATGACATGGACATCCCCCCTACCTGCGGACGGGCCTGGGATGGGGCTTCCCTGCTGGTGCATGGTGGTGCAGTCACAGTGTCAGGGACAGTGACATGCACAGTCCCCTCCACGGCGACCTGTGTTGCCTCCTGCCCCTGCCCCTGGACTGCACCACTTGCACCAGTGGTACCACCCCCACCAGGCCCCATGTGCAGCTCAGTAGCAGCCTCCTCCTCCTCTGTGGAAACCACAACCTGGATGGCTCCACACTGTCTTCCGCCGTTGCAAGCCCCTGTGGGGCTCACACACCCCTTCCGCTGCAGCCGTAGTGGCAGACGCAGCACCAGTCCCCTCACTCCCGGACGATGGTAAATTCTGGGAGGGTGACTGGGCCTTGCGTCGCCGGCCGGTGGGGCCATCCCCGCCGCTTTGCTCCACAGCGCCGTCTCCACCCTCTTCATCACTTGCCGCTGTGTAGAGGGAGACATAGAACACAAGCATCAGAGTACTGTACAATGGTCCCCTAGACAGGAAGCAATAGCAGGTGAGTGGCACTGTCAAACATCACTTCCATCATGTCCCTCCACAACACATGGGTCAGTGCAGGCAAAACACATGCAGTAACAGGCATGGCGCATGCAATGAACATTAGCATACATGTCCAAGGGACTCTTGAAACATACAATGCTGGCACATGCATCATGGGTCATGCCTATCACATGCACACACTTCATCGTAGTTTCATCCATCTGGCCTTGTACACCCCAGACACAGTGGATACAAGGATGAGTAGGCTGCATCAGTGAATCTGAACATTGTCACAGACATGTGTCATGCATCCATGGCATTTACAAGTCACAGACACGCAAGTCAGACACACAGACATGGACACCATACATGTCCATGACCGCAGCACCCATCTCTCACACCCCATCCATGTCTGTCCAATAACAGAGACAGGTATGCATTAATGTGTGCATTCCGCATGCTGCTCCGCATGTTGCATTGTAGCACATGCACCTACCATATGGTTCACACATTACTGCATGACCATGATGTCCCTGCACACACACATACATACATGACCTATGTCAGACATACAGGCAAGTATCAGACAACCAGCACCCTGCAACATGCCCTGTCTCACACAGCAATGCTTGGCCACTTACCGCTCAACTCCAGACGGATCTGCCTCTGAAGGATCTGGGTGTGGAGCACTGGGGCTACACGTTCCAGGACCCTCATCTGGATGGTACACATGCTGCCCCGGCTCCCCTCCACGAGGCGCCGGGCCTTTACGAGGGTCCTGGACCTCAAGTCCTCCCAGCGCTTCTTGACTTGCTTGATGTTGCGGGTTGCCACCCCCTCTGCGTTGATGGCAACCACAAAGTCGTCTCAGATCCTATCCCGTCCTTCCTTGTTGGCGCGTGATGTTCCGAAGAGGGCATCATAATGCCCCAGGACATGCTCCACCAGGACACCAACTTCCTTCTGACTGAAGCTGGTGGCTCTCTGCCCCTCTGGCTGGGGGTCGCCAGTGGTCTCAGTTGGTGTTTGCCCCGATATGGCGGCCCCCGAGGCAGGCGTGGGTGGGCAACTGGGTCCTGGGGCTGGGCTGTGGAGCGATGGTATCCCAGTCGGGAGTCTTCTGTTCCAGCAGGGGTGGGCACAGCAACTGGACCCCTGCAGATGGCTGATGTGCAGGCACCAAATAGCAGGGCACGTGGGCAGCAGGCAGTCAGGCAGCAGCAGATGGCAGGTGGGAGCGTGCTCGGGGCTCTGGGGGCAGGAAAATGGCCTTCAGGCGAGGAGCATGGTCTTCCATGTGTTTTCGCGTGGCCAGCTTGATATGGAGTGATTTGGCACGTGAAAAAATTGCACGTCAGTGTGTAATTCGAGGAAAGGCCCTTAGCGCGTAAGTGCATCAGCACACGTACGCGATTTCATTGGACCAAAGGCCCTTAGCGCGTAAGCACGTCTGTGACGTATCGCGCACGGGCGTTGCCCTTTCGCATGTAAAACTTCCCGCAAACCCCTGAAATACACGTACCCAGGCCAATCGCGTGTGAAACTTCCCGCGCACCCCTGAAATACACATACCCTGCTGAAATCGCATGTGAAACTTCCCGCGCACCCCTGGAATACACGTACCCTGCTGAAATCGCATGTGAAACTTCCCGTGCACCCCTGAAATACACGTATCCTGCTGAAATTGTGTGTGAAACTTCCCGCGAACCCCTGAAATACACGTACCCAGGCCAATCGCGTGTGAAACTTCCTGCGCACCCCTGAAATACATGTACCCTGCTTAAATCGCGTGTGAAACTTCCCGCGAACCCCTGAAATACACGTACCCCACTCAGTATATGCATGCTTTTTATTTGTGCACACTTTTGTAATGCGCAGGGACGCTACCGCCTGCCTTTGTGTGGCGGACGTGTTTAGGCCTGTGCATGTCTTTGCCCGTGCGCGGGTTTGCCCTATTCGATTCCATGAATACGTGTGGTTCGCGTGCGTGTGGGCGTTCCGTGTACTTCCCAGCAGTACTTCCCCCGTTACGCCTTCTTTTTCACGCGTTATTCCCCATTCCGCGTGTTACGCCCCCTGTTCCGCCTACTTTTGTTGTGCGCGCTGCGTTATGTGCGCTTTCGCTGTGCGCTTAGCGCAGGCTGTTTGGAGACATGTGCGCCAGCGTGCGCCATGCACGGATTTGGCGCACAACCAGTGGGAAAGTAGCGCAGTGCCTTCCTTGAATCGCATGCGTGCACGTGCGCTTGCTTTCTCACGCTTGTGCCTCCTTGCGCCTGCTTACGCTGGGATTTTCGGCGTACGTTTGTTCCATGAATCGGCCCCCATGTGTCACTATGAATAAGATACGGAAGACTTAACTGTACTATAATCAAAACTGAACAATGAGCAGCGTAGCATTTTTCAAGAAGTAACAAAAGAAATTGCATGGTGTACAGCATGAAAATAAAGAATGTACCTGCCAAAATTACAAACCTATACCACTATACGTCAGTGGTGAAGCTGGTTCAGGCAAAACATTCTTAATCAAAATCATCAGCAAGTTCCTTCAACAATTGACAAACAACAAACTGTGAGCTGTTGTAAATGTCCCCACAGGTTTAGCTGCCTACAACATAGGCGGTGTCACTTTACACCGATTACTACTCCTTCTAGTAGAACACCAAAACAAATTAGAATATTACAAACTTTCTACAGAAGCTGCAATAGAACTACGCAGAGTGTTAAAACAAATGAAAATGCTACTAATAGATGAAGTGAGCATGGTCTCCAACCTAATGTTGGCTTTGATTCACCTCAGATTACAAGAAGTACATAAAACAAACTACAAAGATCTCTTTGGAGGAAAACACATTATTGTTTTCGGAGATCTTCAATTGACACCAGTGAAAGGTGAAACTATTTTTATAACCTTAAGACACAAACTCTGCCGTAAAACTGTTGGCAGCATAGGAAATGTCAACCTTTGGCAGCATTTCCAATATAGAGAATTAACAGAAAAAATGCCTCAGTCTGCAGACCTCACCTACACCAACATTTTAAAAAGTATTAGAGTTGGTTTACTATCTCAAGAAGCACAAGCAATATTAAAAACCCGGCACATCCATGCACTTTATGGCCATAACTCATGTGCTACTGATGTCATGGAACAATTAGCACACAAAAATGTCAAGTGTATGCCCTTGCTGCCAACTCTTGCAAGCTGTTCCAAATTCAATGAAACAATGTTGAAAAAAGAAATGCAACCAATAATTGAAATTTCCTCCACAGACAAACTGGACGTACATGGTATAACACTACCCATGTGTCAACAAGCCACAACAAGACTAAATACCTTAGAAAATTCTATCTGCAACACAACTGGTTTGGAGAAAATATTAAAATGATCTTTAAACTGTAGAGTAATGCTTAAACGTAACCTTGACGTGGAGCAAGGACTAGTTAATGGAGCACTGGCTACAGTTGTGGGCTTTCAAACACACCCACGTGACAACAACATTCAGTTTGTCAATATTCTCTTTGACACACTTTCAGAAGTAAAAAGGATAGGGTGCTCAACAGCTCGATTCCTTCTTTTCAAAGACATGTATGTACGCAGAGAATAGTTTTCTCTAACTCTAGCATACGCAGTCACCATTCACAAATCACAAGGTCTTACCTTACATAAACCATTGATAGATATTGGGAACCCAGTCTTTAAAGAAGGCAGGAGCTACATAGCACTATCATGCTTACGTACACTTGACGGTCTATTTCTAATCAACTTTGATGCAAGTAAAGTAAACGCTGATATTCCTTGCATTATAGAATACAAAAGACTACATTCACTATACGCCCCCATCTAAAAACATATCCTGTTCCACAAAAACCAAAACGTTGTAAAAGAAAACTAGTTCAAACAGAAATACAACAGGATGTCACTGCAAATCCTCCAAAGAGGGTAAAAAAAGCTAATACTTCGTCAATTACTACAACCAAAGAAGAATCTATTACTCAAAGTAACTCAGGTACTTCTTCAAAGAACCAACACACACTCCGAAAAAATGACTTGGACACAGAACTATCTGGTCCATTCAAATTTTCAAATATAACTGGTGTAAATTACTATGCAAATGTAGCAATCAATATTCTATTTCAATTGCCACCAATTGTTGACAACATTTACTTACACAGTACAGATCAATTGTGTTTGCAAATGTTAGTCCTTCATAGAAATGCAACCAACAATCCTGACAACACATATAGTGTTCATGGAATAAGACAAGAATTGGACTACTGTGCCGGAATGGTGCGATTCACTATAAACTTACAAGAAGATCCACAAGAATTTCTAATGTAGTTGCTACAAGTACTGGTAAACAAAAACATACCTATAAATGAAATCTTCCAGATTTCATACATGTGGAAACATACATGCACTCTGTGCAACAATATGCAATATGAACAAATCCCTAATGAACGTTTTGTTTATGTATCCATACCTAACTATGAATCGGTTCCATTTCAGCAACTTGTACAAAATGCAAACCATGGCAGATTATGTACCACCTGCAATTAAGATAATCGCTCCACTTTACTAATACAAACACATAGTAAACACGTAATACTAATGCTTCTATGTTACAATGCAAATGGTACTAAAAACAACTGCAAGCTGACTGGATTCACACATGGTCAAATATCACTTGGTAAGAATACCTTCACAACCATACGTATAATCTGCCATGCAGGAACCACAACCAATGCAGGTTACTACACTGCATATATAAAAAAGAATTGTGGATGGTTCGAATGTAATAATAGTACCGTAACTTTAAAGCAAAGATTACCAGCAAATCTTATAAACGCTTATTTAATATTCTTAAAACCAAAATCGAATAACTAATCTGTGCATAAACGTTAATAAAACTTCAATTAGGTATCTAACTACCCCAAGATTCTGCAACAACCAAACAGATAAATCAATACCACTAAATTATAAGAAGAAATAAACAGTCACAATACACCAACAGGTATCTAGCTACCCCAAGATTCTGCAACAACCAAACAGATAAATCAATACCACTAAATTATAAGAAGAAATAAACAGTCACAATACGCCAACAGGTATCTAACTGCCCCAAGATTTTGCAACAACCAAACAGACAGATTAACATCTTGAGAATATAAATAAAACGTATAATCAATTATAATTCAACAAGTATCTAACAATCTGCAACAAGCCAACATTAGCCAGAAACAAGAAGTAAACACTGAAAACACAAAAATAAATGTACTGTACCAAAAAAAAAAGTTTTTTCATGCATATTCAATTCAATTTTATGAGTGTGATCTATGGGTGTGATATGCTGCGGTGGTTGTGGCCAGGCCTTAGAGTCTTGGGTGCATGGACTACGGCCTACAGCCTTCGGCCATGCACCCAATACTCTAGGCTCTGGCCACAACCACTGCAGCATATCACACCCATAGATCACACCCATAGAATCAAACATTTTAACCATGCACTATGGGCATTTTTTACGTCCGCGGACACCTAACGTGTTCTAAGAACAGTTTTATTTTGCTTGCATACAGCACAGACAGGAATAGTGTCCTTAGGACACCTCCATTTTGGGTAATTGCGGACATCCCAGACACCCTGCCTGTTCTTATAACAGTTTCAACTTGCCTGCAGACACTGCGGACAGGAATAGTGTCCTTAGGACACCCCGATTTTGGCTAATTACGGACATCCTGGACAGCGTGGCTGTCCGCGGATAAGACAAACACAACAGGGGTGCCTGCCACCTAAATAAATACAGCATTTGACCCATCTCTTATTCCCCCACCCTCCCCAAACGCTCTTACACACCAACACACTTGCCAAAGTTGTATTTCTCCACCAATTGTCACCGCGCTGTCTGCGGATATCCATGGATCCAAGATGGCGGGCGTTTCCAAAAATCTGACGCACTTCACGCTCTTCACCATCCAATCAGCGAACACGTTGCATGTCCGCGGACATGACACAAGCCGAATAGCCAATCAGGACCCTGTCCACGGAGCGAACAGGGAAATGTGTCCCTGGAGTGGACATAGATATCACTAATTTTTTGTGACCTACTTTTTGATTGTTTTTAAAAAAAACTACTGGATGGATTTTCACCAAAATTACAAAAGCACGCTTTCGGGACCAATCCACTGCTCCTGCTGTAAATTTGGTGAAAATCCGTCCAGCGGTTTGGGCTGTAGGCGTCAGCAAAGTTTTTCCCCCATTCAGTCTACAGGAAAAAAAGAAGTTTTGGGACCCCCTATAACTTTGTCCCCCTGGACCAAACCTCACCAAACTAAAAATTCAGAGTGGGCCATATACTTTTTTTGCAAAGTTTGGTGAGGATTCGTCCAGAGGGAGCGAAGTTATGAGCCACCCAAAAGGTGCTCTTCCTATGGGATTAGCAACTTAACCATATACATATTCAGTAAAAAAACTTTGTTAAAGGGACGTTATCGTTAAGTTGTGCTACTAAAAACCTATGAAATTCAGTAAAATAATGTTGTTAAAGGGACGTTATGGTTCAAAGTAAAACGGAAAACCCCCTGAAATTCGCTAGTTATGGTAAGCTAAGAAACCATAACTCGCGCCACCACCGTGTATTGCTAAGACTATCACCCAGGACATCAAAGATGACATCACAAATGTCATTGATGACATCACTGATGACATCACATGCCTGACTCGCTCTTTTTTCCTTTAGTGATATATCTTGGCCAGTAATAGTTAGGAACAAAAAAATCAAAAAGTACTATATCTGTACACTTATACTTCTAATATGTTCTTACAATAATTCACTTAGGGTGCACTCACAGCATATGAAACATATACATAAGGAAAATACACACTTGAAAGACAGCAATACTTTCTGTGTATGAAGAGAATCAGTAAGGTTATCAACACTTTCTTATTGTTTTGCTGTTTTTTTATTACTGTACTTTCTCTGGATATGGTCATATTTGTATTCGCATTACTTTCTTTAGGGTGCAGTCAGATCATGTGATAGTTATACAAAGGGAAGTAGTAGGTTTGAAGCAGCGCAATCATTTCTGTGCATAAAGATAATCAGTTAGGTTATGAACACTTTCTGTTTCTACTGCTGGTCTTTTTGCGTACTTCACTTTCCCTTTATATACTGATATTTGTATGTATTGTTCTGTCTTTAGGTTTTATATGTAATAATGAAATTATGTAGTAAGTGGGTTTTATTAGATGCTTATTACATGTTGCACAGTATGTAAAACTCTAATAAGAAAGCATTTATCATTTCACTATTCAACATGGGAAGATTATGAATATTGCACTTCCATCATGTATGCTGCACAAAATGCTTATGATTATGCATGAGTAGCTTACTGTACTGTAAAGAACTTCATAATAGAATGCTATTTATATCAATGCATTGCTTAATGCACTACATAGCTCATATTTATTCCAATGATCCTTGACCCTTTTTGTCAATATTACCATATGAATCCCTTGTACAGACTTTCATGAAAAGAAAATGAACATGTGATGTCATCAGTGATGTCATCAAGGACATTTGTGATGTCATCTTTGATGTCCTGGGTGTTAGTCATAGCAATGCACGGTGCGGGCGCGAGTTATGGTTGCTTAGCTTACCATAACTAGCGAATTTCAGGGGTTTTTCGGTTTTACTTTGAACCATAACGTCCCTTTAACAAAGTTTTTTTACTGAATTTCATAGGTTTTTAGTAGCACAACTTAACCATAACGTCCCTTTAACAAAGTTTTTTTTACTAAAATTTCATAGGTTTTTAGTAGCACAACTTAACCATAACGTTCCTTTAACAAAGTTTTTTTTTACTGAATTTCATAGGTTTTCAGTAGCGCAACTTAACCATAATGTCCCTTTAACAACGTTTTTTTTACTGAATTTCATAGGTTTTTAGTAGCGCAACTTAACCATAATGTCTACGAACATCTGACTTCATTGCACACCTTCCGGAGAATGCCACATGACCATATGCTTGCACACAGCATGATGACGTGTCCGAGAACCCATACGCACTTCACAATAACATCTGTGCTTCATGGACAGTTTGGAACTACATTTCCTACTGATGTAGGAACTTGCAACTTCAACATTTCCCTTGCACAGCTCCAACACCTATTCATACTCATCCATTAACAATCTAGTACACAGTACATACTTTTGGCAAAACGGCTATTTACATTAAAATGACATCAGTTAACGCCATCCCTCCTCCCCAAGAGACACCACCTCTGCTATAATCAAGCAGCATGAGAAACACTGCCCCCTAGGGTGGCCAACTCTTTGATAGTCTGTCGCTGGACACTTGGCCACAAGGCAGTAATGACGTCACTTAATTCACGTTTGGCCCGCCTCTTTTTTTTTTTTTTTTTTCTTAATGGCTCTTAATTCCTGGCTTAATTTAAATACAAATGCTTTGTCCTGCAGAGGTGATGGTCACGTTTTTTAACTGCAAACATGACCATCACGACCCCAGGAACCAAGCATTAGCATTTGAATTAAGGCCGGTGTCCAAGCGGTACAGCTTGACCTGTAGGCTCAAAAGGAGCCAGGGCTGCAGAGGTGCCCAGAGAAATAAAGCAGTAGGCAGCAGCGCTGTGCTGAGCAGATGGCCACTTCAGTTTGCAGAGTGGCTGTGCTGGAGGCAGGTTGTCCAAAGCAAGTAGGGACAACCTACGTCCCGCACAACCACTCTGCAAACCGTGGGATGGAGTCCCTAATTGCGGGACGATCCCGTGAAATCGGGGGCACTTGGCCAGCCTACTACCCCCTACCTTAGAAATAACACACGCACAATATTTCCCCCTTTTCCATCTCCCCCTCCATATCAGTGTTTGGTGCCTCTTCCCTCATTTCCATCCCCACCCTTCATTCTTAGCTCTCCTGCCAAAAAAAATCCATCCAAAAGCAAAATAAACGTTCCTTTAGGAACCACCTTTCACAGTTAAAAAATAGAAGTAAAAAAAAAGGCATAGACTCCATCTACTTTGTATTTCTCAGTAAAATACATAGACGTAATAAGATTTTCCAACATTTCCATTTGCATTTTTTGTTATAGTAATGTGAATATTGTAGCGCTCATGCACCGTTCCAGGCACTGCAACGGTGGATAACGGCTCAGTAGCCCTAGTAATCAGCCTAAGTGAAGCGAAGGTGGATAACGAGGTCTCTGGACCATTACCCCCCATTTCAGCCCCTAAAATGGGGGATGAACACCATTACCAGCCTAGGTTTCCAAAGCGATAACCCATGCTACTAAAAAATAGGATTTCTCGTCCTACATCGGGACACGGCATCCCGGTTTAGGAATAAAATCCTTTTCCAAGATGGCCACCATGGAAAGGGAAAGCGCCAGTTCCATACAGGGCCCATCTTCCCTTTCCATGGCAGCCTCCAAAAGGCAAAAAAAAATCCCTCTAACCATATGAACATAAGCAAATTTTTCTTCCCTTTCAAATCTATCCTAATTGCGAATAACTTTACGACAAAGCCAGTCCCAGGTGGACATGACCACTTTAATACTATGTTTTGTTCCTTCTGGTCAAGGCCAGTGGCCACATTGTCCGGGTCATGACCTGATACCATGACCCCGACATTCGGGCCACTGCCCATGACTACAGCCTATCCCTAAGGCACTAAAAAAACCATGCTTCTCGATCCTTGCTAATGATATTTATGCAAATTTGCTGTAAATCCACCCACAGTTTATTTTTTCAAAACTGTCAAAATAATACCCAAATCATTCGTCATATAAGCTGTGTACAAAATTCCAACAAACTTTGTAAACTCATTCGAAATTACGTCTGAAATACTCCAACCATGATCATCACCCCTCAACTCCCCAAACATTATTGCATAAGTTTCACAAGTGCAATGCTCACAAAATATTATTGTCCCGAGGGTTTGACCATGTATTATTGTACATACGTTGATTTATCGCAAACATTTCCACATCAGCTTACCGCATTTCTCCTCTTTGAGAAACGTACGAAATCTGGCAACAGGGTGCGTCCATCATTTGCTATTGTTAACCATTGCTGCATCGGCCTAAGGTAAACTGGCTGGACATCACTAAATCATATGCCCCGCCCCTGACCCTCACATAACCAACCCTAGTGATAATGAACATCTTTCTCGGTGACGTTCCTCTTCAGCATAGCCAAATGCGCCCATAACCACCTATGTGACGTGACACAGGACCCAAAAATCAACACCCAGCGACTAACAACATACCACATCACAATTAAAATTATTAAACCGCTCTTTAAAAGAAAACAATAACAGTATACAATTTGTAAAGTACTTTTATTTCACAATATACTCTCCGAGAACATCCGACTGTTCCCATATTCAATCAAATTGCAATGTTAATTGTGAGACACACGTTCTTCTTTTTCCATACACAAAGTGTTCGTTTTTGATGAAGGAACCGCTTGGGTCCAACAGTGAATTCCAGGGCGTCTGCATCACCTTACGCCTAGACCACCATAAAAGATGTTATGTTACTTCCAATCGCTAGTGCAGCGTACGGACACATGGGCCCTGGCCTATCGTCCCACAAAACAGTCACAGTAATCCAGCCGTTGACGACTACGTGCACCTGATGAATGAAGAACCCACCATAAGTTGGCATATGGAATCCATGGTAGTCGCAGTAAGGCAGCATGTAGCTATTTGGAAAACATAACAGAAAATATGTATCAATAACCGACCTTTATTACACTTTATTGCAATACATGTATTATTTTCTTAATTCGGCATAGAGTTTTAACTAATGATTAGCACACACATCAAACAATCTCAAAAAAGACAAAAAGAACCTAGAAACTGATACACAATACCATATAGTCATACATGACATTTTAAGGAAATATTAGCGTTGAACCTGGGTGAATCTAGTTATAGTCGACATACACCTACATTATGCACTTCCCATAACCACACAAAAAAGACAACCACATAGAAAAGTAGTACTTGAGTTACATTGCCAAAATTAATCTTCAGATAATAATAGGTTAAAGCTTGTTCCGGTATACAGTCGTCAAAAGCAAACTTACATAATATTCACCGTCTCCATTGTATTTGCGAAAATCAGTCCGTAATGCTCAATTCGCTTGCATCAAAGAATCTTCATAAACTGAATTCACATGTTCCGTACACACTTTTGGAATGCATAACCTTATCAAATGTGCTTTATTACAAACCTCCTCTCACTGACTCTTCACAAAAAAATCACTTTCTCTCAAGGTCAAAAAACAATTTACCCTTCTACTTTCTGTCCCATGCGTGGGCTGCCTTAGCTCGCAAACAAAAAATCAAAGTTGCTGACCTTCACTCAGAATCTAAATACATTCTCACTTTGCAACAACATGGCTCAACACACCCATGAGAACTCACATTGTCATACACGTGCACAGCCGCCGTTTCCATCAAACACTGCAGGTGGCTGCCTAGGATGCCAAACTCTAAGGGGCACCAATCTGACTCCAATATTATTTTACGTACATTGTAACACAGACATATTACTCCTTCACTGGTATTTTACGCACAATATATTGAGGAATACCTCCAAATAGGGTGGCCAACTTTGTCACATCCTTTTGCGGGACAAAAGGTGGTGATGATGTCACAGCGTCATTCACCTGGCAGAATCAATGCATTGCACCCAAAGATACGGACATGACCGGCCTGCAAGCCTGTCACGTCAGTAGCTGCAGTTGCAATACATTACAATAGGACTCTTATTTACAGATTAGCTTCCACTTGCCAGCCACTGTTATTCCCATTCGTGGGAAATGTATTTATATGACCTCCTCCCCGCTCGGCCCCAACCCCCAGCATGAATAATTGTGACTCCTAACTTACTCTGTTAGATCACAAATTGTGCTCGAACAGAGCAAGTCGGGCCAAACCGCGTCCCACAGAGCCACTCGGCAAACTGCGCAACACAGGCGCCAATTGCGGGACCATCCTGCAAATTACGGGAAAGTTGCCCACCCTACCTCCAAATATACTGTATAACTTTCATGACAAAAAAACACCACTTTTCTGCTTCTTGCTGCCACATCCTGCCCCATCCTCATCAATCCTCACCTCCCCAGACAGTATTTGATAAGTTTAACAAGTGCAATGTTGTGTTTTTTTATATGTTTTTGCAGCGATGTCCGTGGACACCAAAACACGGATCAAAGATGGCGGGCGCATCGGAACAATCTGACGCACTTGACACCCTTCACCATCCAATGAGCGAACGCGTCACATGTCCGTGGACATGACGCGCCCGTTTACCCAATCGATGTCCTGCACGCGGAGCGAACAGGGAAGTGTGTCCGCGGAGTGGACATAGATATCACACATTTTTTGAGACCTACTTTTTGATCGTTTAAAAAAAACTACTGGACGGATTTTCACCAAATTTACAAAAGCACTCTTTCGGGACCAAACCGCTGCTCCTGCTGTAAATTTGGTGAAAATCCGTCCAGCGGTTTGATCACACACAAAACAAATAAAAGCACTTTCGGCCTAGACCCCATTTATTTTCTCATAGCCAAAAAAGGTACATTTTTGTGGACCGCCCAGTGAAAACAAAACCGTCAAACAGAATTGGACCAGGTCTGAAACAACTTGAGCATGAAGAGTTGACTCGCAATCTTTTTGGCATTTGGGGTTTGGGTCCAGTAGTTTTTTAAAATATTTGACGTAGAATGGGGTGCCCACTTCCCTCGCAAAAAATAAAGCAATCTTCCATGGTGGTTTTCAGGATAGAGTGCTTTCATAAATGAAAATCCAGCGTTTTTTTGTTTAATGTAAGAGATAGCCGCGCCTATAGCGGGAAAAAGCTGAAGCTACCGAAAACAAAAAGTGCAAAAAATGCCATTTGGAAGGGGGGGGCGATCTCAAAATGACATCAGACAGAGGTGGGAAGGGGGAAAGAGGACAGCATGTGAAATTGCAGACTCTACGATGCAGGAATTAAGAAGTTTGCCACAAAGGATTTTTATATACCCACGGCTATGGCAGAAATTACCGTAGTCGCGGCTACAGAAACACATAACACTCGGTTGTAGCTGCGGTTAGGCACGACTAAAATAGTTAAACACACTCATGTGGAGGGGTGGAAAGGTTGAAATTACATCTGGCTAGAGGTGAAAAAGGGCCATATGTGAAAATGTGGAGTCTAAGATCCAAGAAATAACGATTTGAAAATAAAAGTATTTTACGCTATACCCGGCTATAATCACGTGAATATGGGCAGCTATCCACCCACAAAGGCAAATATGTGAAATTCAAGTGTGTCATAGGAAACATACCATGGATAAGCACATGGAGTGCAGGGATCTTGACAATGAGGGAAGGAGGGTATTTTTGGGTGTGGGGAGGGGGAAATCGGGTCATGTAAGTGTGTAGAAAAAAAAGGCACCCTTTTTAATATTTTCAGCAAATAACCACGACTAGGCAGTAGGGCACATTTCATAGCCGCGGTTATCATGAAAAAGTAAAAAATAAGCCTTTTTTGACACATACTGTATAAAATTGATCATATTAGGGTTATTGATCCATTTGCAGTCTGTGTGGTTTTTGTTCTACTTTTCTAACTGGAAGGGTGGCCCTGAAAAGAGATGGAATTGGGGGTGGAAGGAGGAGGGTGCAACTTAGAAGGCAAGAACAGTAGGGTTGGAACATATGAAAATGGGTTCAAAAGGGACTTGTTTGTGAGTTTTGTTGATTTTTGTGATTTGTGTGGTTTTTTAAATTGATTTTATTTTCAAAAAGGGGGAAATTGGCACTCAAAACAATATGGCTAGCAGTGGCATTTGGCATGATGTTCGTTCGACTATTGCCACTGCCCACCTGTCTAGGGTGGCACCTCTCAGAAATCTTGTAGTGGCACACGAGGCACAGTACCATACAGTCGTAAAGCAGCAGGTCGGTCGCAGATGTTCTGGTCGTCGATGCCCCAATGGTGCGAGTTCTTGTAGCATTGCCAGATGCCGATGAAGGTGACGTGGGGGGCACCAATGATGTTGAGGGTGAGGAGATGTGTGCGGCACTGGTGGACAATGGTGTGCCGCCTGAGGTCCATGCGCCTTCACCTTCTGGTAATGGCATGCCTCCCGGTAGGGTTTATCCATGTCATCCCATTGAGTGCAGACAAGTGGTTGGATAAGGACGGATGTGCCCAGGCTCTGGGATGGGGTAGTGGATGACCCCCGTCTAAGGACTTTTTTGCATAAGGTGCATTGGACCGCCTCCACCTCCTTAAGAACTCAGTGCTCCCACACCAGGAAGTACCTTCAGCTGTTGGTATTCTTGTGTATGCCACAGTTCTTGTTACGTGGGGGTGAACGCTTGGTGACCCAAGCGTCATCCTCTTCTTCTTCTGGCACCGTCACTTGCTGGATGTTGTCCCCACTGCTCCTGCTCTGTCCAGACATACTTGTTACTGTCGGAGGGGGAGGAAAATATAGAAATGATACAAAAATAACAAGACAAAAAGGACAGAGCCACTTCAAAGAAACAGGTTTTTTTAAAAAAGCTAAAATAAACAGTAGACAGCACTTGCAAAGGGAGACTAGGGAGAGAGGTTTGGGAACAATGGAGGGTACATAGGGATTTGAGAAATTGGTGGTAATCAAAAAAACAAAATGCAAAAAGCTGATACATTTCCTGTGGGTGTGGTGAATAATTATGGTTATACCTACTGACCAATCAGAAGCCGTGTAAACATCATCACACATGGAATATTCACAGCTACACCCACTAACCAATGAGAAGCCACATAGCGTAGCTGCGTAAATGTCATAGCGCTGGGCGTATTCACAACTATGAGCAGAACCAATCAGGTGGCAGGACACGAAGCTGTGTAAACGCCATTGCACATGGCGTATTCGTGGCTATGCCCACTGACCAATCAGAAGACACGTAGCATAACTGCAAAATTGTCATTGTGCTGGGCATTTTTAAGACTACGAGCCGCACAATCAGGCAGCGCAGCACTGAGCTGCATAATTACCATAGCACTAGACATATTTGCAACTACGAGCGGAACCAATCAGGAGGTGCGTTGCGTAGCTACCCAAACGTCATTGCAACGGTAACGTCATTGCATTGTGAATAGCCATACTCATGATTGTTGTGTCAGCCATTGGCACGCATTATAGCGTGGCAACACCTTTGCCATTATAGTAACGAATACGGTACCAGCCAATCGAGAATCTATGTTTATAGTCGCGGCTACGCATTTTGCAACTGAAAAAATGTACATGTTTGAAAACGCAAAAGTGTGATTTTTTAAAGATTTTAATGATCTGGATATATGTCGTTATGGTGTACTTTGGGGTTATTTTTACTGGTAAATGTAACTTTAGACATTATTTCATGCACGGTATATAGCAGCAAATAATTTGCATGTACCATAGCCATGGCTACCAGACAGACAATAGAATGTCATGTATTTTGGCAGGCTGTGGTAAATGTGGCTATAATGGATGAGTTTGTAGTTGCAGTTACTGGATCCTATTACAATGCATTATAACCAGGGTTATACAGGTAAATGTGAAACATTTCAACCAATGACAATTGAAGTTTGAAAAGAACATGTGATTGGTTGATGCAAAATACATTTTGAAAGATGTAATGTTATTGGAAGGTGGTGTTTAGTTTACTTTTTCTTCAGAGAGAGGTGTGTTATTAGGAGATTGAGGAGTTGAATATTGTTATACTGGGCATGTTTATATATTATTTACAGAGGCAGAAAAAATGAGGCAATTTCAGAAGCAGATTGTGACAACTGATTGAGTGGACTAGCATGTGATGGATCTGAATACTCAGAAGAATCTCACTACTCGGAAGATTTTGGCAGAATAGAGAATTTTGAGAATGGGATTAATAGTGATGTGGAGGATATAGGTGATGTCTATCACAAACATTGGCTCACAAAAATGTTTTAGTTTTACAACATCACTTTAGAAAAAGTATTTGAAAACAGCTTTGTGCATGAATTGTGGACACATATTTTTGTCAAGGAGCACATGATATTTACGTTTTGGCAAAATATCATTAATACATCATCTAAGGGACAGATACATATTTCAAGCTTATTTGAATTCTTATAGAGTAGTGGAGGAGTTCTCACAATTTTTAGGATGTAATTTGGCATAAAAACAAAAAGGCTCTTTTAAAACTATTGAAAATGAAGTGTGTTTTGTGCTTTATTTTTTTTATAGCCGTGGTTATAGCCGTGGCTATTAAATAATGGCTAAACAAATATTTACTTTGTGCATTTATATATATGCATATTTGTGTAATAGGTAGTCCTTCAAAGGACTGTTTTGGGGTGCACTGTGTGTAGTGTTTTAGCAAAGTTGAATTGCTTCCTTATTGATGTTAAAGAAGAGTGCATTGTACCCCATCATGTCTGTACAGGTTAGAGTTGTAGAATTGGATGTTGTTGTTGGATATTCACTGGTGTCTCTGATCTGTGATGAAAGCAGAAACTACTTTATTCATATTTCTCTGAGACTTCTCAATTTTAGAATTAAATATGGTGGTCCACTTCCATTTTTGTTGGTGGGTTAGGTTGGAAAAAATGAAGGTGCTGTTAAGAAAAATTCCTTCGAGTTTTTCAAAATCTTGTTTCATCATCAAAGCCAGAGACATACCTCATACATTCCCCAAATCATTGCCTTCACAATGAATGAGTATGACATCTGACTGCCCTGCGCTTCTCAGACTCAACAATTTAGGAAACATCTGGGACCATTGCATTCCTTGCAATCCAAACCATTTAACTGTAAAATTGGTCAAACCCAGGCCTATGTCAATATGCAGATTCTGAAAAAAACACATTAACCGAAATATCCAACTATCTCCAACTAACAACAGAGCATGTAGGGACATTGAGAGCAATGATATACAGAGGAAGCAGTAAATAGTGGTAGGGGGTTCATGTAGAAAATGCAAACATCATGAATGGCTGATGCACAATACAAATGGAAAGGCACACATTCTGGCAATGGCACGTTTTAAAATGGTCTACTTCAGGGCAAACAGATCATCTGTCTAGTTTGTATTATGTACATGGATACTAACAAATATAGGGCCTCATTACACGGTAGGCAGTGAGCCATGGCTATTAGCGCCATGGCTCATGCCGGTAAAATACCGGCACCGCCTTGGCGGAAAGGGGATTTACTGCCCCATTCCAAGGTTGGGGGGGCGGTGAATCCCCTTTCCGCCATTGCCCTTCCCCATTCCCATTTCTGCCCCATAGGGCTCTATGGGACTGGGGAAGGCGCTAATTACGCCACCGCAATTTTGCGGTGCCGTAATTAGCTCCGAGGTCCCTTAGCGGGTTGGATTTTAACGCCTGCAAGAAGCAGGCGTTAAATCCTCCAACCCGCAAAGGGACCTCGTAGTACGGCGGTAAGGGTTAACGGTCACCGTTGCCATTAACGGTGACCGTTAACCCTTACCGCCGTCCGTGTAATGAGGCCCATAGTCCATGTAATGATTGCTGTGTACAAGTGGTAAGTTATCTGTCAAGATAAATACACATTAAAAAAATAATTTTACCAGCAAGGCTACCTCCAAACTCGCATCCGGATCCGGCACCCGTGAATGGGCAATTACCAGGCTATTCCGGCCCAAGTGGACCCGGTAATTGCCCTTTCGTGGGTGCTGGGCCTGGTACATCCCCATTCCCATTTAAGCCCCATAGGGCTCAATGGGAATGGGGAGGGTGGTAACACCGGTACTGTTAATAATGGTACCGTGCTACCATCATGTTCTGCTCATGGGTGCCGGTACGGCCATCAGGTCAGACCTGGTGGCTGCAAGAGCACCCGCGAGCAGAACTCCTAGTATGGCGGTATGGTAGCAACGGTGCCGGTCACAATAAGGGCGCCGTTGTTGCCTTACCGCCATACTTGTAATGAGGCCCATTGTATTTAATTTGCTCACAGAGGAAAGTGTGATGGTAAAGGTTTTCATGAGAACAATCTATTGTGGGCTGTGTAGTTGGACAGTGTGTGAGTGTGCGGTATTTCAGTTGGCATGTTTACAGCTCAACAGATCTGCCATCAAGGCATTATACCAGCTTTGTAAATAAGTGGCTAGGAACAAGTGACCCTGTTAAGATCTAAGTGTAATAAGTCTGGTAACTATCCTTTAGGGAGTCCTCGGGATGTAATACTGGTGCTAGGGTATTTTGAGGGGTGCCTCAACACTCTATATCAGGACATTACCAAAATAACACTATACCACCATTTTATCACAATAGAAGTGAAAGGGGCCCCTAGGGGTCCCTCGTGCTATGGAAACAAGGCAATAACCATACACGAAAAGATGCGCCAGACACGAGGTTCAAATTCCCAATGCTAGGGTTTATTGCAAGCAAAAGATAGTATCAATTGGCCAATTCTGATCTCACGCCCCGCGACGTGAGTTTCCTAGACCTCGAGGGACGCAAGAGAGCGAATTACGTACATCAGTTACATATATACAAAATGCATATCATACAATCAGCAAAGTCATGTTCAACACCCCTCTTTATTAAGTTCCTTTGAACTCGGGATGACGATGGACATATCCGACGAGTATGACGATCATAATGCTTTCGATGTCTATTCTAGTAACAATGTGCAATTAGAAAGTGCGGAGGCATCTTTTACAACACGGTGGTTCTGTTCTTGGAAGCAAGCTGCACACGGGGGAAGAGCCACATTCCAAGCTTTGCTATCTATGAGGTACTATTCGTGTTCTGGGAGCTGACACGTTCTAAAGGGTTTTGCGAAGGGGGGCTGTAAGAAAAGCATAATTCAAGCCTTTAACTGTATTATTCTAACATATTCTATCATCGTACGAGATTGGCTGGCAGCTGTGAAGTGATTTAATGCCCTGTAGCTTCCTCCCAAGGCTACAGAGAGGGAGCGTGGGCATTCCTCTCTGGGCTACTCATGAGGAGTTTCAGCAAACTCTTCAGTCCCGCGACCTTGTCCTTTCATATTCAGACAACAATGTTAACAGTTGAGCAGAGTAAGCAGAATCCGCAAGAATTGCAAGCTGCAAAGCAGTTTTTAGACAGAAAGCAATGAGCAATGGTTAACAAGCAAAATGGCGATTCTGGCTACATTTAAAATGGCCGCTCGTCGGTCAAGCATAGCAGATTATATTTCTATAATTCGGTGCATAAGACGGTTGGCCCACGGCCATCAAGTTACGTCTATCATTCAAATGAAGGGTATTCATTTTTCCAGATGGACAAACCCTCCTTTTGGCCGTTTGCCAAACGTCTTATTTATTCATTGTATCCTCCTCTACTGAGGATAAGTCTGGGGTATCTACATCTGAATCATCTCCATCTTTAATGTCTATTGCCATGAATTGTTTTACTATTTTTGTTTCCTCAGTGTCTCTGTTACTCTGGCCATGCGTTTGTTTTCCTCTCGGCACCATGTGCATACATCCCTTACTACATCCATCAGTTATTTCAGTGCACACTATTGGTAAGCATTGTATGCAACAGCAGCATGTTATGAATATCCCGAGTACCATCATTAGTATCGAAATTAACTTCCATCCCCAAGACCGCAATAATCCCCAAAACCAGGATCCTATCCCCCAACCCCCTTCTTCAGTAGAAAGTGTGGAACTTATGACATGTAATTTCCGGATTGCTTTAAATATCGTAGGGGAGTAGTCATCTATATACACACAGCACGCACTTTTTACGAGCTTGCAAACTCCCCCACGATCAACTAATATTATATCGAGAGCCATCCTGTTTTGAAGTGCCATTAGTCTTATTCCTTTTTCTTCTAATGTCATATTCAATAAAATATCCGTTGTGGAATCTATTGTTTTTTGTAATATTCCAGACAGTTTTCTAATATTGTAAGAATTTTCTATTTGGGACAAGAACGGTATAAATGATTTGGCTATATCCATTGCTATCATTCCATCCTCACTACTCCTTTGAGTTCTACCTTTTGTTTGTTTGGCTACTTCTGCTGTCTCCAAGAGGAACACTCCTGGAAACAGTAGACCTAGGTAGCATGTACCTCCCCAGTTTCTAGGTAACCATGGATATGCTTTTTCTCCACATATAAAATAAACAGGGTCTCCAACGTACACGGGTTCTATTTCATGTTTTAAAACCACTGTGTTCAGGCAGTTGCTAAACGTTCCTACCTTATAGGAACCCTTTTTCTGTAGACATAGGGGAGCAGTTTTGGGGCTGTGATCCACTGTATAGGCAGGGGGCACAGCATCTTTGTTCCATTCATCCCTCATCCGAAATGTCATTACTGATGTTCTTTCTGCTGGCGGGGTTGGTCTATTCTGCCTATGTAATCTATCTAGTTTTGTTATTTTTCGTGTATTCTTTCTCATGGGTTCTAGTGCAAACACGCAAGCTTTTTGGAATATGGAACAACCCACAGGTCTCATGATTACTTCCTCAAATTCATTCATATTGGTCTCATCTAGCTGACCCGTATTACTCTTGTTCCATTTCTCAAAGAACATTGCACTTAATGTTACTTCACATGAATAAATCAATGGCAATGATTGTACATACCAGCCTATCCCTTTCCCTCCGTGCTGCGGTAAATGGGCGCAAACCCAGCAATCTTTTCTTTAAAACCGCATGGGTCATGTTCATGATGAGCAACAATGTATTGTTGCCGTATCCTTCTCTATGTCTCTCTTCCATTGGGGGCAAAGTACCAGTGATTACATGAACCGGGCTTTCAGTAGCTGCTTTTGGCAAAAATGTTTCTAATGGGTGTACGTACTCCAGGAACCATAGTGTAATAGCTGTTATTGTTGGTACTATCATACTTAAAAAACATGGGACCAATGTCCAAATCAGTACCTTATTCCTTTTACCATGCTTTTTCCCTACATTTACAGTCTCTAAATCTATTATCTTTTCAGCAGGGGTGCAGGAGGAAGCTGACACCGGTCTTGACTTGTTCTTCATCATCCTTCTTCTTGCTGGCAAAGTTCGTCGTGAATGTCTCTCGTTCTTGATGCTAGAAAAGTTCAACGAAAAATGTCACAGTTCAATTCTGCCAGCCTTTTCACAGCCTGGATCATTTATCCACTCTGAGCAAGATTGGTTGTTCTTTCTCCCACTGCTCAAACTTATTTCCGGACAGTTCTTTATTGATAGAGTTCTATGTGCATCCAGCTTGTCCCGCTCTGGCTTAGGACACATGTACTCCATCAGCCTTAGTACTTATGTGTGTCCAGCTTGTCCTGCTCTGGCTCCAGACACATGTACTTTTATAAGCGCACCGAGGAGCCGTGAGTCTTGAATTGTCCGACTTGCACAATTCTCACACTTCTCTCCTGTACGCCCCTGGTTCCTACTCCGTCCGTGAGTAGAACCAGAGGCAAAAAGAAAAGCACCAAAGATCTGTGGGTCACTTTGCCTGTCGAGGCCGCAAATTATACCGATTCACTCCTGGTATTGTATGATCCGTGAATAGTGCCGTTGCATTTCCAGTATCAGGCTCAGTGTCAGCCTGTGGCACAATGATGGGCAGCGATGAGCGTCGTGGCAATGATGTAGTTTCTTTCTTTGGCTTTGGTGCATTCGCGGGAACTGGTGGGCGCCAAAGGGGTATACGCGTTGTTTCTGCTTGTGTTTGCAATGCAGGGTTTGTGTCGCTCGGCAGTGATGTTGTTTCCGCTGAGCAACGTTGGGGCACTTTTCGCCCTTTCCCCTTACTGGCAGCCTCCTCAGGCTCTGTTTCGAGTTTCACTTCTCGTTTTCTCTTTGTTTCAACTTTCACTTCTCGCTCAGGCTGATGCTGTGGCACTGGAATGGCAACAGTTTCTTTCGTTACCGAGACCGCTTCCTTTCTCTGGTCGTCGGAAGTTGTCAGCAGTCCTCGGAATCTTTTGGCATGTGTCGCATGGATCCATGCCTTCCGTCCGTCCACTCGGATGGCCGTCTGTGTTGCCAAAAGTACTTGATAGGGGCCGCGCCACCTGGGTGCTAATGCTGTCTTCCGTTCAAAGTTTTTAATTAACACCCAGCTTCCAGGCTCCAGCGAGTGCCCCGGTCCGGTATATCGCATTGGCAACGCCTCCTGCACCTGCTGATGAATCAAACACAACTTTTGTATTAAAAGTCCACAATAAGTGCTTAACATAGGATGCAAAACCTCACTTACAGGCCGATTCATGGAATGAATGTGCGCCGAAAAAAGGGCGCACGCGTGCGAAAACGTGCGATTCGCAGTGAAATAGCGAAAATCGCAGTGCAAGTGCGATTATCGCACAGAAAACATCGCACATCAATTCATGGAAGTCCGTGCACGCGCAAATTGTGGGATGTGTGCTGAAAAAGTGCGCGGCGCAGGCTGGCGCACGCTGGCGCACAGGTCATCGAACGCCGTGCGATAAGGCCACAGCGAATTCGCACATAGCGCGGCGCACATAACAAAAGTAGGAGTAACACGGGGTGTCACACGCAGAATGGGGAACAACTTGTGAAAATGTGGGTGTCACGGGGGAAGTACAGGAGGCAAGTGCGCAGAACGCCCACACGCTTGCCTGCAACACGTATTCATGGAATCGAATAGGGAAAAACAGCGCACGGCCAAAGACGCGCACAGGCCCATACATGTCCGCCACACGAAAGCAGGCGGTAGCGTCCCTGCGCAGGAAAAAAATGTGCGCCATAGAAGGCCCACACGCGATCGGGCCTGGGGGAGCGGGCGTGTATCTCAGAGGTGCGCGAGAAGTTCCACACGCGATTGGCCTGGGCGCGTGTATTTCAGAGGTGCGCGAGAAGTCCCACATGCGATTGGCCTGGGCGCGTGTCTTTCAGAGGGGCGCGAGAAGTTTCACACGCGATTGGCCTGGGCGCGTATATTTCAGGGGTGCGCGAGAAGTTCCACACGCGATTGGCCTGGGCGCATGTATTTCAGGGGTGCGCGAGAAGTTTCACACGCGATTGGCCTGGGCGCGTGTATTTCAGGGGCTCGCGGGTGGTTTTACACGCGATCGGGCCTGGGGGAGCGGGGTACGTGTATTCCAGGGGCTTGAGGGTTTTATCACACGCGATCGGGCCTGGGGGGGCGGGGTATGTGTATTTCTGGGGCTTGCGGGTGGTTTCACACGCGATCGGGCCTGGGGGAGTGGGGTACGTGTATTTCTGGGGCTTGCGGGTGGTTTCACACGCGATCGGGCCTGGGGGAGCAGGGTACCACTCACCCGTCTGCCTTGCGTGTAGAAGAACGCGTAGCCAACACCCACCCGCTGTGAAGTGATAGCGTGTGAACCCCAACGCCTGCAAAACACACGCACCGCACCCCACGAAAAGCAACGCCCGTGTGCGATACGTCACAGACGCGCATACGCGCTAAGGGCCTTTGGTCCAATGGAATCGCATATGCGTGCTGACGCGCTTACGCGCTAAGGGGCTTTCCTCGAATTACACGCTGACGTGCAGAATTTTCACGTGCCAAATCACTCCGTATCAAGCTGGCCACGCGTAAGCACACGGAAGACCACGCTCCTGCCCAGAAGGCCGAACTACTTCCCCCCAGAGCCCCGAGCACGCTCCCACCTGCCATCTTCTGCTGCCTGACTGCCTGCTGGCCACGTGCCCTGCCATTTGCTGTCTGCACATCAGCCAGGGGTGCTGTTGCTGTGACCACCCCTGCTGGAACCGAAGTCTCCCGACTGGGATTCCATCGCTCCACAGCCCAGCCCCAGGACCCAGTTGCCCACCCACTCCTGCCTCTGGGGTTGTCATGTTGGGCACTGCAACATCTGGCACCACTGACAACCCCCGGCCAGAGAGGCAGAGGGGCACCAGCTTCAGTGCCACCGAAGTTGGTGTCCTGGTGGAGCAAGTCCTGGTGCAGTATGATGCCATCTTCGGAAGTTCCCGCGCCGACAAGGAAGGACGGACTCGGATCTGGACTGATATCGTGACTGCCATCAACGCGGAGGGGGTGGCAGTCCGCGACTTCCAACATGTCAAGAAGCGCTGGGAGGACTTCAGGTCCAGGACCCTGAACAAAGCCCGGTGCCTCTTGAAGGCAGCGGATGCCAAGGGGCGCTGGGGCCACTTGTCAAAAGATCAGATGAGAGTCCTGGAACACATATCCCCAGCGCTCCACGTCCAGGTCCTTGAGAGGCAGACCCGTCTGGAGTCGAGCGGTAAGTGTACATGCATCCTGATTGTGAGCTGTGCGTGTGGTGATGTTTCAGTTGTGTGCAGGTTGCACATCTGTTTGTATGGGGTCGAGTAGGGGTGGGGGTGTACAGGGCCGTGGGGCTAACACATGCGAGGGCTGTAATGTGTGAGACATGGATGGTGCTTGTGTGTGTAGGCTTTCATGCCAAATGCAGTTGTGTGGGCACACATGTTTGGATGAATGTGTATGTAAGTAGAAATGTCCGTGATGTCACGCATGTATGTTGTTTTCAGCTGCATGTATCAGCACTGTGTACGTGTGCATTTGTGTGTATTTGACAAGGGGGCAACAGTGATGCAACATGGATGCATGTGACAGCGGAATGTGGAAGCCTGATTGGCAGATGTGACATGGATGCCCATCTGAACACTGCGACACTTGGCAGAGGTGTACACATGCATGCAAGTGTGGTGGTGTGTGTACATGTGTGGTGCACTTCCTGTGTTGCATGTGATGTCTGGCTCAGCTTTGCCTGCTCATGCTGTTGTATGGGTATGGATGGTGCTGGCAGTTGCGATATGGCTGTGGTATAGCTCATGTGTGCGAGTTGAAATGACATGTGTGTTGGGGATTGTGATGGCATGTCTGAGGTTTGCAAATGCCACTCATGTACAACTGTCATGTGTGTATGTGTCCATTGTACAGTGCCCTGGTGCCTGTGTTTTATTTCTCCCTGTCTGCAGCGTCAACTGATGAAGAGGGCGGAGAAGGTGCTGTGGAGCACAGCGGCGGGGATCCCACCGCCAGCCGGAGACGCAAGGCCCGGCTCCCCTCCCATGTTGCCATCTCGTCGGGGAGTGAGGAGACCGGTGCCGCATCCCAGGCCGCAGCTGCCGGGGGGAGGTCCAAGAGGCGGAGGTTGGAGTTGGACTCCTCGGCAGCAGAAGGGGCAGCTGGGACCCCACAGGGCCCAACGGGGGAAGATGGCACGGAGTCATCCAGGTTGGTGGGGGGTTTGGTGGAGGAGGAGGCCGTGCAAGCAACAGAGACGGGGTCTGGAGGTGGGGATCCCACTGGTGCTAGTGGTGCAGTGCAGGACCAGGGACAGGAGGCAGCACAGGCCGCCGCGGAGGTGCCTGTGTGCAATCCTGTCCCTGATCCTGTCCCTGCATCATCTTGCACCAGCAGGGATGCCTACGTCCAGACCCGTTTTCAGGCAGGGGATGAGCAAACGACAACTGGCCTTCCTCTGCCTGCGGACGTGGCTATCCGGGTCCGGGTTGAGCCTGTCCTGACTGGTGTGGCGTTGCGTCAACGGGCCATGCGAGGTGACCTGCCGTCTTTTCATGAGGAGACTGCACGTCATCTCGAATGGCTCGTTGACCACGTCAGCCTGCTGGGACAGGTCACCCAGGCCGGATTCCTCCGTTTGATGAGGCTTGCTACGACCCCCTCCTCAACTGAACCCCCTACGCGCCAGTCGTCCTCTGTGCCATCTTCCCACCCATCAGTCACCTGGGTGCCCTGTGGAGCTCCCTCTGACGGTGCGGCCAGGCTGGTGGAGGAGGCATCCCTGCCACAGTCGGGAGTCGGACGTCCAGCAGGGGTGGCCACATCAACGACTGCACCCAAGCCGGCGGAGGATGTGCAGGCAGCAGGAGGCAGTGCACGGGCAGAGGCACAGCAGCAGCAGCAACGTGGTGGGAGCCATGAAGGCTCGGGGCCATCAACATCGGAGGGGCAGGCATCGGCCGGAGGGCAGGAGGACCCAGGACAGAGAGTGTCTTCCGTGTGGCAGCGGTTGGGCCACGCCATTGATGCGGAGTGGCAGCGGGTGGAAGAGGCACGGCTCACAATGGTCAGGGCGGAGAACTACATGCGGAGGGCCCTGAGGCGGGCCGAGTGCCTCGAGGCAATCCGCAGGGGGTTGGAGGTGGACACGTCGACGGCCCTGCGGACTCTTGCGGCCATGGAGGAGGACCGCCTCCGGGACATTGAGCAGGAGTTCGATGATGCCCTGGGCCGGGACATCCAAAAGTGAGCCGTCAGACTAGCCCGCTGCCCTTGTACATAGTTATGTAGGTAGTGTTAGGTTTCCTTTGTTTTTTCTTATATTTTGGACCTTTTGGACATTGGCCACATTTTTGTATATAGTTTATTTTATTAGTTAGTGTTGTTAGATAGGTTTCCTTTCTTTTGTTGGGATAATGGACCCTGGCTTGTTCGTATGTAAATAGTTCACTGTTGGATTGTATTTTTCTTTCACATTTTAACCATGGAGCAATGGCTTTCAATTTTATTTCCCATTGGATTTTGTTTTCTGGACAGTGACTTTGGACACCATTACTTTGGATTTTGATTTTTGGTTTTGCTTTTTTTCACGGACATGCTTCTTTTCTTTTTTGTACATTCCCATTTCTGTTTCTTTATTTTTGAATCTATTTATGTTTCCTTTAATACATATTTTTTTATCGAACTTCAATGTGTAGTATCATCTCATTGGTTTCATGCATATCATGATATGGGTTTTGAGATTCACTGACACCCATTGGGTGTATGTGAGGGACATGTGTTTGTTTCGAAACTTGCAATTGGTGTTCTGTCATGTAATTGCCATTTCTCAGTGGGTGGATGCAATACTCGGGTGGGTGTTTTGCATTTGGAGGCTGACCATAGGGACCAGGGATCTAGATTGTGATGACATGTTGGCTGGGGAACATTAGTTGGGGCCTGCTGACAGGTGCCCCACAGTGCTGGGGGGTGGGGGTGGTGGGAGACATGGGTGGGGGCCTGGTGGAGGGTGCCCCTTCACTGCTGGGGGGTGGGGGTGGTGGGGAACATGAGTTGGAAATGTGTGGGGGCCTGCTGGCAGTTGCCCCACAGTGCTGGGGGGTGGGGGTGGTGGGAGACATGTGTGGGGGCCTGGTGGAGGGTGCCCCTGCACTGCTGGGGGGTGGGGGTGGTGGGGAACATGAGTTGGACATGGGTGGGAGCTGCTGGCAGGTGCCCCACAGTGCTGGGGGGTGGGGGTGCAAGGGGACATGAGTTGGTGATCATTAGTGCAAGGAGACATGTGCCTTTGCTGGGGGGCATGCCCATGTTGGGTGGGCTGCCTGCGGGACATGACCAGGGATGCAGGGTAGTCCCCTGTGGTGTGGGCTGCCTGCAGGGGCCGTGGAGGGTGTACAGGGAACACCTGGGAGGACCCACACTGCCAAATCACATGAAGATCTCCCCGGCACCCCTGAAATACACGTACCCTGCTGAAATCGCGTGTGAAACTTCCCGCGCACCCCTGAAATACACGCGCCCAGGCCAATCGCGTGTGGAACTTCTCGCGCACCCCTGAAATACACGCACACGCTCCCCCAGGCCCGATCGCGTGTGGAACTTCTCGCGCACCTCTGGAATACACGCGCCCAGGCCAATCGCGTGTGGAACTTCTCGCGCACCCCTGAAATACACGCACACGCTCCCCCAGGCCCGATCGCGTGTGGAACTTCTCACGCACCTCTGGAATACACGCGCCCAGGCCAATCGCGTGTGGAACTTCTCGCGCACCCCTGAAATACACGCACACGCTCCCCCAGGCCCGATCGCGTGTGGAACTTCTCGCGCACCTCTGAAATACACGCACACGCTCCCCCAGGCCAGATCGCGTGTGAGACTTCACGCGCACGCGTGTTCCCGAAACCCGTAATACACGTTCCCCGCTTTGCGTTTTCTGTTTGCCAGTCTGGTAAACTGGTACAGGGTTGGCGCAGCCCTTTGTGATGGTTTTATGCGATCTTGATGGCTTTTCCTTGCGCAAGGGCGTTCTTGGGGGCGTAACTGGTGCTGCTGCAGGGTCGCTGCGCCACTCTGCGCCACGTCTGCTTTTGGAGGTGAGAATCCATGAATACGCTGTGCGCGGAAATTGATTTTGTCACACGCGGCTGGCGCAGACATTCGCACGGGCACGCTGTGCGCCAGCCGCGTGCGACACTTTTGTGAGGAATTACATGAATCGGCCTGTTAATCTTTTGGGCTGCGGTGCGCACCATACATTTGCTGGTCTCCCCATTATAATCTCATAGGGGGAGAGCCCAGTCTTAGCCTGCACAGACGTGCGCATACACAACAGCGCTAGGGGTAATGCATCCACCCAACTCAACTTGCTCCCAGCGCAAATTTTTGCTATCTTTGACTTCAAGATTCCATTGTGTCTCTCCACAAGCCCGGCAGAACTGGGATGCCTGGAACTGTGGAAATTACTTCTCTATTTGCAGACCTGCACAGATCTGTAGCACTACTGCGCCCACAAAGTGGGGGCCGTTGTCTGACCACAGGACACGGGGCAACCCAAACCGGGAGAAATACTCCTTTAGCATTACGTTTGCTGTCGACATGGCAGTACAGTCTTTTAAAGGTTTGCCTCCACCCACTTGCTGAATGCACAGATTACCACTAACACATACTTGTAGTTCTGGCACCTTTCCATTTCTATGAAATCAAAATGGACCACCTCAAACGGCATAGAGGGTGGGCCGAAACTACCTGCTGGCGTCACGGTTCCCTTCCCTACATTGTGTTGCAGGCACGTAATACAATTCTGCACTAGCCTTTCTGCATTCTTTTTTATGTGCTCATTCTTCCATACTGTGGATAAATGCTGTACCATCTTCTTCGCGCAAATGTGGGTAGGGCTATGCGCCATTATAACCATTGCAGTTACGTAACAATTTGGCAACATCCAGTTCTTTGTTTCCTTGTCCACCCAACATCCTTCCAAATCTAACTCAGCAGAGCCCTCAGCCCACCCCTGACTCTCTTCGATCGTGGCCTCAGCCTGCATTTCTTTGACTGTGGCAACTCCATTCTCTATCATACAAGGTACTTCCTCAGTCTGTACTGTCATCATTTTATTCCGCAAATCTGTGGCTGTTTGCTTCGCAATCCTGTCTGCAAACGCGTTTCCCTCTCCCACTCTACATGTTACTTTCTTATGCTCCTCGCACTTCACTATAGCTAGGCGCTTTGGAAACGTGAGTGCAGACAACAATCGCACAATGAAAGGGCCATGCTGAATCCTGGCTCCATGTGATGTCAAGAAACCCCTCTCAGCCCAAAGTCGGCCAAAGTTGTGAACCATGCCAAAGGCGTACTGGCTGTCAGTATAAATATTTATGTTCAAATTCTCAGAGAGTTCACAGGCTCGGGTCAGTGCTATTATTTCTGCGGCTTGCGCCGAATTGTAGGGGATTCTTCTGCTTTCTACAACACTCTTTAGGGTAGCAATTGCATATGCGGCCGTTGATGTGCCATCAGGTAATTTAAAACAAGAGCCATCCCAAAATAACTCCCCATCTGGCTCTTTTTGTGGGATATCGCTCAAATCAATCCTTCCCTTTGTTTCTTCTTCAGTGATCATTAAACAATCATGGGGTGGTGATTCGTTGTCACCAATTTCTGCAATGGGCAGTGGCATTAATTGTGCAGGATTCAATGCGCTACACCTCATAATTTGGATGTGGGGTGCAAACAAGATGAGCTCATATCTTGTCAGTCTAGCTAAGGTGAGGTGTTGCGTCTGCGCCCTATTTAATAGAACATCTATAGCATGTGGCACCATCAGAATTAAAGTGTGCCCCATTAAAGTGTGGTGGTCTATCGAGCACTTCTGTGCCCCTGTATCTACAAGGAAACGGTGCTCTTTATTCCCGACTCTCATTTCTACGTAGGGTCCTCTCTGATTCATGGGATTAGACACTGGTTCCGACCCCTGTCGTGGGCTGTCCTATCGCGAAAATAACACATCGTCCGATGTGTAGTCACCACTACTGCTATAATACGTGTTTGGTTGTGTATCAAAAATATTCCCATTTCCCCCGCAATGTCCTCCACTCTGATCATTTCTCTGTTGGCCCTGCCCGCCCTGATTTTGGTTCGAAACACTTTGGTTCAATGTCTGGTTCTGTTGTGCTTGGTTTTGACCATATGATTGGGTTTGAGTACCTCCATTGGTATATCCCTGCTGCTGCTGCATGTTACTTCTGCTTGGGTCGTTTGACCCCTGATGTCCTCTACGAGACCTTCTCTGACCAAACCCACCTCTATTCTGTAGGTGCGGGCATTGCGCTCGCCAGTGTCCTTCTTCCGTACAGTACGCACATTGATTTAATCCCAATAACACGCCATGCATATTATTCAAATTTCCCCTGCCTTGTGCGTTTTCTCTACCTCTATTGTATCCAATGACCTGTTGCAGTAACACCCCTACTATCGTTTGCATCGCTTCTTTTCTCATCTCCAATGGGTACCCATTACATATCTCACTTACTTCTTTGACTGACGTTCTTTTGTTCGACATCCATCGCATTGTTTCCCCTACCCATATCTGCAATCTTTGTTTATCGCCTATCTGTCCCGGTACCGGCAAATGCTTTGTACTACCTGGAAAAATTCTCGGCCCTGATTTTTTCATATTCAACCTTGACGCCTCCTTCCTACCTTTCTTAAAAAACTCTCTACTATACTCAGGTGTAGCAAACATTTCAGCGTATCTGTCTTCCATTTCATTTTTTACTTCAATCAGTTTGTGCACATGTTTTCTTACATCCTCATCTCTTTGCTCACTGCATGCTAATTTATTCAAATCTAACAATCGCTGTGGTGGTAAATTCCCAAGTATCTTTTTCCATTCTCCCACCAGAATTTCCCCCATGCATTCCAACACTACCTGTCTCTCGTCTCTTCTTCGGTACCCATACAATGAGGCCAATGCTGCCGTCTCATCATTTCCTTCTATGTACATTTCTGCCTCTTGCCGTAATTCAATCTTTCTCTCTTTGCTGATCGCGCTTCGAGTTACCCGTCCAAATCCTGTTCCTTCAGCCCCGCCTCTCGCCTCCCCAGTCTCAATTTCGACTTCTGGAGGGGCGGATGGTGCTGAATCTGTCCCTAGAGTGGGAGGTGCGGATGGGACAAGTGACACAGGTGGCATCTGTGAAGGGTCTTGCTGGGTTCTGGGAAATTGTGTGTCCGCGGTCTGCGCTTGTGGGAGTGCTCGCACTGTGGGTGGGGCTTGGGTTAATGCTTGCGTGAGGGGAAGTGCTTGGGCTGCGGGAGGGGGTATGAGCGCTACTGGTTGGGCCTGCGTAGTCACTGCTGGCGTGTTTGGTTTCGATTCTGGTTTTGGGCCTCGACCCGTGTTAGTTAACAAATGTTCCATTAATTCATCTGCTATGTGTAGTTCCCGCTGCGGGTATATTCTGTCTATGTTCATCTGGTCCCATCTCCCTTCCCGTCTTAGACTCAGTCCACTCCTCCTCTTCCTTCTCTTCTGCGCTATCTCAAGCTTCGTTTTGTGCCTACGCGCATGCTTCTCTCTACTCCTTAGTCGCAGCATTGCTTTCCTCCTCCAATCTTTTACGGTCTCAAAAGCTGCAGGTCGCGCTTTCTTTCTAATCAGCACCCTTTCTAGGTTATCTATCATCCCAATCTCAAAACTACCATTAATCGGCCACTGATGGTCGGGTTGCTTTCTAGTTTGCCTATGCCAAATTTCACAAAATATTATTGCACCCACACCATATTTTGCATACATATCATAAGCCGGCGTTCCCCCAGGCGGTGCACTTTGGCCAAATTCCAAGGACTGTCTACCGCAGCTGAAAAGCCCCGCTAAAGTGGACAGTACTCCAGGCATGTTTCTTTAACCTTCCCCTTTGGTTAGCCACTTTTACCTGGACGTTTGAGTTTGCAAAATCAACACACTACCAAAAATCAGGTTTCTCTTTGAATCGGGGAATGACACACCTTATAAAACAAGTCGCCTGTTCTAACGCAACCTCTCCCCACGTCGTGTCTGCGCTTCTCTGGCTTCTGCCTCATCTCGGGACCCTCGCCTCCTTTGCCCTCTGGCCCGGTACGTCAATCAGGGATCAGATGTGTGCAGATCTGCGGAAGGAATCTCTCCTCTCTTCTACAGGGCGCCCCGTACACTTCTTGATCCCGGCTCGACCGTCCCATCCTCGCCGTTCTTCCGCCTTTACTCCGTTACAACGTATACGATGGGGCAAGTGGGGGAGGGTCCCTATTCGGGCGCCATCTTGAAAGGGGCCCCTAGGGGGTCCCTCGTGCTATGGAAACAAGGCAATAACCATACACGAAAAGATGCGCCAGACACGAGGTTCAAATTCCCAATGCAAGGGTTTATTGCAAGCAAAAGATAGTATCAATTGACCAATTCTGATCTCACGCCCCGTGACGTGAGTTTCCTAGACCTCGAGGGACGCAAGAGAGCGAATTACGTACATAAGTTACATATATACAAAATGCATATTATACAATCAGCAAAGTCATGTTCAACACCCCTCTTTATTAAGTTCCTTTGAACTCGGGATGATGATGGACATATCCGACGAGTATGACGATCATAATGCTTTCGATGTCTATTCTAGTAATAATGTGCAATTAGAAAGTGCGGAGGCATCTTTTAGAACACGGTGGTTCTGTTTTTGGAAGCAAGCTGCACACGGGGGAAGAGCCACATTCCAAGCTTTGCCATCTATGAGGTACTATTCGTGTCCTGGGAGCCGACACCTTCTAAAGGGTTTTGCGAAGGGGGGCCGTAAGAAAAGCATAATTCAAGCCTTTAACTGTATTATTCTAACATATTCTACCATCGTACGAGACTGGCTGGCAGCTGTGAAGTGATTAAATGCCCTGTAGCTTCCTCCCAAGGCTACAGAGAGGGAGCGTGGGCATTCCTCTCTGGGCTACACATGAGGAGTTTCAGCAAACTCTTCAGTCCCGCGACCTTGTCCTTTCATATTCAGACAACAATGTTAACAGTTGAGCAGAGTAAGCAGAATCCGCAAGAATTGCAAGCTGCAAAGCAGTTTTTAGACAGAAAGCAATGAGCAATGGTTACAAGCAAAATGGCGATTCTTGCTACATTTAAAATGGCCGCTCGTCGGTCAAGCATAGCAGATTATATTTCCATATTTCGGTGCATAAAACGGTTAGCCCACGGCCATCAAGTTACGTCTATCATTCAAATGAAGGGTATTCATTTTTCCAGATTGACAGAAGAATACCACGAGATTAGGTGTATCTCCCCAAATAAAATCTCTAACAGGTTTTAGCTCCAGTCATGATCTCTGCACTCTGTCACTATCTTCTTAGAAATGCATGCTTGCTTGTAATGCCACTATTAGTAGGAGTGAGGCATGCATAATGACAGTGGGCCTCATTACGAATCTGGCGGTAACTGTGCCGGAAAGACTGGCAGGCTACCGCCGGACCCATATTACCATTCTGCCTCTGTGATTCACGAAATCACCGGGACATTACGACCTGGTGACCCGGGAATTCCAAAGGCGGAATTCTGTAAGTCCCCATTCATGGAGCCCCATGGGGATGGGGACAATGGAAACACAGGTTCCGTCTACAACGGAGTCGGTGTTTCCATTTACGCCTGCAGGCGGGTGACGTTACTCCCGCCAGGTCAAACCTGGAGGGAGTGACACCTCCCGCCTGCAGGACTCTGAATCAGCCGGTCTGAAAAGAACGGTGGCAGCGTTTTTACCGCCACCGTTTTTTCCGGACTGGAAGGGTCGTAATGAGGCCCAGTGTTTCTGTGTTTTCAATTGCTAAGCTTCATGTTGCAATTGTTTTGTTGGCTGTGATAGGTTGAAGTGAAGATGTGTTGCCCATTTCCGTAGTTTGGACGCAATAGTCCTCTTTCCTTGCCATTGATTTTTAAAAAGATTCATATGCACCATTTTCTTTACAGTAGTCACCATGCTTGCAGACTCTACTCTGCTGATGCTGACTGCTTGGCTTTTGTGAAAAGCTTTAGATATTTTGGTGAAGCTAACGGTGAGTGTTTAAAAATACTTAAACATTTTAGGCATTACTGTGACTGTGGTGTGTATAAGGTACATTAAGTTAGTTTTACATTTTTGGGTACTGAAGGTTACAAATCTGTTTTATGAGAAAGGCTTTTCTGACTAGTATGTGTGTTTTAATAAGACTGTTTGAGTAGCAATGTGAATGGACAATATTAATATGTAAAGAGATAGAGGAATATGGTTGCCATGACTATTGATATCTGAAAGCAGGTTAAAATTGTAATTCTTCCTTTCTGTTGCTGCCACTTAAAACTATTACTATACTTTATGATATGAAAAAAGGAAATGGTGTTATAAGGTTTGCCTTATGTATGCTAAACTGTGGGGGTTTTAGAAGTGCATTTAATAGAAGTGCATTCTAGCATCTTAAGGTGTAGTGAATGGTGAGGTTTTCTTTTTTACTGTAAAAAGGCGTTTAGCAGTGGAGCAGGGGAGTGGAGGGATACAGATGAATGTAGCATTTCATTTCTGCTTTCTTCTATAGATTTGAATTGCATATTTATTCACAACATAAAGACAGAACAATTTGTAGATTTCCATCATTTTCGACAGCAACAGCGTCATGATATTATATGCAGCTCAACATGGATATTTTGTGAAGGAAAGGTTACAGTTAAGCTTGCAGAATCCATGTTATGCTATGGCTAGTAATTACTGAAAACAGGTGGCATATCTAAGGCTTAGTTTCACTGTAAAAAGAGTGTTTAGCAGTTGGCGAATATTTTGAAAGAGACAGACGGACTGAAATAGAGACTTCTTGACTGGGGGCAAGCAGCATTTCCTGGGTATGAGAGATAAGCAGGTAGGCAGCAGCTAGGTTTGCGGAAACAGGACCCACAGGAGAGCTGTAAACAGGGTAACATCTGAAGAGGAAAGGTTCACCCAAAAGCTGTAAATGACCACACAACAGCACTCTGTGTGCTTTTATGCATGTCAATGGTATTGAGGTGGGACAACTTCTTCAGCTCTAGACTGAACTTCTTAGAGAAAACTGGCTGCCGCTCTGAGCCAGCATGTAGTGTGCACCAAATGTAAGTTTGTGCCACATGTAAAGTTTACCCTTTTTCACCAGTTAAAAAAAAAGTAGCGTGCTGTAAAAACAGATTTGGTGTATTCTTTTTTCTCTATTACTTTCATTATGAAATATACACAGTTAATACTGTATGTACACAGTTAATACTGTATGTAGGTGTGTGTGTGGCACATTTGCCACAGGTGTTGAAAGTATGTGCTGCTGTCTTTTGATTTCAAGCAAAGCAGATTTCTCTTTGCTATAGCTAGGTGGTGAATATCTGTAGCTATTGACAATTCTCAAGCATGGAGAAGTGTTAGTGTTCACTATCAGCATCTGTTAGTAAAGTGAATGGTGAGGCTTGTGGGAATTGAAGCGTAGAATTTCTGTCGAGCAGGAGATGAGAGTGACATAGATGAAAGTAGCATTACAATTCTGCTTTCTTCCATAGATTTGAAAGTATGACACTCGGAGTGTTCCAATGAGAGTATATGCAGCACGACATGGCTATTTTGTGAGGGGAAAACTTACAGTAAAGCATGTAGAATTCACGTTATGCTATCGTTACTAATAACTGAAAAGTAGAGGCATTTCTAAGGAGTATGTTACTGTAATGAAAGTGTTTAGCAGTCTCCAAATATTTTCGTAAGAGACAGATGGATTGACATTTAGATTTGTTGACTTGGAGCAATAATCATCTCCTAGATATGAGGGATAACCAGGTTGACATAAGGTAGGTTTTGACAAGCAGGACCCAGAGCAGAGGCATACACAGGGTACAGTCTGAATGGGCAAGGCTGGCCCAAAATGTCTAACTGACCACTCAGCTGCACTATGTGGACATCTATACATTTTAATGTTACTCAGGTGAGAGTAGCATTTAATTTCTGCTTTCATCCATAGAAGTGAATTGGCATATCTATTCACAACTTAAAGATTGTAGAATGCGCATATTTCCATACTTTTGACACTATGACAAGCATAGTCTTCCAATGACAGCATATGCAGCACAACATGGATATTTTGTGAAGGAAAAGTTTACAGTTAAGCGTGCATAATCCATGTTATGCTATGGTTAGTAATAACTGAAAACTGGTGGCATTTCTAAGGGATATTTTCACTATAATAAAGGTGTTTAGCAGTGGGCAAATATATTGCCAGAGACAGACGGATTGAAATTGAGGCTTGTTGACTGGGAGCAAACGGCAGTTCCTAGTTATGAGGCATAACCAGGTAGGGAGGAGCTAGGTTTGGAGACACAGGACCCAGAAAAGAGGTGTAAACAAGGTAGGGTCTGAGTGGGCAAGGCTCATTCAAAATCGGTAAATGACCGCACAGCAGCACTGTGTGGGCATTTGTACATGTTAATGTTAGTGAGGTGGGACAACGACTTTAGCTTGAGTCTACACTTGTTAGAGAAACCTGACTGCAGCCCTGAGTTAATAATTAGTGCACAGCAAATGTAGCTTTGCCCCACATGCAAAGTCTACCTTTTTTCTCTAGTAAATACACTGTAAATATTCCTTGGGTATATTCTTCATTCTACTTCATATACCATGTACAATGGATTGGTATGGGGTGAATGCTTAAACATGTTTGTAACTTTATGTCCCTGCTGTAGGGATCTGATGGTGAAATGTATGTATGGCTTTGATAGAAAGTGGAGGTATTTAGCAGGGGGGGGCATATTGTTTGAGAGATAGAGGGTTTGAATTTACATTTTGTTGAGAAGGGGACAAAAGCATCTGTTGTGTATGAGGGAGAAGCAGGCAGGCAAGAACTTGGTTTGGAAAGCCCGGAGCTACATTGGGACATACACAGGTGAGGATCTGAGTGAGCAAGGCCCACACCCAATGTGCACATGAGCACACAGCGGTACATGTTTATGTCACTGAAGTGAGGCCTCATTTGTTAGAGAAATCTGGCTGCAGCTTTGAGCTGGTATGTAGTATGTAACAAATGTAATTTTGCACTAGATGCATAGTGTACCTTTTTTGTCCACTTGATATTATGTAATGTGCTGCAAATATCCCTTTGGTGTATTCTTAATTGCCCTTTATGTAGAATGTAGAATGGATTGGTATGGTGGTGATTGTTTAATCATGTGTTTTAGTATATGTTACAGCTGCGGGGATCTAGTGGTGAAATGTATGTACTAATTATGTCTTTCTTCCTACAGTATACATTACAAATGCCTGCAAAGGTCCAGGCTGAGCGTGCCAGAAGGAAGAAATGTTAGCAGGAAAGTAAAAATTCTATATATAAAAATGTTGAGACAGATGTTTAATTTTCTGTGCCTACTAATTATGACCCCAAATTATGAATGTGTGCTAAAGATGAAATATTTCAAAATGTACAATTTGAGAGAGAAGTCATGTCAACTACTGAACTGAATGGAACCACTCACACTTCAAGTAACACGGGTAATAGAAAAGGTCTATCCAAAGAATGACTCCATGGAAAAACAGGATTTGCTTAAAAGAAATGGGCATTTATTTCCTTGTAAGAAACAGGATTAAGAGTATCCATAAAAAATGTTCCATTCACGAGTTTTCTGAAATCTTTTGAGAAGTGTGAAATTAGATAAAACTCATGTGGTAAAGTGTTTTTTGCAGAAAAAGAAATTAGAAGCAATAATTTCAAAGGCTTTTGATTTGAAAAGGTAATTGTTCATGTTTAGTGTTGAACAAATAAAACAAATTTAGTAAGGTCACAAAGCCATTCTATGAAAAAGTTCAAACAGTCGGTACACTTGCACAAGAGAACTTTTGTGATGTGTTTAGAGGCGAGTAGAGATACACTACAGATACAGAAATATATTTTACTTAAGAGAGTTACATTCAAAAATGCAAAGTGACTCTTGCTATTGCAGAGAGTGGATGTGGCTATGAAGTTAAAAGTAGCATGATTTCTGAAAGAGAAGAAATCCGAAAGGGAAGAACTATTGAAGGAGATATATTAGGACAGTGTGCAATGTAAGTAAGAAAATAAACTGTGGTGTGAAAATGCAAATCTTTGGGCCTCATTACACGGACGGCGGTAAGGGTTAACGGTCACCGTTAATGGTACCGGTGACCATTAACCCTTACCGCCTTACTACGAGGTCCCTTTGCGGGTTGGAGACTTTAACGCCTGCTTTTTGCAGGTGTTAAAAACCAACCCGCAAAGGGACCAGGGAGCTAATTACGGTACCGCAATTTGCGGTGCCGTAATTAGCACCATCCCCATTCCCATTATGCCCTACGGGGCAAAAATAGGAATGGGGAAGGGCAATGGGGGAAGGGGGAATTACTGCCCCACCAACCTTGGAATAGGGCGGTAATTCCCCTTTCCACCTAGGCGGTGCCGGTATTTTACCAGCATGGACCAAGGTGCTAATAGCACCTTGGTCCACCGCCGTCCGTGTAATGAGGCCCTTAGTGTAATATTGACAAGTACACTTGTAAAGACTAAAAGAGTGTCTTGCAAATGTTACACAAACATGATAACGTACAGCAACAAATCAAGATGATGCAGAAAATGGATGACTGTGAAGTCTGTGAAAATACTGGACTTCTGGGTCACTGTCTGGCTTGCCTACGTATGCTGGCTGCAAATCATAACAAAATGCAGTATCGTCTTCTTAAACTCTATCAGTGCAAGCACGTTGTATGCCTCTTGCACTGTTAAACAAGACGTTGACTTCTGGTATTGTATAAAGTTTACTTTCTACACTTCGGATGGTAACAACCACTCATTTGAAAGATTATTTATGTGTATGTAGAACAACCACTTCTGAGTAGTGGACATGTAGTCCTATGTTTTCAAAGGATCACATTTTTCATGAGTATGGAAAATGAATGGCAATGTTTGAGTCTTCTTCAAGTGAAAGACCTGACTTTGTGTGTGTCCTGTCAACGTATATTCTACAAAAAACAAGTATATCAAGTGTACATTGAAGACAAAGTGAAATACTGTTTAGGAGATGTTTGGACGGACCTTGATCTGTATTTGTTTCTAGAACAGCGATTCAGTACAAGTGAGGCCTCATTTTTATGCAGACCTGGTGTCAGTGTTTACCAGCAAAAACACATTCCTGCTACAAGTGTCTGTAATTCCTTTTGTGCGTCAACATTTGAACATGTTTTAAGTGATTGCATTACAAACACTTCATCCTTTCCAGGTTATTGTTAGATGACTAACAAAGACATCAAACTCCCTAAATAGTCATTAGTGTACAATGTTAAAGGCAAAGTTGTGTATTCGCCTCTCAATTTGCAAGAAAATATAAACACTCTATGAGTGAAACGTGAGAATAATGATTCTTTGTTTGTTTTAGTAAATGGAGTTGCTACAAAAGACAAACAGGGTAATTCATAGAATTTCGCACAAAAGTGGCGCACGCGGCTGGCGCACAGTGTGCGCGTGCGAATGTCTGCGCCAGCCGCGTGTTCTAAAATCAATTTCCACGCACAGCGTATTCATGGATTTTAGCCTCCAAAACCAGCCCTGGCGCAGAGTGGTGCAGCGACCCTGCAGCAGCGCCAGTTACACCCCCAAGAACGCCCTTGCACAAGGAAAAGCCATCAAAATTCCCAATTCAGCAC
This sequence comes from Ambystoma mexicanum, assembly GCF_040938575.1. NCBI lineage: Eukaryota > Metazoa > Chordata > Amphibia > Caudata > Ambystomatidae > Ambystoma > Ambystoma mexicanum. Next base: position 279,489,638 of record NC_090940.1, on the reverse strand, counting down.
AAAGGGCTGCGCTAACCCTGGACCAGTATACAGGGCTGCCAAACAGCAAACGCTGAGCAGGGAACGTGTATTACTGGGGTGCGCAGGAAGTTCCACACACGATTTTAGCAGGGTACGTGTATTTCTGGGGTGCAGGGAAGTTTAACACGCAATTTCAGCAGGGTACGTGATTTACTGGTGTGAGCGGGAAGTTCCACACGTGATTTCAGCAGGGTATGTGTATTTCTGGGGTGCGGGGAAGTTTAACACGCGATTTCAGCAGGGTACGTGTATTACTGGGGTGCACGGGAAGTTCCACAAGCAATTTCAGCAGGGTACATGTATTTCTGGGGTGCGGGGAAGTTTAACACGCGATTTCAGCAGGGTACGTGTATTACTGGGGTGCGCGGGAAGTTCCACACGCAATTTCAGCAGGGTACGTGTATTTCTGGGGAGCGGGGAAGTTTAACACGCGATTTCAGCAGGGTACGTGTATTTCTGGGGTGCTTGGGAAGTTCCACACGCGATTTCAGCAGGGTACGTGTATTACTAGGGTGCGCGTGACGTTTCACTCGCGATAGGCCCTGTGCGAGTGGGGTACGTGTATTTCGGGGGTGCAGGGGAGTCCTACAGGTGAATTGCCAGTATGGGTCTTCAAAGGTGTTCCCTCTACACCCTCCACGACCCCTGCAGGCAGCCCACACCACAGGTGACTACCCTGCACCCCTGGTCATGTCCCGCAGGCAGCCCATCCACCATGGGCATGCCCCCCCAGCCAAGCCACATGTCACCTTGCACTAGTGATCAACAAACGCATTACCCCCTTGCACCTCCACCCCCCAGCAGTGCAGGGCACCTGCCAGCAGGCCCCCACTCATGTCCCACTGATGTCCCCTTGCACCCCCCCCCCCAAGCAGTGCAGGGCACCTGCCAGCAGGCCCCCACTCATGTCCCACCGCACCCCCACCCCCCAGCAGTCAGGGGCACCTGCCAGCAGGCCCCTACTCATGTCCCACTCATGTCCCCTTGTACCCCCAGCCCCCAGCACTGAGGGGCACCTGCCAGCAGGCCCCCACTGATGTCCCCTTGCACACCCACCCCCCAGCAGAGCAGGGCACCTGCCAGCAGGCCCCCACTCATGTCCCACTCATGTCCCCTTGCACCCCCACCCCCAAGCAGTGCAGGGCACCTGCCAGCAGGCCCCCACTCATGTCCCACTCATGTCCCCTTGCACCCCCACCCCCCAGCAGTGCAGGGCACCTGCCAGCAGACCCCCACTCATGTCCCCTTGCACCCCCACCCCCCAAGCAGTGCAGGGCACCCGCCAGCAGGCCCCCGCTCATGTCCCCCAGCACCCCCACCCCTCAGCAGTGCAGGGCACCTGCCAGCAGGCCCCCGCTCATGTCCCACTCATGTCCCCTTGCACCCCCAGCACTGAGGGGCACCTGCCAGCAGGCCCCCACTCATGTTCCCTTGCACCCCCACCCCTCAGGAGTGCAGGGCACCTGCCAGCAGGCCCCCACTCATGTCCCACTCATGTCCCCTTGCACCCCCACCCCCCAGCAGTGCAGGGCACCTGCCAGCATGCCCCCACTCATGTCCCCTGCATCCCCACCCCCCAGCAGTGCAGGGCACCCACCAGGAGGCCCCCACTCATGTCCCCTTGCACACCCACCTCCCCAGCAGTGCGTGGCACCTGCCAGCAGGCCCCCAATCATGTCCCCTTACACACCCACCCCCCAGCAGTGCGGGGCACCTGCCAACAGGCCCCCACTCATGTCCCCTTGCACAGCCACCCCCCAGCAGTGTGGGGCACCTGCCAGCAGGCCCCCACTCATGTCCCCTTGCACCCCCACCCCCCAGCCCTGAGGGGCACCTGCCAGCAGGCCCCCACTCATGTCCCCTTGTACCCCACCCCCAAGCAGTGCAGGGCACCTGCCAACAGGCCCCCACTCATGTCCCCTTGCACACCCACCCCCCAGCAGTGCACGGCACCTGCCAGCAGGCCCCCACTCATGTCCCCTTGCACACCCACCCCCCAGCAGTGCAGGGCACCTGCCAGCAGGCACCCACTCATGTCCCCTTGGAACCCCAGCCCCCAGCAGTGCAGGGCACCTGCCAGCAGGCCCCGACACATGTCCCCCAGCCAACACGTCATCACAATCTAGATCCTTGGCTCTTATGGCCAGCCTCTACATGCCAAAGACCCACCCAAGTATTGCATCCACCCACATAGAAATGCCAATTACATGATACAACCCCAATGGCAAGTATGTAAATGAACACATGCCCGTCACACACACACAATGGGTGCAAGTGAATGTCAAAACACATATCATGACACGCATGAAACCAATGAGATACTACCACAAATGGAAGTATAAACAAATATATATTAAAGATAACATGAGCGTAAATCAAATTAAACACACAACAATGGGAATAACAAAAGAAATGGTCCATGTCCGATAAATAATGAAAATCAAGAAAACATGAGCAAAAGAAATCCAAAAAGAAATGTTGTCCAAAGTCACAGTCCAAAAAATCAAATCCAAGGGAAAATTGCATGGTGAACACAAAAACAATATTAAAAACGATGAATCCAATGTAGAACTATGTACAATTGAAGAATCAAGGGTCTATGAGCCCAATTTAAGAAATTAAACCTACCAAAAACTACTACCTAATAAAAAAAACTATATACAAAAATGTGGTGCATTGTCCAAGCGGTCCAAAATAAAGAAAAAACTAAAGGAAACCTAATACTAACTAACTAACTATTTACAAGGGCAGCGGGCAAGTCCAACGGCTCACTTGTTGATGTCCCGGGCCAGGTCATCATCGAACTCCTGCTCGATGTCCCAGAGACGGTCCTCTTCCATGGCCCCGAGGGTTCGCATGGACGATGACATCTGGATCTCCAGGTCCCTGCGAATGGCCTCGAGGCACTCGGCCCGCTTCAGGGCCCTACGCATGGAGTTCTCCGCCCTGACCATCGTGAGCCGTGCCTCTTCCGTCCGCTGCCGCTCCGCATCTATCTGCTGGCCCAACCGCTGCCACACGGAAGACACTTCCCGTCCAGGGTCCTCCTGCCCTCCGGCCGATGCCTGCCCCTCCAATGATGAAGGCCCCGAGCCATCATGGATCCCACCTTGGTGCTGCTGCTGCTGTGCCGCTGTCTGTGCCCTGGCTCCTGCTGCCTGCACATCCTCCTCCAGCTGGGGTGCAGTTGTTGAGGTGGCCACCCCTGCTGGACGTCCGACTCCCGACTGTGGCAGGGATGTGTCCTCCACCAGCCTGGCCGCAGGGTCAGAGGCAGCTCCACAGGGCACCCAGGTGACACATGGGTGGGAAGATGGCACGGAGGATGACTGGCGCATAGGGGATTCAGTTGAGGAAGGGGTCGGAACAAGGTCCAGAAAACAGAGGAATCTTGCCCTGGTGAGCTGTCCCAGTGGGTCAACGAGGTCAACGAGCCATGCGAGAAGACGTGCAGTCTCCTCACGAAAAGACTGCAGGTCAGCTCGCATGGCACGTTGACGCAACGCCACCCCACCCAGGACAGGCTCAACCCGGTGCCGGATAGCCACATCCGCAGGGAGAGGAAGGCCAGTTGGTGTAAGCCGATCCCCTCCCTGAAAACGGGTCTGGACGTAGGTATCCCTGCTGGTGCAAGATGATGCAGTCACAGGATCGGGGACAGGATTACACACAGGCGCCTCCGCGGCGGCCTGTGGTGCCTCCTGTCCCTGCCCCTGCACTGCACCACTAGCACCAGTGGAATCCCCACCTCCAGACCCTGTCTCTGTCCCTTGCACGGCCTCCTCCTCCACCAAACCCCCCACCAACCTGGATGACTCCGTGCCATCTTCCTCTGTCGGGCCCTGTGGGTTCTCAGCTCCCCCTTCGGCTGCCGAGGAGTCCAACTCCAACCTCCACCTTTTGGACTTCCCCTCGGCAGCTGCGACCTGGGACGCGGCACCGGACTCCTCACTCCCCGACGAGATGACAACCTGGGAGGGGAGCCGGGCCTTGCGTCTCCGGCTGGCGGTGCGATCCCTGCCGCTGTGCTCCACAGCACCCTCTCCGCCCTCTTCATCAGTCGACGCTGCAGACAGGGAGAGATAGGACACAGGCATCAGTGCAATGTACAATGATCTCATACACACATGACAGTTGCACACGAGTGTAATTGTCAAACTTCAGACATGGCATCACAATCCCCAACACACATGTCATTTCAAATCACACACATGAGCTATTCCACAGCCATATCGCAACAGCCACCACCATCCATACACATACAACAGCATGAGCGGGCAAAGCTGAGCCAGACATCACATGAGACACAGGGAGTGCACCAGACATGCACACACGCCACCACACTTACATGCATGTGTACACCTCGACCAAGTGTCGCAGTGATGAGATCGGCATCCATGTCACATCTGGCAATCAGTCTTCTACATATCAGTCTCAAATGCATCCATGTTGCATGACAGTTGCACACTTGTCAGATACACATACATGCACATGTACACAGTGCAGATACATGCAGCTGGAACCAACATCCATGTGTGACACCACAACCTTGACAACTGACATACACCGTCATTCAAACATGTGTGCTCACACATCTGCATTTGGCCTGCATGCTTACCCACAAATACACCATCCATGTGTCTCACACATGAAAGGACTCGCATGTGTCAGCCTCACGGCCCTGTACATACACATCCATACATGGCCCTACAAAACCACATGTGCAACCTGCACACTACTGGACCACCACCACACGCACAGCTTCCAATCAGTATGCATGTACACTTACCGCTCGACTCCAGACGGGTCTGCCTCTCAAGGACCTGGACGTGGAGCGCTGGGCATACGCGTTCCAGGACCCTCATTTGATCTTCCGACAGGTGGCCCCGGCACCCCTTAGCATCCGCTGCCTTCAAGAGCCGCCGGGCCTTGTTGAGGGTCCAGGACCTGAAGTCCTCCCAGCGCTTCTTGACATGATGGAATTTGCGGACTGTCACCCGCTCCGCGTTGATGGCAGTCACAATGTCCGTCCAGATCCTGGCCCGTCCTTCCTTGTCGGTACGCAACCTTCCGAAGAGGGCATCATACTGCCCCAGGACTTGCTCCACCAGGACACCAACTTCGGTGGCAGTGAAGCTAGTGGCCCTCTGCCTCTCTGGCTGGGGGTTGCCAGTGGTCTCAGATGGTGGTGTGCCCGACATGGCAACCCCAGAAGCAGGAGTGGGTGGGCAACTGGGTCCTGGGGCTGGGCTGTGGAGCGATGGAATCCCAGTCGGGAGTCTTCGGTTCCAGCAGGGGTGGTCACAGCAACAGCACCCCTGGCTGACGTGCAGGCAGCAGATGGCAGGGCAGGTGGGCAGCAGGCAATCAGGCAGCAGCAGATGGCAGGTGGGAGCGTGCTCGGGGCTCTGGGGGGCAGTAATTCGGCCTTCTGGGCAGGAGCGTGGTCTTCCGTGTGTGAACGCGTGGCCAGCTTGATAAGGAGTGATTTGGCACGTGAAAATCTTGCACGTCAGCATGTAATTCGAGGAAAGGCCCTTAGCGCGTAAGCGCGTCAGCGCACGTACGCGATTTCATTGGACCAAAGGCCCTTAGCGTGTAAGCGCGTCTGTGGCGTGACGCGCGTGAGTGTTTCCCTCATAGCACGTGATGACAGAGCACAGGTGGAAAAGCTGCACGTCCGAGTGTCAGCCTGTGCAATTGGAGGAAAGGGCGCGTACACGCGTAAGTGACGTGTAAGTGTGGGCCGGTTTAAAAGGTACGTGTAGGACACCATTTCCTTGTACGTGCTTTTTGTGAAGAGCGAGTGGGTGGATTCTGTACTTCTTGTCGGTTCACACGCGATTACTTCACAGCGTTTCAAGTTCGTACTCCCTGTTACCTTTGACAGCTTTCATTTTTCTACTTTTTTTGGGCCTGTTTCCTCAAACAGTGTTCACTTCTCCTTTTGTCCTGTCTCCTCAGACAGCGTACAATTCTTCTTTTGGCGGGGGTGTTGCCAACGCGCACATGTGCGTACTTTTCACGTTCTTTTTCCAGGCAGACGGTGAGTTCCGCACGTACTTAGCAACTGTGCTTGCCCCGTGTGTCGCGTACCCCTTCAGAGGTCATTGTAGGCTGCGTATATTACGCATACGCTTATTTTTGTGTTTCTGGGTGCGACAGCGTAGTGCGGGTTCATTTTTCCACGCACATGGTCTACGAGGGGTTGCGTGTACGTTTATTTTTGTTTTTGGGCTGCCTGTGCATTGCGTGACCCGTCATCTTCCTCCAGGGGTCACAGACAGCCTTGTTAGAGCACTAGGGTACGAATTCCATCTAGTACCCTACCCCTTTGACCCCCAATTGCCCAGGACAATAGTTTACTGCTCCTCCCATACGCACAACAACATCAGTGCCATGGTTGGGAGGCGACCAAGTGGTAAGGGAGGCAAAGGTGGCTGACCTTCAAAAGGTGGACGTGGTGGGTGCGGTAGAGGACGTGGCCAGGATTTGCAGGGTGCCCGTAGACCCCCATGTGTGGAGGACCAATCAGGGACACCCATGCCCCCCCCCATGGTTGAGGGAAACGTGGCTGAAACCATCCCAGCTCAGCCCCTGTTGGACAAGCCCATTGTGGCACCTGACCTGGCACAGGATGACTCCCTGGTTGACTTCCAGGTCAGCAAGTCTAGGCCACGTGTGGCGGTGCAAGTTGTCACAAAGGCACGTGGATCTGGGCAGCTATGTCATCTGCTGCCCCAAGTATGCAGGGTGGTGAGGCTGCAGGGGCAGCTGCAGCTCCATCTGCCCCAGCTCTGACTCTCCCAGCCAGGACAGTGTCGGTCCTGGTCCATCATACTGATGTTCCCCCTGCCAACATCACACTTCAGACAATGCCTGCACCAAGTCCTATGGTCAATGTGCATTCGCACACTCCAACAACCCAGTCGACCGGTGATTCTGCCCCTACTGACCAGAGCGGCGTTAGCCACTCTGGCTCTGCTCCACCTTCTAAAAAGAGGAAGAAGGGTGCTCTGGCACGACAGGCTGAGACCCCAGGCACGGCTACACACTCCGGCACGTCAAGGAAGCCTTGCTTTAATGACACGGAGCTTAATGCACTTGTGAGCTATGTGTTGCAACATAGCCATGAAATGGTGGTGACTGCAGGGTCCAAGACCACACCTGGTCAACGTAAGGCACACTGGCAGACCATCGGCAACTACATAAGTGCCCTTGGATTAGTAAGACGCTCAGCTGATGATTGCTACAAGCGGTGGAATGACCTGAAACGCAGAGCAAAGGACAAGCTGGCCTCAAGTCATGCCGCTACTTTGGTGACTGGCGGTGGGTCTCCACAAGAGGACAACAAACTCACTGAACATGAGTCTGTTGCTGGGACCTTCGTCACAGAGGAACAGATCTGAGGTGTGGGAGAACTACCCGATTATGAAACATTGTCCGGTGAGTGCCCATGCGTGTTTGTGTAATGCATGTGTATGTTGTTTGGGTGACGGGTTCTGATTGAGTGGCATGTGAGGGTGTGTGTGACTGAGTAGTATGGGTCACCCATGTGCTTCATCCAAAACATTCTGCGGCTTTGAATTTGGGTGTGACACTATCCCTTCTGCCCACAGTAGTAATTTAGCGCAACATTACGGCAGTTGCCCTTGAGGTGGCATCATGCAACAACATTGTTTGTATTTTTCAGTGTTCTTTCAGGCTGATTGTTTCAATTCTCCCACTTTTGCAACACACTCCTCAGCCCTATTGTGACATATGTGACATGCTTCTGTCAGTGAAGAACCCCACATAGGCCCACATGTGTCACCTTGGTAGTTGAAAGATTTGACCATTCAGGTTGAATGAGTATTTTCCTGATCATATGATGTTTTTGGGCCTGTTTGAATGTGGAACATGCTGGTTGTTTTCTGTCATGTTGAAGTGCACAACCATTGATGTGTACATGGCCCTGCAATCACTGTATTTTTGTACACTGGATGTGTTGCAGTGTGTGGCACATGGCATATCTTTTCACACTATGTGGCATTTTTCATCTCTTCATGTCCATCTCACATGGATGGGTGACAGTACTCATTCACTGACATATGGATGTACTTGTGGAATGTACCATGGCTATGGATAAACCATGGCATCTGTGTGATGGCATGTGTCATTTATGTGTTTAGGACATGCCACTCACAGGCCAATGTGTGATGGCAGTGCTATCCAGCATGCAGCAAATGTGTTGCTCTTCCATCTTGGTGTAATCAGTGTCAGACTTTTGCCTCCCCTTCCAACTCTGTGACAGTGCATGCATGGGAGGGTTATAGTCATGTGGGAAATGTGTAAATCATGTACTGGTTCTGTAGCTTGTCAGGCCTATTTGTGTGCTATGGTGCTAATGCATGTTTCCATTTTTTGTCTTTCATGTTTTTGCAGGGGATGACGCACTTGATGCTGGTGAGGTTGAGGAGATGGTGCAGGTGTTGATTCGGATGAGGAGACCTATGTGGCGTCGCAGGTAAGTGTTTCTGGAAGGGGTTCTGTTCTGTCCAACCCACCTGCACCAGGGGTAGAACCCTCTATGGGGATGTCAGTGTTGGTTAGTCAGCCTTTGGAGGTTACGGGTGCAGGGTCACACTCCACAACATCTGATACTGTTCCTGGGCCAGCAGATCAGAGGGGGAATGCAGTCCTGCAGCCTCAGGCAGTGCCGGCACAGCAAGGCGCAGATCGCCTTGCTCCAAACAGGTGTGATGCCCGCCGACGCGGTGGCCGTACGCCACCAGGCAATACCGCATGGGAACAATCCATTTACGGTATGGCAAACCAACAGGCAGCATCAGTTGAGATGATGGCTCAAGCAATGGAGAGGGTGGCCACTTCCATTGCCCCCCCTGAAAGGCAGATGGAGCTACTACAGCAGGCAACAGACTCCATTTGCCAATCACACAGGGAGGACATGTTGGCGTCCAACAGGGACAGACGGGCGGCACTGGAGACTCTACGCCAATCGATTTCAATAGAGTCCCAGGGCCACAGGGAAGCCCTGAGGGTAGAACTCCATCACCTCAGGGAGACTCTTGTTGACCTTGAGACTTCCACTAACTTGAGGACAGAACAGCAGCTGGAGCGGCTCACACGTTCGCTCTCAGCTGAGATGCAGGCAACTCGGGAGGAGATTCGGGCATCACGTCAGGTGCTGCATGGGAATCTCTGCACTATAATCCTCCAGAACAAGACCTTCCACACCTGCATGCTTGCTGCCATGATGGACCATACCAGGGCTTTGCGTGGGCTGCCTCCCATAGAACCACCACCTCCTGTGGCAGCAGCAGAGGGTGTTCAGAGCGACAGCAGCATTTCTCCCACATTGGCATAGCCGTGCAGGCCATGAGCCCATGGAGGTGTTTTTTTTCCCAACATCCACACAGGTGGCTGTTGGTGCGCACCCTGTCCTCGGACCTCCTGAGTGCCCCCCACACATGGCCATTTTTGATTTTTGCTTTTTTGATTTTTGATTTTTGATTATTTTTTGACAGTGTGTTGCCTTGTGTGGCTCCCGGGGGCATCCACTGTATTCCGGCTGGGCACATGCAGGCTTGTCCTGAGTTTGGGTTTGATTCTTGGGTTCGTGAGACACACACCACTCCTGCTTCCCGTTTCCATGGGCTTGCAAAGGGTGTGACCAAGTGACATATTGTTTGTGGCCAGTTTCCATTAGGGACACTGTACTTTGTGACACTTGTGTCAGGTTTTCGGGATTGCTTTGTTTGCTCTCACATAGCATGACATGCCATGGTGTGTTGGGTGGTGGTGCTGGGGAGGGGTTGGGTGACATGGCACTGTTCTCATGTTGTATTTTGCAAGGGGGTAATGCATTTATCAGCATATGTGTCTTTTGATGACACAGCATTGGTGGTGTTTCTGTAGGTAGGTATGCACACATTGTGACACTTCCAGGTGACCAATCTCAGGCTGGTATGGTAGTGACAGTTGACTGTCCCTTGAGTCATCATCATTGATTGTCAGATGGTATGTGCCATTGCTGTGTGTACTCCACAGGGGTGTGATTCTAAGTGAAGTAATTAGCCACCAGCTGCGTTCGGGCTGCCTCACCCCGTGCCCTTTCCCCTCCCATGCGCAGTGGGCGTACATGTGGTTGGGGATGTGGGGGCACCACCATGTCCACCGGCAGGCCCCTGCGTGTTGCAACATTGTGCAGGACACATGCTGCCACTATGATCCTGCACACTACTGGGGGAGCGTATAACAGCTGCCTGCCAGAACGGTCAAGGGAGCGAAAGCGTGGCTTGAGCACTCCGAATGTGCGTGCCACTATGCCCCGTGTTGCAATATGGGCTGTGTTGTATCTTACCTCGGGTGGCGTGGTGGGGTTCCGAGTTGGCATCATCATGTGGGTGCTCAGAGGGTAGGCACTGTCCCCTAGGGAGGTGGTGATGGGTATCATTAGTAGGGTTGTGACATTACTCAGTATCTGGCATGCATGCATTTGCTGTGGCATTTATACTCACCGAGCAGCCATGTATCGCCATGCCGCCCAGCTTCTATGTCCCGGTTTAGTTTTGACATTCTGTAAATGAAACTGTCGTGGGTGGACCCTGGATAGTTGGCATATACTGAGGTGATGATTCCCTTGGCATCACATACTACCTGGACGTTGATGGAATGCCAGTGATTGCGGTTTCTATAGATGTGCTCTGATGCCCTGGGGGGACGTAGAGCCACATGGGTGCAATCAATGGTACCTAGGACTTTGGGGAATTGTGCCACCCCATAGAAATCCTGGACGGCAGCCTGCCTTTCTGCAGGTGTCCTGGGCAGGTATATGTGCCTGCGTACTGATGGGCGTGCAGTCATGATGGCCAAGACCTGGCGTAGGCAGTGTGACTGCGTGGCCTGTGACACCCCCCACACTATGGCACTTGTCCGCTGAAATGATCCGGTGGCCAAAAGGTGCAGTACATTGAGGACTTTCTCCAGGGGGCTGAGTGCTTGGGAGCAGAGGGTGAGTGATGTGAGGTCATCCTCCCACTCACTGACCAGGTCGAGTATTATGTGAGGTGGAAACCTGTACCTCCCATACACCTGGTCATCAGGCATGCCAAAAAGGCTGGTTCTGGGTGTGAAAATTCTGGGCCTGACTATCCTCCTCCTCCTCCTGCGGTATCCCACGACCACTGCTGCTAGGAACAGTATGTTCATCCTGGCGCCTGAGCTTGCTTGTTGTTTGCGCGCACTTTTATGCTGCGCGGGTCCACGTACGCCTGCTTCCTGCTAGCGTACGTGTTTCCGGATTAGCGCGTCTTTTTTGGCGTGTGCGTGTAGGCGTTCCACGCATTTGCCTCCTGTACTTCCCTGCCCACCCCAGTAATACACGTACCCCGCTCGCCCAGGCCCAATCGCGTGTAAAACTTCCCGTGCGCCCCTGAAGTACACGTATCCCGCTCACCCAGGCACAATCGCGTGTAAAACTTCCCGCGAGCCCCTGAAGTACACGTACCCCGCTCACCCAGGCACAATCGCGTGAAAAACTTCCTGCGAGCCCCTGAAGTACACGTACCCCACTCGCCCAGGCACAATCGCGTGTGAAACTTCCCGCGCACCCCCGCAATACACGCTATTTTTGACACAGCGGGTGTCCGTGTTTGTCGTGTACCCCTTTGCACGTCATTTGTCCTAGAGGGCCACAGTATGGGACATTCATCAGAGCTGTATATACAGGCTTTTTGTTAGCGCAGGGACGCTACTGCCTGCCTTTGTGTGGCGGACATGTGTTGATGTACATAGTTGACTTTTGGTATGTGTCATGAGATCGCCATTTCACTGCTGGGGAGTGGGGGTGCAAAGGGACATGAGTGGGACATGAGTGGGGGCCTGTTGGCAGGTGCCCTGCACTGCTGGGGGGTGGGGGTGCAAGGGGACATGAGTGGGGGCCTGCTGGCAGGTGCCCTGCACTGCTGGGGGGTGGGGGTGCAAGGGGACATGAGTTGGACATGAGTGGTGGCCTGTTGGCAGGTGCCCTGCACTGCTGGGGGGTGGGGGTGCAATGGGACATGAGTGGGGGCCTGCTGGCAGGTGCCCTGCACTGCTGGGGGGTGGGGGTGCAAGGGGACATGAGTGGGGGCCTGTTGGCAGGTGCCCTGCACTGCTGGGGGGTGGGGGTGCAATGGGACATGAGTGGGGGCCTGCTGACAGGTGCCCTGCACTGCTGGGGGGTGGGGGTGCAAGGGGACATGAGTGGGGGCCTGCTGACAGGTGCCCTGCACTGCTGTGAGGTGGGGGTGGAAGGGGACATGAGTGGGACATGAGTGGGGGCCTGCTGGCAGGTGCCCTGCCCTGCTGGGGGGTGGGGGTACAAGGGGACATGAGTGGGACATGAGTGGCGGCCTGCTGGCAGGTGCACTGCACTGCTGGGGTGTGGGGGTGCAAGGGGGTAATGCGTTGGTGATCAGTAGTGCAAGGTGACATGTGGCTTGGCTGGGGGGGCATGCCCATGGTGGATGGGCTGCCTGCGGGACATGACCAGGGGTGCAGGATAGTCCCCTGTGGTGTGGGCTGACTGCAGGGGCCGTGGAGGGTGTAGAGGGAACACCTGGGAGGACCCACACTGGCCATTCACGTGTAGGACTCCCCTGCACCCCTGGAATACACGTATCCCTCTCGCACAGGGCCTATCGTGTGAAACTTCACGCGCACCCAGTAATACACGTACCCTGCTGAAATCACGTGTGGAACTTCCCGCGCACCCCAGAAATACACGTACCCTGCTGAAATCGTGTGTTAAACTTCCCCGCTCCCCAGAAATACACGTACCCTGCTGAAATCGCATGTGGAACTTCCCGCGCACCCCAGTAATACACGTACTCTGCTGAAATCACGTGTTAAACTTCCCCGCACCCCGGAAATACACGTACCCTGCTGAAATCGCGTGTGGAACTTCCCGCGCACCCCAGTAATACACGTACCCTGCTGAAATCACGTGTTAAACTTCCCTGCACCCCGGAAATACACGTACCCTGCTGAAATCGCGTGTGGAACTTCCCGCGCACCCCAGTAATACACGTACCCTGCTGAAATTGCGTGTTAAACTTCCCCGCACCCCGGAAATACACGTACCCTGGTGAAATCGCATGTGGAACTTCCCGCGCACCCCAGTAATACACGTACCCTGCTGAAATAGCGTGTTAAACTTCCCCGCACCCCAGAAATACACGTACCCTGCTGAAATCACGTGTGGAACTTCCCGCGTACCCCAGTAATACACGTACCCTGCTGAAATCACGTGTTAAACTTCCCCGCACCCCAGAAATACACATACCCTGCTGAAATTGCGTGTGGAACTTCCCGCGCACCCCAGTATTACACGTACCCGGCTGAAATCGCATGTTAAACTTCCCTGCACCCCAGAAATACACGTACCCTGCTGAAATCGCGTGTGGAACTTCCTGCGCACCCCAGCAATACACGTACCCTTCTGAAATCGCGTGTTAAACTTCCCCGTACCCCAGAAATAAACGTACCCTGCTGAAATTGCGTTTGGAACTTCCCGCGCACCCCAGTAATACACGTACCCTGCTGAAATCACGTGTTAAACTTCCCCGTGCCCCAGAAATACACGTACCCTGCTGAAATGGCGTGTGGAACTTCCCACGCACCCCAGTAATACACGTACCCTGCTGAAATCGCGTGTTAAACTTCCCCGCGCCCCAGAAATACACGCACCCTGCTGGAATCGCGTGTGGAACTTCTGGCGCACCCCAGTAATACACGTACCCTGTTGAAATCGCGTGTTAAACTTCCCCGGACCCCAGAAATACACGTACCCTGCTGAAATCGCGTGTGGAACTTCTCGCGCACCCCCGTAATACACGTACCCTGTTGAAATCGCGTGTTAAACTTCCCCGCACCCCAGAAATACACGTACCCTGCTGAAATCGCGTGTGGAACTTCCCGCGCACCCCAGTATTACACGTACCCGGCTGAAATCGCGTGTTAAACTTCCCCGCACCCTAGAAATACACGTACCCTGCTGAAATCGCGTGTGGAACTTCCGGCGCACCCCAGTAATACACGTACCCTGCTGAAATCGCGTGTTACACGTACTCTGCTGAAATCGCGTGTTAAACTTCCTCGCACCCCAGAAATACACGTACCCTGCTGAAATCGCGTGTGGAACTTCCCGCGCACCCCAGTAATACACGTACCCTGCTGAAATCGCGAGTTAAACTTCCCCGCACCCCAGAAATACACGTACCCTGCTGAAATCGCGTGTGGAACTTCCCGCGCACCCCAGTAATACACGTACCCTGCTGAAATCACGTGTTAAACTTCCCCGCACCTCAGAAATACACATACCCTGCTAAAATTGCATGTGGAACTTCCCGCGCACCCCAGTAATACACGTACCCTGCTGAAATCGCGTGTTAAACTGCCCCGCACCCCAGAAATACACATACCCTGCTGAAATCGCGTGTGGAACTTCGCGCATACCCCAGTAATACACGTACCCTGCTGAAATCGCGTGTTAAACTTCCCCGCACCCCAGAAATACACGTACCCTGCTGAAATTGCGTGTGGAACTTCCCGCGCACCCCAGTATTACACGTACCCGGCTGAAATTGCGTGTTAAACTTCCCCGCACCCCAGAAATACACGTACCCTGCTGAAATCGCATGTGGAACTTCCCGCGCACCCCAGTAATACACGTACCCTGCTGAAATCGCGTGTTAAACTTCCCCGCACCCCAGAAATACACGTACCCTGCTGAAATCGCGTGTGGAACTTCCCACGCACCCCAGTAATACACGTACCCTGCTGAAATCACGTGTTAAACTTCCCCGCGCCCCAGAAATACACGTACCCTGCTGAAATCGCGTGTGGAACTTCCGGCGCACCCCAGTAATACACGTACCCTGCTGAAATCGCCTGTTAAACTTCCCCGCACCCCAGAAATACACGTACCCTGCTGAAATCGCGTGTGGAACTTCCCGCGCACCCCAGTAATACACATACCCTGCTGAAATCGCGTGTTAAACTTCCCCGCACCCCATAAATACACGTACCCTGCTGAAATCGCGTGTGGGACTTCCCGCGCACCCCAGTATTACACGTACCCGGCTGAAATCGCGTGTTAAACTTCCCCGCACCCTAGAAATACACATACCCTGCTGAAATCGCATGTGGAACTTCCGGCGCACCCCAGTAATACACGTACCCTGCTGAAATCGCGTGTTAAACTTCCCCGCACCCCAGAAATACACGTACCCTTCTGAAATCGCGTGTGGAACTTCCCGCGCACCCTAGTAATACACGTACCCTGCTGAAATCACGTGTTAAACTTCCCCGCACCCTAGAAATACACGTACCCTGCTGAAATCGCATGTGGAACTTCCCGCTTTCCCCAGTAATACACGTACTCTGCTGAAATCGCGTGTTAAACTTCCCCGCACCCCAGAAATTCACACACCCTGCTGAAATTGCGTGTGTAACTTCCCGCGCACCCCAGTAATACACGTACCCTGCTGAAATCGCGTGTTAAACTTCCCCGCACCCCAGAAATACACGTACCCTGCTGAAATCGCGTGTGGAACTTCCGGCGCACCCCAGTAATACACGTACCCTGCTGAAATCGCGTGTTAAACTTCCCCGCACCCCAGAAATACACGTACCCTTCTGAAATCGCGTGTGGAACTTCCCGCGCACCCCAGTAATACACGTACCCTGCTGAAATCACGTGTTAAACTTCCCCGCACCCTAGAAATACACGTACCCTGCTGAAATCGCGTGTGGAACTTCCCGCTTTCCCCAGTAATACACGTACTCTGCTGAAATCGCGTGTTAAACTTCCCCGCATCCCAGAAATACACACACCCTGCTGAAATTGCGTGTGTAACTTCCCGCGCACCCCAGTAATACACGTACCCTGCTGAAATTGCGTGTTAAACTTCCCCGCACCCCAGAAATACACGTACCCTGCTGAAATCGCGTGTGGAACTTCCCGCGCACCGCAGTAATACACGTACTCTGCTGAAATCTCGTGTTAAACGTCCTCGCACCCCAGAAATACACGTACCCTGCTGAAATCGCGTGTGGAACTTCCCGCGCACCCCAGTAATACACGTACCCTGCTGAAATCGCGTGTTAAACTTCCCCGCACCCCAGAAATACACGTACCCTGCTGAAATCGCGTGTGGAACTTCCCGCGCACCCCAGTAATACACGTACCCTGCTGAAATTGCGTGTTAAACTTCCCCGCACCCCAGAAATACACGTACCCTGCTGAAATCGCGTCTGGAACTTCCCGCACACCCCAGTAATACACGTACCCTGCTGAAATCGCGTGTTAAACTTCCCTGCACCCCAGAAATACACGTACCCTGCTGAAATCACGTGTGGAACTTCCCGCGCACCCCAGTAATACACTTACCCTGCTGAAATCGCGTGTTAAACTTCCCTGCACCCCAGAAATACATGTACCCTGCTGAAATCGCGTGTCGAAGTTCCCGCACACCCCAGTAATACACGTACCCTGCTGAAATCGCGTGTTAAACTTCCCCGCACCTCAGAAATACACATACCTGCTAAAATTGCGTGTGGAACTTCCCGCGCACCCCAGTAATACACGTACCCTGCTGAAATCGCGTGTTAAACTTCCCCGCACCCCAGAAATACACGTACCCTGCTGAAATCGTGTGTGGAACTTCCCGTGCACCCCAGTAATACACGTACCCTGCTGAAATCGCGTGTTAAACTTCCCCGCACCCCAGAAATACACGTACCCTACTGAAATCACGTGTGGAACTTCCAACGCACCCCAGTAATACACGTTCCCCGCTCGGCGTTTGCTGTTTGGCAGCCCTGTATACTGGTCCAGGGTTAGCGCAGCCCTTTGCGCTGAATTGGGAATTTTGATGGCTTTTCTTTGCGCTAGGGCGTTCTTGGGGGCGTAACTGGCGCTGCTGCAGGGTCGCTGCACCACTCTGCACCACGGCTGGTTTTGGAGGCTAAAATCCATGAATACGCTGTGCACGGAAATCGATTTTAGCGCACGCGGCTGGCGCAGACATTCGCACCCGCACACTGTGCACCAGCCGCGTGTGCCACTTTTGTGCGAAATTCTATGAATTACCCTGAAAAGTGTTTCTAGTTCAGACATAACCACGGAAAAGAGGTCTTTGATGCGGCATACCGGCAAATCTCTAGAATTCCCTTTAGGCCAGTCTGAGCCCCCCCAACAGGGCCTCCAATAAAAAATACATGCCTGTCTTCTCTCAGCAAGAGGACGGCTGCCTGTGGGGGACAGGGTGCGCACAACAATCTCAGGAAGCAAAGGGGGTTGAGGGCTTCACTGGGACATGCAGTGGCCTACACGCACCCATCACACACCGTCCAGTGCAGCAGTCGCAGACTGGCAGGCCAAGAAAATATCAGTTTTACCTTTGAGTTGAATGGCAAGCGGCCGGGCCTGACCTGATTCACTGACCTGCTGCTTTGTGCTACTACTATCTAGGCTGGGCATAGGGCACCACCAGTGTCCACTCTTCATTTCTCCTTCCTCGCTGCCAGCCTGTGCCCTTGTTCTGTCAGCCTGAGCTTCTTGACGGACTGAACTGTCTCAGGGCGGCCAGGGCCATCTAGTGGCAGTAGTGCTGGTAGGCTGCAGGCCGGCTGCCAGACAGGCCACCCAACTGGTCCAGACCAGAACAAGAATAAGATTTGCACCAGCGTGCGGTGCTTGCAATGCCCAGGTCATGGCACAGAGCCACCATGCTCACACAAGAACATCATGGCCTGTTTCAGTGATTGCTGAATGCTCAGGGCCGAGAGGGATGGGATTGGGAATAATATATAAAAAATGATAACAAAAGTGCTTATTGCAGTCAGTGGCATTTGCCGATTTCAAAGATTCTCATATAGGCAAGTGCCTAACCTTGTCTAGTGCTTGCACCGGCTCTGACTAGAAAAGAAATGTAGAAATGTGCTAAATCTAAGTAGTGATCATTCCTGTACCTTTTGAGAGGGCAAACAGGTTCACGTTACCAGCATGAAATCTTTCTTACATGAGAAAGCTTCCTATAAAAAAACATAATCACATTGTCACTGATGTTGATAGTAGAGGCTATGAGATGACTGATGGAGCAATTATGGGAAAATAAATTCTACTTCTCCAAGTTTGTCTAACAGACATTGAGCCCAATGCTTAACTTCAACAGCCACCACATCCAGTATACAGGTGGCCATGCAACTCACTTTGAAACCTGTGTCCACAGTATTTTAAATCTCTAAGACTGATTTTAAAACACTATACATGCATAAAAAGTGAAACGAAACACACAACTCCACAGAACATCGACTCTTGTCGTGGTTGAACCCTTAGCAGCTTGTGTGGACCTTCTTTGGACTGTCCTTCAAAAGCAGCTTGTAAACACTTGTGCAATAACTGGATAGTGCTTAGAGTCCAGCTCTAGATCTGATCAAATGTAAAAACAGTTTGATGATATACACAGCAGAAGTCATCAGATAAGTATATACAGTTCAAACTACCTTCTTTGGTACTGAAGAAAAAGTAGAAAATGGTGATGTTTCCAAAAACTGCACACATGTCTGATGTAGCAACTTCACCAGCACTTCATATCAAAAGAAATAGCAAGGTTTTTTTTAATCACTTTTGCTGATGGGTCAGTAAAGTGGGTGCCTGCAATTGTAGAACATTCTACAGAATAAAGTCCATGACAAATATAGGCAATTATAGATCTTAGTTCAAAAAGAAGACACCGGGCAGTCTGAGTAGACCCCATTGTCCTTGTACCTCACATCTTAAGTTAAATATGTTCTACGGACCCTGTTAAATGTTTGCATGTATTGCTATAACAAGCTCAGTGACAACCACATACATGCCTTATGAACTGTTATTATTAAGGTAGATTTATGACCGCTTCCAAAAGCTCAGCAGCAATGAAATCTATATGAGAGGATCATCATTCAAACAGTACATACTTTCGAGGGCATTACATGGTTGAAAGCCTCATCTGGCAAATTACACCCTTCTTAAGGATCAAAGGCAACTGGGCAATGGCTTATATTTAGCACTTGACCTAAAAAAAAACTGTAAAAACTCTAAGAGGAGGGAGCCAATTTGATCAATCTGTGATTGTGTTGACTAATGGAGTACTAAGTTAAAAACAAATGTCAAGAACGAATTGGACTAATCATATCTAAACGGGCACAATAAATATGATATCAATATTCACATAGACATACATGAACCTATGCAAATTTATGAAAATATTCCAGACTGGTCAATTTGAATGTGTTAATCCTGATGCTAAGGATGACATTGACCACTATAACAGTCAGGGAAAGCTAGGCTAATTCTCCACCATTTTAAACAAAAGCTTTATATAACACACAGGGAGTGCGTGGAGAAAAGACACTGCAAAATGATTTAGTGTGATCTGAATTCAGCTGTAAGACAACTAATACTGACCCTAACAAGAAGCGCACCCTATCCCCAAGTGCTGTCCCTAAGTCTGTGGTGATACTCCGTCTATCTAAAAGGGAAAGAGGAGAGAGACTGTCCCTCTACTACGACACCAATTTCTGTTGTTTTAATTAAAAAACTCAATAGCCCGGTAAAAAGGGGGGAGAAATATTAATTCAGTCTTCGACCTTTTTAACAATCTCAACATTCCAAAGGGGATTTATGTGTGGTACTAAATCGGTTTGTTCACCCACAAAGCAACATGTATCAGAAGTGACATTCTGGTGCTATGTGTTATGTAAAACTCAAATGAGGCAAGCCATATAGAGGTGGGATTTGGTGTACCAGTCAGGACGAGCGGTACTCGGTAAAATGGTATGCCTACTGCTCAAAGGATATTGGAGTGGGGGGGGACTTTGGGGTCAAAAGGTTTCGATGGCATTGGTGGTTTTGGTCATCATCTTCAGGACTGAAGAAGTCAACACAGTATTAATCCATGCAATCCATGGTTCAGTCTGATGGGGATTGAGCAGCCATCCCATGACCTCATTGGCTCTGCGTGGCTGGGAAGCAGGCTGGGGGACCAGATTAGAGTTGGGTTCAAAAGGCTTAGCGCAAGCCATAAGGTTAGTATTGCTGTTGCATTTCCCGCTGCCGTGTCGCATGGAAAGCTACGTTTCCTTGTGCTTGCGCTGTTGTCGATGGTTGCCAGGGCTAAACCTCCCTTTGTGGATGGAGGATAATTATGTAGAACATAGAAAGCTAATGTAAGAAGAAAATGTTACTGATTGTTTAGGCGATGGCACTAAGATACATTATGGCAGATTCTTAGAAATGGTAAACGATTGTCAACCATTAGTTTTGACAAAATGTGCAATACATGGCTGCTGGTTTGAGAACAATTAATTGAAATTGGTACAGAGCAATTAATGGGTGGGGGGATTTCGGTATTCCTTCTTAGGATACAATTCACAACGTCAGACACAGTATATAAGAGAATGCCAGAAAGCCATGGAGAATGCGACCACTACTGAGCCACCAACACCTAGCAACACCTAGCAGGAGCAAACCCTGTGATGGAAAAGGTACACAGGTTGCTCAAGTGGGGGAGGGAAGGGGTGGAGAGACCAGAGAGTGAAAGCAAGAGAAGGAAGGAATATCCTACATACTAAGAGGGACATCAAGGCCCAGAGAGAGAGAGATAAAAAAACAAGTAATAAAAAGGCTATGGTAGCCCAAGAAACCCGAATATGGCAACCAGCCAAACAGCTCTGAGCAGCTCCCGAGATCCACGAGAGACATATATGAAGAGGGGGCTCCAATACCCCAGCCACATAAATAAGACATTGGGACAGATTAAACTAAGGGATCTTGAGAGGCCCAACAAGACAATTGATGAACAAATCCATGGGGAACCAAGAAACAAGCAAGACATAAACCCAGTGGGGAGAAACCCACTTAAGTGGTGGAAAGGGATTAAGGGGATATCCCTCAACCTGCGGCAACTGGGAGAGTTGATCTTTTTAGAACTTGAGACTTTAACTACAAAGCTGAGAACAGTTTAGAACTTACTTTTAAACCAGGGTGAACTGTTTTCTATTGAAAGGCCTTGGACCTAAAACCAGGAGCTATTCCTGGAAACCCTGTGAAAGGTGGCGATGAGCAACTCTGAAGGCAGGACATACTGCCCAACTTTCTGTTATGTTTTTCTGAATGGTAGGGCTAGTTAAGAGGATAGGATTTGGACAGATGACCATATTTGTTATTTTGACAGTTGATGAGCACCTTTCGTATAGTTTGTTGGAAAGAGAACTCCCCTTTTAGCAATAGGGTCAGTAAGGCTTTTCCTTTAAGTTTGATCAAATCCTTAAAGAACATGTCCTCTTTTCTGAGTCTTTCTTTTGACCCGCCACACGCCCTAGATGAAATGTCTGTTGTATTCTTCCTAGGATTCTATAAAATGGGAGGGGGGCCCTGAGGTTTTGTGTAATGGTATCCCAGGGTGATTCATGCCCTATCATGTTTTGCTCCTTGGCACATAGGATGGAGGCTCTAAGTTTCTTTCAACCTTGCTGCACTTACTCTCTCATCTTCCATGCTCGAACCCATCATACACAGACCAACTGAGCGACTCACATAGTTATATCAAATAATCCATATATACACCAAACAACAGAACTCTACACCTCTACAATCAACTTGCGTAACACCACCCCAGCCAATGTAACATAGAACCTTGGGCGCACAAGGCGCTCGTCTGGACACAATGCCTCTATGGCTCTATAGCCCGAACACAGAACTCCCAGAAACAGACCCACACAAAGTAACCAAGTACTTCCGAACTGCATGTACCAACACAAAAGCAAAACGATCAAGCATTCTCCCTACCCACCTCTTTTTCATATCTGCCAGCGCACGTGGACCGCATGCAAATGGCAGGGTGTGCTGTACAAATCCCAGTAATATAAAATAACATAACATAGTAAGCATGACTGTACGATACAGTTTTTGCAACTGTACTATGCTTGAGAGTGATATTTGAAGATATTGCTCCTTTTCCCCCCGCCTGAAAGGCCAGTGTCATCGATACTTGAGGGTACTATTCAATGCCGATGAAGTAGGACAGTAGTTAATGCAGAATGTTGGGCCTAGCTAAAGCTATTGGGTGGCCACTGAAATATACACCGTGGATCAGTGCAGAGAGTTTTCTTTAAGGCATATCGATGATGGGAAATAAGAAATAAATGTGATGGAGGTGGCTCGCTGAGATACAAGGTATTGAATTGTGACAAATGCTGCATCACGTGTTGATGACGAGAACAAATATCCATTACAAGAACTTTAGAAAAGGGACTGTACAAAAGGGACCAACCAATAGGCAATTTTATTTTTATATTCTCTCTCTACTTTTTTCTCTTTGCTGTAATGTTTTTCTACACTCTCAGTCGTAATGGGGTGGAGCTGAACCTTATTTTAAAATGGGGAGGAAACTTTTCATAGTTCTCGGCTTTTTCTGGCAGATCTTTACAAAAAAAACCCTATTTTTTTAAGTGGCACGTATCTGAGCCTGCCTGCCCTCTTTAGGTAAGCGCTGCCTTAGCTTTTGAACGTGCTCCAAATCGAGTCTATCCTTGTCCGTACAAGTTTGTTATGCCTTTCAAAATTTGCTGTTGTTAAGTACAGTACACATGCTTGATAATTTTTCATGAGCCAGACCCTTGGTTTCCAAAAGGTTTTTGTTGAGTTCTGCATTTTCTCCTGTTTCTGCATATCTTTCTTGGGGTAGACGGATATTCTTTATTGGGCCCAAGGCAACAATCTGTGAGCAATGTGCTCGTGCAAAGGCATGCCATAAAAGAAGAACATTGCATGCGTTTTTAAAACATGTTTATAGTGCAGACTAGTCATAAAATGACAAGACTTGATTAAAAATGTAATTAAATGTATAGGATTTGCATAGGCTCAAAATGGTTGTAAATCACAAAATCACAGGGATATAGAAATCAAATGTGCTTATTTCTTCTTTTCCAGGCAGCAGTTGTAAATATTGATATAGTGAACCGATCTTTTAAATTCCTACAAACGTTGGATCATCCTTGCTATTTCTCCACTATATTTCGTTGGTAGAGGGTTTTGCTTCTCTATCGGATAACACAATTTCTCACTTTGATCTGAGCTGCTGCCAGACCAAAACATCCCTTCTCAATGGCTCTTCTCGATGGCTTCTTGTTTTCTTATCAGTGTGGCAAGTGAAAGGACAGGGGAGCAGCCATTTTAATGATCCATTTTGTCCCATTCTTTATAACGAAGTCAGAGTGTATGAATAGAGGGCAAAATGGTGCCCTCTGGTGCCTGTCGGATGTCAGAGATGCACGAACTTGGATAGAAGCATGGTAGCGTTGACAAAGCGTCCAACCTCATCACCTTATCACACAGCTGAGTGTCTTCTGAATTTTCGCATTTATACCCATAAGAACCTCCTTATGCTAACGTTTTTTATAATTGAGCTCTTGACTACTTATTGAAGTGCACATACTCTCGCCTTTGGCTACTCTAAGGCATTTACCTTTATGCGAGGCTAAAAATTTAAGCAAAATGAGGCACTTCTCAGACTGATAAACTTCTAGCCTCCTCCTCCGCCTGTAGTTGTAAAGAGTTTGTAACAGTTAAGCCTTACACTTTCACTTGGATTCTCTAAGGTGTTTGCTTTAAATCCTACTTACGCCTGGACAATAAAACCAACACTTGGATGATGTAAGCTACTTCATTTGGACTGTGTGTTTGTACCTTAATGTTTCAATTCCAACATTTGTAGATTTTGCGCGGTTTTACTTTTGGACTGAATGTTTGGTTCTATGTATATTTGTCCCCTGTTTGAGTTTGCTTTGAAAAAATGCAGTTTTGTTTTCAAGGCAACGGAACAGCCTCAAACTGGTTACAAACTCCTGTACAACCTTCTCCCCCATTGGGGGTTCCACCCATGAGCCCTCTATTAAACAGCCCCAGTGCCTTCACCTCCCTGTGCTCCATCCCAAGCGAAATCTTTAATTTCTACTCTCTTTCCTGCTCCCATCCTCTGCTAGAACTTTGCTCCTACTCTGCACCCCTCTCCTCCCATCTAGCCACTCCTCTTCTCACCTGCTTGCCCACCCTGAGCCTCCTTTGTCAAGCCTCCTTGCACCCTGTAGCCAGTTCACAGGCTTATATGGGTGGTATTTCCTGTGGATCCTCTTTTGTAGGCGTACAAGGAAACATGTTCCATGGAACCAGAAATTGAATGTTTGCACTGTACCGTTGATATGTTACATGCTTGTAGACGTCACGTTTTAACGGTTGTAACCTTAACTCTTTTTAAAAGAAAAATTCTTTCCATTGCTTTCCTCTTTGTTATTTTGTGGGTGTGACTATGTGAGTGTGTTTGTATGTGCCTGTGCTTGTGTCTCTCTATGTGTTTCACATTGTATGTGTGCTTGTGAGAGAGTTTGTGTTATGCGTGTGTGCGTGTTTGTGTGGGGTGTGTGTCTCAATATTCTGAGCGTATTGCTTGTATGCGTGCATATTCACAACACACTGTCTGCGCTTACTTGTGCTCCAAGAACATTTTACCTGTGTACACATATTCCAAGCATATTGTATCTGTAACCAGTGTTTTAGTACCTGCCTGTGTGGGGGGAGTGTGTGTGTGGGGGGGGGGTTGCATGGGTGTGTGTTTATTTGGGGTGTGAAGCTGTTTGTGTGGCTGTGTGTCTGTTCATATGCAGAGCATATTGTTTGTGTGTATGCAGACTCCCAGAGCTTTGTCTGTGCTTTTTTATTTTCTGTTCTTTGTATATGTTACATTTTCCTTAAATATATTCTGTGCATACTGTATATGAGTACATTGTATGGGTATGTGTGTGTGCATGTGTCTCGTGTGTAAGGCTATCTATGCACTGTCAATTCAAGCATATTGTACTTGTGCACTTAGACTCAAAATGTATTCTCTGTGCATATCCTTACTTGTATTTCAAGCATCAAGTGCATTGCATGTGTACATGCATAGTCTGAGCATATTGTCTGTAGTTGTCAGGTGTGTGTTCCAAGTTTTTTGTCTCTGCTTACTTATATTTAAAAAATACTGTATGTGATTATGAATATTCCATGGTTATTATCTCTGCACACTTGCATTCTAAGTGTATTAGATGTATGCATTGTGCTTACTTCTATTCCAGGCATATTTTATGTGAATATCTGTATGTGTGATGTTTGTATTTGTGAGTATGTGCAGGGTTGTGTATGCATATTCATTCTGAGTTACTGTGGGACTGCACATTCTGAGTGTATGATTATTCATGTTTACTTAGATTGGGTTTTGTCTGTGTGTGTGTTTCAGTGGGTGTGGGGAGTGTATGTATAGATATTCCTTGAGTATTGTTCATGAGCCGTTTGCTTAGTGGTGCATGTGTGTCATATATACATTCTGAGCGCATTGCTGGTAGTCATTGTGTGTATTTGAATGTGCATGTGTAATCCACAGTAGCACATACACCTTTGCACTCCAGACTAAACTTGCAGGTCTAAATTATAGATATGTCTTGGGGGATTGTAAGTGATTTTAAAATCAGTTGATCAATTTTATGAACTTTTTGCAGTTCCCCCAAGTGCCAGTTCAAAGTAAGGGCTAGCTACAATCTCAAAAAAAGTTGTCAATTTGGAGATCCATGCCACCAATGTGTCATGTATGTTGTTATGTGGCCCGCCTATTCTTTTGCCAAATGTGGGGAGGTTACATAGATGTGGGCACAAAATGCAGAAGAAAAAAATCCCCCTTTTCCTATTTAAAAAGCCATGTAGCATTCATGACTGTGTCCTTGACACATTATTTTTATATGCATATTATATTAGAGAAAATGATCTTGCTCCCAATCGTGGGGGCAAAGACAAAATATAGAAACACGTTCTTATGGTTCATGAACCTTATCCACTTAAGTGAAACATGAGGAAGCCATCATTAATGGATCTCATCCATAGAGAACATTCATCAAGATAGACATAACAACATGTGCCATGGATAGAATTCATTCAAAAAGCAGCCATTTTCCTATATAAACCAAAGTTTAGCAAATAAGGAAGAATACTTCCAGAAGGTTGGCAAACAGTGGGGGTTAGTATCCACTGACATTATAAATAGCCTAGGTAAAAAATGAACTGATTTAGATTTATAGTCCATATGTGTATGATTTAGGGTAACATGTATAACATTTGAAATCATTTGCATGCAGTGACTGCACCAATTATGAGAATAAAAAGGTGGGTTGTGCAGTTTTGTGTTTATTGGTCAGATTTTCCAAGTGGTGTTTGGAAGTGTGTCCACGTAATTTGTATTGTAAAGATTGACACTGTGTTAGTCTAGTTTCAAAGTCACACAAAATGCATGTTTTGATAACTTTTATTGGACTAACTAGATGTTTGTTGCAGGGGCGAAGCAATGCCTACGCGTTCAAAGTCCTATTGGCTTCTTCACTAGATGGTGCAGAGGCAAATGAGTAGCAGAGAAACACACAGTGGACCGTTGATTCCAGTAGTGAAAAAAAGCAGAAACTTCAGTTTAAACTCCTTTTGGTGAAGGAAAAGTATATTTCTGCAAGACCATGAAACCTGTAGCATGGACACACACATAATAATATCCATGGAAACGATTTCACATTGCTAACCATGCTGAAAGTTGTGTTTTAACAAGGCAAATCTCATTCATGCATACTGCTAAGTTTAATATGTTCTCAATATTAGGCGCAAGCAATCTTAAAATGGTCCCTCGTGAGTTCAAAAAGGTATTCATGCACTTTTAGAAATATATTGTAGTGAAACAATTAAAAATGCCAACTGGAAAGCAGGGTGTGCTTTGCATTTGCATCCCGCCCACAGCGTTTAAACATGTTTTACCAGGAACCCATGATAAATGTTCCTGCCTTGTTGGGCATCATCAGTTAAGTGTGGCTGTGGTTCTTTGTCTCTACAGGCATAGAGAGCAAGAGGTTCATTTGCATATCATTCTGGTCCCACCCCCAAGGACAGTCCAGCACCAAAGCACTAGGTAATTCTCCTCTACAGACTTCTGTTACTGTAACGCTCACCTGGTTCCCTCGGAGGCGCGGGTCTTGACTGGGCGGTGAAACCGTCTTCAATGTCAGGCGTAGGATTCGTTTGGCTCCCGGATTCGGCCCCTTTCTCACCGAAAGTTTGACCTGAAGGGTGAGGTGTCTGCAAGTGGAAAATCAAGGTATTAGTGCCTGGAAGATTGGGAGAAGTTCCAAGCCCCTCTCTCCCTCTCTCCCCGTGGTACTCGGTTGATGGTTGTGCTCACCTTAAATAGGTGAATGCTGGGCTCTCCATCCTGCGTCTCATGCAGGGGCGCTGGGTCCAGTTACTTCACTGGATATGAGTTCAGCCTCTTAATTGCAGAGGGTAAGTTGAGAGCGATGCCGCCGTGTGCTGCACGAGCGTGACTTGTAAGTATAAAAGTTCCCTTTAGATTGCTCTCTTCTAATGTCTTATCTCCTTAATGTCTGTCTTTTCCCTTTCAGATGCTGTCGGTGCCGAACAAGATGCTCCCCCCAGGTTCGTGGCAGAGAGCGTAACAAGAAGATGGTGCATACGAAGGCATGTAAGTAGAAAGGCTGCTCTAGGGCTGTAGAATGCACCTTAATGTCTCTTTTGTCTTTACAGGTGCCGGAATGCAGCGCGAGCAGAGTTGGAGCGAGCGTAACACAGGTAAGCAGTTTTGTAACTAAGCGTTACTAACCAATGTTCTTTGTCTTTGCAGGCCCGATGCCGTACGAGATATGCAGAAAAAACGCCTTGAATGCTGCCGATGGATCGGGTAAGTTGAACCGCTAACTTTGCCTTTGCCTAACCTGTGCCTTTTGTTTTGCAGGAGCTGCTGAAGACTGAGGATTGGTTCCCAGCAGGTAATTTTCGTATTCACAGGATCCGGAACTGAAGATTCACTGGAGCTGACACGGTGAGCGTCCTGCTGCAGATGCAGAATAACGCGAAGCACCTTGCATCAATCGGGTGTGGTTTAAATAGTCCATAGGAGTGCTTAGGTGTCTTCTTCCACAGCCTCGCCCAGACAAAAGAGTTCCTGCTTCCAGAAGAGGTCCAGCATCAATGATCCAGGGAGTGGTGCCTGCCCCACCCAGAAGGAAAAGTAGTCCCTGCCAGAAGAGAGTGAAACATCATCTTGCTGGTAAGTAAGCAGCATGGTCTGCTGCAGGTAGGTCCACCCAAGCACTCTCACACTTGTTATGAGCCCGGCGCTTCCTGTGACGGGACGGGTCAATGCTATGAGCCTGGCACCACCGGTGCCAGGACAAGGTCCAAAAGGTCCCTATTGGGACTTGCTGGTGCCGATAGTATATGTTATGAGCCTGCTTCCAAGGATGTTGGGTAGGTCCTGACTCTTTGGAAGCAGTGGTCATGACAGTTACTTGACACCTAATGTCAGGCTCACCTGTGTATCTCTCTGGGAGCAAGGGAGTCCTTCTGTTCTGCCCAGATGTTTCCTCTGCCCCAGGTTGATTGGAAGGGTGTTCTGCCAAAAAAAACGAAAGATTAGGGAAGTTCTTGGACACTATTTCAACCCTTCCCTCCTATTCTCTACCCTCAGATATAGTGTCTCAACTAAGGTGTGGCACACCTTCTTAATTAGTTTGGTCCGTTCTCCATCCTGCTAGTGCAGGGGTGCATATCTTCGGTTATTCAAGTAACCAGCTTTCTCCCACTTGGTCTTGGGCGCTGCCTTGTACTGGAATGGAGAGGGCGGCTGATGGAAGTACTGCTGAACTCACTGTTTGATTCCCAAGTGAGAAAAGTCTCACAGGTAAGTGCAGCGGTGACCAGTTAGTTCACTGGTTTCCAGGTTTGTTCAGGTAAGTTGCAATTGCAGGTGCGGGAGATGCAGATCACTAGTTACTCCACTGGTTCTGGAGCTGTTCAGGTAAGTTGCAATTGCAGGTGCGGGTGATGCAGATGACCAGTTTACTCTACTGCTTTGAGGGCTGTTCAGATAAGTTGTGAACACAGGTAAAAGTTTGCAAGTAGTAGAATGTGCTGGGAGCGAAGCAAAAGAGACGTTACATTCCACAGCTAATTCCCTTTCTATTTGTGTTCCCCTACAGGAGTCCCAGGAGTCGGTGTGACGATGGAAGCTGGCTCCCGCTCAACCGTGTAGGATCGGAGGTGAGTAATTAGTCCTATGTAGCGCGGGAGATGGGGAAATCGGGAGCACAAACTTACAATTCTTGTTCTTCTCTCCTCCAGGTGTTGCAGCACTGGAGTGGAGTAACGAAGAGCCGCGGAGAGAAACAGGTGCGTGTGCTGGTACAGGATTGGAGCGGAGATGAGTGTGTGCAGTCGGCAACAGAGAGCATGCGAAGCATGGGCTGGTCTCTGGGCATGGCTTAAATAGGCAGCCACGCCCAGAGACTAGAGCGCGCTGTGAGCTTCGAGTTGGCACACCAGAAGTCACTGACAGGAAACAGGATGTGATTAAAAAATAAACGTGATTATTATGATCCGTAAAAATTAATGGATGGCCCTATGTCCTAAAGTGTTTTTCATATGCCAGGCCCTTACCAAATGGCTCCTACCGGACTTTCCTTCCATACATTCCTTCGTGCTATGGATGAGAGGGGCTTAAATGTGGGCCTGGGGCTTCTAGCCATGACAGTCCTCCCCCTCAATGCCCCACCCAAGGGTGTGTTATCTGGTCCGGGTTTGGTGGGGTTGTTTTGATGGAATTTACATAGTAACCGGGGAGCATGGATGTTCTTACTTGGTTCCCATGACCTATCCTGAGGCCCATACCCCTTCCAGTCTACTAAGTAGTACAAAGTCCTTCTAACCATTTTGGAATCTAGGATTCGTTTGACCTCATACTCTGACTCATCACCCTTTACTACAATTGGAGATGGAGGTTGAGTTGCTCGAGTTCCTGGGTACACTGGTTTTAATAATGACACATGGAACACCATGTGGATGCGCATGTGAGGAGGTAGGGTTAGTTTCACAGCTACAGGTGTGATTATTGCTTCGATCGTGAAAGGGCCTAAACATTTAGGTTGGAATTTTTTGGATCCTTTTAGAGTGATGTATTTGGATGCTAACCATACAAAGTCTCCTACTTTGTAGTTTGGAGCTTCTTTACGGTGATGATCGGCGTACCGTTTCTGTGTTTCCTTAGCTGTTTTTAGATGTGCCACCACATTCTTAGCTGCCTGCGTTATCCGTTAATGAAGGGTCTTGACTAGTGGCATCTCAGTCGTTTCTGGTGGATCATATATTGAGGTTCATGGATTCCGCCCATATAATGTATAAAAAGAGGTCAGCTGTGTGGAAGTGTGCGTTGAGTTATTGTATGCATATTCTGCTACCCATAGCATGTCCACCCAAGCGTGGTCTGTTTGGTGCAGGAGATAGCAAAGGTATTGCTCCAGGGTTTGATTTGTGTGCTCCATCTGCCCATCAGTTTGGGGTTGATGGCTAGTGGACAAACAAATTTCTACTCCCGCTAAAGAGCAGCATTTCTTCCAGAATCATGCCACAAATGGACTCCTCCTGTCAGAGACTACCACTGATGGGATTCCATGTAACTACACTATACGATCTAGGAAGACTTGGGCTAGTGCCTGGGCTGATGGAATCCCTTTTAGGCCAACAAAATGGGCCATTTTGGGGAATAGGTCCACCAACCCCAGGATGGTTTTAAACCCGGAATTAGGAGACAAATCTGTGAAAAAGTCTACTGACACAGTATGCCGAGGCGCAGGTGGGACTGCTAGCTGTTGTAACAAGTTGGCTGGTTTTTATCTGGATGCCTTGTTTTGAGCACATATTCCACACCTGTTAACATACTTTATGGTGTCATCCTGCCAAGTTCGCCACCATTAGGATCTCTTGATCTTTTCTTGAGTTTTTGCTACGCCAGGACGACCTTCCAGAGGCGAACTGTAGTAGCTGGTAAGAACTTCTTCTTGTAAGGCACGCGTTGGAAGGTAAAGGCGTTCTTGGTAGTATGGGAGACCGTTGCGGATGGTGAAATGGGTTCCCTTCTTGCACCATCCTGCTACTTCTGCTGCTGACAGATTGTTCTTTATACTCCATCGAAGTGCATCCAGCGAAGAAGGATTATCCACACAAGGACCTAAGATCTTGTTGCCTGGGATGATGTGTACTGGATCGGGATTGCTATAGGCTTCCTCTGCTTTACCAATGCGAGACAGGGCGTCAGATTTTCCATTCTTGATTCCGGGTCAATAGGAGATTTTACGAAATCATATTCTGTCAGGAACAGGGCCCAGCGTAACTGTCGAGATGATTGAGCTTTGTCTGATCATAGATATTGTAGGTTCCGATGATCAGTTATGATAGTAACAGTGTGTTTGGCCCTGAGCAAGTAATTCCTCCACTCCTTGAGGGCATCTCTGATGGCTAGTAGTTCTTTATCCGTGACTGCGTAGTTCAGTTCCGCAGGAGAGAATTTTTTCAACCAGAATGCCACGGGATGCAATCATCCAGTTTCCGGGTTCCGTTGGGATAAGACCGCTCCCATGGCAATGCTTGAGGCATCGGTTTCCACAACATAGGGGAGATTGGGTTGCGAGTGCTGTAGCACAGGGGCTGAGGTGAATTTACTTTTTAAGGTACAAAATGCTTCCTCTGCCGTGGGTGTCCATTCAAACTTCCTATGCTTACACAGGAGTGAGGTTATTGGGTGTAATAAATGTGAAAAACCAGGTATGAAACGTCTATAGAAGTTTGCAAAGTCGAGGAATCTCTGTATTCCCTTTAGGGAGGTGGGTGAGGGCCAAGTAAGAATGGCTTCTACTTTCCTGTTGTCTATTCTGATGCCTTGCAGCGACAGCACAAATCCGAGAAACTCCACTTCGGTGACATGAAAGAAACACTTTTCGAGCTTGGAGTACAGATGGTTTTCACGCAACTTGTGGAGCACTGCCCGTACATGTGACACATGTTCTTGTAGGTTAGCCGAATAGATTAAGATGTCGTCGATGTATACTACTGCACGTACGTCCAGTAGTTCACGTAGCACATCATTCATAAAGTGTTGGAATGCCGCCGGGGCATTACAAAGCCCAAAAGGCATCACCTGATATTCGTAAAGGCCGTACCTGGTGCGAAATGCGGTCTTCCATTCGTCGCCTTCTTTTACACATACCAGGTGATACGCTCCTCGGAGATTGAGTTTTGTGAAGATCTGTGCCTGTCGTACTTGACCGAGTAATACTGGAATCAACGGAAGCGGATATCTGTTCTTCACGGTTACTTGATTCAGTGCTCAATAATCAATACATGTCCTCAGATCCCCCTCCTTCTTGGGTACAAAGAAGAGGGGAGAGGCTGCAGGCGACTTCGAAGGACGGATGAAACTGTTTGCTAAATATTGGTCTAGTTAGCTTTTTAAGTGAGCATTCTCCCCTTCTGTCAGTGCGTAGATCCGGCTACAGGGTACCTGCGCCCCAGGTATTAAGTTGATTTGACAATGTTAGGAATGATGGGGTGGCAACATGTTAGCTTGATCCATAGAGAAGACGTCTTTAAAGTCCTGGTATTCAGGAGGCAGAGTTAATGTGATTCCTGATATGAACACTGTCTTCACGGGTGGATAATAATGGTGTACGAATGCCTGGTCTTTGTGTTATGCGCCGCCTTGGTGACTGGCGCATATGGCCGCGCTTTCGCATCGGAGGATGCATGTTGCCACCACGTCTTCCGATTTAGCAGTCTAGTGTTTCCCCACACAAGGTCAAAGGCTTTTAGCCACACCCCCCTTTGCTGCCGTCGCGTTGAAACTGTTTTGGTCAGCTTCTCTACGGCTAACCACCCGTTGTTGCGATACGCTCCCTATGCTTTTCGCTCCTCTTCATTAATTTTTTCCTTGCTCTTGGTTACTTCGCCGCCGAGCCCCACGTTTCTCATTCGGCTCTGTTTTTCCCTTCCTCGCACTCCCGGTGCGGGTGGCTTCTCCCCCTGCTCTGGTACGCTTCATTTTCTGGCATTTCCTGTGCTTATCTTCTTCCGTGTGTGTTTTTTCTCTCTCTTTTTCCTGTATTCTTCCATATTCCCCGCTTTCCATCTCTTCTTCTTCCTGTTCTTCTTCCCTTGGAGACTCCTATATTTTGTCCACTTGCTGGGCGGTGTTAGTTCAGTTTGCTTCAGTTTGTTTGCTGCTTGGGATATTGGCCGCCTTTGCACCACAGAGCCTACTGTCCAGACGGAAGTCACCGGCTGATTGCTTCCTTGAGGTTTTTTGCTGTCAGTTCCTGGCTTTTTCCCCAAATCCTCCCTTCTCGGGAGGGGGACACCGACAAGGCTCCCTGCTAAGCCTTCGTGGTGGCTTCCATCCGAGGAAGGAGTACACCTCGAACAAGAAAAGAGAGAGATTACAGAGCCAGACGATCCTTGAGCCCTGAGAGTCAAGACGAAGCCCTAACAGTTGAGGAGAAGGAGGAGGAGGGTAACTGAGACATACAGGAACTGCTACGGTCAGAGCTCGACACTTTGTCATAACAGCAGTTGCATTCGCTAGGAATGGTCAAGGTTATGGTGCGCCAATCTATTTGCGCGTTATGCATTTCTAGCCAGGGTATACCAAGAATTACCTGGAACTGAGGAGCTGTGATGAGATCAAAACTGATGTTTTCCTTGTGTCCGTCTTGGCAGAGGAGCGTGACCTTAGCAGTGCGTTGGGTTACAGGGCCTGAAAGCAGTTGTGTGCCATCAACTGCAGTTACATTGTCCGTGGTTGCATTTGCGTGACCCGGTAAACCCATCTTTCTTGCAATCTCCAGATCCATGTAATTTCCGACTGCTCCGCTGTCTACGAATGCCTCCATAGCATGCATCCTAGAAGGGTGCTTGGGATTGACAAGCAGTATTGGGATGGTGAAATGTGAGGTCGGAAGGTCCTTTTTCACGCTCGACAAACCGACCTCTAGGTGTGCCGGGTGTTGGAGTTTCCCGCCTCCTCCGTGTCTTCATTACCTCCGTCCATGGCTCCTACCGTTTTTTGGGGGGGCTTGGCTGGACAACTGCGGAGGAAATGTCCAGACTGGCTGCAGTATAGGCAGAGTTGTTCCTGATGCCTTCTGTCACATTCAGCCTTTGTGAGCGGAGCCCGAACCCCCCACCCCCCCAACTGCATAGACGGGTTGGTGGTTCTTTGGGTCTTACATAAAATGTTCTGCCCTCTGAACAGGCGCGGTCAGACATTCAGTTTTGTAGGCGGTGATCAAGTTGATTTGCCAGGTCGATATAGTCTGCACAGCCATCTGGAGCGTTCACTACTTGTGCCAACACGTCCTTTAGTTCCCCTCGTAAACCCCTGTAGAACAGGGTGGTCCGCTTTTCCTCATTGCAGTTTGCCTTGGCCACCAGCTGATTAAACGCTGCCACATAATCCAGTAAGTCCTGGCTGCCTGTCGAAGAGATAGCAACTCATCATCTAAGGCCTGTCCTTGAGTCTGACGGGCAAATAGATTCTCCAGCTCACGCTGGAAACCCATGTAATTGCGGAGCAATGGATCATCCCTATTTACTAACGGGACTCACCAATCTGCGGCATGGCCCCCCAGGGATGACAGTACAACGGCCACCTTGGACTAGTCTGTTGGGTATAATCCAGGTTTGCACAGAAAATGCAGGCGGCACTGGTTCATGAAAGTTCCAAATCTCTTGGGATCCCCCATGAACCTCTCTGGCGGTGCTAATGGAATGTTTCCTGGGATAGCTACTAGCACAGGGGCATTGGGTAGGGATTGTGATGCTGGTGCTGATGCCTGGCAGTGGAGCCAAGCCTGCCTGTGTCTTTAACAACTGTCGAGCTACCTCATCGGTCTTGTCTCTATTAACTACCAGTTCATGCCTTAGGGCGTTTGTCTCGGAGCGGGCCACATGCACCTCGGCCCGCAATTCCCCCAGCAACTAACACAACTGATCCATCTCTGAAGTCTACATTGCTCAGGCAGAGTGTTTTAAGGCAGGCTTTGCGTTCTGTCACGCTCACCTGTGTGTCTCTGCGGGAGCAAGGGAGTACCTCTGTTCTGCCCTGATGTTTCCTCTGCCCCAGGTTGATTGGAAGGGTGTTCTGCCAAAAAAGGGAAAGATTAGGGAAGTTCTTGGACACTATTTCCACCCTTCCCTCCTATTCTCCACCCCCAGATATAGGGCCTCATTACGACCCAGGCGGCCACGGAATGAACGATGCCAGTAAGGGACCAGCACCATTCATTCCGGGCCGCCCTCTTACAAGGTCTGCAGCATGTCCCGCTAAGGAAAGCCTGGTCAGACCAGCAGGACCCGCTAGCAGACCAGGATGATAACAACGGGCCCATCATTAACAGGCCCGTTGTTAGCATCATCCCCATTCCCATTGAGCCTTATGGGGGCTCAAATGGGAACAGGGATGTACCGGGTCTGGGTGCTGTGAAAGGGATTTACAGGGCCCTCCAAGGTCAGAATGGCCCGGTAAATCCCCTTTTGCGGGACCCTGACCTGGTACTCGGTATGGGGGTAGCCATGCCTCTAAAAGTGCCAGGGCTACCTCCATACTCGTAATGAGGGCCACAGTGTCTTAACTAAGGTGTGGCCCACCTTCTTAATTAGTTTGGTGCGCTCTCCATCATGCTAGTACAGGGGTGCATATCTTCGGTTATTCAAGGAACCAGCTTTTTCCCACTTTGTCTTGGGTGCTGCCTTGTACTTGAATGGAGACGGCGGCTGATGGAAGTACTGCTGAACACACTGTTTG
This sequence comes from Ambystoma mexicanum, assembly GCF_040938575.1. Taxonomy (NCBI): domain Eukaryota; kingdom Metazoa; phylum Chordata; class Amphibia; order Caudata; family Ambystomatidae; genus Ambystoma; species Ambystoma mexicanum. The sequence goes on along the minus strand of NC_090940.1, from coordinate 279,453,819 downwards.
AGTCCCAAGTGATAAAAGTCTCATAGGTAAGTGCAGCGGTGACCAGTTAGTTCACTGGTTTCCAGGTTTGTTCAAGTAAATTGCAATTGCAGGTGCAGGAGATGCAGATCACCAGTTTACTCTACTGATTCGAGGGCTGTTCGGGTAAGTCCGGAACACAGGTAAATGTTTGCAGGTAGTAGAATGTGCTGGGAGCGAAGAGAAAGAGCCGTTAATTTCCACGGCTAATTCCCTTTCTATTTGTGTTCCCTTACAGGAGTCCCTGGAGTTGCTGTGATGATGGAAGCTGGCTCCCGCTCGACCGCGTAGGATTGGAGGTGAGTAATTAGTCCTATGCAGCACTGGAGACGGGGATGTCGGGAGTGCAAACTTACAATTCTTGTTCTTCTCTCTTCTAGATGTTGCAGCGCTGGAGTGCAGCAACGAGGCGCCGCGGAGAGAAACAGGTAGGTGCGCCGGTACATGATTGGAGCAGATATGAGCGTGTGCACTCGGCGAAGCATGGGCTGGTTTCTGGGCGTGGCTTAAATAGGCAGCCATGCCCAGAGACTAGAGCGCACTTCGAGTTGGCACCCCGGAAGTCACTCACAGGAACCAGGATGTGATTAAAAAATAAACGTGATTATTATGATCCGTAAAATGAATGGGTAGCCCTATGTCCTAAAGTGTTTTTCATATGCCAGGCCCTTACCCAAATGGCTCCTACCTGACTTTGCTTCCATACATCCCTTTGTGCTATGGATGAGAGGGGTCTAAATGTGGCCCCGGGGCTTGTACCCATGACACCTAAGCCTATCATCACGCAATCGCTTACTTTGTCAGTCTTTTTTATCTCAGCACTAAGTAATTTCCAATGTGCCATGACTTCTGACAACTTGAAACCCTAATGTACTTACTGATTATTAGGGTTTATTGGAGCCACTATAAGTAATATAAATGTTATTGTTAAACCTTCATTTACCAGCTGATGCCCTTCTGTTTCATACATGTTAGTAGATTATGTTAAATATTTATTTATATATTATTGGGATTTTTCTTACATCCACTGGTTTATCTGATTTGAACATTGTTGATTACTTATCATTATTCAAGTCAGTCTACTTGCAAATACCTTTACATTAAGTTTATACAACATTTAACATGACTCATGGTAAAAGGAGGCAGGCAGCAGGTTCTTCTCTGCCCACACCAACCATAATCAATCATTCATGCTTTGACTCATCCTGTATTGAAACCATCATTGTGGAAGTTAGAGTTTTTAGATTGAATGCAGAAAATATTCCATTTGATATACAAATGCTTAAATCAGAGTTATCCACTTGTACTTTGTGTCTGTTAGATACTCAGATTATAGTGAATGATTTCAATAAGGATACTGAATCTGTACAGCCTATTTTCACAGACGTTTCTCAACTGAAAAAGGTTCTTATGGACTGAGAAACCCTAACATATAATATCATCTCAGGATTTTTGAAATCCCGAAAAAATAGAGGGAGAAAATTGTAGAAGGTTCACAGAAAAATCCATAGTGGATATACTTAACCAAACAATTTAGTGTTTGTGGTGGACAAAATCTCATAGAATTCCATTGCAAAGGACCCCAAGTCATGACAAATCTTGTCGGATCATTTTTAACGATCTGAATCAGAAGAAAAAAGTATAAAAAAGGTTCCTAACCTTGTGCTTGGTGGTGCCCAAATATATGTTCATCAAGATATTGCAAAATAAACATTTCTTTGTATAAGAAATGCTTTCAAGATACTGCAAAAGAAACATTTCTTTGTATAAGAAATGCTTTTACTTGAGAGTCAGGTTACAGGAAAATTACCATAAGTATTGCCTACACGAACCAACAGTTAAGAAGATCTATGTTAAAAACATCTGGAAATCATTTTCTGGTTCTCATCTTCTCCTGCTCTAACTGGTTGCTAAATTCCCTGAAGCTCTGTTACTTCCAAATTTATAATGTATACACTGCTCATACTTTCACATAATCTGTTTTATGATAGTCAAGTTTTTCAGTTCACAGGATGTTGGTTATACTTAAGTAATAAACCTCTCTGGGTGGGAGCTTTACCAGGCTAGGTAGGTATTGCCCCGGGGCTGGCTAGAATGTTAAGCCCTGGGGCATTAGCTATCAGGTAAAGCCTACGCCCAATGGGGTTTACTGCTTTTACTATCCCTGCACATTGAACAGGGATGTTAATTGTTTTATTTTCAAGTTGAGAAACTGCGTGCTTGCTGTTTCTCAACTTGAAAAAAAAACTACAATGCAAGATGGCCACCATGGATTAGGGAGAAGGCAACAACGTGTAGTCCAATCTCCCTTTCCATGGCGGACATTACCCAACAAAGATGTGCTGGGAACTTCGAGTGTTCCCAGTGCTGGCAAGGGACAAAGGAGCGCAAAATAAGTGGGGAGGGGGTGTGGTACATGGATATTAGGATAAGGGATGGGGGAAGTAGGGGAAAGGGAGCGTGGGGGGCACACTTACCTGATTCCCAGCAGGGAAGATGGCAACCTCCCACATCCAAGACGGCCCGGAGCAGAGGTTTAACCAGGTGGTAAACTCTCAGTCTGGAGCCTCTTGATTGGCAGGGAGGCCACCATACCCCCCTCACCAGTTACTAATTAGTAGTGTTATCTGAACTTGATGTTTGACATTTAAGTTACATTGTTACAAACACTGTTTTTGGAATGCTTATCTATATCTTAACCTATGCCTCTTATCTGTTTGTCTGTTCTGTTCTTGTGCTATATGATGAATATTTGCATACGTTCCTACTACATACTGTAGTGAGAGGGGAGGCCTAGTTAAGTGGCTAAGCTGCCGTTATGTGCGTCTCTTAATCATTTATTGTTTTATCCCTTCTAGTAAGGGCTGTTACATGCTTAATCCTGGTCTGTTATTACATTTCTGTATTTTGCAGTGGTTGATTCCATCACCACGTTTATCTTTTCATTGAATGTAATTGCTTTTCATTGATTCTTCCATGATGGGGCCTACTAATGTTAGAGTGATTTCTCTAAATGTTAAGTGTGTCTTCAACATCTGATGAAAAGAGAAAACATTTAAGAGTTTACAAAGCAAAAAGCAGATTTATTTTCTTCAGGAGAAGCAGGTTGATTTTAAGCACAATGGAAAATAGCTCAATTGATAAATGTGCATCCTCACCAGTTTTATGTAGGCCAGCAGGTTTGTTTGCTGTTTCATTGAGTGCCAAAATGATTATCAAATGGAACAATTGTAGGGATAGGTACAACAGGGATGCTAAACTAGAGATTAATGGATGTTTGTTCAATTTACGTGTTGCTACATTGTTTCACAAATGCTGTCCCTGTGCTTTGGAATCATTATGTTAGATATGGATAATGCACAAATGTTTATTAGTGAAGATTTTAATCTAGTTATTGATCCTGTACTTGTGTGGTTCCCTTGTTTTTATAATGTCATTTATATTATTGAATACTGTGTATTATGTGCTAAGTACTTAATTGACCTGCTAGAGAGCTACAGGTGTAACATAATTAAATTATATGTTTTTCAAAGTATCAGTGAGCTGTACTTTCTAGAGATAAGTGTGTGGACTAACTGTACCTTTGTGCCAACCTGCTACCACTACCTCAGAGTTAAGCTTTGTCACTCTGTCCACGTTACTTATCTTTAGGACACGTTTGGCTTCCCTTTCTTGCCAGGTGTAACCCTCTATTAGGGTCAGTGGTTGTAGATCCTTCAAAAGTAGGTTCCTCAAAATATGCCTTAACTGTGAATCATCATATAATGTCACAACTCAAGGTCATATGCCTTGAAATGTCAAAAGGGCATTTGGCAGTATGCCATGACCTTTTATGTTTTAAACTATGAAAGCTTTTAATGTTGGTCTCCAATGCTGTAAGATGACTAAAGCTTTATATACCATTACTAGAGTGGCAATCTATGTAAATTAAGATATAGCCTTCTCGTTTAGCCTAGATAGAGGAACACGCCAGGGTTGTCTACTGTTGCCTCTTTATTTTTAAATTAACCCCCAAATCTGCTTTTGCTTTTAAGTTTTTTAAACTTCAAACCAACATAGAGAGTATCTTGAAAAACAAGTTACCATTTATGCTTGCCCAGTTGATATTTTATCATGCATAAGTAATCCTGTTCAATGTGTTCTGGGCATTATTTGTTACTGACCAGTTTCCTATGGTTTCTGGTAATCTAATAAGTACATTTAAGAAAGAGTTTTTTCCCACTTAAAATAACAAACGCTATGAATATGTTTCAAACCCTGGTCTTAAATGGGGAAATATTATAGTAAATATTTAGTTGTTCTTTATGCCAATATATTGGCAATTCCGTCCTTATAAGCACTAAAAATATCATATATAGGCTTAAATCAAATATTCAAAATTGGAGCCACTGGTATTTAGCTAATGGGGAAGAACTTAGGCCCCAAACATTTTACTTGCAGTTCCGCTTTTATCTGCTTAGCTTTTTATCTCTGGCAATCCCTTCTTCCAACTTTAAGCAAGAGAATAACATAATATTTGTTTTAACTTGGAAGGAAAAACTTACTAGGATAGTTTTAAACAAGCTTTCTACGTACTTTCTAATCAGACAAGCAGCATTATGGTTTCAAAGCATTGAATCACATTTATCTCTATTCTGGTAAAACATTAATATTACCATTTAGACTTAGTGATATATTAACTAATCATTTTCTTCCTAAACACAATAGATTTCTTTCTGGAAAAGCTCAAAGACTTTGAGAAGACCATTTAAGGGAAGGTTACGTGCTCTACTGCCTCCTCCTTATGTGATAATCCTAATATTAAGCTCAACAGCAAGACTGCAAGTTGTCAAACAGAATGACACCTAATGGTTTCACTTTAAGTGCCATTTTTCTATTAATAATTGTATATCTTTTAATATCCTGAAAGGGAGTTCTCAAAATATTTACCCCTGAAAGGAGGTGTTGTGTCCTTTCTTGGAAGGAATGATATTTCTGTTCCTTGTTTACCTAAATTAAAAATGACCTCATCTCAGTTAATTCCTTAGCTTCAGAGTTTATAAGATACTTCTTGATAACCATTTTGATGCTCTCTGTAGCTCAACAGTCCTGGGGAGATTCCTCTGCAGGTGGTCATGATTAACAACATTTATCTTTAAAAGGAGTTTCAAAAAACAATTATGTTCATCCTCTGGGCCATAGCAGTACCTCAAGTAAGTGTGTTGTTGCATACATTATATTTCACTCTTACTAAAGTTCATTCATTGAAGCCCCTCACTTCTCCTACTTGTTGGCATTGATGAATTTGATACGCATGATTTTCTACTGTCGAGTTACTCATGAATTATGGGTGCCTGCATGTATAGTTATTACAATGATTATTCCTGTTTCGGATGGTATGCCATGGAAAAAGGTCCAATGCAAATAAAAAGGCAATATTCTTGCACTGGTGCCTATTCAAACAATAATATAAACAATACCTAAAAAAATACGTTTTTATTGTTGGGCAAAAATAAATATCAAAAGTTCATAAAATTTTGTACACATTTATATGTATAATTACACATTTTAAGAAGTGTCCAAACTTAAAAAAAATCACATGTAAAACAGGAGTTGATAAAATCAAACACATCAAAACGTTCCACTGATGGTGAGTACTACTGTCTAGATCTAGCATCAAGAACTGAAGTACACCTGAGCCTATAGGTTTCAATTTTTGCAAACCTGATCTTAATTCTGTTTTTTATACAACATGTTTCTGTCCTTTCCAATAATTGTTGGACATTCTTCAGGGGTGATAACGCATACTTATTTTTCTCCTTCTACAAGGTCACTCTAATAAAAAGGAAACAAATTTTGTGAAGAAAATCTTCAGTAGTTCTTAACCAGTTTTCTGGACACATGTAGATCACTATTTCTCGATTGGGACTGCCTCAGTCCGGAGCGTCTTGCTAAAAACAACCCAATAACACTCAATTATATATAGGTACCACTATAAACCAACATGGTCATAGTTTCATATTTCAACAATTAATGTCTATGGTTATGTCACACCTACATAATACACCATACCTGTGAATCCTTCAAAATTGATGGGCGGTCACAACATCATAAATATGATGACAATCTCAATGTGTCTATTTCAACAGCATCTAGGGATCCTGCAGTCGTACCTCTCTCTAAAAATCAAACATAGCATATGAACACTATATTTTGCACTGTGAACACAGTCCCAAATTACCAAACAACCTTTACTAGACATGTCCCTTGTCTGACACACACCACTGTGTATCCATAACCCAAAAGACAGGAGCTTGGGATGTCACTACGTGTACCATAGCCGATTATCAAACCAACCAGAGTGAGGTGAAAAAATGACGCCATGGGAGAACCAAAGTGAGTAGCCACCTTTGGACTGAAACGTAACTGTGCTCACCAGACGGACTACGCTTTGTGTTCCGCTATCACAAGACCACGGGTGGTGTCCAAAATTTCCTGTCGTTGTTAGAACACACCTACAAGGAGTGCAAGATTAATTCAACTGCCTGTGTCAATGCATCATAAAATATAAAATACTCAGGCCCCTGTTTTATTATTACTCATCGAAGAACCAACCAGTTGCTTAACAGGCTGTGGGACTCCCGTTTGTAACCAACGACCAACTCCACCACGGATATTGGATGCGGGGGCTCAGAAACGCATTCGTTTATAAAATGAGCCAAGGAACATAATGTTGTCACGTGTAAACTTCACGTTACTGTGGTGCCACATATCACATGATCAGTACATCTAGCTACCCACTTAAAGGCACAGTGTATATTTGTTCCTTTAAGGTTCATAATACTGGGAAATCATAATAGTTATCCATATTTGTGGCACTCCATGGGGGTCATTCCGAGTTTGTAGGTAGCCATGGTGCTATTAGCAATATGGCTGCCTCCAAACTCGGGTCCAGGTCTGGGTAGTCGGAATGGGGACTTACCGGGACATTCCGACCTATGTGGACCTGGTAAGTCCCAATTTAGAAAACCATTCCCCATTCCGTTTTGAGCCTCCATAGGGCTCAATGGAAATGGGGAAGGAGCTAATAACGGGCCCGCAAATTGCGGGCCTGGTATTAGCTCCATGGTCCCTTAATGGGTCCCGGTAAGGGCGGCTGATAACACCAGCTGGCCCTAGTGGGACCCGCTAAGGGACCTCGGAATGCGGCAGTAGGGGGTTAACTGCACCAGCATCCTTACCAGTGCTGTTAATCCCCTTCCGCCATACTCGGAATGACCCCCCCATGTCTCTTATGGCCAAGTAATATTCAAGTGAAAACACAAGCGATACCAATATCAAACAGGCAGCAATAGTAGGAGTTGGATGTATCTTTACCCATGATCTTAAAACATAAAGTGCTCCGCAATTGCGAAAAACAGGGAATTCCTCAAGGACAAATCATGCTAATGAGTGCAAATGCCTATTTGTATCACTCAAAACTGCACCTAATCCACAACGACCATCATACACATGTGCCCAGGGGAAGAAAAAGGAAATAGTAATTCAACCACTATGACGTGATTATGACAACTCGTGTACACAACATCTAATGTGAGCTGCCCAGTTCTCATGTACAACAGGTCACAATAAAAATCAGGTTTCAAAGGGTGGGTGTTGACTTCTGAACAGTTAGTTCAACTCAAGCAATTCTCTGAAAACCTGTACTTATGAGAAGAGCACAGAGCGTTCATGGGACTAGGCACAACATTGTGCTCATATTAGTTGATCTACTGTAACCTCATTCTGCCTGCACCTGGTTGCAAAATCACTTCATACTATTATGCTACAAGCATAATGGCAGTTAAATCACTAGAGAAATTTAAACATGCTGCCGCTCAATCTTCTTATCCAGGCCTGTAACATGACTATTAGTCATGTAAATTATGTTTTGTTCTGCCTGTAACAACCTCTTGTTTATGATTGGTTAGGGCCTCTCACCGTCAATAGCACAGACCACTGACATTCTATAAAAGAATGGCCTTTATCCATAAAGTGTTTAACTAGGGGCTCAGTCTCAATGTGGTTTTTGAAACTGCTCCTATGTTCAATTATACCGGTTCTACATTTGTGGTTGGTCTTTCAAACGTATAACATCTCACAAGGACATTTGATCACATATACCACATTGGCCATATTACAATCAGTTAAGTCCTTCAACTTCAAGATCCACAGAAACTGTACTGGTGGTCAGATCACATAGTGAGCAATTCTCACATCTATGGTGTCCCAGCACAGATCTCATGCCCCACAAATCTGTACAACTGCAGGGTTTATTCAGTCCAAATTTGATGTTATTTTGAATCACCAGACTCCTAATATTCATGCTTTAAATGTTACAAGAGGTAGGCTCTGTGTCTTATCAAAACATTCCTTCCAATTCTTTTTAATGCATGATTGGATCTTGTATGACAAATTTGTGTAAGTATTAACAAACACTCATTTGTTAACAGCGTCCTTGTTTTTTGGTCTCCCCTCTAATAACAATTTCCGATAATGATTACATGCTTGTGTCATGGAATCACGTACCAGTGTGTTTGGATACCCTCTTTTTTCAATTTGTGACTCAAATGCATGGCCTCATTCTTATAATGTTGTCTACTGCTGCTATTGTGTTTCAGGTGTAGAAATTGACAAAATGGTAGGTTGTTCTTAATATGTTTAGCATAATGGCTTTGATATAGGAGGAGGGAATTCTTCTCTGTAGCTTCGTGGTAAGGTCTCACCACTAAGCAACCCTCTGCATTAAAGATTGTAATATCCAGAAAATTCACCTCAATGGAGCTCATGGAGTGGCTAAACCTCAGGTATCTAGTCTGCTAATTAAGCCAAATCATAAATTCCAAAGCCAATTCCTCTCTATCAGACCTAATGATCAGGATGTCATCTATATAACATAGCCACAAATCTATGTTGTTTTATAGGGGTTGGTGTCACTATATATACTCAACATCTAAAAATTGTTCAATTGGCTAAGTTGGGGGCCATGCCTCCTGCACCCATGGCTTTATCTTCTGTCTGTTGATAGAAATGGTCTTGGAATTTGGAGAAGTTTTTGGTTAAAGCTGTATTGACACACCACATGATACATTTATTGGCCACAGGATCTTCATCCACTCTACCCTCCAGAACCTCGCTGATCACTTCTAAAGCTGCCTGTTGGGGCATGCGGGTATACAATGATTCCATATCCAAACCAATCAAAATCTGACTAGCCAGATTGAACGGTATGCCCTCTATTTTATTGATGACACTTCTCATATCAAGTACAAATGAGTTCATTTTTGATATAAAGGGATGTAACAACACGTCTGCAACCTTTGACAATGGTTCCAGCAATGAAGAAACACCTGAGACTATTGGGCAACCAGGGGGGTTAACTCAACTCATATGGATCTTAGCTAAGATGTAGAATATCAGGATACATTCCCCCTTTCTCACTTGATATTTTGATTCTTATTTACCTATCCATTCATGTTGAACAGCCTTCTGGTCTTTGACTACAATCATAACTAACATTTCTATAGATGGATCTTTTTGCAATTTGCAGTAACTCATAGGGCCTCATTACAAGTACGGCGATAAGGCAACAACGGCGCCGGTATTGCTACTGACACCGTTGCTACCATACCGCCATACTAGGAGGTCTGCTCGCGGGTGTCCTTGCAGTCACCAGGTCTGACTTGGTGGCCATACCGATACCCGCGAGCAGAACATGATGGTAGCACCGGTACCATTGTTATCGGTAGCAGTGCTACCACCCTACCCATTCCCATTGAGCCCTATCGGGCTCAAATGGGAATGGGGATGTACCGGGCCCAGTACCCGTGAAAGGGCAATGACCGGGTCCAACTGGGCCGGAATAGCCTGGTAATTGCCCATTCACGGGTGCCGCTCCCGGATGCGAGTTTGGAGGTAGCCTTGCCGGTAAAACAGGCAAGGCTACCACCACCCTCGTAATGAGGCCCATAGTGTCAGAAAGTAACTGTTAACCTTCATTGATATAGAATTCTCGGTCAAGAATCACTATTGCTCCCCCTTTGTCTTCCTTATTGCATCCTAATTTTCTCAATAGACCCACCTCATGTCGACTCAAATTTGTATGTTTCAAAGAAAATTGCCTTTCCAAGACTTTTTTCTAAAAAGAACCAATTCAGGAGACCGGGTATGAACAGGAGGACGAAAAGTAGAAGGGTTTCTTAACCCAAAATGGTTGTTACAGTTGTAGGCCTCACATTCTTTAAAATATTCTCGCATGTGTATTTTACGCAAGAATTGTAAAAATGAAATACGAAATAAATAGCCGTCATGATATTTAGTGCCCACAAAACCCAAACTTTTATTCAATATGTTAGGCAGAATCCTGTGCAGTTCCCTTGGGGAGCACTGCAAAAAGATTAAGACTACAGGAGTAAGCAGTAAACCCAATTGGTAGCAGTTTGTACCACCCAGATTTACCTGGTAGCTGTGGCTGAGCAGTCAGACTTCTCTCAAGAAGAGTAGGGCAGTATATAGAGTATACACAATAGGGCTAAAAACACAGTAGAGCAAACAAACACTGACCAGAGCTTTGTATAAAAAGTATATCATTATTTATTTAAAACACACTTTAGGCAATATACTAGCACTCTAAATCAAAAGCAAGTTAAAACCCAGTCAGGTAAAGTATACACACCTCCCTTGATAACTATCAGACAAGTCAGAGTTAAAACACCACGATTTGTTAAAACAGATGTGAGCGCGTAACCTGATGGCACTCCAATAGTTCAGTTAAAGGGAGAGAAAAAGGCAGAGCATAGAAATAAAACAGGTCCCAACACGTTTAGGAGTTCTCAGCAAGGGAATAAAGGCAGTATACACTGTAGAGCCAAAGTTCATAGGCCAGGCGCACTTTAAATGGAGCAAAGCGCATGTGCCCAGGATCACACAGTTTAAAATGCACTAAAAGTCTTGGCAGAATGTTCAAAAGAGGTTGGGGTGATTCAAGAAGGTAAAGTTAGAAGGTCTGGGGCCAACCCAGTTGGAAAGTCAAGGATTTAAAGGTCACCTTGGGCAAACCGAAGAAAGGGTGGGCCAGGCAGGACACAGTACCTTAAAGAGAGAGGAAGCTCCAGCGGTGGCAGTTGTTCCTGGCATTGGTTGGGGTTTATTGTTTCGACAAGGGGAAGAAAGGATCTCATCGAGGAGGAAACATGGAGTTATTGCACTGCACAGGGATGAAACCAGCCGCGGAGTTCGTCGGTAAAAGGTGCGTTCCTTTTATTTGCGGTTGCTACCATACCGCCATACTAGGAGGTCTGCTCGCGGAAGCTTGGCTATCCGGCCGCCGGGGTGCTTGGCACGGGCGATTCAACTAAGAGACATCTTTGGAAGGCGAAAGGGGCGAACTGGTTGGTCCCACCAGCTCAGAGGAAGAAGACTCCTCCAGCAGAAGATCTTCTCTTGTCGTTGGGAAAGTGGTGAGTTCGTTGCAGCAGGGCTTCACCGGTGGTGTCGTCGTTGAAGATGGCTCAGCTTCTTCCCTCTTTGGATTCTTAGGTCCTGTGGCGATTTCTGAAGTTCCAGTCCCAAAGGCCCTGCTTTTATGCAGAAAAACCCTCATTCAACAGCCTAGCTGTCACTCAAACATGCTAAGTGGTGAGCTGGGCAGCTCACCACTGGTCCAATCAGAACAGAGTGCGACTTGAGTTGCGAAGGCAATACAGTCCAGGGTGCCAATTCCCCTCCCCACCCATCCTGTGGAACCCAGACAGAGTGGCACCATTTGGAGGGCTTCTGTGGAGAAGCCCGCCAAAAAGTGGAACAAAGGGCTCGACCTTGGTCAGAGTTACAGAGGCGGACACAAACACCATTTTAGAAAAGAGTTCTGCCAAAAAGACCCAACCGTTGATTTAATATTAAATAAATAAACCAGCGGTATCTTTAACATTGCACCAAAAAGTGGTGCGTTTAAAATCAATGGGAAAATCCCATAGGAAATATTCTAGTGGAATATTTTGTGTGGTAACCACTGCCACCAGCCAGAAACTCGACAAGGGGGGGACTGGACAGTGCCCCTTTGAAAACAGACCCTGAAGCATATAATTAACCCCTTCCAGTACTTCCACAATATGTGGTTTGTACTGGTTCGTTTCACAATTTAGGACTAGTAAAGTCAATGGTGACTTTACATGCCCTGGGAGACAGTAGTCAGTCCCAGGGTATGGAGTCTATGTTTGGGGGTCACCATGACACCCCTGTGTTACTGCACTGAGGGTGCTGTGTAACACATACACAAAAACAGATGATACCCTATGGAGTAAAAAAACCATAGCCCATAAGCACACAAATAGTCAGAGACATACCTCAAATCATGCCTAAGAGTGGGAGTAAAAGGGTTTCACTCTTAGCAGGAGAAAAAAAACAAACCCCAAAAATCCAGCAAAGCTGCTGGGGGGCTCACTAGGTTTGGGAAATTAGCCTTATAAGAGAATTCTCCCTAACACTTGCCCCCCAGACTAAGGGACAGGAGGATTGAATCCACTCCTGGATGAATCTCATACCTCTAGTCGGTTACAAACATCCTAGAGAGACCATCAGCATTTTGCTGGTGACACCTTGATCTGTGTTCAATGGATAAATCAAAGGTTTTCCTTTGTAAGTTATATGAGCTACAAACCCTTTGAGGAACATCTTCCTTGTTAAATCTATAGGGGATCTGGTTGACCAGTCCCTCAGAAGTTGGTACAACTTCTGAACCTGTGTTAGGCTTTTTCAAGGGGTCCTTATAAAGGATTTCCTTAGATCTAGAGGGGCCTCCAATGTTCCACACCACCTCTCTGTTGGGAGCAGGTTGGATCTCAGGCCTCTTGGTTGGATGGGTTGGGGTTAGGCAATGTATCTGCTTCCCATTCCTCTTAGATCTTTCCTCACCTACCTTAGGAGTTTTACTCCCAATACTAGGATTTGAGTTGGAGTCTTCAGTAGAAGATCCAACAGTCTGAAGGTTTTTGGCCTTAGACTTTTCTTTTCTGGTTTTCCACCAGCATTGTGAATTACCAGTTCTCTTAAGCCTAGGTAGGGGTCCAGTTGGTCTATCCACCTCTTCTTCAGAAGCAGGGGGAGTCAAAGACTCTAAAACTGGGGGAATAATTATGGAGCTTGGTTCAGGCTCCAATTTCCCTAACATTTTATAACATTTTAGCCTGAGATGTGCCTGGGTTAGAGGTCAACTTACTAACACCAGGGCTTGTAGTGGGGTTCTCAGTAGAGGTTCCCACAGGCTTAGAGTGGTCCCTTAAGGTGGCCTCTCTAGCCAATTTGGTTAGGTTCTGTGTCTCCATACTGGGAGGCCTGGGGGTACTGAATACTACTTCTAGAGTGTTTAGATCATTCCCCAATATGACTCTCTCACAGGCACCTCAGTCTTAACAATGACAGGGATCCTCACTGTCATGTTATTGCACTGAATGAGGGCTGGTAGAATAGGAACCATCTGGACAGGGCCTCCAGAATTTTTAGTGGGAACTTTGGGTGCCTTAGCCACATCCTCAGGTTTGAAAAAGCTTTCATCCACTACTGTTCTGCTAGCCCCAGAGTCTCTCCTGGCAGGAGTATCCTGGCCATTGATGGGAACACTGTCCATGTAATATATTTTAGAGTTGGCTGGTAGGGATTCATAGATTTCCCTATTCTGGCTGCTAACCAGACCCATAGGCTCTAATGATACAGTTGCTTGAAGACTCAAGGGGTCTTCAGCAAAGACTTCAAAGTGAGCACTAGCCACTTGTACTTCCTCCTCAGGAGTGAAGGCTAAGGAGACTGTGCTGATCCCTGTAGGTTTACCCTTACATCTGGGATCTCTTTTGATGTGGTCAGTGCCCCACAGAGATAGTATGTTCAAAATGCTCTCTGGAATGGTGGCTTGTTCTGACCTACTTCTGGTTTGGGCCCAGAAGGTATACTAGCCTGATGGGGTTTCCCTGGTGGCTTACCCTGGTTATTTTGTTGTTTGTGGCCCTCTTTGTTATGGGAGGTATTAGAATTCTCTGGATTCACTTTGGGTGGCTGCTTTCCCTCATCCTTTTTCTGAGTGACCCCTGAATCCTTGTGAGTGGCCCTGTCGGCCACCCACAAGTCAGCAGCCTTAGCTAGCTTTCTAGCATCTATTCCCTTTGAATCAGCTAAGTGTTGTCTGAGCTCAGGAGAGCAGGCATCATAAATTGACTCCAACATAACAAGATTTCTCATTCCCTCATAAGTGTTCACTCTGTAACCCTGAATCCATCCCTCTAAGTTCTTCAAACTTTCATTCACCCAGGTAGCCCAAGGGGTACCATCATTCTTTTTGAGGGTCCTAAACCTCTTAAGGTACTGGGAAGGGGTCTTCCCAAATCTAGCTATTAAAGCTAGCTTCACACATTCATAGTCCATCCTATCCACCTCCCCCAACTCCATTACCACATCAGATGCAACAGGGGGAGCCTAGAGAACAACCAAGGACACAACTGATTCCCTGTGATGTCCTGGAGCCCATGATTATACTCAGACATAGCCAACCAATCTAACACATCCAACTTAGGTTCATACATACCTACAATCTCTTTAGGCATCCGGGGTCTTTTGGGACTGGAACTCCTAGAGGATCCGGGGAGAGAAGTATTTTCAACAGACAATTTCTTCATCTCTGGCTCATGCTTTAGCTCCATTTCTCTGAGCCTTAGTTCTTGGTGCTTTTGTTCAGATTGGGCACTAATTCTTTTGAATTCTAATTCCAGTCTCATTTTTTCCAGTTCAATGAATGCAGGACTTAATGTGGGACCTGACAAAGGTCAAGTAGACACAGGCTGAGGTGCTAGAGCAGGCAGAGGGCCAGTGGGAACAGTTACATTAGTTTCCTCTTCCTCTTCTAACTCTACAACAATACTATCATTACTTTGATTCATATCATCCTCATGGCTGTTGTTTTCATTTGCTGGGGAGGTAGGCTCTTCTGAACCACTACCCAGACTTTGGTTCTCTAACAATCTTTCTATCAGTTCCATTTTCTTGCCTTTTACAGGAAGATCCTTGTGTCTACAAAGAACTCTTAAACAATCAACAGTTTTTGCAGAAAGGGACAACTGGCTGTAACTTTCCACGTTAGAAAATAAGCTTTTTAGTGCTAAGCTTTGTGGTTAGTTGCACCAAAGTATTTAGAAGCACTCTAAAATGTATACTCAACACAAATCCCACCGCTGTACACCAGTGTTAGGCAGAATCCTGTGCAGTTCCCTTGGAGAACACTGCAAAAAGATTAAGACTACAGGAGTAAGCAGTAAACCCAATTGGTAGCAGTCTGTACCACCCAGATTTACCTGGTAGCTGTGGCTGAGCAGTCAGACTTCTCTCAAGAAGAGTAGGGCAGTATATAGAGTATACACAGTAGGGCTAAAAACACAGTAGAGCAAACAAACACTGACCAAAGCTTTGTATAAAAAGTATATAATTATTTATTTAAAACACACTTTATGCAATATACTAGCACTCTAAATCAAAAGCAAGTTAAAACCCAGTCAGGTAAAGTATACACACCTCCCTTGATAACTATCAGACAAGTCAGAGTTAAAACACCACGATTTGTTAAAACAGATGTGAGTGCGTAACCTGATTGCACTCCAATAGTTCAGTTAAAGGGAGAGAAAAAGGCAGACCATAGAGATAAAACAGGTCCCAACACTTTTAGGAGTTCTCAGCAAGGGAATAAAGGCAGTATACACTGTAGAGCCAAAGTTCATAGGCCAGACCCACTTTAAATGGAGTAAAGCGAAATGTGCCCAGGATCACACGGTTTAAAATGCACTAAAAGTCTTGGCAGAATGTTCAAAAGAGGTTGGGGTGATTCAAGAAGGGAAAGTTAGAAGATCTGGGGCCAACCCAGTTGGAAAGCCAAGGATTTAAGGGTCACCTTGGGCAAACCGAAGAAAGGGAGGCCAGGCAGGACACAGTACCTTAAAGAGAGAGGAAGCTCCAGCGGTGGCAGTTGTTCCTGGCAGTAGTTGCAGTTTGTTGTTTCGACCAGGGGAAGAGAGGATCTCGTTGAGGAGGAAACGTGGAGTCGTTGCACTGCACAGGGATGAGACCAGCCGCGGAGTTCATCGGTAAAAGGTGCGCTCCTTTTATTTGCGGTCAAAGTGGTGAAGCTTGGCTATCCGGCTGCCGGGGTGCTTGGCACGGGCGATTCAACCAAGAGACGTCTTTGGAAGGCGAAAGGGGAGAACTGGTTGGTCCCACCAGCTCAGAGGAAGAAGACTCGTCCAGCAGAATATCTTCTCTTGTCGTTGGGAAAGTGGTGAGTTCGTTGCAGCAGGGCTTCACCGGTGGTGTCATCATTGCAGATGGCTCAGCTTCTTCCCTCTTCGGATTCTTAGGTCCTGTGGCGACTTCTGAAGTTCCAGTCCCAAAGGCCCTGCTTTCATGCAGAAAACCCCCCATTCAACAGCCTAGCTGTCACTCAAACATGCTAAGTGGTGAGCCCGGCGGCTCACCACTGGCCCAATCAGAACAGAGTGCGACTTGAGTTGCTAAGGCAACACAGTCCAGGGTGCCAATTCCCCTCCTCACCCATCCTGTGGAACCCAGACAGAGTGGCACCATTTGGACGGCTTCTGTGGAGAAGCCCGCCAAAAAGTTGAACAAAGGGCTCGACCTTGGTCAGAGTTACAGAGGCGGACACGAACGCCATTTTAGAAAAGAGTTCTGGCAAAAAGACCCAACCGTTGAATTAATATCAAATAAATAAACCGGCGGTATCTTTAACATTGCACCAAAAAGTGGTGCGTTTAAAATCAATGGGAAAATCCCATAGGAAATATTCTGGTGGAATATTTCACGTGGTAACCACTGCCACCACCTAGAAACTCGACAAGGGGGGACTGGACAGTGCCCCCTTGAAAACAGACCCTGAGGCAATGTAATTAACACCTTCCAGTACTTCCACAATATGATGGTTTGTACTGGTTCGGTTCACAATTTAGGACTAGTAAAGTCAATGGTGACTTTACATGCCCTGGGAGACAGTAGTCAGTCCCAGTGTATGGAGTCTACGTTTGGGCGTCACTATGACACCCCTGTGTTACTGCACTGAGGGTGCTGTGTAACACATACACAAAAACAAATGATACCCTATGGAGTAAAAAAAAAACATAGCCCATAAGCACACAAATAGTCAGAGACATACCTCAAATCATGCCTAAGAGTGGGAGTAAAAGAGTCTCACTCTTAGCAGGAGAAAAAAACAAACCCCAAAAATCCAGCAAAGCTGCTGGGGTACTTACTAGGTTTGGGAAATTAGCCTTATAAGAGAATTCTCCCTAACACAGTACTAGTCAGTAAACATCAGGATAGATTAACTAGATTAACTATCATCGACTCTGACTACTTTTTTGCATCTGATTCTGTGTCCATTCTTGTCTCTGATTCCCGTGTCCTAAAAAAGGACGGCGTTGTGAATGGGGATTGCTAACCCCCTACCCCTTCTACCACCACTGTGGGTAATAAAACCAGGGTTGGTATAACTGGTTTCTCCAGTTCTATTACTAGATGTACTTGGTTCACCATCTTCGCCTTTATTGTCTCCACTAGAACTGTAGGAATTGTCCCTAAAACTTACTCAATGTTTGTTTCTTGAGTCACTTGTCAAGGTACTATTAGAGTTCATCATGTAATCTGCTTTTACATACGGAAAACCTTGTTCATGCATAAATTGACTCAGATCTTTTTTGAGTCTACAAATTCTTTCATTCATAGTATCCACTTTAAATTCATTCATATGATTATCTAATTTGATCTTAAAATCATCCAATCGTAACAATACCTTTATATCATCTCCAATTTTCTTCATATCTATTTCAACTTGTTTGAATACTTCTTGGGCCGTTTCAATAATTATTATCAGCCAATCCCGACCACATTTGTTGGAGATATAACTACATTTTATCTTAACGTTGTTATTGTCTAAAAATAGACAAGGTTCATTACATACAATGAGACCTTGGGGCAATGCTTTCCCTTTTAGAGATTCGAACATGATACAATGTAATTCCTTCTGTACTAATCTCTTCCTCAATTGGGCAAGCTCATCCCATTGACTACCTAATGGTAGATTGGTTGAAAACTCATCTTGATTAAGGCCTGATACAGTTCCTAATAGCTGAGCAATCCAGTCCTCTCTATAGGCCAAACACTCCTGAAGCCATGATGTTGACACTGTCAAAAATCAACCCTAAAAGATATCAACTCTATTCACCCTAAACCTTTGTTAGAACCCTCCTGAGACCCAATGGGCCTCACTTAACCTCTTTAATTCAATCAGGTAACCCCAATTCACAATGGTGTGAAAACAATGCCTACTACCATGGTAGTTATACTATGAACAAAACGGCAATATTCTTGCACTTGTGCCTATTCAAACATTATTATACACACGACTTCAAAAAAGACTTAAAAAAAGTCCTCCTTCAAGCTGCATTCATTAATCCACATCCCTGACCTGTTAAAAATGATTTCATGCATTGATATCATTGCATTTAAATCATTTACCGTGACACTGAAGACAGTGAATGTAATGTCTGTCTCTTGTTGATAGTCTTAGTTTGATTTTAACAGGAGATGCTTAATGCCATAGTGGGAATGTATTATACAAAAAACTTCAAGTTTAATGAAAACATATTGGGACCATTCACAGAATACACTTATACACTTTGCATAACCCCTCATTTGATATATAGTATTACTAAATCTGGTAATTCCTTTTTTTATTGCTGTATATTGCTGATATTCCTTTGAGATGGTCTTGCTGGCATAAATAAACGAATGTAATCTTGTGAGATCCACCTGCAATTAGAACTTGCTACAAGCAGCTGGATTTCATAGAAATTCATTGTAAATGCTATCTGCAAAGCGTAATTTGCAGATACCATTTCATTATTTTGCAGAACGGTGAGTAAAATGGAAGAGTAAAATGATTTTGCCAGTTTTTACTATTGTGGTTTTCACTCAGTTTTGTAAATCCTGAATATTGTATGCAGGGAACCCAATACCATGGAATGGCTAACGTTGGTCGTCGAATGCATGCACGTACCATTTCTTAGAAAATTAGCCTCTTTGATTTTTGAGAAAAACCTTCCGCCAAGGTTATCAATCAGGACTGTTTGCCACCATATGATATTAACTGAAACAGGATGCAGGTAAACATTTCAAGTAAGCTAACTTTGATCATACACCACCAAGTGCTTGGAGTGTAACCATTTTGCCTGTATCCCACATGTGTCCTAATGACACTTTTGGTTATGATTATATTGTCCAACTGGCTATTCACATCAAAATACACACAAAGTTGTGGTAATATTTGCAGATTCTAAACATAATCATGGCAAGCAAATGGGGCACTGATAACTGTACAAAAATACACAGATGTTCAGAGAAGGCCTGTGGTTCTGTGCATGTTGACTATTCCTGCATTTGGGGAACCAGGCCCTGGGATGGTCAATAAAGAGGGGAACTACCATTGCATGGTCCTTCAAATGCATTCAGATCAGCATCAAAAATGCGAGATGGGACTTGGATACAACTTCTCATTAGTACCCGGCGAGAGACAATCAGAATGAAACAAGCATTCTGATTGGCTCTCGCCGGGTCATTACCCGGCCGAGAATCCTTCGATTCTCGGCCGGGATTCTAGCCACCTTGTCCTCGGCGAGGGCGTGGCAGCTCCTCAGCCAATGAGGAGGCTCGTAGCGGGGCCATCCCCGCTCCGAGCATCCCCACGACTGAGAGGCTGCCTTCGCCCCACACCGGGGACTCGGGTAAGCTTTTTCTTTTTCCTTCACTCCCTCCCTCCTCCTTACCCCACTTACCTTTTTGCTCCTGCATCCCCGATGGGCAACGATAGCAGGCTCCAGCAGTGTGGAGACTCGGAGCGGGCCATCCCCGCTTCGCGCCTCCACACGGCTGGAGGCTTCCATCGTCCCCCAGCAGGGACGCAGGTATGTTTTTTTTTTCTTCCCATCCCTCCCTTCCACCATCCCAACCCCACTTACCTTCTGCTTTTTTTCGGGAGCTCCCGATGGCCGCCATGGAAAGGGAAATGGGACTCCATTTTCCCTTTCCCGCCGGCCATTTTTTTTCATTTATTTATTTTTTTCTGTTTCGAAACGCGGCGAAACAGAAAAAAAATGCCATTAACACCCCGGTCTAACGGGCCGGGGTGCTAATGGCAATAAGACGGGCCGTAGTTACAGGCGCGAGCGTAGCGAGGGCCTTAACGAAGCCCCGGGGGCATTACCTGGGGCGGTATTGGCCCACCGCCTCGGGTCTTATTGCCACAATAAAAGCTTGTAAATTAAGAATGCTTTAAACAATGATTCAGATGTGGCTGATGTTTTGAAATTGAAAGTAAACATGGAAGAGAACGTGACCAGTTTTCATCCACAGTTCGAAGAGAGAAAATAAACTACATATGTCATAGACGATGCAAAGGAGGAATCGAGTTCTCGACAGACTGAGGAAAGACACAGCAAAACATGAAGTCAAATAACAGGGCAAGGAAAGACATCAATGATGTTGGTGAGGCATTCCTCACATTGCTTGAAATCACTCTGAAGGGCGTTCGTGGGAGAAAGGAGGCAGGCTTGTTTGGAGCTCTGACCTGTAGGTTTATTTTGTGATGTTCATCGTGATATTCTGTATTTGCCTGGCAGTGACAATTTAAAGACAAACTTGACAATGGTCCTCATTACGACCCTGGCGGCGCTGCAGTTCTTTTTTTTTCCCGCGCCCTGGAATGGGCAATTACTGAGTTATTACAACCCCGGCGGACCCGGTAATTGCCCCTTCCAGGGCGACGGAAAACATTCTACCGCATTTCCATTTAAGCCCCATAAGGCTCAATGGGAATGGGGAAGCCGCATGCACCGGCACCATTCGTGAATGGTGCCGGTGCATGCAGCATGCTTTGCTTGCAGGTGCCTCTCTGCCCGCCAAGTCTGACCGGGCGGGCAGAAAGGCACCCGCGAGCACAACTCGTAGTTTGCTGGTCCGGGAACTACGGTACTGTCAAGCTTACCGGTAGCGTAGTTCCTGAACAAGCAAACTTATAATGAGACCCAATGTCCTTCATGCAGAACCAAACAAGAAAAAATTATGAAAAAGACCGTAAGTGGATGCAGGCAGAAAAAGCGCCTTTTTGAACCAGAAAATAAAATTCTGTCAGAAAAAATGCAAATAAAAAGCGAAAATGAGGATAGTGCAAGAAAGAAGGAAGTGCGGTGAAAGAGCAGAAATGACACTAGTTATAGAGAATAAAGGCATTCCCCCTTCATCTGTGTTCTGCACTGGATCCCCTTCACACAGTTTTTCAGAATGTTTGGTGTGAATTTAGTTTGTCAGTGCCCTATTATAATTGTGTAAATTCTTTTTATGACATTATGTGGAATCATCTTTTTGGGCTTGTAGACATATTAATACAATTAGGGAGTGGGCTATTTTTGTCCCTTGCAAACTCCTGGTACACCTACTTAGCCATTCAGTGAAAACATAATTAATACTGCTTTAGGTTTAGCAAACGCCTACAGCTGTCAAGGCTCAAAGTGAGGAATGTTTGACAGACAGGCTAAAAAAGTGGCACAATCGGTCCCCTTTTTCTTTCTTTTTTTCCCAGGAAGCGCGGGCCATGTCACGTGTACACGGCAGAGGCAAGGGGCGTTTTTTCACAGGGGACAACCCACACGTACCTCTCATAGGGGGTCATTACGAGGTAGGGGTTAACCATGCCACTATTAGCGACATGGCTGCCCCCTTACCGGGTACCGGGTCCGGGTTCCTTGAATGAGGAATTCCTGGGCCATTCCGACCTTGGAGGGCCCGGTAATTCCTCATTCATGGAACCCATCCCCATTCCAATTCGAGCCCCCATAGGGCTCAATGGGAATGGGGAGGGTGCTAACAATGGGCCCATTAATAACGTGCCCATTGTTAGCACCCTGGTCTGTTCGCGGGACCCGCTAAGGGTGCCTGGTAAAACCAGGCGTCCTTAGCGGGTTCCCGTGAGTAGACTCGTAATGAGGCGGCAAGGGGTTGACGGCTCCAGCACCTTTACTGGCACCGTTAACCCCTTACCGCCTCATTCGTAATGACCCCCATAGTCTCTGTTCGGTTCATTTACAAGTTTCTTGTTGAGGGCAGTTACTAGGTCGTCATACGTGGTCCACTCACCTGCCTGTATTGTTTTAATGATGTTTTTGATCTCCTTCCCAGCGAGGTTGGTGAAGATGTCCCTCAGAACTGGTGATTTGTCCTTCCTGTGCTGCTGTGACGAATCCATCAAAATCCTCGACCCACTTGGTCCATCTCGGGCCTCTGTCATGCTGTGGCAGGCGGTTAAACGGGCCAGGATTTCATAGGAGTGCAACTCTGCCCACTCCTTTCTGGTCACCCTCTTGGTCGCCCATCATGGCAGTTCTTGGCTGGTCCATCTGGTTGGTGTGGTGTCTAGCTTATCGCCCTCCTTGCTATTTGTAGGTGCAACCTTGCATGGTCCGTGTAGGGCTCTGGCGCAACTGGACTGAGTTGTGTGTCACAACACTCCTATTGCCTTTCTCAGGCACAGTGTGCTGTCCGTGGGTGGCTGTGATGTGCCACTCATCTTTTCATTTTCTGATATGCACAGGCGCTGTGGTGCAGGTGTGCTTTCTGGTGGCAGTTCATTTGATTATGTTGCCATTGTTTTTTTAAAAGAAAATCTATTTTTTCCACTGCAGCATGCTAGGCTGCCACTAGGTGGGGCTGCATCCCGCTGTGGTCTGCTGGGCTCCCCGAAGCAGGCCGGAGGTTCACTGGCCTTTTAGGAGTTCTGCTACATGCGGAGAAGGACAGCTGCCTCGCCGGACTGTTGGCTAAGGTAGCAGCGAATCGGGTCGCTGTAATTAGGCAACGACGCCTGAAGGCGTGCCACCCCATGGCAGGGAAGGACCGCTGCCTATGCGGGCACACCGATGCAGGAATAAACAGACCCGCTTGTGTTTTGATGCTGTTCCATTAATGTCTAATTTTATCCTTGTCGCCGGTTGTTAAGGTTGTGAAAGGATGGCCTCAGACCCAAAGACGGCACGGACACACGTCTCGATACTTCAACGTATTTCATTAATTTAACAGCCCGCCTCTTCCTCTTCCTTCTCCGTCACAGTGTCTATTAAAGAGCAGTCACACTTTCCTTCGCAACAGTGTTCTTTCACCTAGAAACCGACGTGATGCAAGACCCTTCTTTGTAAAATAGCTGTCGTAAAATAACAACCAGCCCCCTCCTGGTTATTTTCCAAGCACTATCAGAGCGAGAACACTTGTGGGCTGCAAAGACAATGGCCCTCATTCGAGGTTGGTGCTAGTCATGGCGCTATTAGCGCCATGACTAGCACCAATACCGGTACCGCCACCGATGTGGTGGTATGGGGACTTACCGGTCCATTCCGCCCTTTGCGGGACCGGTAAGTCCCATTTGAAATGCTATTCCCCATTCCCATTTGAGCCCCCATAGGGCTCAATGGGAAGGGGGAAGGCAGCAATAACGGTACCGCAAATTGCGGTACCGTTATTGACCCCGGTATCCCTTTGCGGGTCCCGTCCTTACCGCCTGCTAAAACCAGGCGTTAAGGAAGGACCTGCAAAGGGACCTCGGAATAGGGCGCAAAGGGATTACCGGCACCGGTGTCATTACCAGTCCCCGGTATCCCATTGCGCCCGGGTTGTAATGACCCCCAATATATTTAGCTTGATGCAGCTACATCTCTCAAGTACAGGTGACATTAGTAAATGCTCATGCTTTCACTACTTTATGCATTGAGACAGTCAGAGACGATGTGGATACATTTGTAAACTGGAGTAGAGATAGATTCACAGTAGAATGTGCACAGGCTGGTTGAAAGCTCACTGTACTTGCTTTTTTAAAATGTGTTTTTATTTATTTGCATTTATA
This sequence comes from Ambystoma mexicanum, assembly GCF_040938575.1. NCBI lineage: Eukaryota > Metazoa > Chordata > Amphibia > Caudata > Ambystomatidae > Ambystoma > Ambystoma mexicanum. The sequence goes on along the minus strand of NC_090940.1, from coordinate 279,429,797 downwards.
AAGCACACGGCAGTCCTGCGGCATCGTGGCGCTGTTACAGTATACTTGCTTGGGCGAACAACAATTAACGTATTGCGTTACAGTGGTGTGTCACTCATACAATGCACTATACAGTGGCGAGATAGCTGAGATCATGTCATAATATCATGGTTACAGGTACATTTTATGCAGTTATAAGAGGCACATACTGAGAGGTGGGTGGGTTTAGCGGAAGTGTTATGTTTTTAGTGCCTTCCGGAACACTGTGAGGGATGTCTCTTTCCTGAGGGCAGGTGGTAATGTATTCCAGTTCTTAGGGGGTAGGACTGCAAAGCCAGAGCCTCCTGCACTCCTTATGAGTGCAGTACCAGTGTACCAACCTACACCCAGGTGCTCATGTGCTTTGGGGATACTAGTGGCATACTGGCAACTGGAAGCTTGATACCTGAGTCAAACTCCTCCCACAGAACTAGAATTGTTATTGCTCAGCTTCCTTCCCATGTGTGGGCACAGGGCACAACAGCATGCGGATATAGCAAGTTCAGTGCCATGTTTGTTAAGTAGAGTGCTCCATGCGAGGAGCCCCCCTGGAATAACAGACAGACACTGGTGTTGCGTTACTGGGGCTGCTGCCTGTGCTTGGGCGGATCCCACCTTTACCCCTCATGCTGATTCTGGGCTCCCCCTGACATCAGGAATTTGTCAAACATCATAGCAACCTTTCCAACCTGTTTGAGGTCAGAGTGGGAATTTTTACCCTAAATCATCCTTGTACTTCTGGAGAGCAAAATCCAATTTGTCACACACACATACTTACAAACACAACCACTTGCACACACATATTGTACATAGATTCCTTTTTTACTTATTGTGTTGCCTGCAGCCCGCTCCATATTCCAGCTGAGTCAGCCTTATGCTGTAACAAAGTCCCATCCGACTCCTGCGCCGCATAGAAGGGGAACCAGAAACAGAGAGTGCTTCCAGGTCCCTCCATCTGTGTAGTGGAGCGAGAGCGCCTATATCACACTGCCCTGTCGGGCCCTGGATGTGCGAGGAGGTGCAAGAGTGCCCCTTTGCACATTCATCCCAGCCTGCATCCCCAATGGCCCGTACATGGCTGGGCAAGCAAAACGCCCCTGCCTTGCGTGGCTCAATTAGCGCGCCTGCTGGGTTACTACCAGCCACACAAAGGGAAACCACATTTCCCTTTAAGATTTAGTTAAATCCAGCCCTGGAGCACCCACTCGGCTGCTTCCTGCAACTAGGGGAGCACTCGGGATTTTCTCTGGGCTGACTAGGCTCGTCCATAATGAGTGGCGGGTCGATGCCCTCTCACGCATTATGGACGAGCTGCCAAAGATCCTTATTTCAACTTTTCTCTAGTCTCTCAGGTGAATCAAACCATGAGTTCCTCCATCTTCACATTTGCATGCGGAAAAGACGGCCCCTACATGACTTTCCCCAATGCAGCCACTGTGATCACTGCTCTACTTTCTTAAAGGCTTTACTGTGGCACGAAAACAGCCTTGATTTGTGTCTTCACCTCCTCCCGATCCTCTTCCTTCTCTTCGTCAGCCTCAATTCTAGAAGGACATACCTGCTCTACAACCAAGACTGCAGTGAAAGGACCAAATCTTTCCTGATCTGGACTCTCAAGGCAGAGAGAAAACAGTATGAAACCCACTGCATTGTTGACACGGATGTCCACAAAATAAACCTCACCTCAAAATGTTGGCTCTGCATTTTGAAATTAACCTTTCTGTTTATCATCTACTAAACTTCTCAAAGTGCATTTTAGGAAGTGCAATCATGGTGATATGTCTACTGCACTATGCAGAGAGACTTCTGCCACATTTACACCTGTGAGGACATCTTTGTTGAGGGAGGTACCTGCATTTTATAATCATGCATTCCTTTCACCATATTCAGCAAGGAATATACAAGAGTGCATTCTAGGAGGCAACTGCACTGATTGAAGCAAAGTGCCTTCTGGTAAGTGCAGTCCTACGGGTCTTTATAAGGAGTGAGGCAGTGCACATTTTAGGAGATGGCAGTCAACTGGTCTCCATTGTGCATTTGCAATGAAAGGGGAAGCGTGCATTGTGGAACTTACATTCTTTACAGACTCTGTGCTGTTGTGACATAGCTCCTGTACTCACTGAAGAAGCTGCCATTTTGGCACATGGTGAGAAGACCTGAGTAGTGTGGCAAAGCCAGGTTTGCAATGGGATCTCCTAGGCTTAGTAGGCTGTATTTAGAATGCAGCATGAATCTGGTCCATATTACTAATAGCAATATATTCTAAAAATGAGTTACTGCTGAAATCCTTGCACTTCTGGGCGCTGAAAAAATAGGTATTAGTATTACAAAACCCAATCGTATTCAGGGTATCATTCGCAAAGGGATTAGGGGCTGTGGTAGGGGCATGTATATTATGACGGTGGCTATCAAGGCCACATTATACTATGGTTGGGCTTCTCTTCTGAAACGGGGCTTTGGCCTATGCTGTTAAATGACATTCATGGTGGCGTTTGGCACATGGTGGCAGTGAGGATACACCTGTCACATGTGGGCAGTACTTGCGCATATGAGCCAGCACCTGCCATGTGATGTCCTGACTTGAGCATATGATGCTGTTGTTGTACATAGTATGAGTGAAGCAGCTGGGCCTCTGGTGCTGCAAACCGCATTCAAAAAGCCAGACCTGTGGGCTGTGTTGGTGCTTGTTTTCTTTGGCATGCCTGCATTTTATTGTGCACACTGCATGTGGATTTATTGGCTTTTTAATGTGATTCTTGTAATTTCTTGCTAGGGTGGATTTGGATTTAAAGAAGGCGCTTTTTATCAATTTGAATATTAAATAATTGTATATTCCACAGCCACACGCTTAAATCTGACGTTTTAACTTAAAAAAAAAACTTACAGTACTTTCCACTGACTTTCCACCTCAAAGGGCTGCTTCATTTAAAATGGATTAGAGGCTGTCACTGCTGATTAGAAATATAACTATTTCCCCTGCCTTTGCTAATGAGATATTTTTTGTAATCCCACGAAGGTGGATTTATTAGAGTCTGGTTGTGAAACAGAAGGGGAACCAAGTTCCCGTACAAATGAAATACTGCGCTTGTTTTTAATGCCTTCGGACGTTCATGCCATAATTTCTCCTGACATTTGCCTTTGTAAGGACATTATCTGCTGGTTACTTCTGAAATGATACAATTCTGTACCGCAAACATGTGAGATATCGGCAGAGATACCATGGACATGGCAGAGCTGTAGATATTCATCCGGTAAGTATAAATAATGAATCAGTCAACCGAGGCAAGACATAGGCAGAGTAAGGCATATTAGAGCGTTCGCCGGGAGGTCAACACGGGTTATGCCACCCGGACCAAGTTCATTCATTGATTACATATTAGAATAAACGACAGAATGGAATATCTTAAAGTTTTAAAAGTTCAGAGCACATTATAGAGTGACATTGGACCTTTATTGTTTTTTCTGGCTATGAAATATGGCTGTGAATGATTAGAAAACCAAAATATTAGGTTGGGAAATATTAAAATATGAACAGCTAGAACAGTAATGGGCATTCATTTAATGTGAAGAGCTATTACTTAAGTTTGGGAATGCAAGAGAATGTTGCATGATCACTAGTAGAGGTATTTTGAATGTCTGAAACTGAAGAAGATAGTTCAATTATTAAGAATGCGGCTAGCAATCTATGTAAACATTGAGGCTTGGCTTGTAATGCATGGATACATTGCAAGTTCGACTTCAGCCATTTGTAAATAGAAATATGTCTCTCTACGGGATATCCATTGTGGTTCACTATAGGAATTTTTGGACTACTTTCACATAGGATTGCACTGTTAAATGCCTTTGTATCAAGCAGATTGTATTTCTGTAATGCAATCCATTTGGGACTGCCTAAATCATCAGTTCAGAGGATTCAGCGGTCCAAACCGCAGCAGCGAGGATTCTGTAGAATCTGGGGCGCAGAGACGATACTTCTTTCTCCATTCGCTCCTTACATTGGCTCCGGGTTGACCAACGTATAGAATGTAAGGCTCTCCGCGTTACTCACAACGCCTTTTCTAATACTGCCACGGCTTTTGTGAGTAACAAGTTTCAACAATATCAGCCTTTCAGAGCACTCTGGTTCTGCCTCGACGGGCCATCTTTTTAGCCCCAAATTCAGATTGGAACGATGGGGTGAAAACTCATTCTCCAAACAGGCGGCAAAGCTTTGAAACTCCTTTCCTATGGCCCTTTGCGGCATTTCACACCTTCTAGATTTCAGACATAAAGGAAGGACTTTCATTTTCCGTCATGTTGAGTGTTTCCTATGGTTAGGGTGGGGGTAGGGGTCTGTCTCTGGGTTTCCTTGCTCTTTCTTGCTTGGTTTTACTCTTGTTCAATGCCATGGTGCCTTCTCAAGGTGGATGTGGCGCTTTCTTTATAAGTGACTATACTACTACTTCTACTGATACTATAACTATATGGTGATGAGAAATACACACGTATATATGCTAAATTAAAGCGAAGAACGAGAATTCTGCACAATTCGGAATCTGTTACCATTCCTGTCAACCCGTGTTGGTCATAACAAGACCAAACATTTCTGCTCCAGCAAAAAACCAGCAAAAAAGAACGCTAACAGGATGTTGGCAGGAAGGAATGTACCACATTATCACATTTATATCACATAAATGCACCATGCTGATATGTATATTATACGTATCCTAATGTACATACATATATATGCTCTTTTTGCTCAATGTATGACTGTTTCTCCCCATGTGCCCTCTCCCTGTAACCTAGCTCCCCTCAAGTAACAGTGCTTCGATGCCCAAGGGCTGCTGTGCGCTATACAAACATAATAAATAAATAAATAAATAAATAAATAAATAAATAAATAAATACATAAAGTATGAGGCCATAGTTCCACAGGTGTTATTATTACTCATCTGAATGGTAATTGGTGAAATAGAAGAGTTTAAACATGTTTGAAGGACACTTGATTCAAAAGAATAAAAGAAGACATCACAGCAAAATAAAGGGTGGATTAGCTACACATTTGAAATATATAACTATGAGTTTCAGGCTAAGTAAGAGTAATACAACCTGTTAAATAGGAAGGGGAAATGCTTCTAACAACAGCTGGTAGGTTGGGCATGTGAACCTTGATAACCCATGGGGGTTGGGGGGGCATGACATATGTTGTGATGCCGCTATAAAGGCATGTGATGACAATGTTCATACATGAAGGTAAGCAATGATATGGTAGGTGTCTGGGAATATTTTTGAATGCCTGTCACTTTCTTTTATATATACCAGAGTGTTTATTATTTTTCTTTACATCCTAGTGGAGGATGGATAAGGAAACCCCCATTTGTTGGCTTGAGGCAATGTTTGCACAAAAGGCTCTCTAGAGGGACATGCAATGTGTGACTGCTGAGGCAGAGCTTTGAGGGGCTCTCAAGGAAACTGGGTGAAAGAATCTGGCTGCCATTTCATGATTACGCCAGCGTATTCCGGTTAGGACAATGGAAAAGTATTCTTGTATGGAAGTGCGTCAGGGGGCTGCAGCCCTATGCCCCACACCTGAGGAGATGGACACTGGATATCATTTGATCAGAGTGACCAACCCAGAAGCAGAGGATCACGTGATGATGAGAGATGGAATGGAAATGGAAGCCCGACCTTGGGAATGTACAAGAAGGGCTATTGTTATGTCTTGCGTGGTATAAGAAGGGGAAGGCGAATTGGAGGCGGGTTGGGTTAGTTTGAAGTGGTGGGCTAATGGGGTGCTGCCCATTTATGTGGTTTGCAAACCAGCAATAAAGGGTGTCTTGCTTTGTCCATTTCCCATACGACTCTTGAGTCCTCTTTGCTATACTTTGGATTGATAGATGGTGAATGTGACTCAGAGCTGTCGCGCAACATTTGCAGACCACCGGATCTCGAGGGCCTCCATCAGAACACCCGCACGAGCATTCAAAACAATAAGGTAGGAGACCTAATTGCAAATCTCATATGGGTTTACAGATGAAAACATCAGGGCTGAAGAGAGTGCATGCGAGGCAGCACAGAAAACCAAGGGTCCGGTTTGGGACCAGGGAATGGACAATGCGGGATGGGATGTTTTAAGGGGATACGCTGAAATGGGGTGGAGATTTTAGGCTTGGTATATAGTATTGATAGTAATCTTTGCTTGTTTCGTAACTGTGATTCGTTTAGTCCTGTCTCTTTTTTATTTAGAGATTAACCTAGCAAAATACCAAGGGAAGGGACTGAGCCTTTTACAACGGTCTGGGTCTAGTTACGGTAATGGTAAGATTCCTTGTCCCTACCAGCACCACTCTGTGGTGTCTCTGGTTGTTAAACGTAAGCCCCTTCCATCTCAGAACAGTGAAGGAGTAGAGTCAAAAAACGTGTGGGGCAGGGGCACCTGAGAAACAGCTGCAAGTGAAGAGTGAATGCAGATTTAAATAGGGAAAGGAAAATGGGCACATGGCAATCAAAACAGGCAGAGGAACCCCCAAAGAGGTGGCCCAGCCATTATATGGTTAGGCAGTTTAACAAATTGTCTTGGGATTATTTGGACTCATGGCACTATTTGACTTCACATAACAGCCACACTCATTATCCAATTGAGGGAACTTTTAACTGTGATAAACTGGAAGCCCTGTACCATTAGTACAGTGGGGAGCATTCGCCATGTGGCTGGAACAGGCAACAGCTAGGAGAAGTGACGGGAACATTAGACGACTGTGGGAGATTAATGATTGACTGAGGGGACAAATACAATTTTTTTGAGAAGTAGCAGAGGAACAGAGGTTTCTCAACTTTGCCCCAGGTAGGCGAGAAGGAAGGGGAAATGGATACAGATAAGGCAGAGCATGGTCAGGAAGACCAGAATAGTGAGATGCCAGAAGTTATGCTTGAATTTATGGTTTAGGTCTACTTGCTCAAAAATATTTGATCTTTTCCAATTCTTCCTAATTGTTTTGGTACTTTTTTGGTCATTGTTTGGTAGAAAATGTGGGGGGAGACCCCCGCAATGCCCCACTTCCCCCCAACTTAACCTATTCCCATACCCCTCCCCATATATTAATTTTATTTAATTTGGCCGAAAAAACAATCAAGAAAATTCGGTCAAATCAAAAAGGTCAAATAAACTACACAAATGATTTGTGTGTTTGAGGCTTGCTTATTTCATCATGTATGTGTACCATGAACTGAAACCATATCTTAAGGAAAGTACCTTAACAACATACAAGAAGGTTAATATGTACATATTTAACAGCTTTAATTTGTAAAATTGTCTCTATCACTGAACAAAATCACGTGGCCCACATATGTCAGTGAACAAAAAGATGTAGGCCAGCTCTGTGATGTCATTCGTAATGTCCTGGGTGTTAGTTTCAGCAGTGCACGGAGGTGGCGTGAGTTATGATTTCTTAGCGTACCATACCTGGCGCATTTCAAGGGTTTTCCAGTTTTACTTGTAACCATAACGCCCCTTTAACAACCTTTTTTCTCTGAATTTCATGGGTTTTTGTTAGTGCAACCTAAACACAACATCCCTTTAACAACGTTTTTTCAGTGAAGTTCGTAGGTTTTTTACTAGTGCACCTTTAATCTGCTACAAGTTTCATATACTATACTCCCCAATATGACAGATATGGAGTATGCGGACAGCGCAGTAGTCTGCGGATGCCATACAGCATTTACGGGGCTCAGAATCATAAGGGAGACCCGAAAAATATGTACCCATCAACCAACAGATGTACATAAAATCAGTACTAATGTTTACATCATGTAAATAGATTATTTTGTACAAATACTTAGGTTAGAAAATACTAATATTTTTTTTATTTTATTTAGCACACATTACAATGGTAAGCACCAATCTCAAACCATAACTGTACACTTCATATAATCTCTTCACTACAAGATACATACAGATTGAGAAAAAACAGGTGCTTATTGAACAACAAATTCTCACTGTACCGTAGGTGCATTGCATTTATTTCTCTATTGTTATCTTTCATTATGTAAACATGTGTTATAAGACAGAAGAAATTGTTTTCTCACAGAACTGGCAAGCACACTTGAGTGGTTAGAGGAGAACCTCCTAAAAGAAGAAATGAGTGTACACACCTTACTAAAATAATAATTTCTATTTTTCTTACAGTACATAGTTTTCATGAATAAACACTGCCTCAATTTAATTATACATAATCCCAAGAATCATAAAGAGAATTCCTATCCTTAACAGTAAATAATCAAATCATGAACTTGTCTAAAAAATTGGATTAACTAAGTAATGATTTTAAGGAACTTATACAGTATGTCAAAAATCATGTCATTAAAAATATACCTTATCACTGTCCTTCTTGCACCTGTCCCCCTTCTCCCCATCAATCATCCCCATCAAATTATGAACATTTTAATCAAAGACGCTTTGATGAAACTTCACTCCCTTCCTCCCTCATGATTATTGTACAAAAATCCCTAATTCTCCCATTTATGTTTCCCATTCTGATACCCCATCCCTTTCTTGAATAAATATATATGTTATACTATACTTGTTGTGTGATATTTCTTTTTGTTTTTAAAAGCCGCATTATGGAACCACGGACACTGCAACTGTCCAGGGTGTCTACACACAAAATGGAGGTGGCCCCGGGCAGGCGCAATGTCTGCACATGTCTGGATTCGCATTACACACTTTTAATTAGTCCGCGGACACCCAGCGCATGAGCTCTCCGAATACTGCCCAAAGGGTGTCCATGGATGGCTGTCATGGCCGCGGACGTTCGCGGATGTCATCATGTGACCTCACCCATGTGGCTTGACAGGGGTGTCCGTGAATGGTATCCATGGTTGCGGACAGTTTAAAAGTGCTTTTCCAGCCAATCTACGGTGTTTCAAGCAGAAATGTTATCCATCCACACCTCCCAGACCCATTCTTGGTTGATCTGGCAACATTTTATAGCTTTTCAAGGCCTATTTATTGACTTGGTAGACCTCGGACAGTACGACTGTCCGCAGACGGTTCCTCTAAAGGGACCCACCCATTACTTTTCCTCATTCTCATCTGGCTATCCAGGAGAGAGCACCTGCTTTACTGCTGTGTAGATTTGTTTTGCAGATGTTGTTTGAGACCATGGCATCTGTTATGGCCATCGCTTCTTCCCAGCCACCTCCACCACCACCATCATCATCTGGAGTGCCTGGAGAGGGAAACAGACAGAGTGGTACAGAAGAAGAGGATAAGAGAAAGAAGTAGATGAGGTGGAGGAAGTGCCTGTCACCAGTTCTCGGAGTGAGCCCTGGGTGTGGCAATTTTTCACGACCATTGGAAATGTCCCAAAGGCTTGTGCAAGCAAGGTTCGATACACTGACTGCAAAGTTGTACTCAGTCGCGGGAAACCTGGCTTGTATTCCTATGAGACTACTTCCATGAGGCACTGCACTAAATCGACCCACCCAACTGCTTTGAGAAAGGCAATACTTTTCTCAGGTAAGAGTAGGTTGACTTCCTCCACCCCATCATCTTCATCTGCTTCTGTTACCACAAAGGACACTACTTTGGGCCAGGGGATCCCAGCGGCGGCTTCACAGGCCATACAGAACGCTGTTGACCCTTACCTTTCCAGGGTCATAGTACTATGTATGTACTGTGATGCACCGATCTGTAGGGGGGAGCAGTTTCAGAGTGCTTTCGACTCTGCGTTCAGGGAGCATGAGAAACAAATGATTAAGGCGGGCCCAACGTATTCCTCTCTCCACCTACCACTTCGTCCCTGTGATTGGTGCCCCTTCCCTGCCTCCCCTCCTCTACCTTACCTCTCCTGAAAAAAAGCCCCAAAAAATGACAAAACCAATAAAACACAATAAAACGGTTCCTTTAGGAGTCACCTTAAACAGTTAAAAAATAGGAGTGAGGAATAAAGTCGCAGGTCCCTGTGCAGCCGGCATAGACCGCGGACAGCACGGTAGTCTGCGGACTTCTACAAAATTACATCGGTGGGACAGTTGAAATCATTTAAATTATATTGCATTCTAAAAGCGTGGCTCTTAAAAGAATTTATTTCTTCTCACTTTCACAAAAACTGCTTCATCGCACAAAAGCACACACCGCTTTATTGACATTGCGTCTTTCTTTTTCCATTTGTGGACCAAATAACTTGAGCACATCCACATCTGTCTCTAGACAATATGTGAAAAAATAATTTTAGAATTAGGGAACACTTCCTTCACCTTTCCCAATGTATCCTGTTAGAAACCTAAAGGAGTCTTCCTTAGCTAGTCCCCAGGGATTTGTCATCCAGATGGCCAGGACACGGTCAATGCTATTGGATCCAGTTCTTGGGGGTGGACCAGCGAGGGGTCCTTGGGGAGTGGGAGTGGGACACCAACGGGTGAGACACGGCATCCCCCTTCTTTCAACACCTTTTCGCCATCCTACCATGTAGGATATTCCAATACACTGTTGTCCCCCCCCCTTTTTCGACATCAACACTTTCGCAAAACACGAAAGACAATGGACTAACACCAGAGCCGTTTACCTGACATGTCCCAATACAAGGGTCAGGCAATTGATCGGAATCACACACACACACTTCACGACTCTTTCCCGTCCCCACAGGGAAAAAAGGTGGAGCATGAGAGCACAGGACGAGCAAGGCAGACCACACAACGTGAGGGCTAACTCAGCACAGCAGTTCAAGAGGAGGCGAAAGATGGCGCATATCAAGAGGGTGGCAAGGAGAAAGCAGCCTTGCCCTTTCCGATTAAGGTCTGTCAAGCCTCTGCAGACGGGAGCATAAGACTGCAGACAATAGCCAGCATGTGTTGCAGCAGGTGTCGGCGGTACACAAGACCCTCCTCTGCTGATTACCAAACCAGTGAGAGATGCTTGTCTCTGTAGTACCAACCTTGACTCCAAAAAGAAGAAAAGAGAAGCGGATCATCACAGCAGGTGAGCCGAGTGGAGAGTCGATAAGAAACCTAACTGTGTTGAACAAAAAGTAGCAAACGGCTGATTTGAACTGTAAAATAACTCTTTTGAAAGGGGAAAACCAGCAACAGGGCGGTCCGGCACCATGTGGGTGCTCAAGTACAAAACAATGGGTGATTACCCAACAATAGAAACTACCATAACCAGAAGACCTTAGGAAAAGGATGAAAGTGGGTCAAAGTGGTCATACAGGGGTCTTGTCAAATCCTCCGTACAATCAAAAGACTTTGACCGACAGATGAATGTGAAGCGAAGGGAATCAATCCTGCATGGTAAACGTTTTACATGAACAGTGTGTTGTAAAGGTGGCAAGAGTGAAACCGGCGGAGGGATGCTAACAAGAAAGGACAAAGTCTGAAGTCCCATGAACATTGTTTTGACAGGAGTGAACCCGGCGGAGGGATGTCCACAGTGAAATATTGGAAAGGATATTGTGTCTAGTGAATGCAAGAAAAGCCATTGTGAACCCATAGGAAGGAGGCTGATGATTGAAAACAGAACTTTGTGGAAAAGCGGTTGTGAACCCAAAGGAGGGAGGCAGACGATTGAAAAGTGGCCCGAAGCCGAAGGAGGCAGATCCAGGGGTGGAAAGTCATCACCTATAGTTCATTGAGAGGGTCTGTGCCCGGAAGAATGGGACCCAGGAGTGAAGCTATCACCCAGAGCCATGCGTAAAACAGAACTTTGTGTTTGTTTGTTGAAAATATCAGGCCCTCGAAGGCAAGAGACTTTTTAGTAAAAAAGAGACTTAACCATCGAAGAACCTGATAGCTGGAATAGAACAGTTGGCTTGTGCTGGGAAAGCTTGAGTGTGTGCTGTGCTCAGGAGACCCACCTTGTCCTGTGCTCAAAACATTGGGAAGGGAGACCCCTCGCAATCCCATCCTGACTTATTATTTGTGAACACTTCTTCCTTTATTGAAATCCTATCCCACACTCTTTCTGTAATTAGTTGTAAAGATTTGGCAATAGTTTTTTTTTAGTATAGACCTTTTACTTTGACCAGACGCCAGAAGGACTGCCTTATGTTTCATTTGATGGCCGAAGCTTGCTCCCATCTTACATTTAGGTTTAGGTTAGGCCTTTTTCTACCCAGCGCTTACAATTTAATAAACACCCTTGAACTGTGATCACTTGTTTCTGTCTTAATACCTCTGAGTTTTAAGCACGTTATAAGTAACCCATTACAATTACAATTTACTGTTGCCTCCATGAGTTCCTTATACATCTCTGCTAAATAGTTATTTTTTCACACTGAACTGTAGACAGACTTTGGAATAGACCTCCGTCTCCATGTTCTCAGGTGACCCGGACCAACCTCTGTGCATTTACCTGTCCCATCTGAGTGGTTTTAAAAATGTCTTGAAACACTATTTGCTCCTTGGTTGAGTAACTTAATGTCTAGTTTGTTATGTTGTTGCTTCTTTATCGCCTGCTTATTTTTTTTTTAGTAATTAATTGGTTTTGTTTTTGTTATGTTGACTGTATCATTTGTTAAGCACCATTAAAAATGGCTGTTGCTGGAATTTGTTTACTGTTTAATAAATACTCTCTACTACTGCTATGAGAGTGGCAGGGATCAATGACCATGTCAAGACAGAAATTCCACTGAAAATGGTTTCTTTTATTTTTGGAATATAATATAGGGTGGTGTGATGAATCGTGGGATTCAGTCACTTCTCCTCAGGGGTAGGCTTTCCTTGTGAGGCTAGGGAGGTGAGCCCTCTATGCGATACCCTCCCCAATGGTAGAGGCAAGTTGGACCCCACCAGAAGAGACTCCCCTCCTGGGGATAAGTATTCCGGTTCTCGTGAAGAAATCCCTTTCCATCTCACTCATAGATGTATTCAGTACCAACACAGAAACCTTGGAGAAACCTCTCTCATTTCCTATTGTGATTTGTCAACAGAAGACAACCATCTCTCCAATACTGAGATGAGTAAAACTTACCAAGTAATGCAGAATAAGTACCTATCATGTACTGGGATTAAGAAACCCTATGAATATGGTTCCAACACAGAAAGAACACTATCACCAGAAGCAGGGGAAGCCCCACAACAGTGTCTTAAAAGAAGGATGGGCGAGAGCGTGTCAGAGAGAGACCTGGGAGTTTAAAAGCAGCAGCATCAGGGCGACCAAAAGCCTGTGGAGAATGCTGCTCAATGCACCGACAAACAGTCATGAAGAAAAGCTGTTCGAGTTGGACTGCAGAAGGAGCAGACTATCGAGAGTCTGGCAGGAAGTAGAGGGTCCTAGCAGGGACGTTCAAGGAAGACTGGCCAAAGGAGGCCAGAACGGCTAAGTGCCTGAGCTGCACGGCACCAGCACTCGACCAATGGTTGTCTGTTTGTTTGTGGAGAGTCCCGAGAAGTGGATACAAGAGGAAAGTGGTGACCAGAAGGAGGAGAGAAAGAAAACCCCTTTCAGTGCTGATACTGCACTGGAAAAGAAACGCCAAAGCAAAGGTGGAGAAGGAGATGTGAGTGACAGAGCCATCATAAAAGGATACGGAGCACGAGATGAAGAGAGCACCGACCCTGTGATGTGATCCCATTACATTGCAGGTAATGGGGAAAGCTGGAGACCCGGGGAATGCAGCATTTATAATGATTGGCATAACCATATTCAGTTACCCACAAAAACCGAATATAATGATTGGTTGCAGTAAATGGTGAGAAACGACAAACATAGAGAAGTCTTCCTGGGGTCAGCCTACTCGTTCCAGTGAAGGACCAAGTCATCAGAAGAGTGAGAAACTCTTAGGGACAAAGCCTACTCATCCCAGTGAAGAACCAGATAAGAGAGTAAGATTCCCTCAGGGACACAGCCTCCTCGTCCCAGAGAAGGACCAAGCCAGAAGAAGAGTGAGAATCCTTTAGAGACACAGCGTCATTGTCCCAGTGAAGGACCAAGTCAGAAGAAGAGTGGGAAACTCTTAGGGACACAGCCTCCTCAACCCACTGAAGGAACAGGTCATAAGAAGAGTGAGAAACTCTCTGGGACGCAGCCTACTCACCCCAGTGGAGGATCACAACATAAGGAAACTGAGAAACCCTCAGCAACTCATCCTCATTGTCCCAGTAAAGAGTCAATTACTAAGAAGAGTATGAAACATTTAGGGATTCAGCCTGTTCATCCCAGTGAAGACCCACATTCTAAGAAGATTGAGAATCCTTCAAGTGCTCAACTTACCTGTTCCAGTGGGTGGACAAATCATAAGAAGAGTAAGACTAATCACTGGGCACATGACACAGATTCCGGTGAGGAAACTAATAGTCCTAAATATATAGCAAGTGCTAAACGGAGTACTGTGAAACTGGTGAAAGAAATAGCAGAAAGAGAACGTCTATTCATTACTATTGAGAAGGATGTAGTAAAAGAGTAAACAGGTACCAGGGTACCTGGAGAGAGCACTATAAGAAAGTCAGCAGAGATAAAGGGATGTGGAAAAGTCCCGTATGAGAAGTGAATGAACTGGTAACGAAAATAGCTCAATCTGTTTGATCTGGATACCTGCAAGTAGACTATTGCAGTAGTCTAGTTGTGAGTTTATTAGGCCTTCGACCACTGCTGCATGGTCAACCAAAGGGACAAATGGCAGTGCCTGCCGCAAAAGACGCAATGTGTAAAAGATAGATTGAACCTTAGCGGCCACCTGTCCTTCACTGCTCAGATTCTCTTGCCAGATACAGCCTCAGTTTTTTATCTTGGTAGCAAAGGACAATTCTGAACCGTGAAAACAAGGTGGATGAGGGTGCCTCCTGGGGTCAAGGAGATGTTTGGGCCCAATCAGTGCTACTTCAGTTTTGCTTGCGTTAAGTTGAAGCCAGTTGGAAGATATCTAATTACTGACTTCATCCAGACATTAGAAAAAGGGTTTCTTCCACACACACTTAATGCGCCACACAAATCTCGGTTGTGGAATATTATATCAATTAACCATAGTTCAAAATTCAAATAAAGTGTTCTTGAATTCTTTATTGGTGGCTCTTTGTGATCACATGTGTTTTGGCACATCCATGTGCCTTTTTCAAAGCATGTCTAATTTATCCATACATTTGAAACAAAATTGTTACGTGAAATGTGACATTAATTGCATGTCACCCAAAGTTGTTGCACAAGATATACCAAACAATGCAAAATAATTCACAGTAAAAGAAATGTAAGTACAAGAACAGTATTTGTTTCTTGATTGGGTTTTGGCAACCTCTATTTTTTGCAGTATGAATTCAGATTATGCACTACAGATTGCTGCTCTATATTCTTTCAGTACACGTTTAACCTTATAAGTATAAATTGCTGTTCTATGTTTCCTCCGCTTCGGTTCTGTGACTTCGAGATGTTTATGTAGAGGGATTAGGTTCTGAGAGGATGAAGGTTTAGACAATTTTTTAAACCTTCAGGGTCTGAGTGGTGGTACTCTCGACCAGATGCTACCCGTAACATCTGCTCCCTTCCCAAAACATTTGTCACAATTCAATGACGAATCAATAGCATCCAAGGCTTTTTTAACATCGTGTCTGGACCTTGCAAAATTGAGAAATAGAGGTACTACTAGATGGTAGTTTTCCCTTGTCAATGGCTAAATATAAACTTCCTCGAAAGATGATCGGATCATGAAATGGGCAAAGTATTAATCCATTTTGTGCCGAAGCCTCTTGCAAGGAGTATGTCGAGACAGTGCCCCCGTATATATGAGATGGGGACACTTCCAATTGTTTTAAATCATTGTGATTGCCTAAAATGTACAAGAGCTCCTTGGAATCATGATAAGGAGCAATCATCAAGCCAGATATTAAAATCACCAAGACAGAGTCATTTCCTGTGCTTGCTACCTATCTATGTCAAGAACAAATCCAAATGCTCAAGAAACACTTTAGCTGGTCCCGGAGGACGATACTCAAATACAATTTTAGTGGAAATGGTTGGTGATATCCAAACTGTGAAATGACCTATCTGTGCAAAGTCATCCCAGTCAAAGGACTCCAAGTGCAACATTTTTAAAGAAGCTTTCAAAATGATGGCTAGCCCTCTGCCTCTCCTAATAGTGTGGCTAATGAACTGTATAAAATGTCCTTCTGACACTGCCAATGAAATAAGGCCTGGCAACTGTTAATAAACCATACGCCTCATTAGGGGTCGGGCGGTCCGAAATTAACAGTGGTGGTCTGACCTGGCGGGTTGAACACCTCTCGCCTGCAGGCGGACGTGGAAACACCGGCATCATCATGAGATGGTGCCGGTGTTTCCACTTCCCCATTCCCATTGAGTCCTATGGGACTCAATGGGAATGGGTATTAACACCATTCCGCCTCCGTGACTCCCGAGACACCGGGGCTGTAATGATCTGGTAATTCCGGGAGTCACGGAGGCGGAATGGTAATACGAGTCCGGCGGTAACCATGCGGTTTTACCACCGCGGTTACCGTCGGACTCGTAATGAGGCCCCATGTCTCTATGATAAAAAAGATATCAAGCTAATTTTCCTCAATTAAATCATGGATTTCATGTGCATGATTAACCACCGAACTAACCTTTAGTAAGGCTGCTTTACGTGGTGTGTTCAATGACCATAGTGAATTACAACCCTGATGCGGCTGGGTTTCCTAAACCCAGATCTTGTATTTTGTTCAAAGAAAGGAGTGTGAGATGGCTCAAGTTATTATTTAATTCTGACAAAGTGGAGCTATTATATTGAATCTGGGGACTAGCCATGCTGTTACACCCTCTACCCACACCTTTCAGCTTCTCTGAAGTCTCTCAAGCCAATGTATTTGAAACTATCCACACACTCAAACCATCTAATTGCAAGGCGGATGCCTGCCCTGTGCATATCGTCAAGCTCTGCGCTATCAAACTTACCCCTATCATCACTGAATTCATTGATGCCTCCTTCCAGACCAATTCAGTATAGACCATCCTCAAAGCCGCCTAGGTTACCCCTTTACAAAAGAAACTTTGCTTGACCCTGAATGCCTACCAACTACCGCCCCATCACCACCATCCCCTTCCTCCTCAGAATCATGGATCGTATTGGCCTACTCCCAAATCCAACCTTTCCTTCAGACCCACCACCTGCTAGGGTAAGACAATCGGGCTTCTGGCCTAAACATAGCACAGAAACTGCTTTGCTAGATCTCAAAGTCCAGTTAGACAACATCTGTGACTCTGGTAATCTGGCAGTTCTCCCCCTCCTCGACCTCTCCACTGCTTTTGACCTGTTCGACCATTATATACTCAGTCACCATCTTAGCTCTAACTTCAATTTCTCCACAGATGTTACCACTTAGGTTAAATCCTTCCTAAGTGATCAAACTTCTTGAGTCTTCGTTGAGGACTTTGCAGCTGACCCCATTGTTGTCTCTATTGGAGTCCTGCAAGGCTCCTGCCTTTCTCCGACCCTCTACAACACCTATACCAAGCCTCTATTTGACCATTTTAGCTCTTGATGTATTATCTACACCAACTTTGCTGATGAGTCCCAGATCCTCATCACTATCACAGCAAACCACCAGGTTGATACTACCATTATAAATAAGGTCTACAGCATCATCTAAAATTGGATGGCCACCCACAATCTATGTCTCAATGGTGACAAAACAGGGCTGTGCATTGTGGGCTCCCCCTTTTTGCTAAAAAACCTAGACCCTGCGCTCTCCTCCTTCTCTATTGATGGCACGAGTATACCAGCCATTAAACACGTCAAAACGTTGGACATCAACCTGGACACGGAGCTCTCCATGACCAAACATATCAACACCCTGTCATCTTCCACAGCCTACACCTCTAATCTTATCTCCCTGAGTAGACAATTCCTCACTCCGGACAATTGTCTGGCGCTCGCGAGGGCCAGCATTAACTGTAAACTGGATTATTGCAACTCACTTCTCATGGGTACTTCTGTAAAAAACCTTGCTAAACTCTCACTACTCCAAAATAAAGCCCTTTCGTGGAGCCATGGGCTTATGTCGCACCGATCACATCTCAGCAACCAGAAGTGACGTCCACTGACTCCCAGTCAGGGCCTGCATTTAATTCTAAATGTTGACCATTGCACACTGATGCATGCACAAGGAGGCTCTGTCATATCTTCATAACAGTATTGCCCCCAATCCCCATGTGAACCCCCTACGATCATCCGCTAGCCTGATCCTGGTCACCCGAAGATTCAAAAGTAAATGAGCTGGAGGTGTGAGCTTCTGTGCCCTGATGCCCTTTCTCTGGAACTCTTTGCCACCTAATATCAGAATTGAGTGCTGTTATATGACTTTCAGAAAACTTGCGAAAACTTGGCTATTTAACACATATGACTAATTACCCATCTAGATCCCTACCTTCTGAATGAACTCCTCATGTCTTATGTACAATCACTGTGATAGCTCTGGGTCTGGGCATTACACAAATGTAATAAATAAAAAGAAATACATAAAATCATTCAATTCACCAGTAATGGTATGGTCTTACTCGCCCCTGAAAAGCAACCAAAACAAATTCCCTGGAATCACGTAGCATTTCCCCCAGCCCACAAAACCGGCCCCAAATAGGCCTAAAGAGGCTTTGCAGGCCAATCAAAGCTTGTAGAGCCTCCAAGTAATGTTACCGGAAGGAGTACAGCAAGGGCTAATAGGAAATTGAGTCCTAGAACTCCAGGAAACTGAGGAAAGCAACCATAGAAGACAATCCCCCTCAAACAAAATATGCTAACCACAGTAAAAATAGACAGCCTAATATTTTAAAATTCAGCTGAACTAAATAAAATAAGTTCAATTCACATGCAGCAAATACAATTTTTTTTTTAAATATGTAAAATGATGTCTAAAAAGCAATCTGACTTAGCAGTTTGTACCACACTCAATTTCAGATACCCTAACGATCAATATTGCCCAACAAGCATAGCAGCACAGATTATGCTCTCCATTGGGGTTTTTAAAAGCCTCATTTGGAAGAACTGAGCTCTATGATTCCAGCAAACTGAAGCTATGCTAGTTGTTTTTATAACAATAGATGTTGCTTAGTTTTTAAACCTCAGACCATCTGGACAGACCATCTGGAACCATGGCCCTTGAATTTGTACACTTGAGAATGTTCCTTTCTATGTCCTTTATCCTGAAAGTACCTCTCCATGGAAGTAAATACATGTCCATAATAGGCACCTTGGTAGGAGGTGCCTTGGAGAACAAAACCTCTGCAGTGATTTACCCACAAGGAATCTGCCAAAGGGTTGGTATGAATTCTTTACCTTTCCCTTCCTGGTAATAGATGTAGTCCCAGAAGATTTTGGAGTTGTTTTTACCAATTGCTGCTAACATGATTGCTCCGTCTCTCAAATTCATAGTAACCTTACGGTATTTAATCAAATTCTTGTGTTTTTTTTAGCTGCCTTTTGGATTCTATGGCCACTTCCATTACCCGTCCCTATCTCTCTCAACATCTCTAATAGCTTCCTTAGCAGATATTTCCTATTAGCAACTTCCTCATCGAAACTAGGTGACTTTTTCATGGAAGTTGGTAAATAACAATGTTTTACTACTCTTTTAGGCCAATCTTTAAGTGGAATATTTTTTTGAGAAACAATATATATACACTCCTCACCCATTTGAACAATACCTGCAATCAGGGGCCCGCTATATCGATGATGTTATCATGATATGGTCGGGTCCTCAAGAAAAAGCCAGAGAATTCCTGATCTGGTTGAACCAACTCAACCACCACCCACAATTTACTATGAATATACAAAAAGTATCTATTTATTTTCTGTACCTTACCATTTACCATGAAGCTTGTCACCTGCTAGTTAAATTGTTTCATAAACTGACTGATAAAAATGTGCTTCTTCATTACAATAGTCATCACGTGAAACATCTCAGGGATAACGGGCAATTCCTCAGACTGAAAAGGAATAGTAGTCATCATGCGTCCTACGAGGAAGAAGCAAAGAACCTTACAAACAAATTGAGGCAGAGAGGCTACCCTAAAAAACTAGTAAGAAAAGCGGCCAAAAGGGCTTATAATAATAATTGTGATGCCCCTTGGATGAGAAGATTAAACAACCACCCGACGAGCGATTCGTTTGTGTCAACACCTACACCAATATGAGTCTGACTATACGAAACATTATCAGCAAACAATGGAAGGTCTTTGAAAAATCTACTTCCAAATTGCCATTTCCGCTTTTTGCTTATAAAAAGTCCACCACGAGTGGCAAGTGTGTTAGCAGCAGTAAACTAAGAACCAAGACACTGCACACTGTGAGCCTCGCCCAATCATGAGGCCTTGAACCTCCCACTGGACTTTATCCATGTGGCCATTGCACTGTTTGTAAAATGACCTCTAAATCCAAAGAAGTTGATATTGGTCTCGAAAAGCCATGGCAAAAAAAAAACAACTTTTGAATTGTAACTCTGAATACACTGTGTACATGATCACATGCCCATGCCAGCTAAGGCACATCGGAAAGACGTATAGGAGGATTAAAACCCGGATCATTGAGCACAAGAGTGGCATCAAGAATAAAACATTACTAGCACCCATGGTGAAACACTTTTTGGAGAAAAACCATAGCCATGAGGAATTCAAATGGACAGTGTTAATGACCATCCTAGACCAAAATCATAACATGAGGAACAAAATATTGTTTGAAAAAGAACAGAGGCTGATTTTTTTGACACAAAGTGACTAAAGGGGCCTGAATGAAGCCATTGAATGGTACAAGATCTGATAGTCTCCGGATACCTGAGACTACACACGATGAGAGAGATATTTAGACATTGCTATGTGCCTCGTTCTGCCCTCTAACAGCATGGAAGGCTGGACTTGTTCATATGCATAGATTGATTTATAACCACCACCTCGGCCCCGTTTTTAACAGACTGTTGGAGCCTCCATATCCAATCAGATCAAGGACTGATTGACCAGCTTACATATTTTTATCGGGATCTAAACACCTCGCACCTTTGATTGATACTTGTCACCTTTTGCACCGGCTTCTCTGTCCTGGGCCACTGGGCTGTTGTGACATTAACATGAGCAACCAGTGTGAACAGTGGACTTGAAGATTTTTTGAAATTCCACACTTGGTAAGGCACTAGATGAAGTGGTATATTAGTACCCCGTATACCTGCTTTTCGCCAGAGGGCCTATTTCCGGTCGTGTTTTTTATTCGCCACTGACAGTTCAAACCCTTGATGAATCTGTGGAGTCTGGCCCGCTGAGCCAACTTCTAAAAGACAATATAGACTATCATTTATTATCTATATAGGAACAGTGAATTATGGGTAGGCTCCTACCACTCATGCGAATTGGCATCCGAACAAGCCCCTCCTGGTTTTCAAGTGACTAGGACTTCACAATAGTAAAAACTAAAAAAGCACTCTGATTATCCGCTCAACATGGATTCTGGCACTTTTTTTCAGAACTTTCACTGACGAGCCGGACACCATTTTGGTTGTTATTCTACCCGAGTGGATTGTACGTGCACGCCACTCCTCGTCCTGCTGATGAAATCACAGCTTAGTCTTCCACTCTGACACCCTAATTTGGGACGATTTAAAGTAAACCTGCTTGTCCCCGCCCTACTTTGGACGCTACACCATTTAAAACTTTCACGGCTTTGCTTAGAGTTATAATTGGCGCACCAAATTAAAGTAGGCATCCTATTCTATTCCTCAGATCCTGTTTGCTATGAGTGGAGTAGTATGAAATGGCGATTTCTCCTTACTTACTACTCATGACAGATTGAAACGGCTGTCCTTCCCATTCATTACTCTTTTGAGTCAGTGGAATCTTCCACGCTTTAGGAGTTCTATAGTGACTCCGCTAAGGTAAGCCCCGTGTTTGTCACTTGATAGAACTAGAAGGCGCACCTATAGTTGGTATCTCTGGATGTCTGTCTGTTTTCACATAGGCACGTCACCTACAAGAGATATTAGAAGCCGAGCCAGGACAAAGCAGTATTTTCTACTGACTGCACTATGAACTCTGTTGTAACCTTTATCTATTGGTTGCTACAGGAAGTTTACTTTTAAACTGGAGGTAAGACTATAACTACAGTGGAGAGAGTATGGGGTGCATTTTGTGTTTTTGTCAGTGTTAGAAATCATAGTCATCCTATTTTATTTATCAATAGTTGGTTCCAGTGCAATTCAAGTGTTCCTACTTGTTTAAAGCTTCTAGTCCATTGCTGGACTCCCAACCAGTGACGACGTGTTTCCACAGACAGGACCAGGTAATCTTTTTACCATGTCTAGTAATGGCAAATTCAGTTTGCCCTAAGGTATATAAGCATTTATTGCTTTCCCTTACTTTTGCTATGCGTTTTATCAACAGTTATTCCTATCAACTAGAAAGCAAGACTTCAATGAAAGAAGTTTATATGGTTTTTACTAGTACTCTCGCCCAAGTGACATTTCCTGATGAATGTCCTGCATCAACTTAGAGGACAGAAACATGTTGAGCCAGCATTTCTAGTTATGGTCAATCTAGAAATATATACTAATACCAATTAAGTGGTTGTGTAGCAGAAAGATATAAATGTACTTTATTGCTTGTTGAAAACTCAACTGGGTATATAATACCCAGCCTTTATTAATGAATGATTGTTGTCACCTATACTATTGTCTCCTTGTCCCCTTTTCCTTTTTTATGAATGTTTTATGAACTATGTGTATTGTGAGTTACTCTCTAATTGAGATTTGTATGATATTTCTTAATAAAATGTATAATGGATTCATATAATTGCTTTTTGTCAGGTTTAACTGTTAATAATCCTTTTTCTACCTTTTGTTTATTTATTATTACCCATTTCACCACTGTATTACAGTTTTCGATAAGTAACAGTTTTTCTATGCCACTTTCCTCTTGGTGGTTAATCAAATACTCCAATCTATTGATCCTGACCACACTAGATCTCATATTTGTACTTAATCTGTTCCCCTGACGACTTCCTTTAAGGTTGGTAAGGTTAACCGAATGGGAGGATGTCTGCAGAGATACCTTCATGATCATTATAAAATGAACATGGTGAATTCTCAGAGTTTCAACTACAGACAATGAGACTACATTATCATACTAGGTTTTAGAGACATATATATATATATATATATAATCAATATGGGAGTAACTCCCACCCCTCCTCCAAATAGGCTGGCCAGGAATGTCCCCTAAAACATTACCATTCAGTTTAATTAGATTCCAGTTGTCCATCAACTGTTCACAAGCCATCCTGTGACTGTTTACATGTATATTCGTAGATGGAATTACCTTATGCTCCTCAATATTATCAATGTCCAGGCAATGTCAATTCAAAGCTCCAGCAATTATTGTCTCCAAACTCCTAGCCTTCAACCAGTGTACCCAAAGGGTTTTGAGGGCTTCAAAAAGTGTTCCCTTTTTGGTTTTTAAGGGGTTCCAATATACATTTGTCAGTAAAAGGAGAAATTCACCTTTTTCTATGCTAGTGAACAAAATTGAGCTGTTATAAGTGCCACATTTCTGAATATTCAGGTCCAAGTATTTTTTACACCACTTATTAAGTTCCCATTCTTTTGCTTCTTTAAAAAATATTGAAAATCCATCAAACATGGGAGGGCCCGACAACCACACTTCTTGTATGGGTATGATAGAATATTTTGGGATGCCCACTGGCTGTACATTTTTGGAGAGTAAACTATTGAAGCCCCAAGAGTTACAAATCAGTAATTGGAGCTGTTCTCCACTAAAGGTTCAGATGGCCAAATAATGTCTTGGATCTGACTGGCAAGGAAGTTACAATCCAAATCAAATGTTCAGACTTGTTCCCCTCCCTTAAAGTGGAACCAACACAACAAACTCTCCTTGTCCCATTAGATGAGACAGAGCCGATTATGGGCTCATTTATGTTCTTGGGTGTGGGGTCAGGTCTTGCTTTGTTACATATATGTACTACCTCTTTTTTGCACTCACCGCCTGGCATATAATAGTAGTACAAATTGATAACCAGAATCAGTAGGGAGTCAGCCTCCTTGAAGATTTGCCTACCCACAATTCTGCTTTTAAGGTGTACCACTACGATGTCTGTGCACACAGGGTATGTAGGGTATTTTGTGGAGATTTGGGGCCTGACGGTATTTTCTTACCGCCGAAATATAACTTAGCAACAATCACTCCTTGTATTCAGATTGGGCCATGTACAACAATAATACAGTGAACATGCATTATTTCAGCACCCAGGCATGCATATTTGGTATGCGTGGGTGGTAGGCGTGGTTGGTGGTATTTTGGTGAGCATAATTCCCTTGTTTTATTTGTGGCCCCAATGTCCAGAATCCCTTATCTTTGCTTAGATGTTTCGTGTAATCACTAGAGAGACCTCAGAC
Organism: Ambystoma mexicanum; assembly: GCF_040938575.1. Classification (NCBI taxonomy): domain Eukaryota; kingdom Metazoa; phylum Chordata; class Amphibia; order Caudata; family Ambystomatidae; genus Ambystoma; species Ambystoma mexicanum. The sequence goes on along the minus strand of NC_090940.1, from coordinate 279,405,431 downwards.
CTACATTTTAGGAATACCACATTTTTCAGTGTTAGTGTTAGTGTGCCACCATGGGCGATCTCACTGACTTATTTACGACAGAGATCTATATATGGTAATCTTGTGGTAATTTCCACTACCTTATATACGGTAGGGAGCTATGTTCAGAGAGTCTCTCTTCCCGTTGGCTCATGTACCTCCAACGAGCTATGCTACAGTCACTCACAACTGTTCATACTGAATCTGACATGCACACATCTGTCTTAAAATGACCATTGCACTGTTTAAAATCTCCCCACATCGTCAGCATTGTAATGGTAAATAGTAAATACACCACCCGTCTGTTTTCAAATATTTTTCTGTATTATAAAAGTTGCAATTAAACACGATCTCATTCTTTACAGAAATAAATAAAATGGTACAGTAAAAGCATTGTCTATGACACACTGCAAAGAGAGTGGCGGAGAACAGAACTCAAATTGCAACATTAGCATTTGATTAAGGCATGCACAGGAATCCTACACTGACTGCATATTATCGTACACACTCAGCTCCCACGCTTCTGTAATTACCTTATCTTTTTAGTTGTTCTCTTTGGCTGTTCTCTTTCTGAATATGGCTCCCTTGAAGATTAACTCCAGTAAAAAGGAACGCTTGCCTTCTCAAGCCGGGGTCATTGCCTGGAATTCTCAGCTTTTGCAGATAGGAATGCCTCAGCCAGTGGAAAGGTCCTTCTTTCAGCTCTCCCCAATCTCGACTGCCTTTCTCCTCCCTCAAACTTCCCCCCAGCAAAAAGCCTGATCACTCCCTCTAGCATGATACTTGCTATGACGCTGCTCCAATCAGAATTAATCACGCCATCTCCTCCTTCTCTACACAATGGCTCATTTTTATAGTAATACTTTGTAACCAACTGATTTCCTGTTCTTTCGAGCCCATTTGCTTCCTGTAGTTATGTGGACAGGGCAGCAGAGAAAACAGAAAAAAAAATGGATGTGCGTTTAAAAGTTCACTTTCAGAATAGGCCTAATTCTGCAGTGGAGACACATTTTTATTAGTGGATTATGTTTCATTAGTCAGGTTAGTTGTCAGTAAGGTTAGTTATTATTTTCAAATGTGTCTCTCGCACCATAGGCATTTCAGGTGAAAAATAGTGTGCATTTTTGAATGTGCACGTGTACTTTTAACTGTAAAAATAGATTTGCATCTTATATGTTAAAATCGTTTTTGACTGAATGGCCTGTCTTTCCTTGTTAATCTGGTAACACATATAGCAATGCACCGCACTCTTGTGGTGGTGCTGCAAAAAAAATTGCTACCTGTGCAGTAGTGCTGTACTCTGTGCTGTTTGCTACCTGTGTAGTAGTGCTGTACTCTGTGCTGTTTGCTACCTATGCAGTAGTGCTGTACTCTGTGCTGTAACATGCCAAATATCCTTACATATACCCTCCTTTTGTTTTTAGAACTTGGCTACAATCCAAGCCAATTCCTAAAAACAACTTGTTCTCTCTTTTTTTCTTTTACAATATAGCAATCCAACAAAATGAATATTCATGTGCATCAATGAAAAATTTGCAATCAACACAGTATTCATCTGAGTTCATTATTTTACAAAATATTCCACATTTGCCTTCTCAGTTGAAGTGGCATTACTTTAAGTTTAGATTTTCCAAGTCAATTAAAAACAAAGAAATAAAACAACTAACTAAAACAAATAATTAATATAACAAATTAAAATAAATAATTAAAATAAAAAATACGTGGAACTCCATATGTCAGCACTCTTGTCCGCTTCTGATATGTCCCGACCAGCAATGTTATTCAGTTCGTTTGAGTACACTTCCATCTTGGCAATCTTAGATCCATAGGAGTCATTCTTTTTAGCATTCTGGTTATCTTGTCTTCACCTCCACCTGGAGGCAGGCATCTTTTGGTCTTCATCCAGGGGACTCCAGGACTCCATCGTCTCTCCCGTAGGCTCTGATCTCGGAACCTCCGACCAAATAATGTTAATTGTCTAAATCAAAATAGAAAATAAACAAATTAAGAACATAGCATAATACTAACTTCATCCTTTTGCCAAAAATAAAACATGCTTGGTAAAAATATTTCTTTTTTTTTTTTTTTCTGAAATTAAACACAAGTTAAAAGAAAACAAGCAGATATTCAATATTTAACACACTTTCTCTCTGCACACCAACCATGAGCTTCCATTATATGTGCATTTATTTATTTATTTATTTATTTATTTATTTATTTATTTATTTATATTATATATTTTTACATATATTACAGTGTTTATGTACCATCATAACAATCAACTTTTTTTTAACTTCTTTGTCACTGCCTCCTGATTACACCCATTTATTTTCTCTTTTTTTGTTCAAGGGACTTTATCTGTCTCTACATGCTCAAGCTGCCTGATCTCATGTCTGGGATGGCATGGTTTGATTTGATTTACATGGACAAACTGCTCTATTGCTGTTTCATCTTCATTTTTCAAAATTTTATAAACCACAGGAGAGACCTTATCTATAATTCGAAATGGCCCCTGCCAGTCTGCTAGAAATTTAGAATTTTTCTGTTTACTTTTTCCAAAATGAAACTTGTACACCTGATCCCCTACACTGTATTCCTTTACTGATGTCTTTTTATCATAATACGATTTTGCACTGTCAGCAGCTCTTTCCAGATTTCTCTGCACAAAAGCAAATGCATGTTGCAAATGCCTCCTCAGTTCATCAATATATTCATGAACTGTGGATGCACTCACAAGGGTTTGCTCATGTGTTCTGTATAGTAGGTGTTGTGGTAACACCATTTTCCTACCTGTTAAGACCTCATGGGGGCTAACACCTGTTGCTTTGGCAGGAGTCGACCTGATTGCCATCAAAACCAATGGTAAACGCAAATCCCAGCTGGAACCTGCTTCTGCCACAAATTTCTTTAAAATATCCACAACAGACCTATTGCTTCTTTCAACTGTACCTGAAGACGCCGCCAGATATGCGATATGTAGTTTCCTTTTCACACCTAGTATTTGCCATACCTTACTCATTAGAGTACTTGTGAAATGACTTCCTCTGTCTGACTCAATTCTTTGTGGCAACCCAAACCTTGAGAACACATGGTTCACCAGCAATGTGGCTGCTGTTTGCGCACTACAATCTGGTGCAGGAATGCACTCAATCCACTTCGACATCAAACATACCACACTCAAAATATAACGGTGTCCCCTGCTCGACCTTTTTAAAGGACCTACATAGTCTATTTGCAAATCTGACCATGGGAGAGTTAGGCCTCTTTTCATCAATGGTGCTCTATGCATTGGTGAAGCAGGTTTAAATTGGGCGCATACTAGACATCCTCTACTATATAATTCCACATCTTGGGACATATGTGGCCAGTAAGCATAATCTTTTAGTATTTCCAATGTTTTTTGTGAACCTCTATGGCCTGCGGTAATGGCATCATGTGCATGGTGTAGCATTAGTCCTCTGAATGAAAGGGGTACTACCCACTGTATTTGCCCTGTTATGGACTCTCTAATCATGAGTCCATCCTGTAATCTAATTCGTGTTTTGTTCTTTAATAACACCCTCAACTCTTCTTTTCCCATACAATCATTTTCTGTTAAAGGATTTTGTTCAGGATCTATCAAATGATTATAATAGATTCCCAAAATTTGATCATTCTTTTGTGCCTCAATCAAATCTTGGTCTGGCGTGTCATGACTCCACTGCACCACCGGTTGATCTACCTCCTTTGGTGCTTTAGAACGTGTGACTGCATCAATTTGTATTTCACCCATTAAATAATCAATAGGTAGCAATTCTCCCATCACAGCCCCAATCTTAGCCAGGTGGTCTGCCTTATCATTTCCCTCCTTATCCTCTCCTGGTGTTTTTCAATGCCCACACATTTTTCTCCAGTATATTGTTAAATTATTTTCTGACACCAATTTGTCTATGGCTTGTATCATTTTTCCATGTTTAAGTGGCTTTTTGTTGTATGTAACCATGCCTCTTGCTTTCCAACCAGGCAAATACTCCACAAAGCTATTCCGTGCATAGTCAGAATCAGTCACCAGGACAATTTCACTGAACTTTTTATCAACTGCAGTAGCAATTGCTTTATAAATGGCTGCCAATTCCGCCACCTGACTGCTCCCATCTCCAATCCTCATCCCTATACTGGGAACGCCTTCACATTTCAACCAGACATTTCCTATTCCTGCCACTAATTGTTTATTACTGTCATTTTCAATGTGAAAAGCACAACCATCCACATATACAGTTGGCAAATCCTTGCATGTTTTTTCATCAAAAGCTTTGTGTGGTGATTGTTCAAATTCCTGTAAACTAGTTTCCACTTCCATTTCATTTGGTATTTGTTCAGCTGCACAGTCATGTAAGTCAGCTAACCCTTGAGCAATTGGACTCTTTTTATTTTGTCCATATCTCACTGCGGGAAAACCTTGTAATGCCAGCGTCCATGAAGTGATTCTGGATTGTGCTAGATAGCCTGATCTAATTCTTTTACTCTCTAAAAATTGCAAAGGTTGATGATTTGTTTCAATAATCACCTTTTCTCCCTGAACAATGGGGCGGAAATGTTGTAGCGCCCACACAGTGGTTAATAGGGCCTTTTCACATTCATTAAATTTCATTTCAACTTGGGAAAATGCCTTACTTGCATATGCAATGGTTTTGTGATTCAAATCGTGTTTTTGTGATAACACTGCTGACATACAATGTTCAGAAAAACCTATTTCTATAAAGAAATCCCTGTCCTTTATGGGGTATGCTAAACATGGTGCCTTTACAAGACATTCCTTTAATTTAGCCACTGCATCAGACTGCCCTCTTTCCCATTTCCAGGGAGTATTCAGTTTAAGCAGTTTAGTCAATGGTTGAGTGATTTCTGCATAATTTTCAATGAACTTTCTGTTATAGCCTGTCATCCCTAATAAACTTTTTACTCCTTTCACATTTTTAGGATCTTTTAATCTTTGTATGGCCTCTATTTTCTTCCTTTGTGGATTTAGCCCATGTTCAGTCACTTCATGCCCTAGAAAGTTCACTTTTTTCTTGCACCATTGTGCTTTTTGCAAAGATACTTTGGCGCCTGCTTTCTGCAATTGGCCAAGTACATGTCTTATTTCATCAAAATGGCTTTTCAGGCTTTCATTTTTTATCAGGACATCATCCACATAAACTATTGTTCCTCTTTCCGCTGCATCCGGCATGGCCTTTCTCAAAAATATGCCAAATTCACTCCCACTATTGATGTACCCGAATGGAGCTCTACGCCAGGCATATTGAGTCCTGTCAAATGTAAAGGAAAATAAGTGTTGTATCTCCTCTGCCAACGGCACGCGCCAATACCCAGAGGTGAGATCTAATGTGGTAAATACATTTGAACCATGTATCTGAGCTAGGCCCTGATCAATGAATGGCAGAGGCCATCTAGATATTGGCACTCTTTTATTTAACTCTCTTAAGTCTGCACACAGCCGCCATTGACCATTTGGCTTTAACACACCTAAAATAGGCGTATTGGATGTGCTATGAATGGGCCTGATTATTCCCCGTGATTCCAAATTTTTAATAATCTCTGCCAATGATTCTAAACATGCCAGCGGTAGTCTATACTGGCGTACAAACACTGGATTTCTGCTACAACCTTCTGGTAGTGTGGCCACATGTAAATCAGTTAAACCACAATCATAAGCATCTTTTGCAAATACATCCTTAAACTCCATAAATATTTCCCTCAGGTCGTCCCTATCCTTATCGCTGTCACATGCATCCGCTAAGGAGATCTACTCTTCTAGCATTCTGGAAAATTCTGGAAACTCTTCTGGTAAAGGAATCTCAGCGCTTTCCTCTAACTGTGTGGCTGTGTCTTTTTGTAGAGCTGCCACTTTTAAATATTTTGGCATATCAGCTTCCACTTCAATGGGCTGATTTCCTGTTTCATTTTCATTTAAATTAAATATTATGCAATCCTCTTGATGGCAGAACACTGTCTCATTTGAACCATTAAGATACACAGAATGAATTTTAAATATTCCTTTGGGCTGAGAGTCCAGGTGTTCTGGCAACTCGCCCTTGGCATCTACATATTTTTCAGGAATATTCCCAATCACCATGTTATTTAAATCTGCCGTATAATGTGATTTTTGTATGGCCATTCCTAATGGGGAGTTTTCCTCTAAATGAATATCCTGACAACCTTTATTATTTACCATGATTTTTACAGATCCCTCACCAATGTCTACCAATGGAATGTATTCATAATCCAGGCCTTGCTGTTTTATGGATTCATTCAGGCATACAAATGCATCAGAGCCTTTCATCTGCTGTCCATTTTTGCATTTCAATGTTATTGCAAACTGTTTTGTAAATGCAGGAATAATAGTATTTTTCCTCATTTGTAATTCGACTGCATAAGGAACCAGTTGTGCACAATGATAAGCCCTTCTTTCGTCTTCAAATTCAGGTGCTGGACCACCTAGGCGTGACCATATTTTTTGATTAAGGAAATCTAACACCATACACATTCTGTGCATGATGTCATTGCCCATGTAAAATTCATTTTGTGCTCCACTCACTATCCATACATTATGGTAAATTGCTTTCTGCCCAATGCTAATTTTAAGCATGCATCTGCCTGCAATTCGGTTTTCAAAGTCTGGACTGTCCAACCCAGAAACATATTGGTTTTTAATGCTAAATTTCGGGATTTCTTCCCTCTCCATAATTTTTTGCAACAATTTCTCATTAATGAAACTCCTTTCATGTTCAAGCGCTAAAGTGGCTTTTATTGTTTTAAGATAATCATTTATACCAACATGAACCCATGGTTGCTCATCTTCCATGTGTATTTCTGCCAGAGTGGTAATGTGTTTTTCTGAATCTGTTTTAGGAGCAATATTCTGTTTGCATGTTTTCTCTTTTAAATAGAAACGTAATGTGTGCTCATCTATGGCAGTCTGCCAATCTTTCCTTGGGTCCAAGTATATTTGTACAGGTAGTTTTTCATTGTCGCTCTGCATTTTGTCTTGACACATTAATATAACAGTGACACTAGGTATGCAGCTATTCTGGAGATATACCTCCACAGCATCATTTGTTTTGGCAACGGTGTGACATTCATTTATATTGCTGTTTTGTGATTTTAGTTTCTTAGGCCTCAATGGTTTTTTGGTTAAGGACCACAGCACTCCATTCACCCCATCTATGAGAGGAGACAATCTTTTCAGGCAATCTGTCCCCATCAGAAATGGAATTTCACAAATAGATGTGATCAATACCTCTTGTTTCATTCTGTGCTTTCCTATTTTTATGTCAACCTCAGTTGCACCTATGATGGGCACCTCCTCCCCATTAAAGTTATGCACTGGGCCTTGATTTGCCTTCACTGTGATCTGACTCTGTGGAGGCCTCCCTTCATTGATACTCTTTACCAGCTCCTTGGACATAATTGTGGCCTGTGCGCCAGTGTCAATCATAGCAAAGGTGTGGCATTTTTCTTCTACAGTGATGGGTGCATAATATCTGTCCTCAACTTCCTCTAATACACATAAGAAATGTGAATTCTTACTGATTTCAGGGCTCACCTTTCTCAGGTCTTTTTCACTTTTGGCTAAGCACATTGGTAAATGAAAAGACATTTTTCCCTCCTTTTTACCCATTTCTGTGCGAGATATTTTATTCATTTCTCCATGTTCAGAGGTTTTTTGGAGTGTGGCCACTGTTCGCCCATCCATCTGGGTAACATCAGAGACCACATTACAATCCTCCAACTGAACATGTGTAACAACATCATTCAGCAATTTGTCATTTTTTAATTCTGTGCATTTGTGATCATTTAGTGTGATACCAGCCCTTTCAGCCTCTTCAAAAATATGTGGCTCAAAGAATTCTTCAGGTGATTGACTTGTACCCTCCTTGTGAGTATTTCCTTTTTCTGTCTGTGTTTGGTCATTGTTTTGCTTGCCCAGGGAAGGAGCTATGGCATCCCCACTTACTCCCTGTTCACTGGTATTCCCCATGCATGAGTCATTTTTCTTAAATCTGTCCCTTTGTTCTTTTGGAATTCCTAATGTTTCTTTTTCATTTGTGCAAATCTTTACTGTTTTATTTAGCTCTACGTTAAACCGTACCTCTTTTTTAGAAGTATTGGCACTTTCTGTCACAATTTCATTTACTGGTACTTTCATTTTTAATCCATTAGGCATCTCAGAGTCGTTATGCAAAATTATATCAGAGCAATCAGTCATTTTGGCACTGCAGTTATCATGAGTACTTAGTCACTTTTCGGAAGCCCCCCGGTCATTGCTATGACCATCAGCCCCCTCTTTGGAAGGTTGTTTTTGCGCTGTATAGAGCTTTCCTATTTGCTCAGCTAACATTTTCACTTGGGCCTCAAGGCACTGGAACCTTTCCATCTCTCTAGGATCCTCTTTCTGTGGCCTAGGTCGATATTGGTTGTTTTCCCCCTGATTGGATCTATTCTGATACCTCTCAGGTGATTGATGTCGGTTGGGATGGTTTCTGAACTCTTGATTCATTTGTGGAGGGGAGCGGGTTGCACCCATCCTTTGATTATAGTCCCCTGGTGGGGAATCATTGTACTGGCGTGGACTGTAGTTCACGTTTTGCCTCATGTCCTGTCTCTCAGATTGTGGGTACTGGCCCCTATGTTGATTTCCATTATCAGTAAATCGATCCGCATATCGGGGCCTATCCTGATTACCATATATCATGGTGCTGGGATCAAATCTGCTCTGTGTCCCCAATGACTGGTAGGGACCATCATTTCTTTGATCTTGATTTTGTCTCTGGTTATTGTTCATACCTGCCCTATCAGACTGGTATCCTACCCGGGGTCTGTCCCCTTGATACCTAGGGCTGATGTAGCTCTCTCTATTACTAGGATCATGTGATTGGAACATTGGTACAGGGAATGGCGATCTTTGTTGATTACCCCTTTGTTCAGGTGTCACATTATTTTTACCTTGGCTTTGAGCAGACTCAAGGGACATTTTGGCTGACCTGATTTCCATTACTGTGGCTGAGGGTTCTTTAGATTTAGGCCTAGTATCTTTCATTTTATCACTTTCTCTACCCTGACAATAGAGTACCTCATATAGCTTTGTGCTTTGATGTACAATCCATTCAAGGGACTTGTCACGGTCAAATTCACGGACCAATTGGGATATGATGTCTTTCTGTAGCCCATAGAAGTATGCAGTTTTAAACTCATTGGAATTTGAGTCAAAAGATACATCAAAGCGAGAGAATGCTCTTTTTAAGTCTTGTAAAAATTGGCGAGGGGATGTATTAGGTCCAGCAGTAATTGTGTACGCGACTTTCTTTGCCTCCTGCAATGACTGAAAAGGAGAAAAATGACGCCTAATTTCTTTTTCAAACTCCAGCCATGTCATATTCTGCTGTTCATTTAATCCCCTTATGATGCTGGCCGTCGGGGCATCTAAAGTTAAATGAAAATATTGTCTGTACTGTTCCTTAGGTATCTGGAGTGCTTTAAAAATGTCATGCACCGCTTCTAAGTGATCCTCAATGCAGCATTCACCTCCCTTTTTAAATGGTTTGATCAGGGCTTTAATGGATTTCATTATTTTTATGGGGCTACTTGTTGCAATACATGGAATTGCACTATTTTGTGATTCAATCCTGTTTTCAGGTGTATGATATTGGTGGCTGCCCCCAATGGGAGTATCAAATCCCCCAAGGGCGCTGCAACCAAGTTCAGTCACCGGCCCAGTCACTGGAGCACTAGCTCTTTGGGCAGAGCTAGTATTCATCTCCACTCCATTGAATGTGGTACCCTGCCGCCTCTCCTGGGACCTGGGAATGCACATTTGCTGTTCTAAGTCCTTACACTTTTTAAGGAGTCTGGTTGCTTCATTTTGCAAATAATTATTTTCATCACTCATTTTATTAATCACCTCCTGCATTTCGCACATTTGCATTTGGCATTCATTGAACTCTTTATTTCTCTTGTCTCTTTCTTGGATCATTTTAATCATTTCTTGTTCTGCACTCTGGAGATCACCTTCTTTTTCACAATGTTCTTTTTGTAAAATCTGCATTTCTGAAACAACCTCATCTTTATCCTGCCTAATGTGATCCACTAAGGCTTTTAAGTGTGCCAATTCTTGCTCACTATCTTCAAATTGTTTCTTGCTTTTGGATAACTGAGTATCAAAGTCTCTGCATTTTAATTGCATGTCTTTTTGGCATACATCCAATTCTGCTCTCAACATTTCCTGATTTTTACTTGCCCCCTCTAATTCAGTCTTTAACCTGTTAATTAGCTGAGTATCATTCTCTTGCATTCGCAGGGACTTGTTTAAAATAAACCATATTTTGCCGCATAGCCGTATTAAACAGTCTTTCTCTGCACTTTTATCGGCTGCATTCAATAATCTTGTAAGGCAAACCTGAATTATGCTGCCTTCTGCAAAAATATTGTCTAGTTTTTCTTTCTGCACCTCACCCTGAATGCGGTTACTCCATTCTAACGTGCTATTCGAAGACCAATTCCCATGTGCAAATAACTTTGCCTCTAAATATTGCACTAGATCTGAGAATGTGGTTTCCCTTTGTGACATTCTGAAATTCGTTTTTAGTGGCACACTGCTATTATAAAATGGGTTCCCTTTAATGTGCAAATGGCAGTGTGAGACACGCTTGCCACGCCCAGTAGGTACTCTATGATCACTTTCCCGGCCTGCAACGCACCATAAATATGTAGGGTATTTTGTGGAGATTTGGGGCCTGACGGTATTTTCTTACCGCCGAAATATAACTTAGCAACAATCACTCCTTGTATTCAGATTGGGCCATGTACAACAATAATACAGTGAACATGCATTATTTCAGCACCCAGGCATGCATATTTGGTATGCGTGGGTGGTAGGCGTGGTTGGTGGTATTTTGGTGAGCATAATTCCCTTGTTTTATTTGTGGCCCCAATGTCCAGAATCCCTTATCTTTGCTTAGATTTTTCGTGTAATCACTAGAGAGACCTCAGACCTACATTTTAGGAATACCACATTTTTCAGTGTTAGTGTTAGTGTGCCACCATGGGCGATCTCACTGACTTATTTACGACAGAGAGCTATATATGGTAATCTTGTGGTAATTTCCACTACCTTATATACGGTAGGGAGCTATCTTCAGAGAGTCTCTCTTCCCGTTGGCTCATGTACCTCCAACGAGCTATGCTACAGTCACTCACAACTGTTCATACTGAATCTGACATGCACACATCTGTCTTAAAATGACCATTGCACTGTTTAAAATCTCCCCACATCATCAGCATTGTAATGGTAAATAGTAAATACATCACCCGTCTGTTTTCAAATATTTTTCTGTATTATAAAAGTTGCAATTAAACACGATCTCATTCTTTACAGAAATAAATAAAATGGTACAGTAAAAGCATTGTCTATGACACACTGCAAAGAGAGTGGCGGAGAACAGAACTCAAATTGCAACATTAGCATTTGATTAAGGCATGCACAGGAATCCTACACTGACTGCATATTATCGTACACACTCAGCTCCCACGCTTCTGTAATTACCTTATCTTTTTAGTTGTTCTCTTTGGCTGTTCTCTTTCTGAATGTGGCTCCCTTGAAGATTAACTCCAGTAAAAAGGAACGCTTGCCTTCTCAAACCGGGGTCATTGCCTGGAATTCTCAGCTTTTGCAGATAGGAATGCCTCAGCCAGTGGAAAGGTCCTTCTTTCAGCTCTCCCCAATCTCGACTGCCTTTCTCCTCCCTCAAACTTCCCCCCAGCAAAAAGCCTGATCACTCCCTCTAGCATGATACTTGCTATGACGCTGCTCCAATCAGAATTAATCACGCCATCTCCTCCTTCTCTACACATTGGCTCATTTTTATAGTAATACTTTGTAACCAACTGATTTCCTGTTCTTTCGAGCCCATTTGCTTCCTGTAGTTATGTGGACAGGGCAGCAGAGAAAACAGAAAAAAAAATGGATGTGCGTTTAAAAGTTCACTTTCAGAATAGGCCTAATTCTGCAGTGGAGACACATTTTTATTAGTGGATTATGTTTCATTAGTCAGGTTAGTTGTCAGTAAGGTTAGTTATTATTTTCAAATGTGTCTCTCGCACCATAGGCATTTCAGGTGAAAAATAGTGTGCATTTTTGAATGTGCACGTGTACTTTTAACTGTAAAAATAGATTTGCATCTTATATGTTAAAATCGTTTTTGACTGAATGGCCTGTCTTTCCTTGTTAATCTGGTAACACATATAGCAATGCACCGCACCCTTGTGGTGGTGCTGCAAAAAAAATTGCTACCTGTGCAGTAGTGCTGTACTCTGTGCTGTTTGCTACCTGTGTAGTAGTGCTGTACTCTGTGCTGTTTGCTACCTATGCAGTAGTGCTGTACTCTGTGCTGTAACATGCCAAATATCCTTACAGGTAGAAGGAATCAGCTAGCTTGATGTGAGCAGACATCACGGTTCTCAAAGCTGGAATCATGGCCAACAATTACAGAACTGTTGATCTATTTAATATCAATTTGCCTGATTCTCTGAAGATGTGTTTGATCAACAAAGCTTCTGTACGTTCAAGAGACTTATGCTTAACCACTTCTCTCGTGGTTAAGTATGAACAAACCTGCTTTTGTGTTCTCTGAGATATTTTCAGGACATCAATAGAGGTGGAATAATCTTCAATCAACATGATATCATCATTAACCACAGTGGCCCCCTCCCTATCACCCTCCGAGTAGACAGACCCCTCTTGGGATGAGATCATCGCGGTCACTTCGCCCTCTTTTGGTTATGAACATGCATTGTGATTTTTATCTGCTGACTCCTTTAATAGAAATGAAAAGATTGACTGTGTCTCCATCATTTGATTTGATCTCCTTAACACTTTTTTTTCTTATTCCCCAAAAGCTGACAAAGACTCCCTTTTTTTTAGATGTTCTGTTTTTTAATTGTTGATGTATGATCTTCCCGCTTTTCCTCAGGTATGACCATTAAATTACCAGACTCCACGTGGAGGCTCCTCAGGAATTTCCTAGAGCTTTATTTATTGTATTTCTCTTTTTAAGATTTGTATTGCAATTAACACAGAACACGTTACAGGATTAATGGATCAGAGCTGAGTTGTCAACAGCAGCCATACAGCTGCAGCAAAGCCTCAACAGCACGTTACCCAATATCACCTCTATTATCTATGTGGTCAACTGCTATTGTGCCAATTTAAAATTCACCACTTTTGGAAAGGAAAATGAGGGGACTAGAGGCAAGGGGTGAACAATGAGTCAGCCATGTTGCGAGTAGTTAGGGGAGGTTTTGTTTAAATAAGATGAGGGGGTGGGTATGATGGCAATATGGGGGAACATCAGGCTTTCTTACTCACTAGCTGTTCTCTGCGTGACATATGCCATTGTAGCATATCTTAAAGGTCAATATCGGTCAATAATTCATAGGGTCCCTTCTGTTCCCCTTCTTAAATATCAGAATTACCACTGATCACTTCCAGGCAGGGGGCGTAGGTCCCTGTGACATATTAGTGGTCATTGAAAAGGCTAAACATATAGGTAACTGTCTTCTTTTGAATTTGAAAGGCAATGGCTTCTCACTTCATCTCTAAAACTCAGGACATCCCGTCCTCTCTCTCCTCCTATCCCCTTCCTCCCCCTACTCCTTGCTCTTCCTCTGGCCCGTCTACAGCCACCTCTCCCCCCTCTTTCTCTGCCTTTCCCCTGTTCTCCGCAGATGAGGTTTTTAGACAAGTCCGATCTATCAAAGTCTTGTCGAAACAGGTTCACCCCTGTTCCTCCAAAACTATCAAGGACCACATCGACTCCCTGGCTCCTGCGGTGGCTGACTTCTGCAATCACTCCTTCGCCACTGGAGTATTCCCATCCACCATATGGTCAGCCGAAACACGTGTCGGCTGACCATATGGGGACACGAGAGCCCCGTCTGTACCTAAAAAGGGCGTTTCGAAAAATTAAATAAACAAACCCCTTCACAGTCAAGCACGAAAGCGTACATGCTGCGTGGAAAATCAATTTCTTGAAACTTTTGCACGCAAGATATCCAGGTTACCCCCGAACCCCCTTTTCTCAACCAAACAAATGAGGCATGGGCTATACCTCAACACTAACCTGTGATCTTGCAACTAATATCACTCACAACTATAAGGATTATCAATACTAGAGTTTAGCAAGGTCAACTCCACTCTGGGGCCCACGTTCCACAAAATCCATATCATATCATCATATATTTGAATCAGATGCAATGAGAGGTATGCACGGTATAAGAACGGTATCTAAGTTACATCGATTGCACAGGCTTCTATGATGTGTCTTTGTAGATGCATAACTGTCAACCCTTCTTCCATTGCAGAGTCTGTATGATGGCTGATTGTTTTATATAAATAGATAGTCAGGAATTTCTGGGGAAAGTAAACTGTGCAGTAATATGCCGTTGCACCAAAGTAGAGCAAAATCGGGAAAGAGGGATAGGTGGATTGTCAGCAAGCAGTTTTCCATGAATGTGAATTGTGAAAGAGGAGCTTGGTACAACAGCATGGGTCAATTTGTGTTTTGTAAAAAAATAGGCATTGACTTCTTGGGCTCAGGCAGCAAGTTTGGGACCTCTCCTCAGGTGGGAACCCAGGCTATGTGCCCTCTTTGCCTTCATAATATGAGGGTTCTTGGCCAATTGCATTTTCTGGGTAGTGAACACTAGTGTCCTGATGGTACTGTTGTTTTGGGCATTCCTACAGGACCTCCTTTCTTTCCTTTATGTGTACATTGAATGTCACATGACTGGCTTCACTGGCCTCCTCTTGTTGCTTCCTCACCGTCTGTGCTGCTGCAACATGCTAATGCTCAACTTTCAGCTCCTGCACCACCTGGTGACGGTCTTTCGATAGGCCATGCTCTTTTTCGAGCATTGCATGTTGATCTGCCTCCAAGGCCTAAATAGCATTGTCAGCTTGCCGAGTAGGATATGTTGGTGGGTTGTGCTGGCTAGGGACCTAAGGACCTTGAACACATCTCTAGAGACTGTTTCCCTGAACATGAGATAATCTTGGGTCAATTCTTCCAATTTCCGGCCCATCCCAGTTTAATGCTTTACCACTATAGATCCATAACACCAGTGTTCTACTTGCCTTTTGAAAGAAATTAAACAAGTTTCTATTTCAGAAAATAACCTTTCCTGCCACACTTCTGTATTTGCATTTGGCACTTTACCAAATACCACAAATACAACAAAACAAATTGATCACCTCTGTGTCAAAAAATGTCCTTTGATGTCTCATAAGTATGAAATGAATACATTGCATACAACTGTCAGTTTCTTGTATTCTGACCAGACCCTAGACTCAAGCACGAGACCCTAAGACAGGATCACAAGTCCCTAAACCCTACTAACCAAGGGACCTCAAGAAAGGGGCATAAGATCAAAATTAACCTGACTTCCAAATGTCAGACTCTGAGGCTAAAGTGACAATGCTATAACTAGAGTGGTCCACTATGAAAACAAGCACTGGCACAAGATGTGCCACTGGTCAACTCCTGCCTTGTGCTGGGTGGATCCTTTTGAACAAACTTAAGTTACTATGGCTATTTCCACTGTCCCGCTCATTAGCAACTTGTGCTGCCACCATTACAGACAGACATTACAGGTTTCAGTTTCTGAAGGACAGCCTGTTATGGAGAATTCTCATTTCTGTACTAAATCCCTTCAACCTTAGAGACCTTTTAATTTTAACCCTGGAGTGAGTGAGACCTTTTTCTCACTCTCTCATATGTTTTTACCTGATTTGGTTTTTGTGTTTTCGCTGTTTTGGGAGTCTGACAAACTCCATAGGCATCTGCTTTTTGTATGGTGACACACAGCACCTTCAGTGCAGTGTCACTGAGAAATCCTCTAGATTTGTCATAAGGTTTAAATACCTTTCCTTGTGTGAACAACAGTTCCCAAGAATAGTAAAGTGAAATTGACTTTACTTACCTTTTGTCTTTGTGCATCCAGCACACACCATCTCATGTGGAGTGCTGGGGGATTACCTAGAATCCCTTTATCCTACATTCTCTTTTAACATTCGTATGTTACCCTCACTAATTTAAATGGCAGGTGGCAGTGGTTTACTTTTCCCTAACATTGTGCTTTTCTATCGCAGGCTGAACCTTCAGCTGCAGTACAGCACCCATCGGTGACCATTTTGTCAAAATGGCCCCTGTCTTATTTTTTCACCATTTTCTGTTTGTGAGGTCTTTCTTGGGTCTTACTCTGTGCATTGAGACAGGTTTGAGCCCTTTGTTTGTCTTGCCTTTGGCGGGGCTTAGTGTGTCAGGAGGTATAGGATGTGAGGGAGGGTCCCAAAACTCCTCTGTCCTTTGTCTCTAGGAATGCCTGAATGCAACTAGTCCTAATTGGCTGGCTGGCTTTCCATATAGACTGTCTCCCAAATGACTTTGGCTGTCCTGGCTCCCTGAAGACACTTCTAGTCCATTGACTTTGACTTTGATACTGTTTTTGTACAGCAATTGCAATCAAAAAGAGGACTTATTCCTTTGGGCGAATCCATACATACTGACTTACTGTAGTTTGTAGTTCTGGGTTATCTGCATTGGGTTTACTGTTATCTTGATTGATAGAGATGAGTATTTATTCCAAATGTGAGTATAATCCCTGTTGCGCTAGCCCAACTAATTGATAAAGTTGTTACATGGTGAGAGCCAAATAATCTTAATTCCACTTTTGTAGTTTGCATATAAACATTCTTTAATAGTATTCAAAAGATTTTACAAACTCTCTACACGTGTTTCACTCTTTTATTGTCAAGGGATCCTCAGGAAAGTATCTATTTCTTCACACTGTTCAATCTTAGTGTGTGCTGTCTTACAGTTTTTCTCCTTCATTTTTAAGAGTTGCACTTATTTTCAAGGTCCAGGTCTTTTCAGATCCTGGCCTTGTGTAATAGGGGTGTCAGCCAATTCAGAGGGATTCGATTGTCCTACTCCATCTGATGCATATGGATTCGGATAATCGGACCCTTCCAGACAAAACGTTTCTGAAAGAGCTAATTTCCCCTTGCCCTTAAAATGATATGATAAAATGATCCAAATTGCAAAAAGAAATCTGCGGCATGTAATCAAAAGCATTGTTAACCATCATAACCGCATGATTCCTGAGCCTTTGATCACAGCCCGGATCAGGGCTCTTAAATGCTCCTACAGAAGTTGGCTAAAAACTGACAAAAAAGAACTTGAGTTCCATCTATGGCAGAAAATCGCCAGACTTGCCATTTCGGGTGATGGCAATAGGATATGGTAGTTGATCGCGAAGAATAGAAAACGTGAATTGACTTTAAACTGTATCAATGAGGACACATGGGAGAAATATATCAAATCAACCCTTGGCCGAGCCGAATCTATAGGCTCGACCCTATCGATCCCCGAAGCTCCATGGGAATGTAAAGCTTCGGTTTTAGATATTATAACCATCATAGAAAGATTAAAATCCTCACGTGCTACAGGCTCCGATGGCATTTGTAATCTTGTAACTAAATGTGATCCCCCACTATGGGGAGCCGCCCACCATGTACTATTCTCTTATATTGGTCAACACGAAATACTTCCTCCATCTTGGAAAAACAGCAACATTTTGACTGTACACACGAAATGGGGCATGGGATGATCCATCTAACTTCCGTATGTTAGCCATGCTCGACTCTACCTCCAAAATGTTCACAAAAGCACTCTTATATGAGTTGAACACTTGGATCAATGACAATAAGATCCTGCCAATGAACCAAATCGGTTTAAGAGATAAATCAAGCACCTCACACAATCTGTTCATATTGACTTCCGCTATTGAACATTCCTGGCAGCAGTGTAATCTTGATGTACACTGTGCCTTCATTGACTTTTCCGCCACTTTCGATACTTTCTGTAGGAACCGGTTGTGGCGGAAATTAGATGCCTGGAGGATCCCTCCAGGCTTACTTCAAATGCTGATGATTCTTTATGCAGATACTACTGTTTGTGTGTGCCTAAACGCAGTTAGTAGACTGGTGGGTAGACTGGTATCTATGACTAGGTAAATCTATGGCTACCCATTGTGGGGTAAAACAGGGGTGCATGATTGCGGTCATCTTATTTAATTTATACCTAGCCGACATGTACGCTGCATTTAGCATCCAAGCTAGAAACCCTGTAAAAATTAAGAACGTTACTATAGGCTGGCTCGTTTATGCAGACGGTTTTATACTCTTGGACTATACGCCTGCAGGCTTGCAATTGATGTTGAACGCCTTAGTTACATATTCTGAAGCCAATGGTCTTAAGATCAATATTGCTAAGAGCAAAATCATGGTCTTTACTCAGAAATTTAGACCCAAAAGATATCTATGGACCTTATGTACTGAACCTCGTGAGCAAGTGTCATCCTATACATATCTAGGTCTTACTGGTGATGATAAAATGAAATGGGATTTACATTGGGCTGATTTCAAAACAAAGTGTGCTATATCTGTTAATGCACTAAGTGCATTCGTTGGACGTAGTAATGGTTATTGCACATCCGCTGTTTTGTCTATTTACAATGCTAAGATCTTGGCCATGTTGTCGTATGCAGTAAGGATTTGGGGCCAAAAATGTAAGAAACATATTATTGTCTTTGAAGCAAAACTTCTGAGGAGATTATTCCGCCTCCCCCAATGTGTAAGCGTGGAATACTTATATATAGAATTTAATTAAAAGGGCATTTGGAATGTATATACTGCCCAATGTGTATTGCTACATGAGCGATTACTTACAGTGCACACAGACACCATTATTGTCCCCTACTTGAAAGCATTTTTAGGTCTGGAGGACAAAATACCTATAGGCACTATTGGTGTTCTAAAGAGTATACATAAGAAATGGTTACATGAGGGAAGTAATGCATTTCTATCAGGCGATGTAAAACATTGGTTGAAGAGCAAATTACGTGAGGTCGCACTCGTGAAAAACATGCTTCATGTTGGGAGTAGGACATCTACTAGGGACTACTGTAATGCAAGAATGTCTAGAACATCTCCTTTGACTTATGTCACAGATGATCCAAGTCCGTGTATCTTTCGTACTTATCTTTTAATTAAATTTAATGCGACAGTGGTTCTATCATCAAAGTGCAGGAATAATCAATTTTATTATCCACACACATTTTGTCGCTTATGTGGAAATTTGGTTAGTGAAACAGTGTTTCATTTGATTATAGAATGTGAATGCCTCGATCTTCTACGCTTGAAGTTTTTTAAGGCATATAATAATGTGACTATTATGAATGCAATATCTCCTTTATGAATGGTTTTTATGCAAGGAAATGATATAAATGTAATATATTTTATTGTCCTATTTTATATGCATATAGTTGAAATTTTTAAATGTCTCGAATAAGTTTCGATTCTCATTTCGGAGGTTTTTGTATGTGAACTGTGTAAATTTTGTATATAAATTGTATGTCATGTGTTACACAAAGCCTTGTTGCTATATGTATATCTAATAAATTGAATTAAATTGAATTAACCACTTCCAGTATAGTAAATTGCATTTGAGTAATGGAGTGTCTCAAATCTTGAATATGTTTGGCAACTGGTGATTTTAGATTCTTACACCGTATGGCTTATGTTCTGTCCATCTCTTTCTCTTGAGCAGTCCTAGTTGTTTCTCCAATATATAGCAAAACACAAGGGCATTTTATGCTATAAATAGCCCCTGCTGTCCTGGAAGTAGCAATGTCTCTTAGCAATATCTTTTTCCCTGTACGGGGATGTATAATGCTGTTTCCTTTTGATACATTATTACAGTGGCTGCAAGACAAACAAGGAAAAGTACCCCTTTTCGCTGTTCTCATGGTCAATTGCTTATCTTTGGGTGGTCTTTCTGCCCGGACCAATTTGTCACGTAGGTTCTTCCCATGTTTATAGGCCATCATGGGTGGTTTGGGGAATAATTTCAAAAGTGTTGGGTCAGGGTGTAGGATACCTCCATTCTTTTTGATGATATTCCCAATGTGCTGGCTCTGCCTAGAGTAGTTACAGAAGAGGCGCCCATTATACGCATGAGACTTAAAGCATTGGATGCATAGCAGAAGGTGTGGAGTGATGATTTGCATTCTCACTATTCTAATGATATGGTTGTAGACAAATGAGTTATTTGCAATCTGATGGTGATGGAATTAGGGAGCTGCCGCAGTTAACATGCATAGGAATATTTTGAGTTTGAGAAGTCAAATCTTGGTGGCACATCACTGTAAATAGGAGCCCAGGTGCAAGAAGGACCATGAATGAAGTCTGGATCTTGCTTTGTTCTATCTTATTTTCCCACACACCCATAGAAGTCCACTCCTGAAGAAGGGGTACAAGGGGTACGCCCTGAAATGCGTAGATTATGAAGGACTTTGCTTGAAATAATTATTCTAATGTTGAAGAATGTTACTGATTCATTGTATATATTGAATAATTGTGTTGTTCTAGATTATAACCACAATAAATGATGTGTTACTTTTGAAATTCTTGGCTGGTGATCAGCATTTATGGTGTGCAGGGGATGGGAGTGTCTGTAAGATTGGACACTATTTTGCCAATTCTTACCTAACACAGCCGAGTCCAGCTAAATCCCAGTGGTAGTAGGCTCTGGATGGGGAACACTAGGAGTGACACGATGGGTCCAGAGGCATGGGAGTCAAGTCCTGAATTTGGTTTTGAATGATGCAAAGAGCGTGAGTTTCATCCATTTATACAGCTCTTCTAAATCTCTTTTCTCCCTTGGTGGACAGTGTCCTGAGTGCCACCTTGAACAAGGAGGAAAGTGCTGTTGTGCCTATAATAACATTCTAGCTCACATTTGGAGATAGTGATGTACTGCAGTGTATCACAGCATTGTTGAATGTCAAACACTTTCATTTCCTGTCTCGTGCCACCAACTGCATTGAGGCCTCCCGTGCTCACAAGTGGCATGGCCTTCTCCTGCCACGGCCAGTAGAAAAGCTTTGGTGTAGCGCCACCTCCTATGCCAATGGACTGCTGTTGGCGTTAGTAGACCTTATGCTGGATGCTATTCTTGCAAAACATTCCACTGTTGTTCAAGCTGCGGGGAAGACCTATGTGTGCAGAGGGCTTCGCGCAGCCTAGTGCAGCCGTGGGAAGCCCACTGCACATGCGTCTGTCTGGAGGCGCCACTAGGATGACGTGAAGAAGCAGCGGATTCATCTCAATGCTATTGATGTCAAATCCCAATCGATGTCTCGTGCTCACTGGCCACACCACCCATCCAGTGCAGTGCGTCATACGGGGAAGCCTAGAACAGGCGTATTCATTTAATTACGCATAAGCAGTTTTTAACAAAAACATTTACTGCTGTGAGAGCATAATACTACAACGGAAATCCCGTCCACTAAAAGTAGATAGGTATATGTGTTAGTTTGAAGTGGTCTTCTTAATTAAAATTACGTCGTGATATTATGCATCATGGCAGGCGAGCAGTCACAGGGAGCCAGATTTTCCAAATGATATCATTTCAAATAAACAACTGTTTCCATAATTGTCTTCGGGCATTCTCGGGAAATAAAAAAAAATTTAAAAAAAAGTTGATTTATGATTGTACTGAGCCTCACTGAACTGGAAATCACGCATACATGGTTTTCAAAGTCGTGAGCATATATTAATCTTAATTAGCGTTCCCCACAATGGCATTCTTACATTGGTCCGATTCCTCCCTAATTGATTACAGAACTTGGTCCCTAAAGAGATAGTGGCAAGATAGGGATAGTTGGTTAAGTGGTGCCTAAATATTTAATACCCAATGGGAAGCAGAGAGTTGGAACAAAAGGCGTAATGAGGAGTAATGGAAATCGCTCACGCAGTCTGCAGACTTGTCTGCATTGATTAGACCCTGTGCAAAGGGAGAAGGCGATTAATAGAAATAAGCAAATGAGAAGTCGCAGTGGCATTTTTAGAGCTGCGACACTGAAGTCATGCACTTTCAAAGGTCATTTCCAGTCCACTGGAAATGAAATACACTTCCGGCGCAGACATATGTTGCTTGCGAGCCGGCAGTGATTTCTGTAAGAGGCTTCTGGATGTTTTTCTCTTCACGCATAATCGTGCCTACAGTTGGCCCGTCTCGGCGGAGTTAATGCCAAGCCGCTCTTCGGGCCATGTCGATTTGTCGCCGCTTGGATTTGAGGGCATTCAGTCCGTATAAACGGAACAATGCGCCTGTCTCCCCCTCGGCTGGGCCGCTCCCTTGGAACTTTGACAATCTGGCCATTATTAAATGAGGCTCTGGTCCAGCGGAACACCCTGGTAATGTTCCGCCGGGGAGCTCCAAGACTCTGCCGCGCATTCGAGCAGAACTGATCTCATTCCTTTTTATTCCCTTTCATAATTGTCAAAACCCAGAGTGCGAAAGGGCAAAAATAACCCAAGATGATGTAGGAAAACAGTTTTATGAGCAACTTTTTTGCAGCGTTATGGCGCTACTTGTGTGTCTCGAACAGGATTAGCGAATGGGCCTGTTTTACAAAGCGTTTTTGAATGGGACTTTCCCATTCAAAAACGCTTTTGTAAATCAGGCCCATGGCCGCCTACGTGTCTTTTACATCTCCCTGTACCAACCCGCCTCAGTTGCACCCGATTCCCATGTCATGAATGTATATGCAGAGCCTCTACGTCCTTTAAATCCACGTCCAAATCAAATATGACTCACACAACGCGCACGCGCAGAGCACAACGCAGTATATCAATACCTGGGTGTTTATTAACGTGCTGCTTATATTAAAATCAATGTTTGAGATGGCCACTTTCATCCATTACTCAATTTAAGCTGGTCCCAAATGACTGGCAGCTCTATATTTAAAAAAGAACGGAACACTCCCCACTCACAGCTACGCACCCTGTGGTGGACTGGGAACCAAAGGAGGCCCTGGAAACAATTTTTAAGGTGGCCACTTATTACACATTTTCGTGCAAGCCCGACCCCTTTTCCATTGAACATGTTAAAATAAAGGCCCTCGCGGCAGAGGCCTAGCAGGAATTCTCCAGAGCTGCCTGTAGGCCAGTCTAGCCCTATAGCCACCTGAGAGAACTCATTCCCAGCTGAGGCACCTCTAGTTTGGTATGTGTACTGCTTCTGTAAAGGGAGCAGACTAGCTTCCTTGGAACCCTTTTGGGAGATCCTAATATTTGTTAGCATCAGTATGATTGTGACCTTCACGTAGGAGGTCTCATGTTGAGAACCCCTTTTAAGCTTGAAGTTGCCTCCTTCAAGTACAGAGAAATCTGAGTGGATTAATGATATTTGTATTGTAGGGGTATATATATTACAAAAGAAGAAGTACTGAGGTGTCTGACCGGCCTGTAGCATGTACATTTATGCTGCAGCTATTCTGGTCCTTTGTTGTGAAGGGCTCGATTAGTGATGCACATTACCTTGAAGGTGGATGTTCGCCCGACCAGAAGCAAGTGAAGGACTTGGAGGGTGGGGGTGATGTGTTCTCTGGGATCTAGTGATAGAAGGAGCCTTGCGGCTGTGTTAAGAAGTTCATTTTAGAATCAGCAAGCTGCACTCCGACACCATGCCATCCTGCTCAAGATCATCTGTGATAACATGGGTGTCACTGACCAGGCCCTGGCCTGGCTGCCTGCTTTCTCACTGACCGACCATCTCAGGTCCAACTGGGGTCTATCCTCTTTTCTATCTCTCTCTACCTGTGGTGTTCCCCAGGGGTCTTATCTCTCTGCCTTGCTGTTCAACCAATACCGGGCTCCTCTCGCCGACCACATCCAACTTTCAGCGTTATGCAGATGACACTCAGCTCTCTTTCAGGGTCCCTTCTGCCACCTCCACTCCTTCTCTCCTTCCTGACTGTCTCTCTGCAATTCAGAAGTGGTGTGCCACTAATAATCTCTGTTTTAATGCCAGTAAGACAGAGATCCTCCTCATTGGTACAACAGCTCCCTCCTTCCCTTTCTCTCTCTGGCCGCCCACTCTGGGTCATCTTCCTTCTCCTACTTGTGAGGCTAAGAACCTTGGGGTCATCTTCGACTCACTGTCTCCTCTCCTCAGATTTCTGATGTCTGTAAGAAATCAAACTATCAGCTGCACCTCCTTAGAGGTATTCTTCCCTTCCTTACTTACCTCAGAGGCTCACTGTCTCCAGAGCGCTCGTCCTCTCCAGGCTGGAATACTGCAACAGCCTCTTTCTAAATCTTCCTGCCTCTACTCTCCGTCCTCTACAACTCACCCAGAACAGGACTGCAAGAATTGTCCTTGGCCTGAAGCCCAGGGATCGTATTTCTCCAGCTCTTTAATCTCTTTATTGGCTCCTAGTGGCAGCAAGGATCAAGTTCAAAACCTTCTGCATTGTCCACTAGGTTTTCTGGGGCCTGGGCCTGCGCTACCTCCAATTCTCTCTTTCTAAATATCTCCCTTTTCAAGCTCTATGCTCATCCATCTCCAACTCTCTGAAGGTCAGACACTTTTCCAAGAAGAAAGTTGGGGGCAGAGATCTTTCTTAGGCTGGGGCCTCCCTCTGTAACAGCCTCCCTGCATCTCTCAAGCTTGAGCAGAACCAACTTCAGTTCCAGAAGCAACTCAAGACCTTCCTCTTCGCTTCAGCCTTCTCTCTTCCTCTCCCATGCTGATGACCCATCTGTTCCATGCACCTGGCTTACCTGGCCACCCTCTGAACTTGGGACCAGGTCCCTGCCTGTCCAGTTGCACCTCACACTGCCTATTGGCCTTCCTAGCACTTGTGGTCTTTATCTGTAACCCTACAGTCTACCCACTCTCTGCACTTATTAGCCACCCACTGGCTGCACCCCTTGATTACCACAATTAGCCACCCGTTGGCTGCACTTGTTGCCTCTGTTTCTCCCTTTCCCCTCCCTTTGCACTTTGCCACTCCCCCTACTCCCCTCTTGCACTTCTCCCCCCCTCCCTGCACTTGTGCAATCTGAATAACACAAGGCCTAGTAAGATTGCTGTTTTGTCCTCCCTTGTTCCCCAGCCCTGTCTTGTCGCGCCTCTAAACACTTGTGTACAAGGGCATTATAAATGTCATATCACATCATATCATATCACTAGTCATTTCTTCCTCATTTGAGACAGTTTCCTGTTTTCTTTGAGTCACCTTTGCTACCTCTTATGTGATGGTTTGCAGCCCTCCAGATTCTGCATCCTTTCTCAGAGAATAACTACTAGCCACCGACTCCCTGTTCATGATTTCAATACAGACAGATGTTTTTATCCTCTCCAGATCTCACAACTCAAACCTAAATCATGAACTCTGCAAAGATCTGTTCCTTTATGTGGGTGTTTGCGAGTTGTGGTGTCCAAAGAAGTTGCAACCTTTTTTGATTGGCTTAGTGAATGATTCCAGTCATGTAGCTGGAGAGCATTGAAGTTGACTTGGGTGTGAGCAGGGCTGGGAAAGTCCAATGAAGTTGTAGAATACTCAGATCAACTTTTCTGTCACTACCCACCAACTTTGAAACTGGGAAGCAGGAATGGAAATGTCCTATGCTGTAGTCAGCTCCCTAATTCGATGCACTTATTCATGATCAGGGCACACAAGTGCTATATTCTCTTAAATGGCTGAAGATATAAATTACCTTTCCCTGAAGCGATTCCTATCTACCTATTAGAAAACCAGAGGAATGCAAGGCACTACCATGGGTGGTGTTTCACTACCTCCAGGTGAAAAACTACCATCTACAGCAATACAGCCATGGCTAGCAACAGAATATGAGCCATACTTCAGCGATAGGAAAATAAACAAGCAGTGAGAGGCAAGAAGAAATGCAATGTGCCCCCATCCTATCCCCATCTCTCTTTATACTCCACAGGATAGAAGAAGGTATTGACAGCTGCCATCTTTGATCAGGAAACACTCTGGTTAGGTTATTGTGATTTACACCGTGCACCTCTACTATTTTCATGTTCTCCAGGTGCTCTGGCGGATCCGAAAAGAAAGGAGGATTAGGTAGGACTTAGTTAGTAGGATCGAGAGTGAAAGCGCAACAGAGCTTTGATGTGCTGCTGACGACTTCAGTATGTAAAAATCGGTCACAGTGTGCTAGGATTTTTGTTGCTGTTCCCTCGTTGGTGTATGAATGTGTATGGGATGGTTTGTGGGTAACTGGTTTAGTTTTTTGTTCTGTGTGGGTTTAATTAGGTGTTGTGGAGTGTGCATAGTTTGTGGTGGTTTTAGGTTTCTGCTGCAGTAGAGGTGTGTGTGTGCTTTGCTTGGTGTTTGAAGGTGAATATGTAGAATATTAGAACGTTTTTAGTAAGGTTAGTAATGGGAGTTGTCTAGGACCTTCTCTGCAATGGTTGTGTAGGCCAGGCAGGGTTTGGCAGGATTTATAATGTTCTATGGTGGTTTTTATGAAAGAAAGCTTCATTTTGCTGGGATATCTAAGTTTTGTTTTTTGTTTTATAATTTCTGGGGGGTGATTATCTTGTGTTGTGATCGTGGTTTCCCTTTGACAGTCTTTCCTGTTTAGCTTGGTGAGTTGAAAAGCCATTTTGTGAGCAGTTTTCTGAATTTTTGGTTTTCTTCTTTTGTTCGTATTTCCTTTGTGAGTAAGTTCCAAAGTTTTGCAGGAATTAAGGAGAATGCTGATCCACCAGATTTCACCACTGAGTACCGATTTTAGTGTTCGGTTTGGTTTGTATATGGAGATGATTCCTTGAGTGATTCCGCTCCCTGGCCGTGGATTTCTCTGAGGGGAATGCATAGTTCACCCCCAATTTAGTGAAAACAAGTAAATATGGCAAACATTTTGGAACAGGATAATCTAGACACACACACCTTTAGCTCCTCACACTACCTGAGACTGGGTGATCTACTCCCCAATGTTTCCTCCCCTTGTTGCTTGTACATCCCTTGTTGTTAGTTTTGCCCCACCTTCTTTTTAGCTCCCCACTTCCTGTTTCTCTGTTTTCTACACTGTGTTGTTCCCCCGATTGTAAAGTGCTACATTGCTTCCAGAAGGTAGGTTCACGCTCAATAAATACCCATATAATAATAATAATAATACTACTAATAATAATAATAATAAAATTACTGCCCATTTCTGAGCCTTGCTCTAAGCACCAATCACCATTCTCAGCACTGGAACAAAGGCACAAAGCCACCAACTATGCAATGTACTTAGCACTGGTGAAGATTTCCTGATATTATTAGTTAATTTAATAAGTGTTAATGTAAATCTAAATTTCTCCTTTTATTTACAGATACGTTAAAGACCAAAGTGCTCTCAATGTAGCCACTTATTGTCCTCTCTCAGAAACAAACCCACACCTTCAGGCACAGTGAAATCCCTTGGCATCCTTTTTGAAGCCGCTTTGTCCATGCTTCCACGGGCTAATGCTATCGTTAGCCCATCATCTTATTATCTGATGTTGTTGAAACAGATTTGCCAATTTCGGTCTGAAGAAAAATGCATCATCATTGCCTGGATCATTATTGGTAACTACTACAGTGTGGGTGGGGGGTGCGGGAGGGGGAAACAAGAAGATGCTCCATCAGCTCCAAGTTCTCCTTAACACTTCAATATGTATTGTAACAAAGACACACAGGCGTGCGCACATCCCACCCATTCTAAGGACACTTCATTGGCTACCAGTGATAGCCAGAGTTGAGCTTATGGTACTAATTCTCATTCACAAAATATTTTTCAGTCATGCCCTGCACTATTTAAAAGATAAGATCACTTGGAATGTGCTGGCTAGGAACCCACTAAGGTCTTTTTACGCATCTTAAGTCACTGTTTCTCTTTTCAAACAAGAGAAGCCCTTGGTCAATCCTTCCAATATCTGTCACCATCTCTAGGAACTGCTCTACCATTAGTGTGCCGTTATACCAGTGTCCTTCTTGCCTTTTGACAGGCATTTAAGGCATTTTTATTTCAGAAAATAACCTTCAGCACACTTCTGTATTGTTATTTGGCACTTTAGCGCTTAGAAACCCTTGCATTCATTAGCGCTGAGACAAATACCACAAATCAAATTGATCAAATCTGTGTCGAAAAATGTCTTTTGGTGTCTTAAAAGTATGAATATATTATATGAAACTGCCAGTTTTTTGTACTCTGACCAGACCAGGACACTGTGACAAGATCACTGCCTATAATCAACAAGGGACCTTAAGAAGGGGGCATAAGATCAAAACTGACCTGACTTTCACAGGTCTGAGGCCAAAGAGACCATGGTATGACTAGAGTTGCGATCATGAAAACAAGCATTGACACAATATGTGCCACTATTCAACTGCTGCCTGGTGCTAGGTCGCAAAATGGAAATTCCAAAGATTAGTCATGGTACAGGCTGGTGCAGTCCTGTCTTTCCGTCTCACCATTGCAGGATTGGGGCCCAAGTCAACGACACTCACTTTTGCCTAAATGGGAGGATGTTGGCTAAACAGATGACCTGGCTGGACATCGTCCAATCTATTTTGCTGATCAGGCAGTTTTCTCCGGCAATGAATGAGTTATTGGTGGTTTGCAATGCTCTCTAGCAAGAAACTGAATTATTCAAAAATATTGAGCGCAAATCGAAAAATTAACCTTTAGTACATTTTGAGATTCAATGATTTGTAATATAGCATATTTACCTTTACAGTAAACCATATTAGTATAATAGAAATCCAGTTATAATGTTTAGTATTTTCATCAAAGTAACATGAATTAGAAGATTCTGTAATTTTGCAATAAAAGAGGCAATGCTTGTTATTTTACAAAAAGCAAATCATATAATTCTACCAATGTTTCACCAGTTTTTTCCCCTTTTTGGAATACATTACATAAATATCTATAAGGAAGCAGCTTAAATACTTCTGGCTCTCTTTGAAAATGTTTTGGAGGAAAATATTGGTTGTAGTATTTTGTACCGTCTAATGTCTTGTACTGATAATACATAGTTTATTGAGTTTCGTATCATGCCATAATTAATCAGGCAATGTTATCGTGCATTCCATGTAGATTTTGGATAGAGAACAAATTACTCTTCCATTGAGCAGTAGCGGAATTAGTTGCAAATATACCTTTTAGCTAAAGTATGATATTTGTTGGTGGATTTTACACGTTACAGCTGATTTTCCACCATCTCCTGCAGTACAATATCAACATCTCTGTAAATCGTTCTTATATCACAAATATCAAGCATGTGGAGCAGCCAGAAAGCAAGATACCAAGCAGATATCATGATTTTTATGTTTGAATCTTATTGCTTGTCCTGAGGAAGGGTTTATGTCCAATAATGTAACATTTTAAACACCTGCTGATAAATTGCAAGAAAAATACCTCATAGGCAACTATCCAAATGTCCAAAACTAAAATTATTAATGTATTGCAGTGCAGGTGCACCACTTTCAAGTGTTGTGCATGCTTTTACAGCAATTTGGGGTTTGTTCAGTTTGGCTCGGTGTGCTGTGTATTATATGAGAATTCCTTGCACACCTAAGAGGCACTTATGTAAATCACATGCACATATTTTAATAGGCTCATGTAATCTTAATCATAAAACCAATTCTGTACCCTTTCATTCATTTTCACAGGGCTGTGGCAAAAGAGACTGGTACTTCTATGACTGAGTTCATATTTTGAATTAATCTGCAGGGATATGCATTGGAAGTTCCTTCTGGCCTCAGCATCATTATGAAAATGTCCTCAGAGGTTCTTATTTTACTTTATTGCCTGCCTTTTTATCAAATAAGTTAAATCCTTCTTCAGATACCCATCTGCTTTCTTTCGTGAGATCTCTGTATGCTGTTGTGAAGAGTTTTGTAGTGAGTGTCTTTAAGTGTTATACGATTAATTGCTTTTATGATTGACGATTAATAAGACTTACTAATGTCAGAATTCATTTCCAGGATCGCATACATTTTGTCAAGGTTATTGGTGTTTTATGCCAAGCTATATGTGCAATGCAACAAAAACATTTCATAAATGGGATTTTTCTTTTTAGAATGCCTAATGTATAAAATGATGCGATATCATAGATACATTTCAATATGAAATTGCACTTACTAGTAATATTTCTTAGGGGTGTATTGTTATTAACATATATTTTGTTATTTCAGATGTCTTTATTTATGAAAATGCTTTATTGATTGCATCTGAAATAAACATATTTACTACTAATACCTTTCTTCCACATTGTGCTTCAAGTCCCACAGCAAAGCCTTATAAAACACGCAATGCATTCCGAAAGACGTTTCAGGGTTTAATGATTGCTGAAGACCAGAATCTGAGGTAAGGCATTTATGATTCTGTTGGTCAGGATGAGAAAGTGCACACCTTTTCCAGCTCTTCCCAGAGCTGATCATTTGACTCTCAAAAGGCCTTTTATATACTAGCTATTTACTCCGTGTACGCTTTGTGTTTCAGGTCATTGTGCAAAGAGGCCACTTTAGATGTGATAAAGTTTAGGAGACCCATAACCCTGCATGGCATGGTATGAGCTGACACATCATGAAGTAACATTTATCACCATTCAGAGTGGAATGTGCTATGCACCTGAGCCAATCAGGATCCTCTTAGTACACAATAATGATACATATTTTTCTGTAATTTCAAGGATCCTGCAGAACTGCTCTGGGAGCCTGTCTGCAATCTAATTTTGTCCTGCCCACTGCTGGTACTCTTTGTCCCTCTCTCTGCACTAGTTTGTGTGTGAATTTCTTCCCTTTCCTTGCTCTGTATTGGCCCAGTTTCTGCCAAAATCTTAATGTTCCAAGCAACCAACGAAGAAGGGCATAGAGATGACCCTCACCCTCGCGTTAGGCAGGACTCCAAGCTATCCTAGTTTTATAAGGATATTTCTCTTTCTCTCATTTCTCTATTTTTCTATTTTCTCCCTGCTATTTTTTCTATCTTCTCTTTTTCCCTTTCTCTCTAGTGTTCTGAAGATACACAACATGACATGCAGCATGATATACAACACAATAAAAACATTCACAAAATAAATAAAGAAGTGTTGCATTTATTATGTAAGGGCTAATATCGACGTTCACTGTGGTACTCTGGGGGAGAGAGGTATTCACCATGGCTACTTCTAGGATATCTGGCTAACTGGTGTCACTCTGAGGGGTTTGGAACTTTATTTGAGCAATCCATATTTTTTCCATTTCAATAATGCTCTTTAAAGTGAGATTAGCACCTCTGAGTTAAGACTCTCAGAACTCATGAACTTCCAAAGTATCAGGCACCCTGTATGTAGTGAGTCCTTTGTTTGGGATGATATGTGTGTAGCCAGTCTACATCAATGACACTCAGGGATCATACCTAAAAGCATCCATGTTCTTTACAAGACTTTCCAGGTGGCACATGGCAGGCAGGGTACATGGTCTTGGCTTTCTCATGACTGGTGTCACATGCGTGTGTTACACACTCTTCTAATTTGTTTTATTTTGTGCTCGTTTTCTTTTACTGTTTAGGCATGTCTACATTACACACATGTTGATTTAATGATATATGAATGGGGTGTTGGCGAATTCCTTGTAAATATAGATTCGCCACCACAAGGACAGCGACCCTAAATAGAAAATCAGAATCTAAAGAAGGGTTTTGCAGAAATCAGTTTATGCCTGTTGATTTAAATTAGTACTAAGAGACAGGCACAATGATTTGGGACAGATGAACACAATAGTTCATTCTAAAAGTATGTTGGTGTACACGAATTATGGAACATTCTAAGAAAATAACCATCAGGAATCTTAGAACAACTACTGACTGTGCTCATTTAGCACTATGGACTTCGAAGGGGAAAGAGCATTGCCATAAAGAAAAAAAGGCGGCATTGTTCTGAAGAAAAACAAAATACCCAGCCTTAGATCAGCAGAGGAAGGACAGTCGACAGTGTATCTATGCTTTTCCATGTGTGAAGGTTGAAAGACATTCACTGTGGCAATATGAAGTACTTGCTCAAGTGAATGAAAATAATTTTAAGGCAGAAGTGGGCAAAGTTACAGAAAATGTTACGTGGTGATGGAGGTGTGTGGCTGTGAGCCTCATGAGCAGAGGGGACGTGCCAATAATATACATTGGGGATGATATGAGGAGAGGGGTTAAATACAGCTGCAGTCAAGTTGTAGGTTTTTGGGGGGTTTGATTTTATTTGGGCACTGATTTGGTCTGTCTAGGGGTCTGCCTTTTCATGGACACTTGTGAACCAAAGGTTTGAGGCCTATTGCTGTAGCCTGCCTACTGCAGCACCAGTCCCAACTACCAGCCCTGGGCCTCCGCTTGTGGTATCTTAGGCATTGCAGTTCATTGCTTGGTATAAAAGTTAATCAGCCTTGTCATGCGGGTTTAAGAGCCAGTCAATCCGTCCCTTGACCAGCCAGACACCAGGCGACTAGGAGAGGCAGAGGCCATCCTCACACGACAGTTGACCAGCGAAATTGCAAAGTACCCAATCCAAGATTGAATGGTAAATTATCTCAGAGGGACTGTTAGTCTTGCATTTCCTATGTGATTGGCATTATGTCATATTTGAGAACATGATGCAGCATGTTTCGTCAAACAGCTGCTACAATGTTTTGCTGAATCGGCCACATCCAGCAATATCATTGAAATAAATGTTTTCTTTATTACATTGAGGAATGCGATTTTGGCTTCCCATTCCTTACATAGCCCTGACTTTAAATGCGTAAAATACTGAAGATTTGTAAACAAAGTATAGCATTTCCTCCATCTACTCTGAAGCAAGGCTGTGTTTTTACACATTGTAAGCAGCTCATTCTCTTCCATTCTCTTTTGCTTTCTATTGCTGAGCTGGGCAAGGCTGGAAATACCATAATGCTCCATGTACTTTGTGTTTTTACAAATGCATATGTTTAACTTTTCTTTTCCATGCTGAGGCAAAGGATTCAACACCATGTTAATGTAACGTTCATTTTACACACTTTATCAGGACGCCTGCATTAGGTACATATATGATGAATGTCTAGCTAATATTGTTTATATAGCTAACTTCTGCTTTATTTGGTCAATATAAAGATATCCTTATGTTGAAAAAAGTGGGTAAGTGTGATTTTATGTGTCTTTTACGAGTATATTGTTGTGCTCCGAGACGAGACAAGACAGTCTGAAAGAACCTAAATAAAAGTGTTACAAAGACTGAATGGGGCCAGCTCAGCGGTCATGAGCTAATAAAAGGAGGTCGATAAAACCTCCCTACATATTTTTTTGTGACAAATGCAGGCAGTTCTCAGCTAATGTGCATTGTTCAGGTGCGATACAGTTCTTTTTTTAGAAGTGTTCCATCTAGATCAAAGGTTAAGAAAGGCAGTTTCTAAGGCTACCTGTCATCATTAGTTTCTTAGAGAGTTGAAACCAATCAGTGGGGCTTAGAAGCCGCCGGTAACATTGTAAGTAAAAAAGAAATTTGGATGCTTGTCTTGCAGTTTGAAAAGCCTAGTTGAGGCAACATTATTTGCCCTGCCAAATTGGTCTTCTCCAGACTTGGAATCTTGGGATCAAAAGTTGCAAGTGAAGTCGATATGCAACCGATTGACGATGTTTGATGTTTGAACTATACTTCAAGCTTGTCAGATTACCATCTTTGAGAGCAATGACCATAGATCTCAGGTATATTGTTATGTTGGGAGATGAGATAAGACAGTTTGAATTAACCTAAATAAACATGGTACAAAGCCTGAACATGTCCAGCTGTGCAGTCATAAGATAAATAAAGGAGGTTGGTAAAAAAATATGGGGAGAGTAGTGAAGATATATTGATTGGAAGGAGAAGAAGAAGAAGAAGAAGAAGAAGAAGAAGAAGAAGAAGAAGAAGAAGAAGAAGAAGAAGAAGAAGAAGAAGAAGAAGAAGAAGAAGAAGAAGAAGAAGAAGAAGAAGAAGAAGAAGAGATGATGAGTAGATGTTATTTGTTTTGGTCCGCAAGAAAGACAGATATTTCTAAAGAGCAAGGTGTTGGCTACATTCATTAGTACACGTTTTAGAGGATCTTAGTTGCTTGACAGTGCTAAACATCACATTATGCATGTTATTGCCCTACATTTATTTCTTTTGGACTCCTTCACAAGGTTATGCTTGTTATGGATTTTAATTCCCAAACACAATAATTTTCAGAGAAGGATTTAGCAAAGGTGTTATGACTGCTTCTTTTCAGAGGATAACCACAGATCAGATTTCAATGAGTGAAGTCAAGTGAAGGATTTATCAGGGTTAGAAAATTAGCCAACTAAGTGACCAGGGCAAATAGGAAGCGAGAAAATCCCCTACGCGATCAGATGCTGAGAAAACAGAGTAAGGTGGAAAAAAGCCTCAGAGAAGTCAATTTATCTAATCTTTATCCAACTTCAGAATAGTGAAGGTTGAGTTAGTGAGTGGAAAAAAGTAAAAGGGAGGAGAAGCAAGAAGGAAATTGCCATGGGACTAATAATTGATTGGTGCAGCCCTAGAATTTCCAGGATAGCCTTTGAAGTTGAAGTGCTAGAAAGGAAAGAAACTTCAACACAGACATTAACACCACCAGTCAACAAAAGATAGCCATGAAAGAATGAAGAATTAATGCTTAAAGCAGCAAAATTACCAGCAAAAAATTGATCAGAAACCATATACATAAAGGGCGGACAAGATAATCCAGCACATTACCACACAATTTCCCTCTCGGACACCGCAGAGAAAACGTTTGGGACGATTTTCCAAAGCCACTTAAAGCACTTGGCTTGTTCCAATGATAAAGTATCTAACTTACAAACAGGATTCAAGAAAGAGATTGGATAGGGAAGTTTGTCATCATCACGAAGGTTTACCTTTACTCGTGTTTTATGGATCTTAAAACGGCTTTCGGCTCAGTTCCAATAAAAGCAATGTGGTTTTCTTTGCAGAATCAAGGGGTCCCATTAGACCTGTTGAGGCCAATTATGGATTTATACACAAACAAGTGAGCGAGAGCATGCTATGGCACAGAGTGAGAGAAAAGGAAGACTTTTCCAATTGAAAAAGGAGTAAGCGAGGTTTGCACCTTGGCCCCTGTCTTTTTCAAAATATTAAT
Source organism: Ambystoma mexicanum (assembly GCF_040938575.1). NCBI lineage: Eukaryota > Metazoa > Chordata > Amphibia > Caudata > Ambystomatidae > Ambystoma > Ambystoma mexicanum. The sequence goes on along the minus strand of NC_090940.1, from coordinate 279,370,337 downwards.
TAATGATCTGGCGGAAGGCATTTCTAACCCAGTAGGATATGCGATGTAGTTCGATGGAAGTACTACTGGGATTTCAACAGCAGCCTTTTCCCAGTTATTTATCTAGTAAAAAAGCACCTGTCTTTCAGGTTTATTTACACTTTGTACCTGATTACCACATTGTTTGCTTTCATGTCCATCTTTCAATGATCTACGTAGAAGATACTTAAACACATGGTTGAGAAACAAAGACATTAAACGCTTGTCATCTGCATTACATCAATTACAAACAAACATGTATCTCTCAGGTTTTTTGAAACATATAAATCAAACAATATATACAAAATCATGAATAACCATTAAACACAAACCCATGACTGGTTTCAGAAAGAATGAGGATAGTAAAGTACTAGGCTAGGCACATTCCAAGGTAGGTTGGTCTTCTAATTGGACTCTAAATCCTGTCACTTAAGCCCTTGTTAACTAACTAAACCTCTCTAATGACCTCTATAGGGTCTAAGTGACTAGTCACTGGACAAGGGTCTACGTAGGCCACAGCGAGACAAATTAAGACTGTGCCACCACACTGTTGTGTGTAGAAAGTGTGCAACAGCTGGCTGTTTCGGTTGCTGGATGGTTTGTGCTCTGTCTTCCTCAGGACAGAGAATGATAAAGTGCGGACCCCTGAGTGCTAAGAAAATGTAAAATCAGATCACTTCATGGTGTGAAAATATCACAGCACCACTGTTATCATTTACTAAAACATGCACCCCATGGCATAAAAGAAAAAAGTGACTCGACCAGAAAGACCAAATTAAGTCAAATAAGTTAGGACATCAAGGCCTGCATTTGGTGACAAGGCTTGCCTTAGAACTTCCCATTGGGATGTGAAAAGGCTCTGCCTATGGTAAACACCCCCTCTGTATTGCGAGTGGTACCTATTCTCGAAGGGGGACGGTTCTGGACCTCCCTGAGCTCAAACAGGGTGCCCAAATGGAAAACCCTCCACCTGGGACATTTGCATTGGTTCTAAATAGAAATGTATGGGGACCAAGGTTATTTAAAGGAGACTCTCTCTCTATGTGAGAGAGAATATTCTAATTCGCCTCCTGGTGAGCGGACGTACCTATATTGTCAAACAGACTTCGAAGATAATACGTGTTTCCAGAAGGAGAGCCTACTTCTGAGGCAGGCAGCTTGTGCTCAAGTGGGACTTCTATGGCAAGCTGCAGGTGCAGAAATAAAACAGAATGACGGGCTGTAAATCTGGGCAAGCCCAAGTTGCATCTCTACCATGAATTTTAGCCCACAATGGAAACTTACCGGTCTCTATATCAATGACACTTCTTATTCATAATGAAAGTTGCCATGGGAACCTTGCTACATGCAAGTCATCATCTGCACACTGATCGGGACTCTGTACTTCAATGCACATGGAGAAAAGGAGATAGAGGGGGGCGCGATCAGGCACTTCTAAATTTTCCTCTTAGAAAGAAAGAAAATGCGAGAGCATGACAGGAAGAGCACTCCGCCGCATTGCTGCTTACCTTATAAGCCTGATGTCTCCTATTGCTCCATATTCGCCCGCGCCTTGGTAACCCAAGGAACCGGGGTCAACAGGGACGCGGGGAGTGCCGCTTAATAATAGTCACCAGCAGTTAGTGCAGGGAACTGCCTAGACTCTGTCTATGGAGAAGAGTGGGCTCCATGCTGGGGTGGGGAGAACCCCATTCACTTAAATTGGGAAACGTTCTGAAGTGTGGCAAATAAACCATGGGCTGCATCTGAGAATTTAGGGATGCAAACTAAATGTCAAGACGGACAAAGTCAGTGCCTTACACACGGTGAGAGGAGATCAAACGGAAAGTCAAATAAAAACCAAACGTGTTTGTCGTGTGGTCTATACATTCAGATTGGCTTGTAACGCAGGATATAAAGAGTAAATATACTTTTAGCCATACACAGAGTGTGCTGACGCACGCATCTATCATGTCCACACAGTTAAAAAGGGGATGTCAAGATAGGCCAATATTGCACATAATGTTGTTTTTCTGGCCTATCAAAGCAGAGGGGTGACTCCCACTAAATCTGACAAGTAAAGTCTAGAAATGTGGTAGCAGGCCCCTCACACGTACGAGGTCTAAGTGTACATCCTGTCTGTGCTGAAAACCTGCACCCCTCATATGGTCAGGAGTACTAGATATCTGGGCCTGATATTAATCTGTGGGGCACTCCAACCCAGGGGTGAGAGACACAAGTTGCTGCTACACAGGCATCATACTCATGACTGTGGAGTCTGTGTCATATGGGCTCATTCTTTCCCACAGGTAATTTACACATTATTATTTTGCCAGGGGTTGGGCATTTCCTCATTAAGACCTCCTTCTATGCTATTGAGGCGGTCAATCCACATTGCCTCATTGTGGAGGAGGACTCTCTGTGGGTTGGGAATCTGTTAACCGTATCCAAAACCCACCAGATAAAATCATCCACTGTGTGTTGGTATTCCAGAAAATGGCAAACTAATGTAGCAGGCATGTTTTTGCACCGGATCCTCATTTATCCAGATATGCACAACTCTTGTCATCTGCCTACATACTGGAGCCCACACAGACACTCAATGCAATATACAACATTTGTTGTTTTGCAATTAGACATGAACTTCAGTTCCCATACCCAGTCACCAATTTTAAAGGATTGTATCTTCCTGGTAAGTCTACAAGCCTTACAGTTGCCACAGGGGAAATGTCCCTTGATTGGGCGTAACTCCCATTTGGATCTGGTGGCCCTTTCCTGATTCGGTTTGGCATGAACAAGTTTGTCCTTTTGGTTCTGGGACCTCTTAAAGGTAGAAAGTGGTAACAACTCATTGGGCAGACAGGCACTCACCATGGGGAAATATTTCCTGACCATCTTCTTGATGTTGAAAGAGTTGGGTTTATATGTAGTCACATATGTGAGTTTTCTCTCTGCCTCTCCATGTTACTGTGGTTCCAGGAGCGACTCTCTCGGTGTGAACCGTGCTCTTTACATTGAATGTGTGATGAGTTTCTTTGGATAGCCCCTCTTCTTTAGGTTCATGCTGAAGTTCCCTGCATGTTTGTGATAGTCTTCCACAGACGTACAGTTGCGCCTGAGGCAGAAGAACTGCCCATATTGAAAATTCTCCTTAAGGTCCATGGGTTAAAAATTGGGAAAGTGTAGAGTAGTATTGCTGTCTGTCATATTATTGTATATAGAACAGCTCAGGACTCCACCTCCTGCTTTGATAAAAAAAAAGGTCCAGAAAGTGTATTGTATGCTGATCATATTCCATTTAAACTTGATTGTGGCATGACATTGTTCAGCCACGGCAGAAAGTTGAGAAGTGAGTCCTGAGACCCTGACCAGACGAACACAATGTCGTCAATGTAACAAAACCAATTAGATATTAATGGTTGGAAATGTTTGTTTTCCTAAAGTTACAATTCCTCTTCAAATGATGCCATAAACAATATTTCCAAACTTGACGTAAAGGCCACTCCCATGGCAGTCCCTTGTGTTTGAACATAGAACTGGTTGGCATTTTGGAAGATGATTCTTTTCAGTGCTATGTTCATACAGTTTAGGATAACCTCATCTGCGACCCTTTGCTGTGTTGCTGGATGCATTAAGTGAACCCTTGTTGTCTCAATCACTTGATCTTGTGGGATGTTAGTATACAAGGCTCTTATATCCATGGTCACCAAACATTTAGAGATTGCATAACATTGCAGTCCCTCAAGGAGTTTTATTGTCACCATGGTGTCTTTAATATAGGTTGGAGCTCCCTTACTTATAGGTTGAAGAAAGAGATCGACAATTGCACATAGGGGCTCCAGAATGGGCCGCACCCTGTCACTATTGGTCTCCCCGGGGACTTAGATGGAGCCTTGTGAATTTTAGGGAGAGCATAGAATATAGCAGTTCAGAATAATTAAGAAACTCAAATTCTTCCTTTGTTATTACCCCCTATCTGCACCAATTGTGTACGTATTGATTGTTCTCTAGCCTTTGACACAGTCAATAGATCATTGCTGTGGAACAAACTAAAGGGATGGAATATTTCTGAGGCCTTTTGACCATCCTCGTCTATCTTCATAAAGATACAATGATAAATATAAGGCTGAATTAACTGTGTGCTTTGTCTAGGCATTTTGAGACATCAAGAGGCAAAATATTTAAAGAGGTTTCTTTCGCAGCTTTTCAGCTTGACTCCATGACCATATATTGGCTTGCTTATGCAGAAGCTGTTATCCCATTGGATCACACACAGCGAGGCCTTCAATACTTGATTAACACTATGGAGGAATAAATAACAAATCATAAACTAGTTATAAATCATAATAAGATAGTGATCATAAAATGTTTCAAGACCAATAGAAACGTGTACAATTATACATGAAGATTTGGAAACTGATTTCCCCAACATCGAAAGCAAATAAAATATCTAGGTTTCTATATTGGAGCCACTCCTAATAAAAAAGAAATCTTCACAAATTAAAAAAGAAGGCTCTTTTGCTTGTGTCACAAATGAAGCACATTGATAAATCGTATGGAAGATTTTCAGTAATACCCCTTATTAATTTTCAAAAGGTAAGAGTAGTGCCATCTCTTCTATACAGTCTGGATTTTTCACATCAGGCTTATGATATTGTTCGTGTGAAAACTGGAGGATATATCTGGAAAAAATACCCCAATTACCAAACTCTGTCCCAATAACAAGAATTCACTATGAATTAATGAGCAAGGGCAAATTCAGCCCTGTTGCCCAGCTAAGGCCCAGATGTGAGGATATTCTAGCCTCTATTAATGGAATGTCTGAGACTTTGTTTCATAACGCCTTTGAAGTGAAAAAGAAACTTGTTACAAATGACTTAACAAATAATATTGATACTACTAAGAGATTCTTAATATCCTGTCACCGTGCATTGGGCGAAAAAAGGCTGCGCTCTCTCCCACATTATGTATCTAAATTTCCAGATGCTTATTGGAGAGATCTCTTACAATTTAGATTGACCCTATAAACGACGAGAGAGATTATAAGCATTCATTCCAAAATTAAAGAACAAATCTCTCACTGCTCTAATCAGATGATTAGAGAATCCTTATATCATGTATTAATACACTGTCCAGAGTTAAGTAATCTGAGAATAACTCTCTTTGGGAAGTTTGTACATGAATCGACAGGTCATGTGTTACCTGTCTTTAGCAGTAATTACATTTCTGTAGCAATTTAGCTTGATTAATTTGAGATGGTGAATTGGGAGTAACTGTCGCAAAGAGTTCGTTGTTTAAAATATTAAACAGGAGAATTATCTCTTTTAAACTGTAACCATTGCTATGAATGGATTTTTGGGCGGTTTCAGTTTCTTTACTTTATACTACCGTGCAAGGTTTTGTTTTGTAAAAAACAATTCATGAATATAAAATTAAATAATAAAATGTTAGATTAGAGAGGGCCTCATTATAAGTTTGCCGTTGCAGAAATAGTGTGCCAGTAAAAACATTTACCGGCACATTTATGCACTGGCAAACTACAATTTTGTTTGCCAGGGGGCCAAGAGCTGGGAGTAAATCAGCACACCGCCAGCAAAAGACGGCTGTATTACCGGCATCGGTACTACTGGTGCCAGTAATACCGTCAATTCCCCCTTGGAGTCCCATGGAATGGGGATTAACAACCCTTCCCACCACTTGTAATCTTCCGGTAATTCCGGCGGCACACCAATTGGTGGGAATGGTATTACCGTTTGGTGGTGTCCTGCTGGATTTACCTGCAGTATATCACCAAACTCTTAACGAGGCCCACATTTGAATATAGTGATCTTCTCTGTAGCTTTGTTTTAATGTCTAGTAAGGAAAAGTCATAAACAGGGCATCTGAAGACTTGTCAACATCCCATCACTTGACTTGTGTCATTTTAAAATGAATGTCTCTTCTTCAGTGACTGCATCGTCTTACTAGCTTGATCATATTTGCAACCCACTCTGGCTTCTTCACACTTTTAGAGATGGAGTTCACTTTTCTACTGGTGCTTTCTGCATCTCCTGTTTCCACTTTTCATTGGTCAAAACCCTGTCTTTGGGGGAAATGTACTCAAGGGGCAATATGTTTTCTGGGAAGATTTAGCTTCTGGGAAAATCTGCACCATGTGCCGGGTGCTGTCTCTTAACTGCACATGTGACTACGTGCTTCCCATAGGTGCACCATGTCCATTGCAATGGAAAAATATGACATCAGTGATGCAGGGGAAGGCACTATTCTGGCACCTCTCACTGTGAATTATGGCAGTCTTCATTTGCCTTTGGCATTCTCCTTACCCGAGCCATCTGCCTCACACTTGAAAGAACCAGCACCGTTTTTCTGCATCAGAGAAACACACTTGGGTTCGATTTATCTTCACACAAGGTTAAATGCAGAACAATGAACCATTATTGTTCAGACGTAGGGTTGGGGTGCTCTTTGCACAAACAATTTACATTTCAGTGCAACACAATATGACACTTTATATTCAGGCTTACATAACTCAATGAATGACCTGCAAGTACCAGCATGCACTGTGTCCACACAAGGCAGGATGTTGGGTAGTGTGAGTGGCATAGGTGCCTGAGTGCTTTGTGCCTAACCACTGAATGGCTCCCACATGTCGTCACAGGAACATTTAAAACAAAGGATTTGAAATTGTTGTCTGATTAAGGTATCCATAGATAAAAAGATGGCCCCCTGCATTTTAAAGATGCTGGTCGACTCCTGCTTCCCTGTGACCAGACTGGGATTCTAAGTCCTGGTTAGGTTAAAGATGACTGCAGATATTAAAGTCCCAGAACATGGTCATGTGAATATAGACAGCAGTGTAATTGTCCAATTAGCATGGGCATGTTGGCATGTATGTGAATGAGGTGTGTGTAAACTCACTGAGGGATTTGAGGGATCCAGCATTCACCTCCCATCTCCTGATGGCCTAGTGCCCTACTTGTGCAATGCTCTCCCTCATACCACCATGGTCTACCTCTGGTGCTGCACTATCAGGGACACGACTTGCCCCCTCAAGTCATTCCGCTGCGGGTGGACATCATCTGTGGTCCTGGGACGGGCAACACTGCTGCCACTTAGTCAGCTATGTGCTGCCATAACATGTTTTCAAGCGCTTGTCCTAATGCTGAGTGCCAGTATGGTAAGCTTGCCTTTGATTAACTTAATTTTTCTCTGGTGCTACTTGCCTTTGAGGGCCAAATAAACTCTATTTGGGATAATGTTTGGTTCTAGGAGCGAGAAAGCAGGGAGGATGCTGTATACAGATTTTTAAAATGGCGGTCGCGGTGAATGATGTCCTCATGGCGTCGAAAACAGTATTTGTTCAGTCCAGCGGTGGTAGCAGTGTTGTTAAAGACAGTCTGCCAGACGTGACAGTCTTTTTCAATGTATCTCTGTAATGGCATTTTCATTAACACTATCACCGCTAATGGCAGTAAATTGTAATCGGGTCTAACTGCAGATGAGTGGCGTGTCCAAATCTGCAGCAAAGTGCCGGAGTTGGTGCGATTTACCTACGTCATTATGCATGCAAAGTGTGGCCGTAAGATGGAAATGATCCTGATAGTGTTCAAAATAATGACGTACAAGACAACCAACAGATTCAGTGTAGAGGTTAAGCTGGGAGATAGCCAGTTTCTCCAGGAGCTTGCCCAGGAAGGGAGTGATGGAGATTGGGCGATAGTTGGCCGGGCAGGATGGGTGGGCAGTGGGATTCTTAAGAAGGGGGTGCACAAGGGAGTGCTTCAAGGGGGATGGGACGACTCTAGTGGCGAAGGAGTGATTGCAGAAATCAGCCAGGGCAGGAGCCAGGAAGTCAATGTGGTCCTTGATAGTTTTGGAGGAACAGGGGTGAACCTGGTTCGACGAGACTTTCATAGATTGGACTTGTCTAGAAAACTCGTCTGCACAGAACAGGGGAAAGGGAGAGAAGGAGGGAGAAGAAGAGGCTGTAGAGAGGCCAGAGGAAGAGCAGGGAGTGGGGGGAGTGAGGGGATAGGAGGAGAGAGAGGACAGGATGTCCTGAGTTTTAGAGATGAAGTGAGAAGCCAGTGCCGTGCATAGGGCCTGGGGGGGGACAGGAGAGGTAGGGACTGCGGCAAGATTGACCAGTTCCTTGCAGATTTGAAAGAGTTCGGCCAAGTTGTTAGATGCCGAAGAGACGCAGGCTTGGATATGTGCTCTCTTCTTGGTTAGGAAAGAGAGCCGTTATTCCCTTTGCAGCAGGCGGCAGGCCAGTTTGTCAGAGGATGTACACGAAGCACGCCATTGCCTCGCCTGTTAGTGGCATGCTCCCTTTTCCATGTGTTTCTTTTGTGCACACCTGATTGAGATACTTTTAGTACTAAGGGATGCACACAATGAAGCACTTCCAAGGACACATTCTCAGGGTGTTAAGGTTGGGACAGATGATTGTCCATTTGTCATCTTCGATTTTCACCTGAAATGTGTCAGTGATGTGTGCACTCTGCAGGGGTTGGGTTTTAGGTGAAAAATTGTGCCACAAGCTGGGTACTGGCAGCCTCGCCACATGCCCTTTTCCCTCCAATGTGCAGCCGCCGTGTATGTGGTTGGGATGTGGGGGCACCACCATTTCCACCGGTACGCCACACCGCGTTGCAACGTTGTGCAGGACACATGCTGCCACAGTGATCCTGCACACTACTGGCGGGGCATATAGTAGCTCACCACCAGAGTGGTCAAGGGAGCGGATACGTGACTTTTGCGCTCTGAATGTGCGCTCCACTATGGCCCTAGTTGCAAAATGGGCTGCGTTGTATATTACCTATGGTGATGGGGTGGTGTTCCGTATTGGTGTCATCATGTAGGTGCTCAGAGGGTAGGCACTGTCCCCTGTAGAGGTGAGATGGGTTGTCAGTGGTGTGGTTTTGTCTGTGCGAGACCTGCATGCATTTGCAGGGCCATTTGTACTCACCAATGAGCCATGTGTTGCCATGCCTCCCAGCTTTCAGGGACCGGTGTAGGGGTGACAATCTGAATATGAAACTATCATGAGTGGGCCATGGATAGTTCGCATCTACAGAGGTAATGATTCCTTTGGCATCACATACAACCTGCACGCTGATGGAATTCCAGTGCTTGTGATTGCGATAGATGTGCTCTGTGGCCCTAGGTGGACTTAGGGCCACATGGGTGCAATCGATGGCACCAAGCACTTTAGGGAAGTGCGCCACCCCATAAAAGTCCTGGACCATGACCTGCCTATCTGCGGGTGTTCTGGGCATGTATGTGTGCCTGCGGACTTAAGGGCGTGCAATCATAATTGCCAACACCTGGTGTAGGCAGCGTGACTCCGTGGCCTGTGCAATGCCCCGACTATGGCATTTGTCTGCTGAAATGACCCAGTGGCCAAAAAATGCAGTACATTGAGCACCTTTTCCAAGGGGCTCAGTGCTTGGGAGAACAGGATGGGTGATGTGAGGTCATCTTCCCACGCCGTGACCAGGTCTAATATGATATGAGGTGGAAACCTATACCTACCATATACCTGGTCATCAGGCATCCCAAAAAGGCTGGTCCTGGGTAAAAAAATGCATGCCTTGGCTATCCTCCTCCTCCTGCAGTATCCCACGATCACTGCTGCGAAAAATGGGACATTCATCGTAGCTGTATATGCGCATTGGTTTTTTGCGTGCCCTTTTTATTGTTTTTAGTGCACAGTGATACTTACGCCTGCGTTCGCATGGCAGATGGGTTTCCGGATTAGTGCGTCTTTTTCCGCTCGTCAGTGAGCCCTGCTCGATTCCAGGAATACGTGTTGTTAGCACGCGTGTGGGCGTTGCAAGTATTTTACTGTGGTACATCCCACGTAATGCCCACATTTACGCTTGTTGTTCCCCATTCCACGTGTTCCAACCCCTTTTAGGTGACTGCACAAGACGGTATGCACCTTTGCTGGGCGTCTCGCGCCAGGCGTTCGTGGTGTCGCAGAGACGTGTTGAACCCGCACAAATTCAGTGCAAGTCTTGGCTAAGGCCTGCGGATTTTGTTCCGTGAATTGACAAACAGGCGCTTGCACGCCTTTTGCATGCAAGCGCCCCTTTTTCTGCGCAAATGTATTCTATGAATCAGGCCCCCAGTATAATATAGAGTAATTGATTTAACATATGGTTGTTCTTAGTCAACGTATTTAATAAAACATCCTTTCTATATAATAATATTAGACTTCTTTCCAATGTTAAATGCCCAGAAATATTGTACATATAACTGCTCATTACAGTCCATTACACATTGCAGTCACTAACCAACAGTTCATAGCCAGCACTTTCTTACGCCCTCAGTCTTTATTGCTCCCAAAATGTTATGAATTCATCATCGCTCTGCATCTGAATCCATATGTTGTTGCATAAATATAGTAATTAATATGTATGGTAATTTAAGAATTAAGAACTAAATTGTACACGCATACATAGTCATCATAAGATCTTATCCAGGTCGGCGATCAATTAACTAAAGTGCTCTCTCTGTGAACTATCCTGCTACAAAGATTAATTGAATAACCGTACTAATGACTACTTGTCAGTTCCGATGTTTCTACATTTTCAAACTATTGCTCATATATACATTGACAAATTAGATTTTCTTGGGTACCAAACCCAGGGGGTGTTCATAATTCAGTGGATGTGGTGACTTTGATGGTTAATTGTTCCAAGTGTGATCTGACCATTTCTGGATGCTTGGTTCAGGATATGTCAGAAGCTCCCCCCTCCCTTGTTGCAGCCAGTAATCCTGGCTCACCTGAGCTTGTTCACGCATGCATCTCAATGTAGTGAATCAAATGTATACAGACCAATACCACAACTCTGTAAAGAGATAATGCTTTAGAGTTTCAGACAAGGAAACCATACCCTGACCTTTTCTTGATACAGACGCAAATTCCTTAAGGCTTACTGGGCCAGAGTTCTAAACAGGGTAGTGTGGTGTGCTATGGATCATTTTCTTGGTGAGGCGAAATGCATAAAATGGCGGTAAAGGTGCGTCGCCGGTTTCCTCGATCTACCTAATTTTGCTGTATTTGTATGGCAGTGATGGGTAGCTGGGCGGACATAAGGGAGCCCATTTTAGAGTTTCCACGTAATTTGGCAGAGGAGGCTGTACTCATGCACTTTGGTGTGCACAGGTCCTCTCTGCCGAATCTTCATCATTTGCAGGGCGGAGTGAAAAGGTGCAGGGCAAAAGGCTGCGTACAAGCGTGTACACCAGCGTTTGTCCTTCAAATTTGCACTCCTGCATGCAAATTAATAAAAGCTGCCTACCTTGGTCCCATGCTAGGCAACATTTACAATTAAAGGCTGACTGTCATGCGAACATGGTAGGCAGCATTTAATTGCAATTGTAAACGCTCCCTACATGGTAGGCAGCGTTTACAATGGATAACAATGATGTCTGGCTGCTTTAGGCTGGCACATAAAGCCGGCAGGCTCTAGAGGGATCCCCAGCATTTGTGCCGCATTAAAAGGCATGCCTGAGCAAATGCTGGGGCATTTGTATCATGGAGAGGAAAGAAGGCAGCAGAAACGGTTGCATTCCACCCTCCTCTCTGTCATACAAATGAATTAAAATGGGGAGAAATTAATGGAAGGTGTTAGGTAAGATTTCCACAGGGCAGGTAAATCTTCCTTGCCTGGTTCAACTCCAGAACTTTTTGCTTTTCTAGTGAGATATTTTCCATTAATACCTCAGTGAGTGGGAACCTTTTTCCACACTCACCTGTCTTTAACTCTTTTTATGGGTGTCATTTCTAAGACTCTCCATAGTGTCTTTTTAAAGTTATCATCTCTAACAACTTATTGGCAATAAGTGCCTGTTGTTGCTGGGTTGCCCTAGGGGCTCCCCCCTTAACTTTCTTGTGCTAACCTTGAGTGAACTACAGTTCCCAAGGGTAGAAAGGATCTTTGGATCCCTTTTACATTTTATTCTGTGAAACCAGCACACCCCACCTTATGTGGAGTGCTGGGGAGATACAATGTATCCCCTTTTCACATTTAAACTGTAACAATTCTGTTACAGTGACAAGCTTACCTTTAATGGCTGGTGGCAGTGATACCTTTTACTAATTTGGTGCACCTTTACCGCGTGCTGTAATCACAGCTGCAGTAAAGGCACCTAAGGGTGCTCATTTTTAACAAAATGGCCCCTGTCTTCTTTTTCTGCCATTTTAGTGTTTCTTGTCGTTTCTTGTTCCTTCCCCTGACATCCAGGGTGGGAAAATCCTTTGTTTGAGTTTTGCCTTTGGCGGGAGTCCCCTGGACACCCCGCCCAGGCTCCAGTCAGTCTGTAAGCACAGGAAGTGGGGGAGGAGTCCCAAACTTCCCCCTCCTTTGTCTTAGGCCTTCCTTCAACTGGGTCAAATCCCAGTGGGGGGTTGGCTGTCCTGATTGGACAGCCAAACGCCCCTTTCTTGTAAAATGCGGGGAGAGAATGCAGAGGTTGTGTTGCAGTTCCTGATAAATACTGGAAACCTGGAAGCTGAAGTCATGTCGACCACTGGAACAGAAAACCGAAGAGGATGACAAAGGAAAAGCGGCAGGAATGATTTCCAGCGGCCGGAGAGCCTGCTTTGTAACCGGAGCCTGCTGCAGCCCTTCCTTCCGATCAACCTGGGGTCTGCGTAAACGGCGACCCGAACCCAGAGCCTGGTGAGACCCACTAGACTCAAGACAACCTGCATTTTGAGCCATCCCACGGGTTGCTGTGACCTTGCGTTCTTGCAATACCCCAATACCCTGGGACCTCCTGCCACTGTGCGGTGCACGGCCTTCCGAATTCCGAATCTCGCTGAAACTTCGTGGGCATCTTGGTCTATCTCCAGAGACATGAATCGAGTCCAAAAAGTCCCCTCACAAGAGTGCTGGACCTTTTAAACGACGAGAATTCAACCGCGATTTTCTGTCTTCTTCTGTGCTCCTGGAAAAGGCGCCAAAACCGCAGAACCACATTCAGTCGCGAGAGACATCTTCCCTAGAGCCTTCTTCATTGATCCCTGCTGCAAAGTCCCTTCTGAGGTCTTGTGTTCAGTCTCCAGGACAAGGAATCCAGTGACCGGGTATTTGGCTGCAGTCCCTGAAGTTCTCCTGCTGCAATCTCTTCTTCATTGCTGAGGTACTGTGTTGGCTTGGGTATATACTTACCTTAAGCCTGTTGGGATTTCTGTGTAGTCCTGGGGTGTTTTCTGTGATTGGGAGGTCCCTCGTCCAGTACACCCAGTCCCACTGCTAGAATCCTGCTGGGGTGTCTTCTTTGAAGCCCCTGGACCCTCTTCTAACCCTGGAAGTAAAGTACTCACTTGTTTGCCCTGTTTTCCTAAGGAAACTATGGCTTTTGCTACTAAAGAACTTATTCTAACACTGCCTGTTGGTCACTAGTCCTAGTGACCCCCCTTCTGCCACTGAGAACACTCATGCTTCAAGAATAAGGGAAAGACTTTGAAGGGATTGGGACTTCTGCCTAGAAAAGAAATCAAGTGTTTTTACTTACTTGTAAAGAGTTGGTTGGTAACTGTAATTCTAAGATTGAACAGTTACAAAAGTTCTTACTGATCTTGGATGTGTGATGCACTATTCTTAAAAGTATGGTTAACATCTTTCCTTCCTTAGCCACTGTTTTGCCAGTCTAAAAGAAAGTAGATGTGAAGGTATTTTACTCTCCTGTGATTAGGTTGTGCCTCTTTACAAAAGTAATGTGTTGGTTTCACCAGATTATTCCTGAAGGGTAATTGTATGAGTGTCCTCCAACTGTTGGTATCACCAGGATAGTCCTGCTAGGATAACTGTATGAGTGTCCCCCAACTGGGTCTTGCTTCCCCTGACTTGCTGCTAGCCTGTCTTTAATAAGTCTACATTAGGTTGTTGCCTACCTAGGATATCTATTCAGTAAAGTGTGACATTGGGTTTTACTTTCCCCTTCATTGTGAAGTTAAAGTAAGTGGGTTTTACTTACCATGTGTTAGCTGTGTGCCATCCAAAACAAGTTACAAGAGTTATTGCTTATCTCAATCTGGGGTTCCCTGATTTCCAAAGCATCTGTAATTGTACATTACATCCATAGGTATTACTCACGTGGTATAACTGTGTGTTATGACAAAAGTAGTTATAGGTTTTTACTGCACCTAGAATAAGTGTTTCACTATTCACCAAAAGTATATTGTCCAGTTGACTGTTTATGTGATTTGTTCCAAGAGTCACTGTACAACTGGAAGGGCCTACTGTCCTTGTATTACCAAAAGTAATCTAAAAGTAACCATTGGTCTTTTACTCCCAAAGAATAGGCTTGGCCTATACTAAATGTGTAAAACAAGGTTTTGACTTCCCTAGAACTACTGTTAGGTGTTCCAAATAAGGTCTATACTTGGGTCTGTGTACTTTCAAGTATAGTGTTGTGTTTTATATTGTGATTTCATATAATGTTTCAGTATTTACTTAACCCCTAGATTTATCTGGGCCTACTTGTATTTAAATAAATCCTTTATTTTTATAATACATAGTGTTTCAGTGTTTCTTTGGATCATTTGTATTACAATTTTCACTTGTACTGTATCTACTGCCCTCTCTACCTCCTAAGATAAGCCTGGCTGCTCTGCCTACGCTACCATGTACTCAGGTCTTATACTAAGAGTGGAGTCTTGTACTGCCTCAGTTGAATGGTTTTACTAGGCCCTTAGCTGGACTTCAGAAAAACTGTCCTAACAGAAGGTGTAAAAACCGCTTTTACACCTTCCATTAACGTTATGCCCCTGATGAAAATGAGCTCCATGGTGTCTGCTTCCATTGTGCGCTCCACCATACAATTACATGTTAATTAACACCCAATAGATTTTCATTCTGCAGTTAATCTAATGGATTCCTATGGAATTAGCTTTACATGAAGACCCTTGTAAAAGCAAGCGAATTCCATACACATCTATTGTAAATCCCTCCTGCAGTTGTTAATTGGGATAGACATATACACTTTTCTACCACGTAGTGTAAAAGTGAAGAGTAAATGCAGAAATCACCTTTGTTTTCCACCTTCTTTTTCCACTTCGTGGTGGAAATGAGGGAATATTGCATGGAGTCGATGTTGTGCACTAAAGTGCAAACGGAGCTAGTTCCCACCGTGTAATGTACATGGAGAGCGAAAATTACTCACCTTGTTCATTCATAAATGATAATAGCAATGTCAGGTTTTTATGTAGTGCTTTGCACCGGATTCCTCCTGCTTCTAAGCACTGTAGTAAAAGATGGTATTACTACCCATTTTAGTGGTACTCCTTTTAGTAAGGTTGAAGGGCAGAGCTGATCCTGCAAAGATTCAAACCTGCCACAGGCAGGGGTGAATGCTTAACATGTGGCGGAAGGGCAGGATCCAAGACCATTTACCTATCCTACAATGACTACAGGACAGCTGCAAAGGATCGATTATGCACAGCACTGGAGGATAAGCCGGTGTCGCGATATATATCTGCCCCGCCCCACAGCCCGCCCCAGCTATTTAATTTCAGAATGAATTCTCCCTTAGAGACTTTATTCTGAAATAAAATCTCTGGGGGAGGAATACTTTTGCGCCCCATGTGAAATCAATTCATAAATTCTCCCGGGGAGACTTTATTTCAGAATGTTAAAGGGGAGGGTTTATTTCGTGACACCAATAGGCAGTTGTAATCAAGGTGTTGACTTTTCAGTGTTCAGCAGAGTGATCATGAACAGTGTCATAGAAGAAGGATTCAGAGCTGCATGCCGCATCCAGTGTGATGTACATTACAATCCCTAAGCTCAGGGTTGATCTACTGCACTCAAGCTAACAGAAAGTTCTTTAATGAATTCATACAAAAAAATGTTTATACTTAATTTGTAATATTTGTAATTTTGATATTAACAACATAAACATACAAGGAGTCTGATCCAATCCGCAACCCACCCTAAGCAGAATACAATGTATATTTTTTTTAAAAATGTTTTTTTATTGCTTTAATCAAATAAATGATTTTTACAAAACGCTTTCTTTCTTCCGTTAATTTCTAGGTTAAAATTTCTTGAGGTTGACTCGGGTTTTCAGCCGTGCCTCGGCCCTTTTGGCGTTTTCTTTTGAAGTAAATCTACAAAATGGTGCAGAGGGAGCAGACCGCTTTGAGGATGATCGTGTTTTGTTTAGCAGGTTCCGTTATTTGTTTCCGTAGCATAAAACGAATTTTCAAGTTGGATCATCACATGATGTAGTATTTTTGATGTAGCCATTAATGACGTCGGCTTATCGGCACTGATCATCCTCGACCACCAGCACAATTCCGACTCCAATGATGGGTCAGTCGCGAAGTGTTGCATGTAAGATGTCCTTAGTTGTTTTGTTTCTGTACAACTAACGAGAAGATGGCGAATAGTTTCTTTTTTGTTTTTATTATGGCATAGTCTGCAGTCGCTTGTATCTGAAAGGCCTCTGGTTGTTTTGATTTCATTCGTTGGTAGGAGATTAAGCCTTGCTCTTAGGAGGCAGTTCCTGGCTTGCCTGCTCGGGAATTGCCTAATGTAGCCCTGCAGTTCATTCAATTTTTTTATGTTGGCAGGCAAGTGAAGAGTTAGTTTGTTTTCAGATGCTTTTGACAGGGTCTGTATCCAGTCTAGATCTTTGAGTTTCCTCTGGATCTTTGTCGGGTTATGGAGCAATTCCTCCTCGTTGTTCTCAATCGATTTCAGAAGGGCGAGCATATCTTCTCTCCAGGTTTGCAGCGCCTTGTTAGTGCCCGATGCCAACTCAGTTTTTATTAGTTGATACAGCAGGGGGCTCGTTGGTAGCAGGCATTTCCTATATAGTCTCAACGAGTTACAGTTCATGGTCCCTTGAAGAGACAGAAGGCTCAACTCTCTGCGGATCTAAGCTACTGGCATAGATGAGGGAAGACCCAGCACTGTTCTCCAATCATAGGCATCCAGTTTTGGCCATATGTCGGACGGCAGTAGTAGCATAGCTTCCGCTCCGTATGTTAGTGAAGGTACTGCTTTCATTTTATAGAAATCTAAAGCTGGAATCATAGAAAACCGTCCGAATTTTCGGTCGATCGCTTTGCCTTTACTCGCCAGTAATCTGACTTTTGAATGGAGGGCTTCCTGCATGGCTAAATCTTTTTTAGAGCTGTCCAATGTAATGCCCAGGTATTTGAAGCTTTTAACCTTTTCAATCTCCGATGAATCGTAATACCATTTGCTTTTGTCTGATTTCCTAGCTGTTCTTACAAAAATTACTATTTTAGTTTTTCCTTTGTTTACTTCAAGATTGTTAGTTGTAGCATAAAACAAAAGGTTTTCGAGCTGCCGTTGTAGGCCTACTGGCGTCTGATCCATCAGAATTAGGTCGTCTACTTATTCTTTGGTGACCTATTTTTGGAGGAAAAGATCTGACTGATGTTTCTGCTGATTGATAATTTCCAATGTATGCCAAAAAGATTGAGGGGGCCAGCGGGCACCCCTGTTTGACTCCTCTATGGGTTGCGATGGTGGATGACAGAGAGCCTTTACAGTTTAAACAAACTCTCACAGTGGTGTTTGTATGGAGGGCTTTGATAGGTTCCAAGATTTCTTTAGGGCAAGACCAAGCTTCGAGTTTCTTCCATAAGAGTGACCTGTCAACTCTATCGAAAGCTTGGGTAAAGTCAATAAAGGCCATGTATAACCTGGGGCCTCCTTCCGTTGTTCTATTTTTGAGGACACTTAGCGTCAGTATATTGGCAGTCGTTCCCATGCTTTTCTTAAACCCAGATTGAAAGTTGTCGTTGCATGGGGCGTCCTTGGCCCAAGTTTGGAATCTTCTCAGCAGAAGTGCGCCAAAGACCTTTCCAATTGGATCAAGCAAAGCAATTGGTCGATAGTTTGAAGGGTTGTTGGTATCGCCTGTTTTATAGATGGGAATTATAATGGCAGACGTCCAGGAGGCAGGTAGCGTTTTACACTCTGCGCTTCTTGCGAAGACCTGGCTAATGAATGATGACCAGGCCACAGGATGGGCCTTTCAATCGATGATGGTGATACCATCCGGGCCCGGTGCTCTGGAGTTTTTCAGTGAAGTTATTAACTCATGTATTTCCTCTTGATCATCTAGTTTTTCCCAAGTGGTAGAAGTTTCTTCAGGGTTAGCTGTTTGACTTCCGCAAGGAAGCATGAAGGTTTCCTCAATGTACTTTCTCCAAGACCTTTCACTGATTGAGTTTTGAGTATTACTAGTCTTATTGGATGTTGTGGAATTTAGTAGAGACCAAAATTCCCCCGGATTCTTTGTACAGATGGACTTGAAGATGGCTTCAGAATCTTGCTGGTAAAGGGTCAGTCGGTGCGATCTTAACCATGCGCGATATGTACTTCTAGCTTGTCGGCTAGCTGTTTCCGCTTGGCCGCTATTTAATTTTGCTGCATGTCGCAGTGCTTTTCGATAGTCTCATCGTTTGGCCACTAATTTCGAATCATAAGTATGACTTTTGGAGTCGGTGGATATGCATGTCTTTATAGTAGGCTTTTTGTACACTGTAAGCAAAGGACCATAGTCGGCCACGTTGGTCTGGTCTTCTGGTTTGATCCTTTTATAGTTGTTCATCAGATCGTTAATATCTTTCGCCGACAGTCGAAGTCTGTTTCCTTGGGTATTCCGTTCAAGCTGATAATCCAGTATTTCGTCAGGATCGTTGATACTCTTCCACATCGTAGTTAGAAGATTGTGATTGCTTGCCTTGGTTTGGATTACCTCAAAGGATGTGATCAGGTCCAAAAGGGAACTCGAGGTGAAAATATGGTTGATTGTAGAATTGGTCGCCCCATTAGACCAAGTTGGAAGTTGATCCGGATTGGCAAAAACTGTGTCCAAATTTTGCAGCTTTCTTGAATTCATTAACTTTAGCCATTGTGCTCCTCTGTGTTCTGCTGGAGTATAGTTTTTTTGGGTTTATTATGGACGTCTATAGAGTTTAGGTCCCCACATATTAGTAGGTCCAATACTTGATGGGATACCAGAAGTTCATCAATTGCTGTTTCGAGTTCTTTCAGATAGGTAACCGCTTCAATTTTTGCCGGGTTCCAGCAAGTATTTAGGATGGCCATTGGCGTATCATGTGTTTTCTTATCGACTTCCAATTTATGGGTCCATATTAAGAGGATGTATATTGACAATGCATACTGCATAGAGTTTGCCCACACAACCATACCAGATTAATATTCATCTGATGTAATCAAATATTGTACATATGGAGCCCAGACCTCCAGCGAGCGGTCATGAAGTGGCTAAGTTCGAATAAAAGCTGTTTCCAAATCATGACAGTATGTGACATCCTGCAACCACACCTGCACACTCGGAGGACGACCCTTCCCCCAGGCCATGGCCACTCTTCTGGGAGCCACTTCTGGGACTCATCGCCTGCGGCAGGGACCTCGTCCAACCTAGAAACATGAGCACAAGGTCCTGCTCCAGTTGTTACCTGATGATCAAAGATACTTTCTCCAAAATACCAGCCCAGAAGCGAGAAACCTGCGCTCATTCCCATTCCAAATGCAGAAACCCTGCCAGAGCAACCCCACACCTGACACAGGAGTCCTGGGTAGAAGAAAAATGGTATCTGTTCATTGCATCGAATGCAATAGCATCGAATGCTAAACCAGAGGAAAAAAAGCTTTGAAAAAAAAGCATCAAATGCTTTTTTTTAAAGGTAAAGGGCTTAGTTTGATTAAAATGGGTTTTAAAGGTTAAAAAAAGAGGGGTGGGGGGACCCCCATTAAATACAACATGAAAAAAAATGCATTCAATGCTTTTTTTTCGATGCTTTTTTTTCTCTGGTATGGCATTCGATGCAATGACTATAAACCAAGAAAAATGCATGTGAAGCCTGGTCGGGGTGTGATAGACCTGGTGTAGGAAATGAAAGTGTTTCACCTTGAATTTGGAATTTAAAGACACCTTCTGGGTTTGACCTAGCACATATGTCCAATCTTCATCTGCTATACCCCTGCCCAGGTCACTTTCCCACTGCTGTCTTCATGCCTCCCCCTTCCACCGTATAGCCACCATGAGGATACTGTATATTCACGAGACCAGACGGCCCTCTCCTGAGATTGAATGACCCCTTGTAACAGCACCCATGTGGAAGATTGTTTGGGAAATGAGCGCGAGCCACACCCGGAAGTACAGGAAAATATCCAAAGCTTAGTCCGCCTTTCTCTTTTGCCTGCTGTAAGGAAAGAAAGAAAGTCATCTTCAATGAAGAAATCCCTGAAGGTGACAATGCCCAGCTTTTCCACCCACCGAAGATAGGCTCGCTCGCCCGATATAGCCTGCCCTACCACATTCCTTACAGGGAGGAGGGGAGAGTATAATGTACAAACACCCATTTTGCCCACTACCTTCTTCCACATTACACAAGTAATTTTAACGACGTTCAGGAAGCTGGGCGATAACCCGGACACTCCGAGGACCACGGAACGCAACAGATCCGGGTCAGCCAGCACCCTCCATCTGTGCATGAGGCCGAACAAAGTGGGTGGCTTACCAATGTGCCAGGAAGTGTGCCTGTGCCGCCCAATAATAAAGTTCCAAATCTGACAGAGCCAGACCCTCCCTCCCAAATGGTTGTGTTAGCGTGGAATACGCCACCCTCACCGGCATCCCCGCCCGGAGTAAATCCAGAATGAGCCCCCATAATCACCAGAAAAAGCCACCAGACAGGAACAGAGGGACATTGAGGAAAAGGTAAAGGAGTTTGGGGAGCACACTCATTTTTAAAATCGAGGTTTGGCCGAACAGTGTAAACCGGAGCATTTTGCCATCTTGCCACCACCTCCTGGAGAGACCCAACCATCCGCCCATAAATGTCTTGAAAAAGCTCTTTGCGAGACACCTTCACCCCCAGGTGCTGGACCCCAGAAGACTCCGACTTGAGGCCAAATTCGTCCCCCGAAAACCCTCATCACATCTGTAAGAGGAAAGACTGCCGATTTACCACAGTTTATTCTCAGACCTGAGAACTCTCCAAACCTGAGCACCTCCTGCATCACTGGGTTCAGGTTGCTAGCCGAGTCATCAATGAAGAGGCCACATCATCCGCAGACAAGGAGATGATCAGCCTATGTAGCTCCAACTTTATCGCCGCTGAATTTGCCTCTCTCTTAGAATCGCTGCCAATGGCCCCATTGCTAGAGCAAAGAGGAGAGGGAAAAGCGGACAGCCTTGCTGCATCCCCCTTCCCATATCAAAGCTTTCAGACCTTGCACGCCAACTACAATCCTTGCCATTGGGTTGAGATATAGGAGAGACATCAGTGCTATAAAGTTAGTGTGTAGTCAAAGTTTCTGGAGAACTGTGAATACATTTTACCATTCGACATAGTCAAATACCCTTTCAGCATCTAAAAAAACTGCAGCAGCCTGCGGCTCCTGCTCAAGTGCCACCAGGACCCCAAAAAGAAGTGCAGCACATACGTTGTGTTCCTTCTGAGGACAAAACCGGCCTTATCCACCAGCACCAAAGGAAGCGTTCTTTCTACTCTCTTGGGTATTCTGGATGCACCTAGCCACATTCTTTAAATAAATGTGCTCCGCCCACCACCTATTTAATCAGTCCTCCTTAGGCATCCTCATCACCAGTGTCCTCAGCAAAGGGCGGGCAACAACAAGGACCTCACCTGTTTGTGCCTGTTTGGGCCTGATAGGGCGAAGGGCCTGGCCTGCTAAACTGCATTTCATCTACAAACTAATCGCTACTACTGCTACTCACCGAAAGACATCACAATTTGTCTCCTCCCTCCACAACCAATCCCCACTCTCACTAGGGCTTGAATGGCAAAGTGCCCTGGGAAGCCCCAGCAAGCACCCCTAGCGAACCTCATCAATATTGCCCTTGCCCCCATTCAACACCCACGGACCACATGCACATGCCCCCTCATGTTGATCATTGCTCGCACAGCAGTCGCTCACACTGCAGAGATCATTGACCTCATTTCATACAACAACTGTGATGCCCTCTTCATCACTGAAACATCGTTACCCCACCCTCCCTACATGTTTTGAACATGCTCCTACACCAAGGCTACTGCATTCAACATGCCGACTGGCCAGGAAGGGCAGAAGGCCCAGTGGCAATCATCCACAGGAGCAATTGGCCATGATCCAATATCCCCTCTCCCACAACAAGCTCAATTGAATCATTTGCCTGCTGGTTCCCTCTATTGCACAAGGAATCCATCACCTTCCACCTCATCCACAGACCACCTCACAGGAGAGACTCTTTCATTGCAGACATCTCCAACGTACACTCCTGTGCCAAATTAGCACATTCTAGTAATGTCTTTCTTGGTGATTTCCACATCCTAGAGTTAGAGGCTGACAAACATACTCGAAGCATGCTTTTCACAAAGACCGCTTCCATGGACCTTAAGCAAATTGAGATCTTCCCCATGCACAACAAAGGCAAGACCCTAGACTTAGTCTTCACATCATCCCCCTGCATTACCTTTGCAGACCCTATCCCACTTCACTGATCTGACCACGCCGCCATCCCTTTATCAGTAATCCACTTGATTACAGCTTACAAAGGTCAGGCTAAATCCCTCTTCACTCAACGCCGCTCATTCTTAACCTTCCTGGTCAATGAGCCAGAAGCAAACTTTGCAGATTTCCCCACAACAGGGAATATCTTGTGCCTCCTGAAATTATTCAGCAATTCTGTTTTGAAACTGGTGAACAGTCATGCCCCCCTAAAATTCTGTCAACAAAAGACCAAACCATCCGCTCCATGGTACACCCCCGAGCTAATCTCCAACAATCTCTCAATCAGAGCTGTAGAGAAATGGTGGCACAAAAACCATAACTCAGGAGACCTCACCAACCTGAAATCTCTCAGTGCAAACCGTTGGATTCTGCATACTACTCTACCAACATTGTGGCAGCCACCAACACAGGCAAAGACCTCTTTGAATTAGTAAAACATTGAATCAACCACTCACCTGACCCTGAGGTACCAGCAACTCAGGAAAAATGTGATGGAATCAGCATATTTTGTATTGAACAAATAGACAAAATCCTAGAGACCATCGAATCAACCTCTCACAGCATTAGCGTCCCCTGCAGCCAGCATGCACACTGCTCCTCTGGACTGGATTCTCTCCTCTCTTTCCGCAGATCTGCTAAAAATGATTTCCTCCCTAGAACCTACTTCTTACGCTGATTATATAATACCGGCCTCCATCATTAAACAATTGACGGGCCCAGTGCTCAATGGTCTCCTCAGCATCATCAATGCCTCCTTCATAGAAGGATCCTTCCTGGACACCCTCAAAACTGATCTCATATAACATCTTTTGGAAAAAACAACCATAGATCCAGATTACCTAGCCAAATACTGGTCCATTACAAACCTCTTGTTTATTGGCAAAAGCTTGGAAAAAGTAGTTGCTACACAGCTACTCATCAGAATCGAACCACCCCACCTCTTAAATGACTATCAGTCTGGGTTCTGCCCCAAGTGTAGCATGGAGACAGCCACCATGCAGGTGGTGGATGATTTGCTCCAAATCATAGATAAGGGTGCCTCATGCCTCCTCATTCTCCTTGACCTCTCGGGTGCATTGGACATCATTGACCACAGCATTCTTCCCTCCCGCTTGCTGACAGGATGGAATTCTCTGGCACTGTTCTGAATTGGTTTACCTCCTACCTCTCAGGCAGAAACCAGGCTGTTCAAATTAACTTGTTGCATTCTAACCAACTCCATGTCCCCTGCAGAGCCCCCCAAGGCTCCATCTTCTCCCAATCCTTTTTAACCTTTACATGGAGCCTTTGGGCACTCTCCTCAAAGATCCTAAAATAGCCATTCACCAATACGCGGACAATAGTCAGTTGTACATGAGAGTAAGTAGCGCACAAGACATCATTCATCTCCACGATTACTTAGCCACTATCCAGCCCTGGATTTCGACTGCCTACCTCAAACTAAACCCATCCAAGACTGAATTAATCGTCATCGGTCCGCATGCTAAAAAAACTACTTGTCCAACAATGGCTCAATGAAATGCACATATAAGGATTTGATCCCCAACTCTCAGACTCAGCAAAATTCTCAGGCTTCACCATTGACAGCAGCCTGTCCTTCCAGAAACACATAGCCAAGAAGGTCCAAATAGCTTGACTCAGAATCTCTACCCTTCGAAAATTCAAACCCTTCATCCTGCCGCAGGACATCCGGACCATAGTGCAGGCCCTTGTGGTCTTGCACATCGATGGGGGAAATGCTCTCCTGATAGGGCTTCCAGCTGCACACTTGGCTCCCCTAAAAGCAGTCAACCACACTGCTGCATATCTTATTACAAGAGCACAGAAATGTGACCAAATTACCCCTACCCCAGCAAACTACAATGGCTTCCACTCCAAGCCAGAATACTGTTCAAGACTGCATGTATCATCTACAAAGCAGTCACGAGTAGCACACAAGCGTACCTGGTAGCTAAGCTCCACATATCTGGTGGCACATGCTCCTTGCACAGCAAATTGACTAACCAGCTTTAATCACAACTCGCCCGGAAAGAGAGGACCCACAAACAATCCTTCTGTTTTATCTGGAACTCGATCCAAGTGTCGACATGGAATGGCCCCACAATGCTCCAAATTTGTAAATCTTTCAAAACATGGCACTTTCAACAACACCTGAAGGACTAATTCCAATTGACGAGCATACCAACACAAAGGCATCACAGTACTGCACTACTATTAAAAGATGGCAGCCAAATGTATGCTACCCACACTCTGTACAGCACTCGACTGCTCTCGAGCTAGGTCCACGTTTAAACATAAAAATTAAAAAAAGAAAATGTAAAACATTTTTTAAAATAAAATTCATTACATGTGTCGGTTGGACAAAAGTGCAAGTCATAAGGTATAAGCACAGTGATTGTGTAGTTGACCTGTGCCCTGTGCCTTTTCAATGCTTAATATGGAGGGCTTCTGGAGGTGGTATAACCAATTAAAAGTTACAGGTCAGGACACGATTGGCTACATTTGAGATGGTTTGATCAATGAAATACTCATTTAATACTTGTTGACTTTGTCCAATCTCTATTTAGATCATTGTCTTTTGGGAGGCTGTAAACTTGGCTGCAGACATGGGACAGTAACGTTTAGCTCCAATGGCTTTGACATCTTCATGGAATATGTTGCTTCATAAGATAGTGACTGGGGACTCTCACCTGCCTAGCTACTGTGGAAAGGGATTGGATCCTTGAGCAAGGGGAGTGGATATTCTATGCTTCCTTTATCTTGGGATCTGCCCCTCGCCATCCCCCTTTTCCCTGATCCCACAGACGTGGCTTCTGATTAGGAGGGGTGTGGCTTTGGTTAAACTTGTGGTGGATTCCCTGACCTCTCATGCATACCTAGCTCCAAAATGTCTTATTCCCATATTTTCAAACTCACTGAAGTGGCCATTTCTTCAAACAAACTGCTTGCAATGCTGCAGCTCCCTGCATGGTTACTGTTTGGGACAGTCAGTCGGATCCATCGACGTCTGTCAAATGATATAGCTTTGTCCATACATCAATCCTGGTGTCCATCTACTTTGAAAGCGCATGCTTGGCAAAGGGTTCATATCAATTGTACGGTGGCCCATTGCATACCTCTGACTTCTAACACAACGGCTTTGAATTGGGTCTGTCAGTTTCATCCTTGAGAGCCATCATGCGGCCATAAGAGGATTTGGGGAACCCTGGAGAGTGATTGATAGAGTGGAAGCATTATAGCCTGTCTCCGAAGTAGCTTCCTTGCCCACTCTACCCATTGAGAACTTTGGGTTAGTGGGTTTGAATTGTATATCTTTGAAGACTTTCTTTCTGATAGCAGTCAAGTATGCGCATCCTCAGGGAGAATTTGGGGCACTCCTTTGCTCTCAGTGATACCATAGAGGCTGTGTCCCACTACATTATCTGTTAAGAAACGTATGCCTAACATTAATTTGTCACAGGAACTGATATCTCTGCACTTTCCAAACTCAGGTACCCATTATTCAATTTGGCTTCTTTGGCACGTCCGTTGAAATGTCCACATCTGTTTATACAGAGAGCAATGGTGGCATATTAACAAGAACAAGACGTTGCTTTGTATCAATGTCTTGGATTGGCCTTTCTACCTTTCTTAAGTACAGTAGGCTGCTGGTGGGGGGACGCTGAATAGACCAATGGCTGGCTGTGTATTGAAATATTCAAATTGATTTCCTCAATCTCTTTAATACGTGTTGTAACAGTGTTGGGCATCCAACTCAGATGTCTGTTGAGATTCATAGGCTGGACGCTGGGTACATTCTCATGCTTGTTAGGACTGGAATGCAGGGAAGGGGACCCTGATTACTTAACCAATGAGCGGCACTACTAGAGCTCAAAACAGTCTGTACACAACAAAGGAAATTAGTCCAGGCATGAATAAATAGGCAAATGGCAAGTTATATGTAAAAAGCAGTGACACTGAAGTGTCAAGACTCATTTTCACTGATGAGCACTCTCCTCACACCAACGCAACTGCAGGGGTAACAACACATATATCAACAAGTTAATCGAAGGATTTAGAGCAATTGACACAAATTATGTCGTTTTGGAAAGGTGTATGTATGGCAGGCTGTAGAGGAGCATAGATGAGTTTCTTGAGCCTCTGTTTTTGTGTTTTCTCAATTAAAGTCATTTTTTTAATTGATATCAGTTTCCAACTCTCTCCTATTTCCCAACGTGCGGCACACTTTTCAAGGGTAAAGGTTTAGCACCCCTGTTTTTGTAACTTACTTTCTAGAGTATTTATGGAGGTGTTGAGCACCCCCATTTCAGCAATGAAGACCCTCTGGGTTTCCAGCTTTGACATACCTCTGGTTCTTTGGATGATTGCACACTCATAGGTGTTCCAGAAATGTTCCTTACCACATTTCTCTTTTATTAGTTTTGGCTATTAGGTGGCGCTTAAATGTTAACTATAAGCGAAACCTATTGCATTGGAGTACAGCTAGGAGAGAGATGACCCGTGAAGAGGTACACACAGCTTGTGGAGACTTTTTGGTTATCTACATATCCTTTGACCACTAATTGCCAAGCTAATCCATGTGACCATTCCCACTAGTTACTGTCCTTACATGCCCAAACACATCTTCCTGAGATCTTCCTGAGCTAGCTCTAACAATGTCTTAATCAGTGTGCCTTCAGCCACTTTATTTATATCTGTTTGTGTGTATGGGTATTACTTTCTTATGGTCTGTCTATTTCATGCTTACAAAAAAAGTCAAAACTGTTGGCTGCGCCATTCTTGTTTTGGGGTGGGGCCATCCTCAGCTCTTTCATGATGGCTATTCTTGTGCTCCCTTTGTCAGGAAGTACCCCAGAACAGGGGCTAGCCTGTAAGCAGCCTGACTCATCTGTTAACAGATTTGGTATCCACCCAGACTGAGATTTCTGTCTTTCCATTTCACGTTTACTTCCCCCATAAATGCCAATCCCTGTTATGAGCTTGGTTACTTTTGTAGCACGGTGGAATGTCAGGTTGAACACCAATGTTGCCGTTTTTGAAACAATTCAAGGGATTGACAATTCAAATAAGATTTAGAGAATGTGAACATTTAAAACGTAGAGGAACGTTTTAATTTTCCTCAAGTAATATCCGGTAATTAGGTAACATAACAAAATTGGCTGATGAATTTTGTAAGGGATTTTACCCGCAGTGGAACATCTGAAAGGTCAAATATCAAAGTCCTCTGCCAGCACCACATTCGTGCACTGCTCACTGGTGGATGGATGTTCTTCTCAAGCAGCGAAGACCAGTAACTAAGAACACACTGCAACTCTGGTGTCATGATGTTATGTTAAAGATTCTTATATCACACACTGTTGCCACCTGCATGGTTTCCTGACACTCTGGCGGATCTGTAAAGCATGTGGGGTGGAAGGGAGGTTAGTAGGATTGAGCAGGAATAAAGAGCAAGAGACCTGCGATATGGTGTTGGCAGCTCCAGGTCAGTTGACATGGATTACTGAGCGTAGGTGTGTTTTTTGTTTGTGGCCGCCATGTGCTGTTGGGCGAGGCTATATGTGGTTTGTTTCGCTGTTGTGATATAGGAAAGTGCATGCGGCTTGTTGTGCTGTAGAGGTTTGGATGTGCGCACCCAAGCGAGTCCCGTGGAGTCCCGCTTTGCCGCGTTACTCTGCTCTGCTCCAGCTGTCAACCTTTGCTCTGGACTTTGGTGAACTTTTGTGGACGCGTTCAGTAGCAACTACAATTACCAGCAGGTGAAACTCAACTCAAAGAAAGCACTTTGTACATTATATATAAGGTGAATAATAGTAATTATAGTTTTTTTACATTCACTCAGGCACTCCGATAATTTCTGTTGGAGGCGGGTCCTTTTAAGAACGAAGCTGCGCGCACGCACCCAAGCGAGTCCTGTGGAGTCCCGATTTGCCGCTTCGCCGCGGCGTCCGGGGCTCCTTAGGGCTCCTAGATTTGTCCTCTAAAATACTAGCCCGTTTCACCTTGGAGTCTGCTTTGGTTATTAAGCTGGTGGCTCACAGTGCTTTTTACAAAATATGTCTGGCAAAAGAAATGGGCCCTACCGCCTCACATCTGCTATGCCACCAAATATTCGTCAACGAATTATGTCGGAAACACAGCCAATGCCGGATGAAAGACTGTCACCTTGTGCTGCAGCAAATATTTGTTCAACGCCTGTTCAACGCTCTGCCCGAACCAAACTTAAAACAAAGGACAAGATAAAAATGCCATCAACGGACAATGTTGATATTCGAAAATATGGTTTTGGGGTGCAGAGCGGTCTGAGCATAGCGGCTCAACCCACCATTCAAGTGTCGGAAGCTGCTCTCGCAATTGATGCTGTACCGGTGCAGTCTGAAACAGGCACAGGGGCTGATCCTGTGCTCATCTCGGATGATAATATAAACTTGGAAGAAAATTCGAAAACATCTGAAATGCCCACATCAATGTCAGATAGCATGTTACTGCAAAATGTTACTGTCTGGCGCTGTGCAGCCTGGAGCCCCTGCAGTACTCTAAAAATCGAGTGAAGCAATAAATGATCCTGAGATTAACGACTCGTGTTGCTCGGCCAGAGCAGAAGGCTCTAAGTTATCTCAATCACCTGATATGTTTCAGTGTCCTGACTGTGACATATCGACGTTGGAGGCATCATATATCCCTCCAACCCCACGAAGATTGAACAATATTTTTACGAGCCCTGAAAGATCTTCTGATAATCCAAAAACTTCAAATTTGACATTGGAAGTCATGAACATAGCACTCATGGCCCTCGCGAAGCTCTTTGAATCTGTTGACAGCACTCTGAAGTGCCTCACTGCTAATTTCAAAACTCTCGAGGGTAACCAAAATAAATTGACCTCAGATGTGAATTATTTACATGATGACATTAATGCAAAATTAAATAATGTCACCACTTAACAACAAAAAATAGCCCAGTCTCTGGCCCAGAAGCCGAGTTGTACGACAAGAGAAATTGTGTCAGGGGGATGTGTGAGCACTCAAACTACTGAAGACCCAGATTGTCAAATTATAGAAATTATTATGGATTCTCAAACTTGTCCAGCCCCACATACGTCCAGTG
Organism: Ambystoma mexicanum; assembly: GCF_040938575.1. Lineage (NCBI taxonomy): Eukaryota > Metazoa > Chordata > Amphibia > Caudata > Ambystomatidae > Ambystoma > Ambystoma mexicanum. Next base: position 279,340,691 of record NC_090940.1, on the reverse strand, counting down.
TTTCACACAATGCCAAGACAGCTGTTCTTTTTGTTCCAGGCATTATATTAGAAAAAATTGCATCAGCAGGGTCACCCCTGTCGCCTGTTATTGATTGTCCTGTGGCGCAAACAGGAAACAAAAACATGGACTGTGCACAAACTCCCAAATTGATTTATTCTGTCTTTAATAAAAGAGCTGCTAATGAGGCAAACGAGAAATCAATAACAAAAAAGTGTAGCAAACAAATGGCTGTAAAAATAACTAAAAAATATGTTGCTCTAGCTAACTTAAAAAAAAAAAAAAAATTAACATCATCCAGCCCTCTGGAGTGATTATTGATCATCCTCCACTTAATAAATTAATCAAACTGGCTGAAGGTCGACAGTCATCAAACCAAAATAAATCTCTCAGCGCACTTTTGCTAATACCATCTGTTAATACTAGCAATGATTCAAATACACCGGCTGAAAGTTTACCTCTTGGAAATCAAAATAAGTTCTCTAGTGTGCTGCCGAAGTTTACAGCTGCCAATTCAAATGCATTGAGTGACCTCAATACTAAAGTTGTTGAAGATATTGGTGCCTCAAGAAAAGCCTTAAGGCATGAAATTGAATTATATCTTGAGACCCGGAGATTTGAACCTCTAATCTTCCCAATTATCACTAATGGCCTAGCGAAATTCTCAACAGCCAGTCCACCTGATCCAGTGTCATGTGTGATGCCTAGGGAAATATCAAAGCTACCTGTAAAGCGAGTCTTGTTTGCTGACTCAGTTCCATATGATGATGTGAAATCAACAAGGGACTGGTCTGCTAACAACAATTTGTCGCAAACGGACTTAAATGAAATCAAAGAGTCTATTGCGCGTTTGTGGATGCTTAACTCTAGGTCACAAACACAGTCTCATCCAAAAGATGAGAGAGCTAAAAAACAGCTAAATTCACAACAATTTGACAATCGAGTGGCTGCAGCACCGAATCCTTCCTCTGCTAAATCAACTATGCTCAGTAGGAAGCAGCAAATAAAAGTAGAAAATAGACATTCTCTGCTACTGTCACCACGTGAAGACCTAGCGATATCTTATGACATGAATCGACAGAGTATCCTTAGACTCTTCTCGGATGTAAACTCTTTGCAAGAGATTGAATCTGATGATGTTGACCAAATCGAATTTCCAAACAAAGAAAACCTTACAACAGTCCTTATATGGTGTCTGTCCCTAGTTATTCATAATGTCATCTGGGCTGCACGGGAAGAGTTGTTTAAATTGGGTTTCGTAATATCGCGTAATAACAAGGAGAAAGGTTTTTCTAAATCCTGTCTTAAACCCACACACAGATTTCAACCGTATACTCCCAGACACAGTAGTGAATCAAATGCATTTTTGTACAGGAGTCAAAATGTCATGACTAGAGTATAACTAGATCGAAATAAGGAGCAGGTGGGGTCGTCTGTGCTGAGCTGGAACACACAAGGTTTCTCCCTCATTAACAATACTGAAAGCATATTGGGTGAATATGACTTGGTTTTTCTGCAAGAAACATGGCTGTCCATTGCACCAACTTGGAACAATTATGACATATTGCTTGAACCAGCCTCGCGAGCTACAAGAGGCAGACCCATGTCAGGTCTGCTCATTGCAACTAACTCTCTGGCAAATATCCAACTCTATCCTTTGCCTCCTACCAACCCGTTCATCCAATGCTCCTTCATCACCATCAGTTCGTTTAAAATTGCCTGCATTAATGTATACTGGAACCCCATGGGCATCACAACTGTTAAATTCTTGAAAAACCTAACAGCCGTTTTGGAAAATGTTATGCTCTCACGCGAAATTGTACATCTAATTATTGCGAGTGATCTGAATTTGCATCTTTTAAATAGAGAAACATCAAAGATCTTGAACGTATATGTTTATGGAACAAATTCACAAAATCATGGAATCTGGTTATGTTGAATGGCACGAGTGCAGCTGACTCTCCTCCTTTACCGACATGGCACAGACAAAAACAGTCAGCAACCATTGATTATATTTATGTTTCTAGAAGTCTTTTTGCACATAACACCGATTTTGCCATCAAGCCTTCTCAACATAGTGACCATTGCCCTCTATCATTTAAGATTATGTTGTCTCCTGTATCAAAAGTGGAAAGACAATCTCTTGTGGGCCTATATGAAACCAACAACTCTCTGAACCGGTTAAAATGGTCTCATGATTCTCTAATACACTTTTGTGACCATATAAGATCCCATGCAGAGACGTCTTTGGTTCCGTTAGAGCCAAACAGGGTGGTCCCTTTCGATCTCATGCAATTATATGCCACAAAACAAAATACTAACTTAAAGATAACCCAAACATGTGACAATGCAATTTGTATTAGGAAAGCACTGTTTAAAACACAAAAGAGACAAGCTCTCAAATTATCTCCACTCTCAAAGATTCACACACTAAGAGCTATTAGAACTGCATACAGAAATTGGCAAAAAGAATATAAAATAACAAAACAACAAAAGGATGGGGAAATCATGCTAGACCATTTAAAAAACAAAAACACAGCGCAAATTTGGCAATTTCTCAACTCTGTCAGTAATGCGTCCCAAGTGTCCTCTCATATAAATGGAGTGTCGGAAAATGATTGGTGCAACCACTTTTCATCTATATATGTTGCTCCAACCATGACTGAGACTTCTGACATGCTATTGTCACCTTTTACTCTCAAGTTTGATGAGGACGATGTTCATTATTACATCAACAAAGCAAGCATGTCCCGAGCCCCAGGTCCAGATGGACTTTCGAACGCGGTCTTAAAGAAGAATATCGACCTGTGGGCCTCCATTCTGCACTCCCTTTTTCAACTAATTATTAGCCTTCAAAAAATTCCGAGCTCCTGGACCCACTCCATCATTGTCCTTATTTACAAATAGGGCAATAGGCAAAATCCTCTGAGCTATCGCCTCATCGCCCTATTAGATGTTCCGGGAAAAAACTTCTGCAGGCTGGTACTGCGTGATATAAACAGCTGGTCTCTCCACTGCAATCAAAGAGACCCTTTTCAATCCGGCTTTGTCGCGGGACTTGGCACTGCAATTAATTTGACCATCCTTAATGCAATCAAAGTATCTTACGCCACGCGAAAGCAACCCTTATGTGCTGCATTTGTGGACTTTCGCATGGCGTTTGATTCTGTTGATCGAGTGCTACTCCTGAGGAAATTGGCGAAATATGGCTGCCCAGAGAGATTGCTAAAAATCGTGAGATTGTTGCAGTGTTACACTTCTGTTCAGGTGAAGTTAAACTTAGAGGGCTTACTATCCAAAATAATCCCGACTGAGAGAGGATTTAAGCAAGGATGCATACTTGCCTCGACTCTCTTTAACTTGTTTTTACATGACCTTGCAGATGATCTTATAGTGGCTCAATCTGATCCTCCAAAGCTGGGAAATGAAGCCGTTGCATGGCTTCTTTATGCTGACGACTTAGTCTTAATCTCTCAAACTCCTACTGGGCTCCAAAATCTACTGAATGTTCTTGATTCCTATGTGACAAAAAATAACCTCACAGTGAATGAAAATAAGACTCAAATCATTGTTCTTGGCAAACAAATCATCACTACGGACTAAACATCAATGGTCAATATGTAACAAAAAGCTACAGATTGTTGCAGAATACAAATACTTGGGAGTATAGTTTAATAACTGCCTCAGAAAATGTGCTTGAGGTAACAATCCAAACCAAACTAGCAGGACTAATCTCGCAAGCCAAGATAATTCATGCAAGATTTGGTAAATTTACCTGTATTCCGACTATGAGATTTTACCAACTAAAGGTAATACCTGTTATCACATATGGCTTGGAATCTGTGCTCCCTAGGACCTTTAAGTTTTGGAATTGTATTGAAGCAAAATTCTGGAAGAGTATATTGGGGTTGCCAAAGTGCACCCCCAACATGTTACTGAGATTTGAAATCGGTCTATTGTCCATCCACGCTCCAAGTTACATGGAAAATGTGTAGTCTTCTAAGAAAATGTATCATGAGGATAAATAAGCGAGATAGTCTAGCCATTTTAGCAAACTACCTTTTGACCTCGTCTCACTCATTTCCATTAAAATGGAGGACATACTCTATGAATGCTCGCGCTGAGGCAAACATATCGATTGACCTTTTGATTACCAATCCGAATCGGGCCAAGACCAAACTTTAACAAACTGATTGGTCAGTCACGCAAGAAAGTTGCCTAAAATTAAAAGACTTTAATAGACACCTTTTTGGTCACAAAGAGATTCGCAGAATACCTGACTATCTCATTAAATGTCCGTCTATAAATCTAAGATGGAAAATTCTGCGTTTACTTCTCAACTTATGGCCAGTCAACGAAATCTTGCTAACACGTGGACTGGTTACAAAGGATTTGAGCTATTGTCGGTTTTGTAAAGACAAATCTACAATTGAAACACTTGCTCACATCATTATCCAATGCAAGGCCTTTGCCTCGCATCGTCTTAAATTGGTAAAAGACATGACATGGCAGCATGTTGGTCGCTCCTATGATGAAATATGGTGCGAAATTTTTAGTGCAAGAAAAATTTCAACTAGCATTGCTGCAATACAATTGCTTGATATAGCATTTCCTTTTGTGAAAAAAATCTCTTAAAGGACGTGTACCAGTTTGTTGAAATCATGAAAAAGCGGCACTTTGCTGAAATTTGAGTATTGTGTAATACTATATCTTAAGTTTTATGATTATGTTTTAGATAGTTCTTTTTATGGTCCAAATGAATGTTGAAAATATTTGTATTATGTAAGTATTTGTAAAGTTGTAATCTCAACTAAATCAAATAAAAAAAAAAAATTAAAAAAAGTATGGATGTGTTTAGTTCAGTGTTTGAGAGGTGCATGGAGAAGGGTGAGTTTTTTGTAGGGTTGGTTAGTGGCAGTACCTTTTCTATCCTCGCTGTTCTGACTAAGTGCCGCCCATGTCCCTTACCCTTTAGCACATTATGGTGTGCAGCAATTACCACCCCCACGGGTTCCTCTTGGGGGATATGATCCTTGTGCCCTGCGGTCCGTCTGTTCTGAGATCGGGATGCCTCTTCCTCCCCTCTTCCATCTTTCACCTTATATAGGGAAGGGTACAACCTAGGTCTCCAAAACCACCTCTCTTATTCAGATGTCTCTCTTCTTCCCTACACTCCACTCCGGTCCAGCCTACTCCCCACTCCTCAGTAGTGTTTTCATTTCATGGTGCATGGGTGTTTTTCAATCCTTTTCATCCCGTTCGGAGCTGAACAGCCAGGATTTCTGAATTTTTGATGGTCCTTCATAGTTCAAATTTCTTCAGGGTAGGGAGTTCCAAAGTTTTACGGTTAAGCAAGAGAATGCTGATCCACTAAGTCTTTTCCTTGTGTATGTTTAGGTTCTAAGCAGATGTCGTCACTGGACATAAGTGCTCTTCTAGTTGGCTGGTAGAGGGTGATTTCCTTTTGTATGAATTCCAATCCTAGACTGTGGATTGCTCTGTGTGTTATGCACATTGTTTTGAAGGTGATTTGTTTTTTAACTGGGAGCCAATGTTGCATTCTTAGTGCTGGAGTGATGTGGTCCCTTCATGACAGTTTGAGGAGAAGTCTTGCAACTGCTTTCTATATTTGTTGCAGTTTCCTCAGTAAATAGTCCTTCATTCCGAGGTATAAGCTTTTGGCATAGTCTATGCTGGATATGATGAGGGAGATGATGGTCAGTGTTTTGTGCGTGAAGGGGAGGAATTGTAGAATCTTTTTGATTAGTGTTTAGATGGAAGAAGCATTTCTTAATTATTGCGTTAACTTGCTATTCTAGGGTTAGCTCATTGTCCATTATGATTCCAAGGTTTTTGACAACTGTGGATAGTGTTCCCAGTTCTGTGGGCCATGGGATGTTGTAGTTGTTTTCTTGGCTGTGGATGTAATCATGATTTCCTTCTTGTCCTGGTTGATTTTGGGGTTGTTATTTCAACCATTGAAAGGGTTCTTTGAGACTGTCTATTAGCGTTGTGTTCTCCTCTTGTTTATCCCTGATTTTGTAGATGATTTGGGTATTATATGCATAGTTGTAGCAAGTGAAGCTGTGCCTTTTGATGAGGTTGATTAGAGGAGTCATATAGATGCTGAAAAGGAGCAGGGATAATGAGGATCCTTGTGGTACTCCACAGGTGGTGTCCCTCGGTGCGGATTGGAATGGTTTTATGCATACTGTTTCTGTTCTTTCAGACAAGAAAGATTGAATCCAGAGAAGCACTGTGTCGGTTGTGATCCCTATTTCTTACAGTCTCTTTATCAAGTGGTCTGTCACGTGCTTCAGGGATATCATCTGCCTCACCTTCAAAAGTTACACAGTCATGGTTGGCCAAGTCTTCGTCAGAACACATTTCAGTCAGGAAAGCGGCAAGCTTAACAGTTTTACATTGCACATTGTGACTGTTTGAACTGGACAGAATTATCTTGTATGAGGATGCTTGCTGTGTGGTCAATGTGGATTTAGAGCGCTCCAAGATACGTGCTCAACCTCCAATGTCACGGTTCACCCCATAATGATAAATGAGCTTTTTTCAATGGCAAATGCTGCTACAGCAAGTGCTTGCTCTCAGGCAGATTGCCCCTGCATCACTGACTCTAGGACACCACTGTAAAAGGCTAATGGCATCAGAACGGCAGTCATCAGTTTTCCATTAGAATATGAGAATAGGTAGAACTCTTGCGTGTAGTCTGGGCTTGCTAACTCTGGTGCAGTTGAATGGCCTCATCACAAGTTGGGCATTATCTAGGCGTAATTACTATTGAGTGGTATTAGCGTTATCGTCAGCAGTAGAAACTGCTGTATCACGATTGGGCAGACACATGGACACGTTCCCTGAATTAACGCTAATACTGCTCGACCCAAGTAGCTCCTCGAAGCGTGCTAACACCCGAAATCCCAGCCTAAATAGCGCTAGCACCACCAGCAGTCAGCATCGCGTGGTAATAGTGCACTGCAATAGCGTGCAGTAATAGCATGCAGTAAATGCGTTGCTGCCGGAATGGCAAACACATGCACAGACATTTTGGAAATCACAATCCATTAAAAACAGAGCCCCTGGCAGCCATCCAGAGCAAGGGAACACAAGAAATGTCACAGGAGCGTGCAAGGGGCAAGCCAGCACAGGATCAGCTTTTTAAGCCAAAATATACAGAGTGTGAGTTCAATGTTCCTGTGAAGGAGGTGTTAGGGCACTATGAGGAGCTGTATGGGGCAGACCATAAAGAAAACTGCTCAAAGTGCAACAACCACATCTGGGACACCATCAGCAAGAAGGTGTCTGCAGTCGGGCGTGTCCCCAGGGATGGGCAAGACTGCAGGAAGCACTTTAACGATCTGTGGGCCTGGGGCATCCTAGCCCAGCACCGGAAAAACTGCATGGCAACCTGAGGCGGGTCACCACCTCCATCACCGGTTCTCAAATCATGGGAAGAGCGCTACAACAGCATCATAGACATGGCAATTATAGAGGGAGTCAGAGGAGCGTAGGCAGGTGCTGTCACCCAGGAGGCGAAGGTGAGTCAACCCCCCCAAATGCCAAATGTACTGCGAACATTGCACCTCACCATCCCCTAGTGTGAATATCCATGAGTCGGGCATTGTGAATGGGTGCAGTGTGTGTATGAGCCACCACAGGCACCCACAGCAGCACCCACGTGCCAGTGCACCTAGGCCACCCCTGTGAGCCTGAGCTGTGGGGAGGGCAGCCAAGGGACATATCCAAGTGCCATGCAACACACAGTCATGGCGTGGGCACAGCAGTGCACCATTGCGAGCTGGCCGTGCAAACCAAATGCTTCTACACCAACAATTTACCCCTGCCATTCCACCACTGGGAAGCCACATTCCAAAGTGCATACCCCTCATTCACAAGGCCCCATATATACCAACCCACATTATAATGCAAGCAGGCCAAGCATGTGCATGAGTCCAACTGCCCGTGCAACCCCCCTGTAACTACTGCTATGCATGCCAAAACATGTGATTGAATGTGACCTAATGCCATCACCTATGTCCCTTACAGGCATGCAGGGATCACCTGAGGCGTCCAGGCAGGATGAGGTAGCGGGGCCACCCCAACGAGCACCCACCCACTCCTCCACCAGCACCAGCGCCCTGCGAAGGGGCCAACATGACACACCAAGGCAGAAGACCCACCACACCACTCCACACTGCAGCAGTGCCACGTCAGCACTTAGGGCACAACCCTCCAGGGCCATGCCAACACCAATGGCCCAACCCTCAAGGGCCATGCCAATGGCCCAACCTTCCAGGGCCACACCAACAACAACAGCCCAACCCTCAACGGCGAACAAGAGGAGGCTGTTGTAGCAGCTTCAATATCAACCACCGAGGGGGGGGACAATTAGCGATGGCCAGTAGGCTGCTGCAGCCCCCACAACTGAAGACATGCATGTGCCGGAAATGAGCACACTGCCGGAGAGCCATGACCGTGTGAAGGTGCACAGCCCGAGGCCACAGTGCCCGGCACGCTGCCATCACACCTACAACCCAAAGGCTGATGAGGACACACCCTCACATACCTCATCATCAGGCATCCCCACCAGGCAGTACAGCACCCCCCAGGCAGGACAGCCCCCCCAAGCAGGAAAGCCCCCCAAGGCAGGAGAGCCCACCCAGGTATCGCAGCCCCACCCCAACATCCCCTACTGGTCCCGTGGCTGCTGTGATGGGGTGACAGGACATGATAGAGGCACGTCAGCTAAGAATTGAGGGCATTGCCAGAGGACACAATAGGCACTGAAGGCCATCACCCTGCCATCAGGGGTGCAAAAAAGACCATGGCCAGGGACAATGGCCGCACAAGGATGTTGGTGGAGGCACAGCATCCCTCACAGGCAGAGGGTAAGGGAGCTATGTGAGGGGCTCTCTGCGTTTGCAGAACAAATGGGAGAAACAAATAACCTCCTCCAGCAGTACATTGTTCTCTGTTGGGGCATTAGAGGTTGTGTCATCTAGGGGTTCTCCCTTAGATACGTGGGGGCTGTGGTGGTAGGCCTGAAGTATTTCATAGGGTATGGAAGTCGGCCTCTTTGTTGGTACCTGTGGTTGGGGTTGTGGTGGTGGATGGTAGTTGTTACTATATGGGTTGTATCCCACCCCGTGCCTGCTCATGCATTCTCTTGCAAAATGTCCCCACTTTCCACAGCTCCAGCATTGCGAAGGACTCATGCTTACTCCCCAAGGTCCCATACTGCCAAATCCCCCTGCTACCCCTCTGAATCTGCCGTTCCCACGCTGCTGACCTCCTTGCTGCCACTCCAGGTACGGGTGCTGAGGTCTACCTCACCACTGTCCTTGTCCTCCTCCTGGCCAAAATGCTGCTATTCTCACATCTGGGGGTGCCGATGTTTGTTCTGCCACATCCGTTTGTGCATTTGACGATACTGCCCCCTCAACTGCTATCTTTACCAGCTTTTTCTGCACTAGTTTGCTTCCTAAGCCTGCAGCCTCTGAGCTGTTTCCTTTTCTCGCTCCTTTATTCACTTACAGTTGTGTATCACTATTGTTTGAATTTCGGCCCACCCCTTCGCTTCAATGCCCACTATATTGTCGAGCGCCTTCTGAACTTCCTTGGGTAAACCCTGTTGGATGACAAAATAGAAAAGAGGGACTGTTCGGTCCCACTGGTCCCCCGTCCCTGCATGACACATCTCCTGAACCTTAATGATGTATTGCGCAGGGTCCTCTTCATCACCCCATAGCGTACTGCATGATAGACTGCAGGTCTGGCGTGTTGAGGTACGTTTGCTGCAGCGCATCGCACACCTGCACCCTGATATTGTTAAAATGTGCACCATCATGTGCGTCATCGTCCAACTTTACTGCTGGATATCCCACTTTGACCCACACATCTCCAGCCTGATCCCGCCTAATCGAGACAAGTTAGTTTTTCATATTTCCCATGGCCAAAGGAATACCTGCTGTCTGTTCTTTAAATGCGCAAATAAGGGTCAGGAGCAGTTTAAACAAATTATTGTTATCCATTTGCGCCCAGGGCACATTGTGTGTCCTGCTTATGCCCCTATGCCATTACAGCATCTGGGTACCTGTATTCTTACCTTCTTTACGTCCAATACATCCCTATTTCCTTGCAAGTGCCACCCGACCAACCCCATTCCTTAACCGTGGTTCCCACAACCTTTCTAACCGCGGTGCAACCTCCGGTGTTTGCTCATCCCCTTCATCATCCTCGATCTCATGCACTACATCCCATTCGTCTTCCCTCAGCTCTCTGTCCGTGTCACTGTCGAACCTCACAGTCCCATACCCTGTGCTTCCCACTCGCCCGTCATCACCTCCCTCCTTCTCAATATATACATCCTTTATGGCCGCGCTGTCCAACCTAAACAAAATGACTCCTGCCCGCCATTCATCTACCCCATGCCACTTCTTCCCTCCTCCTCCTCCCTGTACCACCCATAGGCCCTCATTACGCGTCCGTGTCCGGGTCCTCGGAATGAGGACTTACCGGGCCATTCCGAGTTCGGATGGCCCGGTAATTCCTCCCTCCAAGGACCCGACACGGTCCTTCCCCATTCCCATTTCAGCCCCCATAGGGCTGAATGGGAATGGGAGAGGGAGCAAACAACGGGCCATTACGAGATGGCCTGTTGTTTGCTCCCTCTTCCCCTCGGGGACCCGGTAAGCACGCCTGGTTTTCCCAGGTGTGCTTACCGTGTCCCGCGAGGGGACCTCGTAATGTGACGGAACGGGTTGAACGGCGCCGGCACCTTTTACGGCGCCGTTTAACCCGTTCCGCCAGGGTCGTAATGAGGCCCATAGTCTGGCCATTTCTACCCACGTGGCCTCCAATGCCTCTTCTAGCTCCTTCTGAACCTTACTGTCCTGCGGCAGGATAGCACTTGGTGTTGGTATGTAGGGAGGTGGGGAGTTGCTGGGGTGGGCACGTATGTCAGGTTTGTGTATCCTGTGGCTGGGCAGATGGTGAGTGGGTAAAGCCTGTGTTTTGTTGCAGACATCACATCTAGGGCGGCCCCTTCAGTATTTTGGATCCCACCCCCATCAGGGTCCTCCACATCCTCTATCATTTTCCACAAAACCAACACAGCTTTCCTTTTTTAAACTGTTTCCCTTTTACATTTAGCAGCTAAAAACATGCTCATGTGGTCGAGTATCCCTCTATTGTGGTTACCCTGCTCGGGCCAGGAGTGGGGAATCCACCCTTGTGTCTCTACCACCCATTGTTTGTGGTGCTTCTCTATCTTATCCCTGTACAATGGTAATGCGCTGTACATATACTCCAATGGTGTCCCCATCCCATCTTGCAGTTTGCCCCCAGCCTTTACAAATATGTGCTACGAACAGTTCTATCACAAGAGTCACTACCAGTCCACTGCCCCCGCTTCTCCGGCGCCCTCTTTGAGCTCTTCTGCCTACCCATTTTTCACACACGCACATACACCACCACACTGGTTATCAACACTGGACCACCCCTGGCCTCTGCCTTTTGCACAAAAATCATAGTACGCTTAAAACAACAAGCTAAAACAAGAAGCGAAAATAACAACCACTACTTCTGCCGAGACCACTAATTATTCAGAGCTCCTTATTTTTTCCTTTATCTCCTTGTCACAAAACAAATGCTGCCATAATTTTCTCTCACTCAGAAATGTTCCCTACACTCCTGTTTTTCCTCCATAAAATCCTCTTAAATATCCCAAAAGTAGTAATAAAAACAAAATCCTGTCATGGTCCATACCACACTTTACTCTCACTCATCTATACCACACTGACCCATGCACACGACCCCTCATTGTTATCCCTCGCAAGAGGTGTACTCACATCTGTGTGTTCACCCGAGCTCCTCCATCACGGGGTCCCAATAATGACCTGCACTCTGCCAGGAGTCACCCCCAGCTCCAAAGAGCAGACAGAAATTCTGTGAAAACTGGGATCACATCCGGGTCACCAAATGTAGGAAAGCCCTACAGACGCTCACACCAGAAAAACTACAACCCACTAGGGAAAAAGGCTCAATACACCTCTTGCAAGGATAACAAGTTTTATTTCCACACAAAAGGAAAGAAGCACCAACAAAGAACGTTCTGGAAAAATCTGCATGAGCAGCAGATTAAGAATGTACATATCATCATCAGTGACATCATCACATACAGTAGAAACCTGTGCTGCTGGTTGGTGAGACCCTACATATAGGTCACCTGCTCCATAGGGGATCCCAGGCCATTGGTTCCTGCCTTGTCTGCCCATATTCTTCCACGTGGCCAATGTTGCGGTCATGATTGGTCAGCAGACGGGCAAATAACAATTATATTGCTAACTAAGAAAGACACATCTATTTCTATGTAACAGTGCACCCGGCACAAACAGACATGGGCCCAGGGGGGAGGCTGAGGTCATACGTACACACTTCAGTTGCTACTAGACAGGCCAGCATTTCCCCTTTTCCTCAAGGTCTTCCACCCTCATTCTGGGTTATAATTTCACCCCTCCCTGCACCACACAGCAGAAATCGCGTGACCTAGAAATGAAGGCAGGAAGCCCTGCTTTCTGATCTTTTTAATCGATGAGGGGTCGAACAGGTTTATGGTCAGTGGTCGAGGGTTATCTGGTACACTGGAATTCAGGGGTCCTAAAGCCAGGGCAATTGGGTACTATAATTTAGGATTGGGACTGGTGAGGGTTGGAGACCCATGCCTTCCTTATCATAGGATTGCACTGTTCACAGGCACTCAGCCTTCCTCCCGTGGCCTTGCAGGACACATTCTTCCCAGGGCGTGAAGATTGGCAACATTTTAGGATAATTAAGGTTTTATGGATCAGTGTAGCTCTGGCCTTTCTCGTCAGTGTTTGGGATACCACCTATTCCTTTGCTCGTGTTCACGGCCTAGGCCTTGGGTGCTGACTGCTGCACCACATTTAGGCTTCTGCCCACACTATGGCTGTTACTATCTAAGATGACTGCTATTCCTGCATGTACACTATACATACAAAATGCACAATAATACGTGTGGATGCCTATGAGTGTACCTCTCTCCCCCCTGGTCTCTTACATTCCCAATGATGGCCTTTTCCTTATTTTAAAGTGTCTGGGGGTGCGGGAAGAGTGTGACCCCTTCCGAAAAGGTGTCCGTGCACGATGGCTCCTGCTATTGCTGGGTTCATCATGGCTGTAGACGTAAGTTTGTGTGCATTGCATGCTTTATACGCATTGGATCCAATGCGCACTGAACTATACGCCTTCTGTCATGTGGCGGATGCATCACAGGGTTTGGGTGTACCTTTTCCCAACGCGAGGTTGCGCATTGTATTACATGAATACATTTGGGTTTGCATAGGAATGGGCATGTGATTGCTTAGCTGTGAACCGTCAACACACCCTCATTTTGCCTTGTTCTTCCTCATTCTGCATGTTCTGCCCCCTATTTGTGTCTCTGCATAGGCCGTGGCAAAAGCGCTCGACCGCTCGCAGAGACGTGTCGGGCCTGCGCGAACTCCACTCTAGTCCCAGAAAAGTCCCACGCAGTCGATTCCATGAATAGACGAACAGGGGTTTGCACGCAGAATGGCACGCAAAGCCCCTAGTTTCTGCGCACATTATTCCATGAATCAGACCCTTAGTATTGATACATAGCTCAATTGAAAACTGAATTTTGTAGGCAACCTACTCTCATTACTTTCTTGCTCAGTGAATACCTGGGACGGTATGACCAAAACTTTGCACCCATGCAACTGAAATTAGCACAAAGGTAAACACTGACATAATGCAGAAACAATATATTCTTTTAATGCAATTTTGCAACAGGGCAATGCTTTCCATAGTCCAAGTTCTCTTCCAGGTGCAAAATGCATTAAAAAAATATGGTCCTGATTTACACAAATGTTTTAACATGAGAAAATCCCATTGAAAACATTTTGGTAGATCAGGCCCTATGTTTTTTCAGTAGGGTCATTTTCTCTAATGCTAATTGCATTTACACTAATGCAACATTTCTGTAACATGGCCCGTAACTTTGGAGCACCGTGCTCATGTTATAAGCAGCAGCACACAAGCTTTGTTTGCAAAAAGACAATTCTTCCAAAACGCACATCAGTTCCAAAGTCTTTAATTGCGAATAACGACGATGGCCTCACAAAGCTCAGAGAGTGCCTCGTGCATCTGGCCTCACCTGCAGCTGCCAAAATGTCAACACAACATTTGGAACTTGGATGTGATTCTGCTCTGGGGTTGCTATAAACACGGCGTAAATCAGTCACTTTCTCTCCCTGGCATGTCACATTGTGCTTGCAGAAGAATAACTGCATTGGGCACGAGGGCTAACAAGAAGGGACCAGTCACCTGATTCATTTTTAATAAGCCTTAAACAGATTTGAGAGTGTGTTTAATTTGCATGGTGCTGCTGTGACGCTGGCAGCCAATGTACTGCGCAATGACAGAAACAGCTGGTCACGGAGCAGAAAGGCCCCGAAGGGGAAGGGCCAGTGACATTTACCAGTGGGAGATTTAAGGGGAAAGTTTAGGCAGCCAGTGCAGAACGTATGCCTAGTGTTCGGCTCACAAACCAAGGCTTGCTCATAAACCTACCGTCACATCTGGGACTGGAGAATGGCACCAATCAATGCATATATTTAGAAACAACGAAACCAACTTTGACACTGCAGTTAGTCTGCATCATTGATGCTGCACCTGAGCTCCAGTAAATGTATATTCATTGGGGCAGTGCATCGTAGAGATAGCAAGGGCGTGAATTCTGGTTCCCTGTCCATTCTTTTCTGCCAGGCCCCTCTACAGCAGTGGGCAATATCTGTGGTAAACCGGGCTGTAAAATGACATCTGTGGTTCAATACAATAGACACAATGCAAATTCCAGCTCACCACTTACAACTGGCAGTACTGCAGAAATCTTGTGTCTGTGCAAGTGCAATTTTGCATGGTATTTCACTATAGTGCAAGCATATACTTAGTGTCAAAAACAATGTATGTTTGCATTAGGGACTGTTAGGCAGAATCACATGCAGTACCCTTGGGGAACACTACATGCCATTAAGACTACAGGTGTCAGTATAATTCCACCTTTGGTACAAGCCTGCACTACACAGTTATGTGGTAGCAGTTGCTGAGCAGCCAGACTTATCTCAAGAGTTGAGTGAGCAGTAGAATAAGTTACACAAAGGGGCAACAAATACAGTGATTCAAACAAACACTTACTTAAGGTTTCTTGGTAAAAGAATATACATTTATTTACCAATAACCAATAACCAATAAGTTACTGAACAAGTTCAGCTCCCCTGAAGTGGGGCAAAATGGCACTTCAGATACATTAAAAGGGGGTAAAAAGACAAGGTTATAAGAATAAACAGCACAAATACTTTCATAAGCAGGGCAAAGGGTTTGGGTAAACTACAACTAGCAATTCAGTTCATAGGCCTGGACCAAAGTCAATGGTTCAGAGTCTTTGTATAGGATAGCAGAGTTATGGTAGTAAACGGTTAAGTGTTTGCCACAGATCTTAGAAGAATTTGGTCAGACGAAAAGTTAGACAAATGTTTAGGGAAGGACAAGCCGTTGAAAGTCGGGATAGTTTCACAAACTTTCACCATGGCTGAAAAGATTTCCGGACCGCGTTTGCACAGTACCTTTAAAGTGAAGAAGAGCTGTTGCTGAGGTATTTGTTCCTGGCAGTTCGAGCAGATCTCGCTGTTCCTGAGCTTCAATCGTGGGGACAAGAAGGAGGACGTCGGGAGGTTCCTGCACTGCCCAGGGAAGAGGCCACAAGCTTGGCAAAACGTCGGTTTAAGGTGTGAGTGCCTTAAAGTCCACAAGCTGGTTTCCTTCTCCCTGGCTATCCGGTTTTCAACAGCACTCTGAAAAAAATTCGATGAGGATGGGGACGGTGTCCAGGTGGCTAGCGAGTTGGTTGTTCCCACCAAACTCAAGGGAAGAAGTTAACCTTGAAGGGCTTCTTTGTCGATGGAGTTTCAGGCAATTCGGACCTGCAGCAGGGCTTCACCGGTCATCCAGGAGTTGCAGCAGTCCTCTTCCTTCAGCTCCTCTTTGGTTCTTTCGTTCTAGTGGTCGACTCTGCTTTCCAAGTCCCAGAGACCTGCTTTTAAACAGTTTTCCCCCGTTCATTCCAGCCTGGCTTTCAATCACACAGCAGTGTGGCTGTCCTTTCCGGACAGCCAGCCGGCCAATCACACCAGAGTGCATTCAGGTCTCCTAGGAGACTAAGCACAGGGAGTTTCGGGCACCTCCCTCACATCCTGTCCACCCCAGACACTCAGGCGCCAGAGAAGGGCTTCATCACTGAAGCCCGCTAAAGGCCAACGAACAAAGGGATCAAACCTGGTTTGGCGCGCAGAGACAAACACAAGAAGGACCTTTCCTAAAAGAAATGACGAAAAAAGATGACCGGAGTCTGTTTTTACAGATAGGTCTTGGGCGCCATGTTGAAAAACATGCCTGACCCGATTTTTAGCTACCGTTGTTTACGGTCGGGAAAAATCATGGTAGTTTGATCTAAACCACTGCCACCAGTCATTTCAAGTAGGAAAGGGTAACATTTGACTGTTACATGAGTGTTTTGACTCAGGGGATGCTAGGCAACCCCTCCAGCACTCTATAGGAAGAGAGTGTGTTCTGGGTCTGTAAATTTAAAGACACTAGTAAAGTCAAATTAACTTTACATGCTCTGGGAGACAGTAGTCAGTCCCACAGAAGGTATTTAAACCTTGGGAAGTCTGAAAGACATCCCTGTGCCACTGCACTGAAGGTGCTGAGTGACTCACCGAAAAAGATGATGCCTATGGAGTTGTTTTAAAACTCCATAACCAAAGAAAACAAAAGTAAAACACACAGCAAAATACATGGAAGAGTGGGAAAAAAGGCTCACACTCTTCCCAGGTAAAAAATCAAATCGTAGAAATCCAGCAAAGTTGCTGGGGGTCTCAAAAGGTAAGGGAAAGTAGCACATTCTTGAGAATTCTCCCTAACAGGGACATGTTTGTCATAGTGCTACAGTAAATCAGAATGGTATGAGCACTAGAGCAAATGTTACCCAGATGCAAAAGTGCATTGAAAGAATCAATTTTCTGCCCTAGCTCGCAGACATTGTGATGCAATACTACTTCTCTGCAGACGTACTGGTATGAGCAGTGACTAAACCGCCTACTGAGCCCAATACTACCACTAAACCAGCAGTGATCTCAATTATAAAGGAAAAACAGACACAGAGGATGGTGACACCTCCTTCCACTTTTCTGGCAACTTTGGCCGAGGGCAGGCTACACTCTCAGGAGGGGAGTGAGGTGATAACAGTAGCAACCTAAATAGCAATAGTACAAAGACTTCAAAATAAAAGAATGTCCCATTAAGGTTCAATAAAAATATATATTCTTTAATTAGAAAGGAAAACATGGAATTAACTAACTAGAAACACTATCTATAGCACACCCCTATAAAAAGAAAACAGAATATATAAACTGATATAGTATGGCACTCAGCGTATTTAAACAGCGGTGTTCAGGCAACAAATTGCAACAAAGAATAAGATGGACAAAGGGCTTACAAGTCACTATAGTCCCAGAAAGTGGATTGGGTGACAGCACCTCTTAACAATACCATATTCTTGTGAGGGTTGATAGCATTGAGCCAGGCTTCTTAGCAATTTAGCTTCACTCAAGCTGATGTCAATTGGATGGTGCACATTTCCGAAGGATCGAGCCAGTGCTTGAGAAAGAATGACAATGTCTTCAACGGTTTGAGCAGTGGTTGAGTCGGCTGCAAGACAAAGACTTCTGCTGGCTTGAATCAGTGTTCGTAACTGTGAGTTGAAGATTTCCATTAGGTCGAGTCGGCGCTGTAATCAGTTGCTGCCTCAAAGGTGAATTCTGTCGTCGGGTTGCTCGGGATGGCCCACGGCAATCACTAGAACGGGCGCCTGGATGGTTCGATATGCAGCAAGTGGTTTACTTGGGGTGACAAAAGTAGCACCATTGGTCCAAGGGGATTAAACAGGGTGGAAGCAGCTTGAAGACTGTTCGATTCAGTGAAACAGGATTCCAGCTGCTCTTATAGATTCAGTTTACTGGGAGACCCAATCCAGAGGCTGCAGTACAAGCTGAGGCTTTCTGATGGACTCCCAATTCAGGGAGTCTGGCTGGCAACTAAAGAGCTTTCTTCACCTCCAGTGACTGGGTCTTGGGCCAGTGCAGCCAGCAATTTGGGCTTTACTCCAGCAGCATTTCACCCCCTATGTGCCCTAGTGATGTTTAGGGAGCCAGGGTTCCATCTGCCTTGGATGCCCCTCCCTTTACCTCTATGGCAGAGGACTTTGGAATGGACTGCACACTCAAAAGAGGTCCAGAAGTATATTCTTCATCTTTTTGGATTCCAAAGATGAATCAAGGAAGGAGTGGAATACCCCTTCCATATAAAGGCACAGTGCCACATAGTATTGGCCCAAGGTAAGCTTGTTGTAAGGTGTCCAATCCCTGTTGCTGTAACAAGTGACCCCTGCCTTCTGACATTATAACCAGAGTGCCTTGTTGTGCTGAAACAGGGGGGAAAGGAAGGAAGAGAGCCCTAAAAGAAAACCAAGATGGTGGAACCCCTTCCCAGGCTACCTTACCTCTCTGGCTACTCTGACTTCGACGTTTCCTCATGCCTGCTGACTTCAAGGGTACCCTGGTGTGCAACACCCTGGTGTGAGACTGACTTTGTTATGTCAGTGCTGACCTCCTACTGAGAGGTCCTGGGCCTTGATGGGTGGTGTTACCCTTCCTGTAAACATATATATGGACTCCAGCTATGCTTTTGCAGTGTCTCATGATTTCAGGCAGTTGTGGCCTCTGGTCCCCCATAAAAGACCACCAGTACGTCAGTGTGCTACTGAACGCTATTATGCTTCCTAAACAAATAGCTATATTAAAATGTGCGACACACCAGCCACAGGATTGTGGACCTCATTGAGGCAACGATTTTGTGGACTCCACCACACAACCGGTATCTCTTGCACATTCTCAGGCTAAACACATCCTTCCTATGAGACAGACAGTGAAGCCACACACTTTTAAGACTTGTGAAGAGCTAGCATTGATTCTATAAAATGCTGCCCTCATTGAGAAAGACTATTGGATATGTAAAGCGTGCTGATTGCATGAGGACTCTCTGTGGAGAGATGAACAGGGATGCTTGGTTGCACACAAAATATTATTCTATCATTCAGTCAGAATCATGGAAAAGCTCATGTGGGTACAACTAGAATGATTTCAGCATTAAACAAACCAACGTTTATTTATTTTATTTTTTACATTTGTAAAGCGCACTGCAGCCCGGGGGCATAGAGGCGCTGAAAGCGGCGCATAGGAAGCCTTGATTAGGGTTACAAAAAAGCCGCCCCAGAAGAGTTCTTAGAATATACATACAGTGTTACAGATACATAGGTCCTAGGTAACGGACAAGAAACAGGCACATTATTTGAAGAGACTAGTCTTGATGGCCTTGCGAAAGGCAGTGTGAGAGTCAAGTAGTCTGATGTGCGGTGGAAGTGCGTTCCAGAGGGTGGCTGCCATGGTGGGGAGACTAGTGCCACCAGTATGCACTCTGCAGGTTTTTGGCACAGTTATCAAGTTGGAGTAGGCCACTCTGGAGGGCCTTGAGGCAACGGGTTTAGAAAATCTCTGGACAAGATATTTAGGGGTCTGATCGTGAAGATATTTGTGCGTGAAGGCAAGTGTTTTCAACAAGATTCTTTCCTTGACCGGTAGCCAGTGGACCTGATGCCTGAGGTCCGAGATGTGGTCCCTGCGTGAAAGTCCAATGGCGGCCCTTAGGGTATTATTTTGGACTAGTTGAAGTTTATCAAGGTTTTTTCCTGATGTCCCTATTAGAAGGGCTTTGCAATAGTCCAATCTAGAGCCAATGATTGCCCTGGCAATAGTAAGGCAGTTCTGTTGGGAGAGGTACGGTCTGATTGCTTTGAGGAGTTTGGAGTAGTAGACTGAGGAGGATGCAATGGCATTGACCTGCCTGTTCATGTTCAAGTTCGGGTCCAGGTAGACGCCCAAGGTCTTGACCGTTTGGGAGACAGGGATTGGAATGTTATCTATGGTGAACAAGTTGTATTGCTTGTCCAGCTTGCCCAAGGTGGACGGGGAGCCAATCAGCAGAAGCTCGGTTTTCTCGCTGTTGAGGCATAACCAGTTTTCTGCCATCCAGGATTAGATCGTAGAGTAGATGGAATTGAGCGTGTTTAAGTCTGACAGGTAATCCCCGGAGAGGGGGATAAGCACCTGAGTGTCATCAACATAGTTTGTGTATGAGTTGCCCAGGGCGTCAAGGATCTTGAACAGCGGCCTCGTGAAGAGGTTGTAGAGGGTTGGGGCGATGCATGAACCCTGTGGGACGCCACATTGGATGATGCTCGGGTCAGCTCAAGAAGAGTCAGAGAAGACCTTCATTGCTCTGTCTTGCAGGAAGGAAGTTAACCAGTTGCAGGCAGTGGGGGAGAAGTTGGCTGCGGTGGAGAGATGGTGACAGAGGGTCTTGTGATCCACCAGATCGAAGGCAGTTAATAGGTCCAGAAGGAGGAGTAGAGCAGGTTTGCCATGCATCTCTGCAGTCGTCCATCTGGTTCTTGAGGTCAAGAAGTACTGTTTCGGTGCCATGATTTGGCCTGAAGCCTGACTGCCGAAGACCAAGAAGATGGATTACTTCAAGGAATTTTTGTACTTGCAGGTAAGCTGCTTTGTCCAAGATTTTTAGTAAAAATGGAACAGTGGTAATGGGCCTATAATTCCCTGGGACCGAAGGGTCTAGGGAAGGTTTTTTGAGGAGCGGGCGAGCCCATGTTTCCTTAAGCTCAGCTGGAACATGGCCAGACTTGAATGAGGCATTAATGAAGGCAGTGACTTTGGTATGCAGCTAAATTTGCAATGATGGCACAAGATTACTGCAGAATGGTGTTATCTGTCTCCAGAATAACGTGGTAAAGGCGGTCCCAACTACACCACCTTATTGTCCATTCATTAACCTACAAATAGACCTTCTTCAAATGACTGTTCTAACATCCAGATGGTTTTAAACTCCTTCCCCAGTTGGGTGGAAGCATACACATGTCGGAGGTTGGATGTAGATACAGTCGTGGAGGCCTTAGTGAGGGATTTTTGTGCCTACATTTGGGTTACCTCTCAGTATAAACAGTCACCAAGCGTCCCACTTTGAAAACAAAGAAGTGAAGGACCATTTTACTGCCTTTAATGGATAACATAATCTCTATTGCCCATACCATCCTCAATCATCAGGTTCAGTAGAGCGTGAGAATGGAGTTTTGAAATAGAAAATTGGCCAAGCATTGCCAGGAGACCAGATTGAAGTGACAGAGACAATCCCTCTGATTCTGTTCAACATGCCTAGCAGACCAAACCGAAGGACCGGACTAAGTCCTTATGAGGTCCTGCATGAACGCCCCAGGAGGCTGCCTTCAACACCTCCTGCAAAAAGTGTTGACATGAATTTGCATTTGTCGGCTGATGACCAGCTTGACTATGTGAAGTATGTTATCTCTTCTATCAGTTCTATCCACAAACAGATCAGATAACCTTTTCTGAAGGAGCCGACTAAAGCCTGACATTCACAACAGCTACGGGACTTTGTGCTTGTGAAAAGATACAAATGAAAATCTACAATGGCGCCACTGTTGCATGGACCTTAACAGGTAATGCTTACAATCAATTGAGTAGTTCGGGGCAAGGAGATACCCACTCGGTTAATACACCACCCAGTGTGAAAGCACTGAGGCATCAGAGCAATGATTAATACCACTGTTGTACGCTTAGTGGATTTGGGACTTGGTTGCCTCTCTGTTATCTTGAAGGGTTCTCTTTCTTCTGATTTGCCGAGACCTGTTCTGACTAGACTTAGGCCTCAGTGGAAGCATAATCTATCCCGAGTATTAATTACAGCAGACGTTGCATCGTAGCCCTCGGATCACCAGAGGTTTGTTGTGTCTGGCAAAGTGGGACAAGTGACTTAAATGGAAGTTGGGATTGTGTAATCAATCTACTCTGGGGATTTATGTCAAAACCAGCTCAATGTCATTCATGACAAGTCCCTTGCCCATGTGAAGCTCTCTCAAACTGGCTATTGGGTGGCAGCAATACCAAGCATTAGCTGCGGAGTGTCAAGTCTTAGCCCCATCTCTAGTTATGCAGACTGAGACTTTGCCTACTTAAATTAATCCTACTACTATGACTGTACCTGAGCTGACACATCATTCTGCTGTTTTTTTGTTTTGTATTCTAGGAACAGGGACTGGGAATGGAATGGAAAATTGTTTGGCTACAAAAATGGCTCTGTGCTCAGAGAGGTTGCAAATGCTACAAAACCAATGAGAGAGTGACAAGTAGAACGGTAGATACCCTACTGGGAATTTACACAGTGGCTGTTACAGGGCGGTGCAGTATCAATGGGCAGGGGTCGAGCTAGAAGCCAGATTTTAATCATACTACTCAATGGTTTTGTTTTTTTGATAAACACTTTGAGTTCAAGGAATGCTAAAGAAACTGTTAAGGTTCGTTCAAATACTCATCAGGAAATGTATCGACGTAATGGAAGTAGAGAAAATCAGACATGCTTGTTAATCCAGTACATTTGTTTCTCGGTCATTTGAGATTACTGAGTTCTATAAAAATACTAGGATTGTGGAATGATAGCGTCAGTGAAATAGATAGATCTGGGATTCTGAAATAGGATTATATTAGTGCATCTCTGATATGATATGATATGATATGATAAGGCATTTGTAACGCGCCTATACACAAGTGTTTCAAGGCGCGACGAGGCAGGGGGGGGAACAAGGGGAGACAGACAACGATCTTACTAGGCCAGGTGTCATTCAGATCGCGCAAGTGCAAGGGTAGAGGGGAAGGGAAAAGTGCATGGGGGAAAGGGAGAGGGGAAAGTGCAGTACAGGGTTATTAGCATACAGCATACAGGATAAATAACAAGGGCCAGCTGGTGGCAAGTGCGAGGTAAGTGCAGACATGTGCTGGGAAGGGGGGCTGTATGGATACAGACACAGTCCCGTAGTGCAGGGGTTGCCGTGGAGGCAGTGCAGGGGAGAGTGGCTGGGCCGAGAACGGTGAATGGCCCAGTTGCAGATTCAGTGCAGTTTCAGTAGTATTAGCAGGGGAGAGGGGGAGAGAAAGCGGAGGCAAAGAGGAAGGTTTTGAGGTGCTTCCGGAACCGGAGGTGGTTCTCCTCAAGTTTCAGGGAGGCAGGAAGGCTGTTCCAGAGGGAGGCCCCTGCAGTGGAAAGAGATCTGCCCCCAACTCGTTGTTTGGAGAAGCGGCTGACCCTGAGGGAGTTGGAGGCGGATGAGCGAAGAGCTCGAGAAGGAAGATATTTAGGAAGAGAGAGTTGAAGGTATTTTGGCCCAAGGCCCCAGACGGCCTTGTTGCCAATGCAGAGGGTTTTGAACTTGATCCTCGCAGTCACTGGGAGCCAGTGTAGTGATTTCAGTCCTGAAGAGATACGGTCCCTGAGCTTGTGGCCAAGGACAAGTCTTGCAGTCATGTTCTGGATGAGTTGCAAAGGGCGGAGAGTAGAGGCGGGCAGATTTAGATAGAGGCTGTCACAGTAGTCCAGCTTAGAGAGAACCAGGGCTTTAGAGACAGTGATCTTCTGGGGGAAGGAGAGGAAAGGAAGGATACCTCTGAGGAGGTGTAGCTGGTAGTGTGACTTCTTAGATACGTCGGATATGTGAGGAGAGAAGGAGAGTGTGGAGTCGAAGATGACCCCAAGGTTTTTTGCCTTGCAGGTAGGAGCAGGAAGAGGGCCCAGAGAGGCCGGCCAGAGAACAGCAGGGAAGGAGGGAGTGGGAGTGCCGATGAGTAGAATCTCAGTCTTACTGGCATTAAGGCAGAGGTCGTTGGCGGCACACCATTCCTGGATAGCAGAAAGACAGTCAGAGATGAGGGAAGGAGAAGAGGAGGCCGAGGGTAGCCTGAAAATGAGCTGGGTATCATCCGCATAGCACTGAAAGTAGGGGCAGAGAGCGGCAATGTGGTGGGCAAGAAGTGCCAGATACTGGTTGAACAGCCAGGGAGGGAGAGAGGTTAGATCCCTGGGGGACACCACAGGGAGAGAAGAAGATGTCAGAGAGGAAAGACCCTAGTTGGACCTGGGAGGGTCGATTTGAGAGGAAAGAGGTCAGCCACGCCAGAGCCTGACCAGTGATACCGAGGTTATCACGGAGACGGTTGAGCAGGATGGTATGGTTGACAGTATCAAAGGCAGAAGAGAGATCAAGCAAAATGAGAAAACATGGAATGTTAGAGTCAAGGTTCGAGAGCAGGTCCTCACGGATGTTCAGGAGAGCAGTTTCCATGCTTCTGGCAGCTCTGAAGCCAGACTGATGGTCATGAAGACTACCAACACATTCAGCATGGAGATTAAGCTGGGAGATGGCCAGTTTCTCCAGGGGCTTGCCCAGGAAGGGAGTGATAGAGATTGGGCGATAGTTAGCTGGGCAGGAAGGGTCGGAAGAGGGTTTCTTAAGAAGGGGGTGCACAAGGGAGAGCTTGAGAGGGGATGGGAAGACTCCAGAGGCGGAGGAGTGATTGCAGAAGTCAGCAAGGGCAGGAGCCAAGGAGTCAATGTGGTCCTTGATAGTTTTGGAGGAACAGGGGTGGACCTGTTTTGACGAGACTTTCATAGATCGGACTTGTCTTGAAACCTCATCAGCAGAAAAAAGGGGAAAGGAAGAGAAGGTGAGAGGAGGGGTGGCTGCAGAAGAGCCAGAGGAAGGGCAGGGAATAGAGGGGGGGAGGTTTATAGGAGGAGAGTGAGGACAGTATGTCCTGAGTTTTTGAAATGAAGTGAGAGGCCAGTGCCGTGCAGAGGGCCTGGGAGGGGACAGGAGAGGTAGAGACTGCAGCAGGGTTGGCCAGCTCCTTGCAGATTTTAAAGAGTTCGGCCGAATTGTTAGATGCCGCAGAGATGTGGGCTTGGATAAGGGCTCTCTTCTTGGTGAGAACGGAGAGCCGGTATTGCCTTTGGAGCAGGCGACAGGCCAGTTTGTCAGAGGATGAACATGAAGCACGCCATTTCCTCTCTGCCACCCTGCACTTGCGTTTAAGGGTGACGAGATACGAGTCATACCAGGAGTTACATTTGGTTTTGGGCTTCAGGCGGATTCTCATGACAGGGGCAAGGATATCAAGAGTATCAGATATAGCAGAGTGGAGAGGGCTGTGTCAGGGTGGGAGTTAGCTGAAGGGGGAGGAGGGGGCAAGAAGGTGGCAGCGAAAGCCTCAACTGACACGCGCTTCATGGGTCGTATGACCGAGAAGGAAGGTGGCAGTGATGGGGGTGGCTTTGCTTTTGGGGTAGGGAGGGTGAGGTGGGAGGAGAGGAGAAAGTGATCACTCCAAGAGAGAGGAGTGGAGAGAGGGACAGAGAGGGGAAGGTCAGAGGAGATCAGGGCATCAAGAGTGTGCCCTGAAGAATGAGTCGGCCCAGACGGGAGAATAGAGAGTGCGAGAGAGTCACAGAGATTGTGAAAGAGTCCAGAGGGGGGACAGGAGGCATCCAGGTGGATGTTGAAGTCTCCAAGAAAGAGGAGTTGAGTGGTTGAGGACAGGAGTGAGGAGGAGAGGTCTGCCCACTCAGAGAGGAAGGAGGAAATTTGACCAGGTGGCCGATAGATAGTAGCCACGGTAAGGGAATGGCTAGGAGAGAGAGAGAGTCGGCAGACAAGACATTCAAAAGAGGAGTAGGTCTGCGTGGGAGTACCAGTGGCAGGAATCCACTCAGGGAAGATAAGGGCCACACCTCCCCCCGCACGGTTGGGCCTGGGCACAGAGAGGATCTTGTAACCGTCGGGTAGGAGTGTGTCAAAGCTGGTGACAGAGCTGGCCGTGAAACATGTCTCAGTGAGGCCGAGTATGTCAAGGTCAAGTTCCTCAAGAAGGCGGCAGATATCAGAGGAATGTTTGACGGCAGAGCGAGAGTTAAGAGTGGCAATGTGGAGAAGTTTGCCATCTTTGAAGGACTTCCGGAGAGGGGTACAGATCAGAGGTACGCCCTGCGGAGGTGAAGAAGGTGCACGAGAGGCGGTGGGGAGGGAGGGAAGAGGCAAGTTAGTCGAGGACAGAGGAGGGGGCACAGCAGGAGAGGAAAGGAAGTTGATGAGGCGTGGGAAGCGTCTATCGAAGAGGTGAAGGTTGGCCTGAGGGCCTTGGACCAAGATGGTCCCATTAGCATAGACATTAATGATGGCCTTAGAGGAGTGGAAGGAAGCCAAGAGGACACCCCAACGGGTGCCACCATTAATGGGAGAAGAGGAGAAAGGAGAGAGCACAGAGACCATATGAAGGGTCCATAGGTCAGGAGAAGGCACGAAAAAGAGGATGTCAATGAGAGTTTCCTTGGAGGAGGCACTAGTGTAGGTGTCAGCGATAGGGAGGCCTGGGTTGGAGACCAGGATGTCCTTTTTAAACTTTTTCCTACCAGATTTAGTGAGGAGAGCAGGATAGTCAATGGAGAAGCAGTTAGAAAAGATCGGTGAGATAGAGAGCACCATAGAATAGGAGGGAGTGGGTGGGGGAAGACAGGACAAGCGCAAGCGGACAGGAAGAGAGCGGCAGGCGTTAGTTTACCACAAATTCAGAACATAGTAAGCATATCAGGTACACAGTGGAGAGGCCACCTAAGTTTGTAAATCCTGCGGGGGGAGAAAAAACCCTTGTTTACCACAAATTCGGAACACAGTGAACACAGTAAAGGGTATCAGGTACACAGTGGAGAGGCCACCTAAGTTTGAAAATCCTGCAGAGGGAGAAAAACCCTAGTTTACCACAAATTCGGAACACGGTGAACACAGTAAGGTGTATCAGGTACACAGCGGAGAGGCCACCTAAGTTTGAAAATCCTGCAGAGGGAGAAAAACCCTAGTTTACCACAAATTCGGAACACAGTGAACACAGTAAGGTGTATCAGGTACACAGTGGAGAGGCCACCTAAGTTTGAAAATCCTGCGGAGGGAGAAAAACCCTAGCTTACCACAAATTCAGAACACAAGAAGTGTAGCCACACTGCGAGGAAGTGAACAGGTAGGGGTGGGGTGAGCTGAGGGAGCAGGTGGAGCTCACAAGATGAAGCGGTGGAATGGCCCTGGCGTCCCCTGCGGACACCTGCAGACACACCGGGAGCTGCAAAGGAGGGAGCCTCCCTTTGCCTAAGGGGGCCCTTAGCCGCTGGGGCTGCCGAGCATGGGCTGCCCTGGTAGCACCAATAAGAGGAGGAGGAGACACGGGCTGGCAGCCAATCAGGGGGGAGCTGGGAGGATTGGAGGCGGGAGGGAGGGAGGGGACCAAGGAGAAACACGTAAGGGGAGAGAGGGGGGCTGGGGAGAACACCCGAGGGGAAAAAACAATGGCAGCAGCCCAAGAATGGCCAGAAAATCAACACACGGCCCACGGAGGGCTCAAATACCTTAATCTGGGGGCCAGCAGTCACCGGCTCTGCCTGATGGAAGTGGCGAGCGCGGTGGACTGCAGGCAGCCTAGCCTCGAGAACGCACGGGCCGGCAGCCAATCAGGGGGGAGCTGGGAGGATCGGAGGAGGGAGGGAGGGAGGGGACCAAGGAGAAACACGGAAGGGGAGAGAGGGGGCTGGGGAGAACACACGAGGGCAAAAAACAATGGCAGCAGCCCAAGAATGGCCAGAAAAACAACACACGGCCCACAGAGGGCTCAAATACCTTAATCTGGGGGCCAGCAGTCACCGGCACTGCCTGATAGAAGTGCAATAGTGTTTTCAATTCCTTTTTTTCCCTTCAAGGTTACAACTCAGTTCCTGAATTGTACAGGAGCAGCCATAAGAGTGCAGCAGCAGTATTGTTCCCTTGAAGGCGTATGAGGGAATTGGTGGGCAGGTCTCTAAATGATTGATGGGGTAGCTTGGAATGGGAAACAGGGCATACCACTGGGTGCAGTTAACCAGCACAGATTCTACACTATCTGATAAAATGTGTTGCCATTTGAATTGCACAAAAGTGCAAAAGGGGGGTTGTGGAAGTAGGTTCCTTTTAATAGAATAAAATAAATAAATAAATGATGGCACGACCGAAGATTGTGGAGTTTATTTGTTTTTTTTTACAGATGGACGTTTAGTATTAATATGATTAATCTGACCCTGCCGCAATAACGTCATTTAATTTTGATCCTTCGATTTTTTGAATGAAGGTTTTATTAGGTCACCCCATCCGATATTGCCTTTGCCTGCACTTGTTGGACTATGGACTCATTCAGACATGCTCAGCGACCAGGAGGACTACAGATCCCTGTCCGACAACGCTAACTGGGCCAAGGGCAGCTACCTGAGCCAGACGGCCGGTTCCAGTTTGGGCTAGCAAGAAGGATGAGTTGCTCAAAAACAAACCGAAGTTGTCATGGTGGTGAAGGTCCAACGTTCCTCGGCTGTGGAGAAAAAAGACAGAAGTCGTCACTTTGGTGTAGATGTAATGCTTCTTGGTTAGGGATCCGCTGACCGGAAAGTGCTGCATTGCACCATATCCGCTACTGAACATTAATGACAAACTATAATATTCATGAAGAGGGTCATTGTTTTGGTGGCAGGCGGGATAAGTGTGCCAGAATTTCTAGAATCTTCTCCAGTCATGAGAGTATTGACATATGAAGGTAAGGGGTCTGGAGTGTGGGTCAGGTGGGTTCCTGGTTAGATGCAGGATGCTGTTTTCCTTGCCAATTAATACATCGCCTCTCTTTGCCATCACCTGAAATTGATGCATGAGCTTGAATTCTCCGACAGTTCGCCCAGTGACCAAAGCACTTGTCATTCTGCTGGGTAAATAAAAACATGTTCTGAAACCAATACACACCATTGATGCACATAACCAGCTCTAAAATGCAACTAAAATCAACTACCACCTGTACCCACACTAGCTCCATAAATGCCTAAAACACACATCAAGAATCCTTTGTTACAGGTCAGGTGAAGTCAATTAAAAAATAAAATTAGTTTATTGGCTAATGGTGTTGACCCTTATTCAGACAATGGCCCTCATTACGACCCTGGCGGAGATCGTGGTGCAATATGCACCATGGAGCACGGCGGAAAGCTGCCGATACCGCCATGGGGGTTGGCGGATTTACCGCCCCATTCCGACCTTGGCGGGGCGGTTTGTTTGTTTGTTTATTTATTTGTATAGCGCTCCTGACCCAGAGGTATATGGGCGCTTAAGCATCAGGTTACAGGCATAGGTAGGAACATTTGTACAATTGTGCAGCATAAGTATAGTTACAAAATCAGTTATGAGAGCAGTTATAGTAGAATTAGTGACATGCATACATACAGTGCTAGTTAATTGTTAAGTAACCAGGTGATGATCTTAGTTCTGAAAGGTTGAAATGTAGGGGTAGATTTGATGTCCAGTGGAATAGTGTTCCATAATTGTGAGGCTAGAACTGGGAAACTGGAGCCACCGGCTCTTTTGAGGGAGTATTTGGGCACTGTCAGTTGTAGTGTATTAGAGGATCTGGTAGTTCTAATATTCTGTCTTAAGATGAATTTATCGGTTAGATAAGGTGGGGCCAGGTGGTTAAGAGCTTTGTAGGTGAGGCAGATAGTTTTTAGGTCTATTTTTTGTTGGATGGAGAGCCATTTGCATGTGATTCTTGTGGCTGAGATATGTTCTCTTCTGGGAATATTAAGGGCGGCACGGAGTGCGTTGTTTTGTAGGACTTGCAGTTTGTTGACAACCGTTTTATTGGCACCTACATACAGGCTGTTGCAATAATCCAGTTTGGATTGTATAAGTGCTCTGGCTAGAGTGAGGCAATTGTTGGGGGATATCAGAGGTCTGCAGGCTCTAATTAGTTTCCCAGTGTAAGCAGTGGCTGAGGCAGTCATATTAATTTGTTTGGCGAGGTTGGTGTTAGTGTCGAGATAGAAACCAAGAGTTTTTACACTTTTGGCAGTGGGAATAGTGTTGCCGTCGATGATGAAGCTAGAGTAGCTCGGGCTGAGATTCCGGATAGTGTTGGGTGAGCCGACAAGGAGCAGTTCAGTCTTGTCATCGTTCAGGCAGAGGCCATGTGTGGCCATCCATGCCTGAACGATGGAGAAGACTTCGCCGATCCTGTTGGCGTCCGCGTTGTAGTTGCCTGATAAAGTGAGGAGTATCTGGGTGTCATCTGCGTAGTTGGTGTAGGTGACACCCAGATGGTCCAGTTTATCGAATAGGGGCTTTGTAAATATATTATACAAAGTGGGTGAAACACACGATCCTTGTGGGACACCGCAGGTAATGGGAATAGGGTCGGCTGCTGCTATGGGTGAGAAGACTCGCATGGTCCTATTGTCCAGGAAGGATTGGATCCATGTGACCGCTGAGTGGGAGAAGTGTGCTGCCGATGATAAGTGGTTGCACAGAATTTTGTGGTCAACCAGGTCAAAGGCAGCGGAGAGGTCGAGGAGAAGCAGGATGGCAGCCCTCCCTTTATCTTTAATTTCGTCTATCTGGCTCTTGAGATCAACAAGGGCTGTTTCCGTCCCATGTTGGGGACGAAAGCCAGATTGGCGAGTACCTAGTAATAGGTTAGTTTCAAGGTAATCCTGAATTTGTAGATAGGCCACTCTGTCAAGAATCTTTAGTAAAAATGGGACAGTGGTAATTGGTCTATAATTTGTGGGTATGTCTGGGTCGAGGGTCTGTTTTTTTAGCAAGGGTAGGACCCAGGATTGTTTCAGATTACTTGGGACCATGTTGTTGGAGAACGACAAATTTAT
Source organism: Ambystoma mexicanum (assembly GCF_040938575.1). Taxonomy (NCBI): domain Eukaryota; kingdom Metazoa; phylum Chordata; class Amphibia; order Caudata; family Ambystomatidae; genus Ambystoma; species Ambystoma mexicanum. Next base: position 279,309,839 of record NC_090940.1, on the reverse strand, counting down.
TAATTTGGCGATGAAAGGGGAAAGATCCCTGGCAGCATCCTTGATAATCTGTGCGGGGCAACTGTCCCCCTTGCAGTTCGAGGGTTTCAAGGATGCTATAATTTTTTGTACTTCAGGTGTGGTGACCTTTTTGAAGGTGAAGCCTGAGCTAGTGGCGGTGGGTGGGGGATGGGTGGGTCTGGAGGTGGGGTCATGAGTGAGCTGTTGCCGTTTGTTTCCAATTTTAGTTTGGAGCCCTGAGATTTTGTTGGCCAGGGCGTTCTGGATCCCTGTGCACCACGGTTTATCCTTTGTGCAGGTATCTTCGGGAGGAGTGGGGTTTTCTAATTCCTTTAAGATGTTAAAGAGCTCTTTTGTGCTTGAGCCTGCCTGTGAAATCCTGGAATTAAGAGATTCTTTCTTGGCACGTGTGATCTCATTTTTGTAGTGGGTGGAGATGTTGGTGAGGTTAGTTCTATTGGTAAATCCCCATTCCCCATTTTACCCTTCCCCATTCCCATTTTTGCCCCATAGGGTATAATGGGAGTGGGGAAGGCGTTAATTACGCCACCGTAAAATACGGTGGCGTAATTAACAACAAGGTCCCGTAGCGCCATGGATTTCTCCGCCCGGAAAAACCAGGCGGAAACCGCTCCATGGCGCTACGGGAACTCGTAGTAGGGCGGAAGGGTCCGCCGCGAATACCGCTGGCGTAAACCCACTCCACCAGGGTCGTAATGAGGCCCAATGTGATTGATAAGCCTTTTGAATCAAGTGCCTGTTTTCCTTTCCTTTTTGGCATGATACATAGTGGATTTCGACCCACACTGTGCACTAGTGTTGTGCGTTGCTTTCAGTGATTAGATTAGGTATGCGTGGGCACGGATGCGTATGCCAGTGCTGATTCCACATCATTTTTTTTGTTTTTGTGTGAATCAAAATTTGAATTTATTTTTTACAAAGAATGAATTTTCCCAAAGAATTTTCAATATCAGTTTGTCGAACAGCTTTCAGTAGTTTGCACGTGAGTTTTGAAAAATAAAGCGAGGTTAACTTGCTTTTTCAACCCGAATAGGCCTTTTCAAACTGATAGCTGAGAAAGAAGTGGATCATCCGGAGTTGCAGGTGATCTGAAGACTCAGGTGATTGTAGTTGTAGCGAGTTGACTTAGCTTTCTACGATCCCTTCCAGGTTATTCAGGGTGTCTAGTTTGGACATAATTTGTTGCACTATTTTGCAAGTGGCCATTTGCCAAGTTGGTTTATCCCCACTGATCATTCTTGACCACCAGCAAGATTCACTGTCGATCGAGGGATCCGACGAGAAATGCTGCACGTAGGCTGTCCTGATTTGTTTTGTTTCTGGGCAGCCTATAACCAGATGACGAATTGTCGCAGTTTCCTTTTTGTTCTGGCATAGTCTGCAATGAGCTGTGTTTGAAAGTCTTCTGATGGCTTTAATTTCATTTGTTGGCAGCAAGTTAAGTCTCGCCCTTAAAAGACAGTTTCTGGCTTGTCAGTTTGGGAATTGTTTTATAAATCCCTGGAGCTCGTTTAGTTTCTTTATGTTGGGGGGCAGATGTCTTGTTAACTTGTTTTCCATTGCTTTTGCCAGAGTCCTGATCCTGTCTAGTTCCTTGATCTTTTTCATTATTTTTGCCGGATTTTGGATTAAGTCGTCTTCTGTGCTCTCAATTGAACTCAACAGCGTGGAGATGTGTGTCTTCCAGGATTGTAGGGATTTGTTTGAGTCAACCGCTAGTTCTGCTTTTATCCCTTTGTAGGGTAGAAGGCTCTCGGGGAGCAGAATATTTCTGTATAATCTCAGGGTGTTACAGTTTATGGTCCCTTGTAAAGAAAGGAGACTCAGTTCTCTTCATATTGATGCGACTGGTGTCGAAGCCGGAAGGGAAAGAACTGTTCTCCAATAATAGGCTTCAAGTTTTGGCCAGATGTCTCTCGGCAGCAGGATCATTGCCTCTGTGCCATAGGTTATGACAGGGACTACTTTCATTTTGTAGTAGTCAATTGCTGGTAACATTGAAAAGCACCCGGGTTTTTGGTTGATCGCTTTTCCTTGTGCCGCCAGCTTCCTGATTTTTATTCCTAGATGTTCTTGCATTGCTGTTTCTTTTTTGGTGTTGTCTACTATGATTCCCACGTATTTAAAACTGTTTACTTTTTCGATCTCGGCCGATTGGAAGAACCATTTCGATTTTTCAGTTTTCTTTGTTGATTTTTCTAGGGTAACAATTTTTGTTTTTCCTTGTTTACTTCCAAGTTGTTTGATGTTGCATAGCCAGAAAGGTTTTCAAGTTGGTGCTGTAATCCAATTGGCGTCTGATCAATTAGTATAAGGTTGTCCGCGTAGAGTAACTGGCTGATATTATGTTTGCCTAGTTGCGGTGGAAAAGATCTAACAGAGGTTTCTGTTTCTTTAAGGTCATTGAGATAGGCCAGAAAAAGAGTGGGGGCCAACGGGCACCCCTGCTTGACTCCCTTTGGATCGCTATGGATTTTGAGAGAGATCCTTGGCAATTTAATCTGACTCGCACAGACGTGTTGGTATGTAGAGATTTGATTGGATTTAGAATCTCTTTAGGACAAGACCAGCTTTCCAGTTTACTCCATAGGAGAGTCCTGTCAACCCTATCAAACGCTTGAGAGAAGTCAACAAAAGCCAAGTGGAGCTTAGGGCCTCCTTCTAGCACTTTACTTTTCAGGACACTTATTATGAGGATGTTTGCAGCGGTTCCCAAATTATTCTTAAATCCTGACTGGAAGGGATCGTTGCACGCCGCGTCACAAGCTCATTTTTGGAACCTTTTCTGTAGGAGGGAGCCAAATAGTTTTCCTATAGGATCCAGCAGCACCGGATGGGCCGGTAGTTTGAAGGATCATTGATGGCGCCTTTCTTGTAAATTGGAATGATCGTGGCAGTAGTCCACGAAGCCGGAATTGATTTGGAGCCTGAGCAGCTTGAGAAAACTTCGCTGATGAAAGTGGACCAGGCTTCAGGATGGGCCTTACCGTCGATGTTTGTAATGCCTTCGGGTCCCGGTGCTCTTGAGTTTTTCAGTTTGGTTATTGCGTCATAGATTTCTTCTTTGTCGTTTAAGGTTGTCCAAGGATTCTCGTGGCTTTCTGAAAACGGAATTTCTGGTCCAAAGGTAGTTTGAAGGTTTCCTTTATGTGCTTTTCCCAGGTAACTTCACCAATCACATTTTTGCTCCTGACAGCTGTCTTAGAATTTAGCAATGACCAGAATTCTCTTGAATTTTTGGTGCAGATGGCTCTCAGTATGGCTTCAGAGTCTTGTTGTTGTAATTTTCTTTGGTGCGATCTTAGCCAGGTACGATAGACCAGTTTTGCTTTTAACTTAATCATTTTTGCTTGGTCCCTGCTCCACTTAGCTGCCTGTCTGATGGCCTTCCGGTATTCTCGTCGCTTTTCGACTAGGAGAGAGTCGAACGAGTGTTTTGCAGATTTAGTGAACAAGTTTGTTTTTCGACAAGACTTCTTGTACGGTGTTAACAAGGGGCCATAGTCGGTCACGTACTTCCGGTCACTGGATTTGGACTTCTTGTATTTATTAGACAGGTCTTCAATGTCTTTCGCTGAGAGGCATAGTCTATTACCCTGGACATTTACTTCGAGGTGGTAAGGCAGCGAATCTACATGATCGTTTGTACTTTTCCAAGATGTAAATAGAGGATTGTGGTCGCTGGCTTTGGTTTGCTTTACCTCAAAGGACGAGATCAAATCCAGAAACGGTCGTGAGGTGACTATGTGATCAATTCAGGATTGTAGCACGCCATTAGACCAGGTCGCTGGCAGGTACTGGTCAGGGAAGACCGCATCTAGGCTTTGGAATTTTATGGATTTCATTAAGACTTGCCACTGAGTCCCTCTGAGATCTACCGGGGTCGAAGGTTTTTTAGGTTTTTGTTGTGTACATACAGCATTTAGGTCTCCACAGATTAGTATGTATAACAATATATGAACTGTTAGGATTTCATCAATTGTTGTTTCAATTTCTCTGAGAAAGGTTTCCGCTTCTATTTTTGCTGGGTTCCAATAGATGTTTTGGATTGCTAAGGGTGTACACTGTTCTTTCTTGTCAAATTCACTTTTGTGGGACCAATTTAGCAAAACTGCCAAGAGGAAGTGGTTTGCACTTAGGACTTTGTCCAGGTTCAGACCGTGTCCAATGCGAGGTGCCGTCAGGAGGCCAGAAGAGGGACGTCCTTTAATACTTTTGAGGGCCGGGGCAAAGGAAAGTTTGTAGCCTTCTAAGGTCGGTGGTTTCGTGAGCCACGTTTCTTGTAAGCAGATTATGTCATAATCACCTAAGTGGATTTCTCCTGGAGAGGTCAGATGCTGAAAGCCCCTCGTGTTCCATGAGCAGAGGCTTATGGTATGTCTGGTGTTGTCAATGGGCTGCTGACCTTCGTGGCTGTAGTCCTGGGGCTTGGATTGCTATTTGGAGTTTCTTGAGGTAACAGTTTTAGGAAGACAAGCCCATAGGCCCGAAGCAGTTGAATTGGACTCGTTTGGGGCCCGCTTTGATATTGCAGATTGGACCAATTGATTGGTCGTTTTTTGCAGGACTTGAGAGGTGGGGCTACTTTTTTGCCAACATTACATTCACAAACACTTGTATGAAAAGTAAATGCACATGTGATGTCATCAGTGATGTCATCAATGATATTTGTGATGTCATCTTTGATGTCCTGGGTGTTAGTCTTAGCAGTGCACGGTGCTGGCGCGAGTTATGGTTGCTTAGCTTACCATACTGGCGAATTTCAGGGGTTTTTCGATTTTACTTGTAACCATAACGTCCTTTTAACAATGTTTTTTTACTGAATTTCATAGGTTTTTAGTAGCGCAATTTAACCATAACATCCCTTTAACAAAGTTTTTTCATTGAATTTCATAGGTTTTTATGAGTGCAACTTAACCATAACGTCCCTTTAACTAAGTTTTTTAATTGAATATATATATATATATATATATATATATATATATATATATATATAGCACAGACTGAAGAAGCGGCTGTGTAGTTATGGCTAAGTTGCTCAACTCATAGGAAGAGCAGTTTTTGGGTGCCTAATAAGTTTGGCACTGATCGATGACTCCTCCCCAAACCTTGGAAAAAACAATATGCCACCTCTGAATGATTATTCAAAGTTTGGTGTGGTTTCGTCCAGGGGGGCAAAGTTATAGGGTGTTCCAAAACATTTAAAATCCTCATAGACATAATGGTAAATACATCACAACTACAGCCTAAACCGCTGGATGGATTTGCACCAAACTTCCGTGAGGAGTGGCGACTTGGTCCCAAAAACACGTTTTTGCAAACTTGGTGTTCATTCATACAGTAGTTTTAAAAACAATTACCAAAAAGTAGGTTAAAAAAATGGTGATATCTGCATCCGATCCGCAAACTAATTTCCTGATTCGGTGTCCGCAGACAACTCTGGGTCAATCACGGAGTTGCGTGGTGTTCGCAGACATCAAACATGTACGCTGATTGGTTTTTGAAAAACGTGAGCTCCGTTATGTTTTTTTAAACAGCCGCTATGTTGGATTCGTGTACCACACCCTTTGTCTGTGGACAGCGCAGTGAGAAAAAACTCTGGAAAATACATTTGGGGTTTATGTTGTCACTGAAAGTGTGTCTGGGAAGGGCAGGGGAGTGGAAAAAAATCAATATGGAGCAGGTTTTATAGGTGAAAAAGTCTGTGCAGGTGCCGCTGAGTCCAAAGTCAATTTTACTGTCCAAGGCCATAATTGGAGACACAGACACAAACATGTGTCCACGGATGCTATTGGGATTGGGAGGAGTTTTGGGTGAGTGATGTTATCTGAAGGAGTATTGTGCGTATTGATGATATGGTTACATTCTATTGTTGTGGCCTTGGCCAGTGGCCAAATTCTTGGGGGCATGGCCAAGATTCGGGCCACTGGCCACAGCCATAGTAATATTTGTATAGTAATTATAGCTACTCTAGTGGGTTTACAGTATTTGTAATATGTTGGAACGATATCATTGAAGAGTACATGGTATTTATAATCCTACCACAATTGTGGACACTGCGTATGGTTAGAATATTTTTTTCTTCGTGATTTTGTTTAGAGTAGTATCTTAATAGTGAGGATGTATGCTTTCTTGAATATCGTGAGAAGGCTGTAATGTACAATTGTAGGTGCTGGTGAAACGTATAATATTTTGTCCTTAGTAATTATGGCTACAGTAATATGCAGAGAGTAATTGATACTGGGAGTAGATAGTTTAATATGGTAAAAAGGCTGGAATTTGTGGTTATTTCTAAGTGAAGAAAAACAAAGTAAAATGTGTTAAACAAGATACTTTAAACCCTTTAATTACATACAGTTAGTTATACATATACATTTACTTTTTTGACCCTCATAAATATTACATTGTATGTGCTATGTTTGGTACAACTTGTGTGTGTGGTACACTGTTGCTGTACTTTCAGGAAGTAATCATTGGGAAAAAAATCCATGGCGGATTAAAAAAATGACTGTATTTACACAGTTTGTGGGATTTACGTGGTTTGAAAGTATATACACGTATACGTGTGATAGTATGTTTGAAGTGTATCATAATGAAGGGTATGGTTAAAGTAGTTAGATACCCATTGGTGCATTCTAACTCTAGTATTTTTGTAGTACTATGGATGTATTTTGTAATTATAACTGTGATGGCATGTTTGAAGTGTGCTGTAATGAAGGGTGTGTTAGTAGTTAGATACCTGTTGGAATATTCTAACTGTGTATCTAATTGTATTGTACTTTAGTGAGTACATTTGGGTTGCAAGAATATTAGGTAGGCATTTGTTAAATTTGCTAGTAACCTATGTTTTGGAGTAACAGAAAGTGTTGTTACATTCAAACCACCCACTTCATTTTGACATATGCAGCATAGTGGCCTGAAGTGGTTGTAGTAGATTATGCTCAATGTTGTGAAGGTTTTCTTGCCAGGAAATACTTGACCATGTGTAAAGCTAGTGAGCTTACAGTTATTTTTTGTACCATCTGCATTGTACCTTAGAAGCACTATTATGACATATTGGCCATGTGAGTTTATTTGCATGCTGATGCTACTGTCGGAATTGCAATAAGCACATAATATGTTATGATTTGTACTCTGCAGAAGTTGGTGAAATGGAATGCATTCAGAATTTGGTATGGATACATACACAAATCGTTCATTAGGATTGGGATCTTGTGAAACATGGTTGAAGAGAGTGCATGTATGTTTCCAGGTGTATGAAATCTGGATGATTTCATTTACAAGGATGCTTTTGGTTTCCAGTACTTGTAGTAAGTACATTAGGAATTATTGTGGATCTTCCTGTGTGTGTATGGTGAATTCTACCATTCCTGCACAGTAGCCCAAGTCTTGCCTTATACCTGAGAGACTTAAAGTTCTGTCAGGATTGTTTGTGGCATTTGTATGAAGGACGAGTATTTGCAAACACAACTGGTCAGAGCCGTTTAAGTAAATGTTGTGAACAATTGGAAGAGAACATTAATTGTTACGTTTGCATTGCAATTTACTCCAGTTGTGTTGTTGAATTTAAATGCACTAGAGAGTGGTGCCTCTCTATACTTTGATGGGACTGCAGTTCATTTCGACAAGACACATATGTCTCTTTGTCGTTTGATTGACGTACTGTTGTATTTGGACTGGAGAATTTTGTGTTCATATTATTTGATAGAGCAGCAGTTGTTCTTTGTTGTTAGGGGATATTACTGTGGTATAGCTTCTTTTGAAAGGTTTTATTTTTTGAGCTGCAGGGTACATATCTAGACGAGGTGTACAGTGTACGTAGCCTTTTGTATTCTAGGATGCAATGAATGTCAGTGTTGATTTTGTTTGCATCAAAGTTAACTAGGAATAGACTAATGAGTGTACAGAGATGTGAAAGTGCTACATAACACATATGTTCCTTGAAGACTGTGCTGCCAATGTCGATCAATGCATGGTCTAGAGTTAGACCTTGTGACTTGTGAATAGTGACAGAATATGCAAGAGATAGAGAGAATTGTTCTCTACATCAATATATGTCATTGAAAAGAAAGAAACATGCTATTGTGTGGCCTATTCTTTTACCTTCTATAAGTTTGTCAAAGCGAATGTTGACAGACTGAATGTTGTTGTCATGTGGATATGTTTAGAATCCAACAACTGTACCATTTGCTCCATTGGCTTAACCTTGTTCTACGTCAAAGTTACATTTTAAAATTACTCTGCATTTTAGACACAGAGTTGATAGTTCTTCTAATGCAGCTGTTTTGGAGATACATTTGTTTAATGTCACAATCCCAGTAAGGACACAAAGCATATCCATTTGAACTCAAGGCACATCCTCCCAAGACAATGTAGGGAGAAGTTGGACATGCAGGGGGGCTGGCTGGCGCAGGCGTTTGGCAGGAGCTGCCTTGACCCACACCAACATGGCAGCCAAGACAGAACCCATCATGGAACTTAAAATGGCCCCCGGCAGACCTGAAGATCTGAAATCCCTGGTGGTGTAGTGTTAAGAGGGCGCTGCCCGAGGCTATAAAACCCCACCACGGGCCACCCCCTGTGCTTAGCGTTTCTTCTGCTTCCTACCAGAGCAGTGTAATGCTTACCTCTCCTGTTCTTCCATGTGCGGTGAACATCCGGGCTTGTCTGCAGCCATACTTACCCAAAGACTTCAATGTAAGAATTTTGCTTCAAGCTTCTGACCTGATACTCACTTGGAACCGTAGCCCGGACTCACCTGCAGCCATACATACCCAAGAACTTCATCGCAAGAGTTCCGCTTCAAGTTTCTGTCCTGATACTCACTTGGAACTGTAGCCGATCAAGGTCCACAGCATTTGCAGCTCCTGAAATGAGAAAACAATAGTAAGAGACTGAATTTAACTGCCAATTTCCACCGAGTTTCCCATTTAGCACAAACTTACCTAAACAAGCGATCAGCCGCCTCGCTCATTCTTTGCGCAGCGGACAATCCAGCACAACACATTTTGCGAGGTCCGCACCTGGGGAGAGAAAGAGAAAAAGACTTGTTAAAGTGCACTGCGCCAGTCGACGAGAGCGAACAGCACAAAACAAGCTGCGCTCCATGCCGCAAGCTGCTAAAGCCTCCAAGAAGACAAGCAGCATTGTACAAAGACCTACCTTAATACCTTCAGCATCCAGTGTCTCACAGCTGGCCTGGACCACTACTCACAGTGAAGCAACTGGAGTCGAATGCTTACCTGATATCTCCAGCCCGCCGTCTTCATCCAAATACGGTGAGCACCAGCACCAGCATGCCAGCCAGCCTATCTAGAGGGACACAAGGGGGAGGTGGGGAGAAAGCTGGGGAATACAAATTGAATATCTGCACTTACTTATCCCTAGGTCTTCACCCAGACTCCCTCGTACATCTTACCAGAGGCTGCAAGTTCTACCGGGTCCCTCCCAACCTCACTGTTCCCTGGGCTTTGGTTCATCAGTGGACCAGTGGGGGAAGGAGTGGCTTGGGCATTCACCATAGCAGAGTTATTCTGTGGGGGCAACACTTTGGTACAGTCTGGACCAGGCACTCCTGCAGGGCACCAGAGCTATGCATTACGTACTATGGTTTGCATTTCGTTTTTCAACATTGTATCATTGTCTACAGCTTGCAACTTTTGGCATTAAGCACATACATTTTACATTTTGTTGAGTTCATTGTTCCATGACATTTTCTATACAGCTCATGGCTTACTCTCATTTTTAAGATGGATTTTGCATCTTTAGTAAGCAGACTAGTTGTAATGCTTTTTAAAATGTTAGCATAGGTTAGGTCTGTACACTTCCACATGTTTTGAGTTATTTCTCTGTAGCAAAAATGTTGCCAGAGATTTACATTCCCCATGCCGCCAAATGTATTACAGCATTGTTTGTGTCCTAATGTTTTGGAAATGGGTTGACCTTCTACTGGTGTTAACTGCAGGAGGTCTCTGAAAACAATAATGTTTTTTCATCCAAACAGTTCTTCGTATTCGGTTTTTAGGACTTCTTGCATTCTGAGATGAATACATCCAGCATGAGGTTGGAAAACATGCTTACTTCATCACTCAGGAGGACTTTAATTTGTTTCAAAATTGTACATACTTCAGTAGCAGCTTCTGCAGATAATTTGTAGTATTCTAATTTGTTTTTGTGTTCTACTGCAAGGAGAAGTAGTTGGTGTAAACGTACACGTCCTATGTTGTAGGCAGCTGGACCTGTGAGGACTGTTACAACAGCTGAAAGGTTGTTGTTTGTTAAGTCTTGTAGACATTTGCTGATTATTTTAATTAAGAGCGTTTTGCCAGAACCAGCTTTACCACTTACATTCAGGAGCAGAGGTTTACACTTTTTACAGCTACAAGTTTTAGTTTCATGTTTAAGTCCATGTTCAATTTCTTCAGTGACTTCTAAATAAATGGTGAGTTGCTCATTATTTAGCTGTGATTTGGGCAATGATAAATCTTCTCCAGATTGGGTAGATTGTTACATGGTGTTTTCTACCTCAGTCATGGCTATTTCTGCTTAATTTAGAAAGAGTGGTTCTCTAAGTGGTTCTTGGCTTCCTGTAAGAGAAGGTTGACTGCTTTCAGGAGTGTCTTTATCTATCAGAGCTTCAATTTCTTTCTCTTGTTGGTGTTCATTGTCCAACATTTTTTTGTATTGTTTAAAATTGACATTTGTTATAGTGCTTTCATTTTTATTGAATGCAGCTCCAAATGAGTCATGGTCACCTATTAATTCTTCTTCTTTTCTCCAAGGTTTGAAAAGTTGAAATTTGCAGTAGGGCCATGTAATATAATTCTCCATGTTGTGGAGATTTAAATAACTTCGTATGATTAATTAGGCTTGGCTTGGTATGTTTGGCCAGACTTCCTTCACAAGTTGAGACTGAATATTTGCCAGTTGTCTCATCTGTTTGTAGGAGTAGTTTTGGGCTTGTTTGTCATGTCCCGCAGGTGCAGATGGTGCCTGTGGCAGTGGTGGAAGCGGATCGGAATTGGTCAGCTATGGAACCCCCAAGATGGTGCTTCTAAGAATGTGTTGTGTTCCAGCTTCTTGCAACACTTTGCAATAGCTGACTACACACTCCATTGCCAAGGAAGAGTTGTCAGCACTGGAAACAAAGCAACGTTGCTTTGCTACTCCCCCCAGCTACGCTCCATGAGTTTGTGCTTGTGTAAACCTCCATGGACAATTCTCTTTCATGACCTATGCCTATACTAATCTAGTTTCTCTCTCCTTTGACAGCGAATTCCACCGTTCTCTGCAGCAATCTGGCTCCCCACGATAGCTCTGAGTCTTTCTCTATCTTCCCGTGCAGATCTCATTCAAGGGTACGGCGCTTTCCGTATCGGTCTCTCTATGGCAGTATTCATACTTTCCTTCGTACTCACCTTTCTTCAGTCTGTCTAAATTCTGCTTTCTCTCACTCAGCAGAAAGCCGCCGACACTCTGCAGTTTCCATGGCAACAGGAATTGCTTAGCACAGACCCAGAAGTCTGCAAGCTCTCCTTCACTGCTGCTACTGCAGTGCCACGAAAATGCTTCCTTACTGCAAATCCTGGTAGGGCCAGAGTCTACTTCTCTCTGAGACAAATATTCTGTCATGTACACGCTGATCACTTATTTGAGCCCACGGCAGTACTTGCAAACTTCCTGGGTGTTCGGACGAGACACCAGCGCTTTCTCCACTTCAACCATTCTTCCTCTGAATCCCTCATGAATGGTAAGCATGATTCTCTATAGATAAGTCCTGACCTGCAGATAATAGCACATTTACTAATCTGTTCCATTCTCAGATCCAGTAGGAAAGGACAGTGCAATCCCACACTATTAGAAGCTCTACAGCAGATCCAACAAAGCAGTCCTCCATCAGACCCTAGATCCAGGAGGCACCAACCCTGCAAGAACCAAAGTCAGGCTTTTCTTTCCCAGAGTGTTTCCCTGGAAACCCAATTCTGTCCTGATATTCCGTATTCATGTAGTATTAGGGAAACCAGGTGGATTCTCCACACATCCCAATTGCTGTTTCTGATCCAGGTGGGTAAACTCCAGTTTGGATTCAGCTCCTGGCATTGTATAATTTCCAAGTATTATAATGTTGTACAGGCACATTATGTTTGGATTATGTATGTCAATTAAATTGTTTATTTTTAAAGTCCAGGCTATTGAATTCATTTGTGGTTATTGTTTCTATCTCTTGGTAGGATTTTAGTAAGAACCCTTTTTTCTGATAAAGCTGGACCAAGGTTTAGCCAGACCACGAGTTTGGCCTGAGGCCTTAAATGCGGCATAAGGGTTTTACCGCCACATGTAAGGGCTGGCCAAATCCCCAGTTGGGCTGAAAATTAAATTTCCGGGCCTTTTTTGATGCTATTACTGCTTGCGCAATCACCGCCTGCAATAATAGTGCTCCCCAACCCCATTGGGTCCTTTAGGCCCAATGGGGAATGAGGATTTACTGCCCCCCGCAACTCATGATGCAGCACGAATTGCGCTGGATGAAGTTGCGGTAGCGCTATTAGCATTGGGCGGTAACCCTGTTGTATTACTGCTGTGATATTGCCCAACTCATGATGACACCCATGTCACGATGCCCGCTCCCGGGGAGCTGGCTCAGGCCCTGCGTCCCCGAAAGCGGACATCAAGTCCCCGGGGAAGGTCCCAGCAACCCCTTATAGGGGCCCTTTGGACAGCGTCCTGGCGCCTATGGCGCCAGGCTCATAGAAAACGTCAGTCCTGGCGCCATAGGCGCCAGGCTCATTATGAAAGTGTTTGGATGCACTTACCTGATGCAGACCATGCTGCAGAACCCCGGCCTCCTTGAGGCCTGAAAGGAACTACTTTACCTGTGGGACTCATTTACCACCCGGGCGTGGTCGGGGAAGGATACATACCTGATTGGAGGAAGGACACATTCTAGGAACTTCTTCCAAGGCTATTTAAACCACACCCGATCAGCCACACGTGCTTCGCGTTGTTCTGCATCTAGCAGCTGGACGCTCACCGTGTCTGCTCCTGCATCTTGACTTCTGCCACACCTGCCAGCATCCTGAATCACCTGCAAAGGAAGGGAACAAGAGAACAGAAGAAGGAAAAGGCCTCACCTGCTAAATCTGCATCCCAGAGACATTTCGCCGACAATCCTGAAAAGGAAGACATTTATTTTTAAAAGCACATCGCATCGATCGCTGCAGCGCCGCATTCTACTCACCTTTACAGGGCGCCTCCATGTTCAGCAGCGACCATCCGGATTCGCAGTCGAGCCCCCGTGCCTAGGGAGAAAAAGACAAGAACAAAGGTGAGAGAAAGAAGGGAAAAGGGAAGCTAAAACTCCATGTCAAGACTTACCTGTTGGGTCATTCCCTTTTCATTTCGGGTCCGTGCCGCATCCAGGCATTTTCGGACCCCGGCCCCTAAGGGGAAAAAGACATCAGCGTTAATGAGTGAATGAAAAGACATTACCAAAACACTCATTAAAGACTTACCTGATTTCCACAAGGATTTCACCGCTCACCTCGGGTCGGTGCCTGTTCCCCGGCATTCCGTATCACGGTCCCTATGGGGAAAAAGACACTAGCATTAGAACATTAATGCATGGACACAAGGGGAACCACTTATAGAAAAACTTACCTGGAAGCCAAGCAAGTTCGGTTCTCACCCATCCGAAAATCCAGTGACGTAACTGGATACCAACGCGCCCCTGCATCAGAAGCAGGATGGAGAGCTCGTCCTTCCAGACCCTAAGGTGAGACGCTACCGGGAAGCACAGAAGGGTTTTGAGGAGGGTGAGAGGGGTAAGTGGGAGGCCGATTGCATTACCCCGCAGACAGTTAACCCCCCATTCTCACCTACAGAAGGATACTTCTGCGAGTCAGACAAGCCAGATCTGGGGCCCGGTCCAGTCCGTCTTCCGAACCCTGCACATCACCTTAGACGAGGTCACAGCAGCGCGAACCAGGCCAGCGCCCCCGTGGGAGTTAGGTGAGCGTTACAGAACGCGAAGCCTTCCTACAAATTCCCACCCAGGCGCTATGGAAACTTCTGAGACTGATCAGTTGGCCCAATTACTGGGGGCATTACGGGCCGAAGTACATGCCGCTCGTCAAGAGACTAATGCCCTCAAGAGGGAATTGATAATATCAAAGGAAAGAACTGATGACCTGGCCAGACAGCTTTTGCAAGGTCAAGCTGGACAAACTCCTCTACCCTGTTCCGGAGGGAACCCCGCTCCTGTGGTTCCCAGTAACCCTGTGCAGATTAATCTACCTGGAAACATGCCGCTGGCCCACCTGAACGCTTTGCTGGGGACCCCAAACGATTCGCCGTATTCATGAATCAGTGTCGTTTGCACTTCCTACGCAGACCTGGGGCCTTCCCTAATGATCAGACCAAAGTAGCCTTTGTATTGTCATATCTCAGCGGCTGCGCTGCCGATTGGTCAGTTCCACTGGTTACTCAAGATGACCCGATTCGCCGTGTTTTTCAAGGATTTCAAGCAAGCATGGAAAGGTTATTTGCTCGACACTCTCAGGGGCAGGCTCTGGATGACGAACTTCTATCCCTGCGACAGGGCAATCATGACCTCCTATCCTATATTGCAACCTTTAATAGACTAATTGTGGAAACGGGATGGCCAGAGGATAAAAGAGTCACGTTATTTTATCGAGGTCTACGCGGAGAACTTAAAGATGTCTTGGCCCAAGTTGTAAATCCGCCCCAAGAATGCACAGAATATATAGACTTAGTGGTCCAATTGGATCACAGACTTCAAAACAGAAAAGCAGATCGGTCCAGGTTTGAGACCCAGGTGTTGGTCAAGACCCACGCTAACCCCAAGGGAGTTGATGTCTCTGAGCCTGTGCAAATTGGAGGGGTTAAAGAACCCTTAACTCAAAAGGAACGTGAAAGGAGGCGGCAGTTAAAATTGTGCCTTTATTGTGGGAACTCTGGACACTTTCTACGAGATTGCCCGGCAAAACCGCCCAGACAAGCGGTAGGAGCCGCTGATAAAATCCATGAAGACTCTGTTTCGGGAAACGACTCAGCCCGACAAGCGTAGGGGTCCGCTTGCCGAGCTTGAAAACTAACTCTCAGACCTCGCATTTCATTGTGCCAATGGTTCTCGTAGATCCAGAAAAGCCTAAGCGGTTGCATGCAATAAAGGCATACATCGATAGTGGGGCTATTGGAAACTATGTGGATCGTGAATCGGCCTCTAGGATTAACCTCCCTCTACGTCCTAAAACCAGCAAAGATGTCATCACCACAGTCGATGGAACTGAAATTGCCTCTGGACCGGTAACACATTCCACTACTGGGGTGACTCTTATTGGTCCTGACGCCCATCGGGAGGCAGTTGTGTTTGATGTAATCAAAGCTCCACAGTTTCAGGTTATTCTTGGAATTCCTTGGTTAGAGACACATAATCCTCGAATTGATTGGCGAGCTAAGAGAATAACCTTCCCGGATTGTGCACAAACATGCTACCCAGAAAACCTGAAGATTAATCTTGCATCTGTACCCTTGCCTCCATGCAATTACCTCCGGAATACCAGGACTTTCAGGACGTCTTCCAAAAGGAACAGGCCAACACGTTACCTCCTCACCGATCGTACGATTGCCAAATCGATCTGGTGCCCGGTGCACAACCCCCTTGTAGCAGGATTTATGCCCTTACCGAACCTGAGAACCTGCATTTGAGACAATATTTGGATCAATACCTCGCCAATGGTTTTATTCGCTCGTCAAAGTCCCCGGCATCCTCGGCTTTGTTCTTCGTGCCTAAAAAAGAAGGCGACCTTAGAACTTGTATCGATTACCGCGCATTGAACCAGATAACGGTTAAAAACCGTTATCCTCTGCCTCTGATTCCTGAACTCCTTGACCAGGTGAAGGACGCTTGCATATACACCAAGTTAGATCTCCGGGGGACATATCATCTGGTGCGAGTAAAAGAAGGCGACGAATGGAAAACAGCCTTCCGTACAAAATATGGATTATTCGAATACCAGGTAATGCCTTTCGGGTTGTGCAATGCTCCTGCTGCCTTCCAATTCTTCATGAATGATGTCCTTCGGGAACTCATCGATGTTTGTGTTGTCGTCTATATCGATGACATTCTAGTGTAGTCCTCTTCGGAATCTGATCACAGAAAACACGTTAGGGCAGTTCTGGAAAAACTGTGCCAACACAAACTATTTGCTAAACTGGAGAAATGTGTTTTCCATACCACAGAAGTTGAGTTTCTCGGTTTCATCCTGACACCCAAAGGAGTCCGAATGGACTCAAGAAAAGTGGATGCCATCCTCAAATGGCCATCACCTAGCTCTGTAAAAGTGGTTCAAAGCATGCTCGGCTTTGCCAATTTCTATCGCAGGTTTATCCCGGAATTTTTACACATAGTACAACCCATTACTGCACTCTTGAGGAAAAATAAACGTTTTGAATGGTCTGAAGAAGCCGAGCAGGCCTTCCAGGATTTAAAAGCTAAGTTTACCTCCGCACCTATATTGAAACACCCACATCCAGAACTCCCATATGTCGTCGAAACTGACGCATCCAGCCTAGCCATGGGAGCAGTTCTGTCTCAAAGAGATCCTGAAACCAACCAACTGCATCCCGTAGCATTTTGGTCCAGAAAATTCTCGGCACCAGAGATTAATTACGCAATCACTGACAAAGAACTGTTAGCCATAAAGTCTGCTTTTAAAGCCTGGCGGCATTACCTGCTTGGCGCTCGACATACCATCACGGTGATCACTGATCACCGGAATTTACAGTATTTGAAAACCGCCAAGGCTCAGTCATCACGGCAGCTCCGATGGGCTTTGTTTTTCGCTGAATTTGAGTTCGTGATTACCTATCGACCTGGCTGCAAGAACGGCAAAGCAGACGCCTTATCCCGAATTGGAATGGGAGAATCTGATACAAACTCAGAACCAGTACCAATAATTCCCGAACAGAGAATTCTAGGCATGACTTTGTTACAGACGCTTGAAGACATTCAAGTCAGAGTGAAAAAACTCCTGGACCCTACAGTCCTACAGGATTGGATACAAAAGGGATCAGACTTTACCATAGATAATGGTTTACCTTATTACCAAGGACGCTTATTCCTGCCGCACAAGGATTTACACGAACTAGTTATTTCAGGTTATCATGGTACATTAATAGAGGGACACCCCGGTATTGCCAAGACAATGGAAAAGGTGAAACGACAATTCTGGTGGCCCTCTTGGTGAAAAGATGTTAAATCTTTTGTGATGTCCTGTGGTGTTTGCGCCCAAAATAAAGGTCAAAAGAAAAGACCAGCCGGTCTCCTTCAACCTCTAGACATACCACCAGCACCCTGGCACACCCTATCAATGGATTTTATTACGGACTTGCCTCCTTGTTCGGGATACAATACCATTCTGGTAATTGTGGATTTGTTTTCCAAAATGGCCCGCTTCATTCCTTTGAAAGGTTTACCTTCAGCTTCTGTCCTAGCCAAAGAATTCCTCGAAAATATTGTTCGGCTACATGGATTCCCATCTATACTAATCTCTGACCGGGGAAGCCAATTCATTTCCCACTTCTGGCGCAAATGTTGTCAAATGGCACAAATCGACGTAAGATTATCGACCAGTCACCACCCTCAGACCTATGGTCAGACCGAGAGGAGAAATCAGACCCTTGAGCAGTACTTACGGTGTATGTTACAGCAATCTGAAAGCAACTGGAAAGACATTCTTTGGATAGCCGAATACGCATATAATAATTCGGTACACTCTGGAACTGGCCATAGTCCTTTTTATACCTTGTTTGGACATCACCCTCGAACCTCAAACCTCGACTCACCTCAGAACCTCGGAGTGCCCGCAGTAGAACATCTGCATTCTACCATTACCCGAGCCTTCAAAGAGGCAACCACGCATTTACAACAAGCCAAGAGAAAATACAAGGAGAATGCTGACCTACATCGGAGTGAAGCACCACCGTATCAGATTGGGGATCAAGTGTGGTTAGCTACCAGACATTTACCGCTCAAAGGGCCTCGAACTTTTAACCCAAAATATCTGGGACCTTATTCTATTACGCCAATAATTATCTCAGTAGCAGTTAAACTTGATTTACCAGCTAATATGCAAATTCACCCTGTTTTTCATGTGTCACTTCTGAAACCAGTGGTCCCCGGAACCCGACTACTCAAACCTCCAGAACCTATTCAAATAGATGGGGAACCCGAATTCGAAGTGAAGAACATTTTAGATTCAAAAATGTTTAGGTCAAAGCTTTTCTACCTAATTGATTGGAAGGGGTACGGACCTCAGGAGAGGTCGTGGGAACCCAGTGACCATGTGCATGCACCTCGATTAGTCAGGAAATTCCACCGACTCTTCCCAAACAAACCAAAACCCCCGGAGGGAACAACCTTGGGAGGGGCCTTGGGGGGGAGTGCTGTCACGATGCCCGCTCCGGGGAGCCGGCTCAGGCCCTGCGTCCCCGAAAGCGGACATCAAGTCCCCGGGGAAGGTCCCAGCAACCCATTATAGGGGCCCTTTGGACAGCGTCCTGGCGCCTATGGCGCCAGGCTCATAGAAAACATCAGTCCTGGCGCCATAGGCGCCAGGCTCATTATGAAAGTGTTTGGGTGCACTTACCTGATGCAGACCATGCTGCAGAACCCCGGCCTCCTTGAGGCCTGAAAGGAACTACTTTACCTGTGGGACTCATTTACCACCCGGGCGTGGTCGGGGAAGGATACATACCTGATTGGAGGAAGGAAACATTCTAGGAACTTCTTCCAAGGCTATTTAAACCACACCCGATCAGCCACACGTGCTTCGCGTTGTTCTGCATCTAGCAGCTGGACGCTCACCGTGTCTGCTCCTGCATCTTGACTTCTGCCACACCTGCCAGCATCCTGAATCACCTGCAAAGGAAGGGAACAAGAGAACAGAAGAAAAGAAAAGGCCTCACCTGCTAAATGTACATCCCAGAGACATTTCGCCGACAATCCTGAAAAGGAAGACATTTATTTTTAAAAGCACATAGCATCGATCGCTGCAGCGCCGCATTCTACTCACCTTTACAGGGCGCCTCCATGTTCAGCAGCGACCATCTGGATTCGCAGTCGGGCCCCCGTGCCTAGGGAGAAAAAGACAAGAACAAAGGTGAGAGAAAGAAGGGAAAAGGGAAGCTAAAACTCCATGTCAAGACTTACCTGTTGGGTCATTCCCTTTTCATTTCGGGTCCGCTCCGCATCCAGGCATTTTTCGGACCCCGGCCCCTAAGGGGAAAAAGACATCAGCGTTAATGAGTGAATGAAAAGACATTACCAAAACACTCATTAAAGACTTACCTGATTTCCACAAGGATTTCACCGCTCACCTCGGGTCGGTGCCTGTTCCCCGGCATTCCGTACCCCGGCCCCTATGGGGAAAAAGACACTAGCATTAGAACATTAATGCATGGACACAAGGGGAACCACTTATAGAAAAACTTACCTGGAAGCCAAGCAAGTTCGGTTCTCACCCATCCGAAAATCCAGTGACGTAACTGGATACCAACGCGCCCCTGCATCAGAAGCAGGATGGAGAGCTCGTCCTTCCAGACCCTAAGGTGAGACGCTACGGGGAAGCACAGAAGGGTTTTGAGGAGGGTGAGAGGGGTAAGTGGGAGGCCGATTGCATTACCCCGCAGACAGTTAACCCCCCATTCTCACCTACAGAAGGATACTTCTGCGAGTCAGACAAGCCAGATCTGGGGCCCGGTCCAGTCCGTCTTCCGAACCCTGCGCATCACCTTAGACGAGGTCACAGCAGCGTGAACCAGGCCAGCGCCCCCGTGGGAGTCAGGTGAGCGTTACAGCCCAATGTTTTCAGATTTCCCATATAAGGGTGTACCTGTTGAACAGTCTGCAGCTTCATAACAATTATTATTATTATTTTATTATTAACCAGATTCTCGATTTGACAGAATTTTTATGCCAACACTGTATAATGTTTGTGACAGTGTTTTGTCAAATTATATGTCATCCCAAAGGTCTTTAAGCTCTCTCTTCTCAGCTTTGGTGAGATACACTTTGACATATCTTGCAACTACAGTGGAATTGTCTCCAACTTATTGTATGTCTATATTTACATTCCACAAGAGGGCAATGATCACATTGTAATCTTTGATGTACTTGGATGCCTTGTCTCTTTTAATGCTGAATATGTTTTTAGGGGATTTCCCTTTTGCACTGTGTCTAACACAAGACATCAAGCTATTTACTTGTCCTTTGGTGAAAATTGTTCTAGGGAAGTGAAAGTAACATTTGGTACAGTATTTACCTTTGTTTTTATATCGGCAGTATTTGCCACACTTGTGTTTTTGGAAGCATATGATTTGTGTACGTAGGTCACTATTTGTGGTTTCTGAATGGATGTCACAGGTAATGTATTTTTGAATACATTGTAAAACAGTGGTATCACTGTTCTGGACAAATTTTGGAGCATCTTTTATCCACAAAAGCATGTGGATGTGTGATGCTTCTTTGGATTGCTATTTTGTTCTCCAAAAGAAGTGTTCTTCTCCTCTAAGTGGAGGGGTAGTTTTATTGCAGATGAAGTGCAGCATGGTATCGAACTGATGGTGAAAGTATCTTAAAACATTTTGGTTTGAAGTGTATAAGAAGTCATGCAAGTCATCCCATGCATATTCTGCACAACTTAAAGTAACAAACCATGTAGGTGGGCCTAGGTTCCTTAGCATACAACGCACATAAGTGTGACATCGTAACCAGTTTGTACCATGCATGTTTGCCAAGAGGGTTCTTATACTTGATTGCAAAACTTAATCTTCATCTTTGACATGTTTAAAAAATGAGAGCCTGTTTTTAATGTTTGTAACTCTATAAAATAGAGTTTCTAGTTCGCTTTCGAACAAGAGGTAGAAAATGTATTCTACATTTTATCTGAATCTTGGGTCTTCAGAATACCTTTGTAAAGAGCGATATTCTGACGCACTAATTTGTGTAGGTATTTCATCATATCTTCCTCCTTTTCCAGTAGGAAAGAATAGATGAAAGGAACATGCTTCTACATTTTTCTCCCATATGCCCATTGGGGATCCTTTGGCTTGACACATTGTATATTTTTCTAATGTGTCTTCTATGGTGTCTTTAGAATGTAGTGGGTGAATCGTATCCTGGTCTGAAATGTTGGCTACAGTAACAGAATCCACACGTTCAAATTGGCCAGTTTGTTGTGAATCTTTATTTATTTGCATGGTTTCTTTTAGGTTTTCCTCTATGTTTATAGCTCTGTGGTATTCATCATTTTCTTTAAGATACTGTAGGGCTTGTATAACTTTGTTTAAGTTGACTAGTTGGTGCCACATTTTTTGTGTTTTGTTTGTGAACCATTAACTAGTACAATCAAATATTGATCTATTGGACGTCGTACTCCTAGTGTTTCTACATTTTCTTTAAGATCCAATGGCAAATATACTACTTTGCCACAAATGCCTTTTAGCAACTCGGGTGGAGGCAATTTGATAGTTTTGGGTTGAAATGGGTTTACTGTTTGGATTATGATGCTCTTATACAAATTAAGTTGTTTGCAAGCTTCTGGAAGTGGGAGGATATCTAAGTTATTAGTGATGGCCTGTGATGGCATTTTGTTATTGTGAAGCTTTGTATTGCAGTATGTGTAAACTCTTGAGGGATCAGTTATTTTGTATTTATTTTCTGTTGTTTGATATAAAGCTAATTGAACCATTGGGATTCCCCATTGTCCTCTATTTTGAAGGCCACATCTACTATAGTTGTACTCTTTTTATAAAAGGTTGTGCAACAACAGACACACACTTTGTCCTGGCATTTCAGTAGATGTGTTTTGAAACTTTGCTATTTCTTTTTTGTATGTTGTTGCAATGGAAATGATCCTATCCCACCCCCATACTTCCTCACTTCTCCCTGGCACCAGCCCCATACCTCCCAAGTGCATGCCATAGTGATGTAGTATTAGGCCTAGCGTATCATAACACTTTTTACAATTTATTTATGAGAGACTTGACCTTCACTCCGCAGAGAGATGAGCCCAGTTGACCCATGTGGGGCTGACAGACGGTGGAGAAAGCAAACCAATTGTAGCCTGGCATCCCCTATGGAGCAGGTCCGTGTCCAATTTTATGTATACTGTTTGAATACTATTATCTATGCCCTATCAATACTGTACTATTGTCTTTTACCTGTAACCTGATGTTCAAAGCGCATATATACCCCCGGGTCAAGAGCGCTATATAAATAAATAAACAAACAAACAAACAAACATAGGGCCTCACCAACCAGTCTTGCAAATTTCGACTGCATGTAATGATGTCAGTGATGATGCTGTGTGCACTTATAATGTATTATTCATGCAGACTCCGGCATAACGTTCTTGAGTAGCAGAGTCATTTGCTGATATTTTGTATTCTGGACAATTAATCCTTGTTATCTTTGCAAGCTATCTCTTTGCTTCTTTCCCTAGAGTGTTGTATTCACTCTGGTATGTGGATAAACTTGGACTTGCCTTCATTGTGCTTGTAAGGAGGTGGTTGTTTGTGAGGTTTTCGCTACTGTTTTATAAAGTTATTGAATTTTTTAAGTGAAGTTCAGTTCCAAAATATTTACTTTGGATGTGTTGCATTTCTCAAAGGAGTTCTTTTGCTGTTCCATATTGGAGAATGTTATTTAATTTTTGCAGTTGTAGAGCAGGACTTTTTGCATAGTACAATCTATGAACAATGCTTCGTACAGCGGAATGGTGTGTTTGTAACATTTTGATGTGATGGAAGGTGCTTTTGCAAGCAGTTCCTGTAATGCAGGCTAATAAATGTCCTCGAGGTCCAGTGTGGATGTGTACTGGCCTGGAGTCGATGGTTTGTAAAGATTTCATTCTACTTTTGTCTTTTAGTTTTGCATAGTGTTTGAGGAATTGTTGTATCAATTTGAATGATTGTTGACCTACGTTTTATATTGAGCTGCATGTCCATTTGTACACTGGACAGTTTGTTTGGACAAAAGCAACATTTGGTTGAAAAGTTTGTTGGGGAAGTTTTTTCTATAAGGGTTTCTATTGCCATAATGGTGTCCCTTACCACTTCATAGCCTCACCCATTATTTTCTGTGGCATTTGGGATTATTTGTTCTTGTTTATAAGCCTCTTCATTGAAATATGGTTCTGTGGTGCTTGTGCGAAACCATTCACCTTCACAGAAGTTTGAAAAGGTATCTATATTGACATTGCGCATGTTTAGAAGTGCTTTTGTAATTTATTGATTCATTTAGTTAGTGGTTTTATTCTGGTTAAAATTATTATAAACAACTTCTTCTTTAGTAGAAGTGTGCTGTCAATCAGAGCTTAGATGATTCCTTTACTGTGGCAGTTTTTAAGTTTAGAATGTGATTCTTTACATTTTTTGAGGAGTTTGTTAAGAACTCTACGGTGGTATGTTTTTGTAAAATTGATTTTCTGAGATGTTTTACTATGGCTACATTAACATTGGTAGATATGGTCTTAGGTTCATTTTTAGGTCTGCTTTCATTTCTAATTTTTTTATTTATTTTTTGCAAGAGGGGCTTACTTTTATTAGTGCTGCCTGGTTTACTTTCGTTGAGTGAGGTTACTAGCTGTTCTGTTTTAATATGTTCTATACATTGTTTTAGTGGCGGATGGCTATATGGCTTCTTCTTATTTTTCACTGCTCTATATTTTCTTTGTTTTCTATGAAGTTGGTTTTTAAAAGGCATTCTCTTTTGTCGGTTATCAAAAAAGAAAGTGTGTGGAATGTTTATGCATGTATTATTGTATTAAAATGATGGGTGTGTGGGTGTTCTTATAGAGATGAAACAAGTGCTGTGCGATTGTGCAGTTGAATGTTATGTGTGGTTGGGAAGTTTGTAAGAGTAAGAAGCCGCATAGGTGTGATGGGCTTGGGTAAATATGACATTTCTTATTTTTATGTTTATTGGTTACAGAATTAACCTTTTACATTTCATACAAACATATTCAAATTTCATACACACTTGATATCAGATTTCATTCATTATTTCCACAGAAAAGGAAAGAGCAACTGCAACTTTGTTTTCAATTTTCAGATTTCAATTTTCAAAGCCTTAAAAAACACTACAACTTTACAAACCACAGACATCACGGATCCAGATAAGCATCTATCCCATATAGTATCTAAGCTAAAACCACCTGGATCAAACCAAATGTTCCCAAATATATTAAAACACAAGCCTTGTAAATTAGGACAATACAATAAAAGATTTTTCAATGTTTTCTCTGATTCGTTCATGTGACAGAATCTACAGCCTGGTGACAGGTTCTTTGTCAACACATACTTTTTGACAATTTCTTTTGTGTGAATAAGATTCCACCTGAATTTCAAAAAGGACTGGCACACCTCTCTATGAGGATAAATCATGAGGAAAGGGGCCACTACACCTCTTCTGTTATGTTCCCCTCGCAAGTGTGAGAACTCTGTGTGGAGTCCCTCCAGTGTCTCTGTCCAGTCCATATCATATAGATTTCTCTTCACCTTTCATGCATTGTTGTTCAATTCTAAGAGGCAGAACCACATTTATTTAGTAGATCGGTGCAGTACTGAGCCAGTTCCATCAGTACTTGTGACCCACTTTCCAAAGTAATTGTCTTTAAATCCTCAAAGAGAGAATCCTTCAAAGGTAATTGAATTTTACGGTATAATGTTAAATACCTCCACTGGGCCCTTGTTTTCATTGACACAAGACCAAGTTCATATCTTATTACTTTATGTGGGACAGAGTTTGTTATACAAAGAACTCTCCAACCACATTCAGGCCTCTAGAAAAGAAGAACAATCTATAAATGACAGGTCATACATTTCTCTCCCATATAAAAGTTTTGGGACACATTTAGCTTCATAGTATCTTATCATAGGCTGAATGGGAAATTTCCCAAATCTGGAATCTACTCTTCATAGTTGATTGATCAGCTTATTTGTTTTCCCAAGAAGCCAAACCATATCAGTTTTTTGTCTTTATTTGCTGTGATGAGGAAGCCCAGATATAGGAGAGAGTTAGGAATTTCCACCACCCCCGTACCCAAATGCCATGTATACTGTTTCCTTTTTTTCCTACCACGTGCCATACTAATCACCTTCATTTTAGAAGTATTAATAGATAATGAATGAATTCTAGCAAAATTCTTAAAATCCTTAAGTAGATGCTGCAATCCTTTGGGTGTTCTATCAAAAATCAAGCAGTCATCAGCATATGCAAGCCAAAGTGGATGGAGATCGTGAAGTTTTAGAGTTATCAAGGCCTTGGGCTGAAGGTACTTCTCAATATCCACCACATATAGGTCTCGGGAGGATAGCTCAGCGGCAACGTGCTCCCCTTGGAAGCAAGACAACACTGAGCACGCAGGTTCGATCCCCGGGTCACGCTTAGAAACCTCTGGGTATTAAGTGCGTTATAAATAACCTATCATATCATATCATATCATATATAGGTTAAACAGGCAGGGGGCTTGTTTAGCGAGACTTCAATAGTGGACTACTCATAGAGGCTGCATATCAGCCTCAACAGTCCCAATGGAATATCCCATTCTTGCAGTTTCTTCCACAGAAGATTCCAGTCCATGGCATCAAAGATCTATTGAAGCACAGTAGATTCCATTCCCCCCTGACTGCCGTGTTTGATTCTGAAGGAATTTCATCTCCAGGCCGTTCAACAGTATCCCCATGTTTATTTCTGAAGCCTACCTGCTACTTAGGTATTCTTCCTATTGAGGTAACCCAGGTCTGAAAATGGTTGTGGAGGATCAATGAAAAAACCGTACAGTCTGCGTTGATAATGGCAATTGGATGGTAATTACATGTGCCAGATCATGTACCTCGTTTATATATCAGTTTTACACAAGCCTGTGCCCATCTCAAAGGAATTTTGCCACTTTGTAGTACATGTGTAAACATGCTAGACAGCACCGACAACCAAATGTCCAGGTCAGACTTAAAAAGTAGTTAGGACATTCTGTTTGGGCCAGGAGCCTTTGAATTGCTAATATGTTTAATTATCTCTAGTACTGTTTTACTAGTTACATCAATATCATGGAACCTCCACCAGATGTAATCAGGTATGTTGCCTGGATGCAAAAATGCATGAACAATGTATCTTTTTGCATTAGGGCAATTTCTGTCCTCATGCCTTTAATATGGAAAGTGCACTTGTGGTTGTAGTAAGAATTTATTGAAAGGGAAAACATGTATACATAAATTGTCATTATAAACATATATGTGACCAGGTGGAGAATGGTTGCACTATAAGGGATGTGAAAGGTAAAGGTTGGAAAATGATATTTATATGTAAGGAAAAATGCTGTTGTTTTTCAAAAATGTTTCTTTTTAGGTGCATTTTGTTGAAAATAAAAAAAATGCATATGTGCATTGAGATCGGCACTGTTTATAACTTTTCTTCTACAAGTAAGGGAACAAAGTTGCAAAGGATTTGTAGAACACTGTTAAGTGACAGTTGATGTGAGGGACTCCAATATATTTGCTGTACATGTAATATGCATATGCCATTTAATGTGAGCAGGTGCAGAATGTTGCAATACATGTCATATGATAGCACTGGTTATAAAGGTAATATGCATATTGAGATGCTTATTACCGGGCAAGTGGCAGCAATTCTGTATATAGCTTTATAAAGTTGTTGAAAAAATGTTTAAACAAAAATAGGCATACCTGTAGTATGCCTTGTTAGTTGTAAATATTGTTGAATCTGCAAATAGAAACCTTGGAGAGTTTCCAGTTGTTTTTGATACAGGAGGCTATGAATGACAGGAGACATATATTCTGAGAGTTTAAATGCATATCTGAAGTATTGAACTGAGGTGACATGATCACATGTAGAGATTTTGGATGCAATTGGTGGATGGATGTGTGAGTGTTTGAAAGTAGCCAATCAGGGAGTATTATAAACATAAAAGTAAAAGGGGTATAAGGGCTGCCCTGTGCAATGGTGTCCACGGACATCCGCAATAGTTTGCGGACCCGTACATGCCATTGGGGTCTTTTAAGGATGCCTGACATGGAAATAGGACTGCAAAACCGCAAACAGTTGTGAACATCTGTGGACATCAGTAATTAACCAATGAGGTTTTGTAGTTGTGAAGGAGGACTTGAAGTGTACAGGAGCACAAGGTAGCAAATATTTTGTTCCTTGTGTGAAGTGGTGAAAAGATGGCTATGGCTATGAAGAAGCAGAGTGTGTGAATGCTGGGCGATTCATCTGTGCACTGGTTAAAGGTTAATACTGAGCACCATTGCATATCTGCTAATCTTGGATTGGAAGAAGTGGAAGTTTCCTGGTATGGAGTTCGAGGACTAAACTGGGCAGCATTGTTACCAATGTGCGAGAATATGGTTCTGTTTAAACATCCTGACATTATTATAATAAATTTGAGGTATGTGACTGAAGGATCATTGCAGTTTGCCATGAACGACACATTTAAAAGACTAATGGAATTGTTTTCAGCTTCGAAGATTTTTTTTTATCATAGATAGATATTTTTTTATCATAGATAAGTTCAGATGCTTTGAAACAGTTTTTGAGGAAAAAAATGAAAAAAGAACATGTCAAATATGTAGTAAAGCATTTGTTAGTAACTATAGTACATACAAGCCCCAAATCCCCCAAAACAGTTTGAAGCATTTTTTGTAAAAGTTAGAAAAAACACATAGCTTATCAAAAACATTTTGAATTTGCGGACATCCACCGATATCTGCAAACATCCCAGTAAAACATTCAAAAACACAACATTGCACTTGTCAAATTAATGGAATAATGAGGATGGGATGGGATATGGCATTAAAAAGCCCCAAAACGGTCAGATTTCTTCTCTGATGTCCACGAACAGTCTGGGGCAGTCTTGTGATGTTTGAGATGTGGGGTCTGCGGACATTGGACGCACCCACGGATTGGTCAATACAAAACATGAGGTGCATCAGATTTATGGAGGCCCCCGCCATGTTGGATCTGCAGACAGCCGCAGCGGACTGCGGACATCGTTGTGGGGAAACATTCTTGAAAACATATTTTGGGTCATTTGGTGGTGGAAAGAGGGGCTGGGAAGGGTGGGGGAGTGGAAACAAGATGAGACAGGGCTGTTTTTGTGGGTTGAAAAAGGCCAGGCAGGTGCTGTAGCTGTCCACAGACGCTGCCGTAGTATGCGGACAGCATCATGAATGGACAGCTTGGGAAAGACATTTGGGGTTATTTGATGGTTGAAAGAGTACATAGAAATGGTAGGGACGTGGAATAAAGGTAATGTAGAGCTGTTTCTATAGGTGAAAAAAGTGTTTGGAAAGATGCCAGGTGCACGGTCAATTTCGATGTCCGTTGACATCTTTTTGATTGCAGGAGAGTGGAGGTGAGTTTTATTAGTTGACCGTGTATGATACATACTTGTTATACAGTTAATTGTGTTGTGGTCAGTGGCCAGATTCTGGTAGGCATGGAGGCCACCCCGCTAGCATATGTGCACTGGGCACAATGACCACAGTAGTAATATGTTTATTGTAAATATAGGTAATGTAGTAAGAGTATGTCCAGAATCACCATAATAGGAATATGTGTAAAGTAATTGTACATAATGTAGAGGGAGTACCAAGAATGTATAATATGGAGAAATTATGTAGTTGAACTGTATACAGTACTTATGATTGTAGTACAATTGAAGATGGTGGTCACAGTATATGTAGTTGATTAGGATTGCTGTGGCTACTTCGTGTTGTAGCATCATGAAGCTGTAATCTCTGGGTTATTTTCTGTGGAAAAAAACAGTACAGTTGGTTAAGCATGATAGTACAAAAGCTGTAGTGGTATACAATTTTCAATATACATTTTCTTTGTTAGACCCTCATAAACAGTAATATTTTAAGTAGTATGTTTGGTACAGCATTAGTGTATGACACACTGCTGCTGTTTTGCCATTATATATAATCATTGGGGGAAAAAATCCATACTGAATTAAAAAAAAAACAATTACATTTACGTGAGTGTAAAGGTGATAGTATGTTTGTTTGAAGTATGTTGTAATTAAGGGAATGCTTGAAATAGTTAGATAGCTGTTGGCGTATTGTAACTACATTAGAGGTTAGAAGATGTTTTGTCATATAACAACTGAGATGGGTATTTGAAGTGCTTTGTAATGAAGGGTGTTTTTGAAGAAGTTAGATACCTGTTGGCGTATTCTAACTAGAATGACTGTCAAAAGTGTTCTTGCAGTATTATGGATGTAGTTATATACCTGCTGGCATATTCTAACTGTTAATTGTTCTATAATTTAGTCACTACATTAGAGTTGGAGGAATATTAAGTAAGCATTTGTTAAATTTGCTGGTAACCTCTGATTGGGGGTAACATAGGTATTGTTACATTCTAACCAACAGCTTTTTTTCTCACTTATGCAGTGAAGTGCCCTGAAGTAGTTCCAGCACCAGCGTGGTATATTATACCTACTGTTGCGAATATGGTTCTCTTTCCAAGAGATACTTGGCCGTGTGTGAAGCCTGTAAGCTTACAGTTATTTTTGGTACCATAAGCATTTGTATGATATATTGGCTATGTGTATATTTGTACGGTGAAATGATTGTCTGAATCACAAAAAGGGCATGCTATGCCATGATTTGCATTCTGCAGAAGCTGGGGAAATGGAATAGATTCACAATTTGGTATGGATGCATATAGAAATCATTCATTAGGGATGTGGTCTTGTGAAACATGGTTGCAGATAGTGCATGTATGCTTCCACGTGTATGAAATCTGCAAGATTTAATTTATAGGGATGTTTTGGGTTCTAGTACTTGTAATAAGGACATTAGGAATTCTCATAGAATTTCTTGAGTGTTTATGGTACATTTTACCATTCCTGGAACCTTTGCAAACACAACTGCTCTGAGCTGTTTAAGTAAATGTTGTCAACAATTGGTTGTAATTGAAAGAGAAGACTCATTGTCACATTAGCATAACAATTTACTCCATTTGGGTTTCTGAATTTAAATGGTCCAGAGAGTTCTGTTTGTGGATCGTTAGATGGGCTTGCAGCTCTTCCTGGAGAAGAGACATTTGTGTCTTTCTTTTCTGATAGATGTCAAGTTGACTTTGTACTAGACAGTTTTGTGGTTGAATTGTTTGATGCTAGAGTTGGTTGTTTTTTTTAGCAATATTGTCGAAAATCTGCTATAGCTTCTGTTTCTAGTATTTGTCTTTTAAAAGGTCTCTTTTTTTGAGGTTCAGTATCTAGATGGGGGAGTATAGTTCGCATAGCCTTTTGTGTTCCAGGATGCAAGGAATGTCATTATTGACTTTGCATCAGTTAACAAGGAATAGACCATTGAGTGTATGCAGACGTGAAAGTGCTTATTAACTCATATCTTCTTTAAAGAGTGTGCTGCCAATGTCAATCAATGCTTGATCTAGGGCTTCTGATTTGTGAATAGTGACAGCATATGCAAGTGACAGCATATGCAAGTGACAGACAAAATTGCTCTCTGCGTATGTACATGTCTTTGAAAGGAAGGAAACTTCCGATTGTTCCTATTGTTCGACCACTTTTTAAAAACTTTTGTAAGTTTGTCAAAGTGGATATTGACAAACTCAATATTGTTGTCATGCATATATATCTGGAAGCCAACAACTGTATCAGTTGCTCCATTGATTTAGCCTTGTTCTACATCATGGTTAAATTTTAGAATTACTCTGCAGTTCCAATCCGGCTGTGTTTTCTAAGCTATTTAGTCATGCTGTTGCTTGTTGACACATAGGAAGTGTCAAGCCGTGCATTCCTAGCTTGTCTGTGGAGCTGATGTGCAGTATAGGTTGCATTTCTTTCTTCAACATTGTCTTGTTGAATTGACTACAGCTTGCAAGGGTTGCGATTAAGGACATATATTTTAGATTTGGTTGAGATAATTATTCCATGACATCAGGAGCAGATGTGTATGCCCATATAGCTCATAGATTAATCTACTATTTAAGACTGATTGCACATCTTTATTAAGCAGCCCAGTTCTAATGCTTTTTAAAATGTTAGCATATGTGAGGTCTTCAGACTGGTGCATGTTTTGAGTTAGTTCTCTGTAGTGAAAATGTTGCCAGAGATTTATGTTTCCAATGCTGCCGAGAGTTTAATGGCATTCTTTGTGTCCTAATGTTTTGAAAATAGGTTGAACTTTCACTGCCGTTAACTGTAGAAGGTCTCTGAAAACAATAACATGTTTTCCTCCAAACAGTTCCTTGTAGTTGGTTTTTAGGACTTTTTGTATTCTCAGATCAATTAAAGCCAACATGAGGTTGGACACCATGCTTACTTCATCTATCAGGAGCACTTTGATTTGTTTTAGATTTCTGCGTACCTCAGTTGCAGCTTCTGCTGACACTTTGTAGTATTCTAATTTGTTTTGGTGTTGTATGGGGAGGATTAGTGGTCAGTGTAAAATTACATCATCTATGCTCTAAGCAGCTAAACCTGTGGGGGCTGTTACTACAGCTGAAAGGTTGTTGCTTGTTGGTTTTTAAGTTTTGTAGAAATGTGCTGATTATTTTAATTAAGAATATTTTTGGCAGAACCAGCTTCACCACTGACATACAGGAGCAGAAGTTTATAATTGTACAGGAACATGTTTAAAACCATGCTCAATTACATGAGTGATTTCTAGATACACGGTGAGTTTATCATTTAGCTGAGATTCCAAAACTGTCAAGTTTTCCTCAGCTTTTTTCTATTGATACATGATATTTTCTACCTAAGTCGTGGCTGTTTCTGCTTCATTTAGAATTAGTGGTTCTCCGGGTGGGTCTTGGCTTCCTGTAAGGCAAGGTTGACTGCCCTCAGGAGTGTCTTTGTGTGGTTGAGCTTCAATTTCTTCCTCTTGTTGGTGTCATTGTCCAACATTTCTTTGTATTGCTTGAAATTGACATTTGTTAAAACGTTGGAGTAGGATGTAATACACTTCTCTTTGTTGTGGAGTTTTAAATGGTAACTTTACATGATTAATAGGACTGTGTTTGGTTAGTTTCACTAGGCTTCCTTCACAAGTTGAAAATTAATATTTGTCAGTTGTCACATTTGTTGTGACATTGGTTTTGTAGGTGTAGTTTTGGGCAATGTCGTAGAGACACATGTTTTCCAAAGTAGTTCTTCTGTTTGAGTAGTATGTGTCAAGTAAATTGTTTTCCAAAATGTCCTGGCTGTCGGGATTCTTATGCTTTCTATCTCTCGGTAGAATGTTAGTACTCTTTTTCGTGATGAGGCTGGTCCAAGGATCATCCAGACAATGTGCTCAGATTTGCCATCTGGTCTGCAGCTTCGTAGGACCCACATTCTCTCTGGGGAGCATTTTTATACCAAAACTGTACAATCTCTGTGATAGTGTTTTGTCACATGATATGTCACACCAGAGGTAATTCAGCTCTGTTTTCTCAGCTTTGGTGAGATAGGCCATGACATATCTTGCAACTGCAGTGGAATTGTCTGCAATGTATTGTATTTCCATGTTTGCATTAAACAAGAGGGCAATGATTGCATTGTAGTCATTGATGTACTTAGATGCTTCATTCTTTTTAATGTTGTATGTATTTTTAGGGGATTTGCCTTTTACGCAGTGTGCAACAGAAGACATCAAGCTATTGACTTGTCCTTTCTTGCTCACTAGTCTAGGGAAGCCAAGGTGACATTTGGTATAGTATTTCCCTTTGTTTCTATATCTATATTGGCATTATTTGCTACATTTATGTTTTTGGAAGCTTAACACTTGTGTATGTAGGTCACTATCTGTGGTTTCAGAAGGGATGTTGCAGGTAATGTATTTTTCAATAAACTGTAAAACAGTGGCATCACAATCATGGGCACATTTTGGAGCATCTTTTATCCACAAAAGCATGTGGATATGCAGTGCTCCTCTGGATTGATATTCTTTTCTCCAAAAGAAGTGTTGTACCTCTCCGAGCTGAGGGGTAGTTTTATTGAAGATAAAATGCAGCATGGCTATGAAGCAGTGGTGAATATACCTTGATACATTTACAGGGTCAAGAGAACAGGGTTCTCCTGGTGTTTTTATGTCTATTCAGTCTTTATTTTGGTTTGCAGTGTGTAAGAGGTCGTGCAGGTTATCCCATGCGTACTCTGCACAACTTAAAGTAACAAACGATGTGGGTGGGCTTAGGTTCCTTAGCATACAACGTACATCAGCGTGAAGTTGGAACCAGTATTCTTTTGTACTACAAATGTTTACCAAGAGATTTTGAATACTTTACTGCAAAACTTAATCTTTGTCTTTTATTTTTTTAAGCAGTTGGGTAGCGGATATGTTTTAAAAGTTAGAGCCTGTTTTTAATGTGTGTTCAACTCCATAACATAGGGTTGCTAGTTCACTTTCGAAGAGGAGGTGGAAAATCCATTCAAGATTTTACCTGAATCTGGGGTCTTCAGAATACATTTATAAAGAGCAATCTTCTGATGCACTAATTTGTGTGGACCATTCATCATATCTTCCTCCTTTTCCTGTAGCAAAGAGTAGAGGAAAAGAACATGCTTCTACACTTTTACCATATGCTCATTGGGGATCCTTTTGCTTGATGCATTTGATACGTTTCCAATGCATCATCAATTGTGTCTTTGGAGTGCAGTGGGTGACTGGTATACTGGTCTGAAATGTTGGTTGCTGTAACAGGATTTACATGTTCAAATTGTCCAGTTTCTGGTGCTTCTTGAATAAAGTGGGTGGTTACTTTTATGTTTTCTTCTATGTTTATATCTTTGTTGTATTCATTGTTTACTTTTAGATATTGTAGGGCTTGCCTAACTTTTTTTAAGTCGACTAGTTGTTGCCAATTTTTTTGTCTTTCATTGGCACACCATTAACTAGTATAATCAAATATTGATCTATTGGAATTGGGGTTTGATGCCCGTGGCTGAAATGTTTGAGGGAGAAAAGACTGAAAGTAATTTTTCTGAAAACGTATAGTCTTTTCTTCTCAGAACATTGCAGCCACAGGCTTCCAAACCCACACACCGCCACCCCCTAACCCCACGCCACCACCCTACTTACCTTGCAACGCCACACTGTGTCCCTGTGACTCCTGTTCCCATTCACTTCCATGATCGGGAACCAGCACCGCTGGGTCCTTTCCTTTTATTTATTTATTTATTTATTTATTTATAACCTTGTATCGGATCAGCTGCAGGGGACACCCCCACACCCACATTCACTGTATTGTGAACAAGGGTGTGGGGGACACCCCTGCATCTACCGCAGCACTTGCCACCAGATGGGGGATTTGGTTGAAATCCTGCCAAATCTTCCATTCAGGCTTTTTTTTGGGGTCTTTTTGGAAGAATTCGTCTATTGGCCATTGTAGTGCTAGAGTTTGAACATTTTCTTTTAGGTCCAATGTTAAATATACTACTTTGCAACAGTTGCCCTTTATTAGCTCAGATGGAGGTAATTTGGCTGATTTTGGTTGAAGGCGTATTATAGCTTGAAATGCACTATTTGTATTATAATGCTCTCGTACAAGTTAGGCTGTTGGAGAGCTTTTGGAAGTGGGAATATTTGGTCTGACATTTCAGCAGATATGTTTTGAAACTTAACTATTTCTTATTTGTATGTGTTTATTAGGATGTTTAGTTTTTTTGAGGTTTTTGATAATATTTTCTGAAGGTACAGAATTCTCGAAGTCACCTTCACTTCCAAATATTTACGTTGGATGTGCTCCATTTCTTGAAGGAGTTCTTTGGCTGTTCCATGTAGGAGAATGTTATTTAAATGTTACAGTTCTAGAGCAGGACTTTTTGCATAGCATAATCGATGGACAAGATTTGTATAGTAGAATGGTATGTTGCTAACAGTTTGATGTGGTGGAACGTGCTTTTGCATGAAGTGCCTAAAATGCAGGCTAATGAATGTCCTTGGAGACCAGTGTGGCTGAGCACTGAACATGACTATGGTTTGTAAAGTTTTATTTTAATTTTGTCTTTTCGTTTTATGTAGAGATTGAGGAATTGCCGTAAAGATTTAAAGGATTGTTGGGATACATTACACATTGAGCTGCGTGCCCATTTGTACACTGGGGGATTTGTTTGGGTGAAAGGAGCATTTGGTTCAAAGTTTGTTGGGGATTTTATTTCTATAAGGGTTTCTTTTGTCAGAATGGTTTGTTCCACCATTACATACCCTTGACCACCATTGTCTAAGACAATTGTTTTTTGTTGCTCTTGTTTATAAGCTTCTTCATTGAAGTATGGTTTTGTGCTACTTGTGTGAATCCATTCACCATTACAGAAGTTTGAAAAGGTTTCTATATTGACACTGCACATGTTTAGAAGTACTTGTTGTAATTTATTGATTCATTTAGTTAGTGGTTTCATTCTGTTTAAAATCAATATAAACAATTTTCTCTTTAGTAGAAATGTGCTGTCAATTAGAGCTTGCAGGATTACTCTCTTGTGGTAGTTTTTAAGGGAAGATTGTGACTTTTCAGATGTTTTTATAAGATTGTGAAGAACTCTACGGTGGAAAATTAAAAAATGTAACGCTGGTAGATAGAGGTTTGGGTTTGTTAGCAGGTCTGCTTTTCTTTGAACATACTTCTTTACTTTGCAAGAAGGGCCTTGCCTTCCTTAGTTGTGGTTGGTTTAGATTTGTTGAGTGAGATTACTAGCTCTTTTGTTTTAAGTTTTTCTATAAATTGTTTTATTCTAGAAGTGGAACTGATAGCCTTAGCTGCTCTCGTTTTTCTTTTGTTTTCTACAGAGTTACTGTTTAGTAGGATTGTGCTGCATTTTTTTGGTAAAAGAGAAAGGTTGTATTGGAAAGTGGTGCAATGTATATGCATGCATTCTGCATGAGTGTGTGGATATGATTGTAGAGATAAATAGAGTGCTGTTTGATTGTGTAGTGGTATATTATGTGTGGTTGAAAAGGTGGTGAGAAGACGAGTGTACAGAGGTGTGATGGTGTTGAGTTAGTGATGAAGTCAGTGGTAGTGTGATGGAATCTGTACAGTGATTGTGCTGTTTTGAGGAACACAGTGGGTGTTGCAATGGCGGTGTTTAGATGGGACTAGTAGGCATGTGAATGGTGGAATATAATGGGGTAGAGGAAAGAAATGTTAGTTTGAAAAGAGTAGTTTGGGGTAATATGTATAGTGGCACTGTGCTACTATAATAACATACATATACCTGGTGCATTAATGTACTTTGTTGGATTTTAAGGGTATTCGTTTTTCAGTTGTTGATTGCAGTGATTTGCTTCTTTCCAATAATTGTAAAAGAAAGTTAGTGGGGATATGTGGCAATGGCAAAGCACTGTTGGGAAGAAGGGTTATATTTGTAATGGAAGGAGGAGTGATGGGGAAAAAGTTAATACAATTGATGGACGGTTAAAAATTGTTGCTTTTAGGAACATTTTCATGAAATGTAAGAAATGTGCATGTTAATTTGCATAAGCTCTGTAACATTTTGTAAAAGAGAGGAAAAGGTAATGGAAAATAGTTGTAGTACACTTTTAAAAGGCAGTTAGTGTGTATAAGGTTAATGTGTTAGGAGTATATTCATACTTTCCAACATGATGCATTTTAATCTGTAGGTGTATATGTAGTCCTAGAGTTTTTGTTTGCATTATGGGACTTGTAGTTCCACTTTTACCATTGTGAAAGTTGGAGTACAAGCCACAAAATGTAGAGAAAAAAGTAGTCCTGCATAAGCAGCTGAAGATTGGAATGGGTTATGTTAGGAAGTATACCTGTACTGTTCATATAATAAACTGGAACACACTGAGTGTACAAATCCATTTTTCTGCTTTTACTTTCTTTTATGCAAAAGATGACCCAGTGCTGCTCGAAATGCAGATATAATTTTTTTTTACTTTCTTAAAAAGGCTTCCAAAGAATATTTTGAAAAGCACAGCATTTCATATGTCTATTTGATATTCATGTCACAATTTTAAATCTTGAAGTTCAGTCGTGTTTTTTCTTTGCATTCTGAGACTTGTAGTTTCAGTTTTATAATGGGTGAAGTCAATTGGAAGTGACATAATGCAAAGGAAACAAAAGGCTTAAGAAGCACCTATACATTGGAATGGGTGATGTTGGAATGTATGCACGTGCTGCCAACATATTAAACTGTGAGACACTAAGTGCCACTTCAAAATGGTCCACAGGTCTATTGTATCTGGTTTTCCCTTATTATATGGAACAGGGACACAGTGCTGCTGTACATCCACATATGCATTTTGTAACTTTAATCAAAATGCTTTTAAAAAAAAACATTTTGAAATGCAGAGCATTCTAATTGTTTGCTGCTTCATGTGAGCAGGCGATGAATGCTGCACTGCATGGGATTTGCTAGAGTAGGTAAAAAAAGAGAATATGCTTTTTGAGAAGCTTATTGCAGGGTAAGTAGCAGGGACCCTCTATATATACATATTTATTTGTGAAAGAGTTCAAGAAACATTTTTTTTAAAATATAAGCATACCTCTACTATGTTCTGATAGATGCAGAACTAGTTAAATCTGGAAATAGAAATTATGGGCAGTTTCACAGAAGTATTTGATGCAGCGGTCTTTCATTAACAGGAGATATGTACTCTGAGATTTCAACTGTACATCTGAATTGTTCAAGTGAGATGATGGGGTTAGGTGTAGAGGTTTTGGATGTGATTGTTGGATGAATGTGTGAAAGTAGCCAATGAGGGAGTGTTGAGAACATGGAAGTGGAAAGGGTAGAAGGGCTGTCCTCTGTAAGCGGGTCCGCGGACACCGCAGTGGTCTGTGGATGGCACTTGCCACATCCGGGTCTTTTGAGAATGCCTGGTGTGGAAAGGGGACTGTGGGGAGTAGCCAATCAGGTTTGCTGGGTGTGGTGTACTGCAAGATAAGGTAGTAGGAGTTTTGTTTGTAGGAGTTGTGAGAGCAGTGATATTGGCTATGGCTATGGGTTTGAGAAGGCAACCTGGTTGATTCTGGGGGACTCTTCAATTCAGTCATTGAAGGCATATGCTGATAATCATGGCATCCTTTCAGATATTGGATTGACAGCAGTAGAAGTTTCCTGGCATGCAGTTTGTGTCTCAAACTGGGCAAACTTGATTTCATTCTGTGAGAGTATGGCTCACTTTAAATGTCTAGATATTGTGATTGTCCATTGTGGAGGGGACAGTTTGGGGTTTGTGACTCCAGAGTCTTTGCAACTTGTGCTGAATGATTTTATCAAAAGCCTAATGCAACTGTTTCCTGCTGCTCAGATACTTTTTTGGGAAATAAATCAGAGACGCACATGGAGATGACCAACAAACCTTTTCAGTCCTCAAATTGAACAATCAAGGCAGATTGTCAGTAAAGGTGTATCTGCTTTTTTGTATGCTGCAGGAAGGTCTTATTTTGAGAATGATAATATCAATTGTCAGGGTGTGAATTGTTTTTGTCCCGATGTATTCACTTCACAGATGTCGGAAATTCAATTTTCCTTTAGAATTTTAGGAATGCATTGAAGAGGTTCCTGTAAGGAAGTAAAAAACATAAAAGCAAAAAAAGGAGAAAAAAGGTGCTCGTTAAAAAAAAGTTCTTTTCAGAGCCACTACTAAAGATTAAATAACTTAGATTGTG
Source organism: Ambystoma mexicanum (assembly GCF_040938575.1). Lineage (NCBI taxonomy): Eukaryota > Metazoa > Chordata > Amphibia > Caudata > Ambystomatidae > Ambystoma > Ambystoma mexicanum. Next base: position 279,271,129 of record NC_090940.1, on the reverse strand, counting down.
TTTAATTTCCCTCCCCACACCATTGAATTGGATGATTTGTCAGCAGACAGCGCAGTAGTCTGTGGGCAGCACATGCCACATCTGGCTCTTTTGAGGTTGCATGGCATGGAAACGGAACTGCAGAGGCAGTGGACAGTAGAGGTGTCCACGGACATCGGGGATCAGCCAATCAGGTTTCCTGGGTGCATTGTACAGGAAGAAAGGAAGAGAGGGTAGCAGAAGTTTTGTTAGTAGGAGTTGTGTGAGGATTGCACATGGCCATAGCAATGTCTCTCAGCAGACAGAGTGTTTACATTATGGGCGACTCTTGGGTCCACTGGGTGAAGGTGTATGCTGAGCATTGTGGAATAGCCAAAAATCTTGGATTTACTGAATTGGAAGTGTTCTGGTACAGAGTGCGTAGCATGAAGTGGGTGAACTTTCTCCCATTTTGTGCAAATATGGCTCAATCGAAGCATCTGGACATTATTATCATTCATTGTGATGGGAACAGTTTGGGGAATGTGACTGGAATCTCATTGCAGTTTGCAATGAAGGAGACATTGGGAAAGTTGAAGGAAATGTTCCCTAATTCCATTTGTGATGGCATCTTTGATGTCCTGGTTGTTAGTCTTAGCAGTGTGCAGTGGCATGAGTTATAGTTGCTTAGCTTACCATAACTGGTGAATTTCTGATGTTTTTTGGTATTTACTTGTAACCATGAAGTCTCTTTAACACAGTTTTTTCATTGAATTTCATAGGTGTTTATTAGTGTAACTTAACCATAACATCCCTTCAACAACGTTTTGTTCATTGAAATTCATAGGTTTTTATTAATGAAACTTAACCATAACGTCCCTTTAACAATGTTTTTTCAGGGAATTTCACGAGTTTTTACCAGTGCACCCTAACCTTCTACAACTTACTAATATCATACTTACACCAATATAGCAACTGTGTCCAATTAAAAATGTTTCACCTTGAACCTCTTCAAGTTCCTACCTTCTACCATCATGTTTAACACTTCTATACGCTTTCTGACATTTTTTTTCCAGTGCTTTTGTGTTCGTCGACGTTTGTGAATGTCTGACGTAATCACGGACTTTCTGGACAGGGTCACGTGACCACGCACCAATGCGGCATGATGACATGTTCACGAACGGGTCCGTGCTTCGCAAAAAATACACAACTGCATATTTAGCTGATCTAGGAATTTTGAAGCTCAAAATGTACCCTTGCACAGCTCCTACACCCATTCATACTCATTAACCATTAACAATCTAGCACACAGCACATACTTGGAAAAATATGAGCAAAACTGCTATTTATCTTAGAAATGGCATCCGCTATTGTCATCCCTCCTCCCCAAGAACCACCACCACCACCACCAACTGGAGTACCTACTTAAAAAAGAAGCACAATACTTCAAAAGATAATGAAGAGGACCACGAAGATGAGGTAGAGGAAGTGCCTACCTCTAGCACCGAGAGAGAATCATGGGTGTGGCAGTTCTTTACCTCTTTTGGAAATGAACCAAAGGCTAAAGCTACCAGAGTGAAATGCACTGAGTGCAACATTGTAAACAGTCGCAGACAACTTGAGCAGTACTCCTACGATACCACCTTCATGCGTCAGCACATGCAATCCAACCCCCGCAACGCTCTCAGAAAGGGTGTTCCTTTCTCAGGCTGTCTTCCTCTACCTCATCTTCCTCAACCAATACTGTCACCACAATGCCTACTTCTGTGGGACGCAGAATCCCACCATCTACCTTGCAAGAAATTAAAGAGGATATTGATCCATATCTTTCAAAGACAATAGCACTCTGTATATACTGCAACACACCACACTGCAGGGGGGAGCAATTTCAAAGTGCTTTTGAAACTGTAATCAAGGAGCATGAGAAACACTGCCCCCTACCTTAGATGTAACACACCTGCAACATCTTCCCCTGACCACCTGCCCCTCCATATGTGTGGTTGGTGCCACTTCACTCATTTCCCTCCCCACCTTACTTTCTGGCCTCTCCTGCAAACAATAAATAAATAAAACACATAAGAATGTTCCTTTAAGAACCACCTTTCATAGTTAAAAAAAATAGAACTAAATAAATAAGCTTATAGACTCCATCTACTTTACATTTTTCAGTGAAGTATTTAGATTCAATAAGATTCTCCAACATTCCCATAAGCATTTTCTACTATGATAATGGAAATAATGGACCAATTATACTAAAGAAAAAGGAAAAGCACAGAAACAATTTTCTGTCTGAAATTCTTCTCTCTAGTATACAATAAAAACCATAATCCATTGCCCTTTATGACTATCCACATTCTCTGCATTCCCCTATCTAGCCCATGCCTTATTAGAAAACCCGGATTGCACATGCACACCATCACACAAGACAGCCCTTCTACTATTTTTACTGTTATGTTTGTAACACTGCCCCATTGCCTGCTTTAAACCATTAACACATCTATCCACCAATCACTTAAATAAACTCCACATATAGCCAGTCAACATACTAAACTTCCACCCACAGACTGCCACTTAACAATGTTCGACAAATCTATTGTATCTGCATTCCCTATACTTATACCAACATATTACACATAGTGCTCCTATAAATGCACATATGCATTGTGCAGTAAGAGAACTCCACAAATAAAAGGAGCAGTACGGATGGACAAGTGCTCATGGGAGCCCAAGAGGAAAGTGCCAAGGGATTCCAAGGTAAAAGGCCACTAGCTAACTGCTGGGGCACAGGAGTCCCAAGGGTGGGGTACATCTTAACCTTAACATGCCTTTAACAAAATTTGTGTCAATTGAATAGGCTTTCACAAGTGAAAATGTTTAATAATGTTACATCACTAAAGATATGTTATCAATAATTCCTCTTTTAAAATATACAAAAGAACTATAAACCTCCTTTAACAAACATATTTTTTACTTTCTCCCTTTTTGCTACACACAGGGGAGACCAGTCGAGGCCCATGAAGAAGGCTCATTGCCGAAAGGTCACGGGACTACATAAGCTTGAGGGCTTTAATCCCACAATCCCGTTCCATTACTTGATCTGATTCCTGACGTTGACCAACGACTAGGTCCCTGTCTCTTCAAGAACTAACAGACACCATGCTGTCTTCCATACATTATCCACTCAAGACAAAAAAACATTATTGATGGTGGCTCTACTTGTTAGATTTTTTATATTTGCTAAACTCTTGTTATAACTATGTTTGTCACCCTCTCTTTTCCAATGCATTTCCAAAACAAGATGAATGTATTTTGATCAAAGATGTATATTATGAAATAGCATCATTTCTTGAAAAAATTTGAACGCATAAAATATGTTGTGCACCTACTAGCACTAGCAAAATAATAAAAAATGCTTTGATGCAATCTCCAAGGGCTTTTTTTGCTCATCTTTTTAGAACACCTATGACAGTTAGCTAAATAACAAAGCCACTGCCATACTCAGCATGCGAAAGAATTTAGCCTTTACCAAAACATATAGGTAAAGGGTCCCAAAGGAAGTGGCAGGACGCCTTCCCACTTGTTTCACTTAGTACCTGTAAAAGCAGATGGATTTCATGGGAATCCATTATAAATGTCTTCAAAGTGTAATTAGCAGGCGGAATTGACATCTTTTACAAAATGGAGAGTATAGGAAGAGAGTAAATGCGATTTTGCATGTTTATACTCTTCATTTTTGTACACAGTTTTGGAAAAGTTGAAAATTGCATGCCTGGGATCCAAGTGCTTGCATGTAAAAGGCTTGAGACAGGCATAGCTGAGTTGGTGATTACCAAGATGACACCAGGCAGAGTGACCCTTCAATAGCCAAAAAACCATGTATCCCCTTCAGGGCACTGTGAAACACTTATTTCCTGTCTCACTCAGTTCCCCCTCTGTCCTCCTGTAGCCTTCAATGGGTGGATATAGAAAGAAGGGTGGTGACAACAGAAAGGGTGATCCCCAGATCCACCTGATTATAATGACAAGGTTAAAGTCAATATCATGCATAAAACAGAGACTACAGTATTATGGTTTCAGTGAAATGTTATCTGAGCTTAACATATCTTGCCATTCAGTGATATCGACCCTAGGCAATAATGACACTATACAATATACATGTGTTGTACTCTGCTGTTGGCAGTTACTTATTAGACTTGGCTTCTTTCAAGTCGCATGAGGGGTAAGTAGAACACTGTTACACCAGAGTTTTCTAGATCTTTATGTACAAAACATAGCAAGTATCTACACAGCAGACTTCTGGTTTCAGAATTCCTTTGGGACATGTACACACCAAACTATGACAGCCCCATATGCACGAGGTTGCTAGGGTGCAGGATTCAATTGAATAGCACTGTTGATCCATCCTACACAGTGGAGCCAATCTAATTGTATACATAAAACTGAAGGTTATAGCACTAGAAGCAGCTGCACTGTGCCTACTGTAAAATCAAACAGTAAAACAACAGCTTACATGTTTTCAAGGCAGCATATCTTCGGGCTGCTTATTTACTTAGTGTTGCTGCGAATGACTCTTCATGCAATTGGCTCGGCCTCGGAATGGCAGCCCAACACTGCCAACGGATGGTGTATGCTATTGTTGGCAGTGGTCTCAGCGAAGCCCACAATGATGTCTAAGGATCGGGGCTTGCAGGTGAAGCGACAGGTACCATTGCAGGCAGAATAAGTAGCAGCAATATGGGGGTATGGTCCCGACTTCAAGTCACACATTACATTAACAACTGGCATTGAAAAAGCTCAAAACCACTTCTTGATTTTATATTAAAAAATGTTTTAATACATATATTTTTGTTTATTTAAATATCTACTGTGCATTATACTAAGGGGGTAATTCATAGACTTCAGCGCACAAGTGGCGCATGCGGCTGGCGCACAGTGTGCGTGTGCGACAGTCTGCGCCAGCCGCGTGCGCCAAAATCCATTTCCGCGCACAGCGTATTCATGGATTTTAACATCCATTACCAGCCGTGGCGCAGAGTGGCGCAGCGACCCTGCAGCAGCGCCAGTTACGACCCCAACCCCTCCCCTTGCGCCATGTACAGCGCACAAATCCCGTACATGGCGCACAGGCCAGTGGACCAGCATACAGGCCCCCAACCACAAAAACTCTGTAAAACTCCCCGCGCACCTCTCCGAATACACGTAGCACGCTGCGCGGGGAGAATCACACGCAATTGGCCCTGTGCGAGCGGGGTATGTGTATTTCGGGGGTTCGCGGGAAGTTTCACACGCAATTTGCCCTGAGCAAGCGGGGTACGTGTATTACTGGGGTTCGCGGGGAGTTTCACACGCGATTGGCCCTGTGTGAGCGGGGTACATGTATTTCAGGGGTGCGAAGGAAGTTTCACATGTGTTTGGCCCTGTGCGAGCGCGGTACGTGTATTTTGGGTGTTCGCGGGAAGTTTCACATGCGATTGGCCCTGTGCGAGCGGGGTACGTGTATTACTCGGGTTCGTGGGGAGTTTCACATGCGATTGGCCCTGTGCGAGCGGGGTATGTGTATTTCAGGGGTGCGTGGGAAGTTTCTCACGCGATTGGCCCTGTGCGAGCGGGGTACGTGTATTTCGGGGGTGCGCAGGAAGTTTCACACGCGATTGGCATTGTGCGAGTGGGGTATGTGTATTTCAGGGGTGCGTGGGAAGTTTCTCACGCGATTGGCCCTGTGTGAGCGGGGTACGTGTATTATGGGGGTGCGCGGGAAGTTTCACACGCGATTGGCCCTGTGCGAGTGGGGTACGTGTATTTCGGGGATTCACGGGAAGTTTCACACGCGATTGGCCCTGTGGGAACAGGGTACGTGTATTACTGGGTTCGCGGGGTGTTTCACACGCGATTGGCCCTGTGGGAGCGGGGTACGTGTTTTACTGGGGTGCGCGGGAAGTTTCACACGCGATTGGCCCTGTGCGAGTGGGATACATGTATTACTGGCGTTCGTGGGAAGTTTCACACGCGATTGGCCCTGTGCGAGCGGGGTACGTGTATTTCGGGGGTTCGTAGTAATTTTCACACGCATTTGGGCCTGTGCCGTGGGGTATGTGTATTACTGGGGTTCGCGGGCAGTTTCACATGCGATTTCGCTGTCAGAGCAGGGTACGTGTATCCAGCTGGGTGCGCGGGGAGTCCCATACGTGAATTGGCAGTGTGGGTCTTCCTAGGTGTGCCCTCTACCCCCTCCATGGCCCCTGCAGGCAGCCCACACCACAGGGGACTACCCAGCACCCCTGGTCATGTCCCGCACGCAGCCCATCCACCATGGGCATGCCCCCAGCCAGCCCACATGTCACCTTGCACTAGTGATCACCAACTCATGTCCCCCAGGACTCCCACCCCCCAGCAGTAAGGGGCATCTGCCAGCAGGCCCTGACCCATGTCCCCCAGGACCCCCACCCACCAGCAGTGAGGGGCAGCTGCCAGCAAGCCCAGACTCATGTCCCCCAGCACCCCCACCCACCCAGCATTGACGGGCACCTGCCAGCAGGCCCGACTCATGTCCCCCAGCACCCCCACCCCCCACCAGTGAAGGCCAGCTGCCAGCAGGCCCCGACTCATGTCCTCCAGCACCCCCACCCACCCAGCAGTGAGCCTTGTGCCCTGACTCATGTCCCCCAGCACCCCCACCCCCCAGCAGTGAGGGCCAGCTGCCAGCAGGCCCCGACTCATGTCCCCCCCTACATGACATAAAGATGCATAATCATGGCCCACATCTCCACCAAAATACCACAGCACACCACCCCAGTCTTGAGACGCAATGATTTCCCAATCCACCCCACACTGACATGCCTATCTCAAGTCAACTATGTACATCAACACATGCCCGTCACACACACACACTGGTTGGCATTGATTGTGTAAACCCACATTTTCACATGCATGAACTCAAAGAGCGAATTACACCCATGGAAGTAAAATATCATAATGTATCATGGACAAAAATAAAGCAATGAAATGAAAGCATAAAAAAATTGCAAACATGAAATGAAAAGCATGTCCAAAAGATGAGTACATGAAAAGTATAACCAATCCAAAGAAATCCAAAAGAAAAATAGTCCAAACTCTCCTCCACCAAAGCAAATCCAAAGGAAACGTAAAAAGTAAAATCCGTTAATCCATGGCGAAATCCAAAGAAAAAGTTCCAATAAATCCATTGTCCAACTATGTACAATCAATTGTCAAGGGTCCATGAGCCCAACGAAAGAACAGAAACCTATGGAAAAAACTACCTAATAAAAAAACTATATACAAATGTGTGGGGCAAAGTCCAAACACCCCCAAAATAAAGGAAAACGAAAATGAAACCTAACACTAAAAACTATATACAATGGCGGTGGGCTAGTCCGACGGCTCACTTTCCGATTTCCTGGGCCACAGCATCATCGAACTCCTGCTCAATGTCCTGGAAGCGGTCCTCTTCCATGGCCCCGAGGGTTCGCAGGGACGATGCCATGTTGGACTACAACTCCCTGCGAATAGCCTTGAGGCACACAGCCCGCCTCAGTGCCATCCGCATGGAGTTCTCCACCCTGACCATTGTGAGCTGTGCCTCTTCTGCCCACTGCCGCTCCGCATCTATACGCCGCCCCAACCGCAGCCACACAGAAGACACACCCATTCCAGGGTCCTCCTGTCCTCTGGCCGATGCCTGCCCCTCTGATGTCGATGGCCCTGAGCCATCATTGCTCCCACCTAGAGCCTGCTGCTGCTGTTGTCCATGTGCCCTGTCCGATGATGCCTGCACATCCTCAATCAGCTGGTCTCCAGTTGTTGTGGTGTCCACCCCTGCTGGACCGCTGACTCCTGACTGTGGCAGGGATGGGATCTCCACCAAGCTGGCTGTGTTGGTCAGGCCAGGTCCACAGGAATCTGGGCCGGAAGCCAGCAGGGAGAACGACTGGCGCATAGTCTCCACAGAGGAGGAGAGGTCTGCCAGAGTGCGCGACACATGTAGGAACCCACCGACCAGGCCCCTCCCAACAGCGCCACGTCGCGACGCTGCTGTTTGTGATGGCGTGCGTGCTCCACCCAGGAAGCATGCACGTCATCACGAATGTTATGCGTGCGCAACGTGACACCAACCCATACTGTCATGGGACCCCTTGTCCGCAGGTAGTGGAGAGGTAGATGACGTGGCACTCCCCCCTACCTGCGGACGGGCCTGGGATGGGGCATCCCTGCTGGTGCATGGTGGTGCAGTCACAGGGTCAAGGACAGCGACATGCACAGGCCCCTCTGCGGTGACCTGTGCTGCCTCCTGACCCTGGCCCTGGAATGCACCACTTGCACCAGTGGTACTACCCCCACCAGGCCCCATGTGCGGCTCAGTAGCGGGCTCCTCCTCCTCTGTGGAGACCACCAACCTGGATGTCTCCACACCGTCTTCCGCCATTACAAGCCCCTGTGGTGGCTCACCTGGCCCTTCCGCTACAGCCGTAGTGCCAGACACGGCACCAGTCCCCTCGCTCCCGGATGATGGCAATTCCTGGGAGGGTGGCTGGGCCTTGCGTCGCTGCTCGGTGGAGGCATCCCTGCCGCTTGGCTCCATAGCGCCGTCTCTGCCCTCTTCTTCACTTGACTCTGCGTAGAGGGAGACATAGAACACAAGCATCAGGATACAGTACAAAATATTCCCTTAGACAGGAAGCAATAACACATGGGTAGCACTGTCAAATGTCACTTCCATCCTGTCCCTTCGCAATACATGGGTGAATGCACGCAACACACATGCAGAAACAGGCACGGCGCCTGCAATCAACATCAGCATCCATGTACAAGGGCCTCTTTTAACCAAAATGTTGCCTTCAAACTCACATGCATCATGGCTCACACTGATCCCATGCACACACATCACCGGAGGGTCATGCATCATGGCTTGTACACCACAGACACAGTGGATAGACACAGTGGATACAACGGTGACCACACTGCATCAGTGAATCTACACATCATTACAGACATGTGCCATGCATCCATGGGGTTTCAAAGTCACACACACACTTCTCAGACACACACACTTGTGCACCAGACATGTACATGAGAGCAGCACCCATCCCTCACCCCCCTCCATGTCCAAGAACAGAGACTGGCATGCATTCATGTGTGCATTCCGCATACAGCTCCCCATGTTGCATTGGAACACATGCACCATCCATGTGGTTCATACATTAATGGTCTCACATGCATGACCATGATGTCCCTGCACACATGTAGTTTTACCAACTGTCCACAGAATGTGAGAGTAGTTTGAGATGCGGGAATATCGGTAAATATGAAGTATTCAGATTGTTACATTGTTTTTCTTTTTCTTTCCCATTGTCTTGTCTCTCGCTCCTTTCTCCTCTTCTGTTATACTTGAAACAGTATTTTTTATTGTTTTAATTGATATCCTGTTCAATGTTAAAATGTGGCATTTTGTTTTATCCTTTCTGGTGTTTGGAATTTACGTTTTTATCCAAAATTTAAACAGCCCTGAAGAGGACCATGTAAGTGCATAGATTCCTTGTTTCATCAAATAAAAAAATTAATCAGGATAGTTATTGTTATTTTCATTTATTTATGCAATTTGGCTTCTATCTATAAGGCATTTTGTCTAAGGATTGAGGTTTGAGCGCGTTAAGATCTGGAATACCCACTCTTTTTCATTTAATTATCATTGTTTACACATATCAGTAAATATAATATATCATCCGGGCAATTCATATCCTTTAAACCCAACTACGCTTTCTTTTGTTAACTCTATCAAATTCTATATGCTCAAGTCAATGAATGCCAGATATCAAATTTCCTTTTTCACATAGATAGAATTTGATATTTTCAGGTGTACATGTAACACCTGCCCATTGGCACCCATCCCTTCCCTGAATCACAGCTGCATATCAGACAGTATATTCTCCACATCTACCCACTCTTGCAAATAATAAGAACTATTTTGCCAAAGATATTAAATTAGGATTCAGGTAGGGAGATGGGTCTGCATGTCTTTGTCCTTTTTTTTATAAATTGGGTAAATAATAGTTATCCAGAATAGGGCACAATTGTAATGCAGGTATTCTCCCATTGTACTGCAGATATGTGTTGCCAACATGCCTATGTTGCAGACATTCTCTGCTGGCGGATGGTGTGTATCAATTTAATTATCCATCTACCAAATGGTGATGCATTAGTCCGATTTGTTTTAGGGGCTGTCATGACGCTGAGTGGAATCAAGCATAGGCTAGACTTGAACAAACTACCTTTATACTTTGTTATCAGGGTATCTTTCAAAGACAAAGCAAATCAATCTCCTTAGGGCATAGTATGGCTACAAAAAAGTGAACCTGTGTCAAGATAGTCGTGTGCCAGGTTCTGGTCAGTTCTCAGGCTTAACTCAAATGTGTGTGCTTTCCACATAGATAAATAAGTGTTCAAAGTAAATGTTCTTCATTTTCTAAAAACCGAGATCCTTGTCTCTTCTTGTGGCTTAATAGAACAAAACAGATGTGCAGGGGCGTTGCTAGGGGGGGCTAAGGGGGCTAAAGCCCCTGATCTTTTGGTTGTAGCCCCGGATAGAATCTCAGGAGCTACAGCCAAAAGATTAGCTAGCCCCCAGTCCCAACAGTTTCGACATCAGCGTAGCCCCGGGTCTTTTCCAGACCTAGCAACTCCCCTGCAGATGTGATACAAATGTGCAGTTCGGTCCAAAGGAAATGCCAAATTAAATGTCTCTTGTGATTCTTCTTGCAGCTGCTCCGTGTCCCTCTCTATCGGTCTAAGACTTTCAGCAAAGTCCCAATCTGTGGTATTCATAGTTTTTTCTTGACTGCATACTTGTGCAGCTAGAGTATGCTGGGGAGACCTCCTTGTGGGTTTCAAGTCCAAACAGGAAGTTGTTGGATGGCTCTGTAGTCAGCATTATGTTGGAACCAGCCTAAGACTAAGTCACAGAGTCATACCAAGGAAGCTACTCTGACATCTTTTATATCATCCTCACTAGACTATTTATCACCTCCCTTTCTCCGGGTCCTGATTCTACAGCCTCACAACCAAATCCCTCCCTCCTCCTCGACATCCTTTAGAGACCTTTTCATATTCTTTCCCTTTCTTTTTCTCTGTCCCTGTGTTTCTCCTGCACCTTCTCGACATTTTGCCTGTGGTCATATTTTTCTTTGATAGTTTCTGTACTCTGCCATATTTTCTTGGAGCCCCTCCTTCTAAGGCATCCTCGTTTGAAGAGTTGGCTTCCTCACCCCCTCTTTTGTTGTTTCGTCTCACCACCTCTTCCTTAACTCCTCTTGTCACTTTCTCCTTATTTCACTCATCACACCATTTTAGCTTTGCAGGCCGCCTCTTCCTTAAACACCTCTGTAACTGGAGGTAAATTTGCAATCTTTCTATTCCAACTTCCTGCATCCTTTTTTTCACCAAACACCTGGTTCTCCCTCTCCCCAACTTCTTGAATATAACTTGCCCCAGTCCCCATGGTGTTTCTCTCCTGAATCCCATCGGTCTTCATCTCCTTAGTTCCCTGGGTCTTCACTCTCCTAATCCACTTGGGTATCTTTACCACCCCCACTCAGGGTCGTTCTCAGTGCAGTTTATCTGCAGTCTTAGTAGCTGTGTCCAAATTATCTCCCTCTCCTGACTCATGCCACCTTCTGCCAAATGACCTTCCTTTATTAGGGTCTTTACCACACCTTCCAGTCTCTCTTTGGCCTAAGGGAATGCAGTCGTGTTTCCCCTTGCAAATGATATGAGGATTGGTTGATTGGCCTGCCCCTTGGAATAGTTTACAGTTTTGATGTTGGACCTGGTGGTGGTTAGTCCCTCCTCACGGATAGTCCTTTCTCTGTTTGCGACAGAATGGCCCTGCCCTCTTAGAGAACTCTGCTAGACTTAATAGCCTTTGCTGTATGAGTTTAGTGACCTTGTAAGGTGCATGGCTGAGTTTGGATATCATGTTTGCACCCGCACAAGGAAAGATGAGCATGCAAGTGCAAACAGCTGTACAGGTCTGCCCCTCATTGATTCCATTAAAAGGACAACAGTGTCAGAAATCCACAGGACACTTGATCACGTAGTGCAGCCGAAGATTTCTTTCCAACAATACCACTGACTGGCTGCTAAATAAACAGACAGCCAATGGTATTCCTTGAAAGATGGAAATCCACAAACACACCAGGAGGATTTCTTTTGAAGATAAAAACCCACAAATACACCAGGAGGATCGTCCACAATGGCGGAGTCAGCAGCACCAGGTACCTAAGGACAAGGTCTAGATTTAACACTAGCACAAACAATACACAATGGGCTTCATTACGACCCTGCCGGTCCGGAAAGAATGGTGGGGGAAAAACCGCCTCCACTGTTCTTTCCGGACTGGCTGATTAAGAGTCCTGCAGGCGGGAGGTGTCACTCCCACCAGGTCGGACCTGGCTGGTTTAACACCACCCGCCTGCAGGCAGACATGGAAACACCGGCTCTGTCATAGACAGAACTGGTGTTTCCATGGTCCCCATCCCCATGGAGTCCTATGGGGCTCCATGGGAATGGGGACTTACACAATTCCGCCTCTGGAATTCCCGGGTCACCGGGGTCGTAATGCCCTGGTAATCCCGGCAATCATGGATGCGGAACGGTAATACGAGTCCGGCGGTAACCTGGTGGTTTTTCCGGCTCGGTTATCACCGAACTCGTAATGAGGCCCAATGTCTTGTAAGAATATAAACAGACACGGAACCCACCTTAGGAGAAGGAAGATAGCAGGGGTACTTGTTGGTAGGAAATGGGTATCGCTGTTAATTCTATCCTCCCATTCTAGGCATTACAAACAGAGGCAAGAGTGTAAGTATTAGGATAATAAACTAGAACTGTTGAAAGATGAATGCATGTGAGTCTGCAGTGTATTACCATGAGCCCAATGATGACCAGCGTAGAAGGGTTGCCAGTCAAAGGATCGACAGTGAAAGGGTCGACAGGTCAAAGGATCAACACCAAAGGGTCGACAGGACAAAGGATCGAAATATTATTATTTTTTTTTCACATTTTTTTTTTTTTTTGGGGGGGGATCCCCTCCAACCCCCTTTTTTTGCTAAAAATCACTTATTTTTCCAAAACGAAAACCTAAAAAAATACATATAATTAAAAAAAAAATGTGATCCTTTGTCCTGTCGACCCTTTGGTGTCGATCCTTTGTCCTGTCGACCCTTTTTTTTAATCCTTTGACTAGACACCGCATAGAAGACAGTAGGACAATAACTCTGGACCAATGCAGCACCAACCGTACTGTGCCCGACGAAACTAGGACGCCTTTGTGCAGTCTCTAGTCCAAGGGAAAACCCGACAGAACGAGGACGAAACAGTTATGCGCACCAGAAAGGCAGTCACTAGTCCATGGGTGCCCGGCAGAGGGGAGCGGAAAGGGCGGTTACTTCACTGGGACACAAAGCAATTGTTCCAACTAAATGAGGAGAGTGGAAATACAAAGCAGGTCCAGTAGAACTGACTCCGAAGTAGAAATCAGGAGGAAGCTGACGGAGTAGGCAAAAGGAACATGGCAAGCAAGGAGGAAGCAGAGAAATCCAGTACACGGGCTGAGGTCGAGATATCAATAAATCCACCAATCCAGGCAAAGGTAGCTGACAAGGAGCAGGAGAAGGCGAATACAGGAAAACAAAGTCTGAGGTCAAAAGCAGGAACAAGAAGACAATTCAAAACATAAGAATCCAAAATGAAGCACACTTCCACGTAATCAGAAGCGTGGAATCCATGGAAACATGACACTAAATAGCACGGGAGACGGTCACATGATATGACCAGCATCCCAACGTGATGACCCCAACAATTACGGTCGCCATAGCTTCCAAGACAGCCGCCAGTAACGGCCATAACATCCAATACGCTGAGCCCTGTGGGAAGTGTAGTGCGGATCCTGTGATGGGGCAAAACGGCATAGATTCTTGTGCAGAGCGAGACGCCTTGAAGACAGCTGGGATGTGGTTGAGGTGAGAGTGTGTTTGCCTAGCGAATATGAGGATATAGGCAAGCTAGATGAGATAGGCAGGCCGTGTCTGCGTGATCAGACCCTCGTGGTGAATCGCATCCTAACAAACAGCTTCAAAGGTGGCAATGTGACAAACCCCTTCATGCCATGCATGGCATGTTGAGGGTAGCCAAAGTGATCCTCCCCATGCCAGTCCCAGGCCCAGAATCACCTGGTTTTGTTGTGGAACACGGTTCCATTGTTGACCACACCATCCACCAGTAAGGTCACGCAAGGGATTTCATCACAAATCACTAACTCAGATCACAACTCTAATGACACAGGGGGTACATTGGACATAGCAGCACTATAAGTGTGTGGCCTTCTTTTAAGCGTATAGGATTTTCAAGGGTTACTGACACAGTAAACCTAAACTGTATGCATGCAACCTTGGCTCTGCAATGGGTATATCAGGATACTGCACACTAGTAATGTCATGTGTTTGTGTTTAGTAATGTTTAGTAATGACTATTTTCATTTCCCTTTTGCCATAGAGCGTCATGCTTTCAATGGTGTTGACTGATGGAGGTTGTCATCCAAAACATCTTGTGGCCCCCAAGGAGCATCTCCAGACCTTGCTTTCCATGGCCTCTTTATGCATTCGGCATGATTATTAATGTTTTTATTAAAATGCAATAATTTCAAATGTCATTGGGCCTCATTCCGACCGTGGCGGTAAGGGGTTAACTGTGCCGGTAAGGATGCTAGTGCCATTAACCCATTGCTGCCCTATTACGAGGTTCCCTAGCGGGACCTGCTCAGAACGTCTGGTCAGACCAGACGTCCTTAGCGGGTCCCACTAGGGTACCAGGGAGCTAATAACGGGCCTGTTATTAACGGGCCCATTATTAGCTCCCTCCCCATTCCCATTAAGCCCTATGGGGGCTCGAATGGGAATGGGGATGGCTTCCCTGAATGGGCAAATACCGGGTGCTCCAAGGTTGGAATGACCCCGTAAGTCCCCATCAGGGAACCCAGACCCAAGTTTGGAGGCAGCCATGGTGCTAATAGCATCATGCTACCTCCAAATTCGGAATGAGGCCCATTGATTCATAAAGATATTGCAACTAGATAGGCACAGTAAATAAAAGTATAATAGAAGAAACAAGCCTTCATTCATCTGGAGGAGTTCCACCTATGGGAGTGTTTGTGGTGTGCCGGGGAGACCTGTTCTGTGTTGGTTGCAGGTGAGCGGGGACGGGAGCAGGCAGCCACGAAGCCAGTGAAGCATTTGCAAGAATTTGTTTATACTGCCCTTTATGTGCTGGATTTGATCCTCTGAAGTGTGCAAGCACAAAGAACAGTATGGTCAACCTTAGAATAAGATGGAGGGATGCCTTATTGTGCGACCCATCAAAGTTGACCTTCATATACTATTCTTGATTCTGTTCAAATGACAGCAGATTTTTTAACAGCATATTAACCATCTTTCTTGGGGAATGTCTTTAGATGCTAATGGAAACCTGCTCTCCTCTGTGGTAATGGTTCACAGTGAGTACTGAGGCAAGGAGGCACCAGTGCTCATCTTTGGAAGAAAGGGTTGGGTGAGGGAACTGTGCTGCCATGTGAGAGAAACTGTAGCCAGGCATTGAAGCTGTATTTGGGTTCCAGGCATGTTGATGCCCATTATCCAGTATTATTTCAGTGATATGGTGAAGGTGCCCTGGGAGATGTTATCAATAGCATAGTCATTGTGAGGACAGGGGTAAGCAAAGGGTGAGTCCCAATGTTTTGTTACAGGGGGATTGAGCTAGAGTGGGGACTGGTTATGGAGTGTCAAACACGCAAAAAAACAAGCTCAATTTCCCCTCTTTTAGTCCTCCTCGGACTTGGGTCTGGGAAAAAGAGATAAGGATAGATTATCTATTTCATCTATCTAAGAGACACATAGAACAAATGTTGTTTTCAAAAGAGTAAGCAGAGTGCAAAACACATTTTTAATCACATCAATTTAGTAAGATAAAAAACATGGTGGGTGCTTTCCACAAGACACCTCACAAGTTGAAAACACATTCAAAGAACTTAGAAATTAAAAAGTCCAGCAAAAACATATTTTTTTCTACTGTTGTAACAGATCACCTTGCTAAACTTTCTTCAAAATGTTGGTTATCTCACACAATTCTTTAGGGGAACAAACTAAATATACACATCGTGACAGTTCTAATGCTGTAGGGGAGAGACACATAGATTGTAGTGTCTACAGGATGTCTACATATGTTTCGGCCCACAGATTTACATCAACACCATCCCTGGTGTTCTGCTGTTCTAATTATGGCCCTCTTCAGGGCAGTATATTGCTTCTAGGGTGACAAAGAAGTTCACAGAAACAAATCCCCAGGTTTTTCACGGTTTTTCAGGTACTATAAAGAATGGAAAAACAGAATTTGTGTTAGTGCTAGGTCTACAGAAGTACATGGTTAAAAACTCTTTTGATAGAGGTTCGCGTGTATTTGGGCTCTTTTGTTGCCCATCATTCAACTTTTCACTGACCTTTATAGACTCTTGTGGTTGGACTAAAGATCGATTACTGTAGCAGAGGAAATGAAGGGTCACTTTCTCTTTGTGCGTTACGATACGCAACTTAAACGAACAAATTTCGGCTTGTGACAGGCATCGTGCCGTTGTTGTTTCCTTTTGTCAAGGGTTTTCCTTTTTTTCCGTTTTCCGGACCTATTTGTGAGAAAGGATCATATATGTAATAGCGGAATGTATCCTAGGGTAAAGGGGAACACAAGTCATCTGACATGTGTACTGACCTGGTGCTTCTTAGGCCGTTTGTTTCTAAAGTTGGTGCCGGATGGAAAAATAGCCTGCACACGTAGCCAGAGAACGGCTTTGCAATTCAATGTTCTTTCTTTCGTCGTCCGTCTCGCCCACCGACCTGGGAGGACAAAGGTGGGAGGGACGTTAGTAGACTGTCCTCCATTGTGAGGACAGTCATGAGTGGTGTCATATGGAAGTCTACAGTCAGGTCCCTTGGACAAATTGGGCCTCATTATAAGGTTGCCGGTCTGGAAACAACGGTTCCGGTAAGCTTGAGGGTACTGTAGTTTCCGGACCAGCAAACTACGAGTTCTGCAAGTGGGTGTCTTCTCGCCGCCAGGTCTGACCTGGCAGGTCTGACCTAGCAGGCGGAGCGGCACCCGCTCGCAGACCTTGATGGGACTCAAATGGTAATCAAATGGTAATCGGGAGTAATATTTTCCGGCGCCCGGAAATGCGGAATTACCCGGGATCATTACTATTACAGTAAGTCCCCATTGCCGGGCGGACTCATAATGACCCCCAGTGTTTATGTGAGAAGGAAGGGGTTTGCAATGAGTTGTAAAGGAATGGAGGGGTTCCTAGTTCAAAGAAAGCAGCTAATGCAAATCGGGAGAGCTGGGATCCTACTGCAAGTCATGCCTACTACAAGTCATGCCATTCCAGGGGCATGGCCATGGGCTCTTCATGCATGCACTGTTCCTCAATGAGATATTGTCAGTCAATCATTGACACATGCTCCTTCTGCACCATCCACTTAGCAGGTGCACAGTGTTCCTTGAGAGGTGCAAATGCTGCTCCTGGGCTTACAGGTCAGAGTAAACGGTCTGCATCCAGGAGGGAAAGGCGCGCAGGCTGCCCTGCAGGTGCAGGTATTGTTTTGCTGGCCCCTAACATTCTTTCTTGTTATGCCTGCCATTCTGGGACCTGCTGAACAGTAGCCTAATCTTTCGGATCCAATCCACGGACTTGCACCCCTACTTCCTTCCATACACAGTGGTGATGTCCACTGGCTTCTTGTGTACTCTTTGAACCTCCAGCACATCGCCGAGATCGGAGGCAGGGTCTGCTCCTTGCTCCTTTCCCAGCGCAATGGTTTCATTGTGAGCAGATTTTTCAGGCCCCTGATGTTTTTTCCATTTAATTGTGTCATTCAGCTGCAATGGCCAGTCCAAGATTGTGTCAGGCCGGGTAAACATGTTGGCACTAATGGAAATAAGTGTAAAGCACGTTAATGTAAAGAGAAATCACATATAACAGAAAGTACTAGGACCACATGCATCATCAATCCCCTTTTTCTCCAAAAGAGAATGAATGAGAGACTTGTGAAGGGAGGGGCTGAAATGGGCTGTGAAGAATAGAACACAATAGACAGTAGCATATATGCCTACGTATCAGAATATACCAATGCCAAAAGGGAATGAACAAAACATGCGTAACGTGTTGTAATGGTCCTAATGGACAGATAGAACACACCAAACAGCACTCTCCTCTCATACATCATTGAATCCTTTTGATGTGAGTAGGGGGTGAATGCGAAATGTGTAATGGGGAGGACTGTAGTGGGACACACACAGACAGTACTGTGGCCCCATACCTTTCGAAACCCCACCAATGGCATAACAATGGTAAATACAATAGCTTACAATTGCGAAGTGCAGCAGTTTACCCAGGGCGGTGAAAGGGACTTGTGCACAGAATGGACTCTGATGTTCTTGACCTTTGGGGTTGCATTCTCTTTTGCCTTCTGAAGTGTGTTGTATTTCATGGCAATCTATGACGTCACAATGTTGGGCTATCAATGAAGGCAAGCTTTTTGCGTGGCATGGTCTGCCACTGTTGAAGAACCTGCTGCTCTCCATGCAGGGATTGGTGGCATCAAAGAACTTCAGGGCTTGGCATTTACTATGTTAAGAAGTAAACCAGCAGTAACACTGTGCTCCTCAATCCCTCCCCTCGTATTAAGCAATGCATAGGATATTGTGTCACCTCCAGCAGTTCAATCCTGCAACTGCATGGCTTTATTCTGCCTGAAGTGCCAGCTTGCGACAGCTGGGTTTCCACGTCAGGGTGTTTATTAATTGATTAATTCATTTATTTTTTACATTTATAAAGCGCCTAAAATCTCAGGCATCAAGGTGCTATTACAAACCAGTTACGTGTGAATACTTCAACAGGAGGTTGGGAACGGACACAAAGGATGACTGATTGATGATTCACACGCTGCAGTGAATGCACTTTTTCAGGTGTGATGGGGTGGGGAAAGGGAAGATAATTAAGGGAGGGCAGGCCTGGCACAAACGCGATTTTAAAGAAGCCAATTCTGTGGTATAAAAAGGCTCATTGTGAAGTGAAGCTTTTCCTGTGGATATTATGGAATGCATGCCTTCCCAGCAGTCTTTGTAAGCACAGGTTGCAAGTGCTGCGTGTAGCACATGTCAATATGCCCAATGCATTCTGGGACATGTAATCCGAGATCTCGAATGGGAAAAAAGAAATGCCGTAGGTGAAGTATTTACTCTACCACTAATCCAAGACACGTGAAACTGATCTCCTGACCAGCTGACTGTTTTGTACTTCTCACTGGCATCAAGACTTTTACACAAGGCCACGCTGCAGCCCTACTCTAGGGTTGTGAATTCTCGTGTCTCGTATTTGAATTTACTGGATCAAGACTCATGGTTCCAATTTATATTTTACATTTTTTTTTATTTGTATATGTTTACACAGTAACAGTGACAAAATGTACAAAAGATCATTAAAAGAACAATAAAAATAGCATGAGCCTAATTACATGTCAATGATTTACAAATCAATAACATCCACATTTTGAAGTTTCACGAATTGTCCACTCTAATAACAGTAAAATGCAGCTACTACTTCCAAGCTGAAAAATCAGAATCAAAATCCCCCCCACCATCATTTAACATTGATCTTCATAAAACAGGATCCAAACAAAAACCCCAAAAAGATGACAACATTTCTAATTTCTAACTTTCTAATCAGTATTGGGGCCCAGTGTGCAGGTGTACCTCAGGAAACGCACCACAGCAGTCTGCAATTTCAGCCTTTTACCATGAAGCATATCTTGCCACAGAAGTTAACAGCTATACCCATTGTAGGAAATGGGTATAGCTGTTAATTCTATCCTCCCATTCTAAGCATTACAAACAGAGGCAAGAGTGTAAGTATTAGGATAATAAACTAGAACTGTTGAAAGATTAATGCATGTGAGTCTGTGTCTTAGCATGAGCTCAATGATGACCAGCGTAGAAGACAGTAGGACAATAACTCTGGTCCAGTGCAGCAACCAACCCTACTGTGCCCGACGAAATGAGGACGCAGTCGTACAGTCTCTAGTCCAAGGGAAAACCCGACGGAACGAGGATGAAACAGCTGTGCGCACCAGAAAGGCAGTCACTAGTCCAAGGGTGCACGGCAGAGGAGAGCGGAAAGGGCGGTTGCTTCACTGGACACAAAGCAATTGTTCCAACTAAACGAGGAGAGTGGAAACACAAAGCAGGTCCAGTAGAACTGACTCCGAAGTAGAAATCAGGAGCAAGCTGACAGAGTAGGCAAAAGCAACGTGGCAGGCAAGGAGGAAGCAGAGAAATCCAGTACACGTGCCTCGGTCGAGATACCAAAAAATCCACCAATCCAGGCAATGGTAGCCGACAAGGAGCAGGAGAAGGCAAATACAGGAAAACGAAGTCTGAGGTCA
The DNA here is from genome assembly GCF_040938575.1 of Ambystoma mexicanum. Taxonomy (NCBI): domain Eukaryota; kingdom Metazoa; phylum Chordata; class Amphibia; order Caudata; family Ambystomatidae; genus Ambystoma; species Ambystoma mexicanum. The sequence continues at coordinate 279,250,619 of NC_090940.1, read as the reverse complement.
AAAGCAGGAACAAGAAGACAATTCAAAACGTAGAATCCAAAACGAAGCACACATCTGCGTAGTCAGAAGTGTGGAAACCATATAAACTTGACACTAAATAGCACAGGAGAAGGTCACATGATACGACAGGGGTCCAAACGTGATGACCACAACAATTACAGTCGCCATAGCTTCCAAGACAGCCGCCAGGAACGGCCATAACGTCCAGTGCACTGAGCCCTCTGGGAAGTGTAGTGCATATCCTGTGATGGGGCGAAACAGCGTAGATTCTTGTGCAGAGCAAGACGCCTTGAAGACAGCTGGGATGTGGTTGCGGTGAGAGTGTGTTTGACTAGCGAATATGAGGATATAGGCAAGCTAGAGGAGATAGGCAGGCCGTGTCTGCGTGATCGGAGCCTCGTGGTGAATCGCATCCTAACAAACAGCTTCAAAGGTGGCAATGTGACAAGCCCCTTCATGCCATGCATGGCATGTTGAGGGTAGCCAAAGTGATCCTCCCCATGCCAGTCCCAGGCCCAGAATCACCTGGTTTTGTTGTGGAACACGGTTCCATTGTTGACCACACCATCCACCAGTAAGGTCACGCAAGGGATTTCATCACAAGGCACTAACTCAGATCACAACTCTAATGACACAGGGGGTACATTGGACATAGCAGCACTATAAGTGTGTGGCCTTCTTTTAAGCGTATAGGATTTTCAAGGGTTACTGACACAGTAAACCTAAACTGTATGCATGCAACCTTGGCTCTGGAATGGGTATATCAGGATACTGCACACTAGAAATGTCATGTGTTTGTGTTTAGTAATGTTCAGTAATGACTATTTTCATTTCCCTTTTGCCATAGAGCGTCATGCTTTCAATGGTGTTGACTGATGGAGGTTGTCATCCAAAACATCTTGTGGCCCCCAAGGAGCATCTCCAGACCTTGCTTTCCATGGCCTCTTTATGCATTCGGCATGATTATTAATGTTTTTATTAAAATGCAATAATTTCAAATGTCATTGGGCCTCATTCCGACCGTGGCGGTAAGGGGTTAACTGTGCCGGTAAGGATGCTAGTGCCATTAACCCATTGCTGCCCTATTACGAGGTTCCCTAGCGGGACCTGCTCAGAACGTCTGGTCAGACCAGACGTCCTTAGCGGGTCCCACTAGGGTACCAGGGAGCTAATAACGGGCCTGTTATTAACGGGCCCATTATTAGCTCCCTCCCCATTCCCATTAAGCCCTATGGGGGCTCGAATGGGAATGGGGATGGCTTCCCTGAATGGGCAAATACCGGGTGCTCCAAGGTTGGAATGACCCCGTAAGTCCCCATCAGGGAACCCAGACCCAAGTTTGGAGGCAGCCATGGTGCTAATAGCATCATGCTACCTCCAAATTCGGAATGAGGCCCATTGATTCATAAAGATATTGCAACTAGATAGGCACAGTAAATAAAAGTATAATAGAAGAAACAAGCCTTCATTCATCTGGAGGAGTTCCACCTATGGGAGTGTTTGTGGTGTGCCGGGGAGACCTGTTCTGTGTTGGTTGCAGGTGAGCGGGGACGGGAGCAGGCAGCCACGAAGCCAGTGAAGCATTTGCAAGAATTTGTTTATACTGCCCTTTATGTGCTGGATTTGATCCTCTGAAGTGTGCAAGCACAAAGAACAGTATGGTCAACCTTAGAATAAGATGGAGGGATGCCTTATTGTGCGACCCATCAAAGTTGACCTTCATATACTATTCTTGATTCTGTTCAAATGACAGCAGATTTTTTAACAGCATATTAACCATCTTTCTTGGGGAATGTCTTTAGATGCTAATGGAAACCTACTCTCCTCTGTGGTAATGGTTCACAGTGAGTACTGAGGCAAGGAGGCACCAGTGCTCATCTTTGGAACAAAGGGTTGGGTGAGGGAACTGTGCTGCCATGTGAGAGAAACTGTAGCCAGGCATTGAAGCTGTATTTGGGTTCCAGGCATGTTGATGCCCATTATCCAGTATTATTTCAGTGATATGGTGAAGGTGCCCTGGGAGATGTTATCAATAGCATAGTCATTGTGAGGACAGGGGTAAGCAAAGGGTGAGTCCCAATGTTTTGTTACAGGGGGATTGAGCTAGAGTGGGGACTGGTTATGGAGTGTCAAACACGCAAAAAAACAAGCTCAATTTCCCCTCTTTTAGTCCTCCTCGGACTTGGGTCTGGGAAAAAGAGATAAGGATAGATTATCTATTTCATCTATCTAAGAGACACATAGAACAAATGTTGTTTTCAAAAGAGTAAGCAGAGTGCAAAACACATTTTTAATCACATCAATTTAGTAAGATAAAAAACATGGTGGGTGCTTTCCACAAGACACCTCACAAGTTGAAAACACATTCAAAGAACTTAGAAATTAAAAAGTCCAGCAAAAACATATTTTTTTCTACTGTTGTAACAGATCACCTTGCTAAACTTTCTTCAAAATGTTGGTTATCTCACACAATTTTTTAGGGGAACAAACTAAATATACACAGCGTGACAGTTCTAATGCTGTAGGGGAGAGACACATAGATTGTAGTGTCTACAGGATGTCTACATATGTTTCGGCCCACAGATTTACATCAACACCATCCCTGGTGTTCTGCTGTTCTAATTATGGCCCTCTTCAGGGCAGTATATTGCTTCTAGGGTGACAAAGAAGTTCACAGAAACAAATCCCCAGGTTTTTCACGGTTTTTCAGGTACTATAAAGAATGGAAAAACAGAATTTGTGTTAGTGCTAGGTCTGCAGAAGTACATGTTAAAAACTCTTTTGATAGAGGTTCGTGTGTATTTGGGCTCTTTTGTTGCCCATCATTCAACTTTTCACTGACCTTTATAGACTCTTGTGGTTGGACTAAAGATCGATTACTGTAGCAGAGGAAATGAAGGGTCACTTTCTCTTTGTGCGTTACGATACGCAACTTAAACGAACAAATTTCGGCTTGTGACAGGCATCGTGCCGTTGTTGTTTCCTTTTGTCAAGGGTTTTCCTTTTTTTCCGTTTTCCGGACCTATTTGTGAGAAAGGATCATATATGTAATAGCGGAATGTATCCTAGGGTAAAGGGGAACACAAGTCATCTGACATGTGTACTGACCTGGTGCTTCTTAGGCCGTTTGTTTCTAAAGTTGGTGCCGGATGGAAAAATAGCCTGCACACGTAGCCAGAGAATGGCTTTGCAATTCAATGTTCTTTCTTTCGTCGTCCGTCTCGCCCACCGACCTGGGAGGACAAAGGTGGGGACGTTAGTAGACTGTCCTCCATTGTGAGGACAGTCATGAGTGGTGTCATATGGAAGTCTACAGTCAGGTCCCTTGGACAAATTGGGCCTCATTATAAGGTTGCCGGTCTGGAAACAACGGTACCGGTAAGCTTGAGGGTACTGTAGTTTCCGGACCAGCAAACTACGAGTTCTGCAAATGGGTGTCTTTTCGCCGCCAGGTCTGACCTGGCAGGTCTGACCTAGCAGGCGGAGCGGCACCCGCTCGCAGACCTTGATGGGACTCAAATAGTAATCAAATGGTAATCGGGAGTAATATTTTCCGGCGCCCGGAAATGCGGAATTACCCGGGATCATTACTATTACAGTAAGTCCCCATTGCCGGGCGGACTCATAATGACCCCCAGTGTTTATGTGAGAAGGAAGGGGTTTGCAATGAGTTGTAAAGGAATGGAGGGGTTCCTAGTTCAAAGAAAGCAGCTAATGCAAATCGGGAGAGCTGGGATCCTACTGCAAGTCATGCCTACTGCAAGTCATGCCATTCCAGGGGCATGGCCATGGGCTCTTCATACATGCACTGTTCCTCAATGAGATATTGTCAGTCAATCATTGACACATGCTCCTTCTGCACCATCCACTTAGCAGGTGCACAGTGTTCCTTGAGAGGTGCAAATGCTGCTCCTGGGCTTACAGGTCAGAGTAAACGGTCTGCATCCAGGAGGGAAAGGCGCACAGGCTGCCCTGCAGGTGCAGGTATTGTTTTGCTGGCCCCTAACATTCTTTCTTGTTATGCCTGCCATTCTGGGACCTGCTGAACAGTAGCCTAATCTTTCGGATCCAATCCACGGACTTGCACCCCTACTTCCTTCCATACACAGTGGTGATGTCCACTGGCTTCTTGTGTACTCTTTGAACCTCCAGCACATCGCCGAGATCGGAGGCAGGGTCTGCTCCTTGCTCCTTTCCCAGCGCAATGGTTTCATTGTGAGCAGATTTTTCAGGCCCCTGATGTTTTTTCTATTTAATTGTGTCATTCAGCTGCAATGGCCCATCCAAGAGTGTGTCAGGCCGGGTAAACATGTTGGCACTAATGGAAATAAGTGTAAAGCACGTTAATGTAAAGAGAAATCACATATAACAGAAAGTACTAGGACCACATGCATCATCAAACCCCTTTTTCTCCAAAAGAGAATGAATGAGAGACTTGTGAAGGGAGGGGCTGAAATGGGCTGTGAAGAATAGAACACAATAGACAGTAGCATATATGCCTACGTATCAGAATATACCAATGCCAAAAGGGAATGAACAAAACATGCGTAACGTGTTGTAATGGTCCTAATGGACAGATAGAACCCACCAAACAGCACTCTCCTCTCATACATCATTGAATCCTTTTGATGTGAGGGGGGGGTGAATGCGAAATGTGTAATGGGGAGGACTGTAATGGGACACACACAGACAGTACTGTGGCCCCATACCTTTTGAAACCCCACCAATGGCATAACAATGGTAAATACAATAGCTTACAATTGCAAGGTGCAGCAGTTTACCCAGGGCGGTGAAAGGAACTGGTGCACAGAATGGACTCTGATGTTCTTGACCTTTGGGGTTGCATTCTCTTTTGCCTTCTGAAGTGTGTTGTATTTCATGGCAATCTATGACGTCACAATGTTGGGCTATCAATGAAGGCAAGCTTTTTGCGTGGCATGGTCTGCCACTGTTGAAGAACCTGCTGCTCTCCATGCAGGGATTGGTGGCATCAAAGAACTTCAGGGCTTGGCATTTACTATGTTAAGAAGTAAACCAGCAGTAACACTGTGCTCCTCAATCCCTCCCCTCGTATTAAGCAATGCATAGGATATTGTGTCACCTCCAGCAGTTCAATCCTGCAACTGCATGGCTTTATTCTGCCTGAAGTGCCAGCTTGCGACAGCTGGGTTTCCACGTCAGGGTGTTTATTAATTGATTAATTCATTTATTTTTTACATTTATAAAGCGCCTAAAATCTCAGGCATCAAGGTGCTATTACAAACCAGTTACGTGTGAATACTTCAACAGGAGGTTGGGAACGGACACAAAGGGTGACTGATTGATGATTCACACGCTGCAGTGAATGCACTTTTTCAGGTGTGAAGGGGTGGGGAAAGGGAAGATAATTAAGGGAGGGCAGGCGTGGCACAAACGCGATTTTAAAGAAGCCAATTCTGTGGTATAAAAAGGCTCATTGTGAAGTGAAGCTTTTCCTGTGGATACTATGGAATGCATGCCTTCCCAGCAGTCTTTGTAAGCACAGGTTGCAAGTGCTGCGTGTAGCACATGTCAATATGCCCAATGCATTCTGGGACATGTAATCCGAGATCTCGAATGGGAAAAAAGAAATGCCGTAGGTGAAGTATTTACTCTACCACTAATCCAAGACACGTGAAACTGATCTCCTGACCAGCTGACTGTTTTGTACTTCTCACTGGCATCAAGACTTTTACACAAGGCCACGCTGCAGCCCTACTCTAGGGTTGTGAATTCTCGTGTCTCGTATTTGAATTTACTGGATCAAGACTCATGGTTCCAATTTATATTTTACATTTTTTTTTATTTGTATATGTTTACACAGTAACCGTTACAAAATGTACAAAAGATCATTAAAAGAACAATAAAAATAGCATGAGCCTAATTACATGTCAATGATTTACAAATCAATAACATCCACATTTTGAAGTTTCACGAATTGTCCACTCTAATAACAGTAAAATGCAGCTACTACTTCCAAGCTGAAAAATCAGAATCAAAATCCCCCCCACCATCATTTAACATTGATCTTCATAAAACAGGATCCAAACAAAAACCCCAAAAACATGACAACATTTCTAATTTCTAACTTTCTAATCAGTATTGGGGCCCAGTTTGCAGGTGTACCTCAGGAAACGCACCACATCAGTCTGCAATTTCAGCCTTTTACCATGAAGCATATCTTGCCACAGAAGTTCAGGATAGACACTGGCAGTATTAGCAACACATTGACTGAAACAGTTAATACGCTCCATTCTTAGACCATCGCATTCAGTTAAGAAATGCTTCAGGGATTCCATAAGGCCAATTTGATTACAAAATCTACATACAGATGGATTGTCAATATTGCCTTCTCTTATATCAGTAATTTTACCAGTTTTCATCACATTGAAACGGAAGCGCATACAATCCTGTCTCCACATCCTATTCGGGAAGTGAATGAGGTAAGATTCAACTATTCCAAATTTTTTGCTCACACCGGATACAAGATGGCTATACAATTTGTACCTGGAATCCTCTTCCACGATTAAATTCCAATTTAGATGTTGAAGATATATGATGATACGGTATTCCTGCTCTATCCAGGATTTCATGCACCACTGTCTCCATGTCCCATAAGTATGTGGAGACCACCAAGCCATTGCGTAGTCCGTGGCCCATAATTGAATGCACACTGTTGCTTTTGCATACCATCAGTTTCCTATAAAGGGTAATCCTTCGCCATTGCACAATACTTCTAATGGACAAGAGCCCTAGCTCATAATGAATAGCAACAGATGGAACAGATTTTGGCAAATATTTAAAGATTGCTTTTAAAATTTTAAACTCATAGGGCCTCATTCCGAGTATGGCGGTAAGGGATAGCGGCCACCGGTAATGAGACCGGTGGCGGTAATCCCTTACCGCCATACTCCGAGTTCACTTTGCGCCCTCGCCCTTAACGCCTGCTTTGAGCAGGTGTTAAAGTCGAGGGCGCAAAGGGGCCTCCAAGCCAATAACGGTGACCGTAATGAACGGTCACCGTTATTTGCATCTTCCCCATTCCCATTGAGCCCTATGGGGGCTCATTTGGGAATGAGGAAGAGCCTTGGTGAATGGGGAATTACCGCCAGGCCAACCTTGGAAAGGGGCGGTAATTCCGCCATCCACCAAGGTGCTGCCGGTCCGGGTACGGCGTCAACCAAGGCGTTAATAGCGCCATTGGTTAGCGCCGTACTCGGAATGAGGCCCATAGTTTATTAGCTCCTTCCTGCACCATAGAGGTGCGAACTCTAGTCCATAACAAAGCTGTGCAATAGTCTTACTCCTATAGTAATGTATACAAGGAAGAACGGAACATTTTCCAAACTTATAATCAATTTCCTCAACTGCGCCACAAGAGGAGAGATCTTCTTTTCAAGAAATTCATGTAAGTTGGCCTTTTTGTTATCCCCAAAAACCGGATATCTCAGATAAAGTCTGGGTCTCACTATCAACTTTTTATGATTCAAGAACCAAGTAAAATTAATGAGGCTTTTCCTGTGAGATAGTCATACAATAACAGTTTTTTTTATTATTTATAAGGAGATAATTGACCAAGGTGTACTGATAAAAGGCAACAAGTAGTCGCTGAAGACCAATTGGAGTCTAGTCATATAATGTAACATCATCAGTGTAAACTGTCCAGCAAACATTCCTTCTTTCTATTTTAGGAGAAGCAAAGGCCATGGGTTCCCAAAAAATTGCCTGCATCCGAAATATATAAATGGGCACAAAAATACATCCCTGCCTAAGTCCACTGCAAACTCTGATATCTTTAGATAATGTACCCTCAGAGTTAAGACAAATTTTAATTCTAGTTCCTCCATGAAAATGGTGCATTCCTAGACGATACAATTTTGACCACAAAATAGTTCTGTCTACTCTGTCAAATGCATTAGTTAAGTCGATGGAAGCAACATAGATCAGTGGATTTCCAGGTTTCCATGCCATATCTTGCATAATGGCATTCAAAAGACCCCCGCATCAGTACCCATGTTGCGCCTAAATCCGAATTGGAATGCTGACAGAATGCCCTTGGCTGCAATCCATTTGTGAATCTGTTGAAGAATAATTCCGGCAAAGATCTTAGACTCAGTGTCCAAAAGTGCAATGGGCATGTAGTTAGAAGGGCAGGCCCTATTGCCCCTTTTGTAAATCAGAATTATTTAAGAAAGATTCCAGCTGTCCGGAATGATCTTGGCTAGCAGTATATCTCTAAATAGCATGTACAGGATCTTAGAACACAGATATGGATTGCCCTTCAATACCACATTGGCAATCCCATTCGGACCAGGGGCTCGAGAAGAGGAGCTGCGCATAATTAAATGTCATATTTTGTCCCGCCCAAACACTATATTCCAATGACAGCAACTAATGTCCAATGGAGCAGACCATTCCAGGACTGGGGGGAGGGGACAAACAACCGTGCAAAATGACCTTCCCAAGCCTCAGGTCTAACCAATACTGTATACTGTTTGGGCCGTAAGTTGAATGGCCCTTTCTCTATTTATCAAAGGGAAAATAAAGGGGTAGACCTGCACTTATGTCCCTGATCCTTCAGGTGTAGTATACTTATATCCAAGATTGGATCAGTAGAATGGGATGACACTAACTAAATTTTAATACATTTGAAATTTTATTCAATAAATTCATCACAAGAAAAAATCATCTAGATATCATAAAAATCGATAAAAAACAATTTCAAACCGACAATCATAGCCACATACAAAACTCATTCAAACATTCACACAATAAGAACACCCAAGGTGTTTAATACATCAATAGGTATTGGAAATATAGTTATACCAATTCTCTTCAATTAATACATTGAACAATGACCCAGTCCCTAATATTAGGTGTCGTGATATATCCGATACAAAATTAGGTCAGATATCTCTCACAGAAAAGCGTCAACACGTGTTTCGGTCGGAGACCTTTTTCAGGACGTAGGGCAAAGAGAGAATACTTCGCCCTATTCTCAACAAGTATGGGCCCGTAACAGATCTAAAAACAATGATAAAAACAAAGTGTCATCCCTATTTCTTAAAAACAGTGACTAGTAATGTCACACTGTGTTAGAGATCAATCAACACAAAGGACCCTACTCAGCCCCAAGTTCCAATTCGAGGGCAGGTGAACGGGATGGTGGACATTAATCCTCCACTGGAATCAGTGCAAGTACTGTACCTGTGGAACCAACACAAACGCACACCTCAGTGTCCATGACAATATTTATATCCCTGCATTATATACATTGAAGATTAAAAACACTTACAGGCACCCATGGTGCAGCTCGGGAATCCTCACTGAGGTGTCGCAACCAAACGGTCGCTCTCAGACCAGCGTAAGAATAGTCGAATCAGTAGACCATTCCCGATGCTACAGGGGAAACAAATAATGCCCATGCTATAAACCGGATATCTAGTTCTCATATTCCCAAAGTTAGAAAACGGGAATTCACCCTCTAGTACCAGTAAAACCACACTACACTTAGCCCATGTCACCGTGTGTGCAAATCCATACGCATGGGATTGTGAAACATGTTTTAAAATGCTATGCAGACAGAAGCCCTTCGCAGTGCCCATAACCACTATCTATCAGTGCTACCTCTCCGTCCATGCCGCGTGCCGCATGTCGTGTAATCAAAAAAACGTCTTTAAATAAAAATGTCTTTAAATAAAAACGAAACGCCGTTAGGTCCACGGCGCTCCTTTGAACCCACCAGTGTCAACACGCCACGTTACTCGTGTTATTTGTCAAAAATAACAGCGGCTGCTCGCGTGACTCTCGGGCATGCTATCAACAACACACAAAGCGTTTACCTTTAATGAGCAGATGAATTTCCAAACAGCTGTAATCACTCGCTCGGCTCCGTAAACACGCAGCCCAAAGTCCATGTGGGCTAGACATAGGTGAAGGACTACCTTATTTAAAAGGTGCTCGAAACACTGAAAAAGGACCAACATGCAGTCTAGATCAGCCCGGGACTAGAAACCCGGTAACGTCCATATCCATGTACCAAAGGGTAGCTTACTGCTTGGCCAGAAGGCTAGTATACCGTATGGTCCCGTATACAGCCCAAAAAAAGGGCTCAAAACTCATCCCATTACACATATATCACAAGAGGCCACATAGGGCGGGCGTGTAAACCCCTATGCTATCCTGAATATGTACTGCCACTAGATTCATACACAATGCCCGAAAAATGGATCCAACTAAAACTAATTTATTTATGGAAAAAATGTATGAATCATTGCCCAAAAGCCTCATGTAAGAAACCTTAACACTAGGTAGAACATGTTTTACCTGACTCCCTAATTTAAGGAACTGGGTCCATTTCTCAGTGTAAACATGTGGGTGATTACAACAAATTATTTTTTTGTACTGCATTGAGATAAGATCTATTACATATCATCTAGGACCCCTTCAAATGTCACGTACAGCACTTATTCACCATGAACTTTAAGATGCCAATGAATTGGCTCATTGTATTCACATTACCATATGTTACCTCCTAACATAGTTGTATACTCAAAATTACGCAGTATACTTAGATACTTGTTTTAATGTGCTTAATGGTCATTAATGAACAAATGCAAAACAGGCCAGCAAATACAGTAAATCCAATAGGCCTACATTATATGTAACATTCTCGGTATATACCACTCACAGTAGTGTTCAACTATACAGTATCCCCACATTTATGTGTTCATACTGGACCCTCATTTGGGTGTCACTTTTTTGTAATCAAGTTGTTCCACTCTACCGAAACGTTCAAACCCTTATGGACTGTGTTCAGGGTATGGATCCATTTCTGCTCAATGCGATGCAATGTTATCCCAATATCGCCTCCTCTCATGTTAGTCTTAATGTGTTGTAATACAAACCACCTCACGTCTGTATCTTTGTGCTGCATTTTAACAAAGTGTTCAACTAGCGGTTTATCTGCCACTCTATTCCGTATACAGCTCCTGTGTTCAGATATACGCTGTCTAATTTCACGTGTAGTCTTCCCCACATATAGCAGTTCACATGGGCAACTAATAATGTACACCACATTTTTAGTCAAACAGTTAGTGTGGCAATTCATCTTCCAAGTCCTCTGACCGCATCGAAACTCATGTTTCGTCTCGGTCAGAGGGCACGCAACACACCCACCACATTTAAAATGTCCAACAATGAGTGGCAGTCCCCATTGGTCATTAATAGTGAGTTCTCTTGTTGGCTCTCTGTACGTATGGACCAGTTTTTGTCTAAGATTTTGATTGCGTTTAAACGCAAACGTAGGTTTTTTCATCAATGACCCAGGTTGTTTAACTAGATTCCAATGTTTACTAATAATTCTTTTGACGTCCCCACTGACTGGATTATATGTCGTTACACATACCAGACGTTCATTCTTATTTCTTTCTCGTTTGGTGAGGCAAATTTCCCAGTTAGTGTTTTCGGCCCTTTTCATTTGATCTTTTATTAACCTTCTCGGGTACCCCCTGTTGGTCAGTCTTTCTTTAAGTTGTTCTGCATGAAATTTAAACTCCTCCTTCTCAGAGCAGTTTCTCTTAATACGTAAAAACTGCCCATAAGGTAAGTTTTGGCGTAAACTTGCAGGATGAAAACTGTTAAAGTGTAATAGGATATTTTTATCGGTTGGTTTTTTGAAAAGGGTAGTAGGTAATTGGTTCCCAGTCTTTTTTATCAGAAGATCGAGGAAGCTAACCTGACGGTGGTTGTATTCAATCGTGAATTTTATGTTTATGTCACATAGATTCAACCATTCATGAAACTCAGTAAGAGATGCAATAGAACCCCTTCAAATTAGAAAACCGTCATCGATATACCTATGCCACATTTTCAAGTGTGTCTTCAGGGTTGGGTGAGACATAAGCAGATTTTGTTGCCCGAAAATGAACTTTTCTTCATAGTCAGCCATATATAAATTTGCAACATCGGGGGCAAATGTAGCCCCCATGCTGTCCCCTTTCTCCTGTTTATAGAGTTGTTTTTTAAACAGAAAGAAATTTTCGGTCATCGCTAACCTAATGCACTCTTGAACAAACTCAGTGGGGGGCAAATGTGGTCTAATTCTTTTGTCCAAGTAAAGACCCAAGACACGCAAACATTCCATCTGTGGAATCGGCGTACACAATGATTCAACATCCATAGTAACAAGGATATCTCCTTCTTCAATTTTGATGCCACTGATGATATTAATCATATGGGTCGAATCTTTCACATATGATGGCATCTCCTGTACAAATGGTTTTAAGAAAAACTCTACATACACAGACAACGGTTCTAACAGTGAGTCAATGGCCGACACTATGGGTCTGCCCGGGGGCTGGGTGGGGTTTTTATGGATTTTCGGAAATGTGTAGAAGTCCGCCCTCTTAGGTCCAATTTTATTCAGAAAACGGCCTTACTCATCGCTAATCCACTTTTCATTCATTGCATGGTGAGTCAAACTCTTTATTTCCTCTTGTAATCGTGCTGTGGGATCCCTCTCAAGTTTTTTATAGGACTTCCTGTCATCCAACAAACGCCTACATTCTGCTTCATAAATGGGTGTATCTTGTATAACAATCCCACGCCCGTTATCAGCGGGTTTTATGGTGATAGATTCTTCATTGCGCAATTTGGTAAGACTAAGCCTCTCTACTTTAGTCAGATTGTCAGGCTTATGGTTCTTAAGCTTTATGACCTCGAGTATTTCTCGTGTAACGATATTCCCGAAGGCCATAATTTCAGGTGTGCAGGTATGGGGCGGTGGAATGAAGTTCGATTTTATTTTAAGACCGCTAATGTTAGGTACTTTGTCGGAAGGGGATCCCTTTTCATATGGGTGAGCTGGAAGATACACCTCAAAAAAATGTTTCAACCTGATATTTCTAAAAAATCTGTTTAGTTCCAGTTCCATATTGAAAACATCCGCTCTCATAGTGGGAATGTACGAAAGCCCTTTAGATAGAAGGTCTAGATCGGATTTACCGAGATGGTACTGAGACAGGTTGAAAATGGGCATCTGGTCGGTGGTACCTTGGGTCATTGATTGGAGTACCACTGTATGGTCCTCATCCCCTGTCTCTGTCTGTACTGGGGTTGTTGCTGCCTGGGCCTGCCTCGCTGCCCCCTCTGAAAAAAACCTGTTGTTGGTTTTGACCCCTCCCGCCCGTGCCAGTACTAGGTGGCACATTGAGGGTGGGATCTGATCCACTAGAGGATCCTGAAGTGTTGGAGAAATTAGAATAACGATTATTTCTACGATAATTATAACCACCTATTGGGGGATCGGTAAAGAAACCCTTTCTTAAATAGGGGTAAGTTCTTTCTTCATTGTAGTTTGAAATATCTTTTTTCAACTTGTTGATTTTCCTTTCTAGATTCAGATCTTTGAATTTTTTAATTTCCTCTTCTAATCCTTCAAGTTGTTTCTTAGCATCCGTGACTGTGGTATTTTCAAGGAAAGCCTTTTCCAAAATCCCCAACTCTTCCCCTTGTTTTTTGGTTTCTTCTTGGGCTGTTTCAATAATCAACATAATCCAATCCCGAGAACATCTGTTGCCAACCCCACTAAAATTCTTCTGAAATTTGGGGTTGTCAACAAATATCCTTGGGATATTTTTGACCTGTAGGCCCTCCGGAATAATTCATGACCTCAGGTATTGCAACATGAACTGACCATGTAGGTCTGTCCTTGTTAATTTTTTCATTTTTTGTAAAATGTTTTCAATTTCATTGGTAGTGGTTTGTGTTGGTTCCACAGGTACAGTACTTGCACTGATTCCAGTGGAGGATTAATGTCCACCATCCTGTTTACCTGCCCTCGAATTGGAACTTGAGGGTGAGTAGGGACCTTTGTGTTGATTGATCTCTAACACAGTGTGACATTACTAGTCACTGTTTTTAAGAAATAGGGATGACACTTTGTTTTTATCATTGTTTTTAGATCTGTTACGGGCCCATACTTGTTGAGAATAGGGCGAAGTATTCTCTCTTTGCCCTACGTCCTGAAGAAGGTCTCCGACCGAAACACGTGTCGACGCTTTTCTGTGAAAGATATCTGACCTAATTTTGTATCAGATATATCACGACACCTAATATTAGGGATTGGGACATTGTTCAATGTATTAATTGAAGAGAATTGGTATAACTATATTTCCAATACCTATTGATGTATTAAACACCTTTGGTGTTCTTATTGTGTGAATGTTTGAATGAGTTTTGTATGTGGCTATGATTGTCGGTATGAAATTGTTTTTTATCGATTTCTATGATATCTAGATGATTTTTTCTTGTGATGAATTTATTGAATAAAATTTGAAATGTATTAAAATGTAGTTAGTGTCATCCCATTCTACTGATCCAATCTTGGATATAAGTCTATTTATCAAAGCCCAGAATTTATGTGTATTAAAGTCAAATAAAGAAAGCAGCATTTCTTCTCCATCGTGCTGATATAATTGGGAATGCACGTTTTTGACTCTTTTTTTCCATTTATTTTTAATATTTCTGACCATTGCTAGAGAGGACTCATTCTGTAGGAGGCTCTTAGGACATGCTCTTAATTTCTTATTCCTTCCTTTCTTGAGTTCTCTCATATCCACAAAGAACTAGTGCTTATGTCCCAAAGCTGAAGTGCTAAGTTTCTTAGTGCCACACGTAGCTCTCACTATGGATAATACATAATCTCTAAAGAAATCAGATGAATATATACTCAGTTTCAAAATCCTGCAGAAAATATTTATTTATTCTCTCCACATTCCCTTTATGCCAGATAATACGATTGCCTGAATTATTAATATTAAGCCTTAAGGCGAAGGAGTCTCTATTGCACCTGATCAAATCCATACCAAAAGTCACCATAAGGGCTTTATGATCACTTTTTTGACTGGAATATAGAGAGAATTCTTTCACAATATTGAACAGCTTAGTTTATACAAACACGTAATCAATCACAGAGTATGAGATGCCATTGGTCCATGTATAACATTCACAGGAAGAATCTAGCAAATTATTTGCACAATACATTCCCCAATGCTCAAACAATTGTAACCATTTCTTGCCATTAATACGTTTAACAGAGACCTCCCTATAAGCAAAGATCTAATCTGTAGATGTGTGAGCCATGGTCGAAGGAACTTTCGCAGAGCAATTGCCTACTATAGGTCCCAATTCTGAATTAAGATCCACTGCACTAATAATAGTTTGTTCGGAACAAAGCTCTTGACATTCCGAAATCACCAAACAAATAAGTACTAAGTATCTTTCAAACCTGAATCAGGAGACCAGTAGATATTAATTATTAGAAGATTTAGAGGGGGTTTAGTTTTCGAAAATTCCAGAAGGACTGCAATGATCCCTTTTGTAATTTTAAAATCTTTTAAAACTTTCCCTTCCAAATCATTTTTAATAGCAATCAAAATCCCTGCATACGGTCTCCCATTCAGTTTCTTTGGGCCAGTTCTTGAAATAGCGTAAAGCCATCCAGAGACAGAGGCGAGGTAGCCCAGGTTTCTTCGAGACATACAAGAGAACAGGAAGATAGAAGAGAGCAGATTTCAGTAGAATTTTTTAGGAACCAAGATCCCCTGGAATTCCAAGAGATCAAGATACAGCTTTACAATGCTAGGAGTTTTCCCTAAGATCCTGTATTTTAGAAATAGATTCTCTCAAGGTCAGTGCCAGCCATCTCAAGTCAGTTTCACTCGATGTGCCTACATGATTAATATTCGACACATTTCCCGAGGTATGTCTATGATCTTCACCCCATGGTTTAAGGGTTCCTTTATTATAATCCAGCAGATCATAGCCAAATTTATTAAAATGACTCAGCCTCTGAAAGTATGAGCTTATTAATAGCTCGAGAGGTATAACACAATCCTAACATAATCATATCTAACAGGATGGATAAAATTAATCAACTTAATATCTCCTGACGATATAAGTGATAAGCGGGGAATTTCATTCAATAAGGATAGAATCCTTCCACAAGTGAGGGAATAGGAGTCCCACCTGGACAGCAGAAAACTCAGTGTTACACTAGGGTCATCAATATAATGAGGAGGCTGCCACTGCACCTCCTCATCAGGATGATCATAGCTTATCTGATTTCTTCGCTCCCCCTGAGTGTCCTTATCAGTTCCTATTTCCCTGTGTCTATTTTCAGGATGGGCAACCTTCCCACTACTTACGTTGGTGGAAACTTTCTGCATCTTGCATCCCTCCCATATTAGTAATCCCTGGACCCTCTCTCCTAAAGTCGCGAGCTGGGAATCTCATTTTGTTCTCGTTAATGCTATGTAGTTCCAGACTGTCTTTGAGATTGGTACCTAGATTTCTGTTAGATGAGATTAACATGTCTTTAGATGAATCTCCCAATTACTGAGAGCTTTCAGAGCTACGCACGGTATCCACTGATTACATTTAATTTCCTCCTTAATACTTGAGGCTACCATCTCAGTTAGAAAAGACGGGCGAGAACCCAAATTAGAAGGAAGTTGCAGAAGCTTCAATAAAGCCTGTTGTACCAAAGTTGTAATATCTTCAGAAGGTGGGATAGGGTCTGCCTTATCCAGGGTTCATATGCATAAATAAACCCCCCAATCTGCTTAATTTGTCCGCACAATCTATTAAGAATAGCGTGAGCTCCTGAATCTCAACATGGGCCCTTTCATGTCCCTTATCCAGAAGATTCAGAATACGTGTTAATACTGTAAATGATGTATGAGCAGATAGTAAGTCCTCAGAGGTCAATGCTTCAATAGAAGGAGCAATGTGCAATGCTTCATGATCATGATCATGTATAGGTAATAGGCTAACAGATGTAGGGCTTGAGCATTTATAGGGCTCTGAAGGGGACTGTTTCTTATCTTCACCCTCCGACCCTGCAGTCCCCTCTGAAATATCGTTCTGTAGTTCCTGCAGTATCGATATTTCTGTCGCATGGCAGACATATTGAGGGCATTGTGAAGTCCCTGAGCTTTATGTAGGTGAACGCTATCCAGGCCCCCCTCTAGTACTAATAGGTGTAGAGGGTCCCAGTGACAAGCGTACCCTTTTATCCAATTCAGCTAAGACCACAGGTGCAATCAAAGAAGTGTCCAAAATAGATTTAGGCGCAATTTCCCCTTCATCCTCTATGGAGTCAATAGAGTTCGTCATTGTTTCTTGAATACTCAAGAAGCTTCTTTGATTGTGAGACTCCACTTCCTTAGAGGGTTTGATGGAGCTAATAGGGTCAGCCTCTATCTTTCGGGACGCAGGTGCGAGTTTGCAAGGCGAGGAGCAGTCCTGAGCAGATTTATCTGCCCCACTGCTGCAAGCGCCTGTGGGGATGGAGCTTCCATAGTTGAATTCATATCAAGAAGATTATTTCCAGCCTTAAGTGATGAGGAGATCTTTAATTTATTAGACCGCTTTCAAATTTAATTAATAAATGAGGAGTTTCGGAGATTTCCACTTCGAAGGGGCCCCCCCATACTATGGGGGGGGGCTAATTAGAGAAATAACACAACTCCTGAAAAGAAAAGGAAAGTTTTGAGGAATATCTCCTCCTGTCCGGGTAAATAAATTTGGACTAGGATTACTATAACCAGTTTCAACTGATTAGGGAAAAATGCAATGCTAATTGCCCATAGTTTTGCGGCCTTCAAGTAAAGAATAAGACTGCCCAAATAGATAAATGCTCCTGGGCGTAAGATGCAGCGTTATAAATCCAAATTGACTTAGTATCCCACAGACATTAGTGTGCAAAAGCTTTGCATGAACAGTAAAGCCACGCCCAGAACAGCTTAGGTTCATACACAGCTAATTGTGCGCAAGATCACGCAGCTTTGAGACAAAAATAAAATACAAAACACACCCAATAGAGTGTATACACCCGTGCAGGCAAAATTGTACGTTATATGGCAGAACTTAATTTCATGAGGTAAACTACTCGTAAAATAGACGTGGGCAGCCTCACCTTGTTTGTGCTAAAATAGACCCCCAAAGCAGTGTTAGAGCAGTGAGCCTATCAAGCTCTAACAGGCTCCAACAGGCACTTTCCGGGCACTTCCAGGGTGCGCGTCTAGGGGCGTGTGCCTGTGCCTTTAGTAGAAAGTTGCTGAGAAAAAGCGGAAAAAAAGTGTTCAGAGCCAATCCAAACGGCTCCAAACGGCTGCAAGGAAAGGGAAACAATCAACGAAAAAACGCAATATTTAGCCCAAAGTCCAGAGTCCAGAGACTATTTCAGTAAATGTCGAGTCCAAGGTAACATGGACAAAGCAGTGAGTGCACACACCGAATACCTTGAAGAGCACAGCGCGTAGCTGAAAACACACAGGGGCAAGCCTCCTCCAGACTCCACCAGGCTCCAACACGCACTTTCTGGGCACTTCTGGGCATTTTTCAATGTAATACGGGAGACACATATTTCTTATGCTCGTAGCAGTGTAAATACACGCAACGAGATCATGAATGATGACGTCAAATGTAGTGACATTGTATGTCACGACCCAAAAAAATAGTCATGGCACCTTTAAATATGCAGCACGCCACTAAAAAAGAAGGTTAAAGGAGAAACCCAGTTTACCCTCATGAAAGTAAGTAATGCACACAATTAGAATTCAATCAAGACATAACCAAGTATTTTTAGAAATAGCGGTAACACTCACTAAATTAATTTTACAATGTTTGTCCTAGCTTGTACCATTTCAACATGAATGACTATTAACAGAGAAACAGCATGCTACCAGAATCAAAATGACCTAGTAGGTAGTAAGGACTTCCAAAATGTTATCAGGTGGCTAAAAACTATTGACAATCAGGGTGTTTTCTTCACATTTTACTTACCCTTTACTTTTCAGTTTTACGAACACTAATAATGATCCTTGGCAGGTAAGTAACACCTTAAATAACGTTTTCTTTATTAGTGATACTCCATATGTAGCTTTGTTAGCCCATCATATATATTTTTCATTACAGGAGGTAGAAACTTTAAGAACGGAGAAATAATTATTTGATATGATGGCTTAAGAGAAACATGCACAATTACATCATTTTCAAATTAGCTTGTAAAGTGCAGGGTCTCCTCATGTCTGAGACAAACACTTAACTCATGAGCTATCTATCCAATATAAAAATATCATCATAATGCAGAACAGCGCTCTTCAAGCCTTCGGGCTGTGTTTTTTCATGGTTGAAAGTAAAATGGGAGCAGCAGTGACAGAGGCATCTCCAGAGGTTGGGACAGGACTGGTATCTGCAGACATACAATGTAATCGTGTGTCTCCTGCAGGAAGGCCAACCCCACACTGTAGGTGAACTGTCCATATGAGGCATGAAAGAGGGTGTTAAAAGGATCTGCCGGGGGTGATAGGGTTCTGGCAGTCTGGCAGCCTAGTAAGGGACCAGAGAACCAGGACAAAGGGCCTACAACTGTGTTTGTAATTTGCTGTTTTTTTTTATTTTCAGTAGTAGTGCATACTGTAAAACTGTGTGGCTTAAGTAATACCACCAACCAATAAGTGGCCAGCAGGCAAAATTAAACTTTGCCTTGTTGCTCAAAGAGGAAACACATCTTTGGTTTTAATCTTTTCAAGAAAGGCCATTTTGAGAGAAAGAAGTTATTATTTATATCTCAGCAGAAGAAGCTATTAAAAAGGAAACTATTTAATTATGTTAACATTGTAAATTGGCTCTTTTTAAAATGATTTAATGTATGCATTTGAGTGATAACAAGAACGTCAAATTCGTCTTACTGAGCAAAGTGAATTATCAATACCTACAGTCCTCATAGAAGTCATTTCAAGATGAGAGGTCTAGTACACTCCTACTGTACTGTTTCAAAAGACCTCAAGGAGCAAGAAAAGGGGACACATAGCACCCTCTTTGTACCGTACACAAACCTAAATCCATTCACTCCCTTTCCTACTCACATTCCTTCAAATGTACTCACCCTGCTTCTTTCCCTCATACACTCCCTTACATCCAATGACATCACAGTCCTCTTTCCCACATACCTTCCCTTACAAGTGACCGGTGTGAAGAAGCGCCAGACATTTGAAATCCATGCACTGGAGGCAAGAGTAAATCAAGGAGGTAGTCCGAGTATCTGCATGGTAAATGGATCTGTATTGCATACAAGTGTGTGTACCGCATTACACCAACCATAGTTATTTCATCTTGACAGCTGACTCCAGATACACACTCTTAGTGTTGTTCCTGACAACCACAGGACAACACAAATCGCCATGATGAATAGATCTGTGCAACAATATAGTGGGCAATTGGCCTCCTGACTGCCATGTGCTGGTACCTGTAGTGCACTACAGTACAATCAAGAGAAGGTGGTCAAGATAGTAATCCGGTGCTGCATGTAGCACAGTATCTGAGCTGGCGCATTGGGGTCCCGGTAGCTACCTGGTGGAGGAAGAGTAGCCGCAGCATCTTCCTTACCGAGACAGAAGGATGCTGGTGATGGGTGGTTCATACGCTAGGAAATTTGCACATTGCTCACTAAATAAAACCTTGGACACCAGCATCTTTTGTCTATTCACACGTATTTATTTGACACAAACCCATCCTCAACCCCACTAAACCGAACACTCCATCACACACCTAATCTTACTTTTACCCTAACGCGGGTGCCCCCAATGCGTGCACCCACACGCGCGCGTGCACGTACACACACACACACACACACACACACACCCACACACACACACACAATCACACACCCTTCACTATCTACCCCGATTCCAAAACACCAGCACCCACTTCCGCTCTCTACCCTAACCACATCATGGTTTAGTGCACATCAGCTCTGTTAAACCTAACTCCCATCACATAATCCTAAAATTAAGGAATATCCTACTCTCTGCCTAACCCCAACAGAATCCCAGCACACAACCCTATCATGAAGGAATGTCATGAGTGAGAGAGAAGAGGGCAGCAGCTCCGGCCAACCTGTGCCATGCTCTGCAGTGCTGGTAAGGATGCATCCATGAGATTGAGGTTGAGGAAATGGAGGCCTCATATTCCACTCTCATGGTCAGAGCCTATGACAAGCCCTCACCAGACACCCTCAAACTCAGAGTCTGCATCTCCATGTGACCTGCTACCTCTACCTGAAGAAGGCACTTGCTGCTTCTTGGCACTGGACCACCTGACTTTTCGCACCTTTGTGCCAAGGATGATTGTATGGCAGAGCAGTTGTTTCTTTCATGTCCTGGTGCTGCAGAGATACCATGGGTGAAATCAAACTCACCACTGCAAATATCTTTAATCTGGTCATCCTTGTCCTCGTGGTTCTATGTGATACTTTCACCTGGTAAATGGTCACCGGGGTGCAATTATTTTTCCTGCACCCCTAAAAGCCTTCCCATGCATATTATATGACTGGTATTATTTACTATTATAACCTCCAGTGCTAGAATATTTGGGAAAAGTGCTCGATTCTCTTGGGAGTGCAAATGTGGGGAAATGTCACCTGCCTGGCAATCTTTTCCTCAGTGACTTTATCGCTGGAGGCCATACTCGTCAATGGCAGGGGTTTGGCCATGATGATGTTTCTGATTGCCAGTGGTGCTCCTCTCCTGCCTTCACATGTAATCCTGGGGCCCTGTTTCTGCTGCCTAAGGCCCCTTAGCCAGCCTACCCAGTACCATCATGCCTTCTAGTGGTAGGCCATCCATCATACTGTCTAACACTTCCAATGGGACAAGGCTGGTTGGTGTTAATAATGTTTTCTGTACACACTTGGCAGGTTTCCTCTGAGTGGGGATCTGGCTGTATCAGACCCTCTGGCTGTGGATGTTGCATCAGGGGTGGTGGGAAGGCTAGGGAAGATGCTGTGTGGATAGTGGTAGTGCTGTTGATGGTGGTAATGGCAGAGTTGATGGGGACAGTGGTTGAGGTTGAGGCAATGGTGGTGGCATTGATGACCATGGTGGCACATGTAATTACAACAGTCGTCACATATCTCTCAGAGGGGTTTAATGTCACTGGTGTCATGTGTAGCATCATCCCCAGTCTCATCATTGGTTTGTCCACCTGTGGAGGGGACTCAGGCAGGCCTCATAATGTGATATCATGCTTTGCTTCTTTGATGAGCATGCTCTTTATCTGTGATACATGCAATGTTACTTTACCAGGTTGGTGACGTAACAGGGCTGAAGGCATCTTCACTACTGTATGTGATGCAGTGCAATGAGTCTACATTTGCCACAGGGTTAGCAGAAACATGTGCCTCTGCCTGTGACTTTGTTGGGCAGGACTGCAAAATGGCGCTCCACAAGGTTTGTTTTCAAATGCATGTTTTGTGCAAGCCACTTCAGCTTGGTAGACGTGACATCATTTAAGTTGTGTGTGCATTATCTGCCTGCTGCTGGGTGCCTATCTCCCACCTCCTTGTCCCGTCCGGTCCAGATGGATGCAAGATGGAAGCAACCTGCTCCCCTATTGGGAAAAGAACCACTTGTGGCGCATTGCCCCCCTACAGTCCGCTGCAGCATTGAACTCCCACTGGTGTTTTATCAAGAGAGCCTGGGCTTACACCTGCGGTTATTCCACCTCTTATTTACTTTGCCAAGGCTGCAGTGGCCGTTGAACACAGCCATAACACTGCCCCAAATTATGTGCCAAATGACTACTCCCTTCATTGGACTGGAGTATTTATTGTCATAAGGTGATTCGATAGACAGCATGCAATGTTTACAGTCTACTCCTCTAGTCATTGAGCCCCTCCCAAAAACTGTTACTTTGTGGTAACGCCCATGTGCCCCAGCACTAACATCTTCTGCCATTTTGCCTGGATGGCTACTTTACGTATCAGTTTGACAATGGATTGTACTTTTCAAAATGACCACCACCATGCTTCCTGTTTTCGTGCACCTGCAGAAATGTTAATTGCCACACACAGTACTTTAACTGAATGTGCTATTCGTTTTCCACATGCATAGTTTCATATTTTCCCTTTACTGAGTTTTTTTCGTTACTGTATTGCTGGCGAATTACTCAGGATTCAGCAGTCTACCTCAGGTTACCACATATGGTATTCACGATTATCACATGCATTCTTTTTTTTTAAAACATCTGACCCCCCCCCTAAGTGAAGACATCATGGTGAAAGCAACCTATATTTTGGGGGTGCAGACAATGGCTAGAGAATGAAAGGAGGAGGGTCAGCAGAGGGCAGGAGGTGGTAACAGAGTGCAGAGGATGCAGGCAGTAGCAGTGTGCTGAAGGTAAATTCATCCTTGGTAGGTTAGATAGTCACAATTATGTAAACTGTGGTAGAAAGTGGGTACAGGATATAGATGCAGGTAGTAGTTTTTCTAATGGGCTGTACTGTCTTTACTAAAGACATACCTAAACACTGGATCTTTAGAAGGAGGGCAGGCCATTCACATACTTCCTTTTGTCCTGATGATGGCAGGAGCAGAATTTGGCATCAACATTTTGTCAACGAGCTCCGCATGAAACACTTGTCGACAGAAAAAATCCACTACTTGTCAAACATTAATCTACTTAAGTGAATATTAGCAATTAGAGAAGTGGATAAGATATGACAGCTGATATAGTTGTTATGAATGAGTATGAATGTGAGATATGTATGTATTTATGTAATGATTTAAAGGAGAAAAACAGAACACATTTTTTATAAGGATAGGTTTTTAAAATGTGTATACAGTGTTGTTAAATGTTTAACTCATGAATTAAATTGGAATTAATAAATGTACCAGTGACATACATTGAATGGTGGAGTCTCAAACATTATTCTAAAAGGGTTTCTGTTTTTCTGTTCTGTACAAATTGGTCTTGATCCATTTTTTTAATAAAGGTATTAGTATAGGGGCATGGACATGATGCAAAATGATAGCTGCAGAGGAAGGTACACAGTTGAAATGACAGATGCCAAATTGTGACGAGGGTGCCGATGAGGGATACAATTGGGAGCTGTATGCAGAGGATAAGTTCAGGAGCAGGGTGTGGGGGATTAACATATGCAGGATGCAGATTATGGGTGCAACAGTAAAAGCAGGGTGCATGCTGTTTGAGAGAGGTAGATACATGAATCTAAGTGGGGTGTGGCATTGGGATCAGTGTGCAGGAGATCAGTTCATAAGCAGGCTGTGGGGGCCACACAGGAAATGAGGTCATCAAGTTAATTTGACAGTGCCCATTCATTGATAGTTTCTCTTAGTAGTCAAGTAAGAAAGGAGGCACCAGGGTGAAGGAAGCAGAGTATTGAAGGGAGACTGGCCATACATTGTTGGCCTCAACCTCTGAGTGAGGGCGAACAAGGCTAGGCAAGAAAATAACCCAGAGTATTGCGAGAAAGTGAGGAGCAGGTGAACTGAGGTCAAGGAGGAAGATGACCACTAGGAGACTTACTGGGTGGATGAATGCTGCCTGCCTGAATTATTTGGGGGAACAGACGTCACTGAAATAGTCTCTGGTTAGTCCAAGTGTAGATTTGGCCACAGCACACACAGTAAAAACAAACAATGAAAGCAGGATGTGAAATGAGTGGCCAATGAAAAACAACACCGTTTTCTATGGATCCATGGCATGCATTCTTCAGTAAAGAGGAATGAAAGAAACACCAAGAAATAGGATTCCAACTTCATTCCTCTCTAGCTGCTTTTAGTTTGTTGTGAGTAGTAAGAGGTCTGAGTTAGAGCTAAAGCTCTCTCTAGCCAAATCTAAAAAGGAACCATAGAAGTGCTTTAGCTGTGGATTTAGCTGTATTACAAATGTCTGAAATTAGAAAGCCTTGTACTGTAACAGAGAAAATTACATTGTATCCTCTTTTAACATGATTTAAGATGTATGGGTCAATAAAAGGCAATCCAAGTTAAACAAAAATAATACTATCCTAGTTTATTTTAGTGTTCGACAATGGTGTGAATACATTCAAACAGTCTGCGGACAAAATATGTTCAGTATTACAGGCGACACCTTTTTAGACGTGACTTGAAGTACTCCGACCAATGCTGAGCCAGTGGGCAAGATAGAGGTTCCTTGGGTGACTTGTTGTGGAGATTTCGAAGAGTCATTTGGCAGGAACTCTTCCAAATATGGATTAGAACTCTCTCACCTTCACCAGCAGCAGTGTTGAACCTCAGACCTTGCCAGGCCCCTTCCTTAGTGGACCTTCAAGAGCTTGCACTTTTTGTAGAAAGTAATCTTCCATATATGAAGATTGAATAGGAAACCATCTATTGAGCAATGTATGTGTGACAAGTCAGCTCTGGCAGATAAACAGAAAGACCCATTCACATGTCAAGACAAGCTGAAAATGTATGAGTCCAATTACAGTTCTGTCTTTTTCGGACACATGTCTAGAATTTCATGTGGCTGCTACATGTCTGTAGGTTCATCTTACATCTAATTCTTTACTTAGGTATTATCAATCATTTTTCAACCAGGCAGTAGAACTGAGACTGCCTAAAAACAGTTGGTGAACTGTTTATGAATATAAAGTGAAATGTTTTATGGACTGGGATGTATTTCTCTATGGGAGAGGAGAGCAAGCTATAGATCCAGATTAAGATATGAATTTCGAAAATTATTAAATAATGGAATACTACATGATATTGAATGTGCACAGAAATTATTGAGTAATGTATGGTGTTTACGAAGTGTTTGTCAAACTATTCAAAAATTCTTTAAAATTGTTGATGTGAAAAAAAGAAAAAAGAATAAAAGTTTTTCACTGATGATATGTTATAAAAAATAAATAACTATTTTTGATATTAATTGGTGTATGAGAATCTAATGGTTACTAATCATATGCAATAAGGAACAACCTCGAATGGAGTTGGGGAAGCAAGTGACCGAGTGAACATAGTGTATTTTTAAACAAGTGTTTTTTGTAGAGGGCTGTTCATAGGTGGTCGTTGAAAATATTACCTCTGGTCTGACTAAGTTAGCTGTGACGATGCGCTACATGCATTGGACGGGCGATGTCTGTTTGCTTGTTCTTCTGGATCTCTTGGCTTGACTAGGACGCACATTTGAACATCCTTGCTGCCGGGATGGGGTTTGGAAGATGTGGTCTTAAATGCTTATCTTCTTATCTATCTGGACATTCCCAATTTGTGCAGATAGACACGTCAGGGTCACCCTCAGTTCCCTCAGTTCCAGTGTTGTGCAGTGTGCCCCAGGAGTCAACCGTGTCGCCTGTGCAGTCCCATATATACATAGAGGCACTTGGGGCGATCTGGTTGGGGGCTCTGAGACCTCCATCTACCAATTTGTGGATGAAACTCAGCTATATCGGAAAGTGTCTTCTCATGTTAATGTCCTCTGTTTATATTCTTGTCTGAATGTCATAGTAGATTGGAGGTCTTTATTTTCTTTAACATTAAACCCTTTAACAACTGTATTCTGTGAGATATATTGACCCACTCAGCTGTGCTGTACCACATCACTATGCTGCATTGGTGCAAGAAACAGCAAAATGGCTGCGCTGGCTCCTGTGTGCACCAGGATCTCAAAATTGCATTTTTCAACCATCAAAGAAATGGCTGCACCACCCTGGCTACATACAGTTCAGGCAGGGAGGAACAGAGTACACACCACAAAAGTGCTGTTTGACGCTAAACTCATCCAGTCCTGATTAAACCACTGTGATTAAAAGGCCCTGCAATGCCCAGGATCATCCATTGTGTCTCAGCAAAACCGGGCCTAATTCCTGAAGGGTAGCTCCTGTCAAAAGTAACTTTGAAAAAGTAACCAAGAACTCTGTTTTACTCGCATGAGAAAGTGTGTGTATTTCTCCACAATCTATCAAACATTAGCTGTCTTCAAAATAACTTTAACTATCTGAGCCTGGTCAGTTTCATATACCAGTGCTCAGATACAACTTGTGCATTCAAAGAAAAATGACTTTAGCTGCAAGCACATTGTGGAAATCTGAGTGAGCTGCCCAAAACCGAATTAAAGAAAGAAATGTTTGTGTGCACCACGTGTGAAAATAGGCTGCTTACAAAATAAGGAAAAAAGAATGCCTGTGTTTTAAAACAGTACACTGGTCAATACAAGTTTTACTTGTCTTTAGAAATATAAAGGGGTTGGTTACTGGGGAAATATATTACATGTGTTATTTGATGTAACAGGCTTAATTAATTATGGATTTAAGGTCAAAAGTGAAAGGTGTTAAACCCAGGGTGGTTTGAGTTACCAAGTTGAAAAACAGGTTTTCTGTTGGAGGAGGACTCTCTCTCTCAGCAGCTCCTGGCAACTCCCTGATAATTACAGGGTTGGGCAGACTTTCGTCTCTATTGAGCCCAGGGACAATGGAGCTCCCAGGGCAAGGAAGTTGGAAGAGTGAAAGGGCAATAAAATCAATCTGAAACCCCCCATCCTGCTTGGAAGAAACTACCAGTTGGTGTTAGCTGGGAAGAAAAAAATGACAGACAATGACTCCCATTTGTCTTAAGACTATTTATAAAGAACTTTAAAAAGACATATCTCAGCTATCTAAATTGGTAAAAATGTAGAATTTTCACAGCGTAAAAGTGGAATTGTGGGCTGTGTTTGAAAACTTGGTAGAATGTCGTGGCACACTCTAGACAGACAAAGTGATATTAATTGTATTACCAGAAAAGCATCCATGTTGCAAATGTCACATTTTGTACATACATCCCTGGGGACAATTTGCATCTGTGTATAAAATTGGGGAATTATGTGCCAAATCTTTAATGTGTAAAATTACCAAAATGTGTCAGAAAGGCGAAGCAAGGTCACACAGACTAGAGGTTTGGACTAATCTGTGCTGCACAAAATATGTAACCTGTGTATCTGATTTACTAAGAGGTGGCAACTGCATAAATATCTGTTTTTGGCAAAATCAGATTTGCAGTAAAGGAAATGTTGGAGTTTCTAGACACAGCAAAAATCACCTCATAAACATAACATCACTTTTCTGATATCCAAACAATTGTGAGTAAGGTGGAGACTATGTCCTTGCCCAATCCAATTGTTAGGGGCGTGGGTAGTGAATCCTGCCCCTGTCATATACTGTAATGGTGTCATCTGGCATTATAAATAAGTGTCCCTGACTAGCACTCAGGAAACACACTGATTCCTACGCCGGAGTCATGTTCCTGTCTGTTCCTGTCTTCATCTTGCATCTATCCATCTAAACTCCAGATCCTAACCACAAGGCCAAGCAATTGCTGATCCAAGGGAAGCTCTGTGGGGAACCAAAGGAAGCACTGTGGTGTTTTGGGGAAGCATCCTGAATGCTTCCTGGCTTGCTGCCACTCACTGCTATCCTGCTTTCCTGATGCACTATAGTATCCAGTAACCAGAACTACCAGTCCAGAAGAACTATCCTTTGGTATCCAGTTGCCCCACTGAGTTTGTCCGGCTGCCCTGTGTTAGGCCAGATCCGTGTGGTGATCCAGAGCGCTGACTGTCCAAAATCCAAACTAAAAGGGGGCTTCGAGTATCAATAGGAACCATAGAAACATAGTAAACCTTGCATTGCTTTGTTCCATCCCAATCTCTGTCATCCAATCCTTATCCTGATAACTGTAATATTGTCACAATCATTTCTGAAACCAGTGGCGGCTGGTGAGTTTGAAAGCTGGTGGGGCGTACATTTCCCTGGAGGACTTTTTGAATGAGCGCGCGTAGCGCCCGAGCCCACACCACCCAAGTGGGGTGCTGGGGGGGTTCTCCCTCTTCACATTTTTGGAAACATTTCCTCCAATATGTGCAATTTACTGTCCAAAAAACCCACCGAAATATGACAAAAAGCATTAGGTTTTACATACTAATGGTGGTACATTATTCTTAGGTGTACACGTGTGATGATGTATTTTCCAGCAGCTTGTATTGAGAATAGCTGGTACTATGGTGTATGCATAAAGAAATTCATTATATAGTCAGTAATGATGGAAACATATGTTTGTCATGCTGTTCCTGGCATTGATATGCGTTCATCCTCTTACTAAGGTGGGATTTTAGGCATTTTCTGAAAGGGGAGAAACTAAGCTAAAATATTACTTTAGTTTTTAACCACTTAATTAATGCAACATTTGTCCTATCCTCTAATGGCTGGTGTGTGCATGTCCTGCATAGAATCACAGTGTGGAAAAGACAACAGTAAACAAACTCTGTGTGGTTTAGCAATCCATGTGATATGTCTGCAAGAAATTTCAGTGCTGAAAATGATTTTCCGTGTGCACGATGTTACGTCCGTAATGCATGTGCGCATGCTCAAGCCTCGTTATGGCGGCGCATGCGCGGAAAGAATAAAGACGGTCCGTGAGGCAGATGTTGCCGGGAACCTGGAACGATCAGACGTGCGTGTGCGAGTCTTATTGTGTGCGTATGCTTTGATGCTACTACAGGGCGGCCCGAGGCACGGGAAGCCCCATCACACACATGAATGAGCTTTAAAACATGCAGATGGAGATTTTCCGGAAAATGTCCACATTTTACTACTTATACCCATCCTTAAAACTAAGGATGTAAGGTCTTTAGTCTATAAGAATTCCCACGTCAATGAAAAACACATCAAAAGCCAAACATGTTCCCAAAATGATATTCGTGAAATTGATAGGTTATTTATAACGCGCTTAATACCCAGAGGTTTCAAAGTGCTGACCAGGTGTCGCCTGGGCCTGGGCCTTTCTTTACCCACGGTCCGTGGCCCAAGGGCCTTGGGCCATGGACCATAAAGGAAGGCCCAGGCGTGCACTGCTTATAGTAAGCCCTTGGGTGGCGACCACGGTCTCTGGCACAGAGACAATCCCAATATACTTTCCTTGGGCACACATACCCGCCTGTGAGTGCATCGTGGTTGATAAAATGTGAAAGGAAAACGTGCTTAAAGTCGCGGGACTGCAAGCATGACCCGGGGTAATAAACCGAAATTGGGGTAAGAGCACAGTGGGAAACATGGTAAAGGGCAGTCAACATGAGCACAGTCAGGGTCAGCGTGTGTATGGAATGCTGGGATCGGGAAGGCAAAGAGGCAGCTTTAAAGGGAAGATGGATGGAAGACTTAAATAGGTAGCAGAGACAATTACTGCGAAAGGCTGGAGCAGAACGGATGTCTCCTGATATGTCCCCAGCAAGAACTTGCGGGGGCATTCAACCTCTTAGTCCACATCGAGTAACTGTACTATCGTCTGACATTTCCACAAAACCACAATGCGGAATTCATTAGCGTAACCCTTCCCTGTAGGGCCGGCTCAGTCACGTCCCGAGACATCTTTGGATTCGCAGTGGGAACCAGTGGGCCCCCCATACAGCAAATGCTAGCTACATATTAGCGGGGCAGAGGTGGGGGGGGGCTTTTTAGGAGCTGAACGTGCCAGGGCAGTGGATGTCGGCAGTCTGCATCTATGGGGGGACCCTGGTGCAAGTTATGATCATTAAGAGCTTGTGTAACCGATTGTGGAGGTCGAAAAGTGGATATTTTCCCCATGTCTCCGAATGAACTATCACAGTATTCTAAACTAGGTTACAAGGCAAAAGATTTAGCAGTGACCCGAGTACAACGCACTATAAAATGATAACTTTTATGTGCCGAATTCCCTCTTTCGTATTTAAAAAATACAAATAAAACCTAGCGACTTGCTGCATTGTGGATACATTTATAATTCGATCTGTGCACAGAGCACGGGTTCTGACCTGGGTTCCCTCTCTGTCTTCTCCCGAATCCCATTGGGTTCCTTTGCTTCATCAGCGTGCCGGGCGCAGCTCTCTTCTGGTTGCCCATTAGATTGGGCACGAAAGTAGCCACAGAGGACATTAATATCTGCCATACCTCGGGCTAGAGGTTGCCGCCTCCGCTGGCACCCATCTCTTCTCCGGGGGGAATTGCGAGGCTCAGGGCAGGGCACAGGCAACTGCTTGAGTCAGGGTCGTTATGAGGAGCCCAGGCCTCAAGAAAGGCCCAGGCGGCCCCAGCACACACCCTCCGCCATCACCTGCATAGATACAGTAATGTCATTGGCTGTTTGCCAGCCAATGACATTACTGTATCTAAGGGGAGGGAATCTTTGGTGCGCTGTTTGCGCACATTTTATTCTGGCGGGGCCACCCCTCAAGCGCCCCGCCAGCCTACTAATTAAAGGGCTTACGTAGAGTGCGTGGAGCTATAAGCTCCACGCACCCTACTACAGCGAAAAAGCGAGTAAAACGGGACGCGCCCCGCTATGGCAGCCGGGGCCCCGTATCTTATGATACTTATCACACAGCACTATTGTTGCCACAGCGCCCCCGCGCTGTTGGCAAATGCCAAGAAGATTCAGAAGAGCTTCTTCTGAATCTCTTACTGCTTCTGCTTTCTGGGCCCGTTTGGGGGGGCTGCGACCTGTCGCCCTATGATAGCAGCCACCACTGCTTGAAACCCTGCCTTTGATTCCTTGCACTAGTGCTAACTTCTTTAATAATTTTGTCTTGTGAAATCCTAAACCCTTTGTCCTCCCTCGGGTGATCGGACTGGGTCTGCCAGGACGGGCGTGGAGGTGCTAGGGTTGATTCTGTGGATCAACTCCGGAGCATACTGTGTCTCAAGCTGGTAGCCTAGCCTGGATGCCCTAGTTTAGAGTAAAACTGTCCTTGTCAAAATTGATTTCCGTTCCTTTTTCGTGACTTTATTTTCCAAAAACACACCTCCCTACATCTTGCATAACTCACTCGATTTAACAGCTAGAGACCTCATATCACTTTCATATTGTACATAGGACCAATAGCTAACCGCCTACCCATAAAAGCTCATCCAGACAATATTTCATCCGTTTTATTAAAAACCGTTTTGGTAAATTCAAGCGGGATTGGAAAAGTGCGTAATTTTACCACGTGTCATTTTGGTTATAAACGGTTTTATATCTTCCAGTCAATTTCAAATTGTATGCTTTTGCTCAATCCATTGCTTGTGATTGCTAGTATCTTTCCAGTGTTGCTCCAATAAAGAATTTTTTTTGTTTCAAGAGTTTTAGACACATTCATTGTTTATCCATCCATTTCCGAGTGTCATTTTAGCATTGCCAGGGTTTAAATCCGTTTTTCTCTCTTGTTTGGGGAGGGAAAGGCAGATTTCTATTTGGTTTCTTATTTGTTATTCCTGATTACCTGCTGATTCTGTTTATCCACTTAAAGCTGATTGTTTGTGGGTTGAGAGAACTCTGCAGGGGGAAATTCTAACTCCAGTGCTATCTTTCCAAAAATTAAAAAGCATCTCTATTCCCTGGTGTTTTCTATCTGTGTTGCTAAAAGGTTAATTTCAGTGCATTGCCTACATTCCTATTGTTATTGTCACCACATTGGTGATTGCTGCCCCATTTATTAAAAAGTGTGTGATTTTCTTGAATTTATAAATAAATAAATAAATATTACCTTCCCTACCAGCCCGGTTCCTGTTCCTCTGGTCTCTTCTGTCTGTACCTTGAGTTTCTTTCTTGATTCATCTCTTCCATCATTATGTCAATACAATATCCCAATGTTAAACCTGTGCTCATTTCCAGACTGGATGACAAGAATGCCTTGCTATCTTCTCTTCCAAATATTATTTTATCCCCGCTCAAACCTTTACGTCATTGTTCGGCAAGGGTGGTAGTTGTGACATGGATATATGGGTACATTACACCTACTTTGTTTCAACTTTCTTTGGCTTCCTCTTCCTTACCCAAGTCAGTTTAAGCTTTGTTGCTTCGCAAAAAAGGTTTGGAAGTCTAGCAGATTAATGGAATGCCTCCAGAGGGTCAATAGCTACTAGTGTACAGCTCTAAAAAGGTTGCGATCCTAAAATGTAATCCCACTAGTGATGCAAAACAAGCAGCGTTCTACATTGCTGCTGCATGGGCTTGGAATGTCCTACCTGTTGAGATACGGTTACTTTCTTCCCCGTGAAGTTTTAGAAAATCTCCCAAAACATATCTTTTTAAAATGTCTTTTCCTCTTCATACATCTCACAGCTAATTTTTCTAATTGTAATTCAAATTCTAATCTGTTCTCATGCCTGTTTTATGTTTCCACCTTCCCCTGCAACATCTGGTCTTCAAGCCACATTCTCTGTCCCCAAAGGACCCATGTCCTCCACTCTGTAATCAATGGTACATTCTGTCCACGTTTTTGTTCCAACAATGCATTGCATCCCCTGTGATTTTTCTGAATAAAATAAATATAATAATTGGCTCTTGATTTTCTATTTATTTTGTATGCATTTTTGTTTATTTTGAACTCTTTTACTATCATCCCTTGTCAATCTTTCGGTTACATGTTTCTATAGTGCCTCGATGCCCTTGGGTCACTGGGTGCTTTATACATCAAATCAATAAATACAAGATGATGTGATCATGGTTCTGTAGACTTTTATACCCAATCCAATGCTGGAGTGTGCTTTCTAATAGCAAAAGTGATGGATTACACTCTTGTATCCCCACCCCCTTGATACCTCTTCCTTGTGTCCTTTGCTTTTTCCTCTCAGCGGCTCTGTATTTTTTTCACTCTCAGCTGCTGTGTATTTTTCCTCTCAGCTGCTGTGTATTTTTCCTCTCAGCTACTGTGTATTTTTCCTCTCAGCTGCTGTGTATTTCTTCTCTCAGCTGCTGTGTATTTTTCCTCTCAGCTACTGCGTATTTTTCCTCTCAGCTGCTGTGTATTTTTCCTCTTAGCTGCTGTGTATTTTTCCTCTTAGCTGCTGTGTATTTTTGCTGTGTATTTTTCCTCTCAGCTGCTGTGTATTTCTTCTCTCAGCTGCTGTGTATTTTTCCTCTCAGCTGCTGTGTATTTTTCCTCTCAGCTTCTGTGTATTTTTGGTTGGTTTCCATGTGCATATAGAATGGCTGTGGATATCACCATGGGTGTCTTGAGTAGGTGATGTGGCATGATTCATTTTGCTAATTTCGCAGATTTATAACTTTGAGATCGAATGCTGTTGATGGCACCTCTATTCAATGTTATCATTATAAGAGGTCTTGGCATGTGTATGCACTGTTTTGAAGCTTTTTGGAGGAACAAGCTCATAGTTTGAACTAAACAAACTGTACAGTAAACTCATAATACATACCAGAGATGCCCCCCTTTGCCCCAGAATAGGAACTAAGCTGGAGGAAACTTATCTAGTTCTGGCAGATTTTTTGGAGAGATGTCTTTTCATTCTTTCACACCCTTTAGGTAACAATCACAAGGCTCTGTGAGTACAGTTATGACATGCTTTTCCCGGGCAGGTGTGCCTGCAATGAGCACGCCTTTTATTCCTAGCAGTTGTTTTACAGCCATCCTTGACACTATAAATGCCATGCAAGCTGGCCACCTGTCAAAGGGGCAGGGATAATTCCCCTTGTTAGAATAAATGATCAGGCTCACAGCCAGCTGTTCAGTTAACACTAAAATTAAAGGCAAGAGAGTCACCGTCTCAGTTAAATCTGACCTTGAAAATGGAATTCGTTAACCGGACTCTTGTGCAACTTATGGTGGTGAGGACTGTAGTGAGATGAGGTCAGCATTATGTCAGCATTATGTATAATTCATCTCGGCACCTTTTTTTCTCAAGCACATCACATTTTTAAGGATTTAATAATTTGCATCACAGCTCCCAATTTGCAAATCGGTGCATATTATACAAACACTCCATTCAAATTGGGCTGGAGACCTAAAAAAAAAAGCCTGGATTGAGGCCTTCCTTGTCTTTCTCTGCATCCTCAGCATTGTAAATGTTTACACGCAGGGCGTCCACACCACACTGAAAATCCGAAAGCTGGTGTGTGGGGTGAGTATTGTGATCCCTGTGCCTTGGCTTGCTTTCTGTGCGCTGGCACCAGGACAAGCAGGCACTCCCCTTTGGAGTCCAAAGTGAAATGACCACGTTTGCAATGGCAGCTGCCGCTGTGCACAGTGAAGCTCCTGACGTATCATTACGGATTTCCTGCAGGTTCTCATGATGCAGTGGTAAGCGGCAGTGGGTGGGTCCCTGGATTTGTCCAGGTTCCTGCTCTTTTCCCTTCCACATGCAGTGAATCGCCAGAATTAGGGTGAATGGCTCTAACCCTTCGGATACAGGAGTAGTTGCTAATTTACCTGGATTCTCCAGTCTGGAAAGTAGGGATGCTAAATCACTAGCCTGCAAGGTAGCCACATGTTCCACCTTTTAGCAAACAACAGTATGCAGTTTGCATTTAAGGATTTGTTATTTATTTATTTTTATTAGCATGCTTCAGGTAATACAGCTTTTCACACATGATGTAAAGAAATGAAAATTCGCTTTTTGCCCAAATAGGTATGCACCCAAATATAGGAGGAAGGGAAATAAGGTTGGATTAGTAAATTAACAGTGTCCCCGAATAAGTGTTCGGATACTTGATGGTGGGCCCACACCAAAGACATGCCCTTAATTATGCTCAGACTATGTTTTGAATGGTAAATTAAAATAGCCCTAGACTAACTGGCGATGTTTGAAATTGAGCTCCACTCCAAGCATGTACCCCTTATTATCCAGGACTAGTGTTATAACAGTAAATTAAGCCAGTCTAAGAATAACTGGGGATGCTTGATGTTCGGCTCCACAAACAAATACTCCCCATAGATACGTTCACTACATATGGTGTAGTGTGGGGGAAATGGAAGCCTACAAGCATGACGTCATTCTTTTCTACCTCTATTTCTTGCTCTACTCCATTTCAAGCACTAACACACCAACAATAGGAAGGAGAGCACGTCTGGGGGTGGCGGTTAAGATCTCTGCTATTCTGTCCTGCTCCATCTTGTCGGCCCACTTCATTTGACAGCTGCATGGCATAAAACAAATGTATTACTATGGAGCTGCCTTGATTTAGCACCTTCTAAAGAGCAGGCAGATTCGATAGCCATCCATTTATAAATATTGCCTGCGAAGCGTAATTTGCAGGCAATATTTTTTGTTTACTATCTGTATCATTACACGAAAGAGCAAAGGAGATTTGACATGGTTTTGCCCTTTCCTTTTACCCTACAATTTGTAAATATTTGAAATTGCAAGCAGTGGAACCAACAGCACGTGTGTGCACACATTCCGAGTGCATGCTGCTGCGGCTTAGAACTCTCTCCCTGTGGATGTTTGTGTGGAAAGGAACTTTTCGGTGTTCCATAAGAGACTGAAGACTCTCCTGTTCACCTGATATCTTAGTCTGTTATGACCCCCTACTGCACGAACCTGTTATTTATCTGTATGTGTCCTGGTATCCTTATGTTGTATAATGTCTTTTTGTGCACTTTGACGCCTCTGGGCTTAGGCGCCTTATAAATTAGAAATACAAATACAGGTAATACTCTCCTGTTCACCTGATATCTTAGTCTGTAATGACCCCCTACTGCACAAACCTGTTATTTATCTGTATGTGTCCTGGTATCCTTATGTTGTTTAATGTCTTTTTGTGCACTTTGACGCCTCTGGGCTTAGGCGCCTTATAAATTAGAAATACAAATACATATACAATGGTGGGCCATTGCACATGATTTGAATGTTATATAGAATGACCTTCAGAGTGAGCGTGGACTAGCTTTAGAATAACACAGTAGGTAAGTGTTAGAATAACTAGAGTTGCTTAATTTGCTTAGTCTAGAGCTTGATAAGTAAACTTTCCCAGTCCTTGAATAACCGGGGAGGCTTCAGAGTGGTCCCCACCACAAACGCCCTGATTCCGCATGGACTAGAGTTCGATCGATACATTGACTAACCTGTGGGATGAGGATTTGGTAAGGGCGTCATTTTGTAAGGAATGGAGTGCGCAGGTAAAGCGTAACATTAGGGAACAAGCTTACTTTCACACTGCAGGGGAATGTCAATGCATTTGAAGGAGGAGATTTAGCATTTCAGCATCAATTCCTCGTCTACCTTCAAATGCCTTCTAGCTTCACACCTGCACGCAGGTCTTTTCATATGAAATGCAAGTTGCATGCATGGGACCACCAGCGCTTGGGCTGTTGGGCCCCCTCATTCAATTTAAAATGGAAAGAGTAAAGTCAGGAAAATCTCCTTTACGCTTTCCTTTTTACTATCCCGTCAGTAACAACAAAATACTGCTTGAAAATTACGCTTTGCAGGCAGCACTTAATAAAGGACTCCTCCTATTTAATCCACCTGCTCTTTAGCATGTGCTTAATTTCATGCAGACGTGAAGCTAAATACACTGATGAGATGGAATGCGCGGCGGAAATCTTATCTCTGAGCAGTGCCCTTCCTCCGCCTCATCACTGCTTGGCCTTGCATTTAATGCCCCACCCATTATAAAATGAGGATGTTACATTTTTTATAAAATGAAAGAGTAAAGTTTTACTCCTTCCGGTACGTTTTATAATGGGCGCAGTTATAAATGGAGGAATAACCGTGAGGAGTAATGTTTTTGCGCCTCCATTTCCTGCTCCAGCTCATTTTCGGGAACATACAAGGTGGAGGAGGGTCTATGAAAGGAGTCCATAGCTCTGCTCTCATTTCCTTGCACTTTAGTTTTGCACTCTGTTTTGTAAACCTTGTAAATCACATGCAGGGGACCCAATAGCATGTAAGTGCTAATGTTGGTCGTCCCCTGCAGGCAATTTGCACTTCTTCACAAAATGACACTCTATAGCTCTGCTGTGCTTTTCTTCTCCGTCTTGTAAGTGCACTTCATTTCACGCCTGCATGCGCTTTTCATGCTGAAAACAAATGGATTCCTAAGAATCCATCTCCATTTAGCAACTGCTAAAAGCAGGCAAATGCCACAAGATTTCCTTAGTAATTGCTGTCTGCAAAGTGTCATTTTCAGGCAGCATTACCTTTTTGACAAGACAGTGCCATTTGTAATGGGAGGAGCAGGAAATCAGGCAGTAAAAGCAAGGCCCAATGCTTTCTAGCCTCCATTTCCCAATCCAGTTTATTTTCAGTCTGACACAGTAAGGAGGAGGGACACGAAGCGGATAAAAAGACCTCTGCCGTACTCATCTCCTCCGTCTTGTGTGAGCACTTTGTTTTACGCTTGCATAAGATTTGCATGCAGGCTTACAATGAAGTGACTCCTTTGGAATCCGCCTTAGTTTTTCGACAGTTGAAGACTAGGTGGATTCCATAGGACCCTATTACTAAACACTGCCTGCAGAGCGTATTGTAGGCGGTGTTGACTTTTTCACAAGACGGAGAGGAGTAAAAGTGCATTTGCCTCACTTTTACAATTTCGTTTCCCCCTCTGCCTTG
This sequence comes from Ambystoma mexicanum, assembly GCF_040938575.1. Classification (NCBI taxonomy): domain Eukaryota; kingdom Metazoa; phylum Chordata; class Amphibia; order Caudata; family Ambystomatidae; genus Ambystoma; species Ambystoma mexicanum. The sequence goes on along the minus strand of NC_090940.1, from coordinate 279,212,428 downwards.
TGAATGTTTAAAATTGCATGCATGCTATGTTTGGTGGCCCCCTGCGTGCAGTTCACGATTTCTTTTTATGAGGGTGTAAATGTTTAAAACCGCATGCAGAGGACACAGCAGCACATCAGTGCTAATGTTGGCGGTCCCCTGACCTCCGCTTTGTGCCTCCTGCGCCTCGTTAACACTCGAAAATGAGGCACAGTGGGAAATAAAGGCAAACAAGCATGACATTATGTCTTTATTTCTTGCACTGCTCCATATAAAATGATTTTAAAGGTTTGTCTTAGATAAGGGGGCAGGGGTGTGTGATCAAGGTTAAAGGTGCACGGCAACAAATTAAGGAAACAAGTCCTCGCAAACAAAGCACAATTATGAGAATACACATTGTGGCACGGCCGTTTTAGGGGTAGAAGCAAACATTTGTGAGTAAAGGGATGTGTAGGCGCAGTGATCTCAGTTGTGTAACAAGAAGCTAACATTGCTTTGCAAATAGCGAGCCGACTGTTCAATCAAACTGTGCGATAGGGGTGTAACTAACACCTTTCCATAAAACACATCTCCTCCACTGAGCCCTCATTTACTGTGTTCACACAAGAAGTGTCGGTTACTTACATGTAGAATTCCCAGAACAGTGGCACTTCTAAAGCTGGGTAGCAGAGAGAGAGAGAGAGCGAGAGAGAGAGAGAGAGCGAGAGAGAGGGGGGGGGAGAGAGCGAGAGGGAGGGAGCGAGAGAGGGAGTGAGGGAGTGAGGTAGAGGGAGAGAGTGAGAGAGCGAGAGGGAGAGCGGAGGGAGAGGGAGAGAGAGAGAGAGGGAGAGGGAGGGAGAGAGAGGGGGAGTGAGGGAGTGAGGAAGAGGGAGAGCGAGAGGGAGAGCGGGGGGAGAGAGAGGGAGGGGGAGGGAGGGAGAGAGAGAGGGGTGTGGGAGTGAGGGGGAGGGAGAGAGGGAGAGAGAGCGAGAGAGAGAGGGAGGAGAGAGCGAGAGGGAGGGAGCGAGAGAGGGAGTGAGGGAGTGAGGTAGAGGGAGAGAGTGAGAGAGCGAGAGGGAGAGAGGGAGAGCGGAGGGAGAGGGAGAGGAGAGAGGGAGAGGGAGGGAGAGAGAGGGGGAGTGAGGGAGTGAGGAAGAGGGAGAGCGAGAGGGAGAGCGGGGGAGCAGGGGAGTTGCTAGGTCTGGAAAAGACCCGGGGCTAAGCTGGTGTCGGAACTGTTGGGACTGGGGGCTAGCTAGTCTTTTGGCTGTAGCTCCTGAGATTCTATCCGGGGCTACAACCAAAAGATCAGGGGCTACAGCCCCCTTAGCCCCCCCCTAGCAACGCCCCTGCGGGGGAGAGAGGGAGAGAGAGAGAGAGGGAGGGGGAGGGAGGGAGAGAGAGAGGGTGAGGGACTGAGGGAGAGGGAGAGAGGGAGAGAGAGAGGGAGTGAGGGAGTGAGGTAGAGGGAGAGAGAGCGAGAGGGAGAGAGGGAGAGAGGAAGAGAGGGAGAGGGAGGGAGAGAGTGAGAGAGTGAGGGAGTGAGGGAGTGAGGGAGAGGGAGAGAGAGAGCGAGAGGGAGAGAGGGCGAGAGAGGGAGAGAGGGCGAGAGAGGGAGACAGGGAGAGTGAGAGAAAGAGGGAGAGAGGGGCAGGGAGAGAGGGACAGGGAGAGAGAGAGAGAGAGAGAGAGAGAGGGAGGGAGAGAGAGAGGGAGAGAGAGAGAGAGAGAGAGAGAGAGAGAGAGAGAGAACGAGAGCTGCGAACCTACAATGAGAGATGGAATCAAGCCACCACATCTCACAGCTAGAGTCTAACGTCGCAATCATCAATTAAACCCAGGCAAAGTACCATTTGCAGCCGTTGTATTAAATGTCAGCATCTGTGTAGCAGGCGGGGCACGCTCTGTCCCCCCATAGAACAGCTGCCTGGAAACAGAACAGAATGACAAACACTGGTCTGGTTTATGGGGTTGCTTATCATGGAGGCTATTTTTGCTGGTGCTGGAAAAGGCCATGGGAAACGTGGCAGCTGCGTACACACGAAGGCTGCCTTAAGTATTGCAAGACAGCAGCCCTCTCTGCCTGTGACCGGATCTGGGCTTTCCATAGCGTAAAGCGAACGCGCAAGAGCTGGCCCAGCGGCCCAGCAGGAGCCAACGGAGACAACCGTCGATGTATCCAGAGCAGAACATCTCCGTGCTAGCTAGGAACAGGGATAACTAACTCTCCCTACACATGCGAACGGCATCTCAATCGCCCTTGGAGGATTTCTCGAGCTAGGTGCCGAGAATGATGCAAAACGCAAGCCGGGCGGCTGGAATGTTTCAGTGAATCTGGGATTGCTGGCGCCTTCCTGCTGAAGGGATGTGTCCCAGCATTTGGGGCTCGACTGCGTTTTGGGGTGGGATGAAGCCTGATTTGCATAGGTTTCCCCCCTCCCTTCTCTAATAACCCAGTGGGGTAAAAAGCACTGGTTTAGAGGGTTCACCTGATCAGTAACAGAGGGGACTATTTAATCAGAACCTGACATCCATAACATTTTTCAGTCTTGCCACTTTACTGACTGCTGAGCTTTTTCAAAAATATAAATCCTCTGAATGTGTGGAGGCCTTAACTGCAAGAAAAGTTTGTTTGTTTCTTTGTTTGTTTGTTTGTTTTTTTTATTATTTATAATGCGCAGATATACCCAGGGGTATCAAGGCGCAGCATTTACAAGGATATGCGAAGCTTCGTTGCAAATATAGAAAAGACATATAGGCAATGGAAGTATATACAGAGCCTAGTAAGGAGAACAAGCAATATAAACAGTATAGGCGCTAGTACAGGCGGGCGCACGAGGTTGCACGGTGTGCGGGTAGCAGGAAGTTGGTAGCCTTGGCACCTGGCTATCTTAGTGGTTCCTTCACTGTACCATATGCCCACTGCCTTTAATCGACTGTAATGATTAACATGTTTGTAAAAAACTTCAATAAAAAGATTTAACAAAAAATATATATATATATATACATATAAATCTCGGCTTGCTTCCTTATGAGCGAAATATTATTAAGAAGTATTTCCAAATCTGTCCGAGTGCTAGAAATACATCCATGTGTTGTAAGGTTTAACAATTTTACTGAAACAATTTAAAACATGACACAATGATGTGACAGTAGAGAAGGGACCCGTGTTTTGCCAACTTCTAATGCACAACCGCTGCTCCGGGGCACAACAATCCGCTCTGCTGGAGGCGTCCTGGCCATTAAACATGCAGGCAGGGGATGCTGCGGGATTTGCAAACCTCATCTTGCACCTGATATTGACAAGCCCAAGAACAGTGGGGGGAAGGACCCAGGGCTCGTAGTGCTAAAGGGGCTGAACAGAGGCTGGAGATGGGGAGGGGGACCTGCTGGGAATCAATGGGGCTCAGAGCCGGTAAAGCGCATACTTCATGGACTGCCGCCGGGCCACGGCTTCAGCAATGTATTTGCATTAGGAGAACAGTGTAAGGGAACCACTTTGGGAGGGCAAGTTTAGAAGGAATTTGTTTTCATTAATGAGCATTGAAGAAAAAAATGACATGATAGACTTAAGCCTTGCAGAAATGGTTATTTTCTCCAAAAAATGCATTTTCCGCCTGTAGTTGAGACCCAGGGAAGAAAATACACAAGCTAATTTCCCTATAAGTAGGTAGGGTTACCCTAATACTTATTTGTGCCCCTTCGATGACGCCTTCATTTAATTGGGTCCTCTTCAGGTTATTTGTAGATCAAGATGCCTTCATCAGTTAATAAAACATGAGTTTTACTCCTGGACGGCAACACTTATTATGGGTGACACCGGGGACAGTGGGAGATCTGCAGGAATTCATTTTCACTCTACGGGACCCATCCGACAAGACGCTTGACCTCAAACCCATCCATCATGAGTATTCGTAGAGTTAAATAGTTTCACCTGAAATTCAAATGTGCGTCTCTCATTAACAACTGCAGGTTACCTGTATGCGTCCAGTGTTGGTCGAGGCAATGAGTTTCATGAAATGATGTAAAAATGAGGTAGAGAGAAAGAGGAGTAACTTCTTGGTGAATTTCAGGGAAAGGCTAAAGTCCAAAGGCAGTCAAAGGGTGGCCTAATAGGTACAAATGCCATACACTGTTTCATATGTTTGTGCCTTTGTTCTTTGAATGCATATCTGCCTGTATGTATGTATGTATGTATGCATGTATGTAGGTGACCTAGCTAGGAAGCAATTGAGGGATGTACAATCGAGGGCGTGGGGGCAGATTGTCTTCTCAGTCCATGGCCCTCATTTGTTGGTGAAGCAGGGTCTTCAGTTATTTCCTGAATTTCTGTCTCAATGGAGCCAGCCTGGTTATACAGGAAAGTTGTTCCAGAGCTTGGAGGGATAGAAGGAGAAGTCTTGTTGTCCGTCTTCTCCTTCTTGTTCTTCCTGAATTCCAGTTTGGGGATATATTGGCTCCTGGTGTTGTGATGCGCTCCTGAGATCCTGATCTTTTGGGCTACATATGATGGCCTCTGGGACATTATAGGTTTGTAGGTATCTTAAAAGTGAAGTGAGGTTGGAAGGCTAACCAGTGTAGATCCGTGAGAATGGGGTAGATGTGGTTGAACTTCTTCAGTTCTGCCATGAGGTTTGCTGGAAAACCTTTAGTGGGACCAAAGTTCTTGTTGGGACGCCTTCCAGGAAGGCACTGAGAACACTTAGATTGGAGAGCACCTGGGAGTGAATGATGGATCTGAAGTTGGAGGCAGAGACGAAAGGGTTCAATATGGCAGTGGGGTGAGAGCCGCTCCCATGCTGTTTTTTGCCTTCTTGATGTTGTGCGCATTGATTGATTGATTGATATTTTATTTCTATCGCGCTCTTACACAAGTGTTTCAGAAGGAGTGGTTGAAGGAGTGGTTGTAGGCACTCGCATGATTGTTTCAGCAAGTGTACTATCAAACCACATTTTTTCCTAATTTAGAGGCATCTTGATAGGGACATCAGCTGATCCCAAATGGTAAAAGTATAACAATGAAAACAAATTAAATGAATGCGTCAAACACTGAACCAGAAATGTGAGATGAACAGTCGATGTATATTTAGCTTGCTTCTGCCAAACAGCAGTCAGAGGGCATGGTTTAGGGTTGGAGCAAATCATTGTAAACGTGTCATCTTTGTGCGTATCCTTAAACAGGTACAATGTTAGTTATTTCAAATGATATAGCACGTTTATTATATGTTCGACAACTTCAACTAGATCACTCTCTAAAATGTTTATCTGAACTGCATTTAAAACACGAAAGGGGGAATCATCACTGTAAATGTAACAGCACCTCAATGCCTATGGGTTGTATGTGCACTATAAAAATGAAATAAATAAATAAATAAATAAATACATGTTCGCAGAATGTAATCATTTCCTGTTAACTGTTGCCTTTTCGGCAGGTTCAAGGAAGCAGACATGCACTGTCTAGAGTTTTCTTTAAAACTGTTGAAAGGACAAACCAAGACAGAATTGGTATAGTTTTGTTTGCACTGGGGTTCACTCACACCCCACTTCTTTGATTAGGTTTAGGGATTCCTGCTTTGTGAAGAAAACGACTGCAGAACTGAGAGTAACTGTAACATAAATAATGATGCTACTGCTTAGGGGCCCCGGGCACTAACTAGTCTCAATTGCCCATAATACAAGATCCAATAGACAACAACACAAGCTAAAGGTACTGAGGTAAGCAAATGCTGCTAATGAGATTTACGGGTAGTTAAGTGCATGTATCTATGTGTTCTAAAGCTGCTCGGACCCAGTCATTGTTCGGGGTGCTATGTTTTCTCACTGAATTGTGTGCCTGGGATAGTTTTATGGGCCTGAAGGTGAAAGGAGGATAGCCTTTGACTCGGGAGGATAGCTCAGGGGCAACGTGCTTGCCTTGGAAGGAAGACGACACGAAGCAACACAGTTTCGATCCACGGGTCCCCGCTTAGAAACCTCTGGGTATTAAGCGCGTTATAAATAATATATCATATCAAAGCCAGTGATCGACACCAGGCAAAAAATAGCCACCCGAGAATCTGACTTGATATGCGTCTCCTTTATATGAATGAAGTAAACCAGCAAAGAAAAAGAGATGGGATAACACACACCACTGAAATGGACATACAGCCCTGAAAAGTCTGAGCTGGAGGCAGAACCAGGAGAGAAATATACAGCAGCCAGAGGCTCACAAGAGCATGGCTGAAGAGAGCACATTCATGCTTCTGGAGCAGCTGAGGCATACCCATGCCCACGAATGAGTGGTACAGCAGAGAAGAACATACAAGAGGGCGTGGTAAGAGGATGCATGGACCTTTGACCTTAAGGCCCTTTCAGTCCCTCACCCTTTGAACATTCCTGCTTTGCCACTTTCCTTCCGTATTACTCTGTTTTCACCTTTTTTGTAATTGCAGCTCATCTCTGCTGCCTCCTTCTTTAGGCCCACTCAGCACCCCACTCCCTAAACTTTCCCTAGTTACCATGCACTGTCCTCGCTGTCCATGCACTGTACTCTTCCTCGCTTCCTCCACCCTTTTCCTTGCTCCCCTACGTTTCCCAGCAAGGGCTAGAGACTATCCTCTGTTAGGCCACTGGTCCCTGATTGTACCAACTTGCCCTGGTGCCGGATACTAGCCCCCACGTGCCACCATCTCTGGCCTGTACCACCTCTACCGAACCAGAACTGGTGGCAACTCTCCATCTTGTCACCAGCTCCTATGAGGCTTACATTTACAGATACTATAGCCTCCGGCTGAATCTTCAGGGACTGTGCCTCAGTTGTATCCACTTATCTGCAGCTTAAAATGGGCAAGAAAAAAAGAATCTACTCAACTGCAGAGCTATGCTGTCTATTGCTGACTCCTACTACACTTCAGGGTACATGTCACAGCCATTATTCCCACAATTCCACAGCCTGGGACACAATTAGCATGGGCAAGCTTTCACCTATGGGGCAGGTTGAGGTTATTTAATATTGGCCCACACCGGAGTGCGGTTGTACAGGTGAAGAGATAAAAGAAGCTGAATGTTTTGAAGTGCTCGGTGCTGGTGTGCGGTCGAGTCCTTTCTGGAAAAGCACAGCCATGTCTCTGCTGAGCAAGAAGTCCCAGCAGTGATGAAGAATTATACGCAGGCACTCAGCGGAGAGTGGACATCACCACAGTGGCATCAGATATGACATAGGCGAGGTGCTGCAGGTGAGATGTGGCCACTGCCAAGTCCATCTCCTGGCGGCTAACTGCACGTCTGGTCAACCTAGGCCTCTATCCTTCATGATCATAAGCCAATTTAATGGTTAATGATCTGTTTCGATGTTTATAGTAGTATCTGCAAAGTAGGGTATAAGGCAAGTTACATCCTAAACAATCGCAGGGCATTATTGTTTGGAAGAAGCCCGTCTCTGCTCCCTTTTTTAGAAGTTGGCATCATGAGCATCTTGTGTGTGATGTGGGGAAGGTCCATTGAGAGAGAGAAGCATTGATGATTTGCAGAAGGCTAAGTGTGATTATCCTGCATTTGATTTGGCGATGGTGATGGGAACAATGTCGTCTTCGCATGTGGTAGCTTTGAGGGATGCAGAGACGTTGGCAAGCTCATCAGTAGTGATGGACCTGACGTTTGACCTTTCTGGTACAGCCCTACAGGGAAATGTTGGTGGGGGCTGGGCTAGTAGAGGCGGTGGTGTTAACGTGCATTATGATTTTCAGGTTCTTACACGTGAAGACGTTGTTATCGAGGTCACATTGCTACCCCGATTGTGGAATTGGGGCTTCTAGGAGTGGGTTGCAACAATGCTTTAGAGCCATAAGAAAACCTATATTTTTGTTTACAGATTTTGCTATTGGTGCTGAGCTATAGCAGGCTTTTTCTATGTTAATAAGGGAACCCTGAGCAAAGTACAGTCCTTCAAGCATGTCTAGATCCAATTGAATTTTGTTTTGCACCAGATCCTGACACATTTGCTATCAAAGAGTTCCTGTGTATACCAGCCCTGGGTAGTTTTGCTCTGGCGCAATGTTGGCTAAATGGGCACAGCGGCGCGTCAACCTCCATTGCATGACATGCAACCGCTGTCAGGTAACAGAGGCTAGAAAGCAGGGCTTTAGAGGGAAGCCCTTCAAAAAGTAGCTGGCAATTGACATTGGTGGCTATTGTATGTGGTTGATAATGTAGAAACCCTGCAGTAAATCCAAAAAAAAACAAAACCAGGCACCTGCAGCAGAGACAGGCCTATTTCCTTACAGCTGTACAGAAATGGACAGAGAAACTAGCAGCCTATCCACGTCCAAGAAAGAAACTGCTCGACACAGTGTTCTCTGTTTTTTGGTTTGGGTTTTACCCAATGCAGTTAATACATTAAATTGACAGGATATATATGTAGCTGCTTACTTTAACAATAGACTTCCTAACCGAACATCCTACGACCTTGAGGAGCAGGATCTAGAAGAACCATACTAGGATGGCACAAGTCTGCTCAGCCCATGCATGTGACACAATTTGTGCCTGCAGAGGATCTCTCCATCAGACTTAACGGTCGCTGATCTGGTGACTAGCACCCAAGTGAACCCTCGTCCATTTCGCAGGTAAGAATGCATTGTCCTCATATATGACGCGTCACGCATCACTGGGAGTGCATGCGCCCTGCGCATAGATTAACATCGCCCCGAACAGAGAACACATTTCCCGATGTAATGTTGTCTGCTTCCCTGTACAATTAGCTTACAAAGTACTGCCACGTTATACTGCTCAACTTAATGCGACTGAATATGTCATCGCAAAATAACACTTAATTAATTGTTTTACCAACTAACACGCCCTATGCACCATCCATGCTTAACGCGTGACACAATATAATGAATGATTACTGTAGCTTCACGCTTTCTTTAAAATGCAGGCTTTCCTCTGAAACACCACATACAAAGGGCCTTGCTATCTGCCCATCTCTCCTCTAACAGAAAACTATCATGCCACATTCCTGTGTCCCACACGGCCCACCACATGCCATTGTTAGAAACACCTGTCATTCTACAGAGCGATAGTGCCACTCGCCCAGGGATCTAACGACCCCTCATAGCCCTCAGTACTGCCCACAGCACCGCTACACCAGAACCTTCCTCACGTGGCCTACTTAACACAAGATGTACTCATGCTCGCAAGTGTTCATCACGGCCACACTCCAGCATCAGGCCAAGCCCCTTCCAAAATCCACTGTACTGCTGAAAATGCCCTCTCATTTTCCAGTGGTGGATACGATCCTGCCCACTCGGTTCCTACCACAAATATCTACTTACCTTCCGGAGGTGTATACCTTCCCACCCAGCTCTTTCCTACCATCACTACTACATGCATATCGCACAAGTACTAAAGAACCCAGCTGCACACCTAATCTCACCCAGCACAACGCTCCAGCCACCCTGAATATTTCTCTCAAAGGCAATACTCAACCTTATCCATCATCCCTCAGGAACAGCAGACTAAGGTCCAGACTATCCTCTCACCAACAACTGGCAGTCACACGGCCATCAGCATCCATTGGGTTTGCTATTCACCCCAGATACAAAGCCTACCACCTCCACAACAACAGTGCCGTGAACTCCTTACGTCTGACCTCCCACGCCAACCCCATGAATCCCACCAGTAGCCTAAAGACCACCAGTAATGGCCACCTTGACCCATTAGCCAATCTCCCTACCACAGATGCTGCATCTACATCCCAGAATCAACTACACATATCAGCCACCTTACCCAAAAACTCACACATCATTGCACACATTCAAACCCCCAATAATCATCTGTGAGCCAAAGGAAAACAGAACCATGCATTGCCTACCATTAAGGGTACTCTCATAAATGCAAGGTAAATCCTAGCACATCCTCTAGATATGGCAGACCTCATCCCATCAGAGAACCTAGACTTCCTAGCAGTTACTGAAATTTGGCTCCATGCAGCAGTGGGGTCAACTCTCTCCCTAGCCATACCAACCAACTATTCTATCTATAGAACAGACAGAACTGGTCCTAAGGGAGGAGGGGTAGCCTTCATCACCAATAACCTACTCAACATTAGAGAAATACCTACTCAGTCATTCCCTTCAGGGGAACTCCTCTCCATCAAACTCTCACTCTCCCCCTGCTCCACCTTAACCCTCCACCTCATCTATAGACCACCAGGGCCAATATCAACCTTCAAAGAAGATGTCCTACAACTCCTCACCTGCAACACTAAGCCAAGTTTACAAATCATCCTGCTGGGAGACTTAAACCTAGGACTTAATGATCCTTCAGATGTCAATGCCTTATACCTAGCCGGCTCTATATCAGCACTAGGCTTCCTGCACCATGTCACCAACCATACACATATCAAAGGCAGAACCCTGGAATGGCTACCTGACTTGAACTGCAACACCAAAGTCCTCTCCAACACATAGCGCCCTTGGACTGACCATCATGTCATAGCCTTCTCCATCCAGAAGAACCTCCCAACAGACACCTTGTCTACCATAGCACCCGTCGCCTTCACCAGAAATCGTTGGAACATCACTGCTGAGAAACTTTGTCCTTTGATAACCCCTATCACCGACTACACATACAACCCTGGCTGAAACCCTGCATCTATGGTTGAGCTTTATAACCAAACACTACTAGCAGCCATTGACACAGTCGCCCCCTTGAGCATGCGCAAAGCCAACCACGCAATCACACCAGCACTTGGTATACCCCTAATCTCAAAAGTATGCGCAATGCTAAAAAAGTAGCTGAGACAGAGTGGAAAAAAAACCTGTCAGTATCCCATGAAAAGAGCTTTGCCGTAGTATCTGAAAATTACAAACAAGCTATCCTCCAAACAAAAAGTGACACCTACAATGATAGAATTGCGAAACATAGCTCCCGTACCAAAAGGCTCTTCGCTATCCTACATGAACTAGTGTCCCCAGTGCCACCGCAAAGTATTGTGAAGTAAAGATGCCGCCTTGTGCACCAATATACAAAAAGCCCTTTTTGACAAAATTGCCTTATTACAATCCAAAACCGAGACTAAAAAATTCAACCTAGTGACTAACTCAGAAATTCAGATGCCACCTGATTCCATTCTAACAACTAACACACTATTTGAATTCACCCCAGTATCGGGGTGATTTCCCGGGAGTCGGCAGGGCAGGGCCGCCCCAACTCCTCCCGCAGTCCCCAGTGAGTATGAGACACACACAAGAGCAAGGCGTTACTGCTGTTTATTAGATGAACGACAGGGATAGGTTCTGGGATCACAGGTCATCCGGGAACACTTCTCACAAGAGTGGGCTCGCAGGCCCTTTTTCTGCTTGCGTGATGCCACACTGTGCGTCACATGGGAAAACTTCCCCCAAAACCTAACACCACCTCGGCTTGGCTCCCCGAGTGATAGGGTTAGTATAGACACATATAGGAATGTTAGTAATTGGTAGAGAAGAGGTCAGGTGGTACGCTTGGGCCGTCCCTGGAAATTGTTACAACAGAATGGTTACATAGGGAAGGTTAGTGATTGGCTAGGTTGTGATGCCGTCAATGGTTAGCCCCCATACCCTGATTGGTTCATCCATGAACCCCCAAGCCTGGGACCATTGTTTTTCCCAGCTCACGATGTACCTGATGTTAGAAACAATGTATGACTATGTGTCAGTGGTGGACAATGGACAGGTCTGCCATTTGCTGCAGGAGCGCTTCTTTCTCACTGCCGTCAGTGTCCAATTTGTCACCTCATTGTTGCAGTCTGTGTCCCAAATGTGGGACCCCAGAGTTTCCCTGGTCCTTGGTACTTGGCATCGCATCAGGTTGGCCTAGTCACATGTTGTGAGACTGTGGCTGGAGCAGAATTATGAGCATTTGATTTGTATTTCAGCTGTGAGGGGCGGTTAGCTGTGGCAGGTGTAACCTTGGCTCAGGGCGCATGGCCTGTAGTTGCAACTTTGTGGCCTTGGCTGTGAGGCCCTCGTCGGGGTTCGTTCTGCACGATCAGCGTGTTGCAGCTCCGTCTGAGCTACTCTGGGCCTGTGGCTCTGGTTTTGTGGCCTACTTTGTTGCTGAGGCCTACTTTGGCCTTGTCTATGGATGGAGGCATATGGCTCACGACACGGGGGTTGCACAGGTGACATGGGTCCTTATATATAGGTGTCTTATGTCACCATGGTTTTAGTAGCAAGGAAGGAAGCGTTTGCAAGCATGTACACGAGCTCTTCTTGCGTCTTGCGTTTCCGCAGTGCTGTAGCTTAGCCTTTGTGAAAAATAACAACGATGCATGAACGAATGCGGCGGTTCCCTACATCATGGTGCTGAGTATGTTCTTCGTGTGGATTGGTGTGGGTATGACCAGTGTGCATGGTGGCACATGTGTTAATGTCCGTTGGCTATGTCGTCATGGCATCTTTAACGATGGTGGTTTTCATTGTTGCTGTTTAATCAATCTGATCCATATGATCGATGTCAGCGTCACCTAAGGTTCTAACACGTGGTTTGATTAACGGGCAGTTCCTCTGGCCGTGTGGGGCAAGTCCACTGTGGATGGTGACGTCCGGGGCATCTGTGAGTGGGTCGTATTCCTCTCGTGGTGGGTGCTTGGGTTGTGACGTTCTAGGCCATGGTCTGGATGAGAATCGGGGGAAGGGAACGTCCCATTTTCCCTCTTCAGTCCCCCCTCTGGTCGACTTGTCGACCACAAAATTATCCACTCTCTTGTCTCCTCGAACTTGCCATACCTTTGTTATCCCTGCCAAGTGTCCGTATCGGTCCACATGATCTTCGAAAGACCAACACATATAAACACATCCACCTCCGGGTTTGCAATAAATCCATTTCCCAAAGTAGCTTTACGGGTTCCTTAGATTTTCAACTTTGATTGATGGGGGGTACAAGTCTGCTTCTACTATTTGTTGGTGCAGCCGTTCACGTTCCTTAATGATAATGTCTGCATTCTTATCGTCTTCAGCTGGCATTAAGACGTGCATGCCTATCATTTCTTCAGCAGTGCGCTTCGATCTTGTTTTCCATACCTTCATCCCCATTATAGCTGCCACTCCAAATATCACACACCCTGCTACTACTTTGAGGCCATCTGAAAGCCATTTTGGCATGCATCTGGGCGAGCTGCGATACTGCTTCCGATAATGTACCGTTCTCTTCATCGTTGGTAGGAATAAATGTGCAACACGAGCTTCCAATTTCTCCTTCCATTGCTGTCAAAAGGTCCAGTACATATCTATTTTGTAGGGCTACCATCCTTATTGCTCTTAATTCTTCTTTTATTGCCTTGAATCCATTCACCGTGGAGTTAATGGTCAGCATGAGCTCCCACCTGGTGACCTGCAACCATTTGGCATTAGCATAGGCTTGCACTCCTGGATGTATTATGGAGGAGAAGAAGCATTGCTGTACTGCTGAATAGCCTATGTGCTGGTGGGATGTCACTCAGGGCTGTCTTTGATTTTCCTCACAGGTAATTCCCTGTCAGTGGTTCTCCTTGTCTCTTTACTCTTGACAAGTGAGTGGTGTCGTCCAATGTTTTCGTTCCACCAGTTTCCTCCTCTTGTTCCCTTCGTTCATCTTAGGGAAATTTTCCAACTTAATGTGCTTCTGTGGTACTACTAATGATGGTACGTTGATGTGTACCATAGCACATACTCCAGCCCACATTGGCGGCAAATTGTGGTATGACCTTGATACACAGGCCCAGTAGTGGTCCATCAGTACAGCTGTTCCTACAACCCCCTCAGGAAGCTTTATTGTTCTCTTGCATCCTTTGTTTGTTCCAACGTCTATTTCTCCGTCATGTTGGTAACACAGCATCGGTGCTGTCAGTGGGAGTATTGTGATGGGTTCCTCTTCTTTATCTAACCATGCCACCAGTGCTGCACTCTTCGTCCATTCTTTATAGCACTTGTCGTTTTCTTCTTGCACTTTCATCACTGATGACTTTGCCAATGTCAGCATTTTGCTCCCTACAACTCCGTCCACCCATCCATCCTTCGTGTATACTTTTCCGTATATATCATTATCAGTGGTCTTTCCCAGCATCCGGGTTCCCCTGCAACTTCTTTTGCATACCATTTGCATGGTAGGTAATCCAGTGTGACGTCTTGTGTTTCTCCTTTTTCTGGTCCTTCTGCCATGTACTTGAGTCCTTTCGTCTAGCTGCCATGAGTATACATGAGAAGTTTTTGATGAAATTATTTTCATATGGGTACGTCAATCTTGATTTCCACCGGAGCGTGGCCTTTTTCCCCTGGAATCTTCCTCTCGTTTGGAACAATGCTAGATATAGCAAGCATTCAGTAGTTGTTGCAGGCACTTCAGTTGCAACAAATGTTCTTGAGGCACTCATGGTGTATGGGATCAATCAACACACATAGCAGTTGTCCTTTGTCATATCCTTACCAATTTTCGACATGTGTTTATACCACATGTTGTTAGAGACGTGTGCAGATTCTGTGAGATATGTGTCCACCCAATTTACATCACTTGATATGCTACATTTGTTCCTGTTAATGTTTTGCCTCGTACTAGTTATTGCACCGGGCACAGTGCTTCTTGCAGGCATTGCGGGGGATATGTTAGTAGTGGGAACTGCAGCCACATAGAAAGCATTGTATGCCTGCCAGACAGCGGCAGTAACCAGACCAGTGGTAAAAAATATTCCCACCAACTTAATTAAAGATTCTAATACCACTGGCATTCTCACTCTTACCTTTGCTGCGGTCCTGCAGCTACCATAGGTGCCCACCTGAAAATCTCTAAAATTATGCGTTATTACTGTTAGTGTTTTTACTCAAGCCCTGCATATTAGGTAATCGTTCAATGCCCAGGCGAAAAGCTCTTCACACGCTTTCCTTACCGTCCTATCTCGTAGGGCTGGTAGTGCTTCGTGGAGTTGTGGAAATGATTGAGTAATTATCATAAGGAACGTGTTATAATATACACGTACTCTTCTTCGTTTTAAATGTTTTGGCCTTTTCATAACATATACGAATTGGTGTGACATTGCCCCTGGAGTACTATCGTCTGCGGGCAGCATTTACCCCTGGGCAGTGACGTTTGTTATAATTCTGCATGTACTTTTGTCTTTTATTGCAAATATGATAACAATACGCAGTACCTGCATGTGCGAAACAAAAAAAGAAGAGAGCATGTCCGTGTTTACACAGTGTGGTTTATATTTGCAAATAATCCTGTCAACGTCCTTTATTAGCTAGTGGCTGGGGAGTGTTAAATTATGCCAAGTTTGTTTGCTTTGCTGGGACCTTGTAATCATGGGGTGGCCTATGGTGCGCTGATTGTGTCTTTTGGGGCGTTCTGATCTTGCGCTGTGCCGATTTCCTGCGTCGTTGCTGAAGCGTTGGCCCCTTCGCTAGGGAGAAAGTGGGTTTGTTCTTTGCCGGGCTTGTTGTCGTGGATATGCGCCCACACTTCCTTGGCCCTGAGCTTCACCGCTTGGGGGCTACCTTCTCTACCAGATAAGGACCTGTGAATCTCGGACTACTCCAAGTCCGCCGGAAGTTCCTCAGGTGTCCTTGTCTCCCTCTTTCACTATCCACTGTGTAGTCTGCTCTTGTTTCTTGTTGGTGGCTTCTCCTTGCTGATCGTTCTTTGACCCACCCTGTGCCCGTTTGATCTGTTGAGAGATAAAAGCGGCACTAGTAACCAAGGAAGAGACATATTCGTGCATTTCATCACCAAAAACAGTACTGGTTGCTTGGCAGTCCGTTGTGGCCCTTGATGGTGGTGTGAGTGGGAAGTGCATTTGGCAACCAGTCACCACCTAGTGGGGTGTGAGGTGGTGGTCTGACCCTGGTCTATTCCTTAATTCAAAGAAAGCCAAAGGAAGGCAGTACAGCCACCTCTTCTTTGTTGTTTGCTTGATTTTTGCTATTTCTTCTTTTAGGAGGCTGTTGAGGCGTTCGCAGGCGCCATTTGCTTGTGGGTGGTACGCACATGCAAACTTATGCCTGATCCCTAAGAGGGTAGTTACGTGTTGGAACAGTTCGTTAGCGAAGTGGGGGCCATTGTCTGACCACAATACCTCGCATTCCCCCACCTCGGGAAGACCTCTCTGACCAAGAACTTTGCTGCTCTGAATGCATCAGCATGGGAGCATGGACTAGCCTTGATCCAGCGTGAGAATGGGCACACCACTACAATCATGTATATGTAGCCTTGACATACATTGATCATGTCAACGAAGTCAATATGGAGGTGTAGAAAGGGTCCTTCAGGCCGGGGTATGGTACCTGTTATCACTTGCAGCGTGTGACCGGCTGTAAATTGCTGGAATGTAAGGCAGCTACTTATGAAATTAGCAACATGTGAGTTTAGCTCGGGACAAAACCAGTTTTCTTTTATTCATGCTGCAATTACCTCTTTCCCTGTATGCGTGGGATGGTGTAATTGGGTCAGGGCTATTTTCAATAGTGCTAGGGGCATCACCACTTTCCCTGTGTTGTTCTGCCGCCATAATGCATCTGTGGGGGACATGGCACACCCTCTTTTTACCCACAGTTCCTTTTCTGCCATTGGTGCTGCTGCCTGCAATTCCATTATTTGTGTCTCTGGGATATGTGTATACCCATCCTTCATTAACATTTGCCTTACCCCCCATTTTCTTTTTCTTTTTCTGGTGTCAAACTGGATATTAAATTATGCCTCCTATTGTAAACTATTGTATGTATATTGGCCTACGCCAAGTTGCATAAAACTGTACGCGAATAACTCTCTACGGCAAGGTCTTGACCTTAGAAATTGATGTAAGCCACCATCTTGAATCAAACCGCCATTTTAGGTTCTCTTGTTGTGTAAAAGTCACCCTGTACATCAAAATGGTGGACAATGCCATTCCGAACAGAATCTGGTCGACATGACCTCCGTACATCTAATGTATAACTTGCCTGCAAGCCACTTGTTAGGGTCGTGAACCGAGACCTTGTCCTTCTGTTGACCTGCATGTAAATGGATTACCTGTATCAACGGAACTGATCTATGTGCATACTGATGAATGTATTAGAAGATTGACCTGGCAGAGACCCTAGAACAGTAATACATTCATGGAATGGTTAACCCGCAAAGGGGTTGGACAACAGGCTGGAGAAATGTATAAAAGCCTGAATGTCCCAATGTACAGTCTCTCACTGAATACATCAAACCCCATTGAAGTACGTTGTGTTGTACTGAGGGCCGATAGCTATCTGACCTGTCATTGACTTTGTCATTGTTTGACCTTAAAATAAAGTACTTTGTATGTTCCTTTGTAACCAGTGTTTGGTGTGTTTCCTTTTGTTAAGAAAGGAAGAAGGCAATGAATATGGCAAGGGAAATGTGCACGGAATCAAACAGTGAACAACTTTGAATCTAACAACGTGCATACAATACCCAAGACTCGTGTATACTAAAACCCAGGAGTGCAAATAAAGTGAAACAATGATACCAATATATGAAAAGGGATGTGGGGTAAGCACTTAGAACCTCCTTATGACTGAAATGAAAGTCGGCAAACTCCTTACCCACTATGCTATTACAGATACTGACAGCGCCAAGCCCACGTAGAGGGCAAGCAAGGACAGGATCTGTGAGCTGACACTCTGGATGATACTGAATAAGGAACTTAGAAACAGTACTCACGAGGACCGGAAAGACCACTTGAATGTCAGTAAACCCACGAACCCAGTTGATCAAACAGGGGCCCTGAAGGCTATAACAGCAATGGGTGGAGAAAACTAAATACATAAGACCCTAGTCAAGGGGCAAGTAGGAATAGTGATTATAGAATAGAGAGGAAAACAAGGGGCATTCACACTGGGACTAGTTACAACAGCACCCCACACCTAATAATCAATGGGAAATAAATGCAGAAGTGCAATGGAAAACATGGAATGGATCCCAATAGAAAGTAAGGATCAGGAGCAGGGAAAATGATATCACAAAAGGTAACCTTTCCCACCCATCCAAGGAGAAAAGGCAGGAAGCTAAATCTATAAAGGGAAAGACTAATGCATCAAGTTTTTCAGTAGCAAAGGACAGCTTCAAAGAAACAGAGAACACAGGCAAATTGGGCAGCATCAAAGGGTAAAGCACAGAGAAAGGCTGCCTGCAGACAGAGGAAGACAGAGAGGGAAATCCAGAAAGCAGAAATCAATTAAGCACATACATTCGAAATCCGGGGCAGAGGAACAAGAAACAGGAACTAGGAACCAGGCACAAAAACTAGGAACCAGGAACAAGGGACCAGTCACAACAGGAACACTGCAACAATGACCAGCGCTGGACTGAAGTAAACTGAGGCTTTTAAAGCTCCTTAACGAGCACACCCCTCAGGTGTGCCGCCTGCTGCACCTGCAGCCACAGGTGTTGCCTATCCTCCACCCAACCTTGTCCTGCAAGGGAGGAGGTGAGGCAGTGAGCCAGGCATTCTGGGAAGCATAGTTATTAGATTAACGTAGCATGCTGGCTGCCAAAAACCTGGAATGGATCCGGAAGGGAAGTAACTTGGAAAATAAGGTTTTAGCGCTCCCAATTCATCACAGCACTGTAGCATAAGGTTCGGAGGAAATGTCCAGTAGGGAAAAAAACCCAAAACATGCCCCCAAGTGACGGGAGCAAAGGGAGCGAGCCGTGACACTATACCCCCTCCCACGGCCGACTCCAGGCGGTCGTCACCCGCACAAAACATCTTCCTTCCATGACAGGAGCGCTTTGTCTTCGGAGGTGGCACTGACGGAAACGATGACCCGCGGGCAAAAGCAGAGGGACTGGAATAAATAGAATCAGGCCGCAGTCTAGAAGAGCCATAGGCAGGTTTTCGGTGAGGAAGAGACTCATGGGTCGAAGAAAGGCATGAAGGACTTGCAGGGCCCGAAGCAGAGTTGGAAGGTGCAGGAAGCTCAGTCTCTGGGAGCGAACACTCATACATCATTGAGGAGGGAGGCAGGCTGGTGCTACATGCTTTAGACAATGGTAGATGCTCTGGTAGCCTCCCTGCTGAGAGCGGACACACAGGAGGTGAGAAAATAGCAGGTTTCAGGAAATGTTCATGTTCAGAAAAAGAAGGTGGCGGCCGAGGTAGAGGTTCCGATCTTCTCCCATCATCCATCTGGTTAAAGGCCTGTGGTTGAGGGTGACCAAGGTTCGACTGCATCTGTTCCACGCCTTGGGGGCCTGGAAGTCCAATGGGTTCTACGAGGCTGGCACTCCTGGTGTCAGTCATGTAGCCACCTTGTTGCACGTGGGATACAACCGCAGGGACGTTTGGCATACCGATAGGAGTGATAGACGCAGTACTTGGTACATCAGGCACACTCGCAGCAAGAGCAATAACAGGCACATCTTGAACTGCAGCAGTCATACCCTTCCTTTGGCTGCTAGCACCCGGATGGTGCAGCAGCTGGGGGGCCGTGCCTGTCCCCTCCCTCAGGCTCATGTGGGATCCGGCAACAAAAAACTGTCAAGTGGCTGATCCAAACTGGCCCCCAAACGCGAACCGTCCAGCCCGTTATCCTGGTCGGCTACTTGTTCGGTGACTGGGCCATGGCGGATGGTATCCGTCTCCCTCTCATAACACTCCAGGCACGTCCAACGGCCTTGCATGTAAGGCCCTCCTGAGTCGTGATCCAGCTTGATGTTTCTGAAGAGAGAGCTGGCAGAAGTCTCAGACTCAGATGTTGCATATTCGGGAGGCGCTGATTCTACAGTCAAGCAGTTGGGAGAATCAACTTGTGTAAAAGGCAGGCCTTCTGGTGATCCTCCTGAAGCATAAGAAGGGCAGGCTGAACGTTCATCCGTAATAAATGGTTGGGATTCAGGAGGTAACTCTGAAGTAGAAGAATATGCAAGATGATCAGACAGAGTAGACAGGTGCACCTCCGATATTGGCAGCGCGGCTGAGTAGGATACAGGTCTCTCATGGACTGAAGCCAAACTAGCAGTCGGCTCTGGGACCGAAGACAGGCTCTCAGGATGTGCTACCGGAGGCTCCATGGCTGAAGGATAATCCGCTGGATGAGTCACTGTAGCCGAAAACAGGCATGCCAGAGGAAATTCTGAGGCTGAGGGCATGCAAGCTGGAGCCGTCTCGTTTGCTGAAGACAAACTTGTCAAGGTCTTTGGCTCTGACCAAGTACATGGTGAAGGCTCTTGAGTGACTGGCAGACATAGCAATTGTTCATTGATTGAAGACACGTTTGACAATGATGACTGCAGAGCCGTGGACTGGATAATCAAAGAGTCAATAGTTGTAGGAGGACAGACTGAAGTCCCATAAGTCGACAGACACATTTGTGGCTCAGGAATGGAAAGCACCTTTAGGGCGGCCGACTCCTTGGCACCAGTAACCAAAGACTGAGCTGTACCCCTGCAGTCCCTCTCCTTAGTGGATGACACAGAGTCTCTTCCTTTGTAGAAGTCAAAATCAACCAGAGGAATCACCATAGTAAAGTCTCTGTTAATCAGGATTTCATCAAATGTCCATTCCTCTGTCTTAGCTTCTGAAAGTGGCATATTAACAATCAACAGTTCAGGAATTGCCTGCCGGGTCTTTGGTTCAGTATACTGTGGAATGAGTCCATCAAAACATGAATTCTGTACTGACTTTGACTGTTCGTTGTGACAAAAATTGGCAGAAGGAGGAGCGAACACAGAGGTAGCATCGTTTTCCATATCAGCTTGAATGTCTACTTCAGTCTCAGCAGCTAGATCAAGGGCAGAACCTAAGCCTACAGTAGTGACTGATTCTGTGTATGCCACCATTGTGGATTGTGTTTGGAAATCAGAAGCATGTATGTGTTCAAGCTCAGAATTATGACAAACTGCTACACAGGAAATCTTAGGTAACGGAGTGGCTTGTAAATCTTCAGCTAACAGCAATTCCTGACAAACGGTAGAACAATTGTCAGAACCTGTGCCCTGAATAAGTGCTGTGCTAGAAAAAAGACTTTCACTCCCAATAGATTTTACATATTGACAAGTATCATGACCAACAAAAACCTCCGCACTCAGGGACTGAACAGTATTCACTTCATCAACGGATAAAGTTTGAGGTGTATTCAGAAAAGACTGTAAGGTTTTATTCTCCTCTTGTAAAGTAATGTATTCTTGTTTTAACTCCTCAAGTTCAGCTTTTAGCATGCCCCGCCTTAAATGTACATCCCTATCAGTAGGCACAGGGGAAGGCACGGTGGCATCAGGGCTGGATCCTGCCCTAGCCATCCGGATGTGCACTGATTGTACATTGTCATTTACTGCTTGCAGGTTTTGTGATCTATACTCTCTCTTACCGACTTGGTCTGTGTTTCCCTTAAGCAGACTACTGACATCAGACCTCTTGGCATTAGGGACTACAGTAAGTACTTGTGCAGAGGAGTAAGCAGTAGACTGAGGGCTCAAAACAGAAGATATGCAATGAACCCCTCCATTCTTTATGTTTGAATCATGAAACTGTTCAATCTGAGGTAAAGCACAACCGGAATCATGGGGTTCAACAACAGACGCACTCGTGTGTAGTAAATCTAGCAGTGTGTTGTTTTCCGCTGCTAAGGCTTGTGCGGACATAGAATCTGGATCAAAATTAAAGACAGAACTAGGATCAGGCAATGTACTATGGGCCATCCTGTGGGAAAAATACTTTGCACGTAAATACCCATTTGTAACAAGGAGTTCATTTAAGTCAGGATCAGTGATTTGATTGTCACAGGTAAACTTAAGGGAAGCTTTCTTTACAAACTTGTTAGTGGCCTTGCTGCCTTTCTTTCTTAAACTGGCCATATTCAAACGGGAATAACGGCTGGTCATTCTGTTAAGAAAGGAAGAAGGCAATGAATATGGCAAGGGAAATGTGCACGGAATCAAACAGTGAACAACTTTGAATCTAACAACGTGCATACAATACCCAAGACTCGTGTATACTAAAACCCAGGAGTGCAAATAGAGTGAAACAATGATACCAATATATGAAAAGGGATGTGGGGTAAGCACTTAGAACCTCCTTATGACTGAAATGAAAGTCGGCAAACTCCTTACCCACTATGCTATTACAGATACTGACAGCGCCAAGCCCACGTAGAGGGCAAGCAAGGACAGGATCTGTGAGCTGACACTCTGGATGATACTGAATAAGGAACTTAGAAGCTTAGAAACAGTACTCACGAGGACCGGAAAGACCACTTGAATGTCAGTAAACCCACGAACCCAGTTGATCAAACAGGGACCCTGAAGGCTATAACAGCAATGGGTGGAGGAAACTAAATACATAAGACCCTAGTCAAGGGGCAAGTAGGAATAGTGATTATAGAATAGAGAGGAAAACAAGGGGCATTCACACTGGGACTAGTTACAACAGCACCCCACACCTAATAATCAATGGGAAATAAATGCAGAAGTGCAATGGAAAACAAGGAATGGATCCCAATAGAAAGTAAGGGTCAGGAGCAGGGAAAATGATATCACAAAAGGTAACCTTTCCCACCCATCCAAGGAGAAAAGGCAGGAAGCTAAATCTATAAAGGGAAAGACTAATGCATCAAGTTTTTCAGTAGCAAAGGACAGCTTCAAAGAAACAGAGAACACAGGCAAATTGGGCAGCATCAAAGGGTAAAGCAGAGAGAAAGGCTGCCTGCAGACAGAGGAAGACAGAAAGGGAAATCCAGAAAGCAGAAATCAATTAAGCACATGCATTTGAAATCCGGGGGCAGAGGAACAAGAAACAGGAACTAGGAACCAGGCACAAAAACTAGGAACCAGGAACAAGGGACCAGTCACAACAGGAACACTGCAACAATGACCAGCGCTGGACTGAAGTAAACTGAGGCTTTTAAAGCTCCTTAACGAGCACACCCCTCAGGTGTGCCGCCTGCTGCACCTGCAGCCACAGGTGTTGCCTATCCTCCACCCAACCTTGTCCTGCAAGGGAGGAGGTGAGGCAGTGAGCCAGGCATTCTGGGAAGCATAGTTATTAGATTAACGTAGCATGCTGGCTGCCAAAAACCTGGAATGGATCCGGAAGGGAAGTAACTTGGAAAATAAGGTTTTAGCGCTCCCAATTCATCACAGCACTGTAGCATAAGGTTCGGAGGAAATGTCCAGTAGGGAAAAAACCCCAAAACATGCCCCCAAGTGACGGGAGCGAAGGGAGCGAGCCGTGACACCTTTGGGTTTCCCGGCCTCATATTATTTTTTCTCTTTTCACAGTTGGCGCCCCAATAGGGACCCTCAAGATTGATGCCGGACCATTGAAGGTTGACGCATGCTATCGGACCGGGATCGGACGGTGTGATACTACGGGCCCGACTGAACGAGACGCGACACCTCTCCAGCGCTGCACGATCCGATCCTTGGACGATAGCCGTGCGGTCTGAGACGGCATCTTGACGAGGGTGCACTTTTGAGGTGGGCAGATTTGCCGAAATCACCAAACACAAGGTAAAATTCGTTAGGTAAATTCTTTGATAAACCGTACGGTCCTCCTTAGGTTTGGTCACGTGAGTCATTACCCGACTCTTAATTTAACCCTGACAATTTGAATTTGGCGCATTGTATCTGCAGACACAATTATTGACCAGGCAACACCAAGTTTTTGAGAAATGCCTGGGAAATTGTCTAGCTGCTTTAGGGCATTATTCTGCAGCGATCGACAATCTTTGGAATTTAGCCACAATCTTTGGAATTTAGCCGCCCGGCACCACAGAAGGGGTCACCGGCGTTTACTATGTATTGTAAACATGGCATTGGAAGTGTAGTATTTAATGATATTTGGCACAGACAAACCAGATATGCCTCCGAACTTCAGTGGCCAATCAATGGTAGTTTTGAGATCCCTCGTATTGAATACTTAGAGTCGGTCTTGTTAAAGAAAAAGGTCAGACCCGCAGCATTTGATGTTCTACAGAATTGGAAAAAGAAGCGTTGCAGCAGCTTAAGAGTAGGGAAAAACATGCGCGCCGTCATAAAACGAACGCTGAAAAGGCGTTGTTATATGACCCGGACAAACAGTCTGAGTCAGTTAAGAATATGGATAGGGCTTTCTCACTCGGTATTCAGAAAATCTATCCTTCTAAAGACCTTCATGTTTCTGACGAGTTTCTCAACAAATTGTTAAATGAGCGAAGGCCTGGTGCCTCTGCACCACCTCCGTATGATCCTCTTCCTGTTGCTTTGCCTCTTCCTGCTGTTATTCCTGCTCTCCCTGCTCAACCTGTTGCTCCTATTGTTCCGGCTGTTGTTCCTCCGCCTGCTCTACTACCTCTTCCCATTGCACCAGTATTAACACCTCCATTGAATCTGCCTGCACCTCCACTCCCGAGTGGTTCTGTACCGACCATAGTTGATCGGGGCGTGGGGTCGAAGGTTGTTACTCTTAATACTGTCCCTACAGATAAAAAGCGGGATTTGTTTGCATGGGCTAAGCATTGTATGGAGAGAGATGATCGAGCTAATGTTTTTGCCACACTGTCTAATATGGATAATTTTCCTGAGAAAAATGCTTTTATTGAAGGTTTAGGGATTCATTTATGCGTAATGTGGGGCAAATCAAATAATGTGGATCTCCCACAAGGGCTGAGGGATCTGAATACTTTAGCACTATCAAGAGATACTGTGGAGAAAGTACATGAGCATGTCGAGAGGTTGTTTGAGTATAGGAGAGATTTGGAGAAGTTACGGAATGAGGATGACGAAGAGGAGAGTATGCATGTACAGAAACAATTTCTTCTGTGTTGTAAATGGGCATCTGAGGAAGCACAAATGTGTACAAGAGATGCGATTAGATGGATTTCGGATTTATCGATAACTCCGGTTGAGGTATATGACACATATAGTCAATATACGCTAGAAATGCAGAGGAAGGTGATTCAGGTAATGGTAGAGTACCTGCAGGATGAATGTGTGAGGAAGAAGGTTAGTTGTCCCACAGAGTTACTGAGTATTTATAAGAGAGCTTTTTCACTTGACACTTCTTCGACTGCTTTAGCGCTCGACTTAGCTCGGTTGCTTAGTAAGCGTTCGGAGTTGGCTATATCTCAGTTGCCTATGAGAGAGGTACCTCCGGCATTTGTCCCAAAAGTTGAGATTGCTGCTAATGCTGCAGCCGGTATAGCTGCTGTGGACATTCCTGCACATTATGTATCACAGTTTGTTCACGTCCCGTTTTCACGGCAGGAAGTGAACACTATTAGTGTTATCTGAATAGCGATTAGCTCAGTTAGCAATATAAAGAAGAACGCACTAACCTGCACATCCAGCGGTAACCAGGAAGGGCAAAGGTACTGACGACTGTGAAAGCTTCCCTATAAGACAATCACTCCCCACCCGGATTGAACAACCAGGAGAAGGGAAGACTGTGCCCCCAGGGAAACCCTCTATGGGAAAAAAAACCTGCGCGGCACTGAAGACATTGGTTCTGGGCTGGATTCAATGTCCTGGAATCTTGCAGGAACTGTGATGCTGAAGGACGAGTTCGGATGGGAAGAGTTCTGTAGAAATGAGAAAGAGCTGATGAGAGAGGTAAAGGTCGGAAGAGGAGAGTCCCCCAGAAACCCTGTGCCTACCTATATCTGCCTTGGATGTTCTAATGCAGACAAATTGCACTCCGTGTATCAAGGAACTCGGAAGGCTGAAGGGATGGAAGGAACACTCCTGGAAGGTACGGAAGAGGAGGATGGTTAGTAGAATAGTAGCAGAATGGCGGGGCTAGGAAGAGAGAAGAGGAAAGGACCTTAAAGTGAGTACCATAGAATGAAAGCACTTGTACTGAATTTGGATAGAGGTCCGGAGATACACTGCAGGGGGTCTCGGCGGGTGGAATCAAAGAATCCCTGAATTCTGGAAGATTCAATGCTAAAGCACACAAGAGGGAAAGAGTTAGCAATCGAACACAAGTCTGAGAGTAAAGATCCCTAGAAGGCGATCACTTATGAAGCGTCTGGGCTAAAGGAGTAGCGAAGCGCGGAGGCAAATCAATTGGTTCCTTATATCCGGTCACATGACCCGCTGGCGACGTCTGAGAAGTGCGTGAAACAACTAGACCGGCACTCAAAGAATAGCAAGAAAGATACGCCACCATTCTGGGGGGATTCACAAATGCGGAACGGCACGTCCTGCCGCGATGCCACAAAGACCAACGTTTATAGCAGGTTGTAACAATTAGGCAATCTATTCCCGACATTAGGAAAAATCTGACAGGATTCTATAAAGAGATAGAGTCCGTCTTGCAGTCCTCAGTGTTCACCCTAGGCGATATTGACTTGTTATTCCCTGTACTCCTGCCCGTAGATTTGTGGAAGCAGGTTAGAACAATAGATGATGCACCTGGGTTGGGAGATACGTGCGCTAATATAATTAGGCTTGACGGGGAAAAGCCAGCTGGTGAGAGACCGCCTCAGGTGATACTCACTTTGCCTGACAGAATCATTGCGAAATTAAATACTATAATTCCCGAAAAAAGAATTATTTGGGACAAGCTTACGGCCTGCGTCCAAGGAAAATCTGAGGGTGCCACTGAGTTCTTTAATCGGTTCGAACAAGTATTCTCGGACTTCAGTGGACAGGATTTAGGCACAGAATCTGTGAAAAGGTTATATGTGGACAAATTTGTGCGTGGACTGCTGCCTGACATCCAGTCACAGATTATGTCTTCCGAGAGCGCTTGGCAGGCGAAATCCCAATCAGAAGTACTGCACATGGCTCAGTACTACGAGAACCGTGTCAATAACGAAAAAGATAGAGTAGAAGAGAGAAAAGGAGACTTAAAGACTAAAGTATTGTTACAACAAATTGTTAGAGGCCCCAGATGGGGTAGTTCGCAGATTAGAGGTCAGTAGGTTCCACAAGGGAATGTGCCCTTGGGTCCTGTGAACATTAACCAGTGTGCCTATTGTCGCCAGGAGGGTCATTGGCGTGAACAATGCCCCGTCCTTCAACAGAGGTCGAATAACACATTTGGGAATATGGGTAGACGACCCAGAGGTCACCCCGGGGTGGGGGGCCCTGGTAGAGGTCAGTTTTCGCAGGATCGTCAGCAACCTTTTTCACAGGACAATTAGACTTCGAGTGTGGATACTAGAAACATATTCGATCACCCTTCTGCTGCTTACCTCTCTGAGGAGCTTCCTTCTGATGATATTCTGTTTCATTAGGATTGCCGTAGCAGGGTTTGGAACCTACACCTATTCCCGTTAGTCAGAAAGGTCCCTATGTTGAAATGGTAGTGGGAAATAGGAAACATCAGTTCTTGATAGACACTGGAGCACAGAAGTGCTCCATTGATCATTCTCAGGTTCCAAACATTCCACTGTCAGGGCAAACCAATGTCTCAGTAGGGTTTTCTGGCACACCAGTCATTTGTCCGGTTTCTCCGCCAGTACCTATTTCTTTGGGTCCCTTTATGGACCATTGTCCCTTTCTTTTGACTTCAAATTGTGGTGAGAATTTGTTGGGGTTGAATCTGTTGAAGGAATTAAATGCAGTAATTCATTGTTCATCTGATGGAGTGCGTTTGACGATTTCACCACAGCAGTTTTCTGTTTCACAAATTTTGACTAGACCTTTGCCACCAGAATTCAGTAATGTCCCGGAGTGTTTGTGGGCGGCTGACGACAATGATGTTGGTGTTCTACAGATTGAGCCTGTTAGAATAGTCTTTAAACATGGTATTAAGCTGCCACGTATTCCGCAGTATAAGATCTCGGTTGAAGGTGAGCGAGCTTTGAAGAGCATTGTTTCCGATTTTGTGCATCGTGGGGTGATTGAGGAGATTACAGGAAGTTTGTGCAATAGTCCGATCCTACCCGTGTACAAAAAAGGCGATAATGCTATTCCAATTGTGCCTGATGTGACGGCGATATTAACTATGATTCCAGCTATGGCTAATTACTTTATTGTTGTGGACCTGAAGAATGCTTTCTTCAGTATTCCTATACACGAGGACAGTAGATATTTGTTCGCGTTCACCTTAGCGGGACGCTCGTTCACATTTACTCGTGCACCTCAAGGTTACACCCAGAGTCCTAGCATTTACAGTAGGGCCTTGAAAGAACAGCTTGATACTCTTGAATTACCCCCTACTTGTACGCTGCTTCAGTACGTTGACGACTTGCTTTTAGCAGCAGATTCTGAGAAAGGGCACTGTATTGTTGCTCATCTATCTAGCTAAGCATGGTCACAAAGCTTTGCTTAAAAAG
Organism: Ambystoma mexicanum; assembly: GCF_040938575.1. Classification (NCBI taxonomy): domain Eukaryota; kingdom Metazoa; phylum Chordata; class Amphibia; order Caudata; family Ambystomatidae; genus Ambystoma; species Ambystoma mexicanum. The sequence goes on along the minus strand of NC_090940.1, from coordinate 279,184,274 downwards.
TTTCAATATTGTTGCCAGGAGGTCGCCTATTTAGGCTACCTCCTGTCAAAGGAGGGAATAAGATTGACACCTGAAAGAATAAAACACATTTCTGGCATGTCTGTCCCAAATACACAGAAGGAAGTGAGAGTCTTAATAGGTATGGCTTCTTACTGTAGGTTATGGATCCCAAACTTTTCACTAGTGATAAAACTGATGTTGGCTTTGACAAAAAAGGGCATTTCTTCGCCATTGCCATGGAAATCTGAACATCAACAATCATTTGAGCTTCTCAAGACAGCATTATGCTCTGCACCGGTTTTGGGTACACCAAATTACAGCAAGGCCTTTGTGTTGTTTGTGCATGAATTCGATGGATGTGTTTTAGCTGTATTAATGCAGGAACATGGAGGGAAGAATAGGCTGTGCGGTTACTACTCTTCCGCCCTTGATCCTGTCGCATGCGCTTTGCCAAGATGTTTGCGAGCTGTCGCTGCTGCTGCCGCGTCTGTGAAACAGAGTGAGGGAATGGTCCTAGGCCATGATTTAAACCTGATGGTGCCTCACTCTGTAGATGTTCTATTAAAAAAAACCAAACGCAACACCTCACTTCCGCACGATTGACGAGATATGAATTAATTTTGTTTGCTCCCCACATACAAATTAGGAGGTGTTGTGTTCTTAATCCGGCTGAACTCCTACCTTTCCCGCAAAATACTGTTTGCGGTGATGATGAGTCACATGACTGCCTGTATGCTACTGAACAAGAAACGAAGGGCAGAATTGATCTTAAGGACACTCCTTTAGATAATGCGCAAGGGGAGCTATTTTGTGATGGCTCCTGTTTCAAACTTCCGGATGGTACATCCACAGCTGCTTATGCAGTCACTACATTGAGCACGGTTGTAGAGACCAAGCGAATTACACATAACTCCGCGCAGGCCGCAGAGATTATAGCATTAACCCAAGCTCGTGAGTTTTCCGAAGGGCTAACAGTGAATATATATACTGACAGTCAGTATGCTTTTGGGGTGGCTCACAACTTTGGGAGACTTTGGTCAGAAAGAGGGTTTCTAACTTCACATGGGACCAAGATTCAGCATGGCCCCCTGATAGTACAATTATTCTCGGCGCTCGCGCTCCCTAGTCAGTTAGTGATCATGAAATGCGCAGCGCATCGCAAGATCACAGACGATGTAGGAAAAGGGAATGCTTTCGCTGATCAGATAGCCAGACAAACTGCCACATATCTTCGCACAGAAATGTATGCTCTAAGAGAAACTAGGGATGTCTATGTAATGGACGAGGATATTGGGTCTGTGCGGGATATCCAAACTGATGCCACAATGGAAGAATCTAAGAAATGGGCTGAAGGCTTGAGGAAATTAGATGATGATGGGTGTTGGGTGGACACAGTTGAAGGGAAATGGTTACTTCCTAATGCCTACATAGTCATGATGGTTACTATGGCACACATCCCACACACGTGTGTGCTCAACAGATTACGAAAATGTTAGAGAAAGTCTGGGTAAATGATAAGATTTCGAAAATTGCTCAGCATTATGTCCAAAATTGCATGATTTGCCTACAGCACAATGTGGGGAAGGGGACGGTAACTCCAAGGGGTAGCTTTGGGCCTCCTTCTGTCCCGTTTGAAGTGATTCATTTTGATTTTATTGAGATGGAGCGGTGCAATAGTTTAAAATATGTCCTTGTGATCATTTGTGCATTCAGTAAATGGGTTGAGGCTTTCCCTGTCAAAGTTGCTACAGCCATGACCACTGCAAAAATTATGATAAAGGAGTACTTCCCGCAGTTTGGGTCGCCAAGAGTCATCTGGTCGGACAATGGTCCAAATTTTGTTGCTGCTGTAATTTTACAGATATGTACGGCACTACATATTGATAAGCGATTTCATTCGGCTAGACATCCTCAAAGTGCCAGGTTGGTAGAGAGACATAACAGTATCCTAAAGAACAAACTCGCTAAGACATGTGCCGGTACCAAACTAAAATGGCCGGACGCCTTACCGATCGTGTTATTAGCCATGCACACTACCCCTCAAACTAAGACTGGGCTCTCTCCATTTGAGGTGGTGATGGGGAGGCCTGCCAATATTTGGGGTCTTCCGAAACCTAAAGCACTGAGAAATGTTGAGAATGTATTGCTTTCAGACTACTGTAATCGTTGACTAAAAATCTGTATTTCATTTATCATCAGGTACGATCAGCTTTACCTGTACGTTATGAGGGCCCAGGACACAACATCCGGCCTGGAAGCTGGGTCCTGGTGAGAGCATACGAGTGGTCTTCTTGCCTCGCGCCTCGCTGTCGGGGACCATTGCAGGTCTTGTTGGTCACCCAAACAGCAGTGTGGGTGGCTGGAAAGAAGAACTGGATACATGCGACGCATGTCAAGAAACTTCCTCACCCGACGCTGCACGTTACAGAAGAAACAGAACCCCTCGCTAACGCTGCATTCGATGATCCTGAAGCAGCAAATAGCACTGTGAGTGAGTCGGAGAATCTCTCTGAGCCCGTGGGGCTTGGGGAACCATCCATTTTGTCTCCACACTCTTTGGAAAAGTCATTTCCGGAAACCATTGCTTTGAATTCTGCAAATTCCGTTGCCTCTGATACGTTGCTTCCGTCAGGGAGTGACGTTAGCTTATTTCCGGATCAAACAGTACCGGGAACCACCAGATATAATCTTCGGTGGAGAAAATAGACCTACAGCACAGTTCGACTGTGCATTCAAAAGAAGGAAAGGATCATCAAGGGCTTGCTTTTCCCAAATGTTGAGAAAGAGGGCTCTGTCGGCTAGGGTTGGGGAAGGACTAAGAAGCCGCGCAACCGGAGGGTCGCCAGCAACGAACATTGGGGTTTCCATCCGAAGACTACGATGCCTGCTACCGCTACTGCCCCTATTGGACTTGTAAATAAGGGGGTGACCAACTTGGACAATGAACAATGTGCCTGGGCCCCGAAAACGTATTGCTGTGTTTTGATGATAAAAATTGGGGTTTTTATAGTAACTGCTTTAGGATTCTGGTACGTTGAGGAGATTTATCCTCTAGAGCCTCTTTTGCCAACTGAAATTGCACCTACTGTTTTTACTCCTTTTGTACACCTGCAAACTCTGTCACCTAGGGACTCTCAGAATAGACAGAAGTATCACAATAATACTATGATGCTGATTATGAATTCGACACATGCCATTTTTAACAAAACCAATTGCTGGGTCTGCTCGCATTTAACGCAACATGGGGATAAGGGGCTAGGTTGGGATATTCATCCTTTACCTTTGACAACTGCTTGTTATGCTTCTCTTAGGGCACTGTTCTTTGGCCGATGGAATGATAGCATCTCAAGGAACTTTGATGGAACTAATTTGACTGATTTTGAGAAACGTGTTCTGACTCCACTGGGATGCTCGCTTTTCGCAAATAGGAGCAAACTCAACGTTGATTCAATTAGGCCTTCTGATAGACTATCCCGTCCTTTCCAATCCTTAGTTTCCTTTAAAATGGCCTCGATAGGCAATAAGGATGCCGTGCCTCTTTCTTACTCTGTTAACCATAGCCCCGATTCAGTTTCTTTCTGCATATAGAGGAATGGTACCCGGTCAATGGGAGATTTTGAAGGCTGTGCCAACGTTGCAAAATTTGACTGGGGAAAAGAAGACCTTTGTATGTGGGCGAACCTGTCTATTTCGTTTGCGATAATGTAGCATTTCCATGGTTGCCCAGGGATTGGCAGGGAACCTGTTATTTAGGGACCCTGTTACCTGGGGAATTCATAGCAAGCACTTTGGAAGTTTCAAAGGCTCGTCCACGGCGGGACGAGAATGGTGATACCCCTGCACAAGTGATGGGAGATATAGCGAAATCAGTTGTGCCATTTTGGGGGCAGATAGCAAATTCCGAAGACATCAGGAGACTAATGAGAGTACTGGAGAGAACCATCAACCGGACCACAGATATACTCTATAACATGCCATTAGAGCAGAAAGCGATAAGATTAGTAGCTCCCCAGAACCGGATGGCATTAGATGTCATTCTGGCTGAACGTGGTGGAGTATGTAAATTAGTGGGGTCCGCTTGCTGTGTTTTTGTACCAGACTCCTCCCCAACCATTTTCAAAGCAATTCAGAATCTGCACGTCCTTAGTTCAGAAGTGCATGTTCCCGAGGAGAACTGGAATCTTAGTGTTTGGTTTTGGGATTTCCTGCGATCTTGGGGTTGGAAGGTACTTTCGGTTTTGTTGATCATTTTGGGAGTTCTGCTATTCCTTTGTTGTTGTATCCAATGTCTGCCTAGTATATGTTCGATGCTGGGGGGATGTTGTGCTCAGGCGATAGATACGATAGGACACAAAGTATATGCCCCGGATAAAATTTCCAAGGAGTATCTGTTAAAAGAGATCTTAGTGAATGACCTGATGGCCATAGATATCTCTGACGGCGATTCAGGGTGTATGAACGATGACGTATGGAGTTACTTGCAAGGAAATCAGAAGTAGTCTTAGCACTTGGCATAGGCCAAAAGGAGGGTTTGTCAAACTGGACATTAAATTATGCCTCCTATTGTAAACGATTGTATGTATATTGGCCTACGCCAAGTTGCATAAAACTGTACGCAAATAACTCTCTACGGCAAGGTCTTGACCTTAGAAATTGATGTAAGCCGCCATCTTGAATCAAACCGCCATGTTAGGTTCTCTTGTTGTGTAAAAGTCACCCTGTACATCAAAATGGTGGACGATGCCATTCCGAACAGAATCTGGTTGACATGACCTCCGTACAGCTAATGTATAACTTGCCTGCAAGCCACTTGTTAGGGTCGTGAACCAACACCTTGTCCTTCTGTTGACCTGCATGTAAATGGATTACCTGTATCAACGGAACTGATCTATGCACATACTGATGTATGTATTAGAAGATTGACCTGGCAGAGACCCTAGACCAGTAATACATTCATGGAATGGTTAACCCACGAAGGGGTTGGACAACAGGCTGGAGAAATGTATAAAAGCCTGAATGTCCCAATGTACAGTCTCTCACTGAATACATCAAACCCCGTTGAAGTTCGTTGTGTCATACTGAGGGCCGATAGCTATCTGACCTGTCATTGACTTTGTCATTGCTTGACCTTAAAATAAAGTACTTTGTATGTTCCTTTGTAACCAGTGTTTGGTGTGTTTCCTTTGGGTTTCCCGGCCTCATATTATTTTTTCTCTTTTCACACTGGGAGGGTCCATATTTCGCCAAAGTATGCCGCACATTTGGCATGAGCATCAGCTGTTTCGTTACCTCTTGATATCGGGTCGTCACCATTGGAGTGTGCCTGACACTTCACAAGTGCTACCTCTATTGGGTAATTAATTACTTCAATTAGTTTGGCCAGTAGGAGAGCGTGCTTTACCAGAGTACCATCAGCTCTTCTAAATCCTCTCCTTTCCCATTTTATTAATCCTGAGTGTACTGTTGATGTGACATATGCACTATCTGAGTATACTGTTACTCTTTTGTCGTTTCCCTCTTCTAGGGCCTAGATAAGCGCTACTAGCTCCGCGGCCTGGGCTGAGTAGTGCTGGGGTAATTTTACACATCATACTGGAACGAAAGTCCAATCTTCTCTTAGCCGCACTACAGCTGCTCCCGTCCTTCTTATTCCATCACTTTGGTCAATAGTTGATGACCCATCTATGTACATAACCTCACTCCCCACTAATACATTTTCCTCCACTTTCCTTGCTCCTGAGTAATTTTCAATAGCTTCTGGGCAGTTATGTGACTATTCTCCATTTACTGCTTCCTCTGCTATAAATCATGCTGGATTTACATTATTGCATCTTGCTACTGTCAATTCTGGCCTGGAGAATATTATCTCATACCCAGTTGCTCTTTGGGTTGTCAGTGTTGACTTAGGTTTTGTCAATATTGCAAAGAGGGCATGCTCCACATACAATGTTGTTTGGCATCCCATTGTGATGGATGACGATTTTTCCACTGCAAATGCTGCAGCTGCTAGGCTTTGTTCACACGGGGAATGTCCCATCATTACTGCGTCTAAATGGCCACTGTAAAATGCCACTGGCTTTTGCCCCATGCTTGTCTTTTGGGTCAGTACTGCTTTCATTACTGCAGTGTCACAATGTGAGAAAATGTAAAATTCCTTTTCATAATTGGGGGTGGCTAGTACTGGTCTAGTTGAAATAGCATTTTTTAATTCATTAAAGGCATCTGTCATTTCCTGTGTCCATTCCAACTTCCCCTGCCCCCTCTGTGCCTCCCTGAGTGCCTCGAGTAATGGTACTATGTATGAGCTGTAGTCAGAAACCCATGCTCTGCAGTAATTGCACAGCCCAAGAAACTGCTGCAGTTCTCTCACTGTCTGTGGCTGTGGTGTGTTCCATATTGCTAGTGCCCTTTGTGGTGCAATGTTCCTCCCTTTCTGTGAAATTATCTGTCCAATTTAGAGTACCTGCTCCTGGCAATATTGCAGTTTCTCTTTGTCAACCTTGTATCCTTCCTCAGCTAGTATTGTAAGCATTTTCACTGAGTCCCTCCTGCATTTTTCCTCAGTGGTGCTGCATATTATTATGTCATCTACATACTGCAGCACCGTGCTTTCCATCTCTATGTTCCCTAAATCCATTTGTATAACTCTGTTAGAGATGGAAAGTGACTCACAGCACCCTTGGGGCAGCCTAGTGTGTTTCCATTTTGTGTCGCGGTATGTGAAACTTGTTAGATCTTGTGAATCGGGGTGCAATGGAATGGAGAAAAAAGCATTTTTGAGGTCGATCACGGTGAACTGTGATGCCTCTGCTGGAATCCTGCATAATATTGTTGCTGGATTAGCTGCAATAGGGTACTCTGCTTCCACAATGTGGTTGAGAGGCCTTAAATCCTGGATGAAATGCCAGGACCCTCCCTTTGCCTTACGCACAGGATACACTGCCGTGTTGCATGGTGATTCTGAAGGTACTAGTATTCCCCTATCCACTAGAGCAGATATTGTCTCGTATATCCCCTCATCAGCTTCCTTTGATAGTGGGTACTGCTTCTCTCTGGGCAGCATTGCACCTTTCTTTAGCTTAATTTTCACTCCTCCAATGCTTTTGATGCATCCCAAGTCATAGGGACTAGTAGTCCATAAGGAGGAGGGTACAGCAGCTAAGTCTTCCTCATAGATTGGTACTTTGGAAGGGCAGGGTGCCTCCAGCGCCATTGCCATCTTTTGAGCTACGTCTTTGAATGTTACCTTCAGCCAAATGTAAACGCTCATGTCAAACACCATTTTCCCATCTCCTTTCTCATCAGAAAACAGCTCCTCAACTGATACCTGTGTAAACCTGCATCCTTCTGCCAACGCTATCACTGCTCTCCATGCCTTCCCTTCCCCATCCTGTGCGTGTACTGCAATGCAGTCTGCTTTTGCAACAATAATCTCCACGCCCACTGATATTATTGCCCCTTCCTCTTCATCAGTGGGGGTCTCTGGCCTGAAAAGATATGCTGTTGGTCTCCTCCACATCTTGCCCTTTATTCCTGGTAGCCACGCTATTGCCATATCTGTCCCATATTGGAAAATGTTCCCGTCCACTGGCTCTGCCCTTATCACTTTCTTGCCACAGTAAGCCTGCAGTATGTGTCGGGGTGTAGGCCTGTTTATGCCTGGTGTGGAGCACACTATTCCCTTGTCAGTGAAAGAGATAGTCATGTTCAATCTGCTCATTATGTCTCTTCAAGGATATTTACTGGTGATTGCTTTGAGTATAACAAGGGTAGAGATAAGTTGTGCTCCCCAAAAGATAAGGAGATGTTATCAGTAAAAGGAGCCAGCCCTTTAGCCGCAGAGAATCCTTGAGTGTGCATGGCATCGCCTGACAATTTAAACTTCCCTTCCCTGATGCAAGAACTAGTTGCACCTATGTCTACTGAAAAGGAAAATGTTTTGTCACCTATCACCACCTTTATGCATGGTTCCTCCGCAGGGCTAGGTGTTACCGACAGGATGGGACACAGCAAGGACATCTGCGGGCTGTCCTATTGGAGGTATAGTGATTGTCTGCTCCCTGTGTATGGGTTGTTACCCAATATTGTCACCCTCCCCAAATGTGTTTGTTGCATTGGTTCCTCTGCGGGTGATTGTTTACTGTCCTGTATCTGTGTTAGTTGTTGTACCATCTGGACATGTTGTTGTTGTGCAGTAGTCATTTGTTGTTGTGCTTGCTGCTGTGCTAGTTGATGTTGCACCAGTTGTGTGGGGGACGTTGTGTATTCAAGCTTTGGTGGTATTGGTTGTTGTATTTGTGTCTGTGTCACCTGTTGTTGTGGTGGTTGTTGGTAATACTGCTGTCCTCCATTGTAGCCTTGTTACCCCTGCTCTCCCCATCCTGCTTGTGCCTGTCTTGCCCTGCATGTGCGTGACATGTGCCCTACCGTTCTCGTACTTGCCATGGGTACCCCCCAGTGTTGTCTAAGTACCCGTGATGTCCATATGTGTTGTATCCTTGGAAACCTCCCCCTTGCTGTGGTTCTACTGGTCCAAATCCCTACCCTCTTGCTACCCCGCCCCTTCCTCTATAGTTGTTCGCTTGTCCATTTTCCATTTGTGTGTATCCGTCCCCCACCTGAGGACCATAGGAGTGTTGTGCTGTATATGGTGGTGGCGGTGGCATTTGTTGTGTTGTTATCTGTGCTGGATGAATTTGTGCTACTGGGTGGTGTTGTGTCGCGTCTGATGCTTGTCCTACTTGTGCGGGGCCTGTTATTAGCGCACCTTCCATTGCATATTTGGACAGTTTCTTTTGTACCAGTTTTGCCTCCTCTGCCTTCCTATCCTCCTCTTTCTGCTTCATATTTTCCTGCCATAGTCTGCAATGGTGAACTATTGTTAGCTGTATTTCTGGCCATGCCTTTGCTTCCATTCCTACTAGTTTCTTTAGCTGCCTTTGTACCGGCTCTGGGAGGCCCTGTACCAGTATGTGGTAAAAAATTGCTAGCGTCTTGTCCTACCGTTTCTGCGTTTCCAAGCGCCACTTCTCTTGGATTTCCTGGATGTAATTAACAGGGTCTTCATTCTCATGCATCTTGCGTGATGTTTTTGCTCCTATGTCTGACATGTCTGGGTATTGTATTCTCAGTGCCTGCCATAATGGGTGCCTGTAATTCTCAAATGGTGCTCCATCATGTGATGTATAGTTAATTGTCACCCCTGGTTATCCCACCCTCTTCGAAATGTCATCTACTGCGTCACCCAATATGGAAATTAACAACCCCTTCACATCGCCCACTGCAAGCTTCAGTCCAGCAGTTTATTTTTCCATTTCGTATATCCATTTCCCAGCCCCTCCGCTCAATGATGGCAGTCTACATTTAATGTTCTCCATATCCACGTGCTTCCAGGGAACATATTGTGGTCTTGCTCCCCCTCTTTCTAGTAATGGCATTTGTGTGTATTCCCTCACCTCCCCTGGTGTGCGTTTTTGTGGTGTTGTATGTGTGTATTCGCTATCCTCCTCCTCCATGTCAGAAAGTTCCTCAATAAAGTCAGTAAGGTGTTGTGTAAGTCTATTTTCTCCCCCGGCCACATGTCCCCTCCATTTCTCTACCTGTTTCTTGTTATGTGGTGTTGCCAACTCCTCCATTCTACGTCCTGGGAGGGCCCTAAGTCTGTTAACATATGGTGTGTGTTGTGCTGGTGGTGTTGGTTGTCTTTGAGCCCTTTCCTTTTGCTTCCTCTCGTTCACCCTTCCTACCTCTCCCTCTTCTTGTGTTCTGCACTCCCATGACGATCCGCAGTCTGTGCGTGTTATGTATAGTTTACTTAATCCTTCCCCACTTCGGTCGCTTTGTTCTTCACATGATCCTTCTTTTTCCTTGCTGCAAAACCTGTCCGAGAATGCCAACCTCGTAGTTATATTTTTCCCTCCTACAGTTACTGTTTCCAGATCTATGTCTGCGTACTCACCTGTCCCTTTCGCTTGTGCCATTGTCACTTCCGCTGTGTTTCTCGCAGGTGTCTTAACCTCATGTGTCTTACTTGATCCTCTGGATCCCATATTTCTTTGTTTATTCCCTTCATCTTTTACTTCTGTTCTTGCCCTGCAAAGTTTGTTCATTATTGTGTCACTTACCTGCGTAAGTGCCCTGACATCTCTATTTTTTCCATACCATGCCCCACCCTCCTTTTCCAGTAAGCTCTCTAGTATTCTCCGTTCCTCATACTTACGTGCACTCTCTGCTATAATCTTCCTTTTCCATGGCATCATCTCCCTGTCATTTTCTTCTCGCTCTTCTTCTTTCCTCCTAAATTCCCACTGTTCCATGCAAGCTAACCTTTCCGCAATCCCCCTTAGGCCGTCTACATCCTTCTTCTTCTTCTCTAGTTCTTGTTTGGTTACCCCCACTGCATCGCCCTTACCTCCCGTCCTCTTCCCCTGCCTCTCGCGTTTCTCCTGCTCCAGTTGCCTAATCAGCACACTCCATGCCTCCCTCAGTTCTGCCAGCTTTTCCTCTAACGCCGCCTCCTCTGCCCTTGTCATCCTTCCGTCTTCTGTTGTACCTACCTCGCATTTTCCTTGCGCTCCTCTCTCCTCCTCCTTTCCTACCTTGCTGACCGCTTCTTCCTCTTCTTCTGTTAGTTTCCCCCATAGTTTCAGTAACACTTGTGCAGCTATCCATTCATCTGGTCCTATACTTGCGAAGTCCACGTGTCTCTTTTGTGCACTCCCCATGTTCAACTGTGCCTGTTGTGCGTCTGAGGCGCTCCCCACACCCCGCGCCTTTTGGTAACTATCTGATGGTGCGTACGGCGGTGGGCTGAACATGGGGTTTGAATAGCCTTCTGCAGCTGTCAACTGTGATCGCGCCGCTTCTCTTAATTCTCTCATTGGGTACTGCGCTTCTGTTTCCTTCTTTATCTCCTTATTTATAGATGTCTCACTCTCGCTTTCCTGTTTTACCTCTGCTACTGGGTATGTTCCCTGCGATTCTTCCTCGCTCTCCTCCGTGCTGGGAGGTGCTGGAGGCACGCTACACCTGCCCTCTTATTTCACCTTCTCCTCCTTCACTCCCTGCATTGTTAACATCCCCGTTACCCCAGGCACGCATCCCTGGAACAATTTACAGAGATCGAAAACTTCTAGGTTGTTTGTTAGCTTCTTTCCTTTATATGTGTTGTGGAGATATGCTAGCAGTGAGTGTTGTGTGTACATATCAAAACTACCATTGGACGGCCATGGTATTCTTATTTTGTTGTCTGTCCCTTGTGTCCATTCAATACTGTATTTTACTATTTTGTCTCTGTGCAGTGTTAGTGTAGCGCATATGTGCTGAAGTGGTGTTGTTAGTGTGCTGGCCCTATACCCTGCCCCTATTCCATAATACACAGACTTTATTAAAACTTTACCTCCTCACCACCGTTACCTGGACCCGTAAACTGGGGTCTTCCGACTTTCTGCTGCAAATAAAGCAATTGTATTACAATACAGTTGTGCTGGGCGCCACCGCCCTCCTTTCCTTTACTATAGCGTCACCTTCCTTATGCCTCTCTTTCCAATGCTTGGGCCCCCTTTGGCCCGTGGCGAGCGAAGCCCCCTACGACTTCGCGTCCAGCGCAGCATGCTGTTGAGCCGCCCTGCCTTTCCTGCGCCGCTGCTACTTGGTGCGCCTCCAATCGTAATTTCAGCTCCTCCCCCAACGTCCCTGTTCCCCCGTCCTCTATGCCACTGTTTTCCGCCACCTCCTGGAGCTATCCCTTTATTGAGGCAGGCCGGCGTTCTACGTGCGCGGCTGCCCCTCCCCTTCACTCTTCCCTTCACAGCATGCCCCTGATCCGGTCGCAATTCAGAAAACACTGCGTAGTCCTATGAAACTCTATGGGTGACGTCACCAGTTCTAAGACAGTTGGGTACAGGTACGTACAAGCATGACAAGAAAATGAAGTGCGCGCTACTTTACAATGTTATTCCCCACAATCCCCACAGCTGTCTTCCCACTACGCCTGGAGTGGAGTATTCATTAATCACTTTGTTATTATAGTAGACTGCACACGCTGCATCACCTCGTGTGTGGCACGCTCCCTCACCAGGGGAACTTAACCAGCCCACTATCTTCTGCACCGAGAACAATCATGTTACCTCAGCCATTGATACGTCATCTATTCACCGAGCTATAACACTCAACCAATAGGAATCCTCATCTACTCATCGATCAAAAACGCCAACTCGTAGGAATGCCCCACCCCCTTTTTACACAAGTACCCACGATCAAAACCAATCAGCGCGGTTCACCAGTCGCATGTGGGTGCCTCAAGCCCTACCCTACTCACTCTGCAACAATATATGGGGCGGCCCTCATGCCTGACCATGCAATACTTCACACATCAACGGCCGCTCAATTGCCAAAATCTTTGGACACACTGTAAAGCCACCCGCCACCCTTGTTACACTTCCTCCCACTACCCACACAACTTTACATTGCTGGTTGTGTGTGCCATACTCACACTGGCTTTCGCCTGCTGGTGCTGCTCGGCTGCGGGTACCCCTCCCAATCTGCTCGCCACCTCCACTCGTTTGGACCACGTCGGGATACTTCTCAAGTCGGCTCCCGCCGGCCACTCTCCGGATTGCGCAGTCCGGTCGTCTCGCAGTTCCGCAATGGTCCTGTAGTCCTTCAAAGGGAGCAACGGCATAGGGGGCCTCGTTGCCGGGCCACCTTTGCACAGGCTGCGCCTCCCTTTTACCTCTCCCCAAGTGTCAGGTCTCAGCAGATCTCAGCAGTGCCTCCAACTTGTTGGGGTGATATCCCAGGGGTCGGCAGGGCCTTCCATAGACCTCCGGGGTTAGGGAGGCCACAACTCCTCCCACAGTCCCCAGTGAGTATGAGACACACGCAAGAGCAAGGCGTTACTGCTGTTCATTAGACAAAATGGCAGGGATAGGTTCTGGGATCACAGGTAATCCGGGAACACTTCTCACAAGAGTGGGCTCGCAGGCCCTATTTCTGCTTGCGTGACGCCACACCGTGCGTCAATGTATTGCTTGCCCAGAGTGCACGGACAGTCATTAATCACCAGCGCAATTGCAGAGCCAATACTTTGAACGCAGGTAGACGACGCAATGACTTACAACCACACGCACGCTTAGAAAATAATGAGCACTTATACGGCTATTTATTCAAAGCTTGGAAGCAACAAGTGGTAACACAGAAATAAATCACAGAAAAGACAGAGAATTCAAAAGAAAATACATCACCGTTGGCGTAACTGAATCCCTCATCTCGCCAGAAGCGGCTGGAAGACCCCATTAACAGCCAGGCTGAGAGCACAACAGCCCACAGGTATGCCGGACAAAGGCGTCCCCCTTCCGACTGAGGTCTTTGTACTTGTCTCGTCTGACCGTTGAGGGGTTCCGCATATATGCACTCCTCAAAAAGGGGTGGTAATTTCTCGAACCTTCTGGCAATGCACTTGCGCATTGATGGGTAACCATTGGTTGCCGGCTGGGTCAACCGACAGTAACCTCAAGGAGCAAAGTGCTTCCCTCTCCTAAGAACAAACGCCACGGAAAATAGTCCCATAACTCATAACAAGACATAACAAAACCAGCTTTCCCAGCAGAATGTCCTTGACTGCATACCAGGTTTGGAAAGCATGTTTTCTTCAGCAAAGTAAATTCAGCTCTCAGCAAAATAAGTACAGCTTTTCACTGAGGCATGGAGTAAATATCCATTATGGCTCTGAGTGCCCCCAGAATACACTGCGCACCAGCGCCATGTTTTAGCTCAAGCATAACAGTCACATGGGAAAACTTCCCCCAAAACCTAACGCCACCTCGGGTTAGCTCCCCGAGTGATAGGGTTAGTATGGACACATATTGGAACGTTAGTAATTGGTAGAGAAGATGTCAGATGGGAAATTGTTACTACAGAATGGTTACATAGGGAAGGTTAGTGATTGGCTAGGTTGTGATGCCGTCAGTGGTTATCCCCGTACCCTGATTGGTTCATCCATGAGCCCCCAAGCCTGGGACCATCGTTGTTCCAAGCTCACGATGTACCTGGTTTTAGAAACAATGTATGACAATGGGTCAGTGGTGGACAATAGACAGGTCTGCCATTTGCTGCAGGAGCGCTTCTTTCTCACCACCGTCAGTGTCCAATTTGTCACCTCATTGTTACAGTCTGTGTCCCAAACGTGAGACCCCAGAGTTTCCCTGGTCCTTGGTACTTGGCATCGCATCAGGTTGGCCTAGTCCCGTGTTGTGAGACCGTGGCTGGAGCAGAATTATGAGGATTTGATTTGTATTTCGGGTGTGAGGGGCGGTTAGCTGTGGCAGGTGTAACCTTGGCTCAGGGCAGGCGGCGTGTAGTTGCAACTTCTTGGCCTTGGCTGTGCTGCCCTCGTCGGGGTTCGTTCTGCACGATAAGTGTGTTGCAGCTCCGTCTGAGCTGCTCTGGGCCTGTGGCTTTGGTTTTGCGGCCTACTCTGCTGCTGAGGCCTACTCTGGCCTTGTCTATGGATGGAGACATATGGCTCAGACACGTGGGTCACAGAGGTGACATTGGTCCTTATATGTATAGGTGTCTTACGTCACCGTGGTTTTAGTAGCAAGGAAGCGTTTGCAAGCATGTACACAAGCTCTTCTTGAGTCTTGTGTTTCCGCAGTGCTGTAGCTTACCTATGTGAAAAATAACAACGATGCATGAATGAATGTGGTGGTCCCCTACGTCATGGTGCTGAGTATGTTCTTCGTGTGGATTGGTGTGGGTATGACCAGTGTGCATGGTGGCACATGTGTTACCGTCCGTTGGCTATGTCGTCATGGCATCTCTAACGATGGTGGTTTTCATTGTCGCTGTTTAATCCATCTGATCCATATGATTGATGTCTGCGTCACCTAAGGTTCTGACATATTGTTTGATTAACGGGCAGTTCCTCTGGCCGTGTGGGGCGCGGCCACAGTGGATGTTGACGTCTGGGGCATCTGTGAGTGGGTCGAATTCCTCTCGTCGTAGGTTCTTGGGTCGTGACATTCTAGGCCATGGTCTGGATGAGAATCGGGGGAAGGGAACGTCCCATTTTCCCTCTTCACCAGTATCCATACCAGAAGTATCTAAAATCATCATGAGCCTCAAACCTTCTAAATGCCAAGGTAACATCTGTCCTGCCTCAATCATCAAAGACTCAGTGGCTGAACTCTCACCATTCATTACCTCCCTGATAATTGCCTCATTTGATTCCAGCACCATCCCAACCAACCTGAAGACGTCTGGGTACTCCCTTTGCTTTAAAAAATGACTCTAGATCCTAATATCCCAACCAACTTTCGACCCATAATAACAGTGCCATTCTTGCTTAAAATACTGGACTGAGCAGCCTATCTGCAATACAAAACCACCTAGAATCTCATAACCTTCTTTGTCTCTGTCTTTCAGGATTAAGGCCGGGCCACAGAACTGAATCAGCAATAGTTGACCTAAAAATACAAATGGGTGAGATCAAAGATAAGGGCAATCTAGCAATCCTTCTCCGATTAGACCTCTTGGCGGCCTTCGACCTGGTCAACCACAAAATACTATGCAACCAACTCGCTTCGGTGGCTCATTTTTCCACCAAAGCCATGCAATGGATACAATCCTTCCTCGCCAATAGAACTATGAGATTTTTCTCACCCACTGCAGCAGCAGACCCCGCCCCAGTTTCCTGTGGAGTCTCTCAATGATCCTGCTTCCCCCCCACTCTCTACACCATCTTTACAAAACCACTGATTGACCACCTGGACGAGTTGGGTGTTACCCACACAAACTACGTGGACGACACCCAAATCCTCATACCCATCTCAGGAAACTATGACACTGACACAATACTCCTAAACGAAATCTACCAAACCAACCAGGCTTGGATTTTCATTAAATAATTAATGAATGAATTAATTAATTAATTGGCCAGAATAAGTAGTACGAGAGGGTGTGGATTAAAGGTGGACCTACGCTGGTAGAGGATATATACAGACTTTCGTTTATCATCAAGGGCAACCACATACGCCTACTTTAGGGCAGAAACAGCTTATGGGAAGTTAGGAAACTGTCCAAAGCGTTGCATGCATGTGCTGACTTTGCATTCCTAGGTACAGATTGAGTTCTTATCAGCTCTAAAATACAATGTGGTAAGATCCCTAACTATGACAATAGCGGCGGCCATTGCTGCGTGAAAACAAATACACGTTGGCATATCAAATCATATCAGGAGTCCTCAGCCATGAAGATCCCATTTGAAACACATATGCCTTTTGTGTATGGATTGTAAGGTTTATAAAGTCTTTAAGGCTCACACGTATGCGGGTAAATTGGACAAGGGACTGGAACAAACAGAAAAATCCACAGTCAGAAGGTTATAAGAAATATGGCAGGATATATCTGGCTAGTAAAGTATTCAATAAGACCTGGGGCAAGGGAAACCAGCACAAAGACAGACATCCTGATGCCAGAGAAGTGGTGTTGAGGCTCTTGCACTTTGCAAAAGACTGCAATATTGTGTCATCATACACATAGGCTAACAGGGTGGTGAGATTGTGGTACAGCACATAGTTCTCATCCACATCAGTTCCAACAGGAGTGCTCTTTACCACACTGCCTAAGGGATCTTCCAAGAGGAAGGAAAATGAACTTTCAGGAGCTCCTGACAAATAGGACAACCACAAGAGTACCCAGGCCTACTCCATTGTGTTTCTAGTCCGGAAGGCATCAGAGAAGTTCAGATTAGTCCTGAATTTGAAAGAACTGAACCTTCAGGTGTCCATTCAGAAGTTCAAAAGAGCCTGCAGAATGTGATTCTGATGATCAGGGAAGAGAATTTTCTGTCTTGCCTGGAGTTAAAGCTCACCTACTATTATGATAATCCAATAAGGAGAGCTCTCCAAATCTTTTTTAGATCCACTGTAGACAACCAACATTTTCACTTCAGGGCTATACCATTCGGGTTTAAGGTGGCATCGGGGATGTTCACAAAGGTGCTTGGTCCAGCATTGGGATTTTTGCATACAAAGGCAATTGAGACATTCCCTTATATGGAAGGCTCACTTTCCTAACAAAGGTTAATTTAATTCTTTTTCAAGTGTTTCTTAGACAAATGTGTGACCTAAGGAGCCTTGTGCAAATAAATAAAAGAACATATAACAAAGTGAAAACTTGTGAACCAATGAAGGAGACACACTACATAGGACCAGGATAAAGGACTCTAATTGGTCACTGATGTATTTTGCATACAGTGTTTCCTCAGAAAAAAACATCTTTGTGACTAAAAAAGAGGCTGTTGTCTAAAATAAATAAGAAATGATGCTGATCTTGATCAGCTCCTTATTGCAGCTCGTCTAAGGGGAAGAGGAAACAAATGAAGGCAGCTAGCTGTTGAAGGCCTTAGGTTGCCACAGTAGTTCCTTGGGGCGTTCAGTGCACCATTACTTCCAGAATTATTCGAATTTTTTCAAACCTCTTTCATTTTTCCACATAGATGGTATTTTAGTAGCACCTAGTATGAGCAAAAATGAAAGCGCTAAAGTGGGAGGAGACGCCATTTGCAGATGGACACACATAGTGCTTTGTTTCACCATCCTCTCCACCCTCCCTACAGGGAAAGCATTGCTCATTATTTCTGAGCATATGCAGGTAATCATTTGACATTTTCTATTGACCATTTCAAAGAGTAACCGCAGATACAAACAATACAAAATGGACCAGATCCCTGAATATGACCCTAGTTTTGGCTGTTGGGGTACTAGGGAGGTTACAATTACTGAGAAAGATTTATTTTCATATTGTATACGTGTGCTGATGATAACAGGTCAGTCAAAAAATGTAATTACCAATCAGGTAGTAACATGTCCAAAAGTGAATTTTTAATGCATTTCTGGACATGGCAATTTCACCAGTTGCCTACACTAGGTTTAGCATCACCCAACCCCCATAAAGCCGGATTGGTGCTTGAAATAGATTGTGACAGGAAATCCTCCATCTAACGATCACCCCTAGGGCACCCTTGCCTTAGCAGCTAGCAAAGGGTACATGCTAAGCGCGCCTTTCTTTGGGCGCCTACCATCCCTGTTTGCCTGTTCACCCTGAAATCCTAGCCATGCCAAACATCACTCTTGCGGTCTGCAGCAACCCCCAGGTAGGAGACTTTGTCTTGCTGTAGTGTGCATGCGTGAACCATGTTACTGTTGCGTTCCACCATGTTGCATATTTTTTCCCACTGTGCTTCCGAGGTTGGGTTTGCACTTTTTAATCTTGCACGCAGATCGCATACTTTGCCACACGTGCATTGCCTGAATAGATTCCCCAGCTAGACTGCTCCATGAATCTCCCCACTGTTTCTACCTCACCATCTTGTCTTTTGCAGACTAAGTTCTCCAGGTTACAGCACTACTTTGAATCTCGCCACAGATTGTGTTTCACCACACTTGCAGTGGTCTCCCAACCTAGACTACTTTCATGACGAGCCCCACTGATTATGTTCTACCACTCTTGAACTTAGCCTGACTAGGGCTCCAAATCTAGATTGCTGCTTTAGGGGTCTCAACTATTGATATCAGTCACACTCTGTCTAACCAGGTTGCCCAGTTTAAACTTCTGCATTGAATCTGGCCAATGCTTTTAGTTCGCCACACTTGTACACTGCCTGACTAGGGCTCTACCACTGTGAGCCTTCCAGCATTGACTTGCCGTTATGCGACTCTGCTGCTTTAAATTCTGACACTTTGAGTTCTCGAGATTCTATCACCCTGAGCTTTTAACCCTGCTATGAAACTTTGAACTCTGTACTCTGCTACTACTACTATGGCATCCCACCACTCTGAACTTGGCTGCTTTCAGTCGCCTCACCTTGAATTCTTGTTCCTGAGGTTTTACCAATCCTGCACCTGCCTCACTTAAACTCTACCACTGTGATCCTCCACCGTTCTCCTTGAACTTTCTCACGGTGAGCTCAGCCTCTTCAAACTCTATCATTTTGAGGTTAGACTCACCCTAAAGGGACACTGGCGGGCTAAGGCCACTGAATCCTCACTACTGTGAGACTTTATCACTTTACAGCACATCCCCTAGAGGTCACCACCTCTGAACTGCGCAGAACCAAAACCAATCCTTTGTGGATTTCGAACACTATGACGGTAAAGCTAAAACGACCACAAAGCTACAAAACTAAGATACAACACCACAGAGAGGCTTTTGTCACTGTGAACCCGAGACCACTACAAAAAAGATATGTATTTATTTTATTATTAATAGCACGCTACTAACCGCAGGCCTCAGAGTGCACACAGAACAAGACATAAGACAAACAACACAAAAAAGAGGAAGCAATCAAGAAAAGACAGGTTGAGTACTATTAGTCAACTCCACAGTTGAACAAATACGTCTTCACACCTTTCTTAAATTGAGCCAGGCAAGAACTGATCTTCAAATGAAGCATTCCAAAGACGAGGGTCAAGAAGTTCAAAAGAGGGGAAACAGAGTGCCTGAGGAACCAAGATTATGAAACTTAGAGGCAGAACACAATTCTCAAGTAGGATGGTTCAAAGAAATTGAGGACCTTAGGTACGGGGGGCCAGGGTATGAATACTCTTGAAAACTATTAAAAAAAACTAGACACCAATGAAGACAAGCCAAATAAGGCGAAATACTGGCTGACCAAGGTAAACAAAACAAAATCCGTACTGAAGAATATAAAAATGAATGCAAAGGAATTATAGCATAGTTAAGGCTCTCGCCAATCCAGATTCAGTCCACAATACGGCACAGAAACGGCATTTTTCGACCTTAAAACTCAAATTGATGAGCTCAAGGACAAAGGAAAAACTGCCATGCTGCTCCTCCTCGACCTGTCGGCTGCCTTCGACCGGGTGGACCATGCAGTTCTGTGCAAACACCTAGCGTCGCCAGCCCACTTCTCGAGCGAAGCTATAGCCTGGGGCCTGTCCTTCCTAGATAATAGAACAATGAGAGTTTTTTCCACACTGGCATCAGCGGACCCCGATCCAGACCACATGTGGCGTTCAATGAGGTTCTTGCATCTTGCCAACCATTTATAACATATTTACTAAGGCCCTATTTGACAAGTTGGACAGACTGGGTGTCACCTACACAAATTATGCGGATGACACCCAGATACTCATTCCCCTTTCAGGCAACTTTGATTCTGATATGGCCTTGGTAAATGAGTTATACCTCCTCATTCAGGCATGGATGGCATCCCATGGCCTCTGCCTGAATAATGATAAAACAGAGGTCCTGAATCTTGATCCGTGGCCAACTTATTTAACATAGATGGCATAATTAAAGTAGCTAAAAAGGTGAAAATGGTAGGATTTTAACTTGATTATGCCTTAGCCGGGAGGATAGCTCAGTGGCAATGTGCTCGCCTTGGAAGAAAGACGACACAAAGCAACACAGGTTCGATCCCCGGGTCCGTGCTTAGAAACCTCTGGGTATTTAAGCGTGTTCTAAATACACAACTATGACAAAAACAATTCCGCAAAAACCCCCCAAAAATAACAATTCCTGTAACAGCACCTCGATGCCCGTGTGCTGTGTGAGCACTTTAAAAATGCAAAAATAAATAAACGTTCGGAAACAGGTAAGCTCCATGGCATCATCTACCGCTTACACCTGTAAACTCATCAGGGCATGCAGACCATTTCTAACAAAAGCCAGCTGCATCATCCCCGCCAACGCCTTAATTCTGTCAAAGTTGGATCACTGCTGCACTCTACCTAGGAGCCAACAAATATATAATTGACAACATTCAAACACTTCAGAATAATGCCCTGAGAATGGCCCTGAACATACCTCTCAGAGAACCCGTATCCATATGAGAAGAGAACACCACTGGCTAAAGATAAGTGACAGGATCCTACTAAAAACAGTCTCACTGACATACAAATGCCTCAATAATGCAGCTCCTCCTTATCTAACCGAGAGAATGGTTAGCAGAACCTCAACCCGCCCCTCAAGAGGGGCCAACTCCCACTGCCTAGAGATACCCAGATTCAAGCTTGTAAAATCCGGCAGAAGCAGCTTCCCAGTAAAAGCAGCCCAAGCTTGGAATGCACTACCACCCAATCTCAGAGCTGACCAGTCCTACCTCAGCTTTAGGCGTAACACTCTCAACTGGCTGCGCTCTAGCGATGCATGACTTACCCTGCTACACTAAACCTAGTATCAACCTATGTAACTTTGTACTTATACTTCGCACTTGTTTGTATCTACTCTGTACTTCACCTCTGTATTTACTTGCATTCTCTGTACTGGGCCCTCAGCCCCACTGTATCATTCTCTCTTTGTAACTAAGCTTAAAGTATACTTATTCCTTGTTGCACCCATTTACCTAAGGGTTTGGTGCGCCATACAAAATCAATAAACAAACAAACAAACAAACAGGGAGACCAACATTAAAGCGAACAGCAGTAATTAAGGCAAGATAGAACAATAGTTTGGAGGAGTATTTTAGTGGACGTGAAAGTTAGTAGATGCCAATTTATTTTTAATATTATAAAGAGGAAACTGACGTTGCATTGAGAAAGAAGAACAAAACAAAATCGAATATTACCTGCTTGATGACCAACAGGATGCTGAATAGGGGAGAGGAAAATATTGGGAGTAAGAAGAATAGGAAAGGTAGCTGAGAAAAGCAAGTTTTCTTTTTTTGGGGATTGAGAAAGGGAAACAGAGAAGACATCCATGATTCAATGGCAAAAAGACAGGTAGAGAGCCGTTAATGCATAGAGTCATTTGAAGAGGGAAAATCAGATGAGAATCTGTGTGTTGTCAGTGAATAGATGTACCTGAAAGCCAAAATCAAGAAGAATCAGAGAGGGCAAAGGTGATGAAGAGAAAGAAAATAGAAGAGGACCTAAGACAGAATCGTGATGCACACTGTAGGAAACGGGACAGGACTGAGATGCAGAACCCTTCCAAGAAACTGTGAATGACTGATCAGAAAGGTAAAATAGAAACCACCGAAGAACATTGTCAGAAAATCCCAGTGATAAAAGTGTAGCAAGAGGAATAGCATGATCCACTGTGTGAAGGACTGCACCGAGGTCCAGAAGAACAAAAATGGAGGCGAGTTTATGGTGACGAGAATGATGAATGAAGAAAGTAATGAGAATGAAAAATGGAGTTTGCAACAGAAAGATGAGCTGTTTCAGTAGAGAAACCAGAGTGGAAACAAGATTGATAAGTGATAAGGAGATGTTTCAGTTTGAGTAAGTAACTGATTTGAGTCATGACAAATCTCTCTAGAATTTTGGAAAGGAACGGGAGAAGAGAGAGATGAGACTGACATTTGAGGGTTCCGCAGGATTGAGAAGTTTTCTTAAGAAGAGAAATCATATTAGCAACTTTAAAAGAAGAACGGTAGTAACCAGAGGAAAGAGATACATTTAAGAGAGAAGTTATGAAGGGAACAAAATCAGCAAAAATAGATTTAAAAAGCGGGGCAAGAAGAGGATCAGATGGAGCAGCAGTAGGATATGAATGAGAAATAGGCATAGAGACTTCGTCTCTGAGACTAAACTAAAGGAGGAAATAGAACAATCAGAGATGGTGCAATAATTCAGCTAATTGGAAGAAAGCAGTGACTAGGCATGGTTGGTTCGCAGAATGGCATATGTTTTTGCAATTTATGAAATTCAAGAACGTAGTCTTAAATAGATACACTTTTTCAATTATATGTTGTCCTATTGTGCAATTTTAATATTTATTGAAATACTTAACTTAATTTCATGAGATATGTTTTATCTTGTTTCAAGGGCACCTTATGAAATGCCACATAAAATGAAATTAATACATGACAAAACTGATTTTCAATTAAAATAATGTTTGGTATAACAATATGCTATAACAAATACATCTAGTAGATATGCTCTATACTTCATCCTTCACAATCCTGTGCGAAAGCAATAGTGCAAATAACGTTTGCATTGTTATTTCTGACTAGTGCATACAGAAATGGCTGCACAACTCTGCTGCCACCAATGTGATGTATAACGTCACTTCTGGGCATGGTAAAAGGTATATTTCATGAAACCTTAAAACATCTTCTATAACTATATTCACATCAAATGGGTGAGGATTTGGGCAAATCATTCATTTAATATGCATGTAAGAAAAACATTCCATAATATTTGAATCAGAAATGTACATATTTGGTTGAATAAAGAAAACAAAATTTAAAAATTGCCACTCCAAAGTTCCAAATGTTCATATCACATTACCTATGACTTCATTTTGGTCTGTGAAAACGCACACAAGATGGTGATTCCCTCAGGCCAATACACAAATGCGGTTTAGGGATTTTCCAGTCTTCGAGAAATGCTGTATCAAAGACTTTTCCAGTCCTGCCTATTCCTTCTAAAAATAAACGCTACTTGCTACACCCAAGTAAATCAAATTTGCATGAAATTTTGGTACATAGTTTCATTTTTTTTCTTTTGCACAAATGTCACTTACAAAAATATTGTTGATGAGATACTTAGCACTGTCCTAAAGACTTGACTAAAGTTGGACCCCTATCAAAACAATCAAGTTAAATAATGACTGGCAACATGTTGTTTTTACCATGATTATGCTCAAGTAACAGCAGGTTTGGTATAATAAAATTAATAGAGACTATTCGAGAAACATACTCTGATACTCAATGACAAGCTAAGAATAACCCCTGCACTATTTGTTTACTCTTTTGTCCTATTTGCAGGAGGTAGACTTGTTATTTTCTTTATCAACTGTGAAGGTTGGAAAGAATGGAATCATGTATATTTATTTGTAAACAAAATAATAAATTAATTATCTGTATATCTAATGAAATAAAATGGAAGAAATTGATGATAATAGACAATGTTTTTATAGTTTTAGAATCTGCAGTGAATATATTTATGGTAGGCTTTATATATACTAGTGTTTTCTAAGTCTGAGTACATCTACCATTACACTTGTTCTTCCCGGTATTGTCTAGTAGTACTTTGGAGTCTTGATGAATTTGTCACAAGCATGTTTGTATTTCTGGAAGCATATTCTAATTTATATGAAGAGTGGGCTGGTGATTAATTTATCATTTTACAATGGTGGAGGAGAAATGCCTCGTGTTGAGTGATGACTTGTTAAGTGACTTCAATTCAGCACTCCAACTAAGTCAATGCCTAGTCTGGGATGCCCAAGGGATGCCCTTATTCATATATTTTTATGAAAAGTTCATAGATCTGGATGATAAACCCTTGTATAACGCCCCTCTCTTTAAATCCCCCTGACCTCACTGAGCCAAGAAGTAGATTTGTTTTGCAAATTAAAAGATTTATTTTACAAATTAAACAATATATATATATATCACACTTTTATAAATAAATTAATATCTGATAGCACACTTATGAATATGACAGTGATCAACAATGGATAGTATTACACTAGCACACTTTTTTAATTACTTAGGAGTTGGTATAGAGAGGATAAGGTAGCTGAGAATGCTTTTATGGTTTCAAGGAAATGCAATGATGGAAAAGAATGCAGCACAGAAATAACTGAGATGGTTTCCACAAGAGATAATATGATCACTTTTTCTTTTGAAAATTCACTCCCCCCCTATGCAATATAAGGAGATGGAAGGGGAGCACACAATTTTCAGGAATACAATCAAATGCAATACCAATTCAGTTCCCCCCTAGCAAGCTTAGAGCAACAGGGATGATTTTAAAACACAGGCAAAATACTTTAAATGTGATTTGCAAAGAAGTGAAAATATGCTAAAAATGATTTTAATTCCCTATAGGAGATTCACAGTAGGTGATAGCTACTTAAGATTGGTTCAGGTCAACACTATCAGTGATTCATGAGGGAGTATCAGGTTGAAAACGGATTTCAGCAGTTGCAAGCTTTTTCCGAGTGCGTCGAGCGTGAGTACGGAAAAACTATAAGGAGTAGAAAGGTTTGGGCTTGTTGGAAAGCATAGATTCTTAGCTTTAAAATGAAAGTTAAATCTTGTTCCTAGCACACACGGTTCAAAAGATACGTATGATTTAATGGAGGTAGATTCTCAGAAATAAAGTAAGATTCAAATGACAAATGACACTTTAACAGTTTTGAAATTACAGAATGAACACACGATTTCTATGCAGTTCTAAATAGGTTGAAATGGTTTGAATTAGTTTATTTTAAACTAAGAGATGACTATACACAGTTCTGTGGGTACTCACACTATAAATTTGAAATAGGCCGTCAAGATCTGGTCAGGTTTGGGCTTCACTCGCCACGGACGGTCTCTGGTACCGGTTCTGCTCACAGCGATCTGGTCTGGGACTGGTCTGCGGTTCTGGATCTCTGGTTCTGGTCTCGGCACTGCACAGCGGTCTAAATGACACCAGCGTCCTTACTTATAAATGAAACAGGTGAGAGTCTGATGATATTGAACAATGATTGGGATAAGGTAGTACAATTACGCAAAATGTTAATTCGTACTGAGTTACATGGAGCTAGTATATTAGAGTAATAAATAAATAAAGCTTTACTGCAGGGTGTAATAGTTTGTAGCAAACCAAGGTTATTCTTGGACAACCATTCCTTCAGGGTTAAGTGGAACTATATAGCTAATAAATGAGGAAGGGATTAGTTGATCCTGATCGTTGACACAGCCAAACAAGTGACACAAAACATTTTGAAAAAACTGTCCCTATGGAAATGAACAAAAAGAAACTTGAAGAAATCCAAGAAGCTATGGATGTTTAAAAAAAACAGCAACATCAGAAAGAATTCAACAGTTCAAAAAAGATTTGTGCAATTTTGAACATAACAAGAGTCTTCCATATACAAACGAATATTTTAGGACAAACGATGAATACGTATGAGGGATAAACCTTGCAAAAAAGAACAGGAGAGTATGCTTCAGGAACACTTCCTATAGTGAGGATTGTAGTAAGAATGACTTTGAAAGAGGTGATGAAGGACTATCATTGGGATATGCCACAAGCGGCCCTAACACAAGGGGTGATGGTGACAATTGAAGAGGAAGAAATAGCAGGAATAGACAAAGAACTGGACAGCCTTTTTTGTGGGGAAGCCCAAACAGGAACAATTTGGAGGAGGATCAATGGACAACTCTGAGGGAAAGACAGTACACCATCTTTGCGTAGAGGAGCAGGAGCTCCTACCCACTGCAGGAGCAGTGGACCATTCCCTTAACTACCTCAGGCCATGAGGTAAACCTCTAGGCTTTTTAATGTGCTCCTAACCTCTGGCGTCTACTTTGCTATGTTGAGTAGATTGCCCCATTTAATTGCAACGCCCGGTGTTGTCTAAACTCCGGTTCTCCCCCATTACTTTTGTGGCTGAAGCAAATTGCCTGAGTGCCATCCTGCAGGGGCATCCATTGAAGCCCACGAGGCCTTGGCCCTGTTTAGATGGCCACCAGCCTCCGCTTTGCATGATTTCGTTGTTAGCCTTCCTCCTTCCTGGCTACATCCACCTGATTGGCTGCTAGACCTGTTGAATTAGCCAATCCGATGCCGGCAAGGCGTAAGCCGGCCCATCGCCCGAAGGACCACAACAGAAGGACTGTTTCCTGTCCTGTGCCTCCAGTAAACCATCTCTACGTAGAGGAACAGGGGCTCCTACCCACTGCAGGAGCAGTGGACCATTCCCTTAACTACCTCAGGCTGTGAGGTAAGCCTTTAGGCTTTTTAATGCGCTCCTAACCTCCGGCATCTACTTTGCTACATTGAGTAGATTGCACCATTTAATTGCAACGCCCGGTGTTGTCTAAACTCCGGTTCCCCCCCATTACATTTGTGGCTGAAGCAAATTGCCTGAGTGCCATTCTGCAGGGGCATCCATTGCAGCCCACGAGGCCTTGGCCCTGTTAAGATGGCCACCAGCCCCCGCTTTGCCTTACTTCATTGGTAGCCTTCCTCCTTCAGGCTACATCCACCTGATTGGCTGCTGGGCCTGTTGATTTAGCCAATCCAATGCCGGCAAGGCATAAGCCAGCCGACTGCCCGAAGGACCACGACCTCAGGACTGTTTCCTGTCCTGTCCTGTGCCTGTCCGTTGCCATACAGTCCGTCGGCCAGCACCCCTGGTCAAACTGCTGTGAGTACTCTGCTTCGAGCACACCCCTTGAACTCACGTCGTGCTGTATTGTTGCTCATTCCCCTCATGCCTAGCTCTAACTGCCATGGCGTTCTGGCCCTGTACATTTCACTGTTTGCTATTGTTCGTAGTTCTGTGCATATTACGCTGTCTAGTGGCCACTGCTGTCAAACTGCTATACTTGCTCGATCGTCACATGCACTGTACTACTATTCCTTGAACTTTAACTTGAGCTACGGTATTCACTGACACGGATCTGCTTACTGCCTAAGCACCTGCCGAGCTATAGTCTCTTTGATTGCCAATACCACCCTGCCTCCCTTCTTTTGACTTTGCTGCTGTTTGTGTTTCCCCGACCTAGCACAATACCCAATCGTGCACAATTTTAATGCATATTTGTTTACACGGCTGCCATTGGATCTGGCTCCATGCATTCCCACTCAGTCATGCTCCACTAGATTGCCCCACATCAATGGTCAGCCCCTATGTGCCTATTCCTTGTTGCAGGCTAGCATGTAGCTTCTGGAGGCATAGTACCGTCTGCTGACATTGCTGAACTTACTCACGCGGCTCACATGCATAACTCTATTGTTGTTCACGTGCTTCTGTCACTCTTGCACTGCTAGCTAGTACCATATATATCCTTATATACTGTACACACTGTATGACTGCATAATGCACCCTCTGCATAAATGATGCCAATCTGTGTGGAACTTGATGTGCCTTCTCTGTTGTATACTCACTTTACAGTGGTCAATTCCTTATTGGCCACTCGCTTGTCTGGAGGTCATTTTGCACTAATCTATTGGTGATCCATTGTTGTAGTGGTTCTATACAGTCTTCATGTACTACTAACTATCATTGGGCGTCATTACGACCCAGGCGGCAAGGGGTTAACGGTGCCGTAAAAGGTGTCGGCGCCTTTAAACCCTTACCACCTAATTACGAGGTCCCATTGCGGGTCCCGACCTTAACGGCTGGTTTTACCAGCCGTTAAGGAAGGAACCCGCAAAGGGACTTTCGAGGTAATTAAGGTACCGCAATTTGTGGTACCGTAATTACCACCTTCCCCATTCCCATTGATCCCTATGGGGGCAAAAATTGGAATGGGGAAGGGCCAATGGTGAATGGGGAATTACCGCCCGCCAACCTTGGAATGGGGCGGTAATTCTGCCATTGACCATGGCGGAGTTGGTAAAATACCGGCGGCAGCCATGCCGCTACTAGTGCCATGGTTACTGCCTGGGTCGTAATGAGGCCCATTGACTTGCTTAGGCTATTAAAATGCCCTGGACCCTTGAAATGCCCTCCACACCTCAGACCCCGAGTACATGCAAATCAACACAGCAGCTTACACAGCGAATTACACAACGCACCATAACGCACATCGTGCTCTCTCTTTGGGTCCTGATCAGGATACCTTACAACATCTTCACACCCACACTACTACATCACATTACTATCTTACTCGCACATCAGCTACCGCCACACCTTACGCACACTACTTAAAGTCTCTTGCCAACATGACACCTTCCGATCCCTACCTCAATGCACCAGCCCTCTGGCTACAACACTTTGCATACAAACCCACGCCCAATCAACCGTGCCCTACTCTAGTTAGAAATCTGAGGCTTGGCTCACGACTCTCCCATGCAACCGCCAACCAGACCACAACTTTAATCAATAAAGCCCCCTCTGCCAATCGCCCCCCTCCATCTATGCTAGAAACCAGACACTAAGTACCAGACACTTAACCACTTGTAATACTCTCCCTGCTGCCATAAGCATTCTGCCAACTTTCCCAGCTGCTCCATCTGCTACCACCACCCAGACTATCCACACGCTCATACCAACCTTGTGACACCCTATCCAGAAACCTGAGATTAGCCTCTAGACTCCACTCGACCTATCAACAACACCATGTCACTCACAATAAATCTCCTATCTCCAACATCCACCTAGCCACTGTGCTGCCTGCTAAAAAAATTGCTCAAGCCCCCCGGGCTACCAGCACCACCAACGCCTTGGACTTTAAGTTCAAAGGTGCACTCATCAACGCGGGATCCCTCCCTGCCCATGCCTTAGAGATCGCTGACCTGATAACATCTGAAAACTTAGACTTCCTTGCTATCACGGAGATGTGGTTGCATGTGGCAGCGGGCGCAGCCCTGTCTCTTGTGATCCCTGACAACTATTCCATTATTAGGATACGATAGGGACTCTAATCAAACAAAGGGTGGAGGATTAGACTTTATATTCAAGAATTCTCTTGAACTCAAAACTATCCCTAACCTCCAGAACCCATCTGCTGAGCTACTCTCTCTTAAACTACCAAATTTCCACAATGCACCTTATTTATAGACCACCAGGTCCCACCACCACGTTCATGGAAGACATATCTTCCATCCTTGCCACTAATACCAAACCTAACTCACAAATCCTTCAACTTGGCAATCTCAATCTAGGGTACCAGGATGTGAACGACCCTATAGCCCTTGACCTATCAAGTACGCAAACCAACTTTAGACTCACCCAACACATTAAAGAGACTACACATAACAAAGGTTGCACCCTGGATTGGATTGCTGGCCTGAACTGCTCGCTTAACCTCATCTCTGTGACACCTTGCTTCTGGTCAGATCATCACAAAATAATCTTCTCTATTAAGTCCAACCCCCAAACTCTAAACTTAACCTCGACCCTCCCATCCACACTCGTAAAAAGAAGGATATCAGTATGGAGAAACTGCTACCACTCATCTTGCAACATCCTGTTCTGACCCAACTGTCCTAGTAGATACTCATAACCACGCCATGTTAAAAGCCCTTAACACCATTGCGCCTCTAAAACTGTGCAAACAAAAACCTTGCCTCTACCTCAATACCTGGTTCACACCCCATCTCAGAGACCTGCGCAAAGGAAAAAGAAAGGCTGAGGCACATTGGAAAAGTACACCGTCACTAGTCAACGGAAAAAAAACCTTACCATTGCCTCCTCTACCTACAAAGAAGCTGTACTGAATGCCAAAAAAGATGTGTACAATAAACATATACTGCTAGCACAATCTAACACAAAGGAACTCTTTAAAATCCTCAAGTAATTAGAGTCTCCTGTAGAACCTCTGGACACATGCACCCCTGATACTGCCTGGTGCACCAACATCCAAAAGGCACTCCTAGACAAAATCTCTATGCTGCAAGCTAAAATTAATGCCAAAAGTAGTAACCTCTCAGACTTCAACTAACTCCCCATCTCTGTCATGCCTCGGCGACGGTGGCGGATTTGGAACCGCTGGTGCTATGGTCCGCCATAGTCAGTTCCGTCACGTTTGTTCTTTGGGTTTTATTACTGGTCTAGTTGTTGCGCGCGTACGTGGCCGGAGGTATTTCTACAACCACTTCCGGTTTACGGACGCGTTGCAACGCTTCCTGGTTACCCACCTGTTTGTTGCCTAACGCTACTCCTGCGTTCCTTCCCCGTTGTTTGCGGACCGTGTCCGTTCCTTTCTCCTCCTTCCAGCTACTCTTGCTCTCTTGTTTATTTACTCCTGCTCCCTCTCCCACCTTCTTTCTTATTATCTACTCTGTTTCCTGTGTTTTTCTCTCCCTCCTCAGCTGTACTCACTTCCTTTGTACTCCTCTGTACTCCTCTGTACTCTCCTGTCCGCCTGTGTACCAGACCTCAGCCTGCCTTTTGATTGCCTATGCCTCACGTTGTGTACTCTCCAGCCTGCCAGTGTACCAGACATCATCAAGCCTTTGTATTGCCTCTGTCTCACGTTGTGCACTCTCCAGCCCGCCTGTCTACCAGACCTCAGCTCACCTTTTAGATTGCCTCGCCGCCTTGACTCTGCAATCGGCTTCGCATACCATCTCATCTACCGGCCCACTCCAGTCAACTAAAGAGGTCTGTCAGGGTTTTTTTATGCCGTTGGCTTTTTCCCCTTCTCGACGTTTCCGGAGGATTGCCCTTTGCCACCCTTGTAGGTGGCACGGTGGCATCCTTCCGTGAACGTCCCTATCTCCACAAAAAAAAGGAGAGATCCAGAAGAAAAGATAAGGGGGGTACCAAGAAGAAGGACGAAGGTGAGGAGCTTGGGGAGGGTGGTAAATCGGACTCTTATTTTGAAAACGAGGATATTAATGACCCCAGTGACAATCTCACAACCTCCCCATGCCTAAACATGCCTTCAAACCTTTCAGCTTCTCGCCTCTCACCATTTGGGAAGTTGAAAATATTATCAAGAAGCTCAAACCTTCTAATTGTCAAGGGGACGCATGCCCTGCTCCCATCATTAAGGAGGCAGTGCACAATCTTTCTCCCTTTATCACCACCTTCTTAAATGCCTCATTTAAATCTGGTATTGTCCCCGATAACCTTAAGGACGTGTGGGTCATCCCACTAATCAAAAAACCTACACTTGACCCAAACAACCCATCTAACTACAGGCCGATCACTACGGTGCCTTACCTACTAAAAATCCTGGACCGGGCGGCCTACCTACAAATTCAGGACTGCCTCGAAACAAACAAATTACTGGGCCTAAGACAATCAGGATTCCGGCCTAGACATGGGACAGAGACAGCCTTGATCTACTTAAAAACACAAATTGAGGATCTGAAAGACAAGGGGAAGATCGCACTCCTACTCCTCCTTGATCTTTCAGCAGCTTTTGATTTGGCAGATCATCACATCCTCTGTCACCACCTCAAAACAGCTGCACACTTCTCTGATGCGGCTACATCATGGATCAGCTCCTTCCTGGTCAATGGAATCATGAGGGATTTTTCACCTTTGGCCTCTGCTGAACCAGACCCATTCCTGTGTGGAGTCCCACAGGATCATGTGTATCCCCCACATTGTACAATGTGTTTACTAAGCCACTCTTTGACATACTTGACTATCTGGTTCTGTCATACACTAACTACATGGACAACACCCAGATACTCATCCCTATCACAGGCGACTATGTAACTGATTCCAAACTCTCAGTGAAGTTTACTCAATCATCCAGGCCTGGGTGGCTCATCATGTGTTCTGCTTCAATGATGAAAAAACCGAGCTTCTTGTCCTCGGCTCCCACATCAAACTCACTAAACTTGACTCAGCCTACAAATCTTTACTATTGATGGGAACTTTATCAAAGTATCCAACACTACTAAAACACTTGGCATTTACTTAGACTCGACTTTATCTCTGACTAGACAAACGAACGCCATGGTCTCGGCATCAGCTTTCACATGCAAACTCATCAAGGCTTGCAGACCTTTCTTGATAACTGACAATTGCATTATCCTCGCTAGAACCCTCATCTTGTCTAAAATTGATTATTGTAACACCCTATACATAGGAACCAGCCAAAGAAACATTGATAAGCTACAGGTTAATCAGAACAATGCCATCAGGGTGGCTCTTAACCTCCCAGTAGCCCACCGTATCTCGCTCAAAACTCTTGCTTTAATGCATAAAGTCCAGAACAACTCTGCACCTGCATACCTTACCAACCGCTTCACGCAACACACAGGCCCTTGAGGTCTGCGCATATACATACACTAACCAGACCCAGTTACAAGCTCCAGACAGCCGGTGGATCTAGTTTCCCAGTCCTTGCAGCCAAACTATGGAACAACATACCCACAACACTCAGAACAAAACCTTCCATCCATTCCCTTAAGAATAAAACTAAATCGTGGCTACATGAGCTTGATGCATTTCCTGCATCCACTTAACCACTTTCCTGACAGTAATCCTGTTAACCTCTCTACACATCATACTGTATTTTATACTGTAACCACTGTTACTTGTACTTGACTGTGATGTTTGCATCGGCACTGTTATTGTATGCTGTGATCCTCCCCTTGGGAATACTGCATCTTGACTGTATGTAACCACGTTTTGCCTCTTGATTGTATGCAACCACTTTCTTTATTGTGCCCAGATGCCCCAGGGCAAGGTGCGCAATACAAATAAAATAAATACAAATACAAAGACACATTGCGAATTTGTCACAATGTTGTTTATCGAAAGAGGAGGACTATGTACTCAATAAGGGTTTGGGGTTGTAATAACAAAAAATCATGACCCATTTGTGTTTCATATTGACTTCCAGCAATGTTTGAGAAAGAAGGATAAACAAATTGTTTTAACAACAGTTCTGATGTACAGAAAAATTGCACGGCGCTGTGGGAACTATCAGGCTTCATGCCACCAGCACACACTTTTATTCCTGCATCTATCATTTTTTAGAGGAATATATTAGAAGAAGTAGAAACTTTAGAAATAACCCATGAAAATAGGTTCCAAAATGTATCAAAATGTGAAAAAAGTATTTAATAGGCTTAAAGAAAATTAGAACATTATAATGTGATAGGGTGATAAGGGTGAAGCAATTGTGGTAATGGACCAAACCAAATATATCAATGAGTGTTTGAGATTGCTTGAAGATGAAACTAGTTATTTGAGACTAGCACATGATCCCACACAAAACCTCTTGAATTTGATTGAAATTAAAATGACAAAGACACTAGAAAGAAATTGGATGTCTAGACAGGAGGCAGGATTCTTGGTGAACAAAAAAAATCTAAAGAACCTTCATTTTATATTCTACCAAAAATCCATAAGACTCTTGAACATTATGCTGACTGTCCAACAGTGTCAGTATATTCTGAGAATTATCCTAGACCATTTGTAAGGGAGATGAAATCACAGATGAAGGACACAATGAACATCATTAGAGAACTGGAATACAAGAAATTTGATCCTAAAGTAAATTTCTGAGAGGACTAGATATTGCATCACTTCACATTAGGATACCACAAGGAGTGACTCTGGAAGTGGTGGAAGAATGTCTGTGGGCAAGGAGTGATGATGACCCAGTTACAAGCGTGTTCATTATATGGTGCACTGAAATGGCCCTGAACCACAAATATGGGGACTATTTATAAACAAATCAAAGGGACCACTGTGGGAGCCACTATAGCACCAAATCTGGAAAATGTATACATGGACGTTTTTGAAAAGAAAGTAATCGATGCAGAGGAAAAACTATTTCTGAGGAATATAGTGATTTTGAAAAGATACATTGACAATGTCTTGTGTATTTGGAAAGGTTGAAGGATGAAGTAGAAGCCTTCCAATAGTGAATTAATGAACAGAACAGATTTTTGAAATGTACTCACAGAATACATGAACATTCAATTTATTTTCTAGACATACACTTGTTCGATGAGGAAGGACGATTGTGGGTCAAGTCCTATCACAAAAACGCAGATACATTGTTACATTTTTGGAGTCATCACACTAAACACCTTTGTGAAAACGTACTGTTTGGACAATGTGTAAGTCTGAAACTTAATAGTAGCACGACTCAGATCTTTGAACAAGAAGCAGATGAGCTAAGCCTTAAATTACAAGTAAGAGGTTATACTCCCAAAACAGTGAAAATAGTAGCTAAGCAAGCTTTCAATAATAACAGGGAAGCTTTACTGGAACCGAGGGCCAAGAAAGAAGAAAATCATTGTTTGGTTAGTGTCAAAACATTTACAACCTTATTGTACAAGCTAAAACGCCTTATTAGTAGACACTGGAAGACTTTTGATAAACCAGACAGAAAATGGAAGCACCCCACTTGTACTATCAAAAGAAGCAAAAACATAAGGAACATGGTCATATGTAATGACATTAGAGCCAAAAAGACAATACAATCCAGCATTACTGAGAGTTGGGGCTTACCCCCCGTAGTTGGCAATCATGCATGTGGAAAATGTGGGATATGTCATCTCACATGAAGGTCAATAGATATAGACAATGTACTGACCACAAAAAGGGCACAAAAAGGCTTCACTAGTTGTGACCCTAAATATGTGGTATATATGATGACATGCCCATGTGGAAAGCGATACATAGGGAGAACCATAATAAAAGTAAAGACAACAATTATGGAACTTAGAAGTTGTCAAAAAATAAAATTGTGGATGCACCTATTGTCGAGCCTTTCACAACATTAACCATAAACATGATGAATGTTTGTGGACAGTGATCCAGCAAAGAAAAGGCAGTGACATACATGATATTAGTCAATTTGTTTATTCCGATAAAATCATCCATTAAACACAATGAAGATACAGTAAATCTTCCATTTTACAAAACAGAGTACAACAAATAAATTCATCCAGTAGACACAATAAGAAAACCATGACCCATAAAATCTCACTATAAAAAAGAGTTCAACACCGTTATTAAAACACATATCCGTGCTTCACATTCACTCCATGATCAGTGTATTAAAAGTGCTATGTTTTTAAAAAGGGATGTAAATATAGGGCATACCCAATATCATTTAAAATGGGGAATCATCTCAGTTGTGCCAATATCCCCGTTCTCTGGTACATTGTTCTTTTTAGAAAAGACAACAATGTCCAGGCCGTCAAGACCGAGTCAGCTGCCAAAAGATATAACAAGGGCCGGCCTGTGGGAGCGGATGTTCAATGACCCAAGGACCAGTAAAAATGTGGACCTTCTAATATCTCTAATGATATTAATACAACAATGCGAAGATGGGAATAAGAATGTTCATTTTGACAAGGTGTTGGCAGGAGGGTCTAAATGAAGGTATAGAATGGTATAACATTATTTGAAGCAGGGGGATTGATATGGGCCGTTTTGAATAGATGAATGAGAAACAGATATAGTCTATACTTGAGATGGATTCCATTATTAGCATAGATGGGCCCTTTGGAAGTAAAGATTTAGTAGGCTAACATACACAGGCAATCCAAACTCCACCATAAGGACAAGAAATAGATGGAAGTTTCGGTTTAGCCAATAAAGAACAGGCTGGTGGTAATAGAAGTCTAGTGGTATAGGGACTACTGTATTTAGCAAACCAATAGATGGAAGCAGTAGCAAAATTGAGGAAATATATACTTTGAACCATATTGGAAAATAGGTGGTACACAGAGAAGATGTCTCACTTCAAAAACTACAACTGTGGCAGCTGTAATCAGCACCACAATGTAATTCAAGTGATGTTCCAGTTGTGAAAGCACGTTTCCATATACAGCCAGTAGAACATGGACAGGCATTTCAGTGACACACAAGATGCTACAGGCAAGCAACCGTTGCCAGACAATTTGAGTTGACGCCAAAGTGAAAAGAGGAGTGAGATCTATGGACAGGGACCTATTAGAATGCATACTAACAGAGTAAGGATTTATATTATATTGAACACATTTTAAATACAGTGATGTGTTTGCATCAACAGGAGAGGCACTGAGGAAGAGGACTAAAGAACCTCCAAATTTGAAATAAGATGCTCTTGGGGTGTGTGTGGCCTGATATCTTTAGAGACTTACCAGTACGAAACACAACAAAGTTTGAAACTGTAAAATATGAAAAGCTCTGGTTTAAACTATAGCACCTAATATTAAATCTCATTCTTGTAGATTTGGAGAACAAACAGCACTTGATGAAAACAATTGCCAAAAAGGATTGAAAACAATGGCAACATTTTGGACAGGAAAATAAATGGTTGCAATAAGATGTCCATAATATGTAAATCAGATAGTATGTTCTTTTATAAGATTATGATTCTTGAGTTGCAAGCACCTGAGGACCCGACACTTCAAATTTAATGGGACTCCCCTATATTTTTCCATCAGTGGGGCAACCATAAATAATTAAAGAAATATATTCTTGGGATTCCAGCCTCAGTAAGGTAACCATTTAGAAGGGAAGGAAACTCAAGATCAATATTGTGCTTTTCCATTAGAGAGCTCCTCAGAAAACCTGTGTTGGTGCTTTTACCAAAATGAAACTCCTGATGAAAGTTCACCCCAGAGTGCATTACGAGTGCTGTTAGGTTGTGAACTGTTATGGATCCCTGATCGTTCCTTCTGAAGGGCCAATTTTGGGGAGGTAAAGTGGAGTCATACTAAGATATTTTCTTGGGTATATGGGACTGCCTTATGGATTCATTTACTCAGTGCTTATATATTTTGAAGTGGCAACTCTCAGCGTGGATACAAGTGAAGGTAGCAGGCGCCCCTCTGTAGATAGAACATAGCACCATAACCCGTTCTGTGGTTTTTTCCCACTTTTAGAGTCCGCAGCTATGGCTTTTTGTTCACTGTACTATTCACAAAGGAGGAATATCCATTTGCAATTCAGTCTTTGTCCCGCCCAGGGAGGTACAGTGGAGCCTTACCAAGATATTTCCCACCATGCCTGAAATTAACTGCCAGACAAAAA
The DNA here is from genome assembly GCF_040938575.1 of Ambystoma mexicanum. Lineage (NCBI taxonomy): Eukaryota > Metazoa > Chordata > Amphibia > Caudata > Ambystomatidae > Ambystoma > Ambystoma mexicanum. The sequence continues at coordinate 279,146,909 of NC_090940.1, read as the reverse complement.
AGAAACTTCCATCCTGAAGATAGCCTCCTGGAATACTACGGGCTTTAAACATATTCTGTCCCAGAAAACTAATCCTTTGTTAGATCTAGACGTTGCTATGTTACAGGAAACTTGGCTTTCACATTCTCCAATATGGGATGGCTATGTTAATGTTAATATTAAAGTATATTTATACTGTGCGCTATCACCACCTGAGTGGTCCGCTGGCGCTCTATGCTGTATCCCTTGTGGAGGCGGTCAAGGCACACAAGGGGAGGCTCTCGACGTGTCTATTAACAGCTTGTAGAATTAATACTAGAATGACCCAACACCCGTCGGCCTCCCCAAATGCTTTTACACAGTTAACTAAACTTGTCTCCCTATCAGGTTATTATGCTCCGCTGAGCTTATGTTGGAACCCTAAATTAATTTCTGATGGTCATTTTTTGGAGGGAGTGGATTTAATGTTTGATCTTATTCTGCCGGATTCTAACATTTTCTCAGTCCTGATAGCTGGGGATCTTAAGATTCAATGCATCCAGAGTGGGCACATAGTATTAACTACTAGAGCAAAGAGATAGCTGTCATTAATGAAAAATTGTTATGCTGAATGGAGCGTTAAAGGGACATATTCCTCCCCGGCCAACTTGGAGGAGGATGGCCAAGAGACTTTTATTGACTATGTTATTGTGGCGAGGGGAGCATTTATGAATGTTATCGATTTTCAGGTAATACCACATGTTAACCGTGAGCACGAGATTCTATTAACTACATGTGAATTCCCTCGTCTAACTCCTCAAATGGATTATTATCATTCTAATTTGGAGGTTATGGGGCTAGAAATAGGTTCAAGTGGTCAGAATCAAAGCTGGATAAACTGTATATTGAATGGTGTTTCTACTTTGAACCCACATTCCAAAAGATGCAGGATGCTGCATGTCCGGCGAATCTTTATTCTTTAATCTTGCAGATCTACCCATGTACATCAAACCAAGTTAGGCTAAACCAACAGGGTTTACCAAATCAATAACAACATCAAGGGGCTTAAAGCAGGGGTGTATATTAGCCCCTGCACTTTTTTAACCTGTTTGTAGCTGATATTGGGAAACATTTGGGGAAGGACAATATATATCCCACGAAATCAAGGACTTCTTCTACATCATTGCTCCTATGCGGATGATCTTGTCCTTTTTGACAAGACTCCCATAGGCTTACAAAGGTCTCTGCTGTCTTTGGAGCAACATTCTAATAAAAACCAATGAATAATTAATGTTGAGAAGTCAAACATTCTTATTTTTTTTCGGCAAGAAGCTCCACAAGAGACATCTGATGAGTTGGTCTTTATACAAGAGACCATTGTTGGTGCTTAAGGAATATCGATGCCTGGGTATGAACACTAATAACAGTATGCAAGAGGCCTCATACAGAGTGGACATTAGACGAAAGGATAGTGTAGGCCCAGGCGCTGATCTTACACAGGAAATATGGAAAATGCCCGTTCCCCTCTTACTATGTTCTATAAACAGAAGGTAGTACCCATACTAAGGTATGGCGCCTAGACAGAAATGGTTGAATATGCGCCGTATTGGCATAGAATCAAGGGGATATATTGGAAGAAAGTGTTGTCTCTTCCTTTAAGGCTACAGAACCAATTGATAAGATATGATTTAGGGTTATTATCGTTAAAAATCATGGTTAAATGGAGGGCCCTGACTATGCTGAGAAAATACATTTTAAACAAGCATGAATTAAATGGTTCTCCGCAGGGCTTCCAGATGCCATTAGGACAGGGTACAAAGCTTTTGTTTCTGTGGCTCAAGAGTACGCTTTCTGCCATTAAAAAATATAATGATCTCAAAGAAGGGATCACTAGAGCAGGCTCGTAGTGCGGGCTGGCTACATTCTGTGACTCTTCTGTTGAGATATTATTTTGGCTGTTACAGGGCTTCTTTTGTCTTTTACATTTCCTTGAAACCCGGAGGTAGTAATGACCCAGAGGGTTCAGGAGCTTTGCAGAGGCTGACATGGCCGGAGCACAGCCACTCTTCTGTTGTTTCTCTGCATTGGGGAATGTAGGGGTGCTTTTCACCGGTAGGCAGTGAAAAAGTCGGAAACATTATGTCGAAAGACATAATGTCGAAAAAAAAAACGTGAATGTTCAATTTTTTTATTTACATTTTTTTTGGGTTCCTCAAGTAAAAAAAAGGGGTAAAACAAAAAAAATAATTAAAAAAGGGGCGTTCGGGGGGAACCCCCCATTTCGAACAAAAAGCAATAAAAAATAGACATTTGAATTTTTATTTTTTTATTTTTTTCGACATTATGACTTTCGACATAATGTCATTCGAATTTATCACTATAAACTCTTTTCATCTATTGCAAGTCGTTGGCACTTTGTGACACTTGAGAGGGAAGAGGGGCTGGGCTAGAGTCTTATCTGTCTTTTCTTCTTTGAGGGCGGGGCAAGCGGTTCCAGGTGCTGAGGGGCTTGGGTTCTTTCTTTAGCTGGTAATGAATCTGCTTAGGCTAAGAGGTGAATCAATGAATGTCATGTTCAAGGTTGTTTTTCTAATGCCGCTGTAGAGGCTAGAAGGGCTCGTGACATTGCAGCTCCAAACTTGACAAACTCCTCTCCAGGGAGGCAGGATTACCTGGCTGGGGCACTGAGTCCATTCATACTATGCTGGAAGACTCCCTTGATATCACTTCAGGGACCCCATTACAGGCGTTGTCTTTAATGAACGAATCAGTCAGGAAGATGCTGTTAACTGTGCAAAACCTGCTCCACAATGGGAGAAGTTGGGAATCCCCCCACAAACAGGGCTACCAGCAGCCTCTCTTCTATTTTACATATGGGGCGCCCAAGACTATTGGGGGACAGCAAAAGTGGAAGCCAGGGTGTTTTCTTTGCCTGGGGGTGCCGCAGAAGGCTGGATCCCTCTTTTTCATATGCTGGTTGGAGCGGGCTGCTCTTTATCAAAGCACCGGAATGGTACCCCTCAGAGAGCGTCTAGGGAACTTCCTATACTTATGGAATGGCAGTGCTGGCGTTTACCCCTTCTGAGCCTCACACGCTTCACCAGCACCTGTATGATGGGCTGCACGTTATGAAGTGGTGTTGTGTATTTTTTTCCCTGCTAACCCAGTGCAGAAGCCATAATGGTGCAGCCAAAGCAGTAATATAAACCCTTAGTGACCCGTGAATTGCTGGGCAAACTCTCGTTTTCCCTCGCTTGTCCTCTTTGTCCTCAGTAGGTGGCATCAGGAATATTGTTTTATTTATATATTTGTTTCTAGAGCGCTTAAGCTCAAGGACGTTAAAGCGCTGTTTCATAAAAACAGGACATAAGTAACAGAACACAGAGATAAAGAGAAATAGTACCCCAAAAGCCAGGAAGTCAAGACCAGAAAGGGACATAAACATGAAATAAAACATTCTCTAAAGAGAAACATTTTCAGATTCTTCCTAAAAGACACAAAGATAGAGTCAAGCCGCAAACACAGTGGTAACATGTTCCACAAACCTTAAGCAAAGAACTGGAAAGATTGGCCTGCTACCGGCGTGGCTGCACTTAAAGCATTTGTTGGTTACAAATTGCTGTGAACTGGAGCAGAGAGAATGAGATGGTTTATAAGATCACAGTCAAGCCTTAAGATAAACGGTAGGTGCACCATATATACATGTATGTCTTATGGTCATGGCTTTAAATTTGATCCTCTGAGTAACTGGCAGCCAGTGGAGGCTTTTCAATGTAGGGGAGATGTGAGATCTCTTGGCAAAATTAGCCAAAATCTGAGCCGCCATGTTCTGCAAGGCCTGGAATCTGGCCAACTCACAAGCCAGTGCCCCCACAAGCAATGCATTGCCATAATCCATGGTACTCCCAATGATAGCCCTGGCTACAGCAGCAGCGTTAGAGTCAGAAATCAATGTTTTATCTGATGGAGCAGACCAAGATAATAAGGACAAGAACTTACAGTGCCTGAGACATGGGCATTCTAGATTCATTTTAGTATTGCGATAGATGCCAAGAGACCAAGAGATTTAGCTTTTTTAAATATTGGAATGGTGTGCATGTTTAAGGACATGACATCATGGAAATGTCCAGGTTTCTTGGTGGTATTCTGACCTGACAGTAGTAATAGAGCTGTCATTTGATCTTTCAAGCATAACCAGTTACCCCTTATCCATAAACTGATGACATGAATGTGTTATTGATATGGTTGGTCTCTTTAGCTATATGGACAGATAACGTGAACATTAACTGGGTGTCATCAACATAATTTCGAAATTGGACCTCGTTGTTACACAAAAGATCATGGAGGGATTTTATATGAAGATTGAAAAGAAGCGGAGACACACATGATCCCTGCATGATCGGGTGAGTTTTGGGTGAATACTGTCTTTAAACCACAGAGGCGGACCGACCCCACAGAAAAGAGTTAGTCCAGCTAATAGCTAGGTGATCAGGGTCCAGGTCTTGAGTAAGTTGCTGGAAACACCAATGCCTTGGCAAGACGTTAAGTGGCACTCCCTGGAAAGCTCAGGCGGTGGTCTTCCACTGGCAAAGTTCCCTTCAGGGCCCACATATCCATGGCGGGAATCTGTATTCATGTGTTGCCTGGATGGGGCACCCCTGAGGACATCACCAGCGAACTGACAAGCCACGCTTGCAATTTTGAACAGATTACCTCAGGGAAGTACTTGGACACCCTCGCTGAGACAAAAACAATGTTGCCAATTTGGTGAAGTGGCCAATTAAGTAAGTACCGAACTCTTTTGAAATAGTGGCTTTTTTTGCATGTATTAAGGGCAGGTAATGTGCACTGCGAGGGTTCATATGCACTGTAGAACACTCCAAAAACATCCCATATTTACACATAGTGTATTCCGTTTCCATTTCACTATACAAAGTGTTTACAATTACATTACCATGGTGTCTGTGTATTTTATATAACACCTCTGAGAACTAGCATTTTAATTATTTGACTATGTGCAAGATGAGTATACTGGTGCCTACATGTCAGTTGGGGTTACATGAAACATTGGTTACAGATGGAATGAAGGCAAATTAAGAATCAGGAGGAATTGGTGTATATATTATCTGCAGCTGTAGTAACTTGATGTTATGTTATGTAAAGTGGTCTTATGAATCTAAAGGTCGGCCATTTTGGCAGCCCCTTGGCACATCATCCCGTAAGTGAAGGCTGTGTGGAGGGGAATGTTGGAGGGAGGAGGGGGAAAGGCAGGTCTGAATTCGGAGGTGTTGATAGCTGGAGACTGGAAGTACCTGATTTCCCTGTGTGAGTATGTTTCTACGTGGTTCCTAGTCGTGAAACTTGAGGTATCTGTATACAGAGTCGGACTGGGGCATACAATTGCCTCAGGCATCAATGAAAAAGGGGCCCACCGTTGCAAAAGGCAATTCATTCCTTTTGTGGCAGACCGTTTAAGTAGTATCCATGGGGGAGTTTTAAAAATAAGTTTGAATGCAAATTGTGCATTTTGAAGAATATTCAGAAGCACTGGTGAAAATGACTAGCCGCATGGTGAAGTAACTTATCAAATTGGTCCACATTGGCCACAAAGGTGGCCCACTTTTCCCCCAAAAAGTGACCCCACACTAGCATTTTACTTTTTTGGGTCGAGCATTGTCCTATTGCCCTATAGGCCAGTACGAGGCTGTCTGTATATCAAGAAGGGAGAAACCAAGTGTCCGTAAGCTCCTTGATTAACTACCAGTGCAAGAATACCAGAAGAGCCTCTAATCTAGGAGATGAAAAGTGTGTTTGTATTTTTTTTTTATTTGAAGAAAAGGGGCTTACATGTCAATAAGAAATGGCACAAATACAGATGGAGTAGGCATTCCCTGGAAGAGTGCCGGAACAATAGTGCAAATATTAGAACCAGTTTATGAGGGTGTGAACACATTTGAACATAGATCAGGGACAAAACAAACAATACAAAAGAAATAGTTTGCATCTTCATCCACGTATCCAGGAACACCACTGGAGGGTGGAGCGAGAGGCTGATTGGGGTTACCGGCTTTATCTGGGAAATGTGGTGAAGTCACCCCGGATTTGCCATGATGGATGGAATAGTGGTCTTCTAGAGATGGGGCTGGACCAGTTTCTACCTCATGTGCCACCCCAAAAGGCAGATTATTTCCCTGGCTCCAACAAGCGGGCCATTATGGAAAGGAAGGAATTTAAAGTGCAAGTGACCAGAATGCCGCAGTAGCAGCCACTTTAATGGATACAGGTTTCAGTCAAGGTAAACATTTTCCAGAGTATTGTGTTCAGGCAGCATGTGAACAGCCCTCTGGACAGAGATATTAATATGTCACCTTCAATAAAGTGGAATATTTGATGAACTTAGAAGGTGGCGGCGAATCATGCAACTACACAAACTGCAAAGACAACACTGAAATAGCCTGAGGAATCTCCACAATAGTGCTCTACACCGCAGATGCCTTAAAAACCTCTAATTTGTCAGCCAGATGGCAGAACAACAATGCAGCCTTTGGCAAACTCATTCATTAAAGAGATAGTAAGAAGAAATTAGATGAATAAAAATTAAATCCAGATAGGGAGTCAAAGACTAACAATCAGAATTCATTGGAAGAAACCAATCAGAGTCCATCGTACCAGAGTCACATGGGCATAAAAGATTCTGAGATAAATCAATCAGGATCTTGGACCGGGAAGAAGAAGATGTAGATGCTGCTGATCCCTTGATACAAAGCAGGACGGCTGGAGGGAGATCTCCTGGAAGGACTGCTTCCTGGAAGAAGGTAGTTCTAGTCTGGAGAGGTTCGGGAAAGTTGTTAAACCCTGGAAGTCCTGGAGGAAGTAGTCTGACCTGAAGGGCACCAAACTCCCTCTTAACCTATTTGGAGCATTTGAAAGCCAAAACCTAGGGCTTTCAACTGCAACCACTTGGGAAAAAAGAATTAGAGGAACCAGGCCCTGGCAGGAGGGGTCAAGCCCTATGGGAGATGTTTACTTTTAATCTTGTAACACAAGGCGAAAAAGAGAGGCTTGCTGTGAATGCTGAACCCAAGGGGTAGGAGAGAGCCCAATTATAATTACTTCACACTAGGACTAGGAGAGAGCTCTATGTCTTGTAACCCACGAGAGAGGACTGGTGTGAAGGCTGCAGCCGGTGGCTTTTGAGAGAGGCCTACTACAAGTTCTGAATGCAAAGGCCTGTGAATCTTGTACTCTTGACAGATGGAGACAGAGGAAGAAAGAACCCTGTGTCATGAATCCCACACACATCCCTCTGGAGACTTACAAAGGTCCAAGGGGTTTTAATTAAATCTTTGAGGGCCCTCGGCCCATCCCTCTCTCTCTCTTGTCTCCTTGGGATGCCCTCCGTAACACAGGCATCCACAATTAATGGGTTTGTGCTACCAACTGGTATCCCCTATTGTCTTATAGCTACCTTTTGTTTATGGTGACTCCCTAAGTGGCGGCTATGTGAACTCCCTAAGGGAATTCCTAAATTACCCTACAGTAACCATAGGTTAGTTTTCTAATAAGGGTTAGCGGTTGTGCCTTGCATGTACTCTGTTGAACTTAAGCTAGTGCAGTCTTGCTCAAGTATGCCTCTGCCTCTCTAATCTCACTGTCTCAACTCCACCTTACTCTGCCCACCACTCCGCTGTCGCTCTGATGTTTCATTCCTCCTAGGACTGTCCTCCACCCGTAGATGTAACTTCTCCTCCCACACTAATACACTGCATTCCTCCTGTTGCTACACTCCACTTCTGACTCCTCCACTCCTCTTAACACTATGACACTCCTCATTCAGTTACTTCACTCCACCTCAGCTCTTTGTCTCATTCTCCTCCTCTGACCTCACACAACAATCACACAGCTTTCTGTTTTCTGTCTCCTCCTTTATACCTCCCCTCTTTCTGCCACTGATTCTCTGTTCCTATCAACTATGGGCAGTTTCTCCTGCCCTTTGATGTGTATGTGTTGAGAAAAGGATTACAAACGGTGCCTAAGCCCCGCTCACTTTCTCATTGTGGAAGTGACACAGATGGCCAAGTGGCGTAGATGCTGTTGAAACCAAGTTTGTGTGGGGGAGACCTGTCCGGTTTCCCTTTAGGTGGGTTTGAGTCTTTGGTTGCTGGAAGCCCCTCTTACAAGTACCTGGTGACCCAGGGGCTTAACCATACCTTCATGGCTTGATTTAGCATACGTCATTCATTCTGCTGCACAATGGTGTTACCGCAGGCTCTCTTTGGTGAGGGATGTTGTAGCCACTCCAGAGCACAGCCTTTAGATGGCTTTCTTTTTGGATGTTGAAACTGGAGACCTCTGTGTGCGTTGCTGGAGGGTTTCTCATGGGCACAGCGAAAGATGCTCTTCTTGATTCTTGAGAGCCGGTTCTAGGAAAAGCAGAAAGATTCTGACAAGTATTTTGGCAAGGAGGTAAGGTATATGACAAAGTACTGAAACACATCCTCCTGTCACAATGGGAAGGAGTATTTGGGAGGGGTTCCTACCCCCGCTTGACAAGGCCAGGCTACTGGCCTTGTCAGACCTGATACAAGGGAGTCACATGATGGATGGTCCTTGAGGGAGCTACTGGAAATTCTGTAGTCGTAGGTGCAAGAGGCTCCTGTTGTAAACCTTGAGAGACCTAAGAAATAAGTTTGTTTGTTTTTGCATCTGAACTGGGATGGACTTTGAAGGGAAGGTTTCTTAACTTTTGCTTTTTCCAAATCAGTGGAACTTTTTGTGTTATTAGCATAGGGTAGACAGGAGCCTAAAGACCCATTAAGCTTAGGATTGCAAGTTTTCGGTTGCCCATAACATTTGGACCTTTCTGCACAGATTATGGCATCCCTGCAAAGGCAAGGACTTGTTAGCATAGATTTTGGATTTTGTATTCGATATCAAAGGGAATATTGGGAGCACTGAGGGATCACTATTGAGTTCAAGCCATGCTGACACAATTTCATTCAGAAGTCATCCTTAGTTGTAAAGTTTCTCCTAGTATTTACCTAACCCTATACCTGAGCAGTATTTTAATTAAATACAGAAATCTGTTGAACCATAAGTTAAGAGTGACAAGTATTTTTACCTGGAGTTTCCCAGAGCAAGCACTGTTTTTGAGTATCCTATTAGAACCAAGAAAGTCCACCAAATATGTAATTGGGTACCTCTTTCTTGGCATCCCATCCAATTCAGAGGCAAAAAGTCCAGGCACAATTTATGTATCTGGACAGTTGTCAAATGCACTTCCAGTAATCATTTAAATATGGTTTTGTTAGTCTCTGTACATATAGAGGTGGATAGTACTCTAGACCATATATAAGTTCAGGATTTCTCTGAGATTGCACTGGGAAGTGCCCCCAACTATTTACCCATGAGAAGAATAGTCAGGCTGGGAACCCAGGAGTTTATTGATAAAAGGATTGTAGAATTTCAGTTTTGTGTGAGAGAGTATTTGCTCCAGTTGCATGCTATCTCAGTTCCTCCCTTTGTCATTAGACAACAGGAAATATGATTAATTTGTCAATGGGCAAACCGATTCCTTACTGATAGTGCACAATTGGCTATACATTGTTTGAAATTCAAGGGGATCCTGTTTCATCATGCAATTGTTCAAAACAAGTAAAAAATGAGAAGGCTTAGAGAAGTCAGCAGCTATATCCTATACATCTCTATTTTTTTTTAAGCCTGAACAGAGGGCAAGCAAAATTTCTCAAAAATATTCCAGCAGCAGGAGCTTCCAATGAGATCCATTTCCTAATGGGAAACTTGAGTGAACAATCTCTAAGAGAGACTAGGTATTTTTCTATGTTGGGAATTTTCAATCCTCCTCTACAAATGGATTCACCTAGAACCTTTCTAGAAGTACAAGGGATTGTACTAGCCTAGATGAATTTATACTTTGTAATTTTTTTGTGCAAGGCCAGCCGAGAACAGCCTGGCAAATGCAATATGGCCTGAAATATATGAAGTATCCTAGAAAGTAAGCCAATTTTATCAAAGCAAAATGCAAAAGCTTGGATATATCTTGAGCTCACTTCATCTCTTAAGATTTTCCTAAATCTAATTCATGAATAGGGGAATATAAATGTCTATGGAGTGTGCCATATGTGTTACTTATATTTATACCCAAGTAAGATGTTTTCTCATCCATCTACTGTCTTTCCTGGGACCATTTCAACTCACTATTTAGTGGTTGTGTTATTACAGCAATTGCCTTTTTACTGGAATTCTTAAACTCAGAAAACCCTGCAAATCGTTGAAGTTTCTTGGATAGCTCCATTAGAATTGATGCTGGGTATAGCATCATAAACATGAAACCATAAGCAAACTGTATAGCTTTTGTGTGACTCCCTATAACTTGATTCAGTGTATTCTGACTTCTGTCTAATGCAAAGGGCTATGGGGCCAATGAAAAATGTATTCATAGGTGAAAGAGGACAACCCTGCCTGTCGCTCCACAGAAGTCTGCAGCCTTTTGACAAAATGCCATTTACCTTTATTTTGGGAATGGGTAGGAACAATTTGGTAACTAAATATGTTGATCATCTTGAGAGCTCTTTAGCACAAGCCCAAAATAGTTCCAATACATACAATAAAAAGCTTTCTCTGCATCAAGTTAGGGAACCGTGAATGGTAATTTGAAAGGACATTCATGGTCAATAAATATAATTCTTCTATTATGGTTGCAAGTTTGATGGTTCAAAATGAAGGGAGGGTCTCTGCCCATGGGCTAGCCCATCATAAAAATCCTGGCAGAGCTGTGACCTACCAGTGAATGTCAGGACTGGCAGTGCACATTCACACTCCATGTCCCTGGCCATTTCCTGAAATAAGAGTTCTAGTCACAGAGTTAAAAGACTCTGAATAGAAAAGTACTCCCTGGCTTCATAACTCACACTTTCCCCCTAGATGTTATACGTATTTAGCAAATATCTTTTGTGGCAAGAGACTAGTTAAAGTATATTTAGATGGACAGGTATCAAATACTATCTCATGCATCATTTAAAGAATGTTTCTTTAACCTGTTCACATAAAGAGATAGATAAGGTTGCAGACCACATTTGTCCAGGATTCCTTTGAGATTGGATGACACGTTTCTCACACTGTTAAAGCGTGTACATCTAATATAGTTTTTTTGTACCACATAAAACACAACAAATGTGCTTGATGCAGCCTCTGTGAAAAAAAGGCAAAATAAAAACATAGAACAATAAACATATACATATACAGTGCTGTGTTAAAGGGCCTACATGTTTCAGTCCATACAGTAGCTTGAGACCTTCTTCAGTGGTTGATCAAAATGATGTGTTGAACAAACAACACAAAATAACCTTTGAAGGTATAGATAGTAAAGGTTTAACAAAGGGTTGAGGAAATGCCATCCCACACCGATAGTTGAAAAGAAAAGAGAGATTTAATAAAATTGTCTCCCACTTACCCCGCAACTGAGGATATGTTGGAGAATATAGATTACAGAACATGTAACGAACGGCCTGTGGTATCTTAAATGTGGGCCTGAACCTCTGGGGGAGTACAATAATGTTATGGGTCATGATTTCTAAAAAAGCACTGTAGAGGGAAATTATCCGTCTAGAGGGACTGTAGAGGGACATTCATGGTCAATAAATATAATTCTTCTATTATGGTTGCAAGTTTGATGGTTCAAAATGAAGGGAGGGTCTCTGCCCATGGGCTAGCCCATCATAAAAATCCTGGCAGAGCTGTGACCTACCAGTGAATGTCAGGACTGGCAGTGCACATTCACACTCCATGTCCCTGGCCATTTCCTGAAATAAGAGTTCTAGTCACAGAGTTAAAAGACTCTGAATAGAAAAGTACTCCCTGGCTTCATAACTCACACTTTCCCCCTAGATGTTATACGTATTTAGCAAATATCTTTTGTGGCAAGAGACTAGTTAAAGTATATTTAGATGGACAGGTATCAAATACTATCTCATGCATCATTTAAAGAATGTTTCTTTAACCTGTTCACATAAAGAGATAGATAAGGTTGCAGACCACATTTGTCCAGGATTCCTTTGAGATTGGATGACACGTTTCTCACACTGTTAAAGCGTGTACATCTAATATAGTTTTTTTGTACCACATAAAACACAACAAATGTGCTTGATGCAGCCTCTGTGAAAAAAAGGCAAAATAAAAACATAGAACAATAAACATATACATATACAGTGCTGTGTTAAAGGGCCTACATGTTTCAGTCCATACAGTAGCTTGAGACCTTCTTCAGTGGTTGATCAAAATGATGTGTTGAACAAACAACACAAAATAACCTTTGAAGGTATAGATAGTAAAGGTTTAACAAAGGGTTGAGGAAATGCCATCCCACACCGATAGTTGAAAAGAAAAGAGAGATTTAATAAAATTGTCTCCCACTTACCCCGCAACTGAGGATATGTTGGAGAATATAGATTACAGAACATGTAACGAACGGCCTGTGGTATCTTAAATGTGGGCCTGAACCTCTGGGGGAGTACAATAATGTTATGGGTCATGATTTCTAAAAAAGCACTGTAGAGGGAAATTATCCGTCTACAAAGTAAGCAAAACTCATCTGGGAATCATATAATTAGAACACCAAATGTATATAAGGTCACAGGTGCTACAAAAGAAGAGCATGATCTTATAAAAAAATTGCAAGCCTACTTATCGATGATAGGAATGCAGAAAAAATTGCAGAAGTGTTAGTAAATAATGAGGCTTACAATGCATAAGTAAGCTAATGGCAGGACAAGGGGCTCTTTGTGTGAAAAAGACAGGGTGCCACATTGAACAAATGCATATATTTGAGGTAAAAGGGTCCTCAAGTGGGTGTCTTACTGGCATTTGTCAGTATCCAAACAGTGTTTGATCAACAGGGCTGACACATTTTTGTTACGGATACAGCTTCTGTATTCCTCCGAGTAACCTTTATCTTCCTCATTGTCATGCCAATATATTGCCACCCACATGGGCAGACTATTATAGCCTTATTCCCATCAGGACAATGGTCTGGCCCAGAGCCGAGCACTCTACCTATGGATTGATTCATTTTATTGTTGTGTCAGTGGTTAATTGTTCCAATTGCGTCCAAGCGCTAGTTCCTCCCTTTGTTGTCAGAGGCCAGAATATTCGATGCTTCAATTGGCAATAAGCAAACCTATCCCTCCTAGCTCAAATCTGGCTATACATTGTTACAAATTGAAGAGGATCGCAGCTCATCATACAATTGGAATAAAACAGATGCAAAATAAGAAGGCCTAGAGGAGACAATAAATGTAGTCCGTAGATCTCTGCTTTGATACAGATCCTAAATGGGTGTCAACAGAGATTCCTCAAAGGTATTCTTCTGGCAGGAACTTGCAAAGGGATCCAGCAGGTGCCTTGACAACCCTCTAAGAGAGATGTTCTGAGCAGTCGTAAGGTATTTGTATAATTGTGGGATTGATCATTGGTCCTCTAAATATGGATTCTACAAGAACATTTCTAAAAGTACAGAGGAACTTAGTAGATTAGATGAATGTTTACATTTTCTATTGACAGCCTACAAGGAACTGTCTCGGAACTACAGTTGGGTCTGAAGCATATAAAGCACACTATAATCCTACTCAACCTCTCAGCAGCGTTCGACACAATCAACCAAACCATCCTCACCAACACACTACACACCCTGAGCATCAGGGATACTGCTCAGAATTGCATATCCTCCCACCCACAGAGTGCCTCTCTCTCCACTCTTCTTAAATTTCTACCTGAGTCCACTATCTGCACTCATTAGATGCCACAATGTATTGTGCTACAATCACTCAGACGACACCCACATTATCTTCAAAATCCCCAACAGCCCAGCGTCTGCCTCCCCTGATCGAGATTGAGCACTGGATTACGGCCAACCACCTCCTACTCAAGCCAGGCAAAACTGAAATTTTGCTTTGTGGGAAGACTGCCCTTCGTCCCTTTACCCACCCCCTGGTCACTCTCCATAGGCCCACCTCCCCCAACTCCAATACAATAGAAACTCTTGGATGCATTGTGGACATGGTTTTACTGTATCTAATCACATTAAACTCTGTGGTAAAGTGCTGTTACCTACACATACGCATCCTCCACCACCTCTTTCCTTACCTGACCTTCTCACACAGAGTCACCCCGATCATTGCTATCATCCTTTCACATCTAGACCATGCTAACTCCCAATACCTAGGGGCCCCCACATCGCAGCTAAGAAAACTCCAGTGAGTACAAAACAATGCCACAAGTCTCCTTATAGGGCTAGGCTCCAGAGAACACATCTTCCCCACCCTCTGTGTCTTTCACTCGCTTCCGATTGGACTGTGATCCTCCTTCTAGGCAATGTGCATCACCCATTGAACCTTCTACAACAAAGGACTGGAATACCTGCAGCATGAATTCACATGCTACAGGCCTAACAGAAACCTCAGATCTGTAGGGTATTTTGTGGAGATTTGGGGCCTGACGGTATTTTATTACCGCCGAAAAATAACTTAGCAATAATCACTCTTTGTATTCAGATTTGGCCATGTGCAACAATAATACAATGGACATGCATTATTTCAGCACCCAGACCTGCATATTTGGTATACGTGGTTGGTGGTATTTTGGTGAGCATAATTCCCTTGTTTTATTTGTGGCCCCAATGTCCAGAATCCCTTATCTTTGCTTAGATTTTTCGTGTGATCACTAGAGAGACCTCAGACCTGCATTCTAGGAATACCACATTTCCAGTGATAGTGTTGGTGTGCCACCATGGGCGAACTCACTGACTTATTTACGACAGAGAGCTATATGTGGTAGTCTTGTGGTAATTTCCACTACCTTATATACGGTAGGGAGCTATGTTCAGAGAGTCTCTCTTCCCGTTGGCTCATGTACCTCCAACAAGCTATGCTACAGTCACTCACAATTATTCATACTGATTCTGACATGCACACATCTGTCTTAAAATGACCATTGCACTGTTTAAAAATCTCCCCACATCATCGGCATTGTAATGGTAAATAGAAAATAAAACACCCGTCTGTTTTCAAATATTTTCTGTATTATAAAAGCTGCATTTAGACACGATCTCATTCTTTACAGAAATAAATAAAATGGTACAGTCAAAGCATTGTCTATGACACACTGCAAAGAGCGTGGCGGAGAACAGAACTCAAATTGCAACATTGGTATTTGATTAAGACACGCACAGGAATCCTACACTGACTGCATATTACCGTACACACTCAGCTCCCACACTTCTCATTACCTTATCTTTTTAGTTGTTCTCTTTGTGAATGTGGCTCTCTTGGATTAACTCCAGCAAAAAGGAACGCTTGCCTTCTCAAGCCGGGGTCATTGCCTGGAATTCTCAGCTTTTTCAGATAGGAATGCCTCAGCCAGTGGAAAGGTTTTTCTTTCAGCTCTCCCCAATCTCGACTGCAGCAGGACACAGGAATCTGCATTCAGTCAGGACCCCACAGCCAGGTCTTCTCCCCAGTAGTGCAGAAAGATGTCTGCCTGTCTTTTTTCCCTGATACTGCCCACTAAAACTTTCCTCTCAGCCCTCTGTATGACGTGTCCCAATGAAATCCATCATCTCTCATCCTCCTACTCTTCAACAATAGCTTCGCTTATACATTTGCAATTGTTGCAAATCTGACTTCCTTCTCCTGCAGTTACTGTGCACAAAAACACGGAGAATCAGGCAGAGAAGAGAAGAGAAAAAAATCTGCACACACATTTAAATGGTTTTCAGAGTATGCCTAATTCTGCAGTGGAGAACACATTTTATTAGTGGGTTATATTAAATAAGGTTTTATTAGTCAGGTTAATGGTTAATAGGTTAGCTGTTAATTTTCAAATGTGTCTCTCGCACCATAGGCATTTCAGGTGAAAAATAGTGTGCATTTTTAAATGAACACGTGTGCTTTTAACTGTAAAAATAGATTTGCATCTTATATGTTAAAATCGTTTTGACTGAATAGCCTGTCTTTCCTTGTTAATCTGCTAACCCATATAGCAATGCACCGCACCCTTGTGGTGGTGGTGCTGCAAAAAAATGTTGCTACTTGTGCAGTAGCGCTGTACTCTGTGCTGTTTGCTAAATATCCTTACAGATCAAGCTCAGCACTTCTTCTTGTCATTCCAGTGACAAAATCAAACCAGATGGGATGGTTCCTACATCTCAGCCAAGCACCCACCACCTGGAACTCCCTCCCATTAACCATCGGCCCCATAGAGGACCACTTTGCCTTCAAGAAAAGAAGGCACTCAAAACCTGTCTCTTCCCTTCGGCACCAGACCACACTTAGTACGGATATCACACACAACTCGAACTATAGCCATTCTCAACCAACCTTCTATCTGGCTGTAAATGCACACATGAATTTTAACACTCCATTACTTTCAACACAGACTACGGTCTTCTGAAGGGAGTTCAACCTCACAGTGCTTCAAGGCCATACCAATGGCAGCAGGTGCTATACAAATACCACCACCTAACATAACATAAAATAAAATAAGTTAATTTATAATGAAGCAATATGCATCATACGTTTTAATTAAATATTACTGATAAATGAGGGAATGTTAAATTAAGATATATATCTCAGGCCCTATAATAAGCATGAGGGATATCTAAATCCCTAAAGCCCTGCTTCTTTCCATTCCCAAAGTCACACATGTCCACATTCAACCCTGTGCACATTATAAAAGAACATTGGATTTACTTTTGTAGTAGTAACATTGGTACAAATATTGCAAGCAAATTAAGCTCATTCTTCATTTACTGTTAATAATATCTGAGTCCTTTTCAGGGTTTTCTCTGGAGTAAAATATTCATTAACTAAGGGTAAAATTAACTTCATACAGACATGACAAAACTTATATTTTTCAAATTAAATCCCACATTCATGTTAAAAGTAACATAATTCCAAAGTCATATGAGGACTATTCTAAAACAGATAGTGCTTTGTGGCCAAATAGCAATAGACTACACCAAGACTATAATACAATCCGACCCCCCCATCCCACACTCAGCATTAACAGATAACAAAACAAAGGTAACAATTCCAGTTCAATGTCACATCGCCAGCACAGATGAGGTTGATCCTCCACAAAAACCATTAAGTCGAGTTCATGCTGTGTCACCTCAGGGAGTCACCTCAGGGAGCATCATCCTGAGATCACTTGTACAGAGGAGTATGGGCCACCATCTCACCCTTTGACTCCTGGCTCTCTGGCTCTCATCAACCTTTTGCAAATGCCTTTGGCAAACTATCACTACCCTGGTTAGTTTCTTTTGCCAGGCATGTTCAAAGGGGCCAGCTCTTGCAGAGAGCAACTAGACTGTTGCGCGACACTATGGACCTTAGTTGCTTCTGTGCTTGCTGACCCTCCTTTAGCCACTCCCCCACCATCCTTCTCGTCCTTTCCTCTTTTCTCCCCTGACAAGGTCACTAGACAAGTCCGATCTATGAAAGCTTCGTCAAAACAGGTTCATCCGTGTTCCTCTAAAACCATGAACGACCACATTGACACCCTCGCTCCGGCCCTTCCTTTTTTTTGCAACCACTCCTTTGCCTCGGGATCCTTCCCCTCCACTCTGAAGCACTCCTTTGTGCATCCTCTTCTCAAGAAACCCAGAGCTGATCCTTCTTGTCCAGCTAACTATCGCCCAATTTTCATTACTTCCTTTCTGGGCAAACTCCTGGAAAAGTTGGCCATCTCTCAGCTTAACCTTCATTCCAATTCTGTTGGCTGTCTCCATGACCACCAGTCTGGCTTCAGAGCTGCCAGAAGCACGGAAACTGCTCTCCTGAACATCGGTGAAGATCTGCTCTCCATCCTTGACTCTAACATTCCCTCTGTCCTCATCCTCCTCGATCTCTCTTCTGCCTTCGACACGGTCAACCAAGCCATCTGCTCAACCGTCTCCGTGAAAACCTGGGTATCACTGATCAGGCTCTGGCCTGACTGACCTCTTTCCTCCCAGATCGACCCTCCCAGGTCCAACTTGGGTCCTTCCTTTCATCCATCTTCCTCTCTAGCTGTGGTGTTCCCCAGGAGTCTAACCTCTCGCCCATGGCTTTTCAACCAATACCTGGCAACTCTAGCCCACTGCATTGCCACTTTCTGCTCACATTTCCAGTGCTACGCTGATGACACTCAACTCATGTTCAGGCTGCCCTCTGCCACCTCCTCTCCCTCTCTCATCTCTGATTGCCCAACTGCCATTCAAGATTGGTGTGCCGCCAATGATCTTTGTCTGAATGCCAGCAAGACAGAGATCCTCCTCATTGGCACACCTTCACCATCCTTTCCCCTCACTCGCTGGCCGGCCTCTCTTGGCCTTCCTCCACCCCCACTTGTGAGGCTAAGAACCTCAGGGTCATCTTTGACTCCACCCTTTCCTTCTCCGCCCACATCTCTGAGGTCTCTAAAAAGTCAAATTTCCTACTGCACCTCCTAAGAGGTACTCTGCCTTTCCTCTCCTTCCCCCAGAAGCTCATGGTATGCCAACCCTGGTTCTCTCTTGCTTGGACTATTGTAACAGCCTCTTTCTAAATCTACCTGCCTTTACTCTCTGCCCTCTGCAACTAATCCAGAACAGGACTGCCCCAAGCCCTGGGATCGTATCTCTCCAGCTCTGAAATCTCTCCATTGGCTCCCAGTGGATACAAGGATTACATTCAAAACCCTCTGCATTGTCCACAAGACTTTATAGGGCCTGGGTCCAAAATACCTTTAGCTATCCCTCTGCAAATACCTCCCCTCTCGAGCTCTTCGCTCCTCTACCTCCAACTCCCTCAGGGTCAGTCGCTTTTCAAAGAAACAAGCTTGGGGTAGATCTCTGTCTTCGGCTGGGCCCTCCCTTTGGAACAGCCTCCCTGCAACTCTAAAACTTGAGGAGAACCATCTCTGGTTCCGCAAGCACCTCAAGACCTTCCTCTTTTCTTCTGCCTTCGCTCCCCCTCTCCCCTGCTGATCTGTTCTCTCTTGGCACCGTGCAACTCGCCAACCTCTGTCCTCTGGGCCCTGGTACCTGCTCACCTTGCTGCCCCCCGCACTGCCTCCAGGCCACCCCTTGCACTGGGATCTGTATCTGTACCCATACAGCCCCCCCTTTTTTCTTCCTGCACTTATCAGACCTACCCCTGTCTGCTGCCTTAAACCTAGCACTTGCAAATTGCTGGCTACACTACCACTGTTTGTTGCCTTTATTATTTATTTATTGTTATTTATCTGTTTCTCCTCTGCTCCGCACTTTCCACTTCTCCCCCCTTCATACGCTTTTCCCCTCCCCCTCTCCCATTCACTTGCACATTCTCAATGTCACTGGGCCTAGTAAGATCGCTGTTTTGTTCTCCCCTGTTCCCCTCCCTTGCCGCACTCTGAAACACTTGTGTATGAGCGTGATAGAAATAAAATATCAATATCAATATCAATATCTCCCTTCATTTAGGTGTGAATCATAGACTTTTCCTGTTTAAAGGACAAATGGAAGGGACGGACGAGCTGAAATGAATTTTTCTTTACTCTCAGATGAGTAGTGATGCACCTCATGTCTCTTCTCGGTGACATTGATCTTGCATGGTCTTGAAATCTCCTGTGAAAAGATACTGTGCCAAAAATGTCTTCCTTTATCATGAAGGAATTTACCCTTATGATGTTTGGTGGATTGACAGATCATGCAACATGAAGGTTTAAATGTTTTTTTGGTACATTTAGTTGATAGGGATACATGGTATGTTATATTATGTTATGTAGCTTTTATACTGCACCAAATCACCACTGTAGTGTTTTTAGAGAACCTGGCTTGTGCCAAAAGAAGGCACATTGTTTCCCTGCCAGGAATGACCAGACTTCAGTCCGAGGAGAGAAGAGGAGTGGGGATAAGAACAGGGGACGGGAAAGCGGGACATGTTTTTAACAGACATCGGGAGGGGTGATGTTGGAAGGAAGTGGTATGTTTGTGATAGTGTGGGTGTATGAGGGTCCACTGGAGTAGAGTATGTAGGAAGGTGGAGTCTCTATGTGCTGTCTAAACAAATGTTAGCATGATTGGCACTTTGTTTGTAAAACCAGTTGATACCCGAAGTGATTGGATGCATGATGGGCCTGAAGTGTCCACAAGCTGCCCAGTAAAAGAGAAGGCCTTGATCTGGATTGGGTTTATCCTTGTACCAGATCAGATCTAGGAGAGATAGCTTTGGACTGCCAGTTCTGGGCAAGAAGAAGCCCCACACCGGGTGGGCTGCATAAGTGAATACGATTCAACAATGAAGGGGATAATTGTATTTATATACAATACTTCCCTTCTTACTTGATCGTGCTGTATAGTATGGAACACAGAGGAACAAATCTGCTACTTTCATGTTCGTATTCTCCGACGCATTTTTCCTTGACTGAACTTCCCACATAGAGTCTACATGATCTTTTCTATCATCCTTTCAGCATTAGACTATGCTAACAGCCTAAACCTGTGGGCCCCCGCATCACAGATAAGAAAACTCCAAAAGGTACAAAACACCACCGCAAGGCTCCTCCTAGCCCTAGGCCCTTGTGAACACATACCACCCGCCCTCGATGTCCTTCACTGGCTTCCGATTGGGTGATTATCCACTTTCAAAGTAATGTGCATCCCCCCACTCAGCTCTCCACAACAGAGGACAAGAATATCTGCAGCACAAACTTACCTACTACAGGCTTAACAGAAACCTCAGATCAGGTGCGGCACTTCTCCTCATCATTCCAGTGACAAAATCAACCAGAATAGGGGGCTCTTCTTTTTCAGTCCAGCCACCCAGCATCTGGAACTCAAAACCACTTTCCATCCGCTGCATAGAAGATCACCCTGCCTTCAGGAAGGTTCCCACAACCTGGCTTTTCCCTTCAGCATCCTCACATACTTAGCCCATCTCCTGGACGAACGAATACCCTCCCCCGATGGGAATGTGGTGGCAAGTGAGGAGTCAACGAGGTGGGACATAGACCCTCTCTGAATGCATACAGTTAGGTCTTATGGTACGTTCTACAAGACCACACCTAACCAGGCATCAGCTTTCCTTCACTGGAACATCAAGCATTCCATCACAACAGAACTCAGCTGCATCCTGTCTGAGCAGTGGCCCACCTACCTCCACACATCTGTAACAAACACTGCTTGACAACACCCACCAAAACACACATCACCACCTCCAGTAGCTGAGTCCCATCAAAAATTCAGTCCATCTGTTTCACATATTCTGTGTCCTTGACTTTTCAACTCCCTTGCCAATTTGTTAAGGGATCCATGTTCTCGCCTGTGAACATTAGGCTGATGTTAGGGACTGTGACGGATCACAGAAATTCACCCCTTCGCCCCAAGGGGGAGCCCCCCTGGGAAGCTAGGGAGGTGAACCTGCTCCACAATACCCTCCCTAGGGCTAGAGGCAAGCGGGACCTCCCCAGGAAAGACTCCCCCTGTGGGGACAGGGACTCCCACTTCTGTGAGGAACTCCCTAAGGAGTCTTCTAATTGTACCTCTTTAACCATATCCCACAAGGACTTGTATGAGGAAGGAACAAACATGTGTTATTGTGAAGCCGAAACGGTAACTATACCTGAAGGAAGAATTGTATTTAACTGCGATGAAGATGATGAATAATGAAACCGAAGGGCTTCAAGAGGTCGAGAGAGAGAGCAAGAGAGATGAAGGTATGCCAGAGAAGGCCCACAGCTATGTAATCTCTGTAAAGGGAGGATACAGGGAACTCCAAGAACCCAGTGAAGCACAAACTGGCTGTTGAGCCAGAGACGAGGTGGGTGACACGCAGCATCCTATCAACTGGAGAGAAAGAGGAGCAGTAACCGATGGCATTGCCACAGCGAACCAGTGGTCGACCCGAGGTCTGAGCAGTCATACCGAGACAGCTACGCAGATGAGACTGCGCAACAACCACTACCTGGGATACCAAAAAGCCATCTGGAAGGAAGGTACAGAAAATGAGAGGTTGAAAGAGGAAAAGGGTTCCGTAAGAGTGAAAGAGAAAAGACAAACTGAATGAAACGGAAACCCTGAACATTATCCCTGACAGAATCAGGTAACAGGGTAAACTGGAGACCCGAGGAGAATAATGGAAATCATTAGCTGAACATTCATACTCGTCCAAGTCTATATAATGTACCAATAAGAAAAAGAGAAGTGAATGGAAATCATTATATGAACATTCGTCGTCCCAGTCAATATGATGCGAATGTACCAGTGAGAAGAAGAAGAGGGAATAAAAACCATTATATGGACATTAATACTGGTTCCAGTCAATATACTGAGACTTTCCAGTGAGAGAAGTGTATAGGAATCATTATAAGAATATTCATATTCATCCAAGTCAAGACAACCAGGAAATAACCTGGAGAAGAAGAAGAGAGAAAGAGGATCGTTATCAGAGTCCTCATACTCGTCAAAGTGGAGATAATGAGAACACAACAGTAAGGACAAGAGAAGTAAAGGGGAATTGTTATGAAAGTGTTTCTACTCATCTACTCAGTGTGCCGCCAATAATCTCTGCCTTAATGCCAGAAAGAACGAGATTCTCCTCATCGGCACACCCGCTCCCTCCTTTCCTGTCACTCTCTGGCCGGCCTCTCTTGGTCCTCTTCCTGCTCCCACCTGTGAGGCTAAAAACCTTGGGATCATCTTCGACTCCACACTCTCCTTCTCTCCTCACATCTCTGACATCTCTAAGAAGTCACACTACCTGCTGCACCTCCTCAGAGATATTCTTCCTTTGCTCTCCTTCCCCAAGAAACTCACTGTCTCCAGAGCTCTGGTTCTCTCTAGGCTGTACTATTGCAACAGCCCCTTTTCTAAATCTACCCGATTCTACTCTCCACCCTCTGCAACTCATCCAGAACAGGAATGCAAGACGTGTCCTTGACCTCAAGCCTAGGGATCGTAATCTATGCCCTGGCTCCCAGTGGCTGCGAGGATTAAGTTCAAAACCCTCTTCATTGTCCATAAGGCCTTCTGGGACCTGGGGCCTCAATACCTT
Source organism: Ambystoma mexicanum (assembly GCF_040938575.1). Lineage (NCBI taxonomy): Eukaryota > Metazoa > Chordata > Amphibia > Caudata > Ambystomatidae > Ambystoma > Ambystoma mexicanum. The sequence continues at coordinate 279,123,882 of NC_090940.1, read as the reverse complement.
CAACTCTCTCTTCCTAAATATATTCCTTCTCGAGCGCTCCGCTCATCCGCCTCCAACTCCCTCAGGGTCAGTTGCTTCTCCAAGCAACGAGTTGGTGGTGGATCTCTTTCTTTGGCTGGGGGCTCCCTCTGGAACAGCCTCCCTGCCTCCTTGAAACTTGAGGAGAATCATCTCCGGTTCCGGAAGCACCTCAAAACTTTTCTCTTTGCTTCTGATTTGTCTCCTCCTCTCCCCTGCTGACTTCCTGGCTGATACTGAAACTGCACTGGTTACCTGGCCACCCTCTGATCTCGGACCCAGGTCCCCCCCCTGCACATACCCTTGTACTTGCCACCTGCTGCCGTACTTTTACTTTGTTATTTATTTTATTACCCCATGTACTGCACTGTCCCCTCCTTCTCCCTCACACTTTCCTCCTTCCCCTTCCCATGCACTCGCGCGATCTGAATGACACCTGGCCTAGTAGTATCGTTGTCTGTCTTCCCTCTGTTCCTCCTCCCTTGCCTTGTCGCACCTTAAAACACTTGTGTATGGGCACGTTATAAATGCCATATCATATCATATCATCTCAGTAAACACATTGAGAGTATAATACAAAGAGACAAATAATTGGAGGATAATCATATAAGAGTAATCATACTCATTGAACTCAAAGTAAGGAAAGCATCCTGATTCAAGGGAAGGAACATGTGAGAGAAAGTCCTGAGAACAAGGATAAAGAAACTTATGTCTTAAAGGATGTACACCATACAGAGGCCAAAAGCCGTGAGCCTAATAAAAGAGAAAGAAACCTCAATAGACAATCATGGAAAGGTTGGATAACCCGACCCTTGGAAAATGGAAGAATACATATTGGAAATAGAATTAAGGAAGAAAGTAACCAACAAATAAGAGACACTAACAAGAGAAAATATATCAGTACCAAACCAAGGAAGATAGAACTAGAAAAGAGCAAAACGAGTAATTAAGTGCTAAGAGTACTGTGTGAGCTAATTAAAGAAATCACAAATAACTATTTGAAGATTAATTATTAAATATAACTTTGCAAGGAGCAATAACCTAAGATAAGGCAGTCATTCTCATGGCCTCAGTTATTAAAATAGTGGTAGGGTCAGTCAGGATTAGTTTTGGACAGTGGACTAGCCACTACCTACCTACCTTCTCAAAAGGCTACAAATGCACACACACATTTGTATATGATCACTGTGCTCAGAGTGGCGCAGCTTCACCTCACTGATGAGGCCCAACAAGGCTGAAACACGTGTATGGGATTGCTGTTGGCACTCTTGTTCAGAGAGGAATTGCCATAGCATTTCAGTGCTGGACTGCCCATGTGGGCGGGACAAAGACTGATGTGCAAATGGATATTTCCCATCTGTGAAAGGTACAGTGAGCAAAAAGCGTGTGCTGCAAACTCTCATCTCAGAACAGGTTATCATGCCATGTTCTTTCTGGAGAGGAGTGCCTGCTACCTTTTTTTGACAAATTTGTAGAAACCCTTTCTTCACCTCTCACACCTCTGACTATGGTCTTCTGAAGGTCATTCATTCCTACCGCGCTTCGAGGCCATACCAATGGCAGTAGGTGCTTTACAAATGACAAATAACATAACATTGTAGTACACCCCACACTCACCCCTAACTGTGCAGCAAATGTGTGTGCCCTCTGTGATTGGAACAGCAATGTGACATTTCTCTATCTCAGTCCAAAGCTAAGCCAGCTGAGCAAGGCAAATGGGAGATGGGCAATACAAATAGAGGTGAATGTGCAGTTGGTTACCAAAGGTATGGGAGCACGTGGACAGAGTCAACAAAGTTAATACCTTACACCTGGCCCTTGATGGAAAATAGATGATGTTTGTGTGTCTGCAGAGGTAATCGATCTGGCTGCAAACCAGCAATGTAAGCACAAGTGTGCCCCAAGAGCAGCACTGATGTCCCCTTAGTCCCATAATTCTGCAAATGTTCAGTTCTATAGCAAGAATAAGAGGCGGACCCTGAAGACACTTTCAGGTTAGCATGGCTTTCAGTAGGCAGTCAACTGAGGACAAAGCCCTGAGGCTGCCGGTGGAGGGTTCACCCCTCTTAGGGGTTGCCTGGCTCCTCTGGGGACAATTTGCCTATCAACCACCCCTTTCCAAGCCCATTTCCTGAGCTGCAGTTGTCTAGCTTGGATAACAGGTGGCAATATAGAGACCCAGGACAGACTTTAAGCCCAGAATGGAGAAGGGGTCTGGAAACACACATGACTTGGCTCCAGAAAAGACAGCCAGTGGCAAGCGAATTTGTAACATGGGAATGGTATACATTTGAAAACCCTTTTAAAGCAACAGACGGTTTAACATTAAAACGTGTGACAATATCAATGCATATATTACAAAGTTAAAACCTATAGGGCTTGTGCCAGTGGTGTGATACATGGGGGTTGGAGCAGTAGATGAACTGGGCCTTCAATTTAATGCCCAAAGTGCACAATCGAAAAGAAGTAAGGTGTATTAGTTAGAAACTCGAAGGGAGCAGGCCAGTAGTAAGTGGTGAGCTTGCACGGGCCGCTCAGAAGAGCCACGATTTGATATGATGGCTAAACATGACGTTCATTTGTTTCAGTAGTGTTTGGAAATTCTGATTTGAGCGCCTCTTTGTACTGTTTGTTTTTCCCCAGCTTAGTATCATTCTCTTAGGAGCAATATATTTATTATGTCCTGATATAGACTACCAGTTTTAGGGTAGTCAGGGCTGGTCTGGTATAAGCTGGAAGGCTCTCTTGTATATTCCGGTTCACATCTGGTAAATGTTTGTGGATCCCAAATTATTTCGTTTTGTTCAGTATAATTACTTAGTGGTAAGAAAGGATATATAAATGGGGGATGAATGGTAGAAAATACTGTACGGGCGAAGGTAATGCCTGATCAAAATAGGGAAAGTTGGGGCGAGTACAGGACCCCTAAACTGAGTCTCAGTAAATTAATCTCCCTTCTCAGGACCGCACATGAGTGGAGTCAATGTGTACATGGTACAGGGGCGTGTGTAACTGAGTGATCCGTGCTAAAATGAAGGACACACAAAGGGCAAGGAACACAGTAAACAGGTGAACCCCCACCCTGGGGTACAATTACAGCAGTGCCACGTGTGAATTCTTCGTGGGTTGGTGCCTGCTGACCCAAGATAAACACCATACCCAGTGCCAGGTAGAAGGTGCTCTTAATCTGAATAAACTGGTAGTTTTAGGACGTGCTTAGAGGTGCAGAAGGGAAAGGTGAATTGAGACAGTGGGGGTTATGCAAAATGGCTAGCAGAAGGAAGGAGACCCAATGGTTTTCAGAACCCACTGCTCATGACAATCAAATCCTGTACTACTGTGTATCTCCTCACAACTGAGCTTACAATTCCCCAACTCATCAACAGAGGAGCTTCCCTGACCTCTCCCCCATCCTCTCTACCAGAACCCACCTCTCCCTTCAGTGCTGTTTAATAGTGTAATTATGTATTATATCTGTACAGTATTCTTCTTTCGTATGAAGGATTTAGCAACCTAGGTTAATGTTACTTGTGTAACAAGTTACCCGTTTTTGTTATCTTTTTGTTTTGTTGTATCCCTGGTCTATGGCACAGTTTGTTCACACCCTCATGGGCTGACCTTTTATTTTTTTATCTTTGTGCTAATGCACATGGCACCCTCTCAGGGGGAAAGCTTCCACCATCTTTAAATGTGTTATTGTAAGTCATTTCTGATCAAAATTGATACCCCTGTTCTTCAAATAAATACAAATACAAATGTGTCCATGTGTCTCTCTAGAAACGTCTTGCTCTAAACTCAGATCACGTTGCTTACTTGTGATCACTTTCTGCTTCCGTGCAAGCTGTCTGAATCTGCTTTGGTATCTGGGAGTCCATCTGGACCAATCAAATGATGATTGCCACGATTGCTGCATCTTTCCCATTCCTTCCTATATGCAGGCCGTAAAGGGAGCAGTTCCGAAAGGTCCTTGGAAGAGGCTCTGTGATCTTTACCCTTTGAGGAGGACATGTTTGCTTTTGTAAAATGAGGATGATGGGCACCAAACAACACTTGAGCAAGATTACTTGAAGATCACTAGGGATACACCCAGAGAGTCACCTCAGGCCTCCAGAAGTCGCTCAAAGTAATTGTTGCTTTTTTCTGTCATTGAGATTCCCCTCAGCGCATCTCTTCAAGTGGAAATTTTGAGTGAGAAAAAATTGTGCCTGTCAGGAAAGGGCATCAGTAGATACCTTATTCATGGTAATTATTCATTTACACAGTAATCCTGGACCACCTCCAAAGAATGTGCTTCTAGAGGGCAATCTAGCACCACAGACAGAGCTCTGGGGAAGACCTGCGCAATGTGCAACATGGCAACAGAAGCTCTGCTCCACTGATCACTAACAACAGCCTACACCAAGGCATGGAAGAGAGGCACCGCCTGGCACCCCCACTTGGTCCTTCAGCAGGACATACATTTCTCCTATCATGACTCAGTGCCAGAGTTGGACGAACCGGCAGCAGACCACACCATCACATGATGACTGCCGGGGGATCGAAGAATCGTTTCACCAGCATGAAACCCGGTGTGGGTCCCACTTTATTCAGGGAGTTTGCTGGAGCCCAACTGGCATCCATGCCAGAATTTGCAGGATGCCAGCACCCAACCGTTCTCCAAAGAGGTGCTTGGGTCCAGCTCGCTGCCCCCACTCACCATGCAGCTCTGGTGGGTTTGGCCAGAGACAAAGTCACCCTGATGACCTTTCCCATCCGACGCAGGCGCAAAGTCAGACATGCAGCCTGGATATCACCTCAGTGGCACCTCCATATGATGCCCGCCATTTTCTGAGACAATATTGGGCCTTAATATATGTTTGCTGGTATCCCTTTGGTAAATCCGGTGGGATACCAGCAAACCGTTAGTGGCACTTGGAATGCCGTAATTACTGGCATATTCCAAGTGCTGGTAAGTGTATGTAATTCCCCATTCCATGAATTACTGGCACTGGTAATACCGGTGCCAGTAATACCAGCATTTCTTGGTGGTGGGGTGCTGGAATTACCGGCAGCTCGAAGCTGCAGGTAATTCTGGCCACCTCACCACCAAACATGTAGTTACTGCCATTTTCCTCCCGCAACGCCAAACTTATAATGAGGTCCAATGTGTCTCTCTGGGCTCCACCGTCGATACAAACTGATATGAATGGGTGAAAACTGCCCCACAGGCGGCTGCAGAGCCTCCACCATCCCTGATCCATGCATGTAGAATCGATCCAGTCCCTCATTAATTTGTTGACGACTAGAATCTGGCCTGTTTAGGACCGAGAAAGCCACAGAGATGTTCCATAGAGGAAACATGCCGATCCAAGAGAGGGAGCTCCACAGAGACCCTCCTATATGTTAATGTTAAAAGCATTTGTACCGCACACTGGCACCAATGGAGTGGTCCCCAGGCGCTCTGGCAGATCTGAAAAGGAGGTGGTGGAAGGAAAATAGGGGAGGTGGTGTGGGGGTTAGTAGGGTGTAGTGGGAAAAGGAAAGTGAGAGTTGTGATTTCCATTTTGGGAGTTTCAGTTCGGTTTGCACCGTTCTCTGAGATTCAGCGCGATGTCCGGGTCAGTGCGACTTCCCATGTGCTGTTATGAGGGATTATGTGTTGCTACTCTGTTGTTGCAGTGTGGTAAAGAATGTTTGTATTGCTGTGCAGAGATGTCAATGTGGCACATTTGTCTCCATTTCTATGACTGCTTACGTGATCTCAAGGTGATTATCGCTGCAAACCTTGAAATGAACAATTTTACAGTGGATGGCATGTTTCAATATAAATGACCCTCTGCTTACACACACTCACTCACACACACACACACACACACACACGTGCATCACATACTTCATTTGTTATTTGTCTGTTACCTTTCTGTTTGAATTCATGCTCTCAAATCTGGGTGAGGCATATTTTTGTGTAAAAATGGCAATTGTTTTTTTGTGCATACTTTGAAATGAGTGTATAATATCTTTGGAAACGGATGCCTGGAGCCAAGCAAGCGTGTCTCAGATTTCCATGTACTGCAGTTACATTTGTTATCAATCGTAAATGAGTGATATTGGAACTACATCCCGCCGACAAACATCTGTGGATGGGAGGCTCCATAAATATCTAATTGATTCATATTAAAACTGGCGCCTACCATTTTTCATCTGAGGCGTACAAAACCCTTTGAACTGTTTCCGAGTTCATCAGTAGCCCCTCAGCTCAATTTTATGGAGAATTAGTTTTAGCTACAGCATATCCGACGGAAGATTATAAGGTGCTGCACTGCATATTGATCCGTCACCAGGCTGCATTTACATTTCATCCAGATCAAAAGAAAACGGAAATGGAATACATGAATGTCATTGAAACGCTTGTTTGTGTTCTTGCCTCAATACTTTATTCTGTGGTGCCGCCATTTTCAAGGTTTTTCAAGTTTGTGATGGAATATGGAAGTCCAAAGAGATGTGCAACTATTTGATGGCTGTCTGAATTTCAGCTGGGAAGCTTGCAAATATTTGCAGCTCACTTTTGAGTGAGTTTGCCCTTCTTCACTATGGATGTTACAGTGCAATTGACTGTAATGATCTAACCAGGAGGAGGGTGCGACACAGAGAGGAAAAAGGAAATGCTGGCGTGTTGGACACATTCTGGATATGTATCTTCTTTCTTTTAGGACTGCACATTATTTTGGCACAAGTATTCTTTGAGCAATTGATTTGTGATACTGGAGCACAAGTTTAACATGAGATTGTAGACATGTGGCTATGCCAAACTTGCAATGTTCTCACAAAAGAGTATCCTACAATTGGCATTGTTAGGGAGATTCTCCCAGCTCTATGTTAAGCAGAATTCTACAATATTTGGCTGTTCAGATATTTTGGACTACAGCTACCATCAACCCTACCCAGCATAGTCAACAGTGAGGGATGATGGGAGTTATAGTCCAACACATCTGGCAAACAGCAAGTTGCAGGCTCCTGACGTCGGGGTCTGGATTTATCTTCTTAAACCTAGGTTTCTTTAGCTCATGTAGTAGTATCTGTGGTAATTTTGTCTGCACAGATGTATAAGAAAATATGTTTTATATCATGTCAAATGTAAGAAAGTTTTTGGTGTAGGTAACCGATCCCGACTATATGTGTGTCTGCCATTTTCCGGATGAAAATCTGAAATCTTTAATGAGCTTTCTCCGTTAGGCAGGTGCAGGAATGTCTATTAAAAAGACTGGAGAGTGTGCATTTTATTCTCCAGTGGGTTCCTCTTTTGCATCTGAGCATTGAAGAATCTTGTAGGGTCCTTGATATTTGTTTTTCAGGATCCTAATAGGGAAGAGCCTGCCTGTGCTGTTTACTGGAGCACTAGGTCAGGTCTCCCAATAGCTGACCAGTTTCTGTGGTATGAAAGTGGTTACACCACATTCCTGAGGGCTTGAGGAGGCACACAGTTAGGTTCCTCCTAGTTTTCAGTGGCAGCTTTGTCTGCATTATTTAGGGCCCTCTCCCTGTAGGGGTGACAAGAGGGAAGGGGAGAAAAGAGGGGGGGAGGCAGGTTAACATATTCAGTGCCCTACCACCTTGTTAGGGAGAATTCTCTGTTTAGGCTGAATTTCCTAACCGAGTGAGTCCCCCAGCAGCTGTGCTGGATTTCTGGAGTTTGTTTTTTTCATCCTGCCAAGAGTGAGACTCTTTATCTCCCACTCTTGGACATGATTGTGGTTGATTTCTTTGAATGTCAATGTGTTCTATTGGCTATGGGGTCTTTAACTCCATAGGGCCTCATGTGTTTTGCTATGTGTGTTACACCGCACCCTCCGTGCCGTAACACTGGGGTGTCCTAGAGGATCCCCAGCATAGACTCCATACCCTGGGACTGACTACTGTCTCCCAGGGCATGTAAAGTCACCATTGGCTTTACTAGACCACCTAAATTTACTAACAGAACTAGTACAAACCATCCTATTGTGGACGTACTGGTAGGGGTAATTCGATTACCCCTGGGTCTGTTGTTCGAGGGGGCACTGTCCCGTCCCCCTCGTCGAGTTTTGGCTGGTGGCAGTGGATACTACTTGTTATATTCGACCGCGAATATATTCCTATGGGCTAACATGGTTGAGTTCACTCAAAACCAGCTAGTTCTCGTTATGATCCCAACAAGGCAGAGGGCCTTGCAAGAAAAATGAATGGGACCCTTCAGAGTTGTGGGTAAACTTGGAGAGGTCAACTATCTGGTGGACTTGGGCAATCCCAAGGAGGCTCCGACAGTCTTCCACACCAACAGACTCAAAGCGTATGTCTCGAGACCTGATGTAGGAGCGTTGCTTCTAGCATCATCAGAGGAAGAAGAAGAGAGTGAAGCTCTTCCGGATCTCCTCAGAGGCTTACCTTTAGACGAAAAAATGGAAGGAGTAAATCTCTCTTCAAATCTGACACCTGAGCAACAAGAAGAGTGCAAATCTATGTTAAATCAGTTTGCCTCTCTGTTCTCACTTTCACCAGGCTTGACCCCTTGGGGCCATCATGACATACTCACTGGTGACTGTCTGCCAGTCAAAAGCAGAGGATACAGAATGTCAGAAAGTATAAGAACCCACATCAAAGGTGAGGTCAGCAAGATGCTTGATCTCGGGGTAATAGAGCCCTCTACTAGTCCATGGTCTAGCCCAGTTGTGTTAGTACCAAAGGCAGGATCTAAAGAACTTAGATTCTGTGTGGACTACCGAGCTCTTAATGCAGTCACCAAGACTGATGCCCACCCTTTGCCAAGAACAGATGAGTTGGTGGATAGACTTGGTTCAGCCAAGTTCCTCAGCACATTTGACTTGACGTCAGGCTATTGGCAAATAACCCTGACAGACCATGCCAAGGAGAAAACTGCATTATCTACCCCAGCTGGCTTGGTAATGCCTTTTGGATTGAAAAATGCACCTGCTACATTTCAACGGATGGTAAACCAGGTTCTGAATGGGATGGAGGACTTCTGCATGGCATACTTGGATGACATAGCAGTGTTCAGCAATTCCTGGGAAGAACATGTAACCCACCTAAGAGATGTTTTGCAGGCTCTTGGACGAGCCAATCTGACCATAAAGGCGAGTAAATGCCAAATTGGACAGAGTAAGGTAGTCTATCTTGGACATGAGGTAGGAGGTGGAGAAATAAGGCCTTTGCTCAGTAAGATTGAAGCTGTGCAAAATTGGACAACACCTACTACTCAGACCCAGGTGAGAGCCTTCTTAGGTCTCACTGGGTATTACAGGAATTTCATTGAGAACTATGGGACCATAGCTTCTCCTCTGAATGTCATCTCCTCTCCAAAATTCCCTAAGAAGGTTAGTTGGAACGAGGAGTGCAATCAGGCCTTTGCCAAGCCCCAGTACTCAGAGCTCCTGATTACCACCAAACTTTCATTGTGCAGACAGATGCTTCAAATGTAGGAATAGGTGCAGTACTCAGTCAACTGGATGGGAAAGGTAGGGAGCGCCCCGTTTGCTTCATCAGCCGCAAGCTGATGGATCCTGAAACAAGGTGGGCAACAATCGAAAGAGAATGCTTTGCTATCGTGTGGGCTCTGAAGAAGTTTAGGCCATACTTGTATGGTTCTACTTTTGTCATTCAGACTGACCACCAACCCTTGAGATGGTTAATGCAAATGAAAGGGGAAAACCCAAAACTACTGAGATGGTCAATCTGCCTGCAAGGGTTTGATTTCACCATTGAGCACAGGTCAGGGTGTCACCACCCAAATGCTGATGGTCTCTCTAGGATGTATATCATCGACTAGAGGTATGCGATTCATCCAGGAGTGGATTAAATCCTCCTGTCCCTTAGTCTGGGGGGGGGGGGCGAGTGTTAGGGAGAATTCTCTGTTTAGGCTGAATTTCCTAACCTAGTGAGTCCCCCAGCAGCTGTGCTGGATTTCTGGAGTTTGTTTTTTTCATCCTGCCAAGAGTGAGACTCTTTATCTCCCACTCTTGGACATGATTGCGGTTGATTTCTTTGAATGTCAATGTGTTCTATGGGCTATGGGGTCTTTTACTCCATAGGGCCTCATGTGTGTTGCTATGTGTGTTACACCGCACCCTCCGTGCCGTAACACTGGGGTGTCCTAGAGGATCCCCACCATAGACTCCATACCCTGGGACTGCCTACTGTCTCCCAGGGCATGTAAAGTCACCATTGGCTTTACCAGACCTACATTTACTAGCAGAACTAGTACAAACCATCCTATTGTGGACGTACTGGTAGGAGTAATTCGATTACCCCTGGGTCTGTTGTTCGAGGGGGCACTGTCCCGTCCCCCTCGTCGAGTTTTGGCTGGTGGCAGTGGATACTACTTTTTATATTTGACCGCGAATATATTCCTATGGGATTCTTCCCATTGTTGGAGGCTAATACTTTTTCACATTAGTCTCTAACATACCGCCGGTTTATTTGTCTTAAATAAATCCACCGGTTGGTATTTTCTGCCAGAACTCGGTTTTTAAAATGGCGTATGTGTTCGCCTCTGTAACTCCGAACCAAAGGTTGAGCCCTTTGTTCCACTTTTGGCGGGCTTCTGCACAGAAGCCCTCCAGAGTGGTGCCATTCTGTCTGGGTTCCACAGTGGGTGTGGGAGGGGGTTTAGGCACCCTGGACTGAGTTGCCTTGCCAACTCAAGTCGCACTCTTGTGTGATTGGCCCGAGTGGTGAGCCGCCCCGCTCACCACTTAGCATGTTTGATTGACAGCTGGGCTGAATGAATGGGGGTTTTCTGCATAAAAGCAGGGCTTTTGGGACTGGAACTTCAGAAGTCGCCACAGGACCTAAGAATCCGACGAGGGTAAAGCTGAGCCGACCTGCAACGATGACACCTCCGTTGGAGCCCTGCTGAACCGACTCACCACTTCCCAACGACAGAGGAGATCTCCCTGCTGGAGAGTCTTCTTCCCCTGACTGGTGGGAACAACCAGTCCCTTGCTTTTTCTTCGCTTCCAGGACGTCTAGTGGTCAAATTGTCCGTGCTGAGCACCCCTGCAACCGGATAGCCACTGACCACTGTACCGTGACCAAAAGGTGGTGCCTTGTGATTGAGCACTCCGCGGCTGGTCTCTTCCCTGGTGGTGCAACGATCCTCAACTTTCCTCGATGACAAGATCATCTCATCTTCTGGCAAAGCCCCGACTTGCATCCACCACCAGGAACAACTGCCCCCGCCGGAGCAGCCTCTTCACTCTCAAGGTACTGTGTCCGCCTGGCTTCCCTTGAAACGGTTAGCGTGAGGTGTCTTAAATCCTTACCTTTCCATTGGGTCGCCTCCAGACCTTCTTAAACGTTTGTTCTAAACTGGTCCAACCTTTCTGTGACATTTTGCTACAAAGACTTGAAGTGCATTTCCACTGTGATACTTTTGGGACATATCGCCTTGCCTCTCTCCGAGTGGGCCTGGCCTCTGAACTTTGTAATTTACAGTCGACCCTGCCTTGCTCGCCTTGCATTTGTTTCGTAAAAGTGTTGGTACTGAGTTGGTTTCATACCCTGCCTTTTTCTCTCCCTTTCTAACGAATACTAGAGTGCCATCTAGGTTAAAGTATTCACCTCTGTCTGCAAATACGTGGTGCCGTTGAACCTAGACTTGTCAAAATATTGTTATGGGATTGATATATACTTATAGTAACTGTGATTGAAGTTGTCTGCCATATTAGTGCCAGTGTGTTTTCCATAGATGTGTTTTTAAATAAATAATTATATATCTTTACACCCAAGCTCTGATCAGTGTCTGCTTGTTCTACTGTGTAAATTGCCCTATCCTGTATGCTCCAAATACGGCCTAACTCGTCTTAAGAGAAGTCTGACTGCTCAGCCACAGCTACCAGGTAAATCTGGGTGGTACAGACTGCAACCAATTGGGTTTACTGCTAACTCCTGTAGACTTAAACTTTTTGCAGTGGTCCCAGAGGAAACTGCACAGCTTTCTGCCTAACACTCCTGGATGATCTTGTCTATAGTTCTATTTCGACATACTGCACATGTTCAGTATAAAAGGAAGGGGATTCTTACCCTTTCCATGCGGTAAATGATTCTATGCACGGATGGGTGAGGCAGCCTGAGACCTAGGGGCCAAAAACACAATGAATAATGGGTTAGGGTACGTGCTTGCACATGTGTAAGTCAAGTCACAATGTATGCTAACATTGTGTACATTTGTTTCAAACTCATTAAGTAACCAACAATTGCGTCAACTTTTTGTGCGTATGGCCGCGCGAAGGCGTGCCATGTCCCATTATAGATTTCCACATCTAGCCCAGGGCCGGGAATATATCATGTGTGTCCGCTAATCGGAGGTGAGCTTCTGGTGCTCGTTGTATGAGGTAGGGGCTTACCTGCTGCTTTCGTCTGTAAAGAGGTCTGGCGGGCTGCGCGCGATGTCTTCTCTATGCCGCCGTCCGCCAGACCTCTTTATGTTGACGATTGTCCTGACGCCGCCGCATTGGGCACGCGTGTTTTGGACAACATGGCCGCCTAGGGATGTCTCAGGACGGCCATCTTGGGGTCAGGCTTCACATCGGACTATCTATTGACACACCAGGTTTTTTGGAAAAGCGAGATCAAATGTACGCCTAAGCAGTGCGCTTTCATCTTATCTTAGCGCCAGGCTACGCCGTGTAAATGGTGGAGCACATGAATGGCTGGAACTAGAGGTCTAGTCATGTATCCAGATACTGTCCTACTGCATTCGCTCGTAGGCTCCTATACACTCAAAGGCCCCCATACATCGAGACCATCTCATTCACACACACATCCTCATGGTTTCTAGTCCAAGTAGCCAAGGTCATGGGTTGATGTTCACATAGTGGCAAGTGTTTGCCAACTGGTCGGTTTGTTCAGTCCGATCCTGTCCATTTTCAAACGAAAAATCCACAATTGTTCTCTTCTGTAGAGGAGGTCATGAATGTTACCTCCTCTCGTGGGTATCACCATTTTCTCGATAATGGACCAAGTGAAATCTGCTGGATTATGTTGATGTTCAAGGAAATGTTCCACCATTGGTGCAGTTAACTTTTTAGTTTGTATACAAGATTGATGTTCTGCAAGCCGTATTCTGACTGGTCTTGTTGTCATTGCTACATAGCGCTTGGTACAGGGGCATGTTATGATGTAAATTACATTGCTGCTGTTGCAGTTTGTGAGATTCTTTTGCGTCCATGGGAAGTGCCAGCCAATATCAATACTCGTTGACCTTTTGGTGCTCGAACATGCACTACATGATCCACAAGGTGTGTGGCCTGTTGCTTGGGACGTGTTCCAAAGAGTATTGGTTCTGGGTGTTGTATCCTTATATGAATGAACTAAGGAGTCTCTCAAGTTCTTCCGTCTTTTGATGGCAAATCTAGGGGTGTCCAGCATTTGGGAGCCGACATTGAGAATCGGCCAGAGCTTCAGAACCTCTTTCTTGATTTTATTGGTGAGGGGTGAGTAGCTAAGTAAAGCTGTAATTCGGCAGATGCGTTTTCCTTTGTGTGATGTTCTAGTGTGGTTTCCCTCGGGATGTTTCTTGCTCTTTTTCTGGCTTGTTTGACCAGTTGTTGTGGGTAGCCCCTGTTCTTTAGTTTTTTAGCTAGAGCTATTGACTGTTGATTGTAGTCAGTAGCTTGTGTACAGTTGCGGCGATACCGAAGGAACTGGCCAAAGGGTAGATTTTTTCTCAGGCTGGGTGGATGGTAGCTTTTGTAGGTGAGTAACGAGTTCCTGTCTGTCGGTTTGTTGTAAATGGTACTTGTAATGTTGCCGTTACTGATCTTTAAAGTCAGATCCAGGAAATGTACTGAGCCAGTGCTGTGGGTTTCAGAAAATCTGAGTAATACGTCGTCAATGTACCTTGACCAAAGTTCTATTTTGTTCAGCCACGGATTGTTGTGGTGGTAGATTTTTTCTTCCTCGAAGTTTGCAACATAGAGGTTGGCGAGACTGGGGGGCAAAAGTGCTCCCATCGCTGTACCTGATACTTGTTCATAGTGTACATTGTTGTAAATGAAGAAGGGAGCCTGGGCACAATGCAACTATTTCAATCAATCTCCTTCATAGGATGTGTTTTAGTTGTTGATGCAGTCTTGGATCCCAGGCACCATTTACAAACAGAGCATGTCTGGTTCTTAGAACTTTAGTCCTTGCTTTTCGAAGTAGTCACTAGCCATGGCTGTATATGACATCAATATCCACATCACTTACTTGTTGGAACATTTTCTTTCCATTGGACTTAATACTTGTTTTTATATGGGATTTCCAGTAGGGATAAACCTGGGGGTAGAGCAGGCTGTCCCCACATTAGAATCACATAAGGATGGTGTGAAGTTGTTGAGCCCACACAGCTACACATTCAAGCAAACGAGAACAGGGAACCAGGATGAATTTTGTACCCTGACCTTGAGGGATTAGATACTCTCAGGGGGTAAAAAACAGTATATTATCTCAGATGAGGCTGACTTTATATCAGAGAAAAGACCAAGGCAATTAGGAATGCTAAGTTAGACATGCACATAGTGCTCAAGCCGGATTTAGTATTCTAGCCTCCAGTGTTGAATGTCACGCTATCAGAGAGAATCCAGTGATGCAATAAGTAACAGTTGAGGTAGTTGTAGATGTGTTAAACGAGGTGGTGGGGTTCAATGAATTACTCACGTGTATCTGAACATCTGTCTGCCTATCCTGTCACTGGACATGAGGGTTAGAACTCATGATGAACAACTACCACATCCTCATGCCGGCCACAGAGAAACTCAAGGGAATGAGCTTTTGCCATTCCCAAGAACAAAGAAGAGTAGAGGAGACAGAGTCACCAAGACCCTGCAAGGTTCAAGAAGTGAGAATAGGAGGCATTCAGGATTTCCAAGATGAAGTGTTGAAATGGATGGAAAATACTAATGGGCATTGCTGACATTTCGGGGAGGTTCTAGAAATCTGGAAGATAAATGTTTAGCTCTAGAACCAAGGGCACACTACTTCATGAGATGAAATCAAGGCAGATATATCATTAAAGCACCAGAGCCTCAGAATGAGGACCCTTAAAGGACATTCCTTAGCATGACTGCATATTCATGCATATTCACACAGGTGCAGCAAATGCGAGACTACAGTATGTAATCCAGGAAGCTAAGTTTGGCAGGGTAGATGTTGGAAAGAAAGACCATTTGGAGTAGGAGCTGGAGAGAGGAGTTTGAAGATGAGATGAGAGAAAAGGACACAGTCCAAGGTAAGACTGAAGGAATGTGGGGAGGGGGTTTTGTGAAAGGGGTGCATGGGTCACCCAGAGATTTGGAGGAGGGGATTCAGGAGTCATCCTGAGATTTTGAAAAGGAGATGTTGGGGTTAACCAGAGATTTTGAGCCAGGGTGCAGGTGCCCCTCTGGGACCTTGAGGAGGGGGTACAGGTATCAGACCAAGACTTGTAAAAGGGATGCAGGAGTCACATGGGGATTGGCAAGAAGGGGTGCAGAAGTCACTCAGAGGTTTTGAGAAGGGTGTGAAATAGTTATCCACATATTGGGAGAGTGGAGAAAAAGAAGCCCAAAGGGGTAAAGAAGGCAGTAGAGAAATCTAGACAGTGAAAACATTTGTGCTCATATGAGTGAAAAAGGAGGCCGAGAGAGATATTTGGAGAGTGGAGATAGTTGTTCCCAAATGGTTGAAGAAGTTGATACAGTGAAACATTGGAGATTGGAAGGAAAGTTCCAAGAGGGGGACAAGGAGTTACTGTATTTATTTTTTTGTGTTTATTTATTTATTTGGACAGGCAGAAAGTCATTTCAAACAGGAATAACATACATAGGATAAAGTATCAGATGCAGAGACAATCCCAGGTTGAGATTGCCTTAACAATTTTCAGTGATTAGTGGGTTTCTTCCTGATCAGAAGGGATTGCAGTGTTTGAGCCACTAAGTGATTAAAGATGGCAAACTTGAGGATTGTGAAGTGGTGGGTAGGAGAAAGACAGGTCTGTAGAAAGAGGGGCTGTTGGGGTCAGCAGTGAGTTTGTTCAGTACGGTAATGACAGTGACTATTTTATAGCAGGCATGCCTGTCGAGAGGGGTAGGTTGAAGCGGGAGGCAAAGTGATAGGAGGTGATGGGTGGAACTTCTTTAATCATTTGTGGTGCAAAGGGGGTCAATGGGAGCACAGGATGGGTTGGCTGAATGAACAATGAGTAGTTGTTCAGTTGGATAGTTGTGGGAGGAGTAGGATAGTGAGGAAAGTGTGGGGATGCTGGATGATGGAGAGAAGGAGGAAGGGGATGGAAGGAAGAGGAGGGAGTGCTTGTTCTTTCATATTTTTTTAATGCTGGTGTTAGATGTAAGTTTGAAAGTCTTCGGCAGAGATGGAGGAGGATAGGGCGTGGTTCAGGTGCAGAGGGTGAAAGCATGGCCTGGAAGCTCATAAATAGTTCACAGGATGGGATCAGCGTTTAGATATAAGGTTTGCAGAATAAGGTGAATGGCTCGCTACACCTCCAGCGGTAGATGGTTACTCCGTCTTTATAAATCCAGACGGTAAAGACTCTAAAGGCCGTCTGACCTCGGGCCTACTGACTCTAATAAAAAGTAGCATAGGCTTCAAAATTGCTAGTAAAAGGAATCTCAATCAACACATGCAAATTACGACTTTAAAGCTATCAAACAACATAGCCAATATGCCCACTAAGCTGGTTGTTGTAAACTTATACTGGAATCCAGTTGCATGGACAAAAAATGCGTTGTTGAAGCAGTAATGGCATCAAATGACAACGGCATTTTTGAATATGGTAACCCTATGACAATCCTATGCCGAGATCTCAATATAAACTGCATCGGAGAATCGTTGTATAATTTAGAAACACAGAGGGGAGTCATATCCGCCAGTAAGAGCACCAACGCCAAATCGTGGAAATTCTGTTCATCAATTTCCACCTTCTAAATGGACAGACCGTAGGCGACACTCCAGCTGCACCGACCTGGAAAAGGGGTGAGCATACCTCAATCCTGGATTACTTCTTTGTATCATCCAAAATACTGGCACTAGTAAAATCCCTAATAGTGACTAAAATGTCACATAGTCATCACGACTTGGTCGAAGTTGCTCTTCACTTATCTTCTGAGAAAAGTGCTACCTGGTGGTCACATGGAGTAGCATTAAATCCTGGCAGAAATAGACTCCATCTCTTGCCTAGAGATATTGGGCAACTAAATACAAATTATAAGCGAGCGATAGCTGATCATAGCATTGATACAAACTAGATGCCTCTTTTCAGTGATTTTGTAACAACTCAACCTTTTGGGCAAAGAACACACTTTAAAGCGAAACATATGTATGATGCTGAAGTAGTTGAGAAAAAAGGATACTAAATTAGGACATCAGACTGATAAGATCAATGGAAGGAACGAACATGAGCAAAAACATAAAAATGCGGCAACAACAATACAAGAACTGGATACTCAGCCATAAAAGCGTAATGCTCCAGAGAGACGCAGAACAAATGTTGACGACCCCAGTGTCAAATAACTTAAGGTCATTGTGGACACTATTGAACGAGATGGATGGAAAATCAAAGATCAATGTATTCAATTTGTTGGAGCATTATATCAACAATCCAAATGTGAAAAGAAGCTAAGTGAAAATAACTCTACTTTGTGTTGGTCATTGGCGCTCAAAATGGATGAGATTGAAAACCTGATCTGCCAAACCAGCAGTTTGCGTGCGCCAGGACCAGATGGCCTCTATAACGCAATGCTAAAGAGGACACCTGAAAAATGGTCAGCTTTCTGCATGACCTTGTTCAGTCGAATAGCAGAAATTAAACACATCCTGGAATCAAGAAAGACTGCCATCGTCATACCAATTTTCAAAAAGGGGAATAGAGAAGAACCAAAAAATGACTGCCCTATTGCCCTTTCAGATGTTCTCAGAAAAGGGTTTGCAATGATGATCTTGGGCAAGCTAAAGGAGTGGATAAAGTCATCGTGCCACTTCTACGACAGACATACAGGCTTTTTCAAAGGAGTGGAATGCAGCTTAAACATATTCATACTTAACATTCTCAAATTAAGAGCTCTGAAAGAAGGTTAAAAAATATATGTAGCTGCAGTAGATTTGGCTCAGGCCTTTGTTAGCATTAATCAAGAACTGCTATGGGGACACATTTTAAATTGGGAATGCCCATCTGAAATATTGGAGCCAATAAAGGCATTAAACACAGGAACATCAATACAGAGAAGACTGAACATTGAGGGTCAACTCAGCAAAAGTATACAAAAGTATTGAGGGCTAAAACAAGGCTGCCCCATTGCTGCAGAACTATTTAATCTCTGTATTTCTGTCATAGAACCCTATATGCCCGCTGCTAATACATTCTCGCCAAAACTGAATAACACTCTAATTGGCTGGATGTTGTATGCGGATGATTTGCTCATTCTGGACCAGACCCCGGTTGGATTTCGGAGAAAATTGGATAATCTCCACTCCTACATCAAGGCAAATGGACTCAAGATTAACACCACAAAATCTCAAATTTTGGTACTACAGAAAATCATGGGGAGAAAGAAGAAACAAAGCTTTCAATGGCAGAGTTTCTGTGATACATTGAACAAAGTTCAAAGACGGATATTGGCATCAATTTCAATTTAAGGGCAAATGATGCACAGCGGAAAGGCAAACTGAAATCTAAAGCAAATAACCTAGCGACACAAGCTGCTGCAATCCATACACAATATGGCAAATTCTCATTGACACAAGTACTGAAATTTTATAAGCAAAAAGTAACACTGATACTGACATATGGAGCTGATGCATGGCTGTGCTTTGCTTGGGAAGTCTGGAGTATCCTAGAAAGTGTCTTTTGGAAAAAAGTCCTCAAACTGCCGAGATTTGTACCCAACTCCATTATAAACTAAAAACTAGGTTTAATCTCAATCTACACGGCAATCCTTGAGTTTGTTCAGAAAACTGACACTGGTCAATCAACCGCCTCAATTCAACATACTTCACTTAGACTTCTTCAAAGGTCTAATCATTGTTTATGCAAAAAACAAGGGGGGGTCCTGGAAGTCCCTCTGCCGGACATAGTCCCAGTTAAGAGAGACTTACCCAGAGTCTTTAGCTCACTATCTTTCAGACAGGAGAAATATCTAAAACACATCCGTCTTTGTCCTGCCCTGAGGCAGTCCAGCACCGAAATGCTAAACAATTCTCCTCTGAACAGGAGTACCAGCAGCAAACCCATACATGTGTTTTAGTCTGGTTGGACCTCATCAGTGGTGTGTAGCTGCGCCTCTCTAAGAATAGTGAGCTTGGGGTCCACGTCTGGATTCCCATGGTAAGTTAGGGTGATGGTCAAAGTTACTTAAATATGCAAAAATCAAGGGTGGTCCTCGGAGTGAACCCGATCGAGGGAGGTGAACTGTTGAGTCAGATCTGAGCTCGGAAGAGGGGGATCAAAGGGTGAAAAACCAATACCAACCGACCTGTGAGTGCAAAAAGGCAAAATACCAGAGGGAAATACTTTTTTGAATGTATGCTATGCAAGAGTGATGCCAGACAAAGAAACGCTAATATTCAAGAAGGTCTGATCCCAGAAGAGGGGGAACCCAAGGGTGAAGAACTCTGACCCAAATAAAGAGAAGAACCTTTTGTTGAACTTTGGTTTTGACACTTTGAACCTGACAGGCCCTCGAAAAGCAAGAGAACATAGCTATCGGGGGTCTTGGTATCATAAGAATCATTTTAGGGATCTGCGCCCGGAAGAGGAGGATCCAGAAATGAAAACCATCACCCAAAGATTGTTCTGAAAGCCATAGTGAACCTGGCAGAGGGAGGCTAACAATTGAGAAGCGTCCGAGCCAAGAAGAGGGCGACTCAGGGTGGAAAAGGGCATCACCCAATGTGTATGTGAAAAGGAACATTTTGTTTATTATTTCAAAACATCAGGTCCACGGCAGCAAGAGACCTTTTGATAGAAAAGAAACTTAAACACCGAAAGCCTTGATTGCTGAAAGCAGGACTGTTAGCTCGTGCTGGGAATGCTTGAGCGTGTGCTGTGCTCCAAAGTACCACCTTATCTCGTTTGAAAATGTGGGGAAGGGAAACCCCAAGTTTGGCCTCCTGACTTATAATTTGTGAACACTTTGTTCTTTCTTAAGAACATTATCCCACACTTCTTTCTGTATTTAGCGTAAGGATTGGCAATAGGTTTTTATGAGTATAGGCCCTTTTATTTGACAAGACGCCACTAGGGCTGCCTTATTATTATTTGATGGTCGAAGCTTGCTCCCATTTTAGATTTAGGTTTAGATTAGGAATTTTTCCAACCTACCTTTGCAGTTTAATAAACACCCTTGAGCTGTGATCAGTTGTGTCTGTCTTTACTGTTGCCAATATGAGTTCCATACATATGGTGTCAGAGTGGGATATGATTCAACAGATAAAAATTGAAACCCATGCTGATAATTGTGGTACCTCCAGAAGGGGAAAACCGAATAGTTGAACTCCTCGAATCTGACTGCGCATCCACATTCAAAGAGGGGTTGTTCTCCCAATTACATATTCTGACTGGTAAACAAGATCTGTCCTTTAAAACTCAGGTATTACTAGACACAATTCCCCTCTCACACTATAACATACAGCAGTGGGATTGAATAATATTGAATGTTCAACCCCTTTTTTCTTTTGTTAGACCTAGCACCCCCTTCCTGTGAAATTTTTTTTTTTGGCACCCAATTACGCTCAGTCGCAGAACCATCAGGGCTAAAGGGTAACTTACCGAAGTCCAATTCTTCGGCAGATTTAGACTCAGAAGGATCAGAAGATTTTGAGACTTTATCCGAAGGGATTGAGGCTTGTTTCTTTTCTGATTCTGAGCCATCCACATAAGGGACCCTTACACCCCCAGAGGAGATGGGCGATCTAGCCAATGTCATTGCCCAGGTAGTGGCCCATCAGATACATGCAGAGGTTAGACTCCAAGTGAATTTAACAAAACTGATTGAGTTGCAAGCAAGACCCCTACTGCCACAGGGGGTACTTCAACCGTATCTAGAGGTTTTTTTTCTAAACTTTGAGAGGCTACCGGCGCAGCTGGGAGGGGAAGAGAATCTTAAAAGATGTTATTTGGGACCTCTGTTGAAAGGCGAGTTACAAACCTCATATCAACTACTAAATCTCGCCCAAGGAGCCACCTTTCTATCTATCAAAGAGGGGCTGCTAAAAAGAGTGGGGCAAACCTGCAACTTTTATCAGCAGAAGTTGAGAGCTATTCATTTAAATCCAGGAGAAACCCGTTTAGAAATGGGTGAAGGAATTAAAAATACTGTGGCTCTATGGATCAATGGTAAACACCTAGACGAGCTAACAGAAATGATCACCCTGGAACAGTTTACCAATTCCTTACCCCCTTTTCTTCAAAAAGCTGTTCTTCAGATAAATTGGCCTACCCTGGCTATGGCCATTGAGACTGTGCAAAACCACTCAGACGCAGCTTAACATTTCCATGCAGCCATCGTTGGGAGGAACGGAGAGATCATAAATCAATCCACCAACCTCAACCTCATGGAACCGAGAAACCAGTGGGATTATATAAAGGCCAGGAAGGGCTGCTATGTGAAAGGATAGAAATCAACAGTGTTGTCCCCAAAGCCAAAGATGAAAAAAAAAGGAAGAAATTAAAGGAAGTAGACCATCTCCTCCTGTCTGTTTCTCCCGTACGGAAATCAGCATTGTGGCTCAGTACTGTCCAAAGAATCTAAAGGATGAACCTATGGAAATAGGTTGCCTGAAGGATGAAGAATGGGATGAACTCGAGGAAGAGCAAAAAAACCTTTAGTATCTGTTTATGCCAATCATCTACAGATTTTACATACAAGAAGGCTTGGGTAAGCGGAAGACAAGCAAAGGCCTTAATTGACTAGGGTAGTAAGCAAACTGCTATCCGAGCCAAATTAGTCTCAGCGGAGGACCTAGAAAGTGCGGCCCTAGTAAGACTCACCTGTTTTTATGGCGATAACGAAGTAGTTATCCTGTGACGAGACTTCCCTACCTTTTCAAATCTTTTACAGGAAAACAAACCTCCATTCAGAGATTTTCTACCCCGGAGTAGCTTGCAAACAGACTATTCCTTCAAAAGCTCTCCAATATGGAACTGGGAGATAGCTGAACTCATGAAACCAGAGACAACTTAATTTATAGGCTACTGTAGAGAGGCAAATAAAAACTTCAAACCTCTATGAAAACCAACCAGAGCCAAGCAAAAAGATATGTGAGAGTTTGTGGATATCTCTTGTCCCAGTTCTCTTCCAGATCCTGGACAACGAACAGACATATCCACCCCGCATAGGGGAAGGGTATGTGAGAAACCTGAAGGTGTCTCCCTGACTAGTCCCCGGAGTTCTGTCATTCAGGTGGCCAGGACAGAGCCATCGCCTTTGGATCCAGTTCCTGGGGGTGGACTAGTGAGGGAGGATCACTTGGATGGGGGTCCTCTGGCAGTGGAAGTGGGACACTGACGGTTGAGACACAGTATCCCCCTTCTTCTGACAACTTTTCCCCAAGCTACCACATAGGATACACAAACACTTTACCCCCCTTTTCCAAAGCAAACAATTTTGCACATCATGAAGGATGACAGACTAACACTCGAGCGATTTCGCTGACATGTCCCAACACCAGGGTCAGGCAAAGTCAGGCAAGTGACCAGCACCACACACACCTGACAGCCCTTTCCCTTCCCCACAGGGTATGTGGTGGAGCACAAGAGCACAATACGAGCAAGACAGACTGCACGTTCAGAGAGTTAACTCAGCACGGCAGTTCAAGAGGAGGAGAAAGACGGCGCATACCGAGAGGGTGACAAGGCGAGAAGAGATCTTGCCCTTTCTGACCAAGGCATGTGAAACCTCAGCAGAAGGAATCGTACGACTGTGAACAATAGCTAGCATGTGTTGCAGCAAATGTCAACAGTACACAAGACCCTCCTCTGCTGATAACCAAGCCGGGGAGAGACGCTTGTCTCTGTGGTCCCAACCTTGACTCTAAAGAGAAAGAAAGCCAAGCGGTTCATCACTGCCTGTGAGTCGAGGGGAGTATCGATAAGAAAATGAACTGTGCTGAACGAAAAGTAGCAAATGGATAAGTGAACTGTGAAAACATAAAGAGCGATTGATGTAAAAGGGGGAACACCATCCACAGAGGAGTCCGTACTACGTGGGTGCTCACTCAGGAAACTCTGGGCAGTTACCCAATTGTTGAAACTAGCATAACCAGAAGGCCTTCGGAAAGGCGAGAAGGGGGTCAAAGTGGTCATACAGGGGACTTGTAAAATACTCTGTACAGTCGAAAGTCTTTGACTGACAGATGATTGTGAAGCTAAGGGAAGTTAATCCTGCATCATAAGAGTTGAATGGAAAAGCTGCGATTAACAGATTGGCAAGAGTGAACCTGAAACAGGGATGCCGATACAGAGGGGGCAAAGTCTAAAGACTCGAAATACAGTGTGTTGACAAGAGTGATCCAGGCTGTGGGATGGCCACAGTGAACTGTACAAAAAGAATTTAAGATTTGTGAAAGTCACCAAATAAGTTGCATTGAAAGCCATAGTGAACCTGATCGAGGGAGGGGAACAGTCGAGTCAGATCTGTGCCCGGAAGCGGGGGATCCAAGAGTAAAAAGCCAACTTCCACCGACTCGTGAGTGCAGCAAGGCAAAATACCAGATGGAAAGCCTTTTTTGAATGTATACTATGGCAGCGTGATACCAGAAAAAGAAAGCTAATATTCGAGAAGGTCTGAATCCGGAAAAGGGGGAACCCGTGGGTGAAGAACTATTACCCAAATAAAGAGAAGAACTTTTGGTTGAACTTTGGTTTTGATACGTTGAACCTGACAGACCCTCAAAAGCAAGAGAACATAACTATCAGAGGTCCTGGTATTATTAAGAAGCTTTCTAGGGATCTGCGCCCGGAAGAGGGGAATCCAGAGATGAAAACTATCACCCAAAGATTGTGTTCAACGCCATAGTGAACCCAGCGGAGGGAGGCTAACAATTGAGAACGCTCCAAGCTCGGAAGAGGGCGACTCAGGGGTGGAAAAAGGCATCACACAATGTATATGTGAAAAGGTAATCTTTGTTTATTATTTGAATACATTTGGTCCACGGCAGCAAGGGACTTTTTGATAGAAAAGAGACTTAACCACCGAAAACCCTGATTGCTGAAAGCAGGACTGTTAGCTCTTGCTGGGAAAGCTCGAGCGTGTGCTGTGCTCCCAAGTCCCGCCTTATCCTGTGCTGAAAACAGTGGGGCAGGTGGACACCAAGTATCGCATCCTGATTTATCATTTTCTTTCTTAAGAACTTAATCCCACACTTCTTTTAGTATTTAGCGTAAGTATTGGCAATAGGTTTTTATTAGTATAGGCCCTTTTATTTGACAAGACGCAACTGGGACTGACTAATTATTATTTGATGGTCAAAGCTTGCTCCTATTTTAGATTTAGGTTTAGATTACTCATTTTTCCAACCTACCTTTGCACTTTAATAAACACTCTTGAAATGTGATCACTTTTGTCTGTCTTTACTGTTGCCACCATGAGTTCCTTACAGCCTTACATTGTTCTTAACAACCCCATATGCCCTCGCATTGGGATTCCAGGTGTTTGTATGGGTAGCATTGTAGCCTTGTTTGGGTTTAATGGTTTTGGCAGTGCTGTGATAAGCCAAGGACACACGGGGTGCCAGTGTGACATGTGCAACAGAAAATATGGCAATGATGGCCATTCCATTTATTGACATGGCATTATGTCAGTAATAGATTCATGTGAAAATGTGTTCAAACTAGCTTTCCATTGTTTGTGAACATGTCCGGTGTATGTAGTGTTGGAAGGAAGATGGGTGAGACTCATATCTGTGTGTGAAAGTTGGGCCTGGTGTTCATGTGATGGCCACAGATGCATAGACAGGGGTGGTGGTGAGGCACCCCTTGT
Organism: Ambystoma mexicanum; assembly: GCF_040938575.1. Classification (NCBI taxonomy): domain Eukaryota; kingdom Metazoa; phylum Chordata; class Amphibia; order Caudata; family Ambystomatidae; genus Ambystoma; species Ambystoma mexicanum. The sequence goes on along the minus strand of NC_090940.1, from coordinate 279,098,878 downwards.
GACAAAACCAGAATTCCTGTCTCTGAGATATCCCATAATGTTCATGTCCAGGAGGTGAAGTTGCCTGTTTCTTTGCATTCTGTGACCTGTCATACTGCTGTTGTGATGGGAAAGATGGAGTAATCGCTACAGAATGCGGCACCTGGATTTCATGTCCTATACATAGATGGCATATGTGACATGAGAGAGGATTGTGATCACATGGCCCCTGCCCTCTCTAGGACCTCACACCCACTATCATATGTCTTTGGGTTTGCAAGATGCCACCTGCCTCTCATGTTTCAGATTATATCACCACCATGTTCCTATGGTAGTTGCAGGTCATTTTAGTCTGTCTGGGATCACTATTGGCTATGTATATCACATGCCATCTACTTTCACTCTATCCCTAGGTACACTAGTCTCGGGCTTTCAAGGACATGGAATATGAGCCTGCATCAAGGAAATAGTGTCCCTGTTAGGTCCTTGTAGGTACATTTGTACACTGAATGCATGTTCTGTGTCTCATTGATGTGTGCACCCCCTGAGTAGAAGGCATCACAGTCCACCTGTGTCCTTTATTCACAAGTGGGACTGTGCTGTCTGCTCTCTGTCCCTGCAATGATTTTGCTCTGTAACAAACAGCAAAATAATGGAAAGACAGCAAGGTTTAGACGTGAGCTTTGCCACCTCCCATTATCCAGCTGACAACGCAGACATGCTGAGTGACAAGAGAGGACTCCTCTTTTCTCAGTGTGTACACATTATGCAGTGTGAACACGCTGACTGACAGGAGAGGAGTCCTCTCCTGTGTCAGGCAGCATGTCTACATGTCTGAGTGAAGAGAGGGCCATTCGGTCATTCCGTGGCTTCATGAGTGCTTTTGAAGGATGCATTGAGGTATGGTAAGGATTTTTTTGTTTTAAATTAAATGTGTATATATGGTTATTTAAATTAAATATGTATGCATTATGTATGAATGTGGGCGTGTATGTTGGGGTTTATGTTTTATGCATGTGTGCATGTGTGACTGGTGGAGGAATGCATGGGTGAAAGTGTTGTAGGTGAGTGGGTGTGCTAGGTCCAACCACTAAATTTAGCGACCCAGCAGGCCACTAAATTTAAGGGTCGGGGCATGGCATCAGGGGTGCACCTAGGCAGGGTGCTAACACTTAAATGTTGGGAGAGGCGCTAAATTTAGAGGCTGTGGGAGGGGCTAACTTACTTGTGTGCAAGCATCTAACTTCTTTGCATATTGAAGGAGACTATTCTGGTGAAGCTTCGATGTTACAAGCAGTTAACTCTCTACTTCATTTCTGAAACGTCACATTTGCGGACTGCTGTGAAAGTGAGCTGTCTCATGTCCCCACTTCCCTTAAAATCACTCCTCTGGCATGCAAATTGTCTAAAATTGTATGCATATGAACGCAGGTGTTATTAATTGCAGGGCCTTTGTTAACAGCGAAGCCCATGCACTGTGTAACGTCTGTGTGCTGTTCTGTCCATCCACTGCTCTGTAGGTCAGCCAACCTGGGGCAGAGCCAGCCTAAAATGTTTGGGGGGCTCGATGACAGTTTTGAAAGAGGACAGTGAGTGGGGCCAATGTAGGGTCAATAAACCCATTGCGCTGAGGGATGGTGTTTGGGCCATTTAGCTTTTGCAGTTGAAATAGGCCCCCAATTAGCTGCACCTATGTCGGCAGTCTCACGAAAGAAAAACATACTGATAATCTGCAGCTTTTAACCACCTTGCTGCATTTGTTTGACTTCATTATTGATGTAAGCACTCCACAGGTGTCCTTTTTTCCAAACTGTAAGGCAGGTGGTGCCGCCCAAAAATCAAAAAGAAATGACACATCTTCAGCCAGCCCTGCTCCCACTGCCCTCCCAATTCCCTCAGCCCAGCTAGATAGCAGAATAGCTTTTTCACGTTCTCTTTGGACATTAGTCGTACCACCCCAATTTAGAAGCTCTTTACTTTCATAAGGCTATGCTAATCAGTGGAGGGGTGGGCCATCTCAAAGCTGAGCCCAGAAGTTAGACTTTGGCTTCATCAAAGTGAGTCTGTTGATATCGCATGGGCAGGCTTTTGTCCTCTGCATGTTTGATGCTGCTGCCTCTCGTTAACGAGTGCTTAAACATAAGCACATACATTGCTCTTTCAAAGGTTTTTGATGTTGCTGTTGAGCTACGGGCTGGCAACACATCAAAAGATGCCTTCTGCCTCAAAGTGGGAGGGCTTAGACCCTACCTAACCAGGGTTTGGCACCACCCATGCAGCCAGTCAAGTCAACAAAGCCCAACATTTCGGGAGGAGGCTTGAGCCCGATCTGCTCAATGGTGTTGTGCATTTGCATGGCATTCTTTTTAGTCTGGGTTGTTAGGTGGCACTAAAGTGCTACCAATAAACCAGAACAGACAGTCGTGGAAATGTACTTATTTTACTGGGGCATCCCAACTAGCACTGGGATTAGGGATGGGTCCAGCGAGGGGAGGATTGAGAGGGTTTAGGGCAGGTATTGTAGTGACCTCCATAAACATTTGCCTCTTCCCCTTAAAGGATATATCATGTCAGCAAAGTACAAAATCGGCACCCTTTTTAAGCCTAAAAAATTCCAGTACAGTGCAACAATGACAGGAGATTTCACAGGGCACCTGCACAGACCCTCAAGTGGTCCTGTCGGGAAGTGTCTCTCTTTTGAACCTAGCAACCAGGGTTAAAATCCCTGCCGGACATAGTTTAAAACACAAATGCCCCCACAGCATTCTAAAATAAATGTATAGTGCACATACATTTCTCAGGATTTTGGAGCCAGATCAGAGATCTGGGGAGATGTCTTTTGCCAGATCCCGGATCTGGGAAGATCCGCCCCAATGACAGCAATGAGTACAGATAGGAAGAAATGGCATATGAGGAGAGACACAAAGCTTGAAGGTGTTGTTTGGTTATTTGCCCACCCATTGAATCCCCATGGCTGTGCTAATCCCTTTGGAAATTCCCACCCACTTCCTGCCCCCCCACCCAAAACACCCCCTCATTGGAACTCTTTGAGCTAGCTTTATTCAAGCCTTACCATCAAACATTGCCCTCAAAGTGCCTGCCAGTGTTTTCTCAAAGGAGTCTTCTGAAAGTTAATGGGCCTCATTACGAGATTCGTGCTAAAATCACATCATTACCGGCATGGCGATAATAAGGGTTCCGTGTAGCATTGACGCCGCAAATGGCGGTTGATTACGAGAGCAAGTCGGTAACGGTCGTACCACCATGCCGCTAACATCCCTCAAACCCCTGATACCGGTATCATGAAATGCGCTGATACCTCCTCTGCCTCTGACCACCCCTAAATAACGGACCCGGTAGTATCTCTATGGGTATTACCGGGTCCGTAATCAGCGGAACCGGAAGTAGCGTCATCGCACTCGAACGGGAAATGGACCGACAGCCATCTTTAAAAACACAATCCATTGCAATTCTTAATAGACAGGGCCTGTTCTGGCAAAAGAGCACACACACCTTGAAGAGGATGTCAAAAGCCACCCATAAAGGCGCTCCCCGCCAGCGCAAGGCAAGATTTAGTGATGAGGAACTAAATATGTTGGCTGACACTTTAGCGGAGCAGACGGCCGTGGTATTCTGGGCAGACTTGAGGCGTCCGGCACAGCTCCGGAAGAAGCAGATTTGGGAGGATGTGGCGCAGAGGGTCAGTGCGGTTGGCACCACCCCACGCACCGTGAAGGACTGTAAGAAGCGGTGGGACGATCTACACCTACGAGTGAGAAACATCATGTTGGCAAATCGCAGCCAGGGGCAGGCAACAGGCGGCGGGGCCCACTCCCCCATTAAGCTCACAAGGTGGGAAGAAACGTGCAGCACCACAATAGACATGGGGGGGATCGAAGGAGTTGGTGCAGCAGATTTTGGAGTACCATCATCAGCTGATGAAGGTGAGTATCCCCACAAACAACTGAAATGCAAACTACAATGTCGGCCAACAAATGTGATAGTGATGCAAGCCAATACACGGGCCATAATTCACACATACACATATCCCTGTCTAGATGCTGGCCCCACCACTGTCACATCAACGTGCATGCTGCATGCTGCACCATACCCAAAACACACCCGACACACAGATAAACAGCATGTGTCACACTGCACGTGAGCCACAAAACACCTGTAGGCCCCAGAGCAGACACCACAGCAAACATATCAAAACCTGAGGGATGCCAATTCCACCCCCCCTAACATAGCATGCACCCTGTCCGCCACAACAACAAGCATGCAACGATCCACATGGCACAAACTGCACAGACACAAATGCATGCATAATGCAAGTACTACCATCACTGATGTCCTGCCTCTCTTTGTCCCCCACAGGCACGCATGTAGACAGTGATGACCATAAAGCAGGTGTCCAGGCCAGGGCCATGGCCAGTGACCATGGCACCAGGCCACCGATGTCCAGGGGCAGTCGGATGTCCCAGTGGCATGCAATGGACACACCAGTGCACCACCATCTTCAGAGCCACCAGCACAGGACAAACAAACACCTGCCGCCACACCCCAGGAGTCAACCGTCACACAGGACGTGGCCACAACCATTGATTTGGAGCCTGAGGGAACGCAGTCGGCTGCCACGAGTTCTGTGGGGGAGGTAGCTGCATCTGCGCCCCATAGTGGAGATGAGGTAGAGGGCCATGATGAGGAGCACACTCACGAGGGAGGCACCCTGTCTGAGGATGCCGTGCAAACCCCAAGCCCCCAGGTCACCCCACAGGTCACCCCACAGGGCACCCCTCAGCCTGAGTATGGAGGCGAGAGCACACATGTGGAGTGGTCCCCATCGGAGAACACCCCCGTAATGGCCACCTCAGCAAATGTACCATCCACCTCCACCACTATCTGGGACATTGAGTGGTGCATGACACGGATGGAGGGCCAGCAACAGATGATGCATGAACTTGTCAAACAGTACATTGCGGATGGGGAGGCAAGTAGGCATGAAATGCGTGCCAACACCGTGGCCATGATCAAGGCTGTAAACAGGAACAGCAAGCGGGTCCATGATGGTTTCGCAGCACTGGCCCAAATCCTGGCCCGAATAGCTGACAACATGGAGCAGTGGCATCCAGCGTCAACCGACCCGCAACCATCCACCTCATCATCTGCCACACCTGCAAGCTCTACGCAGACGAGCCCTGTGCGCAGGTCCCTGTGCAGCACGCGGCACAACGAAATGCAACCCCCTTCTCCGAAGAGAGGCCAGAAGATGCAGGGGCACCCTGCATGTGTTGAATGCAAGTGCATCAAGAAACATTTTGTGCACTTCATGAGTGGGGGTGTTGGGGGGAGTGGGTAGGGGGGAGGGGGTGTGCGGGGGTGTTGGGGGTGAGGGGGGAGGATGTGTGTGTGACTTGGAGGGTCTATGCACGTTGTAAATATCACCTGTTTAATACACCCGTTGTGTAAAATTAACACATGACTGGACACTAATTATTGAGTGCGTTTGAATGTATTGCATTACAGTGCACAGTGTCCATCTACCCCTACACCCACTGCCAGAGCCCCACATCCATGGCACCCTCTGCATTCAAGTGCATTAGAAAAATTGGATCTAGGCTCCCTGTCCTAACCAAACCTTTGTTTTGGTGTCTGATTTTCTTGCTCCCTTAAAAATGTTAAACCATAAGCTCATTCTTCCGAACTCTGGTACTCGGATGACTTACTTGCTCTGCACCTTTTGTGAGGACAAGCCGAGCGCAAATGGCATCTTAGCTATGACCCGGTTGTCAAAGTGGCTTTTCAGCGAGCCGCTGCTGCTTATCATAAAGCTATTTCTGCTGGTCTTACTTTTCATCGCACACAGAGGCTTCTAATAATCGTTTGAAAGAAGTGCTTAAGATTGTGCGCACGCTGTCCTCTGCTGCCCCTGAATCCATTCTCTCTTCCCTGGACCTTTGTAACTCTCTGTCTCTCTCCTTTGTGGAGAGGATCGACACATTTTGTGCTGACATTTGTTCCTCTGGATTTAGGACGTTACTTTCTCCTGTCACAGTTATGACGTTATCTCCTACTATGTCGTGTGCAGTGTTTCCTGTTTTCACGGCGGAGGGCATCACTATGGCTGTTTCTAAACTGAAATATGCTTATCCAATGGACCCATTACCCCTTTGTATTCCTAAGGAGATTCAACCACATATTGCCCTTTCGTTGACGGTAGCAGTTAATGATTCCTTTCAATCTAGACAGGTCCCTGTACCTGTTAAATATACCACAGTAATTGCTTTACTGAAGAAGCCATCTCTGGACCCTCTTATTCCTTCCAATTATCGGCCTATATCTCTCTTCCCTTTCTTAATGAAGCTTCTTGAATCTTAGGTCTGTCCACTTCTTACATCCTTTCTCGAAGAATCTCTGTCCTTTCACCCTTCACAACCTGGTTTATGCGGAGAGTGTGCTGGTCTCCTTCATGACGATGACCAAGGTGGAGTTGGTGCTTTGTTGTTGCTTGACCTTTCCACCGCCTTTGATACCATTGATCATGCTTGAATCATCAAACAGGGGCCCGCCTCTCTGGTGCTGCTCTCATGCTACTACTTTCACGTGTGGTGTTACTCAAGGGTCCTCCATCTCACCAATGTGTACATTCAACTTCTGACCAAACTCATTTACTCCTGTGGCTTCCTCTGCTATTCTTATGCATATGACTGCCAGATCCTGGCTCACCTTGACCTTTATCATCCTGTGCCGGCTCCTAGGTGCAGGTCTTGTCTGGAAGCTATGGGGGAATAGATGTGTAACAACTGGCTCAAATTGAACGGTGAGAAAACTGAAATGTTGGTGGTGGGCCCTCCTTCTGCTTCTTCTCTTTGGACTTCTGCTTTCTGGTCATCTTCTTTGGGCCTCTTCCTGACCCTTTCTCTGTGGTTAAGGACTTAGGAGTAAAAATATCTGCTTCTCTATCCATAGGGGCCTCAAGTAAGTGGAGTATGTCAGAAGGTCTACTTTCAATTAAAACTGCTCTGCAGGGTCCTTCCTTTAACTCCGGCGCAGCTCTGTGCTCCTGTGGTGTTTGCCCTTGTTACATCCTCGGCTGATCATTGTAACTCTTTATTTCTGGCTCAGCCTATCTACCGCAATGCCTCCAGATTCTTCAGAATTCGGCAGCGTGTTTTGCCACTTCCACACCACGGTGTGCCCATGCTTCCCCTGTGCTACGGAAACTCCATCGTCTACCTGTCTCTCAGTGCATTCAATTTAAAGTTTATGTTTAGTGCACCTTGCCTTCTATGTTCACAGGGCCAAGTACCTTCAAGTGAAATTTCGCCCATATGTACCTGGGGAGCATTGCGCTCTGCGGATGCCTGTTCCGTCCCCGTCCCTAGGTTAAGTTTACTCAGATCAGCAGCCTCTTTTTGTGGCACTACAAACCACTTCTCCATTTGCCAGGCATTGAAACCCTACCTTTTTTCATTTATTTCCTGCTGTCCTGCGCCAAGAAACCTCTGTGGTGAATATTGTGATTTAAAAATAAACTTAACATAACATGAGTGTCTGGCACTGAAGTCCTGTTATAAACAAGCATTGGCAAACCCAAATGTTTTGGCTTGTGCATAACCATTAGTAATGTTCCAGGCACTGCTATTAGATGCTCAGGTAGTCGAACCATTTGGCACCTGCTACCATCAACGGCCAGTTAATACTAATACAGCAGTGCCTTTACCATGCCTACATGAAAGTCAAAACCGTTAGCATTGCCAATGCATGTTGTGCTTTACCCTTGATGTACAGGATCATGCATCAAGGGTACATCAAACAATAGTGTTAATACGTGGCTGAACTGGACCACACTGAATGTAGGCAAGTCTAACCAGTAATAACACTTATGGTGCACAGCCAGCCTGGATATACTTTCTGTGGCATGGCATTTCTACTGACTGAGAGTCCTTAAATGGCAATACTGGCTCATATTGGTGCAGCCTGCATGAACATAGATGGAAACAACCAGCATGAATATATTCTTAGACTTGTAAATGTTGTGGGCAAAGACGGCATAAAATTTATTGGAAAATGCTCCTGTGCACGTTTGGTGACTTGCACATATTGTGTTTTCCATGTTCTACCATACAAAACCAATTGCAAGCTGTATGGCTTTCCACACAATTTTGTAAAGCAAGTGCTCTAAAATGCATAATTTTAACCCTATGTTTCAAAGATTTTCTTGGGGTTGAGAATCCCCCTCAAGCACCCCTTGTTTGATTTGGGTTCCCTCACTGTGCTCTGTCGATCACACATAATTGGCATAAGCATTTAAGCCTCTACAGTTCCGAAATTCAACAGCCTTCACTGTACATCATCTATCTGTCACTGTGTATGATGTGTATTTTAATGCGCACACAGTGGCAGGGTGCTCCTTAATGCTGGCATCCCGCACAACATGCCGTCATGCCATCCTATATATGTTTATGCATATGATACAAACGTTAGTCTGGCATAAACCTTTGTTCAATAGAGAACTCTAACTTTAGAATCGGGGTTGGAAGCCTGTGACAGAAATGTTTGAGGGAGAAAAGACTGAAGATTATTTTTCCGAAATACCCTTTAGTCTTTTCTCCCCTGAACATTTCTGACTTGGCCCCCGCCCCCACCAACACCACACCCCCATCAGCATCACCACCCCCACTCCCCTAATTACCTTGCAGCGGCACACTTTGCTGTGTGCCGCCGACGCGCTGTGTCCCTGCAATGTCAGTTCCCTTTCACTTCTGTGATCAGGAACCGGTGCAGCAGGGTCCTTTCTTTTCTTTTTCATTTTGGGATCGGCTATGGGGGACACCACTGCAACCACCATAACAATATAGTGAACAAGGGTGCGGGGAACACCCCTGCAGCACCTGCAGCCCTTAGCAGTGAATGGGCGGTTTGGTTGAACCTTGCGGCAGTTCAGAATTTCCGAACGGTTATAATTTGGCCAAATCTCCCATTCAGGCTTTTTTTTGCTGGCTTTTTGGGTGATTCCTAACTTTGCTGTAGTTGATTTTCAGTTGTAGTAATAAACCATATTTGAGTTCCTCCACACAAACTAAAGGGGAGATTTCTCGTGTCTCATGTGTGTGGCTTTGTCGCTGCTGGTCTAGTGCAAAAAACTGTGTGGTGGGGGCTCACCACATTTTTTGCCCTGGGCCTCACCACACCTTGTGATGGGGCCCTCCACTCCAATGCATCCTTATTGTTCCTCCATTCCCGCATGCTCCCTCCTCCCTATTCATAAACATCTTATGTGCAGCCTCACAACTGGCCAATCCAACATTTTGTGTTGTCCTCCAATGCACTTTTCAATCCCCTGCTGATATTAGTTGCCTTTTCCTTGGCATGTATTTACTTTATATGGACTTTCTCCCCATGCCCGTCCATCACATCTCTTCCATGTCTTCCTCCTCTTCCTTTCGTGCTTCTGCCCTTCGCCCCATCATACCTTCAGACTGACCTACAGCGTTCCTCAGTACCCTTATTAACCCAACTTGCTGCCCCGATCAGTCCGAATCCACCTGACCTCTCTGACTGCCATGGGCCATCATTGGAAGTGTGATCCCCTTTTGACCTCACCACCAATGCTAGCATCCACATATAATCTGATGCTTACTCTCACTCCAAACACTTGTCTGATGTGGAAGTGGTATTTGGCTGGGGATCAACAAGGGCCATCCGCACAAACCTAATCTCTCACACTTTCACCCTTGGTATCTTTGTCACTGTCCAATCCAGCAGAACTCTCCATCCCTCCTTATGAAATGGTGTTGGCTGGTCTATTTAATTTTCTTCTCTGATATGAACCTCATCCCCAGTTCCCTTTGGGAGGAAGCCCCAACGGGCAACAGTGATGATTCAGGCCTCCCCAAGATCCACCACACTCACCAGGGCAGGATTTTGCTTGGGTCAGTATGCCGATGTACCCATTGTTCTCAGCCCAGTCAACCTGAGCCAAGGATAAATGGGTTCCACAATTCTGTTTCCCCCTGGAGTAGATTCAACTAATGTACATGTTGTACACAAAACCAGAGAGTCATGTGTGTTGAGTGTGTATGGTGGGGTGAAGGTGGGGCACATCCGTGGTAGGAGAGTTACTTCCAGGAGGCTGTAGGTGGTGGGCAGGTACAGGCAGTAGGTGAGAATGGCCTACTAATCTGTAAGGTCATGAGGTGCGGGGTCTAGGCCTGCACCCCCTTGGTGTGTATGTCCTTGGAACTCTCCTACCCTTCCTGCAGGGGGTGGTCTAGGGTGCTGCTCGTGGACTGACTGCTGTTGCTGTTATGCCATCTGTGACTGTAATAGGATTCTAAGCTGGCTGGTGTAGTGAAAAAGGCCCTGCTCTTTCCTGGTGGTGGGAAAGTGAGGCTGGCGTGTGTCTGCTTTTTATGTACTGTGCCAATCCCCTAAGTGCTCACGTTATTCGGTTATGGAAGTGTTTGTTTATCTGATTTGACTTACCTTATGAATAGGCACTTTTGCACAGACATGTATTTTAAAGTCAATAAATTGGGTGGTAAATGAAGCGCTATGGTGATGCATTATTAAATGAGGCATTTCATATAAGTGTTAAATTGAGCAGTTACATAGGCAGTGTAAGAACATGCATAAACACAGGGGAGTTCAAGTTGCTCCTTTTAATAATTTGACGGCAGGGTCCTGGTACAGCCGCAGGTGCCTGGCAGAGTGAAAAAGTGCAGGGCAAAAGGCGTGTATGCCGCCTTTTTCGTTGCACTTTTGCACTCCACCGTGCAAAGTGAGCAAAAGCTGCCTGGCATGCTCGCATGGCAGGCACTGTTTACCTTTAATTACAAATAAACAATTGGGCATAGTTTAATTTTCAATTTTGAACACATGGTAAGCAGTGTTCACAATTACAATTAAAAATGCGAGCATGGCAACACACACACAAAATTGTTCCTGGCATGAACCCTACTTCATAATTGCTTCTTTTCTAAACCTTGCCAACCAAATGCTTCCACCTTCCAATAGGCAGTTATTCATTTACAGTTCTTCAATTTCTATTTTTCATTCATTTCATGAAGACTGATACTTTACAGATATAATATGGAATATACAGAACACAAAAAGGTGCCACATTGCTACAGCAATTAGTTAAAAGATGACTGAGGGAATACATCCATAGGATTAATTCTCAGAGCTATTAGGGTTGCTTCAAACCCACAGTGCAAATTCACAAAGTGCAAAATACAAATATACAAAATATCAGACTCTAGACACATTAAAGTCACTGCGTATAACAAAAACCAATATTTTCACACTATGTTATCCCAATACAATTCTAGTTATTCTTTACATACTAACTCTATTCTTCATGAGTTCAGCAATATAATTTAATATTGACATCCCTCCACTCTTGCATTACAATGTGATATTATATTCCTATATACTCATTGCAATACGTTATACAACATATTGAAAAGTGCAGCATGTGTGAAACAAATTTAATCAAATAATAATACATACCCAGAATTATTTTGAGCATGGATTTGTTTTCCTATTGAGATTTTAAAAAGTCTGTAGGGTCTAAGCCACCACTTAGTGGTCCAGAATGTAACAGATTCCGCTCTGTGTTTTGCAAAGAGTGCTTGAAAAGCATTCTTTAAATAGACGTTTCGGTGGAACTTCGATTTAACCCCTTTCGTAAGGACCGTAACATTGAATGGATCCTGTATTAAAAAAAACAAATGGGACATGGGGTCTCATTAGGACCCTGGCAGTGTGGGTTTAAGAGCGCCGGTAAAGGTGCCGGCGCTGTTAACCCTGTACCGCTTCATTACGAGGTCCCCTCGCAGGACCCACTCTGGACGTCTGGTCAGACCAGACGTCCTTTTTGGGTCCCGCGAGGGGACGAGCATGCTAACAACGGGCCCGTCATTAACGGGCCCGTTGTTAGCATGATCCCCATTCCCATTGAGCCCTATGGGGGCTCAAATGGGAATGGGGATGGTCCGGGTCCGTGTTGACTGAATGGGGAAATACTGGGCCCTCCAAGGTCAGAATGGGCCGGTATTTCCCCATTCAGGGAACACGGACCCCTACCCGACTCGTAATGAGGCCCATGGTATTAGTGTATGCTACTTTTATTTAAAACTGCCCTGGTGTTTGCAACAATTAAATCTAAAACACTGACCTTATTTGTACACTCTTCCTTCAGACCACCTGGTCACACTGCATGTACATGATGAATCCTTCCCATCCGGCCTTTCTTGATTCAGAGCTAGGCCACATCATCTGCCAGTATTTACATTGCCATGTAAAGCTCTTGTATATTTCTACATGTATTCACTACAAAACAATGAAGGAACTGGGTTCCTTCCTACCTGTGTAGTGGGTTTTAATATGTCTCCTCTATGGTTAACGTTCGATTAAAGTTGCTTCTCCAGCCGTGATTCTACAGCTTTATCGCATGGCGTGCTGTAGACAGAAAGGACACATCTCTGTGTAATTGTCTTAATTACCTCAAAGTTGCTGCAGATGTTTCTATGCAATACCATATGTATGCATCTCGTTGATTGTGAAAAAGTGCCTACCTCACTAACTGTAGGTTCTGCTGTGTGTAATCACTCCTAGATCTCGAGCAGCGCTCCGTACTAGGAAGTTGTTACTGCAGTCTGTGAACAATAATGACACCATCATTATTACTCTCCTTCAATAGTCATTATCTCATGCCCTGACGTACTACTCAGTGCATTTTATACAAGGTGGGGAAATTGAGCCATTTACTGTATGTGTATGTGTGTGTGTCAATGTTGTAATCATGTGACCCGATCAGAGTTCGTGGCTCAGGCGGCTAAATAGAAACTAGACCGTCAAACAGCAATGCTCCGAGGTGGAACTGAAAGCGCCCCAATATCAGTGGTCGAATTGGGCGGGAGCGGTTGGGAGCGGTGCTCCTCTACTTTTTAAAATTAACTTTTACCGTTCCCAAATTTTATTTCAAAAACAAACCATTCTGGAATGATTTCCTTTTAAAATAAAACTGTAGGAAGAAGTTAAACATTGCACTGCACTGAATAGCAAGCACGTTTGTTTGGGAGTTTATTTTGTGCGTGTGATGGAGTGCAGGGACAGGCCTGCAGGGAACAAAGTTCCACTACTTCTTTTTGTACACTTCGACCACTGCCCAATATGTTGCACTATGCATGTGCGTATGTAATAATAATAATAATTTTGCATTTATATAGCGCTACGAACCCTCAGGTATCTGAGCGCTGCTTATTACCGACGGTGTGTGGTGCTCATTTATCAACCTCGGAAGGATGAAAGGCTGAGTTTGGCCCAGCCGGGATTCGAACATGCGTTAGCAAGCTCTGCACGGATGTCCACTGCACTAGTCCTATTTTGGCAAGGTTCATTATGCCTGCCTTACTTAGTGTGTCACTACACTTGCATTTGCCTGATTCTGGACGTTTGTAAGTCCCAATTTTTTTAAAATGTATTTATTGTTGTTTTTAGTTCATAAGTACTTCTACAACAGAAAAACATTTATATTAACCATCATATATATACTACAATTCCTCAGTCATCTGCATCTATAGTTCATTGGCAGTACAACTAAATCAATATTTATTCACATTGATTCTATAAGACCACCTGTATATAGAACACGTGTGTGATGGTACATGTCAGTGTTGTTTAATATACCTCCCCTGCTGGTCCACTGGCCATATGTATCCACTGCTCACTATTTCAGGGGTTGTAGACATCCAGAAGTCCCAGAGTCAACTTGCGGGCTAGATTATGAGCACCACCATCACTCGAATATCCCTTTACCCGAGATTTGATCTTGTAATGCTTATTTCAGGATTCTTAACCCCAAAAGAGATTTTCAGCATATTGCCTGTCTTGCTTGATCACACACTTGATTACTTCCAGAACATCACTGGAGGTTCTTTGTTAAGTCCAGTGATGTGGTCCTTTGTTCTATGTATCCACCAGGATACTTTGTGTTTTAGAGCATTGCCACTATTCAATGACGATGGACCCACATCTGTTACCCATCATAGGATGTCATCCTGTGTATGATAGTGTTTGGTGAAATGTATGACCAAAGGGGCTGATGTGTTCCTGTACCTTATTCTCGACCTGTGTTCTATGATTGGCTTGAGCACTGGTCTACTCGTTTGTCCATTGCATGTCTTGCCACCTGGGCACTGAATGCAGTAAATGGCGTTTTGTGTCTTGCAGTTGGAAAAGTGTGTCAACATCTAGGGTTTGCTTTCCAATGTGAAAGATTTTAACTTCTTAGTGAATCTGCATGCTGTGCATGTGCCACATGGGTAATGCCCTACCAGCTGCCTGACTGTCTTTCAAACAGTGAATTATTATTATTATTATTATTATTATTATTATAATTATTATTATTACGTTCAAAAGCTCAGAGAATGAATCCTATACATGTATTCCCTCAGTTACATTTTAACTCATTGTTGTAGCAATGTGGAGTATTTTTGTTTTTGTTTCCTGTATATTGGAGATAAGCATAGTATAAATATTAGTCACCATGACATTTTTGAAGAAATGTAAAGAAAAATGTATACCTAACCCAAAAACTACCTATTGGAATATGAAAGCATTTGCTGGCCAAGGCTTAGAAAGGAAGCAATTATGAAGTAGGGTTCATGTCAGGAATTTATTGTGTGTTATCTAGTTTTTCCCCCACTTCCTGACATTAGGGGTCCCCCTTCCTTACTACAACCATGCAAGCATGGCAGGCAGTGAGTAATTTATCCCTATGGGATCCCCCTGCTTTATGCTGGTGCATAAAGCCGGTGGGCCCCATAGGGATCTCCAGCATTTGCGCTGGCATGAATATCTATATCGGCACAAATGCTGGAGCATTTGTTTGGCAAAGGGGAATGGAGGTGGTTGGAACACAGGTGGCGTTTCCCCCCTCCTCTCCACCGTACATATGAATGAAAATGAGGCATGACGGTTCATTACAAGTTTGTCAGTATCCTAGCGGTCAATCCGCCAAGATACTGGCAAACTGAAATACAGATACCGGCACTCAGTGCAACAGTATTACCGCCGGATTATGAGTGCCAGTGTCGGGTGTAAATCCCGATTCGATGGAGTCCCATTTGACTCCATGGAGGATTTTTCCAGTATTTACGGCACCGGTAATACTGGCAATTCCTGCTGGTAGTGTGGCGGGATGACCTCCCCCTATTAGCTGGAGGTAAATCCACCACTCCACCGGCCAATTTATAATTGGCAGGTGCGGAAACGTGCCGGTATACATTAATACCGGCACGTTAATTCCACACCGGGCAACTTGCAATGAGGCCCATGGTGTCAATAGAAGGCACATATAGCCTTACGCAAGGCTTTCACATATTCCATTGACATTACGGCTCATTTGAAAATGTTCTCCAGGGTGCTCACTGCCTTATTGCTGCTCTTTGTTTACGAGGCGTAAGGTATGGTTGCGAACACTACATTGTGCATTATGAGGCAGAGCATAAAGCCCATGCGTTCCTGTAGATAAAAAGCAATCTTGTTTCCTGTGAGAGCGATGGCAAGATATCCGTTCTGCACCGGAAGTGGGTTCCTGTAGCTGGCCCGCCTGCACCCTGGAGCAGACAGATGGTTTTAACAGCAGAAATCACGCACTTCGACCTCGTCTTCCACCCACGTGTGTGCTTCTCTCTTCTGTGGGCTGCTAATGCGCAGCTGCGAGTTCGCATTTATGTATATTGATGATTATAGACATGAATCTGAAACTGAAGGTGGGAAACATTACAGTTCAACTCCAGGATTTTTATTAACCCAGGAAATGTCTCCTGAACATCTCCTTGGTCCAATTGGCAGACTGCTGCTGAATTTATACCAGCTTTCTGACATTCTGATGGTGAAGGATATAGAACAAAAGGTTTAGTGCCTTGATTTTGGTGAGACCCTACTAAAACCTTCTGTTTTTATGACCCGGGATTATTAAAATGAAATATTGCATATGAGTTTCACGCTCTCTGAATGCTTTTCTCTCGCCTTTCCGCTTATGGCTGTCCAGTTATTTATTACACTTGGATAGTGTTCTTGCTCCGCAAGGAGGCTCTTCACAAATGTACAGCGCTGCACTGAATATTAGCCATCACTTTTAAGGGGCTTGAGCTCATATCATTTGCTACAGAAGCAAGATGACTACTGTTCACAACACTTCAGTGGAAAGGGCTCAGCAGTTCAGCAACACAGCAACATCTGCAGTTGGTTTTACAGTTTCCTCCCATTTCTTGAATTCCTCATTGTATCTATGCATCTGGGTGTGCATATGTATGTACTGAGTTTTATATGGAGTACGCCTATCTGTGTAGCAACAGTGCACTGGACAACCGGTGCAATAATATTCATACACTTAGGAAAGGATATTCAGGGTACATTGGGAAGGACATGGAGGGAGGCGATACAGAGGGTTATGGCAGGCGATACAGGTGAGGGAGTGAAAGGCGGAACCTAGCCTTGATGAATTTGTTGGTGGGTCAGCAACTCTGCTGGGTTCAGATCATCTGACCTGCGTAACTGTCCTCTTGAGATCCTGGGTCTGCATCAGCAATGCCTGTCCTTGCCGTCTTCTGCTGAGAGAGAGGAAGCCATATATTTCATCTTAATGCCCCAGAAGGCACCACAGGGAGGAAGCCATGAAGCAAGTATTCCCACATTCTCCCTGCCCTTTTCTGTGTCCTGCTGTGTCCATGTATATAGTGCTTGTACACCTAGTGACGGTGATACAAAGCAATGGAATGTCCTGCATCTTTGCGTTTCCCAATCTAATAATGTATACACTCAAGGAATGGCCCACTGTTACGAGGTACAAGGGGGCTCATTACGAGTTGTTCGGTCTTCCGGCGGTAAATCCACCAGAATACTGCTGAACAGAATTACTGTTACCGCCACTTGGTCCAGCAAATTTACCGCCAGATTACAAGTGACAGTGGCAGAGTTAATCCCCATTTTCTGAGAGTACATTGGACTCTATGGCCTTTTTTGGCGGAATTACCACTGCAGAAATTCTGCCGATTTTACCAATTCTTGGCAGAAAGTTGAAGATTTTCCTCCAGCATGATGCCAGGGCCATGCTCATAATATGGTGTAGCAGGAAAAGGGGCAGTAATTCCGTTATCGCCAATTTTTTCACAACCCCCCCGACCCCCGTGCTAGTAATGAGCCCCATGCCGCTATCTATCCAAATGTTCCCAATTCGACTGCAGTGTGGCCATACTAATGAGAGAGTGCTAGTTGTTAGGCAGCAACAGTGACATTAGTTTGCTGTGGTCTGAGATGGGTAGGGGGGATGAGTACAAAGCATGGTTTTGTCCCGTGCACATCGAATGGATCCTTGACATGCCTGCCATTCATTTTTAGGCCACTCCGATCGGCACAGATGCAGAAAGAACAAGCGGTGCAGTCAAACTCTATGCAGAGAATTCACATGTGGGCAAACAGGTACACGTGGATTCCTCAAACACCAGAATAACCTCAAGAAATGTTCACCAACTGAAATCAGGCACACATCAATTTTGGGGGAAGTACAAAAGTCCCCAAATCACCAAAACAGCCCAACGGGACCCCATGGAGGGAGCAATAGACAACGTCATAATACTGCATCGGGGCACACTGTTGGAGGAGCAAAAGGCAGCACAGCGGGCAGAACAGTAGTCACGAAATCAGCTTGGAAAGCAAGCAGCCCAGCTACAAGGCCAGCATGCAGTGCATGAGCCATCCGAGCAGACTGGCTGTTAGACACCCCAGCCACAGCATATCTGAGTGGCCAGCAAGTAATTACCTACTACTGGCTGGACATGACAACCAAACCCTTCATTTTGGGCGACATCAACGATAACCTCGGTCCTAACTGTGAGTTCAAAACAAGCGCCCCTTCCCTGCTGGTCCTGCCATCTGTGTTGGCTTTCTGTGAACGTGACCTATTCCTGGGCATTGGCTCAGCGGGCCATGACATCAATCAGCTTTGTTTTTCCAAAGTAATGATGCAGGCCTTGGACGCCACAGTGGTTCACGTTGAGCAGCGCATCATCTTGCCGGGAACCTCGCTACTCAAGTGCACTGACAGCACTGTCCGCCATCTTGGCTTGCTTCGCTAATGTAGGCAGGACCCTCGACAGCAGCCTCGTGACCCTTCCAGGGGTCAACACCTAACAATTCAAGTGGGGGACTCATCAACAAACGCAATGGGATGTGACGTCACCAGATATTAGCATATCAAGCTGAAATATACACATTCCATTAAATTAGCTTTGCATAACCACCCAAATTGGCATTTGCCTTCCATTAAATCAACACACACAAAAAACCAACAGAGGATATTTTCTTCTAAAATTGTTTTTGAAAACATTATAAAGTGTGCATGTTTTAATATCCAAGAACCAATACTAATGTTTTCCCTGGGATTTGCAGTACCGAAATGGGACATTTCACCTTTAGTCGTTAGTTATTTTTCATCAGGTTACATAGTGCAGCGTGAAGTTTCCAGCCTGCAAACCTGACAACTGCATTACGATCCCCGAGGCCAGCGTTAATTCATACATTCAAAGAGGGCATTCAATTTATCTCATTTTAGCTGGGGGGCGCACTGAGTCCACCCTGTGAAAAAAGTGGGTGGCCTCCGCCCCCCGCGTGTACCCTCAACTTGAACCCTGTTTGTACCACCCAAGGCCAAGAGGCCGCTCATGTGTAACTGGCGGGTAAAGCACAGCATCTGTGTACAAATGGCGATGCGGATCCCTTTTGCACATATTTCAGCTCAGGCACCCATGGTCAACCATGCAACCAGTGTGCAAACTGGCTCATCCTAAAGCAAGATCATGGAGTGTTTAAAGCATCACAGACTCTGGCTGCTGGGCATTTATGCAGCATGGCACTTTAAAAAAAAAATACATGTATGCAATTGCATAGTCAATCAAAATGCACATACAAATGCATGCCAGCAACATGCTACCATAGATGCATGATTACCTATGTGCAATCAGGCATAGTCACACACCAGAGTTTTCTGGATAAAAAGCAGACACAGTTTTCAAGAGACCCCCCTCTACCCATGAGTCTAGGAGGGTTTCTGTGATCCGGTAGCATGCCAAGTGACCAAGTGCCCACACATTCATGCATACCTCTCACCCATGGAGTATTTAATGAGAGTGAAATGAGGATGGATCCATGAATTCAATATCAGGCATTTCTTGCATTAGTAGAATTAGTCCAATAAGAATAACATATTTTAAAGGAGTGCAATCTGAGATGTTTTTGTTTTGTAGAAGGAAGGTTGGCGGAAAACTTGTATCCAGAAGCGTGGAAGGTGAGCACACACATCACAACCGGGTAGCATCAGCACGCTGGTGACTAAGGATGGGATGTACACAGTGCAGTGCACCAATTGACTCCCTCGCATCCTTATGTCTCTTTCTTCAATTCCTTACTACTTCCTCATTGTCTACTACCCTTTTCAGTCTTGCCCTTCTTCCTTACCCAACTGAACATTTTAATTATATCTCTACTGTTCTCTCTTTTCCTTCTTCGCTGCATCTATTTGGTCTCCCCTCTTCCATGCCCATTTTCGCACCTTCTCACTTTCACTCTCTCTCTGTTCCTTCTCATCCCTTCAAATGATGTCCGTTTTTCTCCTTGTTACACACATCCATCTCTCCTCATCCTCCAGTTTTGTCTCTTATTTCTCTTGCATGGAGCAGCTAATTCTATCTTTTGGCCTAATTATACAATCTGTTCTTTCCATTTCTCTCTCTCCTGTTGTTTATAATCTATCTATCCTTCGCACACATTATTTCTATGTTCCCTTCAATTCTGCCCCTTCTTAAATTTGTTTTACTGTTCTACCGGTCACTTTCCTTGTTCTCACTTCTATTACTGTTTCCCACCTTTTCTGTCTCATGCCTATTCTCTCTCATCCCACTTGACCTTTCCTTCCTCTTTCAGTTCTCTCTCCTGCCCACCTCTCTCACTCATATTCTGAACCCCCAGCCCCTCCTGCCCATTCAGGCTGTCTCTCTCCCAACTAACGGGTGCTGTCTCTCCCTCCTATTCTGTCTCTTGCTCTGATTCAGTCTCTTTCTCCTATTCCACCCTAATCCAGCTATCCTTTTTTATCTGCCCTAATATGTCCTACCCAACTATTCTGTCTCTCCCTCATGATCGGTATCTCACTCCTATTCTGTCCCTATCATTCTGTCTCTTTCCCTATTATGTCTCTCTTTCCTGTTCCCTGTCTCCTTCTTATGTTCTATCAAGTCTCTCTTCCTATCTTGTGCCACCCTTTATTCTGCCCTAGACTGTCCTATGCATTCTGTCTTTCCCACCTAATCTATCTCTCCCTTCTGTTTTGTCTGCTACTTATTCTGTCTTGCTTTGTCCCTCTTATTCTGTCCTAGTCGACCCGTCACATTCTGTCTCTCGCACCTAGTCTGTCACCCCAGCTAGCCTGTCCTACTCTGTCTCTCCCTCCAATTGTGCCCTAGTCTTCCTCTTCCTCCTAATCCCTCTGTTCCTCCTGTTCTGTCTCTCCTTCCAATTCTGTCTCTCCCTACTGTTTGTCTCCTCCTTATTCTGTCCTAATCTGTCCCTCACATTCTGGCCCGCCACCTCCAACTCGGTTGCTCCTTCCTGTTCGCTGCTTACTCGTATTCTGTCTTATCCTGTCTCTTCTCCCTGTTCACTGTCTTCCTCGTATTCTGCCCTAGTCAGTCTGTCACTACTTGTCCGTATCGCCCTTGCACAATGTATCTCTTGACAGCAGACTGTGGTGAGGATGAAGTCTCATCAGGCTTGCGGAGGAGAGGGTGAGGAGGTCAGAGTACCAGAAGCACCAAGAACTAAGAAGCCCACCTCAGACAGATACCGCAGCAGGTCCACACGATTCTGGAACAACAAGAGGGCTGCAGACTTTTTTAGACAACAGAGGAAGAGGAGGGGAACGAGAAGGGGGAAGAGGAAGAAACCAGGGCATGGCAACTCGATTTCGGGCCCTAAAAACCTATTAGTTAATATATCCAATAGAATATTAACTCCACAAGAGAACACAACCTTACAGAAAAGGTTTAAAATGCGTTCCAATGCTGGGACTAGCCTGTTCAACAGAAAAGTAGACCTACACACACTTATTCGCAAATTGAAACTAAAAGTATTCTTTTCTGAACTACAAACGTAAGACAGGAGAAAAGAAGAACCCTATGAATTTGTGGAATTCAAACCAAAGAGCACATTTTCTGCACCCATTAGTGTACCATCTATTGAGATCTTCGAAAAAATGGTACTAAAAGATCCGAAGAACATCCACTTCAGGGCACCCAAAAGAAGGAATTTGAGTAGAGGAGAAATGTCTATCATCCAAGGGCTGTATGCAGATAAAAATATAACAATAAGATCAGCCGATAAAGGAGGTGCCCTGGTGCTACTCAATACAGAGGTATATAAGACAGAGTGCAAATGGCAACTCAGCAACCAAACATTATATGCTAAAATAGACCATGACTTCACTCAAAATATCCAAAATGATTTAGAGATACTATTAACTAGAGCCGAAGAAAGAGGCTTCATCACGCAGAAAAACAAGACATTTTTACAAAAAAACATCTACGAGTCTCCCACTTCTGTCTCTTACCAAAAATCCACAAAAGACTCATCAGCCCCCCAGGCAGACCGATCATGACAGCCACGTAAGGCATACTACAGCCAGTCGGTACATATGTAGATTACTTTCCACAACCACTAATCCAAAAAACGAAAACCTACATTAAAAACAGTACATACATGATCTGGCCAGGAGGGCGTTGAGTGGCTTCTCTTCCAAGAAGAAGAAATAGGAGCAGCTAAAGAGTTTATAATGTCATTAGTCATATTTATATCTGAAACACTCCTATTTCAGACACGATAAAGACATCTACCTCAAGTATCAGCAACAGCTATGAGTTTTCATCCCCAGTATACCCTTCACAATCTACTATATGACCAAATATTACATCGCAAAAGGATAATTGGCGATCCAGAAGAATACGAGCAAGAACACAAGAAACTTCACAAGAAATTACATGAACGAGGATATCCGGAAAAAGACTTACATAGAGCTACAGAGAAAGCATCATTAAGATCAAGAACAGGCATTTTGGCAACTAAAGTCAAACCTGAAGCACCACCAATTGTTTATGTGTCTAAGTTCTCCACTCAGAGAACACAAATAAAGAGATGTATTAACAAACATTGGCCGAGTCTAACTAGTGATAACAGAACCAAATACCTATTTCATACACAACCCGTATTCGCATAAAAGAGGACCAGCAATCTTAAAGATTTGTTAGCAGACACAAGGAATGACAAACCACCTGAATCAAGCAGCAAGAATCCATGGACTTTCCATTGTTTGAACTGTGAGAATTGCAATAATTTAATCAAAGGTGCTATTGTGGCCCATCCACACATGAGAGAAATAATAACACTAAGTCACTTTGCAACCTGTAAAACAGAAAACAAAATATATGTGATACGTTGCCCTTGTGGCATTTATTATGTAGGCGAAACAGGATGGAAAATCAGAATACGGATAAATGAGCACAAATCCTGCATCAGGAATAAGTATATCAATTCCACCGTTGCCAGACACTTCAATGAAAAAAATGATAGTATAGCGCAACTCAAATTCCAAATCTTAGAAGTGGTAGACAACCGAGACCCGAGACAAAATGCAAAAAAGAGAAGACAACATATGGAAGCATACTGGATAGACTGGTTGGATACCCTTGTTCCAATGGGAATTAACGAAGAGTGGGACTTTAATTGTTTTTTTATGATGATGACTTCTTGTGAACAATTAATCATCAACGGATGACCTGGAATACGGAACTAAGGAGGACACAACAGGATATTTATAAGAATTGTAAAACCTTTCAGATTAGTTGAGACAACCATGCTGACTAAACAGAAAAAGTAGAGTCAGCTTCACCATAACAACCTTATTATCATCTGATCAAGGGTATTTATAACATAGCATTGTACAGCAGGGCATAGGAATGAATAGCAGTTCACCAAACTTATCCATCATGTCCAGTTACTATTATTAGACCCATGAATAATTACCATGTTGAGTTATTATTAATCTAAACCATTTCCAGAAGCAAGAGCATTAACTGCACCTACTAGCTAGACTGATCGAACACCATCACTACAATAACCTCCCCAAGATGGCCGCCGTGGTCCCAGCACAATGGTCATTCTGTCAGGCACGGTTTCCTTGATTACAGTTCAGTTTCACTAGCTGACAATCGAGCCAAGTAGGAGCATATCGTACCTATCTGGTAAGAATATATCATTAAACACTTTAAATATCTCACTATAAATTCCTTTCATAAAGGACAATGTACGATGGAAGCAGCAAAATTATTCAGTTTCATCTATTATTTTTTCAGAGCGCAACAGATAAACATCCAAACGCGTGCGACGGTCAGGTTTAAAGTAGGCCTTGATTGTTAATTTAATGTTCACAGTTACAGCAATAGTTTAACACACCAGAAACAGAGCTAGTAATATCGAGTACGTAATAAGTGTGTTTGTTAATGTATTTCTCTAGAGTGTAACGGCTGACATCCGAACGCACACAGCGTTCAGGACAAAGGTATCCGTTGCTTTTCACATTTATGCACCCTAACTCGGAATACTAAAGAAAACCGTAGAAGTATGACACTTCACTGACTAAGGTGAACCAAAAGTGCGTACCGCACTGTCCATAAGGCAATGGAGACTTGATACTGACATAGCCAACTGTCGTTCTTTAAAACTAGGAATGACCAGTTTGGCTAAGAGGAAACTAACAGAGCACTCCGAATATTCTATAATGTAAACGCATCCAATGATTTCATAACTTAACGCAATGTAAAGAGGATAAAAGCGCTGCATACGAATGGCACGTAAGAAATGAAGGGCACATGAAAATAAATGGTGAACAATTAGATTACTTCACACAGTTCAGACCACTGTGTAAATTGGATTAGAACATTGCCAACTTGAAGATTTTTTATTAAGAATAACATGCTAGAAAATGACACACAACATCACGGTGATGGTACATACGGAGAAATGCTGAAAGAGTTTGTTCATTGGAAAGATGTGACCCAAATCTTTGTTGTACATGTATTATGTCTCCTATATGTTCTCTTCTCTCAATGTATTGTGTTTGTCTAGTGGGTAACCGGTTCATGATCAAAATGCTCTATTTATTTATTGACATGTGGCTGTTTGATAATTGGCTTTACCCATTGTACAAAAATAAATGTTTTGATCATCAATGCGTGATCACGTGCTATTGTTGATTGATTTGATGGATTAGACAAGGCCCTGACGAATGACACATGTCTGAAATGCATTGGCCCAGTGAAACGTATTGATAAAACACTCTTTTTAAAGAATTAAAAAAGAACTGTTCGAAAACAGACCGTGAAGAGAATGAAGATTATTATTACTTACACAAGACAAGAATTGTAAAAGTTTACAAAACCCAAGCGGGCATAAGGGTGTGCAGTCCACACCGATGGCTAAATAGCCTAGGTCCTTTCTTCTGCAGAGTACCAGAACTGCCTCAATCATGCAGGGTCTACTACGATCAGTCTGACCAATGTTGTCTGAATACATTTACCACTTGTGCTACCAGTGAAATGGGGAAAGCATAGAGGAACTTCACCTCCCATGGGAACGTGAAGGCATCGCCTAAGCTCTCCGGATGCGGGAACCTGTTGGTGAAAGCTCTGCACCTCTTGTTATTCTAGGTGGCAAACAGGTCTATTTCTGGTGTTCCCCAACTGCAGAGAATCAGACTGAGCTGAACCTCCTGCATCTCCCACTCGAGACAAGAGCAGAGTTCCTTGCTGAGGGAATCCGCCATGGCATTTTGAATCCCTAGAAGGTGAAAGTGAATGGGGAACATCTGATGCTGTTGTGCCCAGGTCCACAGGGCTTGTGCCTCCACAGACAGGGAGGGAGATCTCGTTCCGCCCTGCTTGCGTATTTAGAACATCAGGGTGGTGTTGTCTGTAAAGATCTGCACCACCTGACTGCTGACTCTTGGGAGAAATGACTTGAGCGCCCAATAAACGGCATGCAGTTCTGGGAGATTGATATGCTGAGCTGTCACCTTGTCTGTCCAGAGTCTGGCATTTAGGTCACATGTAGGTCTCCTGAATGCGCCCCCACTCCTCCTTAAAAGCACCCCTTATGACTGTGACCAAATGAGGGTGTAGCCGAAAGGGGGTCCTGAACCAGATGCACTCGAACTGACCACCAATCCAATGCCATCTTCAACTGCTGTGTGAGCGTGATCATGTCGTCCAATGTAGGCGGTCAGAATGGATGGAGGTGTGCCTGCAGTTTTTCTGTGTTTAACGCCAATTGGCAGTTAACCCGATAGGCGTCGGCCTTGTGTTGAATGGAGGCAGCTGTCGTACAGGGCCTATAGCTTGTGCGGCAACCTGTTTGTGGCGACCTCTTTCCGCGGTGAGTTGCCAAACCTACATATTTACGCATTAGGCTATTGCTTTTTAAGCAGTACTACCACCTACAGATGTGGGTGACAGATAGTACTGCTTTTTACGGTGGTAGGTGCTTTATGGGACTCTACGGCAGGTAGCAGGACAAAGCTTTGAACACATTAAGTAGTCTGTCTGTACAGTGGCCTGGTACGTGATTACATTGATTGGGCTCAGACCAATCCGCTGACCTGACAGCTACGTGACCCCTTTAGGTGAACCACCAGTGAAGGCAAATGGCAGAGCGTACCACCATCACACAGCATCTGCCTAACAGACTGAGGGGAGTATCAGTCTCCATGTCATTAAGTGCTGAAGTTGCACTGCAGCAATACATATGTATTGGCCAGGATGCTGCTACAGATCAGTGGCAAATGTTGCCTACCAGCTCTGTAAGTTAGGTAATTTAATTTGGTGTTAACTTACCATGCAGAAATGTACATGTGTAACATTTGAACATCATTTCATGTTGCGCTGTTTGCTGGGTTGTTCATTTTAGACTGCTTCAATGGTGCCAAAAGTGTATGTTTTGTATTTTCCTGTGATGTCATTGTTATGCACATTTCTTTTTAAAACGTGAAAACTCCTAAATCTTTTTGTTCACAGAATATGGGTAAGTATGGCAGTGGTGGCAGGTGGTTTTGAGAAGGGGAGTGAATTGCACATGACATAGGTTGGGTGGGAGCGTGGGTGGCTGTGCTATGTGGGTGGATTGCAGTAGTAGGGCACATGGTGGCATGCATGCATGCATTAAGTTGCGGTGTGTGTGTTGAAGGACTAGACGATTGGGTGCATGGCCGGAGGCCCTCCAGTAATTAAAAAGGGAGGGAAAGACAAGGTTAGACTAAAATTGAGCAGCACCAACAGGTAAGTAAGTAGGGGATTCTAGAAAGAGGAGCTACAGTGATGGAATCAAATCAAAAAGGCTTAGGGCCGAAGTCAATAGGACAAAAGTCTTTTGCTCAAGATCGCACAGTTCAGGGTAGTTCGCGGTGAAGTCTTTGCCAAGAGTTCCGGACGAAGTTGGACAGTAGGAAAGTTAGTTTAAAGAGTAAAGAAGGACAAGCCCTGGGATTGGCGAAAGGTTTCACACACCTTCACCGCGGCTGGACGAAACAAACAACCGGATTTGCACAGTACCTTTAAATGGAGAAGAAGCTGTAGCTTAGGCGAACGTTCCTGGCTGGTCCTGAAAGCTCATGGTTCCTGAAGCGACAGTCGGATTGACATGAAGTAGGAAGACTGGAGGGTCCTGCAATGCCCAGGGAAGAAACCAGCAGCAGAGCAAAGCAACAAATAAAAGGTGCACTCCTTAAAACCCAAGCAGGGTCCGACCTTCCTGGCTATTCCGCTCACTGTAGCACTGTACAGCAAATTCGACAAGAGGAGGGAGTCCTGGCTTGCAGTTTGGGCGAACTGGTTGGTCCCACCAGCTCAGGGGAAGAAGATTCCTGGTGGATCTTCTCTGTCGTTGGAGTCTGAAGATTCAGACCTGCAGCAGGGTTTCAATGGGCAGTTCAGTCATTGTAGGGGTCCTCTTCTGTCAGCTCCTCGTCGGTTCTTTCATTCCAGTTTTCCTCCATTCACACAGCCTGGCTGTCAATCAGACAGCAGGGTGGCTGTCCTGGCGGGACAGTCACCTAGCCAATCAAACAGGAGTGTGACTTGGATTACCAAAGGAACCCATGGCAGGGGTCCTAAAACCCCTCCCTCACATCCTGCGTACCCAGACTTTCAGGCGCCTAAGGAGGGCTTCTGCGTAGAAGCCCGAAAAGGACGGCGAACAAAGGGGCCAAACCTGGTTTGGCGCACAAAGTAAAACACAAGACAGACAGTTTAAAAAAGAAATGGCAAATAAACCCAGCCGGAACCATATAAAAATGTATATGGTCTAGCGGGTTTAAGTTGGAGGCTACCAAGATAGCCTAAAACAATGCCAAGGTTATTTAAGATAACCGCGGTAGGAAAAATAGGGTAGTTACCACTGCCACCAGCCAAGTCTTGATGAAAAGGGAGCGAAACAATGCTCCAAGAGAAACAGACAGAAAGGGATAAGTATTAACCCTTTCCAGTACTCAATGTAAGATAGTTTGTACTGGGTCTGTGGATTTTAAGAAGACTAATAAAGTCAATGGCAACTTTACATGTTCTGGGAGACAGTAGTCAGTCCCAGAAAATGGAGTCTGAGTTGGGAAGTCTAAAAGACAACCCTGTGTCAGTGCACTGAATGTGTTGTCTAACACACAGTAAAACGATGATGCCTATGGAGTAGGTGAGGCTCCACAGTCTATGAACACAAGAAAATGTTAAACACACACAGCAAAACACATGTAAGAGTGGGAAAAAAGACTCACATTCTTACCAGGTGAAAAAAATAAATTCTAGAAATCCAGCAAAGCTGCTGAGGGACTCAGTATGTAACAGGAATTAGCCATTCTGGAGAATTCTCCCTAACATTCGCCACCCACTATGAGATCATATAAAGAGAAAAAAAAAGTTTTTCCCAAGCATGTAACAAAAAAACACAACAAAAAAAACATTTTCACACCCACACTGGAAGATCCAATCCGCTACCGTGCATGAAATTGCTTCCCCTGCCCTCTCCCCCAGCCCTGCCCCTCAATATCAAGAAAAGGTAGCAGATTCCACAGTACTGTCAGGATTACACGTGCCACATTGTGGGTGGGCATGTGGATGTATGCGGATGGAGAAAACGTGCATACTTTTACTGAACTTTGTAGGGGGCGTGCTTTGTAAAGGCACGACACTTGCAGTGTGAATGTGTAACAGTACAAATGAAGTATTGTACAGGAGTTACACGATTGCATGATGGCAGCTTGGATGCGATTGGTGGATGCGTGTGTCACTATTGAATAGTATCGAATGAAGTAGTGGTGGAGCAACAGAAGTGGAAAGGGAAGAAGGACTTCCCCTGTATTGCTGGGGTGCAGCTGTAGCAGTTTTTGGGAAAACACACATGCCACATTGTGCTCTTCTCATCAAGCTGTCTAATGGTAATGGGACTGTGGGATTTGTCCAATCAGGTGTTCAGGGCGTGCATCACTGGAAAGGGCAGCAATATTTTGTTCCATTACTCTGTGCAGTGACGGTGGTGGGCAGAGATGGACAGACGCATTGTGTTGGTAGTCAGTGATGAGTTTGTGGACGATCTGTTCCAGTATGCTGTCGAAAAAGGCTTTCATTGTGATTTTGACTTGGAAGCAGTGGACGCTTTGTGGTGCTGTGGCGATGTGTGCAATTTCGGCGGTCTCATTGGAGAATGTCGACAAGTGGGCACTTTTACAACTGTGTATGCTGTGGTCATGCATTATGGAGCACTCCATTTGGGTTCCATGCCTTGTTCCTATGTGTACCGTCAACTCAAGAAGTTGATAAAAGCAGTGAAGTGCATTTTGCCTACTGCCATGGTGCGTTTTTCATGATCCCACCACGAATAGTATGGGACTATTCGAATGTTTTTTGTCACCAGCCAGAGGTCAGAAGGGTTCTAACAAACCAAAGCATGTGCGACTTCTTGAGTGCTGCTGGGATGTTCTCCTTTGATAACGACAACATTGGATCTCGATATGCACACCTTTTCAATGATAATGAAATTTCTTTGTTGACCAGTGGCAATCATATTTTGTTTTCCAATATACAGGCTGCTCTGAAGACGTTACTGTAAGCATGTGAGCTCAAGTACAAAACAGAAAAATACTTATAAAAACCGCT
This sequence comes from Ambystoma mexicanum, assembly GCF_040938575.1. NCBI lineage: Eukaryota > Metazoa > Chordata > Amphibia > Caudata > Ambystomatidae > Ambystoma > Ambystoma mexicanum. The sequence continues at coordinate 279,069,587 of NC_090940.1, read as the reverse complement.
AAAAATTTTGTTTCTCTTTTCAGAGCCACCACTACTGATGAGGTCCCCTACCCTGGTTGAAATGTATTCCCCCACTCCCACGCGCGCACAGCTCAAAAAGTCCACGGACATCGCGGCAGTTGCAAGGTTGTACATGTGACATACGGCCCTTTTACAGATTGCGGCCATAGCATTGGGCCTGTGGAGGACACAGGATTGGTAAATAAGGTTTCTGGGTGTGGATGGCATGCACAGACTGTGGTACATGGTGTATTTGTCGAGTGAAATGCAGACAGTGCACTTATGGCTATGTGTTGCACGAGCCACAGCATATGCTTTGTGGGGGAGTTGTAAATGCATTGATTGACAGTGAATGAAGACAGTGTGTAGTGGCAGGTCATTGTGGATTATATTATGTGGATTTGTACTCGTATGGAGTACCTACAATGAAGTGATTGATATGGGTTTGTCTCTGTGACACTTTGGTGACGTGCAATCACAACTATATTATTGTTCTTCATTGTGGATGGAAAATTGCAGAACATGTAACCTGATTTTCAGTGCCGTTTGCGCTGAAGTAGGCACTTGGGCAGGTCATGCATCTGTTTGCGATCTCCTGCATACATTTCTATGCCACTACGCAGTCACCCATGTCGCTGCGTTATTTTTCATTTGGTCCGGAAATGGAGAAAGCGACGTACATTGCAAAGAAGTCTATTTGTGCCTTTTTCCAACTTGTGCCAATGTCGTAGTTTACGAATGGGCATCTTACGTTTCGTAGCACAAAGATTTTTCACCACAAATAGCGTTCCTCTTAACATTACTGCATTTCCAATTTTCGATTTTGCACACCCTACATAAATTACATTGCTGCCCTTTTTGGAAGTATAGGAAGAATGTTTGTGGTAGGTGTTGCGGACTTAAGCTCTTGAAACCACACTGTCACACGCACAACAATCTCTTTTAACAGCGAGGCATTTGTACCAGATTCCACTGCAGTGTTTTCCACAGTACCCTGGGTCCTTTTATTTAGCGCACAATCTGTTGAGGCTATACAATGCACAGCGCCCTGCCTCCCTTCATTGCCACTTCCATTTTTGAACTCTGAAAGAAGCTTTGTTTACTTAACTTTTTTCCTTTTCCAGTGCATTTCTATTTCTTTTGGTCTTGTAACACACGCCACCAAACGAACGAAAGGAAAGGGCCGGTATGGAAGGGCCAGCACTTACAGGGATACCGGTATGTGCAGAGAGAGGAATATGTTGGGAGGCCCTCATTCAACAGATGCCACTCTTTGACATGCTCCCAGAAGGAGTTTACCCAAGCACTTCAAAGTAACTTTCCTCTGTAGAGTACCGCGTAGCAGTACATGCACAGTACAATGCCCTTTCTGCAGGTAAGGGTCCTTAGTGCAGCATATGGTCTACAAGGGTGTTGTAAAGCTCCGGTGCCGTACAGCAGTGTCTGTGTTGTGGACCGCAGCCTATGTGGAGAATGCTGTACATGAAATTACCCTACTGCATTTTTGGCAGGGTAGTACCGTGTCCACTGGCCTTTTATGCTTGCATTGCTGTTCTCATCACATGTGGTACGGATACTTCATGGTACGCCATTAGCAATAGGACTAGGATGCATGGACATGATTGATTTATGAAATTGAAGAATGATTACAACAAGGAGAAACACAGCTTCAATACGTGCAGGAGGAAGGTAATTGTTAAGCGTGACCCATGCAGCTACAGTACTGTTTTAAGCAACAGTAATATTGTTTGCTCTGCAAAGTATGTGCTGTTTACGTACTTCTGTTACCAACATGCACTACTATGTTGGTGACCAAGCCGCAGCAGCTTTGCCATTTGCAGACTCACTACAAACTGCCACACCTGCAGTTAAATGTTATCTCCAACTGTTCAACCCACAGGCGAACCCTTCATACTTTCCGGCACAGTGCTCAGTGCAGACACGGTGTGTCTGTTTCACTCGTCATGGAAAGGCAAGCAGCACATCAATCAAACTATTGTGACATTTAGCATGCCCAGCGTACACCTGCGGTTGCTGTTACTTGTTTTCAAGTGGGCCTCATACAGGCAGGCGTGGTGCAGGGAAAAATTGGTAGGTTTGCAGAGCAACCTATGTAGTCTTGCGGAGTACTTGAAATGCGGTAGCCTACCGTATGGATCCTTAGGGCTGACGACAGGGGCGTTCTTACCAGCACACAGAGGATGCTATAGGCATGGGCATAGTTATACAATGGATAGACGTGCACTCCCACAAACAATTTAAATACTTCCGTACTTGCGGCCATGCAGTGAGTGCTGCAATCCTACGTATACCTGCATTGTGATTCCAGATACGCCGGCCTGGTGCAGTCTGCATAGGAAACCTCCACATTGCTTACCTGCAGCTATCTCAGCTAATAATTTGCAGCACAGAATCACCATGTTATGTTAACACAAAAAGAAACACCACACACAGTCTCACTTACACTTAACATGCACACCTTTAATTTGTCAGATACACCAACACTATTAGGCAAGGGAAGGGGTAGCACAAATGGATACATACACAGGGGAATTTGGCCTTTCCACAAATTCATGAGGACGGCAGACAAGCTATCACTGACAAAACGTTCTTAAGCGGACGTTATGGTGAAGGTGCGGTACTACAAACATATCACCTTTACTGCCAACACTATGCTAAAGCAATGTTCCTGTTATTGTACCCTACTAAAAACCTATGAAATTCACTAACAAAAAACATGGTTAAAGGGACGTTATGGTTAAGTTGAGCTACTTAAAACCTATCAAATTCAGTGAAAAAACTTTTTAAAGGGACGTTATGGCTACAGTAAAACCAAATTAACCCTGAAATTCGTCACTTATGGTAAACTAATCAACCATAACTCGCCCCACCACTGTGCACTGCTAAGACTAATATCCATGATATCAAAGATGACATCACAAATGTCATTCATGACATCACTGATGACATCACATGTGCATTTAGTTTTTATGCACAGCCTCTACCAAGGATTGTCATTATAATGTTGGCAGAAAAATGTCAAAAAATAATTGGAAGAAGTATCATGCGCCAACTAGTTCATTAGGTGATGAACAACGCTCAGGTAAGTTTTCACTGATATCACTAGGTGACCCCACAACCTCTTTATTTCAATTTGCAGAGTCGCATTGGTGTGTAAAACAAAGACCAAAAGCTCCCCTACTATGTTTGTCAAAGTCAAAGAATGTGTTTTGAACACACCTTATTACTGCGCCATAATATGAAACAAATTCCAAAGTGCAATTCGGTATCAAGTTAATTGGTTTTATTGTTGGCCCTTTCTGATAAAACGTGTTTTGGCATTATAAATGCCTTCTCAAATCAGGACATATCTTTGTGTCTAAGGTAATCACATTAAACACAATCATATGCACAGTCAATTGAATGACACACAAACAAAAACATCATATTAACATCATATGATCATGTCATCAAAGGAAAGCAAATAAAATAAAAGTATTGTTCCCAAATAAATCATACATGTTGTGTAATTGTATCCAATTACAACTGAAAATAACGGTAAAACAACAATTACACTGAAAAAAATATATGTGAAATACCAACGTGTGCAATATGGTATAATGTAAACACACAAGCAGTACATTGGAGGTCCAAAGAGTGATGAGAAGCAAATGAAACGTAAATAAAAGGTAAGTAAATAAATAAATAAAAAGACAATTGAAAAGACTGAGATAACCAGGAGAAACAATATAATGTATATACATACCATATTAACAATTATAGACATAGTGGTGGTCGCTAATAGCAACTATGTACATAGAGTGGGGCTAGACGTGCAGAGGCGTCATTTACAGGTGTCCAGGCATTGTTGGCATTAATGTGTTTAATGAAGTTCTTTCTGAAGCGTGAGAAAGGTTGGTCTACTCTTAGGTTGGGTGGCAAAGCGTTCCACAAGTTAGCAGCTCTCAGAGGGAAGCTAGTGCCACCGATTTTGGCAAGTCTAAATCTTGGTACTACCAAGCAGTTAGAATTGGCAAGTCTCGTGGGTCTATTGGATGTCTTCCTTTTTTATTTTATCCGTCAGGTAGCTAGGTGCAGCATTGTTGAGAGCCTTTTGTGTCAAGGAGATCATTTTAAGATGGATTTTGTTGTCAGTAGAAAGCCATTTGTGTTGTCGCCTAATGGAAGAGATGTGCTCCCTCTTCTTTATGCCAAGTGCAGCTCTGAGAGCATTGTTTTGTAAAGTTTGGAGTCTTTGGGTAGTGGCTTTGTTGGCACCACTATAGAGGGCATTACAATAGTCGAGTCGGGAAAGTATTAAGGCTCTCGCCAGGATCAGACAACTGGTATTGGATAGGAAGGGCTTACCTGCTCTTATCAATTTACAGGTGTAAGCAGTAGTGGAGGCTAAGGAGTTGACCTGTTTGGTGAAGGACATGGTAGAATCAAGGTAAAAGCCAAGTGTTTTTACTTCCCTCGAGACTTTGATAACATTTCCATCTATGCTGAAAGCTGAGTAGTCTGGGCCCAATTTGTTAATGTTGGCTTGTGTACCCAGAATAATCAACTCTGTCTTATCATCATTCAGGCAGAGACTGTGAGTGGCCATCCATGCCTGAATGATAAGATACACTCTGTTCACCAACTCTCTGTCCCTGCTGTGATCCCCAGAAAGCGGCAGGAGAATCTGTGTATCATCTGCATAGTTAGTGTAGGTGATACCTATATTGTCCAGATCATCGAACAGAGGTTTGGTGAAAATATTGTATAGAGTAGGGGAGACGCAGGATCCCTGAGGGACTCCACATGTGATGGGTATAGGGTCTGCTGCTGCCGATAGGGAAAAAACTCTCATAGTTCTCTCACTCAGAAAGGATTCTATCCATCTGATGGCTTGGGTGGAGAAGTGAGCGTCAAAGTCCAAGTGTCTGCAGAGGACCTTGTGGTCCACAAGGTCGAAGGCAGCTGAGAGATCTAGTAAGAGGAGGAGGGCTGTCTTGCCTTGATCTCTCAGTTCATCTATTTGGGTCTTTAAATCAATAAGGGCTGTTTCCGTTCCATGTAGTGGGCGGAAGCCAGATTGTCTAGATCCTAGTTGATGAAAAGAGTCAGTAGGTGGATTTTGATAGTTCAGAAGAGGTTTGTGATAGTGAGAAGAATGTTCGTGGAGAATGCTTGAAAGAGGCAGAAGCTTGTAAGACAGCATATCGGATGGCATTTGGTGGTGAAAGTCAGGAGGAGATGAGTGTGAGAAACCTCAAGGTGTTTCACCCGCTAGTCCCCGGGAAACTGTCATCCAGGGGCCAGGATACAGCCATCACTTTTGGATCCAGTTCTTGGGGGTGGACCAGTGCGGGAGGATCACCTGGATGGGAGTTTTCAGGGAGTGGGACACCGGATAGTGAGATGCAGTATCTCCTTCCCTGTAGCACCTTTTCCCCATCCTACCAGGTAGGATACTTAGGAACTCACCCCCCTTTCCCGATAACAAACACCTTCTCGTGCACAGCTCACCATGATCAAAAACAGACTAACACCAGAAACATATACATGGCATGTCCCAATACAATGGTATTGCAAGGTCAGGCAATTACTGATCATTATGCACACCATACTTCCATCACACTTCCCCACACGGATGAGAGGTGGAGCATGAAAGCACATTCTCAGCAATGGAAAGCACACAAAGAAGCAGCAGTTCCAAGATGGCAGTTTAATACAAGGAGAAAGACAGCGAGACGAGAGAGGGTTGCAAGGAGGGAAGTGCCCTTGACCTTTTCAGACTGTTACTTTCATGGACCTTGGAAGATAAGAAACCTAAGACCGGGACTAAAGCTGAAGAAACCTGCACTTTGTGTCAGAGGTAACCGGGGCTCTCCCGCGTCGATAACCAAGGTGAAGAAAAATGTTTGCTGCGTGGTACTGTCCTTAGCTCCTACAACAAAACAGCACCCATAAAGAGAGCGCAGTTGGTGAGTTTGAGAGACTTATACAAGACCAGCCTGTGTTAGAACCAAGGTTGCAAACTGCAACATTGTATGAAGAACTCTAAAGAGAACTGTGTGTGAAAAGTATGTAATGAGCAACATGAATAAGATTGAAAACCAGAGGAGTGACTGAACTTTTGGAAGCCAAGACAGATTCCGTAGACAGAGCTGTCCGGCGCCACATGGGTGCTCAATTGGAGGTCTCAGTTAGCTATCCAATGGGTTGGCAACTGTGAAAAGGGAAATTGGAGATTCAAGTGGTGCTGAAACGGGTCAAGCTAAACCCGTGCACATTCAAAAGTCTTTGATAGTTTAATGCAAACTAAAGAAGCCAGAGTGTGTGCTTTGCTAGAGTGAACCACCTTGTCCTGTGCTGAAAATGTGGGGAAGGGAGGCCAACGGCCTAAACATCCTGACATATCATTTTTGTGAACACTTCTTTCTGTTTCATGAACTGTACCCCCCACTATATGTATTTAGCGGTAACGATTGGAAATATTTTTTATTAGTATTGGCCTTTTTACTTAGATGAGACTCCACTAGGACTGCATTCTTATTATTTGATGGTTGTAGCTTGCTCCCATCTGTAGATTTAGGGTTAAATAGGCATTTATCACAGCATTGTTGAAGTTCAATAAACACCCTTGAACTGTGGGCACTTGTGTCTGTCTTACTGTTGATACCGTGCCTTCCTTACACGAGGGGTAGCAAAAGGAGGTTTGTGGCGACAATCAGGAGGAGGTTGGAATTACCCGAAGGAGGAGGTGGGAGAACATTAGGAGGAGATTGGAGATTACCATTCGGTGAAAGGTAGGAGGTGGAAAGTCTTCTAGAAGATGGAAAGGCGAGATTGGAGAGGATGTTGAAGATGAGAATGGGAGACTGAGTTAGGTGGAAAATGTTAGGAGGAGGCTGAGGTATACCAGGGGGGATTGTAAAAAACCTGGTGGAGCTTGGAGAACCTCAGGAGGTGGTTGTAGGAGTAGGTTGGAGACAGCAGGAGATAGATGTAGGATGTAAGAACAAGATAAGAGAACTTCAGGATGTGGTAAGAGAGAATAAGGAGACAATTGAAGGATATCAGGAGGTGGTGGGACTGAGAAAGGTGAGAGATAGTAATTCTATGAGGATTCTACGGGGCCTGGTTGGCTCTGGGCGGGTGTTAGAGATAGGCACAGCAACAAGCAACCAGAAGGATGCATATGTGATGTTCAGAGAGGTGAGGAGGGGAATCAAGAACAGGACTTGGGATAAAGAGATAGTGAGGTCTGAAAGACCCAGCCTCTAGGAGATAGGTATAAACTCCTTCATGACTCTGCCTAATGCCCAGGAACCAGCTTCCCAAGATGCCAAAATAACTGAAGGAGTGTTGGACACTCTTCTGAGCGGGAACTCCAAATCTACTTCTCCCTCTTTGAGGAGGTTGATGAAATCTGCCTGATCTCTTAAATTAGAATTGTGTGGATATGTTACAAATATGCAACTTTGAAAGAGATAGAGAATGGTTTGGGAACCCCTGAGAACCTGAAATGGCGATGTGTTTGAACCCCTGCAAACCCCCAATCCAGAATTAAGGGGAAACCTGGTCACTGACTTATCAGAAACTTTTTGTTTGAGTACTCTATTTTGCAGCGGTACTCCCTTCTTTTGGTTGAATTCCTCAAGCACTATGCAGACTCCAGAGAATAAATATCCTGACAATTCTAATTGGTTTAGAGACTCTTGTTGTTGTTTTACCCATCCTTTGTGCATTTGGGCATCCTTGTGAGTTGCAGCTGTTGATAGCGGGTAAGGAGTTTCATTTGGAGTCTGAGAGTAGAGGTTGGGATTATGGGAGAAATTCCTCTTCACAGGCATTCTTCCAAAAGAACGCAAGTAGCATGCACTCTCCCAAATATACTCTCCTTTCACCCATCAGACCCAGAGAATGTCCAACCAAACTCACAGCTACTATTTCCAGAATAATTACTGGAGAGAGCAGAAATTACCCAGCTACAAACATTCTTTAAAAGAAACAGATTACTCCACCATCACCAACCTTCTGTCTGGAGGGGAAGACTTGAGTCAATCTTACAAGCAGTAGCTGAAAACATCAGTAGAGTCTCAGATACTCATGTCACTGGCATCTTAATCCACCCTTTTTTATTTGATTTTATTGTTTAAAGCGCAAACCTAGCTTGAGAGCAGCAGAGCTCTGTACAGAGTGTGGAAGCCAGCATTTGGGCTGGCATCTTTTAAGAGTAGCACAGTACTGTGAGACCTGTCGGTCGGTATCTGCGCCAATTGGAATTTTTCTTTGATCAGGTGTTGTTGAAAGAGACATATTTTGAGGAATTTGTGAAATTGGAGAATTGTGGGAGCGTTCCGAGCCAACACCAAGATCAAGTTCCAGAGGGTAGCTTCATGAAAAGAGAAGGACAGTTTGCAGGTCCTCTCTTTGTGGATGAGTTGTGATTCAAGCTGGTTGGTCGATTTGCTGTGTGAGGAGCGTGTGCCACCAGATACGTGGAGCTTAGCCACCAGGTACGCTGGTGTGATACTCGTGATTGCTTTGTAGGTGATTCATGCAGTCTTAAACAGTATCCTGGCTTGAAGTGGAAGCCAATTTAGTTTGTGTAGGATGGTTGTAATTCAGTCAAATTTTGATGCTCCCGTAACAAGACATGCTGCAATGTAGTAGACTGCTTTTAGGGGAATCAAGTGAGCAGCTGGGAGCACTGTCAGGAGAGCAATTCCGCCATCAATGTGCAAGACCACAAAGGACTGCACTACGGTGCGGAACTCCTGCAGCAGGATGAAGGGTTTGATTTTTTGAAGGGTAGAGATTCTGAGCGTGGCTATTTGGGCCTTCTTGGCTGTGTGTTTCTGGAAGGACAGGCTGCTGTCAATGGTGGGGCCTAAGGATTTAGATGAGTATGAGAGTTGTGGATCAAATCCTTCTAGGCGCATATCATTGAGCCATTGTTGGACAAGTTGTTTTTTAGTGGGCAGACCGATGATGACAAATTCCGTCTTGGATGGGCTTAGTTTGCGGTAGGCAGTCGACATCCAGGACTAGATAATGGCTAGGTAATCGCAGAGATGAATGATGTGCTGCACGCTATTTACTCTCATGCACAACTGAGTATCATTTGCATATTGGTGGATGGCTTTGTTAGTATCTTTGAAGAGATTGCTCAGAGGCTCAATGTAATGGCTAAAAAGGATTGGTGAGAGGATGGAGCCTTGGGGGACTCTGCAGGAGAACTGGAGTCAGTAGAATGCAACAAGTTCATCTGGACAGTCTAGTGTCTGCGTGAGAGGCCAGAGATAAACCAATTAAGGACAGTGCCAGAGAATCCCATTCAGTTAGCCAGGAAGGAGGGAGAGAAGCATACAGTGGTCGACGGTGTAGAATGAAGCCGAGGGTTCAAGGAGGACGAGGAGGCACGAGCCACCCATATCCATGATTTGGAGAGCATCATCCACCACTTGGGGCAGAACCGTGACTAAATTAATTTAGGAGGTGGAGTTGTTCTATTCTGGCGAGTAGTTGTGTAGCAACTACTTTTTCCAAGACTTTGCCAATAAATGGGAGGTTCGTAATAGGCCTGTAGATTGCCAGGTCATCTGGATCTAGGGTTGTTTATTTCAAAAGAGGTTGTATGAGACCAGTCTTGAGGGTGTCCAGGAATGATCCTTCTGTGTGGGAGGCCTTGATCATGCTGAGGAGCGCATAATGAGCAGGGCACATCAATTGTTTAATAATGGAAGGAATTCTATCTTCAAAGTAGAAGTAGGTTTGAGGTAGGCAATCATTTTTAGGAGATTGAGAAGAAAGAGAGGAGAGAATTTGGTCCAGGGGGACAGTGTGCACACTGGGGTGCAGGGGTTGCTAATGCTGTGAGAGGTTGATTCAATGGTCTCATAATTTGTCAATTTTTTCAATAAATAATGTGTTGAATCTGCTGCACTTTTCCTGCATTGCTGCTACCTCGGACCGGGTGAGGGTTTGGTACAATGCTTCATTACTTCATAGAGTGATTTGCACCTATTAGAGGCTGTCACAATGGTGGTTGAATAGTAAGCAGCTTTGTCCTCTGTAATATGAATCCATTGGTTTACGCTGAGAGATCTGAGATTGGTGAGGTCTCCTGAAATTCAAAGACTAGTACTCACCCTGATTAAGACCTTCTCATCCTGACAACAAGTACTCCCAGAAGGCTTCATTATTTCTCCACTCTTCTTCAATATTTACCTCAGACCATTGGCTGAATTGGTCAGCTGCTGCAGCCTCTGCTTCTTCACGTACAAAGGTGATACCAAGATACTGCTTAGGCTTGGGGAGACCTCCAAAAATCAAATCAGCAACTTTAACAAATGCTTGTCAAAGTTTTTAAGTAATATAAACGCCAACAGACTCAAACTCAAACAGGCCAAAACAGACATGATTGCTTTTAACTCAGGCCCTCAATCATTGTATATAAAATTCAGGACCCTTTCCTCATCCCAGAACAAAAAAACAGAAACGTAGGGAAACATTCTTGACTTAGAGCTAACTTTGGATGGCCAAATCAGTCCACTCACAAAAAGCTGTATGCTCTTTCTCAGATTACTTCCACATACATCACATCTTCCCAGACAGGCACAAACTTACACCCATGAATACCTTCATCGACTTATGTCTTGACTACTGAAACGACATTTCAAAACCCCAATCCACAGGCTGCACCTAAAATAGTCTGTGACTGCTTGCTTCCTCTTCGGCCGATACCACCACGACCATTGGCCCCATTATGAGCGTGATGGTCCGGATACAACGGTACCGGTAAGCTTGCTGGTACCATTGTATCCGGACCGGCAAACCGTGAGTTGTGCTCGTGGTTGCCTTTCATTCCACCAGGTCTGACCTGGCGGAATGAAAGGCACCCGCAAGCACAGCATGCCTGTAGCACAGGCACCGTTATGAACAGTGCTGGTGCTATAGGCATCCCCATTCCCATTGAGCCTGATTCCGGCACCCGCAAAAGGGCAATTACCAGGTACGGCGGGGCCGGAATACCCCAGTATTTGCCCATTCGCGGGTGCCAGACTTTCTTGCAAGTTTGGAACTGGGAAGGCTAACTCCAACCTTGTAATGAGGCCCCATGTCTCATCTGCTATCCTTTCACTCCACTGACTACTATTTCGCAAAAAATCAAATTCAAGGCTCTACCCATTGTACAATATTAGCGAATCAGCACTCTTTTAATCTTAGAGAAATGTAACAAACACACATCAGCAAGACCTCTCAGACATACCAACAAAATACTCCTTGCCCCACCTAAATTCTAACTCACAAGAAAAGGTGGGTGTGCCGTCTCAGTCCAGGCATGCAACCTATAGCTCTCTCTCACATCTGCAATATGCTAGCCATCAATCAATACCTCCTTCTGCCTGCCTGCTTACTGTCTCATGTCATTGTCTCATGTCATTGTCTTATGTCTCTCCTTGCATCCTCAGTGCTAGCTCATCCGACTTCAAATAACCATACAGAACTAATCAACCTCTACAATGCCACCCTCAAGGAGGTAGTAGACGCTGTAGTTGCCCTGGAAAAGAAAAAAGCCAAACTCATACTACATGCCAACTCATGGTTCACCCAAGAACTCCTAGACTTACGTACTGCCAAATGGGCAGCACTGACCACATGGCAAACAAACCCCACTACGGCCACACGAGACTCCTACTTGGTAGTTGCCAAACAATACAAGAAAACTATCTCTACAGCCAAAGCGTCTGCCTACAACTCCAGAATTGAGAAAGCTAACTCCCAATCCAAAGAACTGTTCGCTATTTATAATGAGCTGACCATCCCCCCCACCTCCACACACCCAACAGAAAAAAATGAATCATGGTATAATAACATTCAACATGCCATGCTAGACAAAATCAAAACACTCCAGAAATAAAACAAGTCGCAATCAGACAACTTGCCCAAGGTCTCATCCCCTGTATCCAAGCCCACCGCCACAATGCCAGACTCTTGCTACCCACATGGCACAAACACACCCAAACCTTTCACCTTTAGGGAACTAACAACATCTGAAGTCCCGCTGGTCATGAAACATATTAAACCTTCCATCTGCAAAGGTGACATCTGCCCCGCAAGTCTAGTTAAAGACTGTGCGTCAGCGCTTGCCCCATTTGGCACTGCTTTTATCAATGCCTCATTCTCCTCAAGCACCGTCCCATCTTCCCTCAAGGAAGCTTGGGTTCGGCGACTACTAAAGAAACCAACCCTCGACCCAGATTCCCCCAACAATTACCTCCCAATCACCACTGTGCCTGCTGAAAATCCTGTATAAGGCTGCATATCTACAGATCCAGTCCTACTTGGAAGCACATAGCATCCTTGGTAAAAGACAATCTGGCTTCCGTCTCCGTCACGGTACTGAGTCAGCCTTGTTCGACCTTAAGAATCAGCTACTTGAATCTATGGACAAAGGCAAGTCTTCACTCCTCCTACTCCTTGACCTCTCCGCCGCCTTTGATTTGGTGGACCACAAGATCCTGTACAAACACCTCTCTGATACCGCCATTTTTCCCAAGAAGCAACCTCTTGGATTACATCCTTCTTGGACGGCCAAGCCATGAGGGTCTTCTCCGATCAGGCATCAGCCTCTCCTTCCCCCATTAGGTGTGGAGTCCCACAGGGATCTTGCAACTCCCCCACTCTCTATAACCTATTCACCCTACCCTTTTCCAGTGACCTAGAGGAATTTGGCATAGCCTTCACTAACTATGCTGACGATGCACACATTCTTCTCCCACTAACAGGTGACTATGAGCATGACCTAACACACTCCAAATGACTTACGCTCGCATCCAGGTGTGGATGGCAGCCAATGGCTTATGTATAAACAGGGAAAAGACTGACATTCTTCTTGTAGGCCCCAAAGAGTTCCTAAAAAAACTAAACTCCAACTACAGCACCTTCAGCATTGAGAACACTGTCATCACAGTCTCTACTGCAGTAAAAACTCTGGGTGCATACCTCGACTCCACGTTATCTATGGAAAGACAAGTCAATGCCATCTCATCATCCGCTGCCATCACTTCTAAAATCATCAACACAATTCTCCAGGCACCTCTGCCAATAACATCAACAAATTACAAACTGTGCAAAACAATTCCCTCCGAGCCGCTCTAAGCATCCCTAGGAGAGAGCACATCTCCCAGGCCAGGAAAGATGCCCACTGGCTCCTGATCAAAGAGTGTATTCTGTTCAAGGCCCTCACCATCACACACAGATACCTCTCACAGTCCGCACCATCCTACCTATATGAACGAATATACCAGGTGCCTGCTCTAAGACCAAAACGCCATCAATACTCTCACCTACTCTCAGTTCCATCCTTCAACAGAGCTAAAGCTGGTGGTACTAGTTTCGAAGTTCTAGCCCCTAAAGCCTGGAACACCCTCCCACTCAGTCTAAGAAACGAAAACTCATTCACTGCATTTAGAATGGCGCTCAAAACCACCCTCTTTAACTAGATGCACCTGATGTTTTTTTCTCTTTTTTCCATTGCTTGCTCTATGATATTCCTTTGTCACCTTGGAACACATCCACATTGTGGTTCATGTACCTTGTCAACATTGTTTTCCATGACTCTATTTTTCCAAATGCTGTTATATAAGTGAATATTCTGTAACAGCGCCACAATGCCTCAGGGCTGCTGTGCGCTTTATAAATTCAAATAAATAAATAAATACATTGTTCTAACCAGCACCAAGATGCCATAGGGTAGGGTGGTCCAACTCCATGCCTTGAAGGCAGGAAACATGTTGGATTTTCACGATATCCCTCATTAATATTCCCGGAATACATTTGCATACACTGATTATAAATGTATTCAAATTTAGCTAATGAATATTAATGAGTGGTATCCTTAGAATATGCCAGGTCTGGCGCCCTCGAGGCCCAGAGTTGGACACTCATACCCTAGAGTGATCACTGCCATTTATAATTCCTTAAACAAATTAAAATTCTATACATACATTATTTAGATTAAGGCATATTACATCAAATGTTTTAGAGTTCCATTCTGTAGCTACTAGTTTATAACAGCTTCATTTTATTTGCCAAGTACTCTAAATATTGTCTCTGTTCAAGACACTGCAACTGTCTCCCATTTATTTATCAGAAACTTCATGAATGCAGCCCAGCATGGCATCACTGCACACTGCATACACACACTCACATTAGCGAACATGTTTTCCATACCTTCTGGTGAATATGTGTGGATACCTACGTTGTTGATACTAAGAGTTCCCAAAGTCTTAACAATGTACTACAAGCAGAAATATGTAGAGAAAAAATCAGAACACAAGATTTAGCTTCCAGTTTGCATAAATGCTAATTTTCAATCATATTTATTGTGCCATCATTGAGGGGACTTGAACATGTATTACTGTCCTTCTCATGACGTACTTTACCATTCTCATTTGGAACTGAATATTTTCATGTGAATGGATGTATTCTTGTTTTACATGTATGAGTAACTGTGCTCACAACACCAATGTAGCCCCTTTCGAAGCATTCATAAACATTGCCAGATGCGAGAGCTGAGGCACAAATAGTTAGGGTGCTTGGCCCAGGATCACAGAATGAGTCAATGATGTCGAACTGAGATGATAATTCAAGTTTTGTCGGACTGGAGCCACCTCCTTTATCACTAAACAACAACGCTTCCATTGAGATGGCTTAAAAAAAAAGATGTTACAGTTCACTTGCAATTATATGTAATCAAAGTTCAATTAATGTCTCCACAATTCATAGAATCCAGTGCAGAAGCAGCGCAAGCGCTGCACGCAGAGAAGGAGCGTGCACCACGCGTGCGCCAGTCGTGGCACAAAGCAGCAATTGTGCACCACGCATATTCATGGATTTCCCGAGCCATTACTAGCTGTGGAGCATTGAACATCCAGCAGCGCCAGTTACACCCCCAACACACACCTGTGCGCAGCCAAAAGACCATTGAAATGGCCAATACAGCGCAAGGCTAGCATCATCTGTGGCCCAGCACACTGCTCCCCTCCATCATAATCGCATGAAAAATCAGAGCGTACCGTGCTTGCACCAGCCAAATCGCATTGTAAGGCCCTTGCGTACACCCGCAAAATTGCATACCCCGCTCGTGCCAGCCAAATGGCGTGAAAAGGCCCTCGCGTACCCCTGCAAAATCGCGTACCCCACTCACGCCAGCCAAATCACATGGAAAGGCCTGCACGTACACCCACGAAATCACGTACCGCATTCGTGCCAGCCAAATCGCATGAAAAGGCCCTCGTGTACACATGCAAAATCGCGTACTCTGCTCGCACCAGCCATATCACATGAAAAAGCCCTCGCATACCCCTGCGAACTCGCGTACCAGCCAAATTGCGCGAAAGGCCCTCGCGTACCCCCACATAAATCACATACCCCGCTTGCACCAGCCAAATCGCGTGAAAAGGCCCTCGCATACACCCGCGAAATCGCATACCCCGGTCGCACCAGCCAAATCGGGTGAAAAGGCTCTTGCGTACCCCTGGGAAATCGCGTACACTGCTTGTGCCAGCCAAATCATGTGGAAAGGGCTGTACGTGCTGCCATCAGCTGAGAATACACAGGCAGCCCACACCACAAGGGATCCCCCATCACCCGTGACCATACCCCACAGGCAGCCCACACCACAAGGGATCCCCCATAACCCGTGACCATACCCCACAGGCAGTCCACCCGTGACCATACCCCACAGGCAGCCCACACCAAATGGGATCCCCATCACCCCTGACCATACCCGCAGGCAGCCCACACCACATGGGATCCCCCCATCACCCCTGATCATACCTGCAGGCAGCCCAGGCCACATGGGACCCCCATCACTCCTGACCATACCCGCAGGCAGCCCACACCACATGGGACACTCCCTCACCCCTGACCATACCCCACAGGCAGCCTACATCACATGGGACCCCTCCATCACCCATAACCATACCTGCAGGCAGCCCACACCACAAGGGACCCCTCATCACCCGTGACCGTACCCCTCAGGCAGCCAACACCACAAGGGACCCCCATCACCTGTGACCATACCCCGCAGGCAGCCTACACCATTAGGGGGACCCCCATCACCCGTGACCATACCTCGCAGGCAGCCCATCCATGACCATACACCGCAGGTAGCCCACACCACAAGGGACCCCCATCACCTGTGATCATACCCCACAGGCAGCCCACATCACAAGGGACCCCCCCATCTCCCATAACCATACCCCGCAGGCAGGCCCCGACTCATGTCCCCCCAGCCACTGACGGCAACCTGCAAGCAGGCCCCGACTCACCCCCCCACCAGTGATGGCAACCTGCATGGGGGCCCCAACTCATGTCCCCCCGACCAGTGAAGGCAACCTGCAGGCAGACCCTGACTCATGCCCCCCCACCAGTGACGGCAATCTGCAGGCATGCCCCAACTCATGTCCCCCCCACCAGTGATGGTAACCTGCAGGCAGGCCAAGACTCATGTCCCCTCCGCCCCAAGTGACGGCAACCTGCAGGCAGGTCCCGATTCATGTCCCTCCACCCAACCATCTGTACACCATGCAATCATGTAGCATATGTCGACCAAAATCCCACCACACACTACACCCATACGGTACACCTCAACACTCATCCATTGTTCCTGCTCCACATTACATGCCCTATGGCATGGGAATCACAAACTCACACATGCATGCATGTTTGCACACACATTAACAACATTGCTTAACATCAGGGACACATAATACAGACAAGGAACATTGAAACATGCACCAAAACATTGAGAGCCGATACCACTTGTACTCCAACGTATAAAAATGTATTAAAGATCAAGAATACAAATGAAACACATAAAAATTAAACCAGTGAAATAATGATCATACAAAATGAAAATGAAATGGAAATCCATGAAAAAAAAAGAATGTGATGTAAAAATGAAAGAATCCAAATTTTGGTCCATGTCCATTCTACCATATGTAAACTCAAATAAAAATCATAATAAAACTATTGCTCAATGGCAACAAAAAAAAATCCAGAAAAAGACAAGATCCTAACTATGTACAAAGTTCACGGGTTCATGATCCCCAAAAAGTACAAGAACATCTTACAACTACTATAAAAACTAACTATATACAAGATGCGGAGCAAAGTCCATGAACTCCAAAATAAAAAATAAAAAAGGAAACCTAACCCTAATTAACTATTTACAAAGGCAGCGTGCTAGTCCTACGACTCACCATTTCCCCCCAGAGTTTCGGCCAGGGCATCATCGAACTCTGCGTTTAATTCCACGCAGGGACTCCAACATGCTCCTCTCAAACTCCCTGCGAGCCTCCTCGAGGAACTAGGCCCGCCTCTCCATCCGGCGCAGAACGTTCTCCACCCTGGCGATGGTGAGTTGTGCCCCGTGTGCCCTCTGCCACTCTGCTCTGATTTGCTGGTCCGTTCGCTGCAACATGGAAGACATCCTCATGCTGAGGTCCACGTTTCCCTCCTGCCCGATGGTCGATACCTGCCCCTGTGATGTAGAGGGCCCAAGACCAATTGCCTCCTACGACGAGCCTGCTGCAGCTGAATAGCCTAGTGCCTGCGCCTCTGGGAGAGCCTCCGGGATGGTGACAACCCCCAGGGCTGTCGTGCACATGCCCTGCTGCTTGGTGCCTTCACTTCCTCCATTGCCATTGGTCCTGTTGCTGCGATGACCACATCTGATGATCCTCCATCGACTCCCGACTGTGGCAGGGATGTGGCCCCCACCAGACTGGCCACAGTGGTTGGGACAGGTCCACAGGGGGCCCTGGTGGTATCTGGGCCAGAAGACGGAAGGGAGGATGACCGGCGCATAGTGGTGGAAGAGGAGGAAGGGGTTGCAGCAGTGGCCAGCACACGTAGCACATTCGTCACCATGAACTGTGCTAGCCAGTTGATGAGGCGACAGACCTCATTGTGATGATATGAAAGCCCCTGATTGGAAGCCTGCACATCATCACGAATGCTGCATGTATGCCTCGCAATAGCGGCTAGCACAGGTTCAACCCTGTCACAAATTGTCTCATTTGCAGGTAGTGGAAGATCTGTATCCGTGGATACATCCTCCACCTGCGGACGGGTCCCGCATGAGGCATGCCCACAGGTGCACACTGGTGCAGTCACAGTTCCAGGGACAGGAGCAGTTACAGGCCGCTCCACGGTGACCTGCACTGGCTCCGGCCCCTGATCCTGGACTGCACCAGGAACACCTACCTCATCACCCCCGCCGGGCCCCATGTGCTGGGCTGATGTGGCCTTCTCCTCCTCCGCCACCACCAACATGGATGACTTCCCACTGTCTTCTGCATTGGATTGCCCCTGTGTGGTCTCACCTGTCCCTCCTGCTGCTGAGGAGCCCATGGCCAACTTCACCCTCTTGGGACTCCCCTCAGCAGCCTCCTTGCTCCCGGAAGATGACATAACCTGAGAGGACGATTGGGCCTTGCATCGGTGCCTGGTGGAGGCATCCTTATGGCGGTGCTCGACAGCGCCAACTCCACCCTCTTCCTCCATCGTCACTGTGGATAGGGAGACATTGAACACAAGCATTAGTGTACCAAACAAATGTCTGCTTGGAACAAAGCAAATGCACTAGAGTGGCACTGTCAAACGTCACAACCATCACCCCCCCAACAGACAGCTCAGTGCAAGCAACACACATGCACAATCATGCATGCCATGTGCAACAAACATTCACATCCATGTTCATGGCACTGCAAGCACATCAGAGGAGGGGCTGATCCTCACATGCATCATGGTACATGCACATCACATACACACACATCACCTGACAGTCATGCATCAGGCCATGTAGACCTCCCCTCACAGTGCACTTGGGGACAACTGGGCCGCATGAGTCAATCACGCATTCAGATGCTCATGTGTAATGCATCAATGGGGTTAGCCAGTCACACACTTACTACTCAGACACACACACATGTACACCATGAATGTCCATGATGGTGGCATTAGCACCCATGTGTCACACCTCTTGCATGCCCCAGTCCAGACACAGATACGCAAACATGTACACCTCGTTACATGCCGGTGCGCATCATGCATTGCAACACAGACACCATTGAAGTGGGACAGCCTTGAATGCACTCACATACAGCACTGGCAGGGACATGCACACAGACACCTGTACATCAAGCATGCCAGAAATTAGGCCAAGGTGCACCCTCCAGCCACACGTCAACATACAGATGCAATATAGCGGACAAGAACACATGAACACTTACCAGTCGACTCCAGACGGAGCACCAACTCCAAGACCTGGGCGTGCAGCGCTTGGTCGAAGCGCTCCAGGAACCGCATCTCATTGGTGGACAACCGGCTCTGGCACCTCGCTCCATCATCAGCAGGATTGAGGAGGCACCGGGCCTTGTTGAGGGTCCTGGACCTGAAGTCTTCCCAGCACCTACGGACATGTCGGTAGTCACGGGTGCCACCCCCTCCACGTTGATGGCATCCACAATGTCCGCCCAGATCTTACTCCGTCCTTCCTTATCGACGCGGGATGATCCAGTGAGATTGCATCATAATGCCCCAAGTCTTGCTCCACCAGGATGCCAACTTCTGTTCAGGAGAAGCTGACAGCCCTCTGCCTCTCTGCCGGGGGGTTGCCACTTGCCTCAGATGGAGATGGGTCAGACATGGCAAACCCCGAGGCAGGTGTGGGTGGGCCATGGGCTGGGCTGTGGAGCGATGGAATGGCAGTCGGGAGTCTTCAGGATCAGCAGAGGTGGTTGCAGCAACAGGATCACTGGCAATGACTTCAGAGCAGGCACCAAAATGCAGGGCATGTGGGCAGCAGGCACACAGAGTGGGCTGACAGCAGCAGATGCTCTAGGAGGCAGCTCGGGGCAGTTGGAGGCAGGTAAATGGCCTTGTGGGCAGGAGCGTGGTTCTTCCATGTGCTTTTGCATGGCCAGCCGGATGCAGAGTGACGCAGCACATGCAGAAACAGTGCATTAGCGTGTAATCAGAGGAAAGGTCCTAAGTGCATAAGTTACATGATGCTCGCTGGACGTTGGGCATTGCCGTTCAGTACGGGTTAAAGGTCTGCATAGGACAACAGTGCAATGTATGAGCCTTTAGTGGAAACCAACATGTGAGAGTAATATTTATGTGGGTTCACAAGTGAATTGATCACTACTGTGGCAGTGCGTACTTCTTGTTTTGGCGGGGGAGTTGCCAACGTGTGTTTTTCTTCATTTTTCAAGGCAGACGGTGAGTCGGGCATGCATTTTTCCCACTGTGGTTGCCCCGTGTGTCGTGTACCCCATTTTCAAGGTCATGCTTATGCATTTTTTTGTGTTCCTGGGTGCCACAGCATACTGTGGGATGTTTTTTCATCGCATGTGGGCTACCGAGGGGTCGCATGCACGTTTGTTTTTGATTTTGGTGTGCCTGAGTGTTGCATGACCCATTATTTTTCCCCAGGGGTCACATACAGCCTTGCAGGAGCACAAGGGTACGTATTCCATCACGTACCCTGAACTCTTCACCCTAATTGCCCAGGACAATTGTTGTCTGCACCTCCCATTGTGCTAGTACATCAGTGCCATGACTGGGAGGGCAACAAGTGGTAAGGGAGGCAAAGCTGGGTGACGTCCCAGAGGTGGCAGCAGTGGGGGACGTGGCCAGGGTGGCCAAGGTGGGCGACGTGGCCAGGGTGGCCAAGGTGGACAAGGTGGGCAACATGGCCAGGGTGGTCAATGAGAAGAGGGTGTCCAGGCATATGCAGGGACAGCTTATGCCCCCTCCGAGTGGGTCAGGGAGATGCAGCGGCTGCTGCCATCCCCAGCACCCGTCAGACCCAACAAGCAGCGCCATCTGTTGTCAGGAGCAGGCAGGGTGTGGAAGCTGCAGAGCCAGCTGCAGCTGACACCACCCGGGCTCAGGGTCAGCCAGCCCGGACTGGATTGGTCCCGTAACTGACACAGGATGACTCACAGGCCGATTTACGTGTTGAGAAGGCCAAGGCACGTGTGGTGAAAGTGGCTGTCACCAGGTCATGTGGATCTGGGGCAGCAGTGTCATCTGCTGCCCTGAGCAGCCAGGTTCTGGAAGCTGCAGGGGCAGCTGCAGCTGACACCACCCCGGCTCTGAGTAACCCAGCCAGGACTGTGCTGGTCCCGGCCCTTGGCACCGAGGCAGGTGCGGCACAGGGTCCTGGCAACAGCACCCAGCTGCCAATACCTGCAGTCTGACCTTCGGTCGTCATGTCATTGCCTGCTTCCTTGGCCAGTCCACTTGCGCTTCAGCCCCTACTGACCAGAGCGGCACAATCCACTTAGAGTCCGCATCACCTCCCAAGAGGAAGAAGCATGCTCTAGCAGAACAGGTTGGTACCCCAGACACGGCTCAGCCTTCAAACACGTCAAGAAAGCTGAGTTTCTGTAATGAGGAACTGGACACGCTTGTGGACTACGTGTTTGAACACGGCCGTGACATGCTGGTGACGGCAGGGAGCATACATACTCCTGCTCAGCGTAGGGCCCACCGGCAGTGCATCGCAGACAATATTAGCACCTTGGGATATGAGAGGCGCACAGCAGATGATGTGATGAAGTGTTAGAATCACCTCCGACGCCGAGCAAAAGACAAGCTGGCTGCAAAGTTTGCCTCTACTCTGGTGCCTGGCAGTGGGACACCATCAGAGGATGAAGAACTCACTCCACACAAGGAGATTGCTGGTGATTTCATTGCAGTGGAGCAGGTCCAAGGTGTGGGAGGGCTGCCAAATTATGAGACAATGTCCAGTGAGTGGTGATGCGTGTGTGTTCAGGCCATGTGTATGTTGCTTAGGTGATGTGTTATGATTGTCTGCCAGTTCAGGCTACATTTACATGACTGCTACGTGTGACCCATGTGATGTTGGACTGATACGTGCTTGTTGTCATGCAGACTGCATACAAATAATGTCCTGCACATGGAGGCAATCCTCATCACCACACCTGCTCCCTCCTTCCATCACAATCTCTGTGCAGCCTCTCTTGGCCTTATTCTTGCTCCAACCTATGGTCGCGGATAGCCTGTGATGATCTTCCACTCAACACTGACCTTCTATCGTCACATGACAGACGTCTCTGTGTGGTCACCTTGTGAGCTGTTCCTCCTCAGAGGCATTCTTCCTTACCTCTTCATCCCCCAGCAGCTGACTGTCTCCATGGGACTGGTGATTCCGATGGCAGACTACTGCAATGGACAGTACCCGAATTACTGTGAATATACGCTCTTCCCTTTGCAAATCTGCCAGACCTGGACTATGAGGAACCTCCTTTGGCCTTGGTGCAGGGTATCTCACTCAGACTGTGCGGATGGCACAGGCTCACAGTGGCTATGAGTGTTCATTCCTGGACCCTGTTCATTCCCAGAAAGTCCATATGGGTCCTGCGCAAGCAATTAATTCTACTCCATCTCCAGTATTTGCTTCCTTCTCATGGTATTTGGTCAACCCTTTCCTGCTAACTCAGGGTCAGTTGTTCCTCATGGCCATTAGTTTGGGGTTCTCGTCTGTATCGGAAGCCTCCCTCTGGTACAGCCTGCCTGCCTCTATGCAACTGCTGTTGTTGCTTCTCCGGGCCTGGGGGCACTTCTGATGCTTCCTCATGTGTTGTGCTTACTGTCCTCCTCTCCCCTGCTGTAGTCCCAAATGACTGAGAGAATGCAATTGACACCTGCCCACACTGTCTGCTACAGCACGGTACTCTGAGCAACCATTTTGAGACATGCACTGCCTGCAAGCCACCCCCCCCTTGGGGTGGGGTTAACTGTATCCCTACAACCTACTACCCACACTTTACACAGAATGACTGCACTTGCCATTACACTGCTATCAGTCAACAATATTCACAATACTGCCTCTGTGTTCTCAATGATAGTTGAGTCCGTACACGGGTACTGCACTGCACCCACACGCTTCTGAATCCTGTTCTCCCCTTCCACAAGCCTATTCACTTGCGTGATGTCCAGGTGTCCTGCCATTGATGAATCAATCTGCCTTCCTTCACTATTTCAACACCCTAGTGTCGTTGTAGTCTGTGACACATGTGTGTTTTGTCATAGTGATTTCAATGAAATGTCAAATGACATGCATTTTACATGACTCATGGGCAGTAGTATTGACCTTCCATCTGGGTCTGGTTGACAGTTCGGGCATGGCTATGCTACGTGCCATCTGTGTGTTGGCATCTGTCATGTTTGTGGACGGACTATGCCAGTCACAAGCTTGTGCGTGATGCAGGTGCTATGCACCATGCATTACATGTATTATGTTGCCATTTCACATGCATCCATGCCTTCTTTCAGGCTCGACTTCCATCTCATTGACACTGCATTCCTGGGTTTGTGTCATCTGTGACATGGCTAGTTCATGTGTTGGCTGTCAACATTGTGATACCTATGTGTGTGGCGTATGCTGTTAACATGTGTGTTCATCTCTTCTTTTGATTTTCTGCAGGTGATGAGGCACTGGATGCAGTGGAGGAGGATGTGGAGCAGGAGGAGATGGTGGTAGGGGTGATGGATTCAGAGCCCCAACCAGGCACCAGTGGAAGCCGTGGTGTGGTAGCCCACAAAAATCCATTGGTGCTCCAGACCATCCTGGCCAGTGGTGTCTTTGAGTACACCCCTGAGGATGCTTATGCCTCTGGTGCAGAATCGGACATTGAACCCTCATTGCTGTTGCAGGTGAGTGATTCTGCTGTGGATGCTGTTCTGTCCGACATGCCTGCAGGGGGGTACACCCCTCACGGGGCCAGTCAGTGTTGGTACATCCGTCTGTGGTGGTTACGGATGCAGGGTCACACTTCACACTATTTGCTCCTGTTCCTGGGGAGGAATGCAGTCCTGCAGCCACAGGCAGCACCAGCGCAACAAGGGCCAGGTATCCTTGGGCCCGACAGGTGTGGTGTCCAGCAATGCGGTGGCCGTGTGCCACCCGGGAATACAGTGTGGGCGAATTCCATGTTTGCCAATGCATCATGTGAGATGATGGCTCAGGGCATGGAAAGGGTGGCCAATTCCATTCTCCCCCCTGAAAGACAGATGGAGCTCCAGCTGCAGGCAGTGCGGTCCACATGCCGCTCGCACAGGCTGGACATGTTGGCTGCCAAAAGGGACCGACGGGCTGAAATGGGGGCTCTGCGCACAGCCATGGCTGCTCAGGCAGAGGCCAACAGGAATGCCCTGAGGGAAGAGAACACCTCCCTCAGAACTACTCTGGCTGCGCTTGAGGTGTCCAGCAGTAGATGGGCAGAACAGCAGATGAGCAGCTGACACACAACATCTCTGCTGAAATCCATGCAACCCGGGAGGAGATCCGTGCATCACGTGAGGCCTTGCTGGCGGAACTCCATGCAACATGTGAGGTGCTGCATGGGGACCTCCATACAATAATCATGCAGAATCAGACCTATCAGGCCTGCATGCTTGCTGCCATTGAGGAGCATAACAGGGCTATGCATGGTCAGTTTCCCTTGCCACGCACATCTTCTAATGTTACACCAGAGGGTGCCGACAGCGGCGAGTGCTCTCCCACTATAGGCTAGCCGTGCAGGCCATGAACCCATGGAGGTTTTTCTTTTTTATTCTCAACATCCATGCATGTGGGTGTTGAAGTTCACCCTACACCTCCTCACTCCTGGGTGGTCCCTCCCACCCCCCTGGTCCACCATGGCCATTTTCTTTTCTTTTTATTATTTTTTTGTCTATTGTGCATTCATGTAACAGTGTGTTGCTTTGTGTGGCATCCGTAGGCATCATATGCCACTTCTGCTTCCCCTTTCCATGGGCTTGCAAGGAGGGCAGCGTGTGACAGTAATTTATACAGAGGCATTGGGCTTCCATCATTTTTGTGGCCAGTCTGAAGTCCACCCTGTGTATACACCCCTTGTGGGTATTCATGATTGTTTGACCAGTGCATGTTTAGCATGAATTTTGCTTTGGATATTGGTAAATGTGTATTTTTTAATGTTAGATCTTCATGTATTACCTTGCCTGTCTCCATCATTGATACCCTTCATGCTGTATGTGTTACCCTGTCTCCTTTAGCTAGCAGAGACCCACTCAAGATGGAAGGGCTCCATGTGGTGGCTTTGGCAAATTGAGGCACTTATGCTATTCTGATTGGTCACTATCTGACATTTTCACTGTTGGGTCCTGTGTTCATGATATGTTATGCTGGTAAATGGATGTTCCTGTGTATGGTTTTATTTTTATGTGTCAGGGGGAATTGTTTGTGACCTATATACATTTGTCAGAGTGCACTTTGCGACAGTTGTGTCATGTGTTGTGCATTCATTTGTGACTTTTTACATTCCATGGCGTAGTGTGTCGGCCAGCCGACATGGGTTTTGGGAGGGTTTAGGTGACATGCCAGTATTTGGATGTGCTGTTTTGCCTGAGGTTAGTGGCATACTGCATCTTGAATGTGTGCCTTTTGGTCACACAGGATTGTGTTGGTTTAAGTAGCTAGGGATGCACACACTGTAGCACTTCCAAGGACACATTCGCAGTGTGGTAAGGTTGTGACAGTTGATTGTCCCTTTGTCATCATCCGCAGGCGTGGGATTTTAGGTGAAAAATTGTGCCACAAGCTGGGTACGGGCAGCCTCGCCACATGCCCTTTCCCCTCCCATGCGCAGCAGCCGTGCATGTGGTTGGGGATGTGGGGGCACCACCATGTCCACCAGTACGCCCCGCCGTGTTGCAAGATTTGCAGGACACGTGCTGCCGCAATGATCCTCCACACAACTGATGGTGCATATAGTAGCTGTCCACCAAAACAGTCAAGGGAGCGGAAGCGTGACTTTAGCACTCCGAATGTGCGGTCCACTATGGCCCTGGTTGAAATATCGGCTGCATTGTATCTTACCTGGGAGGGTGTGGTGGGGTTCCGTATTGGCGTCATCATGTAGGTGCTCAGAGGGTAGGTACTGTCCCCTGGGGAGGTGATAATGGTTGTCATTAGTTGGGTTAGTCTATTTGTCTGTGTGTGACATCCATGCATGTGCACAGGCATTTGTACTCACCAATGAGCCATGTGTTGCCATGCCTCCCAGCTTCCAGGTCCCAGTTTAGGGGTGACATTCTGATTATCAAACTATCATGGGTGGACCCTGGATAGTTGGCATAGACGGAGGTAATTATTCCCTTGGCATCGCATACAACCTGCACGTTGATGGAATGCCAGTGCTTGCGGTTGCGATAGATGTGCTCAGTGGCCCTAGGTGGACGTAGGGCCATATGGGTGCAATCAATGGCACCAAGCACTTTGGGGAAGTGTACCACCCTGTAAAAGTCCTGGACCATGGCCTCCCTATCTGCAGGTGTTCTGGGCATGTATATGTGCTTGCGGACTGAGGGGCATGCAGTCATGATTGCCAACATCTGGTGTAGGGAGCGTTACTGCGTGGGCTGTGAGACGCCCCCAACTATGGCAGTTGTCCGCTGAAATGACCCAATGGCCAAGAAATACAGTACATTGAGCACCTTTTCCAAGAAGCTCAGTGCTTGGGAGCACAGGCTCTAGGATGATATGATGTGGAAACCTATACCTGCAATAGACTTGGTCATCAGGCATCCCAAAAAGGCTGCTCCTGGGTAAATAAATGCGGGACCTCCTCCTGAGGTGTCCAACGATCCCTGCTGCAAGGAATGGTACATTCATCGTAGATGTATACGCACGTTGTTGTTTGCGCGCACCTTTATGCATTGGCTTTGGTGCGCAGGGGCTCTTACGTCTGCTTTCGCATGGCGTACGTGTTTTTGGATTTGCACGTCTTTTGCTGTGCGCTGTGAGCCCTGTTCAATTTTTTAGGTGTGTGCGCTGGACGGTGTGGGCCTTCACTGGCCGTATCGCGCAAGGCATTCGTGGTGTCGCAGTGATGTGTTGGACCCGTGCGGATTCAACACAGGTCTCAGGTAAGCCACGCGCAATGTGTTCCTTGAATACGGAAACGGGCGCTTGCGCGCGAAAAAAACACGGGCATGCGCCCTTTTTCGGTGCACATTTATTCCATGAATTACCTCGTATGTGTGATGATGCTAATGCCAAAGTTACCACAGAGATGCTGTGCAATGAAAGGGATAGTAAAGTCCAGATGCCCTCGGCAGCACCGAGATGCCGCCCGGTTTGTTGCGCTTTTACAGATAACAAATTAAATAAAAATAAATAAACCAAATAAAGTCCCACAGAGATGCTATGCAATGATGGTATTGCCAAAGTCCCCACAGAGATGATATGTGATGCTGCTAATATGAAAGGCCCTACATCTATGGTTTGTGATCGTGCTAGTTTTAATGTTCCAAAACACATGCTGTATGATGATGGTAATCCAACAAAGGTGTAGTGATGCAAATACCAAAGTCTCTCCGAAGATGGTGCTTGATCCTGGTAATGTTGAAGTCCCCATCTAGATAGTGTGTGATGATGACAGTTTCAAAATCTCCACACACGTGTGTCATGACAGGAATGGTAAAATGCCATAGAGATGGTGTGTGATAATGGTATTGTCAAAGTTCCCCCAGAGATGGTATATAATCATGGTACTGGCAAAGTCTCCACTTTGATGGTATCTGATGGCTGTAGTGTCAATGTCCCCACATACCTAGTATGTAAGTAAAGCCATTCTCAATCAATGGAAAGTGTGTGATTCTTGTGGTGTAAAGTATTGCAGGGAAGTTGTGTGATTATGGCATAGCTCACAGATGGATGTTGTTTAATGATACATTAGAGCGGAAGTTGAGATTAGAAGTCAGTTTTGATTGCTTTACAAATTGATAATGTTGATGTTTCTACTGACATGGAATGGTGTTTGTTGAGACTGTTGCTAATGTCTCCACAGTGTTAGTGTATGATGATGTAGATGTTAATATAATCATAGAAATGGTGAGTGATGATGGTAACGTTAAAGTTCCAACACTGAATTGGGTGTATTGAAGGTTGTGTAAAAGTACCCACAGAGTTGTGTGCCATGCTGCTAATGTGACTACCCTGGTGGTGTGTGATGATGATAGTCCTTCGTGAAGCACAGGCAGATTATGCAGCCTGATTGTGGAGAGGGGAATTCAGAGGAAACTTAATAAAAGAAGATCACAAATAACTGGTTGTGGGCCCAACTTATTCCAGGACATCACAGTTATGTTATCAAAATGTGTATAGCGCAGACCTACACCAATAAAGGCAGAAAAGGAAAGGAGAGCAACTGGAACAAGACGGCGCTAAGAAAAGAAGGGTCTTAAGATGTCGACGAAAAAGCAAGGGATTATTGATCGCATGAAGGGGAACACCGCAGTTTGTTCCCGGGAACTGCAGCCACCAGAGAACGTTCAACCTTCCACCTGTGATAATTTGTGCCTAGGTACCTGCATGAGGAAAGTATGCTCTGATCTTAAGGCATGGGCCGGAATATACGGGTGGAATTTTTCCTGAAGGTACTCTGCACCCTCTCCATATAAAGCACAGTGAACGATGCAGAGTGCCTTAAACTCAATGCTGTGACCAACAGGCAACCAATGCAAGAGACGTAGGACTGGTGAAATGGAGGAGCGTAGAGAGGTGCCTCTGGCCTCCCTGGCTGCAGAATTCTGCAGCACCTGTAACCTGTTCTGGAGATAAAGGGGCTGAGCAAGGTAGATGGAAGTGCAGTTATCATTCATAGCAAGACTGGAAGAAGACACCACAGGTGAACATAGGTGAGCTGGTAGAAAGGAAAAACCTTCCAGAGGATTTTTAGTTTAAAGTAGCAATTTTTTTAAGACGACCCTGACCTGGGCTTCCGCCGAAAGAGACACATAGATTTTACAGCCCAGGCCATTCAGAACCGCGACTGGGGTAGGAAGGTGACCCAAAGAAGTCGGCCAGAAAGCCTGTGTCCGGAAAGAAGTAGAAGAAAGGGGCCCAATCGCCAGAACTTCTGTTTTGTCAGCATTCAGCTTCAGATATACAATATAAGGGTACCTGTAATACCACAGGTCCTCCAAGTAAATAATACAGTAATAAACACAATGAACATAGGTAATGAGGTTGGATAGAGTTACTACAAAACTGTTATACAAAAACCTAAATTATTTCCAAAGAACATATATTTGTCTCCACTATTTCCTCATAAAACACATTTATTTACATGCATTTGACATCTTCAGATGTTTCCACCATACATACACACACTTATTCACAAACATCCAATGTTCACTTTTCAATTCAAAGGTTTACCCTCAGCGTTAAACCCTTCTTACAAATCAAACAAATATATCATTTCTTCACACCCGAACAAATTGTCAGTGTGTATTACTGTACAATAGCACCCCAGGCTTATTGACACAATCTACACGTGTTTCGGTCGTTACACAACAGCTTTCCGAGTACAGCCTGTAATCTTTTTTGATCTTCTTCAGGATGTGGGCAGGGCATCAATGTCGCCTCACCCTGGTAACATGATCCTGTGGAAGATGTCTTCCAACAAACAATCTAAAGACAAACAATAAACAACTCATTACTAACCTACCTCTTAACATTTTAATGGCATTTAGTCAGCAGCCAGCTAAATTAAGTCCAAGGGGAAGGATGAGTCACGTGTCGGAGGCCGATAGACTAGTAAAACATGAAGGGTCTAAGAGGCTGAGAGGGATATGTTAGTCAGCATTACCTCCGTTTTAAGAGAATGCTCAAAAGGCACTATCACACAGTTCGGTGTGGATTGATAAATGACTGCTAGGCCACCTGCAGATCTTAGTGAGCCTCTGTGCTTACAGAGAATTTTATAATTTGCTGGAAGAGTTTGTATAATATCTGGACCAGACGACTCATTCAGCCAAGTTTCTGTAACCCGGAGCAAGTCAGGTTGATGTTCGTGCAATAACTCATAACATTTATTAGTCTGTCCTGACAGGGAGCGGGCATTAAGTAGAAAACAGTTTAGCTTCTGAGGTTGCACCGCAGGGACAGCCAGACCGTTTACAGATCCAACCAGAACGTTTTTAGGAAAGCTGGTTTTTGATGGTGCAAAAGAAAGTAGCTCATGGTGGGAGTAACACTTACCCAGACTATTGTGAGCAATAAATACATTATTCCAAGGCCCATTCAAAGCACGGACGAGCACAGATGGGCTTGCCTTTTGTGCGCCTTTGATGAGCGTTAGGCGCACCCGCAGCACTCACCCGCGGTGCTGTCTCGTCTGCCGGCACATTAATGCCGGCAGTGAGATAATGTGACTGTGATTCGGAGTGGCGACTGAAGACAGACTCTTGCTTCAAAGCAGGTAAATCAACCCCAGGCTCACACAAGCTTCCATAAAACAAAAGCATACACAATTAAAAAGGAAGGATATTTAGGGAGAGGGTAGGTTTTAAAAACAAAGTGAATCACAGAATTTCAATCCAAGCAGCGGCATGCAGCGAAACTGCAGCTGCCTCCTTAGTCAGCGCGCAACCTTGCCGCTCAGCAAATTATGCTGGCAGGTTGTTGATGTTAAAGACAGCAGAGGTGTACTACCCTCAGGAGTCTGCCGAAATGAACTGGGACCAATACATCTTTTTGTACCCCGCCTCCCTTCTGCCGAATATGAGAAATACACCTGTGGTCCTTGCGCTTGCTAGAGAAGGCCCAACACCACCTGAGCTACAACTGCATAGGAAGTGCTTACATGAGGTGGGCATATCCCAGTTGAGGGGCACCAATTACAGGGGAGACCAGAAGCGACAATTGGCATTGTAACCATGAGTGACGATGAAGGGGAATCCTCAGAAACCAAAGAACCTGAAGGACAAGAACATTTGCATTTGCACTCCTTTTATGGGGGGAGCGACAATCTTCTTTTATTTGGGGATTTTGTTTGCTACATTCCATCAGCATAGGAAGAGGGACTTTATCCTGACCATTTCAAATAGAACATACGTTTTGGGGACTTTTCCTTTTGCCCCCAGAAACAATTGAGGAACTGCACCCTCTCCGCTATAACGTCGGGCTCTTGGGAGTAGTTGGAAGGTGTAAGGAAACCTCAAAGAGTAAAACGCCCCATTAACCTCATCTCAGGCCCCTGAACTACCAAAACAAAGTTACAAAAACAGCACTGCATGGTTTTTGTGTAATATTAAGAACACATATTTAATTCTATTTACACTAACAAAGATCTCCTAACTCAGATTCACATATGTTCACATGAACAAAAAAGGACGTTAAACTTACTGTACATACCCTTGTGATTTAAAACACATTTCACAACTAGAGAACAAATCAAAAGTGCTCACATTTCCACAAAAACAGAACAACATTCTCAAGTAAGTAACAGTTTATTTTCGACACAACGCCATAAAAGCAAACACAGTCACAAATACAACACGTATATCCCACACATAAAATTCACAGTTTAGGTTAAAACGATTTTGATTAATTTAAAAAAGGTATTCATTCCATGGAAACGCTGCAGTAGTAGCAAAAACATACAGTTTATCAGATTCTGTGCGAAATTTCAGTTTTAACAAAGTAATACATATGTTATTGGTACTTATTTCATGTGAACTTAACCTAAACAATAATATGTTACTAAAACTATCTCAAAACCTACGTCCCAGGTTATAAATAAATAAAAGGGGAGAGTGCCTTTACAGCCCCACCTCTATATGAGGGGAGTATGCTTGCAGTCCCACCTCTATATGAGGGGAGTATGCTTGCAGCCCCACCTCTATATGAGGGGAGTATGCTTGCAGTCCCACCTCTATATGAGGGGAGTATGCTTGCAGCCCCACCTCTATATGAGGGGAGTATGCTTGCAGTCCCACCTCTATATGAGGGGAGTATGCTTGCAGTCCCATCTTTATGTGGCAGAAAGGACGCAAAGCCCCAGATTAAAAATGGTTCTATGTCATTTCATCGACATGTGTAATTTCGATGTTTTTTTTTCAGAGTATTTTTTACCGAAAAAACTCATCAAAATTGATTTCTTTTAATTTTTGGGGGGTACCCCCCGAAGACCCCCATCCCCTATTGTTTTTCTACCTATTTCCAGCCCCCCGACCCCTTATATATACTTTTCCAACCCCTGTACCCCCCCACTATATATTTTGATGAGTTTTTTTCGGTAAAATGTACTAGGGAAAAAAAAACGTCAAAATGATACCCATCGAGGAAAGAACGCCATGCCTTTAAAAAAGTTTGATCTCCTTGACTGCATTTTAGATGGATCAAGCTTCAACTTGTAGTCCTACACAGGTGTTACGCCTACAAAGTCACGCCCTGTGAATGTTGGTTGCAATGCTTATCACATGGTTAGGGTTAGCGGTACTGTCGCTACCATTTTTCCACGATTTAGTGAGGGCAGCAATATTCAATGTCCCCAACCTATAGCTGATGAATAGTGCACACGCATATGATGCTTTCCTATTGTCCAGGTAATCTTCCTGCCCAAATTCTGGTTTATGTGCCAGATAGATCGGGCCCATTTTTAGCCTACCAGTCACTTGCACCAATTTTCTCCGGGATAGGGCAATTGCTTTATCTTTTACCCTAACTTTATCACCTTTCCCTGTGGACTTTGGATCCAACCATATTGATCCTTCCTCAAGACTATATAAAACACTTTTCACACGTACAAGCCAAGGTTACTATTGCCGCCTTCTAGGCTTGTATATGTATCATTGCGTCACAATATTTCTTTTGACCTTCTGTACTCCATAACCTTATCCAATAAAGTACTGGATGCGTGCCATCTGTGGGTACAGATCCGTTTCCAGATGCACCAATGCATTTGGGGTACCTGTGGCTATTTGGAGGATCTGTTTCAAATGTTTGGTTTCCATGACAACTAACATTTTCGGATTAGCCTTGCCCCAGAGTTCAGCCCTGTAAAGTCATGCAGGAATTGCTTGTTTGCTGTAAATTTCGAATGCCAGGGAAATAGCACCACTGCCATGCCCCGCATGGAGCATTCTGTGGGCGCTAGCATATTTCCCCAGGGTAGAAGAGGCTTTATCTACATGTGTAGTCCAGAGTCCATTTTCATGGAATCTGATTCCCAGGTTATCAAAAAATGGTACCTGTTCAAAGCTTTCCCCTTCCACACCAATCACTAGCCTACAGTGTTTTGAGAGGGCCTGAAAACCAACGTCTTTGTTTTGTTAGTATTCGATCTCATATTGAGTTCTTTGCATCTTTGCACAAAGATATTCAGAGTATGTTTCAGGCCCCCGGGCGTAGTTGCTTACAACACTGCATCATCTCCATACAAGAGTGCAGGATACTTATCTGCCCCCATCCTGGCACAGTCCATGCACTCCTGTATCAGTGGCACGATGATCTCCTCCGTTTAAATGGAAAACAACAAAGGCACTAGAAAGCATCCCTGTCTCACCCCATGCAATACTGGGAATGGTTCAGTGACCTCCCCAGCCAAGCCGCATGTTCCTGCTGCTTTATTATCACTGTACAGTGCATGGATGATCGAGATCAAATAAGAGGGGGCTTTGATATGATATGGCATTTATAACACGCCTATACACAAGTGTTTCAAGTCTTTCCTTTTCTTTAGCACTTGACAAAACATTCTAGACAATAGTGATCCTCATTTCACATATATGAACCGGTGGCTCCAGTTTCCCTACCTTGGCTGCAACTTACTGGAACACCCTCCCTGCCCAACTCAGGAAGATCGAATCCCACACAACCTTCTCGAAAGCCTTGAAGACAAAGCTTTTTGTCTGACTCACCTCCCCCTATCGTCGTCATTTGAATACTGTACTGCTTACTGTACCTGACATGTAACCTATTGTAAACTATGTAACTGTATTAATCCATTGTACTGGGCCGCTATCCTGTAACCCTTAAGCAAGCCTGCATACATATTCTTCTCAGCGCCTCTATGCCTTTGGGTTGTAGCGCGCTATACAAATACTAAAATAAAATAAATATATGATTCTATGTGATATAATCGGCCTCATTACGAGTTCAACTGTAACCCGCTGGTGCTACCGGGACATTAAAAGTCCTGGCGTCCTGGGATGCCAGGGGACAGAAAGTGTAAGTCCCCATTCCCATGGAGTCCACTAGGACTCCATGGCAATGGGGACACGGAAGAACTGGCACCGTTGCTAATGGTGCTGGTGCTTCCATGAAAACCATGCCTACAGGGGCCGGTGCCCCCGGTAGGTCCGACCAGCCGGGAGTAGCAGACCCTGCAGGCATTCTCGTAGTCTGGCGGTCCGGAAAGCGTGCCAGTATGTTGCTACCGACACACTTATTTTGCCAAACTTGAAATGAGGCTCAATCTCTGTAAAACCTTAAAAAAGTCTAAAAATATGTTGCTTTTGGACTCATGTTTATGTTCCCTCATCTGTATCAGACCGTCTTGAGTTTTAGAACTTTATTTGCGATCCTAAAATGGACACCTATAGAAACATATATAATTATTATGAATGAGGAAAACATTTCTTATAGGGTGCGACTAGCTTCGAATTAATAGAATGATACTATGAGAAAATATCCCTCTTACCGTACAATCAGTTACTTGTTGGAAGGAACAAAGTTGTTTGCTCCTAAAGCCCCATCATTAATTGAGTGGACACAACATAGGAAACTAGAATGAATAAATAATCAGGAATTAAATATTGAAGTACTAATGCATGGATGACAGTAGAGGAGTCCCCCCGACTCAGCCACTTAACTGTGCTTTTGAGATTCAAGAATTCGCAGTGAACGATAGACCCAGATTGTACTAGGGAATCTTGGAAACATCTTGCCTTGAGGAAGACCCGTGAGAGTTGAAACACATGTCGGATGATTCACTTATTTCCCAAATTAAATTGCACATATATTCATATATTAACAATTTCTGTGATTATAAATAGGTGCAACTAGTGCAAGATTTCTGGACCTAATCCTTTAGTACTGTCCCATATGAGGTGCAGACAACACCTCCTCAGTCTTGTTCTTGCTGAAGGTTCACCACATTGAGTGACTTTTGACTATCCCCTGACTTTTTTTAAATGAATTGCCAAGTGCTGCGTGAGTTTGATTCAGTTTCTAGTGCCTTCCCTTTGTTCTCCCATGTTCTTAATCATGACTGCTCTGCTCCAATATCCCTACAAGGTATACATAAAGGGAAATAGTATGGTTAAAATGCTATCCGAACTAAATGAAGAATTAATATAGACACTAGTGCGTACATAAAGTGAATAACGCGCTTGCCTCTGTAAATGCTCTGCTCAAGCTTTTCTCAATAATAATAGATGTCCAAGAGTGGATGCGAGTGCAATGGACCCAGGTTGCTCTATATATGCACAAGGGGCAACATTCTAGAACAAACTCATAAGTATAGAAATTGAGGCTTGCTTCAAACAATTGCGACTAATGTAAATAAATAAATTACATTTTAAGAGGGCCCAGCAACACCTCTGCAATAAAATAGTTTAAGGCTCTTCAAGGTGAAGCTTGTAAGGATATTTGGCATGTTACAGCACAGAGTACAGCACTACTGCACAAGTAGCATTTTTTTTTTGCAGCACCACCACAAGGGTGCGGTGCATTGCTATATGGGTTAGCAGATTAACAAGGAAAGACAGACTATTCAGTCAAAAACGATTTTAACATATAAGATGCAAATCTATTTTTACAGTTAAAAGCACACGTGTTCATTTAAAAATGCACACTATTTTTCACCTGAAATGCCTATATTGCTAGAGACACATTTGAAAATTAACAGCTAACATATTAACCATTAACCTGACTAATAAAACCTTATTTTAATATAACTCACTAATAAAATGTGTTCTCTACTGCAGAATTAGGCATACTTTGAAAACCAGTTAAATGAGTGTGCAGATTTTTTTTTCCTCTCTTCTCTGCCTGATTATCCGTGTTGTTGTGCACAGTAACTGCAGGAGGAAGGAAGTCAGATTTGCAACAATTGCAAATGTATAAGCGAAGCTATTGTTGAAGAGTAGGAGGATGAGAGATGATGGATTTCATTGGAACACGTCATAAAGAGGGCTGAGAGGAAAGTTTTAGTGGGCAGTATCAGGGAAAAAGACAGGCAGACATCTTTCGGCACTACTGGGGAGAAGACCTGGCTGTGGGGGTGTCCTGCTGCAGTCGAGACTGGGGAAAGCTGAAAGAATTACCTTTCCACTGGCAGAGGCAGTCCTATCTGAAAAAGCTGAGAATTCCAGGCAATGACCCCGGCTTGAGAAGGCAAGCGTTCCTTTTTGCTGGAATTAAGCCAAGAGAGCCACATTCACAGAGAGAAGCCTCTGAACAGATAAGGTAATTACCTAACTGGGGGAGCTGTGTGTGTGCACGAAAGTATGCAGTCAGTGTAGAAAAATGAAAGTCCCGTGCGTGTCTTAATCAAGTGCTAATGTTGCAATTTAAGTTCTGTTCTCCGCCACTATAATTGCAGTGTGTCATTGAAAATGCTTTGATTGTTCCATTTTATTGCTGTAAAGAATGAGATCATGTCTAAATGCAACTTTTATAATACAGAAAATATTTGAAAACAGACGGGTGGTTTATTTTCTATTTACCATTACAATGCCAATGATGTGGGGAGATTTTTAAACAGTGCAATGGTCATTTTAAGACAGATGTGTGTATGTCAGAATCAGTATGAATAATTGTGAGTGACTGTAGTATAACTTGTTGGAGGTACATGAGCCAACGGGAAGAGAGACTCTCTGAACATAGCTCCCTACCGTATATAAGGTAGTGGAAATTACCACAAGACTACCACATATAGCTCTCTGTCGTAAATAAGTCAGTGAGTTTGCCCATGGTGGCGCACCAACACTATCACTGGAAATTGTGGTATCTCTAGAATGCAGGTCTGAGGTCTCTCTAGTGATCACACGAAAAATCTAAGCGAAGATAAGGGATTCTGGACATTGGGGCCACAAATAAAACAAGGGAATTATGCTCACCAAAATACCACCAACCACGTATACCAAATATGCAGGTCTGGGTGCTGAAATAATGCATGTCCATTGTATTATTGTTGCACATGGCCAAATCTGAATACAAAGAGTGATTATTGCTAAGTTATTTTTCGGCGGTAATAAAATACCGTCAGGCCCCAAATCTCCACAAAATACCCTACATATTTATGGTGCAGGCCGGGAAAGTGATCATAGAGTACCTACTGGGCGTGGCAAGCGTGTCTCACACTGCCATTTGCACATTAAAGGGAACCCATTTTATAATAGCAGTGTGCCACTAAAAACGAATTTCAGAATGTCACAAAGGGAAACCACATTCTCAGATCTAGTGCAATATTTAGAGGCAAAGTTATTTGCACATGGGAATTGGTCTTCGAACAGTACCTTAGAATGGAGTAACCGCATTCAGGGTGAGGTGCAGAAAGAAAAACTAGACAATATTTTTGCAGAAGGCAGCATAATTCAGGTCTGCCTTACAAGATTATTGAATGCAGCCGATAAAAGTGCAGAGAAAGACTGTTTAATACGGCTATGCGGCAAAATATGGTTTATTTTAAACAAGTCCCTGCGAATGCAAGAGAATGATACTCAGCTAATTAACAGGTTAAAGACTGAATTAGATGGGGCAAGTAAAAATCAGGAAATGTTGAGAGCAGAATTGGATGTATGCCAAAAAGACATGCAATTAAAATGCAGAGACTTTGATACTCAGTTATCCAAAAGCAAGAAACAATTTGAAGATAGTGAGCAAGAATTGACACACTTAAAAGCCTTAGTGGATCACATTAGGCAGGATAAAGATGAGGTTGTTTCAGAAATGCAGATTTTACAAAAAGAACATTGCGAAAAAGAAGGTGATCTCCAGAGTGCAGAACAAGAAATGATTAAAATGATCCAAGAAAGAGACAAGAGAAATAAAGAGTTCAATGAATGCCAAATGCAAATGTGCGATATGCAGGAGGCAATTAATAAAATGAGTGATGAAAATAATTATTTGCATGATGAAGCCAACAGACTCCTTAAAAAGTGTAAGGACTTAGAACAGCAAATGTGCATTCCCAGGTCCCAGGAGAGGCGGCAGGGTACCACATTCAATGGAGTGGAGGTGAATTCTAGCTCTGCCCAAAGAGCTAGTGCCCCAGTGACAGGACCGGTGACTGAACTTGGTTGCAGCGCCCTTGGGGGATTTGATACTCCCATTGGGGGCAGCCACCAATCTCATACACCTGAAAACAGGATTGAATCACAAAATAGTGCAATTCCATGCATTGCAACAAGTAGCCCCATAAAAATAATGAAATCCATTAAAGCCCTGATCAAACCATTTAAAAAGGGAGGTGAATGCTGCATTGAGGATCACTTAGAAGCGGTGCATGACATTTTTAAAGCGCTCCAGATACCTAAGGAACAGTACAGACAATATTTTCATTTAACTTTAGATGCCCCGACGGCCAGCATCATAAGGGGATTAAATGAACAGCAGAATATGACATGGCTGGAGTTTGAAAAAGAAATTAGGCGTCATTTTTCTCCTTTTCAGTCATTGCAGGAGGCAAAGAAAGTCGCGTACACTATTACTGCTGGACCTAATACATCACCTCGCCAATTTTTACAAGACTTAAAAAGAGCATTCTCTCGCTTTGATGTATCTTTTGACTCAAATTCCAATGAGTTTAAAACCGCATACTTCTATGGGCTACAGAAAGACATCATATCCCAATTGGTCCGTGAATTTGACCGTGACAAGTCCCTTGAATGGATTGTACATCAAAGCACCAAGCTATATGAGGTACTCTATTGTCAGGGTAGAGAAAGTGATAAAATGAAAGATACTAGGCCTAAATCTAAAGAACCCTCAGCCACAGTAATGGAAATCAGGTCAGCCAAAATGTCCCTTGAGTCTGCTCAAAGCCAAGGTAAAAATAATGTGACACCTGAACAAAGGGGTAATCAACAAAGATCGCCATTTCCTGTACCAATGTTCCAATCACATGATCCTAGTAATAGAGAGAGCTACATCAGCCCTAGATATTTAGGAGATAGACCCCGGGTAAGGTACCGGTCTGATATGGCAGGTATGAACAATAACCAGAGACAAAATCAAGATCAAAGA
This sequence comes from Ambystoma mexicanum, assembly GCF_040938575.1. NCBI lineage: Eukaryota > Metazoa > Chordata > Amphibia > Caudata > Ambystomatidae > Ambystoma > Ambystoma mexicanum. Next base: position 279,030,484 of record NC_090940.1, on the reverse strand, counting down.
AATGATGGTCCCTACCAGTCATTGGGGACACAGAGCAGATTTGATCCCAGCACCATGATATATGGTAATCAGGATAGGCCCCGATATGTGGATCGATTTACTGATAATGGAAATCAATATAGGGGCCAGTACCCACAATCTGAGAGACAGGACATGAAGCAAAACGTGAACTACAGTCCACGCCAGTACAATGATTCCCCACCAGGGGACTATAATCAAAGGATGGGTGCAACCCGCTCCCCTCCACAAATGAATCAAGAGTTCAGAAACCATCCCAACCGGTATCAATCACCTGAGAGGTATCAGAATAGATCCAATCAGGGGGAAAACAACCAATATCGACCTAGGCCACAGAAAGAGGATCCTAGAGAGGTGGAAAGGTTCCAATGCCTTGAGGCCCAAGTGAAAATGTTAGCTGAGCAAATAGGAAAGCTCTATACAGCGCAAAAACAACCTTCCAAAGAGGGGGCTGATGGCCATAGCAATGACCGGGGGGCTTCCGAAAAGTGACTAAGTACTCATGATAACTGCAGTGCCAAAATGACAGATTGCTCTGATATAACTTTGCATAACGACTCTGAGATGACTAATGGATTAAAAATGAAAGTACCAGTAAATGAAATTGTGATGGAAAGTGTAAATACTTCTAAAAAAGAGGTACGGTTTAACTTAGAGCTAAATAAAACAGTAAAGATTTGCACAAATGAAAAAGAAACATTAGGAATTCCAAAAGAACAAAGGGACAGGTTTAAGAAAAATGACTCATGCATGGGGAATACCAGTGAACAGGGAGTAAGTGGGGATGCCATAGCTCCTTCCCTGGGCAAGCAAAACAATGACCAAACACAGACAGAAAAAGGAAATACTCACAAGGAGGGTACAAGTCAATCACCTGAAAAATTCTTTGAGCCACATATTTTTGAAGAGGATGAAAGGGCTGCTATTATACTAAATGATCACAAATGCACAGAATTAAAAAATGACAAATTGCTGAATGATGTTGTGACACATGTTCAGTTGGAAGGTTGTAATGTGGTCTCTGATGTTACCCAGATGGATGGGCGAACGGTGGCCACACTCCAAAAAACCTCTGAACATGGAGAAATGAATAAAATACCTCGCACAGAAATGGGTAAAAAGGAGGGAAAAATGTCTTTTCATTTACCAATGTGCTTAGCCAAAAGTGAAAAAGACCTGAGAAAGGTGAGCCCTGAAATCAGTAAGAATTCACATTTCTTATGTGTATTAGAGGAAGTTGAGGACAGATATTATGCACCCATCAATGTAGAAGAAAAATGCCACACCTTTGCTATGATTGACACTGGCGCACAGGCCACAATTATGTCCAAGGAGCTAGTAAAGAGTATCAATGAAGGGAGGCCTCCACAGAGTCAGATCACCGTGAAGGCAAATCAAGGCCCAGTGCATAACTTTAATGGGGAGGAGGTGCCCATCATAGGTGTAACTGAGGTTGACATAAAAATAGGTAAGCACAGAATGAAACAAGAGGTATTGATCACATCTATTTGTGAAATTCCATTTCTGATGGGGACAGATTGCCTGAAAAGATTGTCTCCTCTCATAGATGGGGTGAATGGAGTGCTGTGGTCCTTAACCAAAAAACCATTGAGGCCTAAGAAACTAAAATCACAAAACAGCAATATAAAAGAATGTCACACCGTTGCCAAAACAAATGATGCTGTGGAGGTATATCTCCAGAATAGCTGCATACCTAGTGTCACTGTTATATTAATGTGTCAAGACAAAGATCAGAGCGACAATGAAAAACTACCTGTACAAATATACTTGGACCCAAGGAAAGATTGGCAGACTGCCATAGATGAGTACACATTACGTTTCTACTTAAAAGAGAATACATGCAAACAGAATATTGTTCCTAAAACAGATTCAGAAAAACACATTACCACTCTGGCAGAGATACACATGAAAGATGAGCAACCATGGGTTCACGTTGGTATAAATGATTATCTTAAAACAATAAAAGCCACTTTAGCGCTTGAACATGAAAGGAGTTTCATTAATGAGAAATTGTTGCAAAAAATTATGGAGAGGGAAGAAATCCCGAAATTTAGGATTAAAAACCAATATGTTTCTGGGTTGGACAGTCCAGACTTTGAAAACCGAATTACAGGCAGATGCATGCTTAAAATTAGCATTGGGCAGAAAACAATTTACCATAATGTATGGATAGTGAATGGAGCACAAAATGAATTTTACATGGGCAATGACATCATGCACAGAATGTGTATGGTGTTAGATTTCCTTAATCAAAAAATATGGTCACGCCTAGGCGGGCCGGCGCCTGAATTTGAAGACAAAAGAAGGGCTTATCATTGTGCACAACTAGTTCCTTATGCAGTCGAATTACAAATGAGGAAAAATACTATTGTTCCTGCATTTACAAAACAGTTTGCAATAACACTGCAATGCAAAAATGGACAGCAGATGAAAGGCTCTGATGCATTTGTATGCCTGAATGAATCCATAAAACAGCAAGGCCTGGATTATGAATACATTCCATTGGTAGACATTGGTGAGGGATCTGTAAAAATCATGGTAAATAATAAAGGTTGTCAGGATATTCATTTAGAGGAAAACTCCCCATTAGGAATGGCCATACAAAAATCACATTATACGGCAGATTTAAATAACATGGTGATTGGGAATATTCCTGAAAAATATGTAGATGCCAAGGGCGAGTTGCCAGAACACCTGGACTCTCAGCCCAAAGGAATATTTAAAATTCATTCTGTGTATCCTTATGATTCAAATGAGACAGTGTGCTGCCATCAAGAGGATTGCATAATATTTAATTTAAATGAAAATGAAACAGGAAATCAGCCCATTGAAGTGGAAGCTGATATGCCAAAATATTTGAAAGTGGCAGCTCTACAAAAAGACACAGCCACACAGTTAGAGGAAAGCGCTGAGATTCCTTTACCAGAAGAGTTTCCAGAATTTTCCAGAATGGTAGAAGAGCAGATCTCCTTAGCGGATGCATGTGACAGCGATGAGGATCGACGCAATCTGAGGGAAATATTTATGGAGTTTAAGGATGTATTTGCAAAAGATGCTTATGATTGTGGTTTAACTGATTTACATGTGGCCACACTACCAGAAGGTTGTAGCAGAAATCCAGTGTTTGTACGCCAGTATAGACTACCGCTGGCATGTTTAGAATCATTGGCAGAGATTATAAAAAATTTGGAATCACGGGGAATAATTAGGCCCATTCATAGCACATCCAATACGCCTATTTTAGGTGTGTTAAAGCCAAATGGTCAATGGCGGCTGTGTGCAGACTTAAGAGAGTTAAATAAAAGAGTACCAGTATCTAGATGGCCACTACCATTCATTGATCAGGGCCTAGCTCAGATACATGGTTCAAATGTATTTACCACGTTAGATCTCACATCTGGATATTGGTGTGTGCCATTGGCAGAGGAGATACAACACCTATTTTCCTTTACTTTTGACAGGACTCAATATGCCTGGCTTAGAGCTCCGTTCGGGTACATCAATAGTGGGAGTGAATTTGGCATATTTTTGAGAAAGGCCATGCCGGATGCAGCGGAAAGAGGGACAATAGTTTATGTGGATGATGTCTTGATAAAAAATGAAAACCTTAAAAGCCATTTTGATGAAATAAGACATGTGCTTGGCCAATTGCAGAAAGCAGGCGCCAAAGTATCTTTGCAAAAAGCACAATGGTGCAAGAAAAAAGTGAACTTTCTAGGGCATGAAGTGACTGAACATGGGCTAAATCCACAAAGGAAGAAAATAGAGGCCATACAAAGATTAAAAGATCCTAAAAATGTGAAAGGAGTAAAAAGTTTATTAGGGATGACAGGCTATAACAGAAAGTTCATTGAGAATTATGCAGAAATCACTCAACCATTGACTAAACTGCTTAAACTAAATACTCCCTGGAGATGGGAAAGAGAGCAATCTGATGCAGTGGCTAGATTGAAGGAATGTCTTGTAAAGGCACCATGTTTAGCATACCCCATAAAGGACAGGGATTTCTTTATAGAAATAGGCTTTTCTGAACATTGTATGTCAGCAGTGTTATCACAAAAACACGATTTGAATCACAAAACCATTGCATATGCAAGTAAGGCATTTTCCCAAGTTGAAATGAAATTTAATGAATGCGAAAAGGCCCTATTAACCACTGTGTGGGCGCTACAACATTTCCGCCCCATTGTTCAGGGAGAAAAGGTGATTATTGAAACAAATCATCAACCTTTGCAATTTTTAGAGAGTAAAAGAATTAGATCAGGCAATCTAGCGCAATCCAGAATCACTTCATGGACACTGGCATTACAAGGTTTTCCCGTAGAAGTAAGATATGGACAAAATAAAAAGAGCCCAATTGCTCAAGGGTTAGCTGACTTACATGACTGTGCAGCTGAACAAATAACAAATGAAATGGATGTGGAAGCTAGTTTACAGGAATTTGAACAATCACCACACAAAGCTTTTGATGAAAAAACATGCAAGGATTTGCCAACTGTATATGTGGATGGTTGTGCTTTTCACATTGAAAATGACAGTAATAAACAATTAGTGGCAGGAATAGGAAATGTCTGGTTGAAATGTGAAGGCGTTCCTAGTATAGGGATGAGGATTGGAGATAGGAGCAGTCAGGTGGCGGAATTGGCAGCCATCTATAAAGCAATTGCTACTGCAGTTGATAAAAAGTTCAGTGAAATTGTCCTGGTGACTGATTCTGACTATGCACGGAATAGCTTTGTGGAATATTTGCCTGGTTGGAAAGCAAGAGGCATGGTTACATACAACAAAAAGCCACTTAAACATGGAAAAATGATACAAGCCATAGACAAATTGGTGTCAGAAAATAATTTAACAATATACTGGAGAAAAATTCGTGGGCATTTAAAAACACCAGGAGAGGATAAGGAGGGAAATGATAAGGCAGACCATCTGGCTAAGATTGGGGCTGTGATGGGAGAATTGCTACCTATTGATTATTTAATGGGTGAAATACAAATTGATGCAGTCACACGTTCTAAAGCACCAAAGGAGGTAGATCAACCGGTGGTGCAGTGGAGTCATGACACGCCAGACCAAGATTTGATTGAGGCACAAAAGAATGATCAGATTTTAGGAATCTATTATAATCATTTGATAGATCCTGAACAAAATCCTTTAACAGAAAATGATTGTATGGGAAAAGAAGAGTTGAGGGTGTTATTAAAGAACAAAACACGAATTAGATTACAGGATGGACTCATGATTAGAGAGTCCATAACAGGGCAAATACAGTGGGTAGTGCCCCTTTCATTCAGAGGACTAATGCTACACCATGCACACGATGCCATAACTGCAGGCCATAGAGGTTCACAAAAGACATTAGAAATACTAAAAGATTATGCTTACTGGCCACATATGTCCCAAGATGTGGAATTATATACTAGAGGATGTCTAGTATGCGCCCAATTTAAACCTGTTTCACCAATGCATAGAGCACCATTGATGAAAAGAGGCCTAACTCTCCCATGGTCAGATTTGCAAATAGACTATGTAGGTCCTTTAAAAAGGTCGAGCAGGGGACACCGCTATATTTTGAGTGTGGTATGTTTGATGTCAAAGTGGATTGAGTGCATTCCCGCACCAGATTGTAGTGCGCAAACAGCAGCCACATTGCTGGTGAACCATGTGTTTTCAAGGTTTGGGTTGCCACAAAGAATTGAGTCAGACAGAGGAAGTCATTTCACAAGTACTCTAATGAGTAAGGTATGGCAAATACTAGGTGTGAAAAGGAAACTACATATCGCATATCGGGCGGCGTCTTCAGGTACAGTTGAAAGAAGCAATAGGTCTGTTGTGGACATTTTAAAGAAATTTGTGGCAGAAGCAGGTTCCAGCTGGGATTTGCGTTTACCATTGGTTTTGATGGCAATCAGGTCGACTCCTGCCAAAGCAACAGGTGTTAGCCCCCATGAGGTCTTAACAGGTAGGAAAATGGTGTTACCACAACACCTACTATACAGAACACATGAGCAAACTCTAGTGAGTGCATCCACAGTTCATGAATATATTGATGAACTGAGGAGGCATTTGCAACATGCATTTGCTTTTGTGCAGAGAAATCTGGAAAGAGCTGCTGACAGTGCTAAGTCATATTATGACAAAAAGACATCAGTAAAGGAATACAATGTAGGGGATCAGGTGTACAAGTTTCATTTTGGAAAAAGTAAACAGAAAAATTCTAAATTTCTGGCAGCCTGGCAGGGGCCATTTCGAATTATAGATAAAGTCTCTCCTGTAGTGTATAAAATTTTGAAAAATGAAGGTGAAACAGCAATAGAGCAGTTTGTCCATGTAAATCAAATCAAACCATGCCATCCCAGACATGAGATCAGGCAGCTTGAGCATGTGGAAACGGATAGAGTCCCTTGAGAAAATAAATGGGTGTGATCAGGAGGCAGTGACAAAGAAGTTAAAAAAAAGTTGATTGTTAGGATGGCACATAAACACTGTAATATATGTAAAAATATATAATATAAATAAATAAATAAATAAATAAATTAATAAATAAATAAATGCACATATAACGGAAGCTCGTGGTTGGTGTGCAGAGAGAAAGTGTATTAAATATTGAATGCTGTTTTATATGTGTTTGTTTTCTTTTAACTTGTGTTTAATTTCAGAAAAAAGAAAAAAAAACGAAGTATTTTTACCAAGCATGTTTTATTTTTGGCAAAAGGATGAAGTTAGTATTGTGCTATGTACTTAATCTATTTATTTTCTATTTTGATTTAGACAATTAACATTATTTGGTCGGAGGTTCCGGGATCAGAGGCCACGGGAGACGATGGAGTCCTGGAGTCCCTTGGATGAAGACCAAAAGATGCCTGCCTCCAGGTGGAGGTTAAGACAAAATGACCGGAATGCCAAAAGAGATGAATACTGTGGATTCAAGATTGCCAAGATGAAAGAGTACTCGAATGAACCGAATAACATCGCTGGTCGGGACATACCAAAAGAGACAAAGCAAAAGTTCCGGCATATGAAGTTCCACGTATTTATTATTTTAATTATTTATTTTAACTTGTTATATTACTTATTTGTTTTAGTTAGTTGTTTTATTTCATTGTTTTAATTGACTTGGAAAATTTAAACTTAAAGTAATGCCACTTCCACTGAGAAGGCAAATGTGGAACATTTTATGAACTTATGGACTCAGATGAAATATTGATTGCAAATTTTCATTGATGCACATGAATATTCATTTTGTTGGATTGATATATTGTATAAAAAAAAAAAAAAGAACAAGTTGTTTTTAGAGATTGGCTTGGATTATAGCCAAGTTCTAAAAACAAAAGGAGGGTATATGTAAGGATATTTGGCATGTTACAGCACAGAGTACAGCACTACTGCACAAGTAGCATTTTTTTTTTGCAGCACCACCACAAGGGTGCGGTGCATTGCTATATGGGTTAGCAGATTAACAAGGAAAGACAGACTATTCAGTCAAAAACGATTTTAACATATAAGATGCAAATCTATTTTTACAGTTAAAAGCACACGTGTTCATTTAAAAATGCACACTATTTTTCACCTGAAATGCCTATATTGCTAGAGACACATTTGAAAATTAACAGCTAACATATTAACCATTAACCTGACTAATAAAACCTTATTTTAATATAACTCACTAATAAAATGTGTTCTCTACTGCAGAATTAGGCATACTTTGAAAACCAGTTAAATGAGTGTGCAGATTTTTTTTTCCTCTCTTCTCTGCCTGATTATCCGTGTTGTTGTGCACAGTAACTGCAGGAGGAAGGAAGTCAGATTTGCAACAATTGCAAATGTATAAGCGAAGCTATTGTTGAAGAGTAGGAGGATGAGAGATGATGGATTTCATTGGAACACGTCATAAAGAGGGCTGAGAGGAAAGTTTTAGTGGGCAGTATCAGGGAAAAAGACAGGCAGACATCTTTCGGCACTACTGGGGAGAAGACCTGGCTGTGGGGGTGTCCTGCTGCAGTCGAGACTGGGGAAAGCTGAAAGAATTACCTTTCCACTGGCAGAGGCAGTCCTATCTGAAAAAGCTGAGAATTCCAGGCAATGACCCCGGCTTGAGAAGGCAAGCGTTCCTTTTTGCTGGAATTAAGCCAAGAGAGCCACATTCACAGAGAGAAGCCTCTGAACAGATAAGGTAATTACCTAACTGGGGGAGCTGTGTGTGTGCACGAAAGTATGCAGTCAGTGTAGAAAAATGAAAGTCCCGTGCGTGTCTTAATCAAGTGCTAATGTTGCAATTTAAGTTCTGTTCTCCGCCACTATAATTGCAGTGTGTCATTGAAAATGCTTTGATTGTTCCATTTTATTGCTGTAAAGAATGAGATCATGTCTAAATGCAACTTTTATAATACAGAAAATATTTGAAAACAGACGGGTGGTTTATTTTCTATTTACCATTACAATGCCAATGATGTGGGGAGATTTTTAAACAGTGCAATGGTCATTTTAAGACAGATGTGTGTATGTCAGAATCAGTATGAATAATTGTGAGTGACTGTAGTATAACTTGTTGGAGGTACATGAGCCAACGGGAAGAGAGACTCTCTGAACATAGCTCCCTACCGTATATAAGGTAGTGGAAATTACCACAAGACTACCACATATAGCTCTCTGTCGTAAATAAGTCAGTGAGTTTGCCCATGGTGGCGCACCAACACTATCACTGGAAATTGTGGTATCTCTAGAATGCAGGTCTGAGGTCTCTCTAGTGATCACACGAAAAATCTAAGCGAAGATAAGGGATTCTGGACATTGGGGCCACAAATAAAACAAGGGAATTATGCTCACCAAAATACCACCAACCACGTATACCAAATATGCAGGTCTGGGTGCTGAAATAATGCATGTCCATTGTATTATTGTTGCACATGGCCAAATCTGAATACAAAGAGTGATTATTGCTAAGTTATTTTTCGGCGGTAATAAAATACCGTCAGGCCCCAAATCTCCACAAAATACCCTACAAGCTCTATACGTCGTGGGGACGGGGGACGTGGGGCAGCTACGAGTGTGACACTGAAAAGCAGAGAGCTGCGGCGTTCCCACCAATTATGTAAAACATATTCTTCATGAAGCGCTACAGATTAGAAATAGGACCAACCCTGAAGACGTTTAGGAGAGGACACATCAGGACATACGAGGAACAAGATTATACCGGTCCTAGAGGCAAACCCTGGGACTAGAAAGGGTAACCCAGGAAAAAGTCAAGAAACAAGGGCCTGGCCGAATGGCATGGAGGTGAAGGGAAAACACCAAACTCGTGGGGGAAAGGCGACCAAAGAGAATGGTGATCCGCAACCCCAGAAGTAAGGTGAAAGGAGGCATGAGGATGTGGAAGAAGAAGAACTGAGAAAAGACATAACGAATGAATGAATCACACCGTGAGCCAAGCGGGTGTGACAGGAGGGGTGGAGGTAAGAGCATTTGGGGGAGCATCAAAGAGGTATCAAGGAGAAAGAGTGGAGAGGATATCTTAAGAGATGATGAGGGCGTCCCCTTAGACATGAGACCCTTGCAACTCGTCAAGTCGGAGAGGAGAAACTATGTAACTGTATGAGAAGAAAGGGAAGTTGGGGATTAGGTTCAGGAACTCATAACATGGAGTGGTCGAAGGCACCCTCACCCAACCTGTAGAGAAGCTCGATTGGCCAACATCTTGGTGAAAGATATGGGGATCCCTGTCTACCCCCCCCCAGCCCTAGCTGCCACTTCTGCCCAGCCCTAACATACAGGTGCATGCAGCACCCTGAGGTGCAGATCAAGGGGTCTCTGAGGAAATCAGGATGAAAATTAGAAGGAAGAAGAATCCCTTGGGGACTCACCCAGGTAAGAGGAATTGCCAGGAGACTAATCCAGAAAGGATAAGTCACCTGAGGACGAACCCAGGAAACAAGAGGTGCCTGATGATTAACCCAGGAAGAAGCAAAGAGAGTTTCACAGAGAGGATGATATTTGTGAAACACCACCATCCTGACAACAAGACAATGGATCTTATAGCTGTATTGTTGTGGCGGCCATATGCAGTGCTCGTTAGAGAAGCGCTCTTCTAAATGATGACAAGTGGGTGTGATGAAGCAGCATTACATTAGAACTAACAATATTGAGTTTACAGCTAAAAATTAGATGAACAAGGAAGAGTAAATCGTCAAACCAATACAAATCAAAAACAGTACAATTTTTCATGGGGGCAATGCGATAAAGAGGGTGACACTAAACTTCAGCAGACTATATTTCGCCTGTACTGGGGCTTCTACTGGGTTCTTACTCATGTAGGCGAAGAGTGATGCTTTAATCGATATGGGGTATATTTTAATGGAAGCAACTATTGAGCCTAGGCAAAATACTTTAAGCCATTTCAACTGTAGTGATATGCTTCACCCAGGGGCTGTTTCCACTGATCTTAGTAAACTTTATTCAACCTTTAGTTGGCTAATTATTGGATTAGAACAAAAAGAGGCTGCCCGGGGACAGGGAGAACTAGGGGGCCTACAAAACACTGTAACTGGGGGGTGGTCCTACCCTCTGAAATTCAAATACATGCAAAACAATTTAAGTGCAAGTTAGTTGAACCCTTGTGAACACCCATCTGAATAGGACAGTCACCATTTGTACCAAAAGCAAACTACTAATGAAAACATATACCATTCTTATGTAGTATCACAGCTTTTTATTAATTAGCTGATACTTAGGCTATTCTTTGCATATTTTTAGAATATTTTTTCTGGAAGACAATTAGTGATAATCATAGTCATGAAACAGTTAGTGTTCAACATGGTTGTGCCTAAAGTATAGTACACAAACATAATCATTACAAAGCGTGATGGATACGCTCAAACATTTGGAAGACAACTCATAAGTAGGTGAAAACCAACATGTGGCTAAATTCAGTGAACACAGAGTATGAATAAAGGTGGAGAAAGGGAGACATTGACTAAAGGTCTCCTATGCCCGGCTAGAATCTGACCTCGTAGTTGGTCTACGTCTAAGTGGAATGTTAAAAATATCAGTGCAGCTTTGAAAAAGTGCCCAGGGGAGTATGGGCATAGGTGCTGGTGACGTTTCGGCTGAGGTGGCGGAAGCCTTCTTCTAGGGCCATGGGAGTCAGGTCACTCACTAGTAATGCTAGGAGCAATGTCTGAGGTTGAGGCTGGGCAGATGATGGAGGGGAAGTCCAAAGGAGGGCAAATGGCTCAGTAGTCACCAGAGTGGGGGTAGGGAAACAGCCTGCTCGAAGCGTTGGACCTCCTGGCCGGATAGTAAGAGTCCGGGAGGAGGCTGTGGCTGGATCCCTGAAAGGCCTGTCTGGGGAATGTCAGGTACTGGAGACAGGCTCAAAAGTAGGCTGCCCAAGTGGAGATCATCAAGACGAATGGCGGGGATGGTGGAGGACGGACCCTGTTCGGTTGAGGCGCTGTAGTTGGAGACCGGCGTCTGAATGTGAAGCCCGTCAAACGTCGACACCATTCAACTTGATGGTGTCATCATTAGCAGGGCAGGCTCCAATCCAATTCAAATGTTCGTGGTTGTTCGGGATTTTTTGGTGATTAGAGCAAAGCACGCATGAGTTATTTTTCGAGGCCTTCAATATCACCAAAGCCTTTACTATAGCCTTATAGACAGAGGGATGGGACATTATCGCAGGATAATGACTCATCCCCAAATTATGACCCAAGGCGAAGATGAGGGCCATGATTTGGGGAAGGATCATTATCCCAAGCGGTAGTGACCCCTCCCACAGTCTTTAAGATTATTAGTATATAGTGTTAACAGCCATACATATTTTGGAGTTATCGTGGAAGTTAAAACGTTACTTTAACAGTGAGTAAAGTAAATAGACAAACTGAGTCAGTTAATTAAATGTGTTTTTATTAATAACTATTTCAATATGATTGTCTTCATAAATTAAGCATTAAATTGCAAACTGCGTTATACTGCAGCAGGTTTTCAATGAGCATGCACTAGGTATCATGTAAAACGAAACAATTTCTCTATAAGAAAGTGAAAGCATTTGCCCATGTTTTAGCTTTCCCTTTGTTTCGTTAAATGGGAGGCAGCAGCGAGAAATGTCCCGCCAGAGAGGAAGTGTCTCGTTGAAAGGAATCTTGCTTACAAAATTCCTTGTTGTTTCATTGTTTGATTTTGAAGACAGAAGGGCTCATTTTGTAACGCGGCGTAAATGTAAATGGAAGGCGTAAAAGGCTTTTATGCCCTCCATTTACGTCACACCCCATTTTCAATCATTTGTATGGCAGGGAGTAGGGGCAGAACACAACTTGAATTTCTGCCACCTCCCATCCTCTATGCCATAAAAATGCCCCAGCATTTGCACTGGCATGCATGTTCATGCTGGTGCAAATGCTGGGGATCATCTATGGAGCCCGCCGGATGTATGCACCAGCATAAAGTAGGTGGACTCCATAGGGATCTATTGTAAACGCTGCCGGACATGCTCGTATGGCAATAGGCATTTACAACTACAATTAAATGCTGTCTGCCATGGACACATGGCAGGCAGAGTTGAATTGTAATTGTAAACACTACCTGCCATGCGTGCATAGTAGGCAGCATTTAGTTGTAATTGTAATTGCTGCCTGTCATGTGAGCATGGTAGCCAGGGCAAAGGCAGCATACACGCATGTATGCTGCCTTTTCCCCTGCACATTTGCACTCTGCCATGCAAATGACCAACATTTGGTGGCAGGGAGCCGTCTACATGTATGCTTGCACGCAACAGCTCCTTGCAGCCAAATTACGGCTCGGAGCAAAATGAGCTCCACAATGTTTAGAATTCAGTCAATACAAGTAGTGATTGAGTGCATTCTAAACATGTTGATTGTCTGAAAGGAGGTCAAGAACGATCTCCATGTGCAAATAATATAATAAAACTCGTAGGCAGACATCACCGCAAAGCATCCACATCCACCCACCATTTCAAGGACTCCATGAAATGATCCACTTCTGAAGTATTAACTTATCCTTCCTCTTCGTAAACCCAATTATCCTCCATTGCTAATAATGCAACTCTGCCATACCTATTCAAAATGTGCACATAGCGGGGTAATTTTGCATGACCCAAAGTGGAATACAAGTGTAAAACCAAAGCGTTGATGGATTATGCTAGTGTTTACTCTTTTTTGTATGCTTCCTGTCATTTTAACTTGCATTTGCAGGTGGAGTGGGAGACAGAAGGGGATACATGTTTGCACCTTCCCTTACTGCTCCTTCTTCTAAACCACCTGACTTTAAATCTGCATGAGAGTGTCATGGAAGCATAAATCTAATGGGGTGGTCATGTTTGTCATTAAATGGAGGTATAAAAGCAAGGCATATTGTTTTTACTCTTCCATGTACGGATATGACCCATTTTCCAGTCGTTGCAAGATGTTGAGGATAGCATATCCACTTTGCTTTCCTCCTCTGTCTTGGAACAGCAGACAGTTTTAAGCCTGGATGGCATTTTTATAAATGCATCAAACCAATGGATATCATTGGAATATGACTCACATTTAAGCCTGGTAAATAGGAGGATTCCATTGGAATCCATTGAAGCAGCATTTTATTTCTCACAAAGCACAGAGTAAAAGTGAAGTGTACAGGTGATTTTGTCTTGTTTTTTCTTCTCAATTGCACTCTGCTTTGTGAGTATTTAGAATTGCATGTAGGGGACCCAGCAGCAAATAAGTGCAAATGCTAGTGGTCCCCTGCATGCAATTTGCACTTACATTATTCCTGTGGATTCCTATGGAATCTGCCAGCTTTTAGCACCTGTTAAAAGCAGGCAGATTCAATAGTAATTTTGTTTCAACCAACTAGAAAGGATCCCTTATATGTTAACTGTGTGCTCAAATTGAGTCACTTCCCCTCCCTAAATAGAAAGTATTTACTGACCCTCAATGGCGTGTCTGTCCATAGGCAGCAGTGGTGTGCCGCCTTTCTAGGAAAGGGGATACCAGGAGAGACTCAGCCTAGATTTCTGCTATTTGTAACAAATTTAGTACCACAGTGATTTGTATTCTAAAGATTTCAAATGCAGATTACTATCCAAAAAGAGTCTCCATACTTTATTATAACCCAACGTTGTGGATCCTTAAAAAACAGGCCATCACCGTTAAGCAAAGATCCAAGGTGAGCCTGAAGTATCAAACTGATATCTCTAAAGAAAGGTGCAAAGGGCAATCATGTTTTAATTCTCAGGGGTAAAATGTAATTTGCTTACTCCCCTTAAGAAGTCAGCGGTACTGGCTACGTGTAATCTGTGGCAGACAAAAAGAAAAGAAAACATAGAACTATGTTTTCTTATATTTATTTATATTATAGAAAACATAGAACTATGTTTTCGTTTATTTTTTTTTTTGTATGTCTCCCAGAGATTACACGTAGCCAGGCTAGCATGTGTATTGGTGTCCCGAACCTGAGATACCCATACTGAGAGGAAGGCAGCACAGCTACCTAGTACCGCTGACACCGGTAAGAATGTGTGTACCAAACTGAGCACACAAACAGAGTCATTTAACCAAATCGTAAATTCGATGAATTGGACCCCGAATGATGGAACTTATGTGCTATGGGTGCCCCTGCATGCAATTTTAAACATTCACAAGGTGCAGTGGAAAAGGAAAGAAAAGCGGGGCAAGCTTGCTTTTTCTGTCCATCTTGTGAAACAGTAAACACTGCCCGTGGGGTGTGTTTTGCAGTCAGCGTTTACTAACGGATTCCTATAGAATCTCTCTGGTCATTAGCAGGCTCTAAACCGAGGTGTAACCCATAGGAATCCATTAGTTTTAGGCCTGCATGAAAATGTCAGGATCTGTTCGCCGCTCTGTGCGTCTCCTCCAACTCACCACTGCTTGAAAATGGGATTCAATGCATCAGCCATTATACAATTAGGGTACAAATATGCCTTCTGGGTCGTTTGGACAGCAGAGGTATGCAATCAACACGTGCTTTGCCGTTTCACATCTCAGGGACTTGAATTCACGCTGTTCTTCATGTGGATTTGAATCTCGCTGTTTTCACATCTCCTGCACCTGATTCTTTGCCATTTCACATCTCAGGGACTTGAATTCACGCTGTTCTTCATGTGGACTTGATTTGAATCTCGCTGTTTTCACATCTCCTGCACCTGATTCTTTGCCATTTCACATCTCAGGGACTTGAATTCACGCTGTTCTTCATGTGGACTTGAATCTCGCTGTTTTCACATCTCCTGCACCTGATTCTTTGCCGTTTCACATCTCAGGGACTTGAATTCACGCTGTTCTTCATGTGGACTTGATTTGAATCTCGCTGTTTTCACATCTCGTGCACCTGATTCTTTGCCGTTTCACATCTCAGGGACTTGAATTCACGCTGTTCTTCATGTGGACTTGAATCTCGCTGTTTTCACATCTCATGCACTTGATACCTGCTGTGTTTTCACCTAACATGGAATTGAATGGTGATGGTGCACATCCTGGCACCGAGGGGTGTTGTTAGGTCTGGAAAAGATCAGGGGCTAAAATAATGTTGGGATTGGTGGGACTCAGGTCTAGCATAGCCTTTTGGTTGTAGCCCCTGAGCTTCTTTCCAGGGCTACAACAAAAAGACCCGAGGCAATAGCCCCCTCAGCCCCCCCCTAGCAACGCCTCTGTTGGCACCCCCCTCGCTCTTCACTAGTATGACTCTCATTCTACTCCACGCCATCTCCCGTTCACAACCAGTCCACTGCTACCCCTCTCCTCCCCCCACCCCCTTTCCCTCTTTTATGTCCACAGCACTTCTTTCTCCTCCCACGCCCTCTTTCCCTTTATATGTTTAGCTCTTGCATTATTGCAACGACTGTCAGGCACGTACAGTCATTTTGTTTATATGTTGTCACCTTGTATCCGTCCTTGTTTTATATTGTGCCTTCCTACACCTAGCACCTGCACATTCTGAATGTCCCCATGCCTACTAAGAATGTTTAATCCTGTCACCCCTCTTTATCCACTTGCCCGCTCTGCATTGGAGCGCTTTGAAACACTTGTCTAAGTGTGTAGGTGCTATGTACATGACCGATAAATAAATAAATGATGTGCAGTGGGAAAGATTCCGTATGCACACCACCTTATCACAATAGGGAAAATTAAAAATGTTCCCAGACATGTCCTTTCAGAGGTTACTGTCATCTGGAGGCGCCAGCATTCAAGCGGTAAAGTTTATAACGCGACTGAAACAAGTACTCTTCACAGTGGGCACCACAACTGCAACACTGTAAAATGAACCTCACTACAAGGCTGAAATAAGTGCAGGTCACATCTGTTGTAATAATGAAGGGCAGTCTTCGCTGGAGAAGAGAGTGGAGTGTGACAGGCACGCCTTGCAATGGACAGGACATCTCTGCCATACCAGAACCTGACAGTGACCTCATGATTGAGACAAATTAAAATCACACTTAGGACTGGGCATACATACTGTAAGGATGAAATGTGACCTCGACTTTAGCAATGAAACTGTCTCCTCAAGCAGGACAACATCCCTCCAATACTGACATATGTCCCACACTGAGTGAATACTTTTATATTTGTAGATGTTTCCACGAAATAAATGGCCTCCTTGCTTGTCTAGCCCCATGATCAGACGGCAGTTATTTTGCAATTAGAGACTTTCAGTCTGGTGGTGAAATAGCTTGATATGTGGAACTTTCCAGATGGAAAGTGACATTGATGTAACAGTCTAGGCTATTGTAAATGTGCACTTCCATTCGGACTTGGGCCTGGTTCTAGGGATCACAAGTTGATGTTCTGACTCTGAGCGAAGTGCGTGACTGGGAATACAATGTTGAAAACTAAACCTCAAGTTACTGGAGCCAAATGACCGCACCTCACACAGCACAGCACCACTGCAATACTGAAAAACGACTGTCACTGCAGGAATGAAATATGTGCCTCCAACAGCAAGATAACTCTAGTGCTGATTAAGTACTTTTCCGTCCAGATGAAGTGGAAGGGAGAGGAAAGGCTTCTGTGCGTTATGTGCCACAGTCTGGTGTTTCATCCACGAAGGCAAACAGATACACGTCTATATGATGCCTTCTTCAGATCTATTTTTTGTAGGATGGGCCGGAGTCAGGCTTTGCACACCAGAGATGTGGCACAGAAACAGAAACTTCCAAACAACAAAAAGGTAAGTACCAAATTAAAAGGAGGTTCCAAGCAAAGCTCTGTACAAATAGCAGTGTTTACTAAAAATGATCCACACTAAACATCCATCTCTCCAAAAATGGAGGATAGCCCATGGGCAGGGTGCTGGTCGTGGAAGCAAGACTGGGCAGAGCAGCAGAGGTTTGAATCCCGGAACTGTGCTTAGAAACCAAACTCAGATATGGTATTAGGTGTGTTAAAAAAAAACAATTAAATAAATACATTGTTTAGGGTCTAAGTCCAAAGTAATACCAGGGCATCAGGTTGACTATGATGCCTGGCAAGGGGTATCTAGAGCAAAAGACATTGTAGGTTGAGCTTCAAGAACGGGTCAGTTGATGTGGGTTCTTAGAGCAGGAGCTCAAGAATGGCTCGATCCCATGCTCAGTCTGCTCCAATTGCAGGAAATAATGTTTTTATAACATTAAAAAGATAAAACCAACATTGCCCATGATGGCTTTTCTGTACATTAGACAGTAACATCCATTGGGAAAGGTACTTTATCTGCATATCTTCCTTGCATCCAGTTATGAGGCTACTAGGCAAAGCCTCTAGATATGGTAGACAAACCAAAAAGGCAATGAGGTTTTAACATGGGGCTGCACTTCGAACATGAACCCGATTCTGCTTAAGCATCGTTTTGGGCATAGCAGTCAACTGGATTAATATCATACTTTCTCTATCTTTCTCTAAATCATATCTTTGGTGCTCATAGGCTGAGGGCTGTCAAGTGAGAACTGTATTAATTTGCTTCCTAGTGCAAGCAGGAGTTGAGGAAAATGACACTTGCACCTCCCGCCTGTATGTAACTTTATTCCTGCATTGGCCATGTTGCATAACAGTACTTTTTTAAAAATATCTCTGATTATTTGGTAAAAGAGAACAACAGATAAACAACATGCCTGTCCGGAGCCTGTCTCGAGCCGTTAGAGCCTTGGGCCAGGAACGCTGCCCTACTGACTCGAGAGTTCATCGTTGGTCTCCCTCATTGCCTGAACACTTTGTCCGGCTAACTTTCGCATACCCAACCAGTCGTGCCTACACCAC
The DNA here is from genome assembly GCF_040938575.1 of Ambystoma mexicanum. Classification (NCBI taxonomy): domain Eukaryota; kingdom Metazoa; phylum Chordata; class Amphibia; order Caudata; family Ambystomatidae; genus Ambystoma; species Ambystoma mexicanum. The sequence continues at coordinate 279,012,200 of NC_090940.1, read as the reverse complement.
TTTTGAAAACTCTGTTCGAGACCATTTCCCTTGAATATTACGTGCGGATTCACCCTATCTCCTACATCACTGCGGTGTCTGCCCCCCCCCCCCACTACGCCCACTGTGTGCCCAATTCTCACCACACTGTACTAATACAACTCGCTGTCTGTGTATTTACCGTGGCCCATGGTACCCACTACTGCATGAAGCATTGTACTGTTTCTTATGCATATGTCGCTCTATAAGCACATTTTTAGTGGCGCCAGCATCCCCAGCAGCCCAGCCACGCGCTGTCTGTCAGCATTATCTAGTACTGCTCACTCAACACCTGCCCTCCCGCCATAGCTGCTGCACTAGCAGCCTGCTGTTCCGACATCCATTCAGTCTGCTATTATAACTGAGCTGCCCGTTTCCATCTCCAGACCACTACTATGTACTCTGTGACCTGCTTCTCTGTTATCTCTATGCACGTAACTGAAGTAGGCCACCTGCACTTGCAGTGCAGCTCCAATAGCATTTCAGCCCGTTTTCATTATGACCTAAGTTGTGATCTGTGTTCTAGTCATTGCTCACGTATATCTATCTAACATGCATGTGATTTAGCTACCTTCATCCACTGCCACCAACTGCTTCATGCTGCACCACACATCTAAAGCGCCCCATGCCCATGGCACATGGTATTACATTTAGTATACTGTGCCTTACCATTTGAGGTTTGCATCTAGTATATTGTGCCTACCATTTGAACTTTGCATCTATCGTATTCTGACGCCCTACAATTTGACCTATGCATTTAGTGTATTATGCCCTACCACTTGAGCTTTGCATTTAGTCTATTGTGCCCTACCATTTGAGCTGTGCATCTAGCCATTGTGCCGCCCTACCATTTGAGCTTTGCATTTAGTTTATTGCGCCTTACCATTTGAGCTATGCATCTAGCCTATTGTGCCGCCCTACCATTTGACCTATGCATTGAGTCTATTCTGCCCTACGATTCGAGATTTGCACCTAGCCTATGGTGCCTTACCATTTGAGCTTTGCATCTAGCCTATTGTGCCCTACCATTTGCGCTTTGCATCTAGCCTATTGTGCCTTACCATTTGAGCTTTGCATCTAGCCTATTGTGCGCTACAATTTGAGCTTTGTACATAGTCTATTGTGCCTTACCATTTGAGCTTTGCATCTAGCCTATTGTGACCTACCATTTGAGCTTTGCACTTAGTCTATTGTGCCCTACCATTTGACCTAGGCACCCAGTCTTTGTTCCCCACCACATGATTATCACATTGAGCACTCATACAAATCATCGCATGTTCACTACAGCAACCCACCAGATTACCTATATCTCTCTTCTCACATTGAGCCTCACACTCTGTTATACAAAACCCCACACACTATCCATTGGGGACCCAAAAAGTTTGCCATACCCCGCCTCAACCAACAACAATATAATTAAATACCCCCTAGCTATGTGTGTCCTTCAATGCCCAATCCCAAGCAATCCTTGCACAAGGGAAGCAAGGAACTCGTGCCTCAGAGCGAGACTAGCCAAAATATACAAGCCTCCTAACAGCTCACTACCCACCTTTACAGGAAAGAGGCCCCCTAAAACCCTGCCTGAACTAACCACCATAATCACAAAGGTAGCATACAAAGGCAATCCTAGGACCAAAAAATGCACACCCCAGCATTCCAAACGCAAAGACCCTTTAATCTCCCACCTAGCAACTACAACCCTCACTAGTCCACTTATTAAAGGAGCTCTAATAAACTCTAGAACTCTTGTAGCACACGCCACAGAGATTGCTGATCTGATCCTGAATGATAACTTAGACTTCCTCGCAATCACTGAGACACGGTTGCACGCTGCAGCAGGCCCTATGCTCAAGCTAGCAGTTCCTGAGGGCTATACAATCCTAAGGCAAGATAGACAAGGTTCCAGAGGTGGAGGCATTGCCATTATCTGCAAATGCACCCTCTCTATGAGATTAGCACCCCCTTACGATATCCAATCATGCAAAGTCCTTTCTGTCAAACTACCACTGATCAACTCCCAGACCCTCAATATCCACTTGATCTACCGCCCCACAGGCCCAACCGGGACTTTTGAGGAAGACATCCACACTATACTCTCCAGCAACCTCAACAATTCCACGCAAGTACTACTACTTGGGGACCTCAACTTGGGATTCAACGACCCATCAGATCAGTCTGCCTTAGCAACGGCAAACATCCTATCAGAATATGGCCTTACCCAAAGAAGCAAAACTCCCACCCATGACTAAGGGAGAATACTAGATTGGGTAGCAGACTACAACTGCCATGCCACCATCCTCTCCACTTCACCTCTACCATGGACCGACCATTACCTACTCTCATTCACGCTATCCACCAACAGACCCCCCATACCACCCACCCTAACTAGAAATAAAAAGAGCATCACCGCAGATAGGCACATTCCGAGTTCTCCCTACCCTCAACTCACTCCCTAACAATACTGATCCGGAAAGCATGGTCAATGAATATAACAAAATCATGGCCTCCTCCTTAGATCAGATTGCCCCTCTCAAACCAAGACTAAGTAAGCCAAAGAAACACTACCATCGGAAGGCAACAAACTCAAACTCACAAAACTCTCTTCACTCTACAAAAAAGAAATCTGCTTAGCCTAACGAGAATCCTACGACACCCACATCTCCCAAGCTAACTCCAATATGAAAGAATGATTTACCATTCTTAAAGAACTAGAGTCTCCCATTGCAATACATGACACCTGCACCAAAGATAAAACAAAAAAATAGTGCTCAGAGATCCAACACGCACTAGCTAACAAAGTATCCACATTACAAAATAAAATATCCCAAAAAAAGAATCTCTAAATGCCACGCCCACACCTAAATTATCTGTGAACACCGCAGAAAACCATCCCATCCACTTTAACTTCTCTAAAGTATCTGTCTTAGAGGTGGAAAGAATCATCCTATCCTTCAAACCAACCAATTGCCAAGGTGATCCCTGCCCAGCACAACTCATCAAGGATGCGGCTCGAGACCTGTCACCTTTCATATCCAAGCTCATCAACACATCCTTTGCCACCGGCACCATCCCCACTAACCTCAAAGAATCGTGGGTACTCCCACTACTAAAAAAGAACACTCTTGATCCATTAACTCCCACCATCTACAGGTCAATCACAACAGTCCCGTTCCTTCTAAAAATTCTAGATAAAGTGGCCTACATGCAAATTCAAAAATACCTGGAACTACACCACCTGCTGGGAGCCAGTCAGTCAGGCTTCCACCCACAACATGGAATTGAGACCGCCCGATCGATCTAAAAACCAAAGTCGACGAGCTTAGAGACAATGGTAAATCAGCTCTACTTTTACTCCTAGACCTCTCAGCTGCTTTCGATTTGGTAGATCATACAATCCTATGTAACCATCTCGACACATCATCACACTTCTCTAAAGATGCCATAACATAGATTAGCTCTTTCCTAAGCAGCAGAACAATGAGGGTCTTCTCGCCCTCAGCAGGGGCAGATCCCATTCCTATCACCTGCGGGGTACCACAGGGGTCCTGCGTCTCGCCCACACTATACAATATCTTTACCAAGCCCCTCTTTGATGATCTGGACCATCTTGGTATCACCTGTACCAACTATGCAGATGATACTCAGATCCTCCTCCCACTTACAGGGGATTACGACAAGGATTTGGCCTTGGTAAATAGAGTGTACATCATCATCCAGGCATGGATGGCCACGCACGGTCTATGCCTGAATGATGATAAAACAGAACTCACCATCCTCGGTACCCCCACTAACCTAAAAAAATTAGGCCCGACTACACCTCCTTCTTAATTCATGGCAACCTCATTAAGATAGCACAAGAGGTAAAAACACTAGGGTTTTACCTCGATTCCACCCTATAATTCTCTAAACAGATCGGCACGCTAGCGTCCGCCACAGCATACACGTGCAAACTCATTAAAACCGGCAAGCCATTTCTCTCGAATATACAGCTGTATCATCCTGGCCAGAGCCCTCATCCTATCCCATCTAGACTACTGCAAAGCCCTATACATAGGCTCCAACAAATCCATCATCACCAGAATCCAAACCCTACAAAACAACGCCATTAGAGTAGCCTTAGGTATCTCCAGAAGAGAGCACATCTCCGAGAGCAGATGACAAAACAAATGGCTCGGGACAAATGACAAAATTCTACTAAAAACTGCATCGGCCACTCACAAATCTCTCAACAACGCTGCACCCATCTACCTCTCTGAGAGATTCCATAAATGGACATCCTCTAGACCAACTAGATCAAAAATACCTAGACTGCCTGTCCATCCCCAAATTCAAACGATCGACGATTGGTGGCAACAGCTTCCCTGTTAAAGCGGCCAAACTCTGGAATTCCATGCCTCCCTCCCTAAGAGCAGATCAGCCCTATCATAATTTCAGAACCAACACCATTTTATGGCTAAAATCCACTGACCAATAATCTCATGTCTATGTATCTGAAATGCAACGCACAACACCTGCCTAATAATTCCTTGACGCTAACCTCATTCTATGTACAATACCTGTAATATACTGTAAATATGTATAGTAATGTATTGCTTTGTACAACTGCCTGCAACTTGTAACTCACCGTAACTAAGCTTTGCATATTCTTGTACCTGCTGTGCCCTGATACCCTTGGGTCTGGTGCGCATTACAAATAATAAAACAAACAAACAAACAAACATAAAACAAATCTCGGCAAAATCACATCTCTTCTCCAGCCACCCCCTTGGAACCTCCTCCCATCCTCAACCCAACTCAACCCATTTCCCCCAGATCTTGTGGAATTTCCAACAGTTACCTCTTTGGCAATACACCCTCTCCTCTAAGGACCTGAACCGGTCCATACCCTCCCTCCATTGAGCCACTGTTGGCATGTCCCTGTCAGCAAACGCCCTTCCAAAGATATGAATAATGAGAGTCTGGCTACTCCTCAGTCATCTAAGCCTGTAACTCATGTGAAACCCAGTACCTCTGCTCCGATACCTTCAAGGCTGAGAACGGCAGCCCCGTTCTTTTACCGATTACCACTGAACAGGTTATCATGCCGTGTTCTTTCGAGAGAGGGGCGACTGTGTCCTGATGAGGCCCAACAAGGCTGAAACACATGCATGGGGTTGCTGTTGGTACTCTTGTTCAGAGAGGAATTGCCATACCATTTCGGTGCTGGACTGCCCATGTGGGCGGGACAAAGACTGATGTGCAAATGGATATTTCCCATCTGTGAAAGGTACAGTGAGCAAAAAGCGTGTGCTGCAAACTCTCATCTCAGAACAGGTTATCATGCCATGTTCTTTCTGGAGAGGAGAGCCTGCTACCTTTTTGAAATAGGTGTCAGCGATAGGAAAACCAGGGTTCGAGGCTAAGATATCCTTTTTGAACTTCTTCTTACCAGACTTAGTGAGAAGGGAAGGATAGTTGATAGCAGCGGTACAGAAACAGTCACTGGGCTAGCAGGTTACAATCAGTGGCCAAAGATAAATGCACAATACACCCAAGTTTGACTTTCAAGTTAAATGCACAATACACCCAAGTTTGACTTTCAAGTTAAATGCACAATATACCCCAAGTTTGACACAATGTCAAAAGGTATTTATGGGTTCTCCCACAATGGCAGACAGCCCGTAATCACCCCTTTGTACCCCATTGCCTTTGTATGTGGAGTTGGGTACCCTAGCTGGGGGTGTTCTGTAATATATAGAGCAACCGAGGTAGGTTCATCATCTTGAAGAGGTTAGACCTCCCCACCATAGACAGCGGCAGGTTAGCCCAATGTGTCACGTCCTCCTGTAACCAGGTCAATACTGGATCTAGGTTATCTTGAAGAAAACGACCTTCGTTAGCATTAATCTTGATCCCTAGATAAAAGAAGGGCCCCTCTGTCAAAACTAGGGGGCAGTCTTCCGAGAATGCCTCCCTCGCCCCTTTTATTGGGACAATCACATAATTTGTTCTAGTTCAACATCCGAATTGTGGCCAAGGCATTCGGACCCATCCTCCTCGAATCCCCCAGAAATAGCATAAAGTCGTCCACATACAGTGAAATTCGGTCCTCCCATCCCCCCTGCCAAGGCGAACCAGGTCTGTCGCTGATCACGCTAAGGCTCTCACCTAGTAGCTCAATCGCGAATATGAACAGCAAAGGGGACAACGGGCACCCTTGCCTCGCATCAACGGGAAGCTCTCCGTTGTACACATTCACCCTCACCCTGGGTTCCGAGTACAACAACTTGACCCACCGCAAAAAAAACCTTGCCAAATGCTTAACAGTTCTTGTTGTGTTAGTAGGCCTTGTACAACAAAAGATAAGCATATGTGCACATATAGGAATGTTAAGGATCCAGTTCAGTACCCTATGGACTGCAGAAGCAAGTAAAGCCATTTTATATGGCATGGAACATTTAATGAACGTTCAGAATCCATTCATTAAAGTTCTGAAAATACCATAAACACTTGAGGTTCCCTGTAGCAGTTGGAAATAATCATATTAATACTGAAGGATCTGCCCCACTGCTGGACTGAAACAAGCGCACCTCTGCAGTATGGGTTAACTCCACTGTACTGCTGAGGTGACACAGACACAGCTGGATTAAACAAAAAAGAGCTGTGCATTATTCTTTCAGGTAGTAACATTTTTATTTTATACAGGAAAAACATCAAATGGTACATGACATTAAATTCGAACAATCAATGCAGAATCACAGATGAGCAATCAAAATTGATAATCAAATACGAACTCACTAGAAAGAAAATTAAAACTTAATCAACGGAAAAAGAAAAAAATAAGAGGGAAAGGGGAGAGGAAAATAATCACACGAATAACAATATTGGTACATAGTTGACACATTAACCATACATCTCAAGAAATGATCCCCAAATATCCTTAAACTTATCTGCCTTGCCAGACTGCTTATAAATGGCCTTCTCATATGTGGATATAGTTAACAGTTCATTCACCCAGTCATCAATACAAAATGAGGTCGCTGACTTCCTTGCCTTTAGGATCATTTTTTTTGCCAACATAAAAACTGTGCATTATTCTACACAGAGATGTTTATTCAAGTTGCTCCTGAACTATTCTCCCTTCCCGGAGAGGTCAGTGGAGATTAAAAGCAATGGGGTCGTGATGTTTCCTGCTACACGGTTTCCTCTGATCTCCCAGGAGATTGGTCCTCGTTTTAGCTAGATAGTTACTTTCAAGGTCTCCAATAATTAAATCTCGACTGAAACAGAACCAGGGGAGGCATTTCCCTGATTGAGGACAACCTTTTGTTTCCTTGGGTGGGGTTTCGGTTTCCAGTCAAAATGTATCCCAAATGTTGTCCTATGGGTTGAACTCTGTACGTTCTTGGCATCTTCTTGTACCAGTCTCAACTAATGCCTGCAAAAGAAGCAGCATTTTAAACTTTCATTTATGATAAGAGTGTCGCGAGTGCACACAATACAAGTTGTTTATCTAGTTTTCATTGTTTTATTGTGGCCAAACGGATGTAATGCAACGGGTTGGTGAGATTAGGAGTGTTGGCACAGGTTTCGGAGAAAGGAAACAACTAAGGATGGCTTTACATATCTCTGAACAGGAGATGAGAAGAGAGAACATTTAAAGACGACTTTACTGCAGGAATACAATTCTCTCCGTGTTGACAAAAATACCAGGAAGGTCCAATATATTTCTCTAACTTTTGCAAGCCTCATAGAAGTGAGATGCCAATTGTCACAGAAGTAAGCATAGGTCTTTCACAAGTTTCTGAGGTGACACACCTCCAGGACTTAGTGAACAGGTCACAATTCTGTGGACTCCTTGATCTTTGCGTTCGTGTTTCAGTGTTTCCTTTTTTCCAAAACCCCCTTTGGGGAGTCTGTCCCCAGACTCTCCAGGACAGGGTGTTATGAATTTGTTTTTTTTTCCGATTCCTTCAGGTGCTGATTTTGGTCAAGCCTTGAGACCCAAGCTTCCCTCTCCCAGTGTTAGGGCCAGAGGGAAATGTCTAGTGTTCTCAAAAGTCTGTACCTGGTTGTGGCCATGGGTATTCCAAGCTTTGCTGTTCAGGTAAGGAGGGAATTTGCTTTCTACCTGGCAGCCTAAAACAGAAGAGCAGCTTTGCTTGGTCCTTATATACTCTCCCAGGGTCCCAGGTTTTTTTTGTTTGTTTTATTGATTTATGAAGCGCACCGAACCCTGGGGTATCTGGGTGCAGATTTTGCAACTTGTGTGTTGTTAGCAAGAGTAGGAGAACAATGGGATTGTATGAATGTGCCTGTTGAGTCCCAGAGGCAGAGCGTGTTCCTTATTATTGTTTGTGGAAGGATTGAATCAGAAACGGTCCCACAGACCACACTGCTCTGTGTCATTTGTTTATCTGATTCTCTGGCAGCGCTGCTGAAGAAATGCATGCATCAGAAATTCTTCCTTCCAATTTAATGTCAATGCTGTTGTAGAAATGTATGTATACAAATCTGGAACATTCATTTTACTCAGCTGTTGAAGTTAACATTGAATCACTGAAGCTTCCAATGACTTCTGAGCCCTGCAGTTTGGAGCCCTTAGAGGGTCAGGGACCCAGTTTCAGATTGGGCAAACAGGCTTTGGTGGTTAGGGATAGACAGTTTGCCCTAGACCTATAGAAGACACGCCATCAAAGGCCTGGTGCTTGAGCCTTCTCGATAGACATCGATGGAGTTTTGGTATGTTTTCATTTGGTGATTGCTGGCCCACCCTGGGGACTCAGTGAGGATGGTGGTCTGCAGAATCAACGTTTATCTACCCCGGGCCCAGCACCCACTAGCTCGGGGAAGAACCTTGCCCCTATGACTACCCCACTGTGAGTCACAAGGGTCAGCCGGGGGACATTGTCATATTTACAAGCTCTAAGACAGCCATAATGGCTTGAATTCTGATTCTTGGTTCCTCTGCACTGCCACAAGGGGTGAATTAGAACTTTATTCCTGAGATCTGGAATGCTAGGATTCTTGTCCTCAATTGGAGCTGTCTCTTCCACTTCTTACCTGTAAGGTCTCTAAACTTGGCTTCAAAAATTGTTGTCATGCACTTCATAAACTTTCTCCCATGCTCTGTTATGCAGCATTTTTCATTTGTTTTGTTATTTTGTCATCGTTCCTTGCCGTTTCCTGTATTCAGCCTTTCTCAACTTGACTTCTAAAAGACTCTCATATGCTATGGGACATTTGTCTACAAGTTACTCTATTAGGCATATATCAGGTTGACTTCCCAAAGACTCTGATGCAATTGGCAAACTTTCCCAGTACAAATACTCTCGCAAGCTTTAGGAACTGTTCCTCTATTCAGGTGTTCTCAATTTAGCTTCACATGGTATACCATGGGCTTTAGGAACATTCCCCCCGAGTTCCTGTATTCAGACGTTGCCACTTAAACCTCATAAGGACTCTCATATACTAAATTGCCCTGTTTCCTGTGCTCAGCATTCCACCATTCGATTTCTCAAACGCTCTCGGAACTGGGGCTCTCAATCCCGGGATGTCCCCCATCCTCTCCCCTCCATATTCCCAAGGCCTCCTCTCACTGTGTCTCTGTTCCTTAATGCTTGCTTCCATATCCTAGTGCTTGCCTTTTCCCACCACTGATGCACTTCCCGGCTTCCTGCGTTTCTCGGGGGCGTTCACTGACCATCCTGCTTCAAGCGCTACACGCCTTTCCATGCACCGTCATTCTTCCCACTTCATCTTTCCATCCTGGAGTGTGCCATGGGTCGCTGTTCAAGATGCATCCGGAGTTCTGGCTGGCATGTTATCCTTCCCATTGCTCAGCACCTTTGTCTCAGAAGCCAGGCCCTCACCTTTGTTAAGCTCCTCATATCAGCATCTCTGGCTGCACAGTCCTTCTCTGCCAGCTGATAGCAAGCCATCATCTATTGGGTGTTCCCAGGGACGTAGGATACACATAAAATCTGGGGGTGAAGGTGGGGGGGCAGGGGATACCTTGGGGACTTTGTTTTTTTTATTTATTGTGTTTTAGTCAAAGAACTCGACTTTTCACAAAATTAAAATTAAAATAGCAGTACATATTAAATTACATAAAAGGGGAAAAGAAAACAGAAGAAAATTTAGAAAAAGAAAAGTAGTTCAGAGTATAAAATCCTTCAATTTGGCATCTCACTCAACAGAAGGTCTGGTTCACGTAAAAATGTTACCACTTCCCAGGTCAAAAGGCAAAATATATAAAGCTTCTTTTAGTATAAGGAATTTTTTACAGATGTTTATTCTCTCAATGACTTATTTTTGAAGTCCCACATTTAAGCGCTTGCATCTTACGTTCACCAATAAAGTACATGTACTCACACAATATCTACTTCTATTGATTTAATCCTAATTGATTTGAAAAAGAACAGGCATTGGCAATGCTAGCAGTTTGGGCTTTTGAGTCGGCAAAGTCACTTGTGGTGTGAGTACCTGGGCATCTAACAGCAGTGCTTCGCAAATGCCTAATACTTGTACACAAGCCAAAACTGCTGGCTTTGCCAATGTTTGTTTTTACCAGGAATTCAGTGAAGGACACACATAGTGCTTATAAATCAAGTGTTGAGCATAAACCTGATTGCGACATTTTTATTAGACCAATAGAGCATTGGCAGCCACAAGATCTATTTCTCAGCTGTGTGTCTACAATCTGTGGGAGCTGGCGTAGGCTGATGTAGGCAAGGGTGTTTTGGCAGCATTCTGGGACGTGCTGTGGCTGAATGGGACAGGACCTCAACTGAGTAAGCAGTGATTAAAGGACCTATAGACCCTGGGTTCCGGACCGGTGAGGTTCCATGAGGCTGAGTAACCTAAAGATGCAGATATGTCTGTGTGGACTGTGACTGTCTGCAAGTGCGAGGGTCGGGGCCCAACCACGCACACCCACTAGACAATTGCTGTTATTGTCACACAAGGAACAGTGGCCTGAAAGTATCGACCTCAGAAGGGTGAAGGACGGAGTCTGTCCAGCTGCCAGGATCCCAAACATGCGATCGCAGGTTTATCACCCTTACCCATTCGGTTTCGCACAGTACCTACCGTGCACTTGGGGCACCAAAGCAATGCACCGTTTTAACAATTCATGTGGGAAGCATTTTGTGCCATCGTTTTTAGTTCTTCTGTGCCATTACAGAACGGTTGCAGACTGCAGCCATATGCAAATCAAGCTTGGACCTATCTCAGGAGCATCATTTATGGGTTCCAAGGGTTGCACCTACGACCCCTGAGGTCTTCCATGCTACCCCTGTGGTCTCCCTTGCTATCGCTAAAAAAGAAATGCAAAAACATTGTTTTTTTAATTTTTACTTTTTTTAATTAAATTGATGCTCCCGGGCTGTGGCCAGCAGCATGTGGCTTTTTGTTTCTGGAGTGGCTGGTTTTCCGATAGCTATAGCCATTAAGATAGCTCAGTGGGTAGAGCTCTCGCTGCTGCAATGTGTGTGTGATCAGCAGGTTGCAGGTTCGACCCCCAGCAAAGGTCAACTCAACCTTTCATCCGGCTGCGGTTGATGAATGAGTACCAACACAGGTTGGGTAATATTGTATGTATATTTGTTCTATATGAAGTGCTTAAGCGTAAGTGCTATAGACTAACACATTGCACAGTACAAATGTCCTTTAACATTTTCGTTTGGCATTGGAGGTTGGCTTGCATTCACAGTAATTTCGCAATATTAGTATTAATGATATATATGGTGATCCATTCTTGTATAAATGTATATCAGTTTACAGTGATATCGCAATCATATTTTTGGTAGTGTACTTAGAAGCAATGCTATGTGATGCCACTTCCTGCTTTGTCAAGGGGTGAACGGCCATGTTCCATCGTTTCCCGTGAGTCACTTTGGGGTGGGATCAAATGACAAAACTTCCTGTGATGTCATCAGAGACCAAGGCTCATGTGATGTCAATTCCGCTATCCCTGGCATTTTGGTGACATGATGTCCCTGATCTATCCCAAAGCAGTGCACATCACGTCCCATCGGCATGCAAAAAGACATTACCCTATGCTTGCTGCCCTCTACCACTGTCTTTGCTGTCACGTAACACTCCATACTCTGCAGTTAATAGGGTGGTTTGATGGTTTGTTGGTGTGGAGTCTACCAGGCTCAATTCCATTGTGCCTACCTGGAAACCCAGACTCACAGCCCTGTAGTTACCAGAAGCACCAGAAGGCAAAGTGATGCATAATGGAAAGCTAATGCTTCCTTTAACATCCCCAATATGTTGGTCCTCACAACTGTTCCTTGCATTGAATTTTTGTTTAAAAAGGCACTGGCAAAGCCAACAGTGTTGCCACTTTTATAGGCAATAAATAGGCATTTTCTCGGCATTGCCATCATATGCACAGACATTCACATCATTTGCCAGCTGTTGCAGTCTTATGACCGTGTAGTACCGTTATGGCAATCCCTGGCAAATGCCTATCCCATGCTTAGACACACATCAAAACTGTTGGCCTTGCCAATGCTTGTCCATGAGCGCGGAGCCGAGTCGCGATCTCAAGGGTTGGGGAAGGATCCAAAGGCTTGAAGTGAAGGTGCGGCAGTAAAGGGATTTGACTAAAAAGCCAGGTTTGGGCAAACCTCTGGTGCCTGATTTGGGCCGAATCTAAAAGCTCTGCAAATAGTTTTTACACATAGCCAGCTAGGCAGCTCGACAAGTTAAGCGCATGCTGTTGTGAGATAAACTCCCACAGGTCTTTCTCCTTCAGAAACTGAATGCCTGTGAAAAAAAGAAGGAACTCTTTAATGTGCACGTTCCCTGAGTCAGGGCTTGACCCCAGCCAAACTACTTCACAGTCAGTGGGTGTCGGCTGCCCACTCCAGACTAAATCCTTTACTTGTACTTCTGTCACCTGCAATGCACCAAACACTACCTAGACGTGTGATTTTGTCCCTGGGAGGCACCAGGCATTACCTATATATTTGTTTGTGTCACAGTGATGTACACCATGATAACGACACAAAATCAATAATTGCTCCCATCGTCAAGCAGAGTTGCACGAGATAGCAGACCAGTGTGATGTGTGGCCTATTAGCTCAGAAACTACTATGTAACGTTTGTCATTGCAGTGTTTTAATACTGCCATGGGCACTGAGTTACGGTGAACTGTTACTTTCACACAGGATGCTTATTTGCTCCCTCACACCCTCTACCCCCACACTCCTGATCAGTTTGACTTGCGGGGGAGGACATGCGATAACGCGCAAAGTTTGGATCTTGCCATAAACGTTACCTTCCTGGAAAGCCTACAAACCCAGCCCTCCCATTGCAACTGACTGATCTGTCACTTCATGCGGTGGGTAATAGAAAATCAGCGGTAATGAATTCACCTGGTATATAGACCTTGCCCCTCTCCTCATCTGGGAGTTCGCACCACTTCCTTTGGCTGCTGGACGCCAAGGAATTTTTGATCAAGAAGGTCCGGGGCATGGTTTATCATGATTGCAGCGTCGTGTTAGGCAGAATCCTGTGCATTTCCCTTAGGGAGCACTACAGAAGATTATCACTACAGGTATGAGCAATAAATCCCCTTTGGTATCAGTCTGTACCACAAAGATTTAGTTGGTTGCTGTGGCTAAGCAGTCAGACTTATCTCAAGAGGGAGATGAGCAGTATTTAGGGTTTACACAATAGGGCTACAGTACTATGGTACAAGGAAACACAACTCCCTAGTTAAATTGTAGACAAGTTTGAGCAAGAGTGAAAACTGAGCAAAACGGCACAGTGAAAACCAAACACAAATGACACTCTATCAATTTCTCACAAGGGAGGGAAAGGGAAAGTTATACAGGAATATACTCTTAGGCACCCTAGCAAAATTTCCCAATAAGTTTGTGAACAAGTTTAGGCAAGGCAGTACTTTAGCATGTATTGTACTTAGGTGAAAACCAAGCAAAATGGCACTTCACACGTTTTAAAAGTGGGAAGGAAGAGGTGGTTATAAGAGTTAGGTTCACCAACACATTTCTAGCTGAGAAGCAATCTAGAGAGGGCAGTTGTAACAGATTCAACCAGAGTCGAGAGGCCTGTGCCAGAGTCAGTGGTACAGGGCAAAACACCCAGGAGCAAAATGTTCTTGTGGCTGCAGTCAATTCTTTGTTAAACGGTTCGAAAGGTTGGTTGCAGAAGGTGAAAGACAATGTTAGAAGATAGGGGCAGCCAACCCAACAGGTAGGTAAAAGATTTAAAACACCTTTAGCGCTACCAAACGAAAAGGGTGGCCTGGCGGAACACAGTACCTTAAAATGAAGAAGAGGCTGCTGCGGTGGCGGTTGTTCCTGGTAGTTTCTGCAATTCGGGAGATCCAGCAGAGGAAGAGAGGCTCTCATCGTGGAGGAAGGTTCGAGTTACTGCACTACCCAGGGATGAAACCAGCTGTGGTGCTGCCAAACGAAATGAAATGTATGCTCCTTTAAATCGCGGTCCGGGTGGATGGGTGCCTAGCTATCCGGTCTCCGAGTGCAGGGCACTGGCGATTTGACAAAGGCAGGTCCTGGAAGGCGATTGGCAAACTGGTTGGCCCCACCAGCTCAAGGGAAGAAGGCTCTTGCAGATGAAGATCTTCTCTCGTCATGTGGAGAAAAGTGGTGAGTCGCTGCAGCAGGGTTTCACCAGTGGTTCAGTCGTTGCAGATGTCTTTGGCTTCTCTCCTCTTTGGCTTCTTCGTTCCAGTGGCGATGTCTTGCTCTTCCAGTCCTCAGGACCCTGCTTTTATGCAAAAAGATCCCCATTCATACAGCCTAGCTGTCACTCACACAGTGGAGTGGTCTTCCTGGCGGGAGACCCTCCAGCCTATCAGGGCAGAGTGCGACATGGGTTGCTGAGGCAACCATGTCCAGGGGTCCTACTCCCCCTCCCACACAATGGATCCACCCCAGACTCAGTGGCTTATTGGCAGAAGCCCGCCAAAAGGAGGAACAAAGGGTCCCCGACCTGGGTTAGGATATTAGAGAAAGACACAAGAAAGAATTTATATGAAAGTTCTGGCAAATAAAACCTACCGGAGTAAAGTTAATATAAAAATAAACCGGCGGTATGTTAGAGGCTGTCAGTAAATGTCGTAGCCTCGAACAATGGGAAAATCCCATAGAGAAATATTTGCGGTTGAATATTTTTGGTAGTAACCACTGCCAACAGCCAGAAACGTTTGAGAGAGGGACTGTATGGTACCCTCTCGAAAATGAGCATAAGGGAAAAACTATTAACCCTTGCCAGTACCTGCATAGTAAGATGGGTTGTACTGGTTTTGTTCATAAAGAGTGACTAGTAAAGTCAATGGGGACTTCACATGCCCTGGGAGACAGTAGTCAGTCCCAGGTTATGGAGTCTATGTTTGGGGGTCACTACGACACCCCTGTGTCACTGCACAGAGGGTGCTGTATAACACATGTGGATAAAGATGGCTCCTATGAGGGTGAGATAAACCCCATAGACATTAAACAAAAAAATAGCCTAGAACACACAAAGCAAAAAATGCCTAAGAGTGGGAAAAAGAGTCTCACTCTTAGCAGGAGAAAAAAACAAACCCTTCAAATCCAGCAAAGCTGCTGGGGGACTCTATAGGTAAGGGAATTTAGCCATAGAATGAGAATTCTCCCTAACATGCCGTGCACGCCTCCACTTGGAACGTTGAATTGGACCCAGGACCTTGATTTAATTACAGTCCATGATGTATGGCAGCCTTAGCAGGTGAGTGACTTACTTGGGGTGGGGGCAATGACAAGGAAAAGCTCTGATTGAGAACAGAGCCAGCCGGTGCCAGTAACCCCCATGGCTTTCTGCACTCTCTTCCCTTGTGGCATACCCAGGCCCGTTTCTTGGCCCGGGTGCCATTGCCTTTGGGCAGGTGCTATTGGTCTGGGGCCAAGGGAACCTGATGCCTCCTCTCATGACATCAAATACTCAGTCATGCTGTCCCCCCACGTCCAGTCACACGACATCACACACACACACACACACACTACTACTCACTACTACTCACTACTTACCTTAGCTCGAGTGGAGTATCTCTCTAGTCTCCCTCGAAAATCAAACTCTGTCGCGGAGGCCAGCCCAGCCTGCACAGTCTCAGTCAACATGCGTCACTTCCTGGCTGCTCCATTTTGCTTCGGACGAATGCAGACTGCGCAGCAGTGCACTGCGCAGGGGCATGTGCCGTTTGTTCCCCATCCCAGGCACAAACCAAATGCACAGGCGTGCGGCACGCAGCGAGCAGAAGTACTTTTAGCCTGCAGTCTGCAGAACTTGTACTTTTGCACGCTGATGGCTGATCTCGCCATTCAAACGTAGGATCCACCTCGAATGTAAATTGCTCAACTACAGCAGCTCCGGGTAAGCAATCATGCAACAAGCAACCATGGAACAACTCTAGCGAGAATTTGTTGGACATTAGAAACAAAATATCACACTTTATTATATGAAATAAATGAAAGTCCATGATGTGTTACCAGGAATTGGAGGCTTTGTATGACTTTGGGCAACTAGGATGACTGTTAACAAGAGCAGCTACATGATTCACATTGAATAAAGAAAGGAAATGTATAGGCACAGCCTTTAGTTGAAACATGGTGATGGGTAATCGAATAACACATTTCTCCCATTCAGGCTTTATATTAATGCTACCTAGCATTCCTATTAAAGCTAACATCTCCCTTGCTGCTGTGGTTCTCCAAAAGTCTCTGTATTTGTGCATTTTACACAAAGTAAGAAGATCCTTTGTAGAGCATAACCAGTTGCCATGTTTACGAGTGCCGCAACTGGTGGCCCATTTTCTGGACAAAAGCCCTGGAGCAAAAAGCAATAACAGTAGCACCAGTACCTTCTTCACGGTACTCTTACTTGTGTTCACAGTACTCTTACTCTACAAATAAGCTAATGGATCTATTCAGTAAATAGCCAGTAGTGCTTGGTTGAACTCACCGTAAGGTTCTTCTGCAGTTTCAGACTGCACCTTTGGTCAGAGATCACAATGTAGCAGGGCATTTTAGCTATGTTATGGTATGTTATGTTAGTAAAACCTGATATAGCACAGCTATCACCAGAAGGTATCTTGGTGCTGTAGGCGGGATACCTGAACAGAGTCACCAGGAAAAGAGTGCTGAAACACCTGAAGAAGTTCAACCATTGTGGATATAGAAATGTCTTAAGAGCCTTTTGAATTCTGGAATAGGCATCCATTAGCCTCAAGGCCAGAGGAAGGGAGTTACAGAGAGAGGGGGCTGTGACAGAAAAAGCCTGACCATGGAACGAAAAGAAGATGGTGAATAACTGAGCAAAGGTCTCTAGTGGGTGCATATGCAACAATCTTCTCATGAAGATGAAGAGCACCTTGACCATGTAGCACAAACTAGGCACAGAGCCCTGAACATATCCGTACCCTCACTGGGAGCCAGTGGAGTAGGTTCAAGACTGGCTAAACATGGGCCTCAGTAAACCGGCAACCAGCTGAACTGCTGAGTTTTGGACAATTGCACTCTTTTAAGATAGTATTTAGGCTGGGCCAGCGGGGTAGCATTACAATAATCCAAGATTCCCATGACAGGTCCGCTCAAATCACAAGGTCAAAAAGGCATTACTTTTTAAAACTTTTTAGTTTAAAATAACCCAAGCTGCATCTGGCGCTAACCTGCAGGCCAGGGGAAAGAGAGGCCGCCATTTTGATTCCCAGATTCTTGACAGAATCCACTGAAGAAGGAAGTGTGCCCAAAGAAGAGGGCCACAAAGGGACAGAGATGACTGAGGGCTAACTATAAGGACCTCAATTTTGTCTCCATTAAGTTTAAATCAGTTGTTGTTCATCCAAGTGGCAATGGGTACTAAACAATCCCGCAAACGAAAAGGGGCTTCGTTCAAATTTTGATACGCTCTTAAAATAAGATGGGTGTCGTCTGAGCATAGAACTGATACTCATGATCCTGTATCAAGTTAGCTAAGGGGTGAACATAAATATTAAAAAGTAGGGGGAGATGGCAGAAGCCACAGGATCGGACAGAAGGGGCCGATCTAAAGCTACCATTAATTAGGTGGCCCTTTTCTTCAGCAATGCTCAGTACTACAATTCAATAGGCAAACACATTATTTTGTATCAGCCAAAACTCGAGTTGTGGACCTCACATTCAGGTTTTACTCACATCTCTTGACCAGGCTTTCAAGGTGTTCGTTCACAGTGGTTGCAAGGTGTTCCTATGTATCCTTAGAAGCAGTCTCCATTAGTCTCTGTGGCTTTACCAGTTCCAAGTCTATGGCTGCTGTTTGGTGATGTAGTGGGATACATGGGAATGGAAACTGTACTCTCTAGGGCACAATGATTTAGTTGCCATCACTCTCACGGTTCTGATATCTATGCCTTCTTGAGCCAAGATCAGTGCAGGGGTCACAACCAGGCATGCCAAAGCAGAAATCCGGAGTGCTTGTTACTTGGCCGGTCCCATTGGGCTGCACTCTGCTCACTGGAAAGCTAGTGTGTGCACACATAGTGGCAGTGTTTCACCTCAGAATGTAGTCTTGGAAGGATGCAGTCCAGCAGAAGTTACTCATGATTGATTCTGGGTTGACTAATTCTTCTACGGTTAAGGGACTTGGGGCTCCACTTTAATAGATGGACAAGCTATGGGTATAAACCTTCAGGTAAGAAAGAAATCTTGAGAGTAGAGTGCCTTTCTGGCCGTTTTACTATCTTATTTATTCTACTATCCCATGTACTGCACTTTCCCCTCTCCCTTCCCCCTCGCACTTTCCCTTCCCCTCTTCCCATGCACTTGCGCGATCTGAATGACACCTGGCCCAGTAAGATCGTTTTCTGTATTCGCTTGTTTCCCCTCCCTTGCCTCGTCACGCCTTGAATCAAGTTTGCATGCCTCACCTATAAATATGCACAGCTTCACTTAGAAGGCACTATCTATTAGTTTTCTATTTCAAAAAGATTCAACCCTACATGAAGCAAACCTCACATTGGCCTGGAAATTCCCCAGACTAAGAAGATAACATCTCCTAGCCAGACCATTGCTTGCATAACCCCCAGAGATTGAAACTCTCTACCGTACGAACAAGTACACTGATCCATTCATCTGTCTGAGAAATGGAAGCAATTGGTAACTACTCATGTAAACCAGTCTGGTGCATACAGAATAAGGATATTTGTGATGTGGAATGCAGTGATTGCCCTGATTACAACTATAGAGTTCAGCGAACGACTGTAGGCCTGCAAGGTGGCAGTAATGAGAAACAGTTTGGAGAGAAGAAAAGTAGGAGGAGAAAAAACTATGGAATCTCTTCTATGTATGAGGGTAAAAGGCAAAGAATGTAACTGCAGAGAGTTCCTGACCATGAGATGCTGGAAGCAAACAAGAGCAAGATTCAGAATAGCCTGGCTGAACTACTCCACCATAACTCCAACTCTGGAAGCACTGCTGTGAAACCCAAACCAGGAGGCAATAGAATGATAGTTGAAATGCTTGATGTGGGAATGTAATGCTCAAGTTGACAATAGCTGCAACTAGATTCCGAGAGCATGTCTATGGAATGTAGTCATGGTTGCCCCAGAAGGAATCATGAGAAAGAAGTAGCTGGTGGGTTCAAAAATGAAGTGGGAACCTTTGAGGGCACTGAATCCCAAATGGATCCATGTGAGGTTCTCAAAAAAGCTACAGGGTTGAGGAGGAATGAATGGGGGAATACAAAGAAAAGGCAACCATCGGCATAGCAGGCCTTTTTCAACTTTAAGTGAAGGGAGTGAGTTGTGGATCTAGAAAAAATTAAGGAGCAAGTAGAAGAAAGAAGGGCATCTGGAGGAGGGAATTTTGTCCTACCCAAATCCAGCCGATTACACCCAGGTTAGGCTCAACAACCTGCAGGTCAAGAGTATAATGGTGAAGAACACTTCCATGAAAAACCTTCAGATTTGTCATGAGATAGATCTGATGCCATGTCTTCAGAAGTCCTGGGGAAACCTGGGGAGAAACACAAGAGAACTCCTCAATCCCACTCCCTCCAAGCGAAGTCCTCATCCACACCCCCTCCACTGGCCCACCCTAAACAAAAGTCATGGTTTTAGTGGAAACACAAAGTAAATACATAGTGGGACTTGGAGAAATGCTTTATGCAGCATCTAATGTGAGACACCCACCACCCAGTCCAACATCAATTTCAAAGCCACTCTACCTAGTCTATCCATATGCATTAAATTCTATGATAAACTACAGTCATGTGAGGCTGTGGCATAGACACAACATATTAAATCCTTGACTGAGAGTGATTATAAACAACCAGCAATAGAATCTTTGACAGTCCCAAAGTAAGAAATATATCACAGCCCACAAAACCAAAGTTACCAAAAACACAGTGAAATTGTGTACCATCGAAAGCAGGCATCGGAACATGTTGGCTAAGTCCAACGGAGTGCTTGGAAACAATTGTAAAATCTAATGCAGGAATGCCATGAGTGAAAGATGTGAAGATTTCAGCCTTGATCCAAGATAATAGAAATATCATTATCACAGATGTCCCCAAAGCCACTGACTATTAACCACAGGAGGCTTTAAGAAATAGAACATTAGCTTGGTTGAGGAACAAGGTCAACCAAGGAAGGATTTGAGTGAGTGATCTCAAACAACTCAATCAGATACACATAACAAAATAGGACCCAGTAAAAGACTAAAAGCAGGTTGCGCTGATAGCAATATGCTTGTGACACTATCATGTAGTCCCTGGGTTTTCACGCCCTGACCTGGGTGAGCACAAACATTTCATTTATGTCGGGCCAGAAACCACTCCACCATCCCAGACCAGCTGACAAGGTGAGATGCTGAGAAACCTGCAATTGAATCAATATGAAACACAGGCGATGGGCCACAAACCTTGTTTCCCCATATCAAATAAGGCATACTACACCGGAGGGGAGATTTTAACCTTATTGGTTATTACATTAAAAATAAGGCGTCCAGTTTTCCGTTTCAACTGATTTCTGCACATAAATACAGATGGAAATCAATCTTCTTTCTGTCTGTATTCATTGAAAAAATGGAAAAAAATGGAAAAGCACGTCTTTCTGTCTGGTTCTCTGTGATGTCACTCAAATATCGCAGGCAAATTGCATTGCAGATTGGCAGCATGGAGAGTGTAAAAGATGTATAAAAATAGCATTAAGGTTCTTCAAATTGCTGACAGCGTGTATATTAAGGCAGCAACAGTCACAGGCGCCACCATTTGTTGTTATCGAAAAAATGGAGCTGGCGTTTTTTTCCTTCATGGCTGCATGTGGGCTTTAATAAATACTTTTTTTTATTGGAATATATGACGAAAAATACTAGTTGCGAATTATCTTTTTATATGAAAAAAATAAATGTGAATACATTCCGAAAAAGAGGTCAAAAATAAATATGGATAAATACAGAAAAAGAGGTCAAAAATAAATATGGATAAATACAGAAAAAGAGGTCAAAAATAAATTTGGATACATACAGACGGAAAGGGCAGCAAATAAATAACATAATATCGGGAGCCTTAATTATAAAACAAATGCCATACTTGAGCATTCTTCACAGTTTCCCCAATCACTGTTTGTCATTTTATGCCTGAGTGTAAAGGATACCCTTCTAAAACAAACCCCACCCCATATAAACCTTGATTAGGTTTTCTAAACACTTCGTCCCATGGGCTTCCCCATCAATGTTTCCACTTTCTCCTACTACCCACATTTTGCCTATGTTTAAAATAACATTGGCAGCTGCAGTCTGCTCTTATCTATTAATGTAAGTCCTAATACTTCAGAGTACTGAGGTGTGACTCCCAGTCTAAACACATCTATGTTTGTCCATTCACAGTACCTCTATTTTCTTTCTTCAAAGTCCTCCATCTTGAAATACCCTTTCCTCCCCGCTCTGCCATGGCTGGCTGCCACAGGCTAAGTTTCACTCCCTTCAAGAGGGGCAAGCCATTCCTCCTCTGTTTAGGAGCCATTATTTGTTCTGGGTCTTAAGCAGCCCAAGATTCCATAATGGTTGTGGGCTGACATTACTTCTTTGAGGGCTAATGCAGGTCAGATTACCTACGTGGTGGTAATGACTTTAAAGCTGGGGCTAATGAGGTTTAACTTGACAATGCTCATTAATATATTTCCTCCGTGATGGTGTGGTTTGCCGAGTGGGTGTCCTGCTTTAGTTCTGCACAGGTCCCGCCCACCTGGGCGGATCATATGATGAGCTACGTAATCCTCTGCTGAGCCTAAGCTACACTGGAAGTTGCATCTTGGCTCCAGGTAGGCCCCTCTTTTGCGGCCCTCCCGGTCTGACCCCGGGGAGGTTAGATGTCGCAAGCTCCTCTGTGGTGCAAGCAGCCCCCGCAAGCCACACATTCTTCATCCGGGCCACCGTATGTCATGCATCCTGTGGCTTGATTGCCTTTTGGTACATATGGGCTGGCCACCAGTAGGGCAGTGAGGTTCCCAGGCCCACATCACTGCCTGGGATCATCCCACTGATGCAGCCGTGGGCTGGAGCATTTCTTCCCCCAGGCTGAACCCATCACACAGCCACATTGGGTTTGCTTCTTCTTGGGCTCACCTGGTCAAGCTCCCGGGTTGGCCGTATGGGACAGAGGCTGGGTCTGGGTTCTGGGACCGCTCTCTGCACACACCGGCCCCAGACTGAGGCTCTTTCTACACCTGGGCTGCTCCGCCATGCAGCCCGAGAATTTGTAAGATGCTAGGTGGCAGCTGATTTATGCAGCCCGGCCAGCCAAATCCCTGATGCTTGAGGCCCTTGCCCCCTGAGGGAATGCTGAACTTCCCACTTCCCTTTTTCTCTCTTTTCTCTCTTCGCTCCCTTTTTCTTTATATCTCTTCGCTGCTCTCTTTCCCACTGTCACTTTCCAAAGATCCTGCTTAAATCTTGGAATCATTCTCAGGTAAGTCCAGTGCTGTTGGCAGGGGAGTCCTACCCACTTTTTTCAGTCCTGTGGTTCCGTGGATTCCCCATGGCGGGACACATAGTACAGTCAGGTAAGTCACTGTCATAACACAGTTGAACACATGCATTTTGATAATGGCCCTCTAAAAGCCCCCCACAGTGCCTGTGCCTTTCATTTCTCTTGTGTCCTTTATCACCCATTTGCCTACGCCTCCTTATAACCCCTTACCTAAAAGTGCCCCCCCTCATATGTGCCAAGTGTTACAATGACACAGTAAACATTTGGAAACGAATCATCAAGTGTCTAAACCATCCTGATCTCCACCTTTCCCTCAAGGCCAGGAAGAAAATAGAGCAATGACTAATTTCCCACTGATCCCACCCTCACAGAACTGGCCAAATGCTCATATCTATCATCCATAACATCTGATATAACCCTTAGACCCGGGTCACTTCTTCATTTCATCTGCCTTGACTCCTCCACGCCTCATCTCTGGTATTGTGCTTTGACATTGTCTACAATCTCAAGGAAGCCTTACCACATTGGCCACTGCACACATTTGTATTTGTATTTTGTATTTGTATTCATTTTATTTATAAAGCGCAGCCAGGCCCGGGGGCATATGGGCGCATAAATTAGGTCTGGTTACAAATAAGAGCAGTAAACAGGTGTTACGTTGCAGTTACAGGAGGGTACAAACAGAGCAGTCAACAAAAGTTCCGTTGCAGTTACAGGTAGGAACAAACAAAATATAGCAGGTACATGCAAAGATACATTAAATTACAAAGTGAGCTTTCTCCTGTGGTAGGCAATTCGCGTATCCTTTTACCCGAGGTGACATAGCCTTCCAAACCTTTTTTATTATGCAACACTCTTATATTGTATGACCGATGGATTTTGTCATCAGATGTGAGAAACATGAGTAACATAAAACAAAAATTGAAATGTCTTTCCCACAAAAAGAACTTCTAAATCGTCATTGTAAACTCGTATAATAATAATGTATTCCTTATAAAGTGCTACACACCCATATGTCTCAGAGCACTCAAATAACAGAAGACATTATTATCCCACAGAGTGGTACTCATTTTATCGACCTCAAAAGGATGAGTTGACCCAGCTGGGATTCGAACCTGCCACAGCAGGTTGCACACAGATATCAGGGGTGAGCGCTATCTGACCAGAGCATATGATCACCTCCAGAGGATGGACAACAGATACAGAATGCAATTTTAGAAGAACAACATGATATTCAGAGTAACACATCCCAAAACAGTACGTCTCGGGAGGATAGCTCAGGGGCAACGTGCTTGCCTCGGATGGAAGACGACACGGAGCAATTCAGGCTCGATCCCCCGGTCCGTGCTTCGAAACCTCTGGATATTAAGCTATAAATAACCTATCATATCATACCATAGCTAGTTGAAGCATTCTGAACTTGGACAACAGTTCAGAATTAAAACAGCAGTGGTAAAGGAAACGTAAAAAGGCGTATAGTGAGAAATAAAAGTGAAAATGTGCCGTTTTCGGTTTCCAAACAATTAAAATTCATGCTCTTGTCTACGCTATCGCCACTCATGACATTACTGCACCAAAACGTTTTTGTGGCCAAATTCAGAAGCAATCATTCTTATAGTAAAAGCAAGCAAGTGGAAAAAACGGATGACCTGGACCACGTGCCCTCAATTGATAATTATTGGTGTGAGGGGGTCCCCTTAGTAGCAAACATGCCAATGACACTATTTGCAAGCTACTTTGATTTTTCATTAGTTCTTGTCCTGGAGAGAACTGATGCTGTGGCCTGCTCATATCTGTGTGTTGCTAGAGACCTGAAGTTCACAACAGAGCATGCTGGAACCGCTGTCTGTCTAGAGAACTTGTGGTCTCTCCACGCCTGGCCATGGTGGCAGCCTTGCGTCTGAGTGCGGTAGGAGAAGGGAAACTTAGCGGCCCTGTTAAGAGGGCGAGTGGGAGGGGTGGAATGAGTTTAGAGGGACATTGCTCTTCTTTCTTATCTTTACACGGACCTTGCTTCGTACCTTTACTGTGACGCTGGGTTGATCTGGTATGTAGGAAGGGAGGGGCTGTGAGAAGGGTGGTGCTGCAGGAAGGGACGGGCCGCCCACAGTCAGTGTGATAGGTTGGATGCTTGTTCACATTTGTAGATACTTGTTAATAGTAATTTTCTGTCCTTAGAGGTGCTCAGGTCTTGATTACATTCGTGTGTACTTGTGTTGTTTTTATCTTGACTTTTCCCTCATTGTTTCTATCTGGCTGTTCCCTCACTATCATTGTCAGGGCCTCTGACGCAAAGACAGGGCGTTGACCCACCACACCCTGGTCCAGACTTTCAAAACTTGCCGACCTGTAGATGTCTTCATTACACAAACCTGGGGAGTGACTCCCCTTTTCGTTTCTGGGCCTACGAAATGCAGCAATGGTATTGCTTCTTATGACTTGGAACGTGAAGGGAATGAGAGGAGCAAAGGTTCATGTTCCTAATCTCTAGGCAAAGGTGGATGTGCTCCTCATCAAAGAACCCCCTCCCTGGGTGCCAGCTCATCAAGCTTTACCCGGTAGAGGCCTCCAGTTCTTTTGCCTCCAACACAAAGGGAGTACCCACTCTGTTTAGAAAGGCAATCCAATTTAAGTTAGGCAAGGTCCAAAAGGTTGAGGGCAGGACATGTGTGTTAGCTGACATTTTTATACTCAACTCTAGATCTCTTCTAAAGAAATCACAAGCGTGGCATGCAGTCAGTACTGTTATTGATCCAATTTGAAACATTCTGGAGGCCATTTTTCAAGACCACGTTAATTGCATGGAGGGGACCACGTCTGTTTGCACTTTTCTGAAGAAGGCCCTGCTCGTGCAATTTTTCTCATTTCCACCATGTAGTGGAAATGTAAGTTTAAGTCCAGGGAGGATAGCTCAGCGGCAATGTGCTCGCCTTGGAAGCAAGAGGACACGAAGCAGCACATGGTCCGCACTTAGAAACCTCTGGGTATTTATAAATACGCAACTAAGACAAAAAAAAACAATTACGCAACTAAAAAAACAAACAATTCCCGTAACAGCGCCTCGATGCCTGTGGGCTGTGTCAGCGCTTTAAAAATTAGAAAAAAAGTTCCTACTGCAATTCATGGTAGCAGGAATCATTTACAATGGGCTCCTACAGAATCACTCTGCATTTACCAGATGGTCATTTCAGTCGGATTCCATAAGAATTCATTGGTTTTCCACCAGCATGCAGATGTGCTGGTGGAAAACCTGGTGGATATGTCAGACAGACCTGGGAAATCGGGTGGATATTTATAGTCTGTCCTGCTCCCAAACTCCACCTGACAAATCCGGGAACATGAGGCGGATTGGTGAAAGTGGAGGCAAACAATTTTACTGCCACTTTTACATATCCACCATCCAAAAAGCAAGGCCACCCTGACTTCAGCAGCAGCCTAACATTTCATTCAATATTTTATTTTACCACAAAGTGCTGGTCTCATTCAAGACCTAGGGATGGGGTCATTTTTGCTTGACCTAGTGCCCCTGCACAACGAATTTCCCTCTTCTTTGCCTTGTGCAATCATTTGGGGGCAGGCATTATCCCATAATAACGACCTCACTATCATTTTATAAGTCATGATTATTTATCTCTTTGGAGTTTGACTTTGCAAACTGTGTGCCTACTGACACCTGAACGTCACCTATTTTGGAACAGATCGGGGGTCTGGAAGGCCAGTGGTAATTCAGAGAAGCTTTCGCCCCCTTCATCCTGCAATTGAGGAGGAACGGCAGACCCTACTTTTCAAAGAAAATCTCTCCAATCTCTGATACTTTACTAAAGTCTATCTCTCTCTCTTCAGAGCTCCCCCCTCCGCTGCTCCCCCACTCATCTCATTGCTGCTTCTATGGTTACACATCCGTATAACCCCTGGGGTGCATCCCCAATACACATCGTTCTGTTGTCGCCCAGCCAGGATAGTGCTTTTTAAATCCAAGAGAAACACACCTACATTTCATTTCATGCTGCCAGTGAGCTAAACCTATGGTCTTCAATGTATATGTCAGAGCCTGTTCAAAATAATAAAAGGATTAAGCATCCACTCTACCACTGACTTGAAATCAAAGAGTTCACCTACTGCATTGGTGCTGTTACAGTATGGTAATCCATACAGCGTGGAATAGAACTTGATTATTGGTGTGCCAGAGGAACAGGGACTGTGTGCTGGTGGGTGCGGAACTAGCAACTTGCCCCACTTTTTAAACGTATGCAAATACCTGCCCATGGGCTCCTCGAATCTAGGACTAGTAGTCTGACACTCAATTGCTATCTGAACATTTAAAATTATTATTTTTCTTTCTGGCTTCACCCCCAGGCTGATTTGTTCCATTGCTTCCTTTCTCTTCTGTGTACTCTGTTATTTATGTAGGTTTTGTTTGTCAGTGGTGTTTTTTTTTGTAGCGCTCTGAGGCCTGCGGGCATGTGGCGCATTATAAGAATTCAAATAAATAAATAATGTTTTCCTCCTGCAGAAGAAAATGAATCTTTAGGCATGTGTTCCAATGTAACAAGGCCTCGCCATCCAGTCCCAACTCTGATTCTAAAATTGGACAAGCAATGCATAATTTAGGACTATGCTATGTTTTTACACTAAAGAATTCAGACCAAAATCTATAATCGGCAAGTTGCGGAAAATGTTCCAAGTTACATGCTCCCAAAATTTTCCACATAAACTATCTATCAAGTTAGGATAACTTTGCGACAAATTGAAACCCGCGGTTTTCACATTGTTCTGCTGCAAAATGGAGTACAGTATCTTTGGCCCAAGATCCTAATCCAATGCATGTGGCGGGTGCTCCCCTCTGATGTGTTTTCAGAATAAACACTCTGGTGGGATTGCTTTGTTTTTGCTGTGGGAGGGAGGGGGAGATTTGTGATGTGAATATATAATCTCTGATTAGCAATTAACAAGATATAGCCGCATCCCCGAGGGCCCTGTCATTTACTCTTCTGCCCATCGAGAGATAAGCAATTCCCCGAATAGCTATTGCTAAAATATTTCCACATTTCCTTCATTTGTGTCAGAACCACGAATCCACGAGAGGGGCTCCAGCGGCAGATTTTGTTTGTTCAATCGGTGTTCGAGGAAAACAAATACTAACAAGATTTTTCCCCCGTAGCTAATCAATTATGCGGAAACCGTATTGAGGCTGAAATTTCGCTACAGATGTGCAGATAAGCACCCGTGGTTCCAAACCGATGAGCTCAGACCGTTTAGGGCTTCGCTGTTTACATTAAAGAGAGTACGCCATATTGCTTAATAATCACTTGATTTCACTTGTGTATCGCGAGATGCCAGCTCGAGTGACAGCTTCCTAGCAGAGAGAAGCATCTGCTGTGAAGAAGGGGCCCGGCAGAGAATTCAGATGTAGATGAAATGTACAGGAAGCACACACTGAAGATTAACGTTGGTTTATTCAAATGAACCCAAACTTTGTTTTTTTGCCATCTTGGATTACTTTACCTTGTGGGAACGTTATTTGTATTTCACTAAATGTGTAAATGTATGTAACACTTTTCTACAGTGTGAACCTAGATGGGAAGCAACAGAGTGCTTTACAGTGGAGGCGGAGAATACAATGGGCCTCATTCCGAGTACGGCGCTAACCAATGGCGCTATTAACGCCTTGGTTGACGCCGTACCCGGACCGGCAGCGCCTTGGTGGATGGCGGAATCACCGCCCCATTCCAAGGTTGGCGGGCGGTAATTCCCCAATCCCCATTTACCCTTTCCCATTCCCATTCTTGCCCCATAGGGCATAATGGGAGTGGGGAAGGCGTCAATTACGCCACCGTAAATTACGGTGGCGTAATTTACATCAAGGTCCCTTAGCGCCATGGTTTTTAACACCTGCTAAAAGCAGGTGTTAAAACCACCATGGCGCAAAGGGAACTCGGAGTATGGCGGTAAGGGATTACCGCCACCGCTCTCGTTAGCGGTGGCCGCTATCCCTTACCGCCATGCTCGGAATGAGGCCCAATGGCAAGAACTGGGGAAGTTGCTAGGTCTGGTCAGGTGTGCACCTCCCTCAGTGGCTGATGAGTTGTTTGTTGAAGAGTAGAGTCTTCAGTTACTTCCCGAAATCTATGAGGGAGTGCATTGCCCTGAAGTGTAAACTTTGACTTCAATAAAGTAGCCACATTTGGATTCAATTAACTGATTGTTAGAACGGATATAATATTGTTTCGTCCTCATTGTATATGTTGGCCTATGCCCAGTCGCTTGCAAGGAAATACGTATTAAAAGGTCGTGACCCCAAGTGAATCGAGCCTCCATTTTAGGTTAGAACCGCCATTTTAGTTTATTGTACAAAGTCACCCTGTAGTCTAAAATGGCCGTCTCGTGTGCTCTTGTTCTTGCTTTAACCTCTCCAACCTCTGGAGGGGAGTTAATGTCCAACCTGCCTTCAGGCTACATGTTAGGGTCATGTAGACCATGTCCTTCGTTGACCTCGGGATCAGGGGATTACTTGAATCGGTGATGTTAACCTAAAAGTATACAACAATAATAACGCAATCCAAATACGACATGCGAAACATTTGTTTGATCTGTATTAAAGCAATGTGTAAAGAGTGTAACGTTAAAACTAAAGAATAATAGTGTGTGTAGTAAATATGTTGAAAAGTAAACCGCATGCACAAGATATGTAAATTAGGAAATGAACCTGGCGCAACCCTAGCCCAGTGTATAATTAACTTGTAAGAGGCTGGACATCATTATAACAAACTGTATAAATACGCTGATGTCCAGCTAGGAAATTCTGCTCACTGCTCACAGTGAACCCTGCTGGTGGTCTCTGTGATGTATTGACAGCCAAATAGCTATTTGTGTACTTTGTTCAATACTGTTCAGTTTTGTAATAAAGATTCTGGGAATCTTTACAAGCCCGTGTCGGTGTATTTTCCTTTGCTTGGTGTAACAGCCGTAATATTGTATTTTTTTCTGATTTCACAGATGGCGCGCGAATAGGGACCCTCAAGATTTACTTCGTCTCGTTGAAGGTTGGCTCGGCTATCGGACCGGGATCGGACGGTGCCAACAGAAATGGCCACTCTAGACGAGAAGCGAATTCCTTGACGAAACTGCACGATCCGATCCCTGAACGGTGAGCTGTAGCCCGAGACGACGTCTTGACGAGGGTCCATGTATCGAGGTTGGTAAATTTGCCGAAAATCACCAGACACGTGGGTCCTTAGCATTGTCCTTAGTAACCCGATCGGGCCTCCCAGTCCTTTGGTCAGGTGAATCTTGTCCCAATTCTTAATCTAACCCTGACAATTTGAATTTGGAGCATTGCACTCGCGAGCACAATTATTTAACCAGGTAACACCAGAACTTTGATATGCCTGGGAAATTGTCTGCCTGCTTTAGGGCATTATTCTGCAGCGACAGACAATCTTTGGAAGATAGCCGTCCCGCACTACAGGAGGGGTCGCCGGCATGTACTATGTACTGTAAGAAAGGCTTTGGTAGTATAGCATTTAATGACATTTGGCACAGACAGACCAGACATCATTCTAATTTTCGGTGGCCAACCAATGGTAGTTTTGAAATCCGTCGTATAGAATATTTAGAGTCTGTATTAGTAAAGAAAAAGGCTAGACCTGCAGCATTTGACGCATTGCACAGTTGGAAAACAGAAGCTTTGCAGCAACAAAAGAGTAGAGAGAAACATATGCGTAGACATATGACAAGTGTCGAAAAGGCACGGTTATATGATCAAAATAAACAATTGGAGTCAGTTAGGAACACGGAGAGGGCGTTTCAATTAGGCATTCAGAAAATCTACCCTTCAAAAGATTTTCATACGTCAGATGAATTGATTAATAGACTTTTGCATGAACGGAGGCCTGATGCCTCCGCGCCACCTCCATACGTCCCTCCTACTGGCGGAATAATGCCCTAAAGCAGGCAGACAATTTCCCAGGCATATCAAAGTTCTGGTGTTACCTGGTTAAATAATTGTGCTCGCGAGTGCAATGCTCCAAATTCAAATTGTCAGGGTTAGATTAAGAATTGGGACAAGATTCACCTGACCAAAGGACTGGGAGGCTCCTACTGGTGCTTTGCCCCTTCCCGTTGTTGTTCCCCCTCCTATAGTTCCTCCGGTCCTCCCTGCTGTTCTTCCTGTTGTTCTTCCAGCTGTCGCTCCTTTGCCTGCCCCCTTGCCTACACCTGTTGATATTCAGAATGTGCCTACTCTTCTTCTTCCAAGTGATTCTACATCACTTTTAGTAGACCAGGGAGCGAGACCAAGGGTTGTGACTCGTAATACTGTGTCCCCAGACAAAAAGAGTGAATTGATTGCTTGGGCTAAACATTATATGGAGAAGGGTGAACAAGCCGATGTTTTTTCCGCACTCGAAAATTTAAAAAGTATTCCTGAGAAAAATGTTTTTTATTGAAGGATTAGGGACCCATTTGAGTATAATGTGGAATAGATTAAACGATGAAGATTTCCCACAGGGGTTACGGGATTTGAAAACCTTAGCGTTGTCCAGAGATACTGCGGAGAAGGTATATGAGCATGTTGAGAGGATTTTTGAGTATAGGAAGGAGTTGGAAGGGTTACAGAATGAGGAAGCAGATGGTGGTAGTTTAGGTATTATGTACTTACATAAACGGTTTTCTCCTCGCTGTGAATTAAAAGGTGAGGAAGCGCGAATTTGTACAGAGGATGCAATAAGATGGATTTCGGATATGTCGATAACTCCAGATGAAGTATATGACACATATAATCAGTATACGTTAGAAATGCAAAAGAAAGTGATACAGGTGATGGTAGAGTACCTGCAGGATGAGTGTGTAAAAAGAAAGATTTGTTGTCCCGCAGAATTGTTGAGTGTTTATAAGAGAGCTTTTTCGATTGATACTTCTTCGACTGCCCTAGCGCTTGATTTGGCTCTGTTGGTTAATAAATGTTCGGAGCTGCCTACTTCTCAGTTGCCTATGAGAGAGGTCCCTCCGACATTTGCCCCGAAAGTTGAGATTGCGACCGATGCTGGACGAGGAATAGTCGCCGGAGAAATTCCTGCACATTCCGTTTTCAAGACAGGAAGTGAACACCATAAAGCAATCTATTCCCGATATAAGAAAGAATCCGACCGGGTTCTATAAAGAAATAGAGTCGGTCTTACAGTCGTCGGTATTCACCTTAAGTGATATTGACCTATTATTTTCCGTACTCCTGCCAGTCGAATTGTGGAGATTAGGACTATAGATGACATACCTGGGTTGGGAGATACATGGGATAACATGGTTAGGCTAGATAGAGAAAGACCAGCTGGCGAACGACCGCCTCAAGTGATATTAACCTTGCCTGATAGAATTATTGTAAAATTGAAAACTATAGTTCCTGAAAAGAGAATCATTTGGGACAAGTTTACGGCCTGTGTGCAAGGAAAGTCTGAGGGTGGTACCGATTTCTTCAATCGGTTCGAGCAGGTATTCTCAGATTTCAGTGGACAAGACTTAGGCACAGAGTCAGGGAAAAGGCTGTTTGTCGACAAATTTGTACGCGGATTGCTGCCTGACATCCAGTTACAGATTATGTCTTCTGAAAGCACTTGGCAGGGAAGTCTCAATCAGAAGTACTGCATATGGCTCAGTACTATGAAAATCGTGTAAATACTGAAAAGGAAAAACTTGAGAAAAAAAAGGGTGACCTGAAAACAAAAGTTTTATTACAACAGATTGTTAGAAGCCCTAGAGGGGGTAATCAATTTAGAGGTCAGTACATTCCACAGGGAAGTGCGCCCTTGGCTCTGGTAACCATTAACCAGTGTGCCTATTGCCGGCAGGAAGGCCACTGGCGCGCACAATGTCCGACCTTGCAGCAAAGGCCATTTGGGAACATGGGTAGACGATCCAGAGGTTGCCCAGGTGCAGGAGGCCATGGCAGAGGTCAGTTTGCACCAGAATCACAGCAACCTCCTTCACAAGATAAGCAAGTTTCGAATGTGGATAATAGAAACATTTTTGATCACCCTTCTGCCACGTACCTCTCTGAAGAGCTTCCTTTTGATGATATTCTGTTTCGCTAGGATTGCCCGAAGCAGGATTTGGAACCTACGCCTATTCCCGTTCATCAGAAAGGCCCCTACGTTGAGATGGCGGTGGGAAATAGGAAGCATCTATTTTTAGTAGATACGGGAGCGCAGAAATGTTCCATTGATCATTCACGGGTTCCAAATATTCCCCTGTCAGGGCAGTCCAACGTTTCCGTAGGGTTTTCAGGCACACCTGTAGTTTGCCCGGTCTCTTTGCCGGTACCGATAATACTGGGTGCCTTCACAGAACAGTGTCCATTTCTACTTACCACAAACTGTGGGGAGAACTTGCTGGGGCTAAATTTGTTGAAGGCATTGCATGCAGTAATATATTGTTCTCCAGACGGAGTTCGGTTAACAATTTCACCCCAGCAATCACTCGCCTCTCAGTTTTTGACTCGACCTTTACCGCCACAATTCAGTAATGTCCCAGAAAGCTTATGGGCAATTGATGATAATGATGTGGGCATTCTTCAAATTGACCCTGTTAAAATTATTTTGAAACATGGAGTAAAATTGCCTCGAATCCCGCAGTATAAGATCTCAGTTGAAGGCGAACAGGCTTTGAAATGTATAGTTTCTGATTTTGTACATCGTGGGGTAATCGAGGAGATTACGGGTAGCCTATGTAACAGCCCCATTTTGCCAGTATACAAAAACAGTGATAATGCGATTCCCTTTCGTTTTATAATTGATTTACGTGCTATTAACAAAATTGTGGCCCCTCAATTTCCTATTGTACCTGATGTTACAACGATACTAACCATGATTCCGGCTTCTGCCACTCATTTTAGCGTTGTTGATCTTAATAACGCGTTTTTTAGTATTCCCATACACAAGGATAGCAGGTATTTGTTCACGTTTACCCTAGGTGGATGCTCGTTCACATTCACTCGTGCACCACAAGGGTACACTGAGAGTCCAAGTATTTATAGTAGGGCATTGAAAGAGCAGCTTGATACTCTCGAGTTGCCTATTACTTGCACATTACTACAGTATGTGGATGACCTCCTCTTGGCTGCTGATTCTGAGAGCGCCTGTAAAGAAGGCACCATGTTGCTGCTTTGTCATCTAGCGAGACATGGCCACAAAGCTTCACTTAAGAAATTCCAATATTGTTGTCAGGAGGTTGCCTATTTAGGCTACCTACTGTCAAAAGAGGGAAGACTGTTGACACCTGAACGAATAAAGACTATTTCTGGCATGTCTGTCCCAAATACGCAGAAGGAAGTTAGAGCCCTGATAGGTATGGCTTCTTATTGTAGATTGCGGATCCCTAACTTTTCGTTAACGATTAAACCAATGCTGACTTTGACAAAGAAGGGCATTTCTTTCGCCATTGCCATAGACTTTGGAACACCAGACAGCATTTGATTTGCTCAAATCCGCGCTGTGTTCAGCGCCGGTTTTAGGAACTCCGAATTATGACAAGGCCTTTGTATTGTTTGTGCATGAACGTGATGGATGTGCTTTGGCTGTATTAACGCAGGAGCATGGAGGGAAGAATAGGCCATGCGGTTACTATTCCTCCGCCCTTGATCCTGTAGCATGCGCTTTGCCAAGATGTTTGCGCGCTGTTGCTGCTGCTGCTGCTGCTGCGTCTGTAAAACAGAGTGAGGGAATGGTCCTGGGTCATGCGTTAAACCTAATGGTACATCACTCTGTAGATATTTTATTGAATAGAACTCAAACGCAACACCTCAATTCTGCACGATTGACAAGATATGAACTAATCATGTTTGCCCCCCACATTCAAATTCAGAGGTGTTGTGTATTAAATCCGGCTGAACTTTTACCTATCTCGCAAGATACTGTTGATGGGGACGAAACGTCACAAGATAGCCTTTATGTGACAGAACAGGAGACCAAAGGCAGAATCGATCTGAAAGACACACCTTTGAATAGCCCACAAGGAGAGCTATTTTGTGATGGCTCTTGTTTTAAACTTCCAGACGGTACATCCACGGCTGCTTATGCCGTCAATACTTTAAACACGATCGTGGAAATCAAAGGAATTATACATAATTCCGTGCAGGCCACAGAAATTATACTGTTAACTCGAGCTTGTGAACTTTCTGAAGGGCTTACAGTAAATATATATACCGATAGTCAGTATGCTTTTGGGGTGGTCCACAATTTCGGTAGACTTTGGAAATAACGAGGTTTCTTGACCTCGCACGGAACGAAAATTCAGCACGGCACTTTAATAGAGCGATTACTTTCAGCACTCACACTCCCTGTTCAGTTAGCTATTATAAAATGTTCATCACATAAAAAGCTTACAAATGATGTAGGAAAAGTGAATGCTTTCGCCGATCAGATAGCTTAACAAACTGCCACTGATTTCAGTTCAGAAATGTATGCTGTAAGAGAAACTGTAAATGTTTGCACTTTGGGTGAAAGTATCGATGCTGTAAAAGACATTAAAGCAGATGCTACCATAGAGGAAACTAAGAAATAGATCAAGGGTGCAGGGAGACTGAATGATGATGGGTGTTGGGTGGACAATATTGAAGGAAAATGGTTACTCCCTGACGCCTACATTACAATGATGGTTATTATGGCTCATGGTCCGACACATGTTTGCGCGCGTAAATTGACTAAAATGCTACACAGTGTATGGGCCAATGATAAGATTTTCAAAACTGCGGAGCGTTTTATCCAAGGCTCCATGGTCTGCTTGCAGCACAATGTAGGAAAAGGTACCTCGACTCCTAGAGGAAGTTTCGCTCCACCTTCTGTTCCGTTTGAGGTTATTCACTTTGATTTTATTGAAATGGAACATTGTAACAATCTTAAATATGTGTTGGTTGTCATTTGTGCCTTTAGTAAGTGGGGGGAGGCCTTCCCGGTTAGAGATGCAATGGCCATAACCACGGCAAAAACTGTGTTGAAAGAGTTTTTTCCTAGGTTCGCGCTGCCGAGAGTCATCTGGTCGGATAATGGGCCACACTTTATCGCTACTGTAATTCTACAGATTTGCAAAGGATTACAGATTGACAAACGGTTCCATTCGGCCAGACATGACCAAAGTGCCAGATTAGTGGAAAGGCATAACGGCATTATAAAGAAAAAGCTCGCTAAGACGTGTGCTGGCACCAAATTAAAATGGCCGGACGCCTTACCGATCGTGTTACTGTCGATGAGAAGAACCCCTCAAACTAAGACTGGGCTCTCTCCCTTTGAGGTGGTAATGGGGAGACCTGCTAATATTTGGGGTATGCCAAAGAGTCACTCATTACGGGATATAGAGGATGTGCTTCTTTCAGATTACTGTAACCAGTTGACTAAAAATCTGTTTTCAACTTATCACCAGGTGCGAGAGGCATTACCTGTACGCTACGAGGGTCCCGGTCACAGTCTACGACCGGGGGACTGGATCCTCATGAAGGTTTTTGAGAGGTCATCTTGCCTTGCACCTCGGTGGAGGGGTCCCTACCAAGTCCTGCTAGTCACTCAGGCTGCTGTGTGGGTAGAGGGTCGTAAGAACTGGATCCATGTGATGCACACCAAACGGATCCCACAGCCCGTGCCATACGATACAGAAGATACAGAATCCCTTCCCACTGCTGTAACTAGTGTGTCTGAAACAGCAACAACCAACAAGGGAGAATCGGAGACCGCTTCAGAATCCGCAAGGCCAGATAAAACTGCCATCTTGTCTCCGCAAACCCCAACAGTGGAACTTCCGGATCAATCCTTTTCTGATCCCATTTCCGTTCATTCGCCGCTTCCAGGAGGAAGTGACAACACTTTGTCCTCACCAGAAACTGTAAATATAATTTGTGTCCAAGGAAGCAAACATACAGCATGGTTTGACTGTGCGATTGAAAAAAATCATTTGAGGGCTTGTCTTTTGGCCCGACTGTATGGGAAGATTCTGTTGGCTAAGGGTTGTGGAAAAGACATTAAGAAGACGCGCGACTGCAGTCGCCAGCAAACGAACAATTGGTGTTTTTTCGGTTGAAGATTACAATGCCTGCACCCGCTACCGCTCATACCGAACTTTTAGATAAACATGTGACTAGCAGAGACAATGATCAAGCATGTAAGGGGACCCCCAAAGTGTATTGTTGCCTTTTGCGATAATTACTTGATTTTTAGTAACTGTTGGTTTTGGGTGGTATCTGGAGGAAGCATATCCGCTAGAGGACTTTTTACCTATTGAAAATGTATCTGTTATACCTACTCCTTCCGTGCAGTTGCATACTTTATCACCTAGAGATTTTTTGCATAGACGGAACTATCAGAATAATACCCTTTTGTTAATTATGAATGCCACTCATGCAATATTAAATAAGACCAATTGTTGGATCTGTTCACATCTACCGCAACATTGGGATAAGGGGCTAGGTTGGTATATTCATCCTTTACCTTTGACAACTGCCTGTTACGCTTCTCTTAGAGCACTATTTTTTGGCCGATGGAATGACAGCATCTCAGGGAACTTTGACGGTACAAATTTAAACAGCTTTAAAAAAGCATGTCTTGATGCCCCTGGGATGCTTGCTTTTTGCAAATAGAAGTAAGTCAAACATTGCTTCTGTTAGGCCCTCTGATAGATTGTCTCGTCCCTTTCAGTCTTTAATCTCTTTCAAAATGGCTCCTATAGGCAATAAGGATGCCACGCATCCATCTTATTCTGTTAACCATAGCCCCAATTCAGTATCCTTCTGCATACAGAGGAATGGAACACGGTCAATGGGTAATTTTAGAAAGTGCGCCAATGTTGCAAATTTGACTAGTGAGAACAGACCTCTGTACGTAGGCGAACCTGTCTATTTTGTTTGCGGTAATGTGGCATTTCCATGGTTGCCATGGATTGGCAAGGAACCTGTTATTTAGGGATTCTACTACCTGGGGTATTTATTGCTAGCACTGCAGATGTTTCGAAAACTCGTCCCCGACGAGGTATGAAAGGGAATACTCCAGCGCAAACTCTGGGAGATATCATGAAATCCTTTGTGCCATTTTTTGGGCAAATTACGAATTCAGAAAATATCAGGGGACTAGTGAGAGTATTGGAGAGAACCATCAAACGGACCACTGACATACTCTATAATATGACGTTAGAACAGAAAGAGATAGGATTAGTGGCTCTTCAGAACCAGATGGCATTAGATGTCATTCTTGCCGAGCGTGAAGGAGTATGTAAATTAGTGGGGTCCGCTTGTTGGTTTTACGTACCAGACTCCTCTACGACGATGTTTAGGGCTATCCAAAATCTACATGTTCTTAGTTCAGAAGTACATGTTCCTGAGGGAAACTTGGAATTTAGTGCATGGTTTTGGGACCCCCTACGGTCATGGGGATGGAAGTTGTTTTCGGCCCTGCTGATTATCTTGGGAAGTTTTCTGTTTCGTTGCTGTTGTATACAGTGTCTCCCTGGTATATGCTCAGTATTAGGGGGATGTTGCGCGCATGCAACAAGTGTATTAGCGCATAAAATATATGCCCCAGAGAAGGTTTCCAAAGAGTATGTGTTAAAAGAAACTCTGGTGTCAGATCTAATGGCAATAGATGTGTCAGACAATGATTCGGGATGTATAGATGTTGAAATGTGGAGCTAGTCGCAAAGTGATTGAAGGTAGTCTAGTACTTGGCATAGGCCAAAAAGAGGGTTGTTAGAACTGATATAATATTGTTTCGTCCTCATTGTATATGTTCGCCAATGCCCAGTCGCTTTGCAAGGAAATCCGTATTACAAGGTCGTGACCCCAAGTGAATCGAGCCTCCATTTTAGGTTAGAACCGCCATTTTAGTTTATTGTACAAAGTCACCCTGTAGTCTAAAATGGCCGTCTCGTGTGCTCTTGTTCTTGCTTTAACCTCTCCAACCTCTGTAGGGGAGTTAATGTCCAACCTGCCTTCAGGTTACATGTTAGGGTCATGTAGACATTGTCCTTCGTTGACCTCGGGATCACGGGATTACTTGAATCGGTGATGTTAACCTACAAGTATACAAGAAGAGTAACACAATCCAAATACGACATGCGACACATTTGTTTGATCTGTATTAAAGCAATGTGTAAAGAGTGTAACGTTAAAACTAAAGAATAATAGCGTGTGTAGTAAATATGTTGAAAAGTAAACCACATGCACGAAATATGTAAATTAGAAAATGATCCTGGCGCGACCCTAGCCCAGTGTATAATTAACTTGTAAGAGGCTGGACATCAATATAACAAACTGTATAAATACGCTGATGTCCAGCTAGGAAATTCTGCTCACTGCTCACATTGAACCCTGCTGGTGGTCTCTGTGATGTATTGACAGCCAAATAGCTATTTGTGTACTTTGTTCAATACTGTTCAGTTTTGTAATAAAGATTCTGGGAATCTTTACAAGCCTGTGTCGCTGTATTTTCCTTTGCTTGGTGTAACAGCCGTAATATTGTATTTTTTTTCTGATTTCACATTATGACAAGTCACAAACTTTGACCATTCTGTAAAGACTTTATGAAAGTCAGTGTCTTGGTCTCCTTCTATTTGTTCTTAAGAACTTTGAAATGTTGGCAGTTCCATTGCAGATAATGCAGTGGCAGAGGGCAATAACGAGACATGAGCACTCTGGGTGGGGGAGCCAGCCAATCAGGTGGCTAGGAATGCAGGCTTGAACCGCCGATGTAAGCCTGCGTTCCAAGCTGCCTGATGGCTGTCTCCCCAGCCGCCATCTTTCCCACCCTCCGTCCCATTTTTTTCCCCTTTACTAACACCCACAGACCCACTTACCTTATTTCGCCTTTAGCGGTACTCATTGCTGCAGCCGCACCTTCCTCTTAGGTTCACACTGTCAAACAGGAAAAGAATCCACTTGCGAAGAAATCCATGTTGCAAGGTCCTGACCTTAGAATCAATGTAAGCCGCCATTTTAGGTCAATCTGCCATTTTAGGTTCTCGCTGTAAAGTCACCCTGTGAGTTAAAATGTTGGACGATGTCATTCCGAAATACAACATGGCCGTCTTGACCTCTGTGTGTAATTAATATGTAACTTGCCTGCAGGCTACTTGTTGGGGTCGTGAACTGAGACCTTGTCCTTCGCTGACCTGTATGTAAAGGATTACTCACGCCAATGAAACTTATCTGTGAGCATATGTTAAGAACAATGTATCCAAATACTAAACTAAGAACACTTGTTTAACTACATTGTATTAATGTTTGAGAAGACCTTTATAAGAATCCTAAAATACACTGTTACCGTGTAGACTTGTTGGCGAATGTATTAAAGGCAATCCCTATGCATATAGATGTGTGAACTCGGCATGAACCCTAGATCAGTAATGTATTAGAGGAATATTAACCTGCAGTAGGGTTGGACATCATGTTCACAAATAGTATAAAAGTGCGACTAATTCTAATGTACAGTCATCACTCACTGAGCACACTGAACAACGCTGGAGTTCGTTGTGTTGTACTGAGGGCCGATAGCTATCCGTTACTTTTGCACTTTGAAACTGTTCAGTATAAAATAAAAGATTTTTGTATGTTCCTTTGCAACCCGTGTTCGGTGTATTTCCTTTTGGGGTACTCAGCCTCGATATTTTAACTTTGTTTTCACAGTTGGCGCCCGAATAGGGACCCTCAAGATTGAAGTTGGATTGTCGAAGGTTGACACGCGCTATCGGACCGGGATTGGACGGTGAAGGGGTCCCTT
Organism: Ambystoma mexicanum; assembly: GCF_040938575.1. Taxonomy (NCBI): domain Eukaryota; kingdom Metazoa; phylum Chordata; class Amphibia; order Caudata; family Ambystomatidae; genus Ambystoma; species Ambystoma mexicanum. The sequence goes on along the minus strand of NC_090940.1, from coordinate 278,971,479 downwards.
CGGAATGAGACGCGACACCTCAGTAGCGCTGCACGACCCGATCACTGGACGATTAGCGTGTGGTCCGAAACGGCATCTTGACGAGGGTCCACTTATCGAGGCGGGCAGATTTGCCGAAATCACCAAACACGAGGTAAGATTAGTTAGGTAAGATTCTTTGTAATCCGATCGGACCTCCTTAGGATTGATCAGGTGAGTCGTGACCCGATTCTTAAATATCCTGATAATTTGATTTTGGCGTATTGTATCTGCAGACACAATTATTGACCAGGTAACACCAATATTTTGATATGCCTGGGAAATTGTCTACCTGCTTCCGGGTGTTATTCCTATTCCGCAGCAATAGACAATCTTTGGAAATTAGCTGTCCAGCACCACAGGAGGGGTCGCCGGCATGTACTATGTACTGTAAGCATGGCATTGGAAGTATAGTGTTTAATGATATTTGGCACAGACAAACCAGACATGCCTCAGAACTTCAATGGCCAATCAATGATAGTTTTGAAATCCCTCATATTGAGTATTTAGAGTCGATTCCATTAAAGAAGAAGGCTAGACCTACAGCATTCGATGTTTTGCAGAATTGGAAAAAAGAAGCGTTACAGCAACTTAAGAATAGGGATAAACATGCATGCCGTCATAAAACGAACGCCGAAAAAGCATTATTGTATGACCAAGATAAACAGTCTGAGTCAGCTAGGAATATGGATAGGGCTTTCTCACTTGGTATTCAGAAAATCTATCCTTCTAAAGATTTCCATGTTTCTGATGAATTTAGTGACAAATTGTTACATGAACGAAGGCCTGGTGCCTCTGCGCCACCTCCGTATGTTCCTCTTCCTGCTGCTTTGCCTCTTCCTGCTGTTATTCCTGCTCTTCCTGCTGTTGTTCCTGTTGTGGCTGCTCCTCCTAATGTTCCCCTTCCTCCAGTTGGTGTTCTTCCACCTATTCCTCCACCTCTTCCTATTGCACCAGTAACAGTACCTCCATTGAATTTGCCTGCTCCCCCTCTTCCAAGTGGTCTCGTACCGCTTATAGTCGATCAGGGTGCGGGGTCAAGGGTTGTCACTCGTAATACTTTATCTCCAGATAAGAAACATGAATTGATTGCATGGGCTAAGCATTGTATGGAGAGAGATGATCAAACTAACGTTTTTGCCACACATTTTAATATGGATAATTTTCCTGAGAAAATGTTTTCATTGAAGGTTTAGGGATTCATTTATGTGTAATGTGAGGCAAATTAAATAATACAGATCTCCCGCAAGGGTTAAGGGATCTAAACACTTAAGCGTTTTCAAGAGACACTGTGGAGAAAGTAAATGAGCATGTTGAGAGGATATTTGAGTATAGAAAGGAGTTGGAAAGGTTACAGAATGAGGATGACGAGGGGGAAAGTATGTATGTACAGAAACGGTTCCTTCCTTGTCGAAAATCGATATCTGAAGAAGCACAAATTTGTGCGAAAGAAGCGCTTAGATGGATTTCAGATATGTCGATAACTCTAGTTGAGGTATATGACACGTACAGTCAGTATACGCCAGAAATGCAGAGGAAAGTGATACAGGTAATGATAGAGTACCTACAGGATGATTGTGTGAAGAGAAAGATTAGTTGTCCCACAGAGTTATTTAGTATATATAAGAGAGCTTTCTCACTTGACACTTCTTCAACGGCTTTAGCGCTCGACTTAGCTCTGTTGCTTAGTAAGCGTTCGGAGTTGCCTACTTCTCAGTTGCCTATGAGAGAGGTTCCTCCGACATTTGTCCCGAAGGTTGAGATTGCGGCCAATGCTGCAGCGGGTATAGTTGCTGTGAACGTACCTGCACATTATGTATCACAGTTTGTTCTAGTCCCGTTCTCCAGACAGGAAGTGAACACTATTAGACAATCTATTCCTGACATTAGGAAAAATTCGACAGGATTTTATAAAGAAATAGAGTCTGTCCTGCAGTCCTCAGTATTCACCCTAGGTGATATTGATTTGTTATTTCCTGTACTCCTTCCCGTAGATTTGTGGAAACAAGTTAGGACTATAGATGACGTACCAGGGTTGGGAGATACATGGGCTAACATAACTAGACTCGATGGAGAAAGGGCAGCTGGTGAGAGACCGCCCCAGGTGATGCTAACTTTACCTGATAGAATCATTGCAAAATTGAAAACTATAATTCCCGAAAAGAGAATTATCTGGGACAAGCTTACGGCCTGTGTCCAGGGAAGTCTGAGGGTGCTACCGAGTTCTTTAATCGGTTCGAACAGGTGTTCTCGGATTTCAGCGGACAAGACTTAGGCACAGAGTCTGGGAAAAGGCTATTTGTGGACAAATTTGTGCGTGGATTGCTGCCTGACATCCAGTCACAGATTATGTCTTCTGAGAGCGCTTGGCAGGCGAAGTCCCAATCAGAAGTACTGCATATGGCTCAGTACTACGAGAATTGTGTCAACAATGAAAAAGATAGAGTTGAGAAGCAAAAAGGTGATTTAAAGACTAAAGTATTATTACAGCGAATTCTTAGAGGCCCCAGAGTGTCTAGTCCGCAGATTAGAGGTCAGTATTTTCCACAAGGGAATGTGCCCTTGGGTCCTGTGAACATTAACCATTGTGCCTATTGTCGACAAGAGGGTCATTGGTGTTCACAATGCCCCGTCCTTCGACAAAGGTTAAATAACACATTTGGAAATATGGGTAGACGATCTAGAGGTCGCACGGGTGTAAGGGGTCCTGGTAGCGGTCAGTTTGCACAGGATCCTCAGAAACCTTTTTCACAGGATAATCAGGTACCAAATGGGGATACTAGAAACATATTTGATCATCCTTCTGCTGCATATCTATTTGAAGAGCTTCCTTTTGATGACATTATGTTTCGCTAGGATTGCCCGAAGCAAGGTTTGGAACCTACACCTATTACCGTTAATCAGAAAGGTCCCTACGTTGCAATGGTAGTGGGAAATGGGAAACATCTGTTTTTGATAGATATTGGAGCACAGAAGTGTTCCATTGATCATTCTCGGGTTCCAAACATTCCACTGTCAGGGCAAACTAATGTTTCTGTAGGGTTTTCTGGCACACCAGTTGTTTGTCCAGTTTCTTTGCCGGTGCCTATTTCTTTGGGTCCCTTTACGGACCACTGTCCTTTTCTGTCGACTTTGAATTGTGGAGAGAATTTGCTGGGGTTGAATCTATTGAAAGAATTGAATGCAGTAATTCATTGTTCTTCTGACAGAGTGCGTTTGACGATTTCACCCCAGGAACTTTCTGTCTCTCAATTCTTGACCAGACCTTTGCCACCTGATATCATTGCTGTACCAGAGTGCTTATGGGCAATTTACGACAATGATGTCGCTGTTTTACGGATTGAGCCTGTTAAGATAGTCTTGAAACATGGAATTGAGTTGCCACGCATTCCACAATATAAGATTTCAGTTGAGTGCGAGTGTGCTTTGAAATGCATTGTTTCCGATTTTGTGCATCGCGGGATGATTGAGGAAATTTCAGGAAGTTTGTGCAATAGTCCGATTTTACCTGTGTACAAGAAAGGTGATAATGCAATTCCATTCCGTTTTATAATTGATTTACGTGCCATTAATAAAGTCGTCGCTCCGCAATTTCCAATTGTGCCTGACGTGACGACGATATTAACCATGATTCCAGCTACAGCTACTTATTTTAGTGTTGTGGATCTGAAGAATGCTTTCTTTAGTATTCCTATACACAAGGACAATAGATACTTGTTCACGTTCACCTTAGGGGGACACTCGTTCACATTTACTCGTGCACCCCAAAGTTACACCGAGAGTCCTAGTATTTATAGTAGGGCTTTGAAAGAACAGCTTGATACCCTTGAATTGCCCTCTACCTGTACATTGCTTCAGTATGTTGATGACCTGCTTTTAGCTGCAGACTCCGAAAGTGCCTGTAAGGAGGGAACTGTGTTATTGCTGATTCATCTAGCTTAACATGGTCACAAAGCTTTGCTTAAAACGTTTCAATATTGTTGCCAGGAGGTCGCCTATTTAGGCTATCTCCTGTCAAAGGAGGGAAGAAGATTGACACCTGAAAGAATAAAACACATTTCTGGCATGTCTGTCCCAAATACACAGAATGAAGTTAGAGCCTTGATAGGTATGGCTTCTTACTGTAGGTTGTGGATCCCAAACTTCTCACTAGTGATTAAACCGATGTTGGCTTTGACAAAGAAGGGCATTTCTTCGCCATTGCCGTGGAACACGGAGCACCAGCAATCAGTTGATCTGCTCAAGACTGCATTATGCTCGGCACCAGTTTTGGGCATGCCAAATTATGAAAAGGCCTTTGTGTTGTTTGTGCATGATTGTGATAGATGTGCTTTGGCTGTATTAAAGCAGGAACATGGAGGGAAGAATAGGCTGTGTGGTTACTTTTCTTCCGCCCTTGATCCTGTTGCATGCGCTTTGCCAAGATGTTTGTGAGCTGTCGCTGCTGCTGCTGCGTCTGTAAAACAGAGTGAGGGAATGGTCCAAGGCCATGATCTAACCCTGATGGTGCCTCACTCTGTAGATGTTCTACTTAACCGAGCCCAAACACAACACCTCACTACGCACGGTTGACGAGATATGAATTCACCTTGTTTGCTCCTCACATCCAAATTAAGAGGTGTTGTGTTCTTAATCTGGCTGAACTCTTACCTTTTCCGCAAGGTAATGCTTGCAGCGACGAAGAGTCACATGACTGTCTGTATACTACCGAACAAGAGACAAAGGGTAGAATTGATCTAAAAGACACTCCTTTGAACAATCCACAAGGAGAGCTGTTTTGTGATGGCTCCTGCTTCAAACTTCCGGATGGTACATCCACAGCTGCTTATGCAATCACCACATTAAGCACGGTCGTGGAAACCAAGAGAATCACACATAACTCTGCGCAGGCCGCAGAGATTATAGCATTGACCTGAGCTTGTGAACTTTCCGAAGGGCTTACAGTAAACATATATACTGATAGGCAGTATTGCTTTGGGGTGGTTCACAACTTTGGGAGACTTTGGTCAGAGGGAGGGTTCTTAACTTCGCATGGCACAAAGATCCAACATGGCTCCCTAATAGTACAATTGCTCTCAGCGCTTGTGCTCCCTACTCAGTTAGCTGTCGTAAAATGTGCAGCACATCGAAAGATTACAGATGATATAGGAAAAGGGAATGCTTTCGCTGATCAGATAGCTAGACAAACTGCCACCGATCTCTTTACGGAGATGTATGTTTCAAGGGAGACTGTAAATGCCTATGCAATGGACGAGGGTGTCGGGTCTGTACGGGATATCCAAGCCGATGCCACGTTAGAAGAATCCAAGAGGTGGGCTGAAGGATTGGGGAAACTCAATGATAATGGGTGCTGGGTGGGCATAGTTCAAGGGAAATGGCTACTCCCTGACGCTTATGTAATGATGATGGTTGTCATGGCCCATGGTCCTACGCATATTTGTGCTCAGAAAGTTACGAAAATGTTAGAGAAAGTTTGGGCAAATGACAACATTTCGAAAATTGCCCAGTGCTATGTTCAGGACTGCGTGATCTGCCTACTACACAATGTGGGAAAGGGGATATCAACTCCAAGGGGAAGTTTTGGGCCACCTTCTGTCCCCTTCGAAGTCATTCACTTTGATTTTTTTTAAATGGAACGGTGCAATAATATTTTGATTTGATTTTATTTTATTTATAAAGCACAAAAAACCAGGCCCAGGGGCAACCGGGCGCATACTCTTAAACATGTTACAAAAAGCAGTAGTTACAGAAGTTACAAAAATATACAGCATATATACATGTACCGAAGGGTACCATTAACAGCGTATAATACAGGGACAGAGCAGAGAGAAAATGTATATTCAGTCCTGTACCCCACATGGAGTCTGGACTGTGTCAAGGTCTCATGAGTCTTGGGAGAGCAGCCATGTTTTAGCATTGTTCTTGAAGGAGTGGAATGATGGTTCAATTCTGATAGGTGTGGGCAAGGTGTTCCAGAGTTTGGAGGCCAGGACGGGGAAGCTCACCCCACCAGCTTTTTGGAGTTTGCATCTAGGCACGATGAGGCTGTGAGTTTGTGCTGCTCTGGTAGGTCGAGTGGAGGTGTGGCATGAGAAGCGAGCGGACAGGTAAGGTGGGGCATTGTTGCTCAGACATTGGTGAGTCAAAGCTAGGGTTTTCAGAGCAATTCTCTGTTTTACCGGGAGCCAGCGTAAGTCCGATCTGACGGAGGAGATATGAGAGCGTCTCGGGATGTTTAAGGCTGCCCTTAAGGCATTATTTTGTACAGTTTGCAATTTATTAATGTTAGACTGACTGGTCCCTAGGTAGAGAGCACTACAGTAGTCGATTTTGGACATAACAAGAGTTCTGGCGAGTGTGATACAGTTGGTGGAGTTTAGGAAGTATGTATTAGTTGTCATCTGTGCTTTTAATAAATGGGTCAAGGCTTTCCGTGTCGAAGATGCTACAGCCATGACTACTGCGAAAACCATGTTAAAGGAGTATTTTCCTCGGTTCGGGATACCAAGAGTCATCTGGTCGGACAATGGGCCACATTTTGTCGCTGCTGTAATTCTGCAGATATGTGCGGCATTACAGATCGACAAACGGTTCCATTCGGCCAGACACGCTCAGAGTGTCGGACTAGTAGAAAGACACAATGGTATCATCAAGAACAAGCTCGCTAAAACGTGTGCCGGCACTAAATTAAAATGGCCGGACGCCTTACCGATCGTGTTATTAGCCATGCATACAACCCCTCAAACTAAGACTGGGCTCTCTCCATTTGAGGTGGTAATGGGGAGACCTGCCAATATCTGGAATCTTCCTAAATGTATATCCTTGTAAAATGTAGAAAATGTACTTCTTTCAGGTTATTGCAGCCAGTTGACTAAAAACCTGTATTTGATTTATCACCAGGGGTGAGAGGCTTTACCTGTGCGATACAAGGGCCCGGGCCACAGCATACGGCCTGGGGACTGGGTGCTCATCAAAGCATTTGAGCATTCTTCCTGCCTTGCACCTCATTGGTGTGGGCCATTCCCGGTCCTGTTGGTCATACAAACGGCAGTGCGTGTCTCAGGCAGGAAACACTGGACCCACGCGACGCATGTCAAGAGACTTCCTCACCCAGTGCCACACGATACAGAAGAAACAGAACCCCTCACTAACGCTGCAACCAATGATCCCAAAGCAGTAGATAGCGCTGAGAGTGCATCAGAGAATCTTTCTGTGCCCGTGAGTCTTGGGGAACCTGCCATTCTGTCTCCACACTCTCCAAAGGTTTTGCTTCCGGAAACTGTTGTTTCACATTCGGCATCTTCACTTGCTCCTGATACGTTGCTTCCAACGGGAAGTGACGACACATTGTTTCTGGATCAATCAGTACCGGGAAAAGCAAGGTACAATCTGCGTCCAAGAAAATAGACTTACGGCACGGTTTTGCTGTGAATCTGACAAACTTACGACATGGTTCGACTGTGCATTCGGAGAAGGAAAGGATCATCGAGGGCTTGTTTTTGCCCAAATTTGAGAAAGGGGATTCTGTTGGCTAGGGTTGTGGAAGAACTAAGAAGTTGCATGGCCGGGAGGGCGGCAGCTAATAACATTAGGGTTTGTCGTTTGAAGACTATAATGCCTGCCACCGCTACCGCTCGTATGGGACTTGTAAATGATTGTGTGACCAGCCGGGATAATGGACAAAGCACTTGGGCCCCGAAAACGTATTGCTGTGTTTTTATGAAAATATTTGGTTTTATAATAGTCACTGTCTTAGGCTTATGGTACATTGAGGAAACTCATCCTTTAGAGTCCTTGTTACCGACTGAAAATGTACCCACTGTTCCTACTCCCTTTGTGCATTTGCATATTCTGTCCCCTAGGTAACCTCAACATAAACAAAGGTACCATACCAATACTCTGTTACTTATCATGAATGCTACGCATGCCATTTTCAATAGGTCCAACTGTTGGGTCTGTTCACATTTACTGCAACATGGGGATAAGGGGCTAGGTTGGTATATTCATCCTGTACTTTTGACAACTGCTTGTTATGCTTCTCTTAGAGCACTGTTCTTTGGCCGTTGGAATGATAGCATCTTGGGGAACTTTGATGGTACTAATTTGAATAATTTTGAGAAACATGTTCTGACTCCCCTGGGATGCTCGCTTTTTGCAAATATGAGTAAGCTCAACGTTGCTTCTATTAGGCCTTCTGATAGACTGTCTCATCCCTTTGAATCTTTGATTTCCTTCAAGATGGCTCCGATAGGCAATAAGAATGCCATGCCTCCTTCTTACACTGTTAACCATAGCCCTGATTCAGTTTCTTTCTGCACACAGAGGAATGGTACTCAGTCAATGGGAGATTTTAAAGGTGTGCCAACGTTGCAAATTTGACTGGAGAAGACAGACCTTTGTATGTAGGCGAACCTGTCTACTTTGTTTGCGGTAATGTAGCATTTCCATGGTTACCCATGGATTGGCAGGGAACCTGTTATTTAGGGATCCTGTTACCTGGGGTGTTCATAGCTAGTACTGTAGAGGTTTCAAAGGCTCGTCCACGGCGGGATGAGAATGGCGACACTCCAGCACAGGTCTTTGGAGATGTAGCAAAATCATTTGTGCCATTTTGGGGGCAGATAGCGAATTCTGAAGATATCAGAAGACTAGCGAGAGTACTGGAGAGAACCATCAACTGGACCACGGACATACTCTATAATATGATATTAGAAAAAAAAGCAATAAGACTAGCAGCGCTCCAGAACCGGATGGCATTAGATGTCATTCCGGCTGAATGTGGTGGAGTGTGTAAATTAGTGGGGTCCGCTTGCTGTGTTTTTGTACCAGATTTCCCCCCAACTATCTTCAAAGCAATACAGAATCTGCACGTCCTTAGTTCAGAAGTGCATGTTCCCGAGGGAAACTGGGATCTTAGCGCTTGGTTCTGGGACTTCTTGCGATCTTGAGGGTGGAAGGTACTTTCGGTCTTACTGATAATTTTGGGAATTCTGTTGTTTCTTTGTTGTTGTATCCAGTGTTTACCTAGTATATGTTCGATGCTAGAGGGATGTTGCGCAAATGCGATAGGTACAATAGGACATAAAGTGTATGCCCCAGATGAATCCTCCAAGGAATACGTGTTAATAGAAATTTCAGCGAATGATCTGATGGCAATAGATATTTCTGACAGCGATTCAGGGTGCATGGACGATGATGCATGGAGTTGTTTGCAAGGAGATCAGAAGTAGTTTAGCACTTGGCATAGGCCAAAAGGAGGGTTTGTCAAACGGGAAATTATATCGTGCCACCTAGTGCAACAAATGTATGAGCATAGAGAAGTATCTCCAGTTGGAAAACGAACGCTTTACTTTGTGCCTCGGAAATTAGCGCTGGGAGTTCCCTTGAACTCGCGCACAGCAAACACTCGCTCCCAGGAGGGGGCGGAGCTCAGTGCAAGTCACGTGACTGCTCACGTGACATTCCCTGCCCACAAAATCGGGCCAGTCCAGCAGCAAGGCGCAGACTTCTCCAGCATAGAGAAGTATCTCCAGTTGGAAAACGAATGCTTTACTTTGTGCCTCGGAAATTAGCGCTGGGAGTTCCCTTGAACTCGCGCACAGCAAACACTCGCTCCCAGGAGGGGGCGGAGCTCAGTGCAAGTCACGTGACTGCTCACGTGACATTCCCTGCCCACAAAATCGGGCCAGTCTACCCTTGCGGCGTTAAGCCCGGTGGAGTAAAGTCTACTGGCTGTTGTGCGGCTGTTTGGCGCGCCGGGGCAGCCTCACGAAAGTCAACGGAATCCGGTTGAATCCCTCTTCTTTCTCCCTGTGGCCTCCCCTGCTCCCCGCACATACCATCTTGCAGCCGAGGATACAATGCGCACCAACGCTACAATGCCCTCGGCGATAGGTAAATCTACGAGTGCTGCCATAAAGACTCGAGCTCAAAGGAAGCGTGCGCGTGAGTCTGCCTGTAACGACTCCGAACGCTCATGGCTCTCGGCGGAATCCTCGGAACCGTCTCGCATACCTGTCCCACCGCCTGATGCTGCTGAAGGCATACAGTTGACGAATGAAGCGGAGCGACATTACAACAAGGAAACCACAGTAAGTGCATGTGTGTCTTCTATCTTGCAACTAAATTCAGACTCTCCGGTTTATGCTGACCACTCGAGAGGGCCCAGTGAGAGTGTGTGTCCTGAGTCAGTAGTCGAGTCTTCGACAAGACAGCATATTACTGACACTACTATTGTGCAGCCTAGTCCATTTCAAATGGACACCCTCCATGACGCCCCATCCCACTCCCCGTGTCAATGTAAATATGATGAGCCATCTGATAAATGTGATAAACAATATGAAGTTCAGACTTCTCCGATAGTGATGATCACCTCGGCCCCAACATGTGGCTCTGCTGTACTTCCATCCTTTGCTGCTCCTCATAACAGTAGTACAACGCAACAGGTCTGTGGCACTGTGCTAATGCCTCCTCGCAAGTCTACTGGCGTAACGTCGGACGACCAGGCTCTTCCAAAGAGCCCAGGTGCATGCGATGCAGTTTGCGCTCTAATGCCAAAAGAAATAAGCAGCAGTTCTCCGCGTACAAGATTTTACAGTGCACATGAAAAGCTGTTACCGTCACCTATGACGCCACAGAACACAATACCTGATGTGTATCTCCCTGACACAGCTTTTACATTCAACGAAGCGGACAAACCAGAGCAAAATCTGGAGCCGGAATCATTCTCCCGTGGCTCTTTTACAACCGCTGAGCGGGAGAGGTTGCCGGCCCAGCATGGAAAAGACTCTACCAATCGAAGAAATTCCTTGGAAGTTGTGAATAAGCTGTTAATGGACCTCAAACATTTGAATAAAAACAGATTGAACAACTCGGCATTAAAAAACTTTACGCCGGGTGCTACAGCCCATGTCAGGGCATCCACGATCTCTGTAGTCGAGGCGCCCCCTCCTGTACTGTGGGATAAAAGTCCTCCGCAGAGCGTATCTATGACCAAGGTGAATCAAAGAAAACACAGACGCTCGAGCCTCTCTCCGAACATCAAGTGCTCACAGAAGAAACTTGTTTCAGCAAAAAGAGCTGACTCCCCTATTTCGCAAAATAGCTCTTCAATCATGGGTTCCCATTCCGACGCTACGTCAGATTCATCTTTATCGGACTCATCATTTATGGAGCGTCCTTTTCCAAAAATCAGACGCCTTCCGTTGAATAAAAGGCGATCCACAGGCCTCCCAACGGTCAGCTCTGGAAACGATCGCCCCTTACCAACCATACAAGAAATTCAGACGATTATTATGTCATCTACTACTCTTGCTTTGGCTCCATATTTGAAAATGTACAAACACATTAATGACAACTTGAAAGACCTAACAGCCTTAATCTCTGGCATGAATACAAAGATCGCTGAACTGGAGATCTCTCAGACGACCTTAAAAAATACTTCTCTGCACACTGACAAACAGGCTGAATTGGCGTTAGGTGCACTAATAGACAGTAACAAAAACGCTTTTTTGGATAGAAAATTATTGGCTGAAGTGGCAAAACAGGCTCTACATCTTTTTCAACAAAAAATCGATAAGCATGGCCATATTGGAATTCCTGAAGATAAACGATTACCCTGCTCCCAGACTCCAGACAAACCTGTAGCCTGTTCATCTGCTCGGATCCCACTAGCCACATGTGCCCAAATAGCAGAGGCCACTGCTATTGAATCAAAGCGAAGTTTAAATAAGCTGGCCTGTTATGAAAAAGCGCCGCAAGAAGCCGGTCAGGATCTATATTTGTCGCTGCCGGCTCCATGCTTTGTAGATTCGCAAACGGACGAGTTTGCTCCCTCTGCCATTGATCCAATTCCTCCTCAATTGACCAATGCTCAGGCCATTATTGTGGAAATTCAAGCCGCAGCGACCTTGCCTCCTCTGGACTTTCAATTGGCTGCCTCCTCCAATCAAAATCTTGCTCCTGATTCTACTAAAGAGGGGTCCAATATTGCACAAAATCACGGAAATGATGCCGCTGTTGAAGTCTATGACATCTTTAAGCACCCCACGAACGGCCCCATTACAGGTCCAAAAACTGGAAACTGTGGAGGCAACGAAGCCAAAAAATCAAAAAACATACTAACAAAAAAAAGGAACCGAGGAAATCATTCCAGGAAATTTTTGCGTAACATAAAAACGGTGAATGTAATTGTTAATAAAACAATCTCAAAAGAAACAAAGGGTGCATCAGACCCTCCGTTAAATGCTGCATCTAACAATCTGGACCTGATCGCAGATCCTACAATCAATTTATGTGGCACATCTGAGGACCTGCTAAACATGTCTGTATACGAAGAGGATTTTGCTGAGGACGTGGAGAAGGCTGCTGAGTTTGACACTCTACCGGCGAGCCCTCTCAATGTACACAAGCAGCCTGGCAATTCAACCGGTCTTTTGAGTGCTGCTTGTCCTCACATGACTAACCAGCCTGACACTGGAGTAAATCCATCTGGACATAATCTCACTCATCCACAAGCGCCAGCCTCGAAGTCCTCCAGAATTGTATCCCTAGGTGAAAAAATTGGTCAATCCACAACTCCCATAGACGACACGGACACCTGGTCGCAACCCTTCATGACTTTAGAGGAGAAACGCCGTAAAACGTGTGACCCACGCAACACTGGCCAATCCAAGATGGAAGATCCTGAGTCACTAGTTCCCTCTGCTCCTTGTGTCAACCTGTCATCCTCGGTAGCTGCTAAAAATGACTCATTTGGCTCTAATTCTAGGGGTATCCTGCCTAAGTTGCTGCAACCCAAGGCTACTGGGGGGTCGCAAAGAAACTTATCATTGAGTAAGCAAACAACAAACGAATCCCTCAAGAACAAATATTGGAAGAATGAGCCTACTTACCACCAAGTACTTCTAGAACGTATCGACTCTGCTGATGACTTGATAATGAATCGCCATAATGTGTTATGGCTTTGTCATCTAGTACCGAGCCTGCGAGCAATAGAATCTGGTGATCTAAAAATTGTAGAATTTCTTGAAGAAAGCAAAAATGATGCAGTTATTCTACATGTACAGTCCAAATTGATAGCTGATACACTGCTCCAAGCCGGACCTGTTTTAATGTCGCTGGGCTTTGACATTTCCCTAGCCCCTACACGGATTCCAGAAGAAGCTCTGAATAAAGCTGCGATCTTGCTGGAGGTCGGAAGAGACCACAATAACCCATCTGATCGCTCCTGTGAGAGGGTCACTGAAGTTCCGCACTTAACATCCTTCCCTCCGGCACAGAATACCAGCAAGTCCGTGAACGAGACATCTAGCTTAAAAAACATCAAGATTACAATCTCAGGTGCCAGTCAAACACATCATACTGAAGTTTTGCAAGGGTCTGATATGCTGCCGAGGGGTCAAGAGAAGGAATGGGCGTGGATTGCTGAATCTTTAAATAATATCACGCCTCGCTAACGCCAGGTCCTCAAACACCCTTCCAGCAACAAAACCCTTACTCTGGGATCATGGAACACAAGGGGCTTCACTCATCTGTTTAATACCACCTGGGCCGATGACTTGGACCTTATTTGCCTACAGGAGACATGGCTACGTGAAAAACCCATTCTGGAAGGATTTGAAATTGCCTATATTCCAGCCTTCAAACAGACTAGAGGAAGACCAATGTCAGGCCTTCTGGTAGCCGTTAGGATTAATTCAGGTCTTCGGATCCTAAACTCAATTGTTATTTCTCCATTTATTCAAGTGACCACGGTCGGGGTGGGCAGCATGGCTGCTGATGCGACAACTAACATCTGCATCTTTAATCTCTACTGGAACCACGCGGCCAGTGGAACTACAAACTTCATAGATGAAGTCACCAAGGCGTTGGACGAGCAGATTGAAGCCTGCCCCCTAATTAACTTAATAGTCTGTGGAGACCTTAATATCGATTGTCTTGACCATCAGGACACACCAGGTCAGAAGAAGACTGTCAACAATTTAGAATCTCAATTGGCAACTCAATGGTCTCTGGAAATGGAACTACGCGACTTGATGATATTGAATGGTCAAACGGTAGGCGATATTCCTGCTGCCCCCACGTGGAGAAGAGGCGACCTAAATTCAACCTTGGATTATATCATTGTCTCCAGTGGGATTCATACGAAAACATCCAGACTGTCCGTCCGATCAATGCAACACAGCGATCACGAGATGGTGGTACTGTCATTTGCGGCAACTGACATAAGACCTCAAGATCGCTGGGCCTTTCCAACTCGAACAGGAGTCAGTAGGATTCGCCTAAAACTAGACCACACTGAGACAGGTAATATCTTGAAAGGTCTCCAGATTTCCGAACTCACGGAATACAGCCACCTCCTAACACAATATCAAGAACGCAAAAATCACATGGCCAATAGTCTTTTTTTTCCAAAACATAAATTTGATCTTGAAGTGCAACAACGGAAACGTCTCCTACGTTGGCAGATAAGATCGACCCACAAACAAACATCTAGTGCTGCAAATGGGCTTATAAAAAATTTCAAACAAAGCTATAAGAACTGGCTTAAGTCCCATAAATCTATTATGCTACAGAATGATGCGGAGTTGATGCTATCAAAAATGAAGAGCTCTAACGCTGCTGATTATTGGAGACTGATAAAGGACAACTTTGCTCCTCAACATGCTCTCCAGGCAAACCTGGTCTCTGAGTCTGAGTGGGTATCTTTTTATACCAACCTCTTTTGTAACAATAATGAGGTCGCTGATTGGAGCCCACCAGCGCTGCCACTTTGGGACTTGACCTTTGATTATGAGGAAATATTGAGAGTCAATTTACACAACTCTAGAGCCCCCGGTCCTGATGGCTTAACAAACTTTACGCTCAAGCTCCAACCTGAACTATGGACTACCTTTTGTGAGCTACTGTTCAAAAGAATCGTCAACAACCGCAAGACCCCTCTGTCTTGGAAATCAGCAGTGATCATACCTATCTTTAAAAAAGGCGATCGTTGGAATCCTAAGAACTACAGACCCATTGCACTTCTTGACGTACTGGGCAAGGTGTATGCCACTCTCCTTCAACAAAAACTGACTGAGTGGTCAACAAAATGCAATCAGATGGACCCTAGACAAACGGGATTCGTCAAAGGCTTGGGCTGCGGCATTAACCTATTAATACTAAACCTACTGAAAATGGAAGCCTTGCACTCCAATGCCAAGATCTATCTCGCCTTGGTAGACTTGTCTCAGGCGTTCGACAGTATTAACAGAGATCTACTCTGGACTAAACTGACCAAATGGAATTGCCCTGCAAGTCTGCTGGCCGCTATTCATGAACTCCATACGAACACGACCATCAGAGTCCGCCTAGATCAAAAAGGCAATCTATCTGTACCCATCAACACCTCGCGAGGTGTCAAACAAGGCTGCCCGCTTGCAGCAACCATATTTAATTTGTTCATATCCGACATCAAGGACGTATTTAGTGGCCTACGCACGTTCCCGCCAAAACTCCATGGCTCCCATGTGGACTATTTAGTCTATGCAGATGATATCATTTTGATAGACTCAACCCCCATAGGTTTACAGCGTAAACTAAATGCCGTGGAAAAATACCTAACAGATAACGGGTTAGTTATCAATAGAGGGAAATGCGAAATAATGGTCCTTGAAAGAATGCAAGGCTCCAATTTAAACCGGCAAAAATTCAACTGGTACGTGAACAAAGAACCCATCGGACGCGTTCTTAACACCAGATACTTAGGAATGCAACTAAGTGCCAGCAGAAATGACGCTCCCTGGGTGGACTCCGTGAAGAACAAATGCCGTCAATTGGCGTGCCAAGCAGCCATAATCAACAAAAAATTTGGGAAATTTACCTTAAGACCGACGTTAACCTTCTTTCAGCAGAAGGTGGTACCTTCTCTAATTTATGCTGGCGAAAATGCCTTTGGATGTGGGTTTGAAATGTGGAATTCCCTAGAAAACATCTTCTGGACCAGGGTTCTCCACCTACCCAAAGGCACCTCCACTGTTTGCATTAGATATGAACTTGGCTATATATCGATGCAAGCGAGGGTCGCTTGGAATCTTCTAAGCATCTTCAGGAAAGTAAACCTTAACACCGTTTTGCCTCAGATGAAGATTCTTCACAGCCTACAGTTCGCCAAAGCACCCACAATTGCATTCCAATGGAATAAGATATGTTATGATGTACTCAGTTTCTATGACATTTCGATGCAATTGCTGCTCGAAAATCCAGATGCCGCAAAACTGAAACTTTGGCGAAATGACTGGATCCAGACTTGCGACAAAAGAGCTAAATCTAAATCGATGCGTGAAGTACCGGCCGAAGCAAGAGCTTACGGAAACGTAGCTCCATATCTAGCTTGCTTCCCGAACCAGTGGGCCCGGGCCGCCTACCTTCAGTTTAGGCTGAACGCTATGCCAACTAAAGAACGTCTTTGCTACTGGTCCCAATCTTCGGACTCGGACCTTGTGTATCGATTCTGTTCTAACACAAAGGAATCACTTAAACACCTTATCATAACGTGCTCCGAGTTTGAGTCTGAGAGAATTAACATTTTCAACCCACTAATAATGAACTCTCAGTGCCTCACTCGTGATGACTGGTGGAAAGCTATGTTTGATGGAGCAAACAGAGCGTTGTTATATGCTTTGATTTCCTTCCTTCGTGCTATAAAGGAACGTTTACACGATAGCCCGGTGGTCCCGCTCGTTGTGAGATCCTGAGATCCGCATCTAGCACAAGTTATGGGAACCAGATGATGGGAGGAGGACTGGTATCGATTTGTGATGAATGTAGAATGCATAGCTTGGTTTTGTCTTCTTTCCTTTCTTCTTGCTTCTTTCTTTTTAAAGGTTTGTAATATAACCAATAAAAAATAAAAAAAATAAAAAATAAAAAAAGTATGTATATTGGCCTACGCCAAGCTGCTTGTAAGCCACTTGCGAAGAAATCCATGTTGCAAGGTCCTGACCTTAGAATCAATGTAAGCCGCCATTTTAGGTCAATCCGCCATTTTAGGTTCTCGCTGTAAAGTCACTCTGTGAGTTAAAATGGTGGACGATGTCATTCCGAAATACAACATGGCCGTCTTGACCTCTGTGTGTAATTAATATGTAACTTGCCTGCAGGCTACTTGTTGGGGTCGTGAACTGAGACCTTGTCCTTCACTGACCTGTATGTAAAGGATTACTCACGCCAATTAAACTAATCCGCGAGCATATGTTAAGAACAATGCATCCAAATACTAAACTAAGAACACTTGTTTAACTACATTGTATTAATGTTTGAGAAGACCTTTATAAGAATCCTAAAATACACTGTTACCGTGTAGACTTGTTGATGAATGTATTAAAGGCAATCCCAATGCATTCAGGGTGCATGGACGATGATGCATGGAGTTGTTTGCAAGGAGATCAGAAGTAGTTTAGCACTTGGCATAGGCCAAAAGGAGGGTTTGTCAAACGGGAAATTATATCGTGCCTCCTATTGCAACGAATGTATGTATATTGGCCTACGCCAAGCTGCTTGTAAGCCACTTGCGAGGAAATCCGTGTTGCAAGGTCCTGACCTTAGAATCAATGTAAGCCGCCATTTTAGGTCAATCCGCCATTTTCGGTTCTCGCTGTAAAGTCACCCTGTGAGTTAAAATGGTGGACGATGTAATTCCGAAATACAACATGGTCGTCTTGACCTCTGTGTGTAATTGACCTCTGTGTGTAATTAATATGTAACTTGCCTGCAGGCTACTTGTTGGGGTCGTGAACTGAGACCTTGTCCTTCACTGACCTGTATGTAAAGGATTACTCACGCCAATTAAACTAATCCGCGAGCATTTGTTAAGAACAATGTATCCAAATACTAAACTAAGAACACTTGTTTAACTACAATGTACTAATGTTTGAGAAGACCTTTATAAGAATCCTAAAATACACTGTTACCGTGTAGACTTGTTGGCGAATGTATTAAAGGTAATCCCAATGCATATAGATGTGTGAACTCGGCATGAACCCTAGATCAGTAATGTATTAGAGGAATATTAACCCGCAGTAGGGTTGGACATCATGTTCACAAATAGTATAAAAGTGCGACTAATTCTAATCTACAGTCCCACTCACTGGGCACACTGAACCACGCTTGAGTTTGTTGTGTTGTACTGAGGGCCGATAGCTATCTGTTACTTTTGCACTTTGAAACTGTTCAGTATAAAATAAAAGATCTTTGTATGTTCCTTTGTAACCCGTGTTCGGTGTATTTCCTTTTGGGGTACTCAGCCTCGATATTTTAACTTTGTCTTCACACCACGGCAAAAAAAGGAAAGGAAAGTGGTGCTCCGTACAGAGCCCCACTTTCCTTTCCATGGCAGCCATGTTGGTAAAGGATTTTCCTTCCCACAACGGAACGCATACGGCGTCCCATTCTAAGAAGGAAAATCCTTTTTTAGCACCCCCGGTTGCCGCTTTGCTAATGGCCTTATGTATCTGTTCCACACGCACCACTGGGGGAGGTATGTGGGGGGGTAATGGCCCTGTGCCCATGTTAATGGCCCTTGCATAGCTCGTGCCATAAACTGGTGCCACATTCTGATACCCCTGTGTTACCTGTGGAACGGGTACATAACGCCACATTACAACCCTTGAGGGAGGGCTATAAGAGGTGTTATTGGCACACATTCGAGTTATCAGCTAGCGGTGAGGCAAAGGGCACATAACAAGGGTAAGGGGTGATAACACCTGTAACAACTCTTCACTCCATGGCTGTAATGCCATCATAATATGGCCAAATCCCAAAACAGGTTAAAAACAGGATAGGAACAAAGGTAAACCCATGGAGAATATGCTCAAACTTTGCAGTGAGCTTTGACCTGGTGGTATGTTGAATAAAGGAGACACTGAGCGATGTTGGGAATTAATGTTGGGAAAGAAACAGCCAGTTTTCTATCAGTGAGTTAGGCCCTCTGCTGACTAGTTGTTTTCAATAATTGACAAAGGGCTCCTGGCTAAACCCTGATCTACCCAGGTGGGTCAAAACGAATTCATGTGGCCTATTGGCATTTTATGTAATTATAGAAAGTGAATTTATGTTTTACCAGATGCTATAATGCATACACAAGTTTTTAGAAAAATAATAATCACAGAACATACATTGTTGACAATATAATATCTAAGAATGATGTAAAATGACATAAATAGTCCCTTACATCATTCAGGGATCATCGTGAACAGAATATATATACATAAAGTAAAACACATTACACAATTTACAGTGTTGACATTTAACACTGGAAGGAGAGTCGACACAGACACAACAGTTCTTCGGCCAATCAAGAGCTGATCTATACTGATGACGAGTGAATGGCCTTCATCAGGACGAAAAAGAAAAGTGGGATGATGTACTCACTGTCAAAACATAGGAACAGAGATGGACGTGTAAGGAGGTGTACTAGTTCAGATAATGGTTGAAACAATTATATGAGTGCAATTAATGTGAGTCAATTAAGAGAATGATAGAACTCCCTTTGAGATAGGGAGGTCATTCTTACCATGATCTTGGTACTTTCACAGGCTTTTCTGAAAATCCCAAATTCGACTTTAGTATATGGGATAGGTTAGAAGGGCTGATATCTCTCAGTGTTCCTGTAATTGAAAAAATGAAACTGGTTGTGTAACTATGATGCCCAGTATAGAGAAAACAGCGTCAACCCTCAGCAATGGTTGTGTTGCCAAGGGGCCACTGTTTTTGGTATTGAAACTCCAGAGGGGAGTTCCATTAGTCGTTGATACGTGACCCTCAGCAATGCTTACCCTGTGCAGTTGTCACGGCAAGACACTCGATAATCCTCTTTTCCATACACAGTGGGTTCGAAGTTGCACTCTGCTGGGCTGGAGGTGGTTATATGTCAGTCTTACATGAGATGCCAAGTCCTATTCAGCTCAATAAACTATATCATGCTTAACACGTTGACCAGCATCAAAGGATTATTTACAAGGAACCTACGGTTGGTTATTGATGGTGAATGGTGTATCTGCCCACCTAATTTTGCATGATTTTGGACTATACCCAACAATTGTGGATATTGTGACAGTGAAAGCATGTATTGGCACCTGCGTCGCTGGATTAACTGGTGTGGAAACCAGAATTCCACTACTGTATAATCGGCGAGTGCGTCAGACAGTGTAACAGTGAGGGATGATTCAAAAGCATCGTCCGGTCTAAGTGTTTGTGAGGAGTTTGTATATTATAGCCATAATTAAACAACCTATATCAGTTCTTACCTTTTATTATTCCTCGATACAGGCACTGCAGGAAACTAATGCGCCACCGTGTGAGCATGCAGTGGTCGCGCTGTGTGTTATTCCGCTGTGAATGAATCCTGCCGTAAACAGTTGCTAAGGCAACCACGGCTTTATGGAGGCGCGGCCATATTGCTTGGGGACGCCGTCCCTTGCCATGGTGACTAGCCTGAAAGTTTTAGCGCCATGTGTGAGATCTATTGTTTATGAGCCGATCCTAATTACTGTCGGTTCCTCTTGTCACAGACATTAAGCAAGTTAAATAATTTGGTGGCATTGATGTCTGATTGATTATAAACACCCTACATTTGCATTGCCATGGTAACCTTTATTGGTTATGGACGAAGCCATTTTAAAAGTCATTTTTGAGGTCAGAGTCTTTTCTGGTGGCCACCTGATTCTCTGACTGCAGCCCCGTCTCCTTATCATATTAGATGGAATAAATAGCATTGAGTTTTAAACCGTTCACTATTTCACTCAGTACAGAGAACCCATGTCATGAGAGAAGAGCCCCAGTGGCAGGGGCGCTTAATTGACATCAGCACTCTGAAACGTGCAAATTAATTTGAATAATGACTGGCAAAATGCCTTGGGTGTTATGATGTACCATTAGTGACATAAACATTGGGATTAAGGTGACAGATGCATATAAAGATTTAAGGAATGTAAGATCTCTACTGTGATTGACAGTGACTAGTCCTGGGACATCTGGTTACTCTCCTTCCAATGTATAGTGGGGTTCACCTACAGTACATGCAAACTCTTTGTCTCAGTCTCGACATATATGCATTTAGATTGGTGACCAAATGCACATAAGGATTGAAGATTTAATCATATCTACTTTTCGGCCAAGGTTACAACAAATAAATGGCCTATCAGTTGCATCAATGAATTAATGGGTTTTAATGTGCCCTTTTTCTTGTTACTCAGCATTTTTAATATTTACAGATTTTCTTCCCAAACATCTTACGTCCCCCTTACTGTGGATTACAAGTGTTTTACCAGCATTTATCTTTCTTAATTGCCCATAAAGTGTCTCCATTCCACTGTTATGTATGGCCTGCTCTCAGTGTGTCAAGGCAGTGTACCCATTTTTGTTCTAACTTTGTGATGGCCTTATTGACATCTCCCTCACTCCTTTGTTGGGTCATTTTCTGTAGCACAAACCACTTGAGGTCCATGTTTGCGTGACCCTTTGCGGTATAGTGTTCAACTAGAGACTTGTCAGGCACCTCGTTCTTTATGCATGATCTGTGTTCCGAGATTCTTTGCCTGATTGCTCTTATGGTTTTGCCGACGTATAGTAGCTCACAGGAGCACTCAATGATGAAAATGACATATCTGCTGTTGCAATTGGTATGCTCTGTGAGTTCCCAATGGACGTTTTTTGTGGTTGCATATCTTTTTAGTCTCTGTGAAATTGCATGCTATACGATGTCCGCATTTATAGTGACCCATCACTGGTGGTGAGTCCCAGAGCGTGAAGGGGACTTATATGGGCTCAATGTAGGTATGAACTAGAGTCTCCTTCAGACTGCGGTTCTTCTTGAATGCAAAAAATATTTTTTTGCCAAACTTCCTGTGTTTTTTATCATGTGCCAGTGTTTGTTTACAGTGCTCTTGATTAGATTACTAAGAAGGCTGTGGGTAGTTATGCAAACCAACCTGTCCAGTGGCTTCTTCGTTTGTGGAGCCAAACATATGCCTCTATTGGTGCACATTTCACAGATTTGTTCTGGTATCCCCTGTCTAGCAGTCTTTTCTCTAGATCCTTGGCATGTGAATTGAATTTCACACTTTCTGAGCAATTCCTCCTTATAATTATGAATCGCCCATAAGGTAGATTGTATTTTAATCTCATGGGATGGTAGCTGTTAAAGTGTAGCAAGCTATTCCGGTCTGTTGGTTTTCAGAACAAATCTGTTTTCAGTGTATCACCCGACCTTTATATATGCAGATCTAGAAAATCAATAGAGTGATGGGCCTACTGCATGGTGAATTTGATATGCCTGTTGCATCGATTGAGCCATTGGTGGAATAAGGTCAGTTCGGTATCAGTGCCATCCCATATCAGCAAAACGTCGTTGATCTACCAACACCAGAATATTATTTTGCCCTTGGATTTGAGGTGGAATTTATTTGGTCAGTCTCATATAATGATGTTAATGATGTATTTACATAGGGCCTTAATCCAAAGCGCTTTACAGAGCACATATTTACATACAGTATCACCCAACCGAAATTGGTTCTCATTTATCGACCTCGGAAGGATGAAAGGCTGAGTAGGCCTTGCCGGGATTCGAACCTGTGACCTGCATCAAGCGCTCAACCCGCTGAGCTATCTTACCAGCTGTATATTGAGCCATGTATACATTCGCCACATCAGGGAGAAAAGTAGCCCCCATGCTGACTCCCTTCATCTGCTTGTACAATTGATCTTTGAACAGAAAGACATTTTCTGACATGGCCAGCCTCACACATTCCAGGATAAAACAGGTCAGTGTGGTTGAGCTAGCATTTCTTTGATCTAAAAGGGTTTTGAGTGCTTCTAGTCCGTCATGCTGTGCAATGGACATGTATAACGCTTCCACATCCATTGTTACTAGGACACAATTGTCCGGTAGTGTGATCTTGTCCAGGATGACTAATGTGTCTGTTGTGTCCTTTATGTAAGACTTCAATTTGCTCACAAAGGGTTTGAGGAAAAATCAGTGTTTAATGACAATGGCTTGAGGAGGGGGTCACAAGCTGAAACTATTGGACGTCCCAGAGGCTTGTTCACATTTGTATGTACTTTGGGGAGAATATAAAAGGCAGGCATCCTCGGGCATATTTTGTTCAGAAAAATCCCCTCTTCCTCGCAGATACAGTGGTGTGTGAGGCTAACAATCTCCTCTTGGAGTCACTCTGTGGAGTCGTGATTTAGTTTGATGTAGGCATCTGTGTCTGACAAAAGGTGCAATGCCTCGTTTTCATAGTCTGTCGAGTTCATCAGAACTATCCCACCGCCCTTATCAGCTGATTTGATGGTGACGTTGTTGTCATTATTTTAAGAATGAGTGCAAAGCTTTCTTCTCTCGTCGGAGTGTCTTGTTAGGAATTTCTGTTTTTCAGACCTCCCATCACTGTGTTGGTGACCAATTTTTCAAAGGTATCAAACTCACAGGGAATAGTATGCAGTGGTGGATATAAAAGCGACTAAATCTTGAGTCCCGTCTTGTTCTCACGGGAAAGGTTTTCTACATTGTCTCCTGCAGAGCGTGTTGCACGATGTTCAGGTAGGTATATCTCAAAAAAGTACTTCAGCCTTAAATGTCTGAAGAACCATTTGAGTTCAAGTTCCGTTTCGAATGGTTCCGCCTTTGTGGATGGTAAAAAAAATGCCAATTGGCCACATGAATGAGTATCATTTGGAGTGTGCACACCAGGTTCAGTCACCCTGATTATTTGTGTTTTTTTCTAGTTTTCAATGGCATCCCAACATTCCAGTGATATAATTAAGCAATAGAACCCGAGGAGGGGGAGCGTTACTGGTCTGGTAATGCCCAGGGGTATCATTCACAAGCCAGAGTGAAGCGAGGCCTCGATATAAGCAATGGGGCATTACCAGACTGGTAATGCCCACGTTTCT
Organism: Ambystoma mexicanum; assembly: GCF_040938575.1. Classification (NCBI taxonomy): domain Eukaryota; kingdom Metazoa; phylum Chordata; class Amphibia; order Caudata; family Ambystomatidae; genus Ambystoma; species Ambystoma mexicanum. Next base: position 278,947,527 of record NC_090940.1, on the reverse strand, counting down.
AGAGTTCTACTGCTATTGGTACACGGGCATGTTGTACCAGGGCACTAATAGTATTTTTCTTGAGTTGAGAAACAGCATTTAAACTGTTTCTGAACTTGAGAAAAAAGCACAAACAATTCCCGCCATGGATCGGGGAGAAGCGACTACGCGTAGTCCCTTCTTCCTTTCAATGGTAGCCATTAAAAAGTGTTTTAAAAAAAGTAAACAAAGAAAATCACCACCAGGGAACGGGGAGAAGGGACTATACATAGTCCCTACTCCCTTTCCATGGTGGCCATTCATGAGGTGGAGATGCACTAGGAACACTAACTGTTCCCGGCGCCAACGAGGGACAACCCAGCACTGTGTAAGTGGGGAGGGGGTGGAGGGAACTTACATTTGAGGAAAAGTGGGGTGGGGAAAGGGGCACATGCGGCGCCGAGAGTGCACTCAACTGATTCCCGGTGAGGGAAGTTGACGGCCTCCCACTCTGAGAAGGCTTGGAGTGGGGTCTTTCCCTGTGTGATAAAGACCCTGTTCCGAGCCTCCTCATTGCCTGGGAGGCTGCCACACATCCTTGGTCTTCTGTCAATACATTCCGTTGTTTCCTTTTCATCTCTCCTTTTTTAAACAGAACATTCTACACTCTTTGGGTGGAATGTTCTAACAGCAACAATGGCATTCTCCTCGGGCCATTACCAGATAGTAACATCCCCTTGCCCTCCTTAAAGGCGTTGCTAATCTCTGGCCTATTATTTCGGGAAGAGGTCTGTGACCACCTGGTAATGTGCTCGGAATACAGAATTATTGCTTAATTACAGCAGAATGCGAGTAGAAACAGACACATTCTCATTCAGAGTTGGGGGCCAATTGCCGATATGGGACCCCTACAACATGGGTATAATATATGCTAGTTTGGGTTTTGCATCAGGCCGAGTAAAAAGGTGGGAAGATAAAAGTGCGTTTAGCTAAAGTGCAATTACTAAAGATTATACTAGTGAAGTGTTTTTGTTATGGATTATTAACTGACCTGCCTTTTATAAACCCACAGTATGCGTTTATTTCTCACAAACTAACTGCATGCAGGTTAATAGAGCAAGCAGTATTTGGCATAATGACTACATTTGTTGTGATTTTCGTCTGTTATTTGCGTTTGTGTTGATGTTTATTTTTAGCACCTACTTGGGCCGAAAGAAATACAATATTAAATAACTACTTGGATCATCAATAAAAAGGCTAAGATAATGTTCATGCGCAGTGTTAGGGAGAATTCTCTCTTTAGGCTGAATTTTCTAACCTAGTGAGTCCCCCAGCAGCTTTGCTGGATTTCTGGAGTTTGTTTTCTTCTCCTGCCAAGAGTGAGACTCTTTTTCTCCCACTCTTGGACATGATTTATGGTGTTCCTTTGACTGTTAATGTGTTTTATGGGCTATAGGGTCCTTTACTCCATAGGGTCTCATGTGTTTTTACTATGTGTGTTACACAGCACCCTCCGTGCAATAACATAGGGGTGTCATAGTGACACCCCACCATAGACTCCATACCCTGGGACTGACTACTGTCTCCCAGGGCATGTAAAGTCACCACTGGCTTTACTAGTCCCAAATTATTAACGGACACCAGTACAAACCATCATATTGTGGACATACTGGTCGGGGCAATTCGATTGCCCCGGGGTCTGTTTGTCGAGGGGGCACGTCTCCATCCCCCCTGATCGGTGTTGGCTGGTGGCAGTGGATACTACTTTTTATATTCGACCGCGAATATATTCCTATGGGATTTTCCCATTGTTTGAGGCTACCAACTTTAATTATTTAATTCTCATAGCCTCGAACATACCGCCGGTTTATTTAATTAATATTAATTCGCCGGTTGGTATTTTTTGCCAGGACTCGATTCTAAAATGGTGTTTGTGTTCTCTTCTGTGACTCCAACCCAAGTCGAGCCCTTTGTTCCACTTTTTGGCGGGCTTCTCCACAGAAGCCTCCAAAAGTGGTGCCACTCTGTCTGGGTACCACAGGGGCTGTGGGAGGGGGTTTAGGCACCCTGGACTGAGTTACCTTGGTAACTCAAGTCGCACTCTTGTGTGATTGGCCCAAGTGGTGAGCCGGCCGGCTCACCACTTAGCATGTTTGATTGACAGCTAGGCTGAGTGAATGGGGGTATGCTGCATAAAAGCAGGGCTTTGGGGACTGGAACTTCAGAAGTCGCCACAGGACCTGAGAATCCGACGAGGGAGAAGCTGAGCCGACCTACCACGACGACACCACCGGTGGAGCCCTGCGGAACCGACTAACCACTTCCCGACGACAGAGAAGATCTCCCGGCTGGAGAGGCTTCTTCCCCTGACTGGTGGGCACAACCAGTTTACCTTCTTCTCTTCGCAACCCAACCAGCTAAGTGGTCGAATTGCTCGTGCCAAGCACCCCGGCGACTTGCATCCGCTGCCAGGAACAACTGCCCCCGCTGGAGTATTCTCACCACTTTAAGGTACCGTGTCCGCCAGGCCTCCCTTTCTAAAGATTGCTACAAGGTAATAATAACCCCTTAACCTTCTGGACTGGGCTGGCAGCCTTGACCCTCTAACTGGTCTCTTTCTTTGGTCCAACTCCTTTTTGAACCTTTACAAGACTCTTGTGCACTGCAACCGTGTGACCTTGGACACATTTCGTTTTGATCCCCTTAAAGTGGATCCAGCCTACTGTCTCTAAACTCACGGTGTTACTTGCCTTCCTCTCTTGTTGTGTTCATGAAAAAGTGTTGGGATCTGTTCCAATTTATTCTCTGCTTTTCTCTCCCATTTTTAAACGAATTATTAGAGTGCCATCTACGTTAAGCGCTCACCGCTGTCTGAAAATAAGTGGGGCTTTACTTAAGACTTGTCTAATATTCTTTTAAGGGAGTGTATATCTTTTAGTGACCGTGTTTTTGGATTGCTTACTATTAGAGCCTGTGTGTTTTTCTAGATGTGGTTTTAAATAAATAATTATATCTCTTTTATACCAAGCCCCGGTCAGTGTCTACTTGTTCTACTGTGTTCTTTTGACCTATTGTGAATACGCTGTATACTGCCTAACTCTTCTTGATTGAAGTCTGACTGCTCAGCCACAGCTACCAAGTGAATCTGTGTGGTACAGATTGCTACCAAGTGGGTTTACTGCCAAACACCTGTAGTCCTAAATCTTTTGCAGTGGTCCCAGAGGGAACTGCACAGGTTTCTGCCTAACACGCTGCCAATCACATTGGAGGAGAGGGGGCGGGGACGACAATAATCTTTAGCTCAACCCACTTTCACCAGTACATCTTCCCCAAGTAGTGTGCAAATAAAATAGATGGCAGTACTTTCTGGAAGGGTAAGTAACATACATTTGAGTGGAGAATGGACAAATCTTCAGATCACTCCCTGATATTGAAAATAAAAGAAGTGATACTTGTGGCCAGCTATAAAATATATTTCACCAGTGACTTGTAACACTTATTAAGTAATTAGAGGGTCTGCCTTATTTAAGTTTTTATTCCTGGGTTTTCGTGTAAGTCATTCCAGATCTGAAATTAACCATAGTGTGTTATTCAAAGAACGTCTACAAACAATGTTGTTGTAAATGCAGATTACCCCACTATACCTCTAAAACAGGGGTCTGTGACCTTTGTCTCGTGGATCTTTTGTGCTGCAACTCCCAAAAAGCATTACATAAAGACTCCTGATATCAACGTACTCAGTCACTCAGTCCAACACATTATTACCAGCGAAGTAAGGCAATGGTAGATGCATTATTGTATTTTCAGTAGTACATTCTAAAACTGTTCGTGCTCGACATATATTTAAACACATTGACATGTACTCATCACATATCACATACAATTCATCTAGAAGCACAATGTCCTCCATTCTATTTAGACCCAAGAGGTCTCTAATCAGGAATCATTCATCTAGCCCCATCTCTATTCTATCCCTAGGCTAAAGTGCAAGGAGTTGAAAAGCGCATGATTTGTGGACCCCATTCCTATGACTCACACAATGCAAAAAGTGCTAGTGCTTCGCTTATTTTGAGAGTTGTGCAAACTGCTTCAAAATCTGCACAGTCACATACACACAGTGAAGAAAACACTCATCAGACATAAAACAACATCCAAAAATATACACAAAAGTCGTTTTTCACAGAATTAACAATTCTTTTCTACCAATTTGACCAAAAGGGTGTCACACAATAATTATGCAGTTTATCTCATTCTGCTGTGACTATACTTTCACACCAGGGTCTACAACCATCATGCAATTTGCCTATGCCACCACTCTATGAACATACATTTGAAGATCTGCTGAAACCCTTGGGAAAGTATCTACAAAGGGGGGAGCAGAGACAATCCTTATATTGGCGTTTCGACAGATATCTCATTCCCAACCACCTTCTTCTGGACAGGACATAGTTGTAAACCCTGCCAACAAATATATGAAGATTACTAGTTACCTCTAATGCTTAAAGTTCTTACTCCCATTCTTCGCTCAGACCATCAACATTGGTCTACCAAACCGAACAATTGACCTCATCAGTGAGAGACTGGGGCCCGTCACACATGTTCATGGCATTCCACTGAGTCTAAGTTGCTCAATCCTGTTTGGCAACCATAAAGTAATAGGAAACAAGATTGAACCAACGGACCTCATATTTACAAACCACCACCACATCGGAGGCTGTTCGATATTATAAGACCTGTCCCACCTAATAACCAGGCAGAAGTGCTCTACGCACATCCATGCATGGCTCGGAGGTTTGGACAGGGTGGGACCAAATGCCCTTGTGAAAAGCCACTTCAAACGTGAAGTGAACTGGCCACACCTCCGCAAACACCCGTTGTGCTCCAGAGCACCCTTGGTGGATAAGAGGCATGTATTGTACTAACAATGTAAATTCCAGATGTAAGGAAACATCTGTGAGTTTCTACATTTAAAGGCACCAACGTGTGCCGTGAGTGCACAAGGGGGAAAGCCACTTCAAAGATGCAACAAACTTGCCACACCTCTGTGAACACCTGTTGTGGCCGCTGCCACCAATATAGAATTGTGGGCAGATATAGTTCTTACATTGGAGAGACCGGGATGGGAGGAAACATTGAAATGTTTTTGCATCAGTCAACACCCATGTAAGCCGTACGTCTCACACTAGGCTCTGAAATTAATGACACACTGTTATATAGGAACACACATGAACATGTCTCTCACATTCTATTAGCATTCTGTACTAAATGCGAGCTACTAAATAAGATGTCATGGCCACTGGCACCAAACAAAAGAATTGTACACATGTATCGTACTTACCGTGTAGATACAGGATGTGGGAAAGATCCAAATGTTTTAGCATAATACGGCGTCAACGTATGACGTACATCTCACACCAGGCTGTACAATGAAACACCCAGTATTGTATAGGGATGCACATGGGCATGTCATTTGCATTATAGTTGTATTGTAACATGAATATGAGCTACTGAGGCCGACTCACCTCCTAATACCTGGTGACGCCACACGGGCTCCGACAGCTGTTCCCTTCCAGTGTTTCATCAAGCGGTCTCCTGACTTCCATTAACAGGAGTGCTGCATGACATCAGGCTTGAGCTCCAGCCTGCATGCAACCACTAGACCTCTGCCCTGCATTAACGCTGCGAGGCCCGGGGTGCCCTTTATTCATAGTGTGTCATGCCTATAGCTGTGAAACAATTGTGCTCACATCCCCATGCCGCAGGGTCAGTCAGTGAGCCAACTCGTATTTGTTTGTGTGCATCCCGCTCACACATAAATCAAGTTCATTGTTGGAATCACTCCTTACCATCTGAGTGAATTTTGGAGGTATGCCAGTTCCTTAATTTCATCAGCATGGGCTGTCTCTGTCCAAAAGAGGCAAAGTCGGCCCAATCATGAGCCTAGATACACAGACCATGCATCCTGCTCCAAGTTAGATACAACTTGGTCATTCAGAGAACGCCCTCACAGGACGCCATAGTTATTCAAACTTAAGAATTTCATTCAGCCCCTCTCTGTGGGACTATAGTTTATGTATCCACCAGCGTTCTTTGTGATTCAGACTGCTGGTAGATTTGGCGGCTGATCCTGCTGTATGTAGGCTCCACCAAAGCACTTCATCCGCTGAGTGTTGGAACTCTTTGTAGTGGGCCACGAAAGGCACTTCTTGTTTCCTGCACTATTTTCTTGACCTGTGTTCCACAATTCTCTTGCGCATGGGCCTTTTGGTTTGCCCAAGATACCTTTTGCCACATGGGCATTCAATGCAATAAATTGCATTTGAGGTTTTACAATCCGTAAACTGCCTAAGTTGCCATGATCTGCCTGCCATCTCCATGGTTCGCAATCCCTTGGTGAACCGGCATGCCATGCAGGTCCCACAGGGATGATGTCCTTGCACTAGTCTGGAGTTCCACACAGTGTTCTCAAAATTGAGCTGGATCACCTGAAGTCCTTTTCACCTCTGGTTTCTCTCTCTTTCCCGTCCCTGCTGACCTACCGATCTGCTGCACTGACTGGTGGCTTGGCTACCCTCAGAGGCTCATTGGGTTCCAGGCCCCTCCACGAGCAGCCAGCCACCCTTGCACTGCTTCCGGGGCTACCACGCTCTTAGGGATTGTAACTGTAACCCAACAGCCTCCTTGCACTTACCCAGAGCAGCGCTGCCCTGGCTGCACTTCCCCTCTTCCCTCTCCCCTACACTTTCCCCTCTCCGTCCCCCATTCACTTTGCGCTCTTGCCCTTACACAATCTGAATGACACAAGGCCTTGTAAGATTGTTTGTTTTGCTCTCCCTGTGTCTTCCATCCCTTGTCTTGTCGCATCTAGAAACACTTGTGTACAGGCGCATTAAAAATGACTTATCATTTCATATCATATCATTCGTGTTTTGCAGAATTGGGAATGCACCACATACTCTGAGATTTTTCAATCTCTTAAAGGCCATGAGAGGAAGGGGTTCATGAGGAAGAACCAACCTAACCAGAGGCCAACATATATACTTTTTACCCCAGAGGTATTGGGAGAATATGTAGTAACACAGGTAATGCACTGCTCACCATTCTGTCGCTCCATATGGTAGAGGAGCACTTACAGTGGAGTAAATATGGCCCTTTTCTTGGACTGTCAGCAGTTTCCCTGGGAAGGTACTGTCCGTACGGAAGGTTCTGCTTCAGTGATAGTGGGTGATAGCTCTCATAATGCAGTAACGTGTTTCTATCTGTGTCCTTCTTGAAAAGACTACAGCTCAAAATCCCTGCTTTGCGTCTGATGGATAGATCCAGAAAATGTATTTCTTCTGTGCTTGATGTTAACTGTACTGCAAAACTGACTATGTGCTGACATTTTCCGGACTTTGCCCTGCAAAAATACACTTTGCACAGTTCCATGAATCAGGGTTTTTGTCGGCAGTGCAAAGTCACTTTTCAGCAGTGCAAATTCACTTTGAACCAAGCAGATATTCCATGAATCAGGCCCACAGGGTTTAGTGTGATAAAATCCTTGTACGGAAGCACTTTTTCCAAACATAACCAGGGCCTAAAATGTTAAGTTCTATTTTCAATAAAACATTGCACATGAATAATGTTTGATGGTGCTGAAAAGGGTGTCTTTATTTACTGGCATTTACTGGTTACCTGCTTGGAAAATAAGAACCAGTATGTCAGCAACTAAGTAACTAACATAGAAACCATTTGAACATGGTTTTCATGGGGTCCAGTTAATGAGATATGGGTTTTTGTCCATCTCCTGAATCGCTATGGAGTAAGTTCAAGTGGTGATTTTACACTATCTATAGAAATGTCATTGTTTCTTACATATAGGTAAGAGTCTGAGAAAATAGGTGATCTGTCGTTGTGTTTATGCTTCACTTCCTATAGGAAGAACACTTCTTGGGTGACTTATAATTGTGGTGCAGTTTGACAAACCTGGACAAAACTTGCTAAACCAAAATATAGACCTTGCTGTGAATTGTTCTGGGCAGTTACATACGGTTTGGTAATCGGGGTGCAATGTTAGAGAGGGATCCTACAATGTTCGCAAAGCCATTGATTTTCACTACACAAACGTTCTGTTGCACCTACAGCCTGAACAGCTGTGCAGATGTTTGCCAAATGTGTACAAGAAGCAGAGGTATGGTCTCAAAAGTAATTTGGTTTTGCAAATGTGATGTTAATCCGTGCAATAGTTTGTTTAAGAATTGCAAGAAAATGGACCAAACATAATTGGTGATATCTGGTCAGTGGACACACTTCTGATTGATTAGACGATTGATACTTTTCAACCAATCACATGGGTGTTTTCTGTCTGTGGACATTGCAAAAGGAGCTAAGGTCAATGAGGTAATGTAAGCGAATGCCAGATTATTTTGGAATGGATGTCATGTTTGTCCATGGACCCTTTCGGGACACCAAGTTCAGTGCCCTGAAAATATTTGAAAACAGAAACTGTTACATCAATCTTACACATAATAAACAATGGAGTAGAAAACATCTTTTTTAAATAATTTTTTTTATTGTTTTAGCTGGATTTTTCCAACTTTACAATATTTAATTCATACAAAAGTAAAATATTTACATTTTTTTTAAAGTCACTCAAATGAAATTATTTTAATACATTTATGTAAATTAAACACTACCACATATAAAACATTATTCATATTTACAATCTTATAATCACATTTCCATACACCAATAAAATAAATCATATCATTTAGATAAAAATAAAGAAAAAAATTGCGTCATCACTGTATAATGAACATTCATATTCAGCTGGATCAAGACTTTTCCGATATCAAAACCTGAAGAAACCCTATTGCAGTGATACGCACTCGTGTAAAACAGCCACTATAGATCATCTGTAAGTTACCTCTGTAAGTTTTTAGGATGTGTTTAAAATAATGTAGCCTCAGAACAAATAGGTTAAAACATTCCACTAACAAATGCTTCAGCGTCTCTTTTTGAGTTGAAGCCTGACAAAACAGACATATGTTTTCAGACTGATCAATTAACTTGCGTTTAGCCATTAGATCTTTCATATACCACAAGTTGAATCAAACTCCCATAAATGCGTTCCTATGGGAGACAGCAGGATATCTTAGTATGTAAGATTCTGGAATACCATATATCTTTGGTTGTAAGAATTTTTTAGAAAAATCAAGGTATTTATGACATTTAGTTATAGATTGGCACCAGTCCCATTGGAACAATTTGACTTTGGCCCTAGTATGATTCTGAATCAGAATTAACAGGGTGATCTCAATATTAGCCATAGTATGCACAACCAGTTTTTGCCATTTGATATACTTTCATCCTTGGAAGAAAACACATAATTGGCTAATATACCATCAACCAGGGGAAAATGCAAAGCCAGAAGACATTTTCTAAATAACGCCATGATTTGCCAGACATATCACGCATACAGTGAAACCAACCTAAGTTCATATCTCACCCAGTCGGCACACAGTTAGGAAGTTGCAATAATCGGCGCCAGAACTTCCCTTCGAAGGCTGTCCATATCTTTTCTAAGATTACAGGTTTTGTCTCTACTGCATACAAAAGCACTGGAGTAAGTTTCTGTATGTAATAAGTTAAAGCCAGTGTAGTTAAATATCTTCAACAGGCAAAAAAGGCAGCCTGTTTTTTTGTTTGGTCGTCAAAACCCCTATGTTCCACCAACTATGAGTTTGCAGCATTATGAAATGGAACATTATGGACCGGACACAAACAGTGTGTTATAAAGTGGAATGCTACACTGTTCTTATACGTAAAACAACCAGCAGAAGGTGAAGGGTAGTCACAATGGGGTGGACAATTGAACTCTTTGTTTTTCATGGTATCTGCAAAACCAAACTCGAATTTGTGGCCATTTTAGGTTAGAAAAAAACGAAGTGGGTGATATTTTCGGTGTGTATGCTCTAATGGGCAGGTTTGAACTGCAGTGACTGGTAGTGGGCCAGGTTGTAGTGCTTTGAAGAGCTTAGTGGGTATGGCCTTCATTGCTATGGTAAAGTGGCCGCGCTGCCAACAAGGCTAAGAGGGCATTGTTGTAGGTTTATTTCAACTGAGCCTGGTGTTACTTTATTGACTGGTATTGTGTCTGGTTGTAGTGCTGTAAAGAAGCTAGTGGGGATGATCGTCCTCAGTGTCAGGGTAAAGTAATTGGACCAAAACATGCGGGTGGGTGATGTAGGTTTAGGTCGTGTGGTCTGCTGGCACTGTACTTACTGCTAGTGAGTCTGGTTGCTTGTAGTGCTGAATAGAAGCTAGTGGGTATGCCATCCTCAGTGCCATGGTAAAGTGACCACTGTAGTGGTACTGGGGAAGGTTTAGTATTTATGTACGTTATGATATGCTGCTGAATGGCCAGCAGTTCCAATAGTGTGAACACTTTGACATCTATATGTGAGTCTGCGTCCTGGCACTTTGCAGAGAGTTTTGGTTTTAGTTTTTTTCTGTATAGTTTGCTACACATAGAGGTATAGAGCAGGAGTGTGGCTAGGTCTGGAAAAGATCTGGGGCTATGCTAATGTTGGGAATGTGAGGATTCGGGACTAGCTAGGCGTAGAGGGTAGTGAACCTTATAAAGTGCCAGTGGACAATTTGGGACTTAGAAATAAAGGTCAGGTGGGTGTTGGTGTAGGTTAAGGTCTAATGAGTCTCCTGGTAGCATAGTGACTGGTAGTGGGTTTGAAGACCCACTACCTAGTCTAGTGGGTATGGTCATCTTCACTGTTAGGTTAAAGCGCCAATGGGCCAACAAAGTTAGGTGGGTGATTTTATAGGTTTAGTACAAGCGGGTCTGGTGGTACTGTAGGGACTGGAAGTAGGGTTGGTTGTAGTGCTGCAATGGGGCTAGGCCAGGCCCAGTAGCCACTTTCGCCTGGCACAGAGGGAGACTTAGAATATATATACATTTAGAGATGGAGTTTAATGGCCAGTGGGTCTAGTATTGTGATTAATTCAGCATGCATGTGGATTTACAGATAGTGTTTGAGTCTGAACAATTACCCTTACCAGGGAGGTTTGTATTTAGTACCGGATACTCTGCAACATGTACAAATATAGAAGATTGCAAACAGCGTGAAAAGGTCCCCAGGCACTTTGGGTTTCACATTTGGTTTAAAAGAAAGTCAGGTGGTTGATGGCATAGGTTATGTTGTAGTGGGCCTTGTGGTACTGTAGTGACTCAGAGTGGGTCTGGCTGTAGGGCCATAAGGAGGGAAGTGGCAACTGGGCCTGGACTCATGATAGCCCCATTGGCCACTTTACCCTGGCACTGAGGAATATTTAGTACATATATACATTTAGGGATGGTGTTTAATGGGCTGCAGTTCTGATACGTTGGCATATATGTGTTTGTACAGATGGTGTTTTAGTATGCATACTCACCATTGTCAGTGCATTTTGCATGTATTTTATACGGGATGCGTTGCTACATGTATGGATATAGAGGATAGTGAACAGCATGCAGGATTCCTGGAAAATGTGGGTTTCAAAGGAATGTCAGGTATAGGTTTAGTTCTAGTCGACCTGCTGGTTGTGCAGTGACTGCTGTGGCTCTGGTGTGGTGCTGTAAAGAGGCTAGACCAGCCCCAACGGAAACCTTACCTTTACTTCAGAAATGGAAGCATTTCTGGAGAAGATGGCAAATATTGTTTTTTGCCCACCATAGATGCTACATTGTATACACTGTGGGCCTCATTACGAGTATGGGGGTAGCCATGCCGCTTTCAGCCATTCTGACCTTGGAGGGCCCGGTATTTTCCCATTCCAGGAACCCGGACCCGGTACATCCCCATTCCCATTTAAGCCCCCATAGGTCTCAATGGGAATCGGAAGGATGCTAGCAACGGGCTTGTTAATGACGGGCCCGTTGTTAGCATCCTGGTCTGCTAGCGGCTCCCGCTAAGTACGCCTGGTTTTATCAGACGTCCATAGCAGGACCCGCAGCAGACCTCATAATGGGGCGGTAGAGGGTTAACAGTGCCGGCAGCTCTACGGGCGCCGTTAACCCTCTACCGCCTTCCTTGTATTGAGGCCCTAGGTTTTAATTCAACGCAATCCATATTGCTAATCCTGGAGAGAAGGATTTTAAAAACTCACATTTTATGTACATAAGGGCTATGCAAGAATGACATTCATTGCAATGTACATTTATAATATAGATTCTCAAGAATAACATGTACATATGGAACACTGCAGCTACTATTTTAAATGTAGGTTGCTGCTGAGAAAATGCCCTACTTGCAGTACTGTAGTCATGAAGAAGGAGCCATAGAAAGTACTCCCTATTGTACAATCTTGTAGTGTACTTAAGGCTGTTAAGTAGTTAGACAGCCGTTGGCGTATCCTAAAGAGTAATGCCAAAAGGTTGCTACAGGAATAAGTTCATTATTTGAACTTTGGTTTTAGATATTTTAATTGGACATATTGTAAGTTTGCATGAAATAATTGCTTATGAATGATGCATGCATGATTGCACTCCAATCAACCACCTGCACGTTTTACATATGCCATATGATGGCCGACGTAGTTCTGAAACTTGTATGGCGTACTATGGCAACTTTAGTGAATGCTTTTACAAGACACACCATACATAAAGTTGTTTTTTGTTTCATTTGCTGTATACCACGGTAGAATTAGTATGGCAAATGATCAATTCCTGCCTGTTTTTGGAGTCGAAAGAATATCTGAAGCAATGTCTGTTTTGTATTGATTAAAATGTTGCTGAAATGATACATTTTCACAGTTTGGTATAGATCTAAACACAGACAGCTCTTTTCACACAGTGGCATGTGAAACATGGTTGCAGAGACTGAATGCATGTTTTCAAGTGTATGCAATGTCCACAATTTCATTGACAGGAATGCTCCTAAGGAATGCGCTGAGCTTCTAGTTCTTGTAAGGAGCCTCTTGAGAGTTTGGGGTTCATTTAATCATTCTTGCTCATGTGTCACCAAGTCTCGTTTGGCGGATACACTGTGATTTGCATTATGAATTATTTTATTGTATTCATTGGACATTTGTATGGCACCTATACTCAAGTGTTTCCAGGTGCCTTAAGACAAATTGGGGTGTAGTCAGCTAATTTGCAATGCCTTGATTTAACCAACTCTTGAGACCAATCTGCCAATTTTCAGAAAGGCAGCGTGCAAATCACAAATAACCAATTTAATTCTGACCACAAATCAAGTAGCATTCAAAAATAAAGTTCTGAGCTTCTTCCAGCTCTTGGTTTGCTTCCCAGCTCCCCTTCCCCAAGTTGAAGGCCGTTCTACAAAGTTTCAGGGGTGCCCTTCCCCAAGAAGACAGCACAGTTCCAAAAAGGTCTTGTGTTTCCTTTCCCTAAGAAGACAACAACGTTTTGAAATGGCCTCCAGGTTCCTTTCCACAAGGTAACAACACATGTCTAGAAATCTCTTCCCCAAGTTCAAAAATAGTGTTCAGGATTCCCTACCTCAAGGCGGCAATATACTTCTGTAAAGGCCTCAGGATACCCTTTTCCTAAGGTGACAACACAATTGACAAAGTCTTGGGCTTTCCTTCTCCAGGATATCAGCTTTTAAAGCTTGCCAACTCACACTTAATTGCAGTCTCTTAACACCCCAAAACCAATTCCAGGTCAATTTTACTCTCCTTCTGGTTCCTTGATAGTTTACACAGATTGTTATCTTCTGCTTTCACTTCGGCAATCTCTTTCATATGTGTAAATTTGATATCTGTACATTTCCTTGGCATTCACAGACAGGGTATCCTTGTTCTAGGCACAGTTGTTGGACCACATGGTCCACCCATTACAGGTCACGCAACCGATAACCTTTAGCTTTCTTGTCCACACAGGATTTTCTGTCACTGCTCCTGTGTTTTGGCTCACACTCACTTTGGTTTCTCATTGCTTTACCACATTTTGCTTTTCTCCTTGCCAGTCTCTTGGCTTTGCCCCAGTGTGTTCTTTCATACAGTTCACTCTGTGGTGCTCACTTTCCTTCACCACATTACTTTCACACTCTTCATTAATGTTCATTACTTACTTTCACTTTATTTCATAAAATCCATTCCTTGCCTCTCAGTATTTAGTGCGTGTGCTTGAGACATGCTCGCATTGCAATCATAGGCTTATTAAAGCTTGCCTTTAGTTCAGTATTCAATCATTCTTAATTCACATTCTTTCACTTAAAATTCAACTTGCTTGCATTATTCAGTACACTACTACTTTAGGTTCACTTTTGATGCACATCTAATCTTGTTCATCCAGCAATTACATTTGCCCTGTAGTTGACCGAATAGCACCCCGGCACGAGTGTTCCCTTTGATTCACTCACTGTGCCATGCCCGCTCTTTCGGGCATCTTCTTTCCTTGTTCTCTGCTCTGTGTACTCATCACTGTAGCGTTGCGAGCCACACTCGCACTTTGGAAATACCTATGTGGATTGCTGGCAGCTCTGCTCTCCTCTTGCAGATGCTATCGGTATCTTGCAGCACTGGGGTCTCTTCCGTGCTCCCCAGCTCTGGCTGTGGGCACCCAAAAAAGGAGGCTCTGACAGCTGTGACCCTCTCAAGGCCCGCTCGGATCTTGGCGTTGCAGTCTCACCTGGGTATTTTCTGGCGTCCTGGCCTCCAGGCAGCACCCTCCTCTGCAACTTCCTTCTTGACAGGATTTCTCTCCTTGCAAGCACAAAATACCTGGCCCGGCATCTCTCCTGCTGGTCTCCCCCACCTGATTGTCGGCTCCAACTTGTATGCACCTGTAACCACTTAACAGATTGCAGGTGTGAGTCCTTAAGTCTATTTGCCTGACCATAGTTACTGGTGTTCTCTGGATATGCGTGACCCTCACAATAGTCTTAAGGCTTCTTCCTCATCCCAGGACTAGACTGCTATGAATGAAATGAAATAAAAGGAAGTTGTTGGTGACTATACATAAAGGCAGGGAGAGGGTAAGGTTTGTTATCAGAAAGGAAAATGGGACACCCTGCCTTGCTCCTTGACATCCTCCTATTCACCCTCTTCCTAGTGTCGCTGCATTGATTGCATTTTCAAGGGTCATCCCGGAAGGAAGAAAAGGGAAAAGGGTAACAATATCCCATAAAGGCTGCTGAGAGTAAAGGTTTATCATGGAATGGAAATGGGCATACCGAGTCTCACCCAAGGACATCCCTCTTCCTTTCCCCAAGTCTAGTCTGTCCAGGTGATCCTCCCTCGCATATCCACCCCCAGGGTTGCGATCCAAAAGAGATGGTCCTTCCCTGGCCACCTGAGCAGAGGATATTGGAGAGAAAGAAGTGGGGACACCCACAGGTTCCTCATACTTCTAAACTTCTCATTCTTCTTCTGTTTGCCAATTCTTTAATAACTGTTGCAGACCCATCCAGTATGATTGTTTCTGCTTTGCAGATTACCAACATACTTTTCCATGGTCAATCAAATTGGCTTTTGAATGTCTCACTAGACAGCCTTCACAGTTCAAAATGCTATATCTACCAGATGTTTTATCTACAGAGGTATTTCTTTACATGTAAAGTATTGAGCTTTTATATACAACCATATCTGTTCCAAAGCAAGACTTATATTTGGATGGTATGTGATGAGATTCGTTTTAAGGATGTCATGACTGTTTGGATTTTGTACCAATAGACATTTGTTTTTTTGCAAAGATTTGAGTACTCTTTTTTCAGGTGGATCTGGACCAAGTAGTACTAGTAGTAGTAGTAGTAGTAGTAGTACTACAATTATTTATTAATCATAAACGTATCACCAGTACCACCATTGTCAAGTAGCTACACCAACATAACACAAGACAATTCGTACAAATAACAAACACAAATAATCATAACAATAATTCATGAAGAAATATATCCTTAGTATTATTTTAAGGGACATAAAAAGTACCCAAAGCATTAGCCAGAGTATGTTCTCTGATCCACCATACAGAACTATGCCTGCAAAACAGTCTGCTGCTTCTTATGAACCACATTATGCATGGGAGAGCATTCTTCTGCCAAAGTTGTATCATTAAGAAATCTTTCAACTTTGCTGTGATAGGTAGACCATGCTATACCTTGCTCCCACTCTTGAATTGGCCACAACACATTTATCACCCACATTAGAATTCAACATGGATATAATGATAGGGTTCCAGTCATTAATGCACTTGTTTCAAGGGCAGACACAAGGCAAAGGATATTGGCAAGGAAATATGATAGGAGAACATATATATCAAACAATGTGCACTCAGTAACCATGATACATGCATGCTAAAATAGAGGTTGTGTAACTAGAAGGTGATACAGATATATGGAAGTGCATGCGGGATAAGTACTTAGAAGGTACTTATGGTTACAATGAAAGTCAGAAAACTCCTTCCTGTTATAGTTACTGCCAGTTGACATATAGGAGAAGCAATAGCAGTGTATGTGAGGTGACAACTTTGATGGGGGTTTATATGTGAAATATACTACTCATGAAGACAAGAACCACCACCTAGCATTCAAGTGAGGACAGCTTAACACAAACATCTCTTGACAAGAGACACTCTGGGTTAGTGCTCACAAGAGAAAATGGAGAACATAGGCATACTCACTGATCCAGGAAAAATAGCACACCACACTTAAAAAACAATAGGCAACTAAGGTAGAACAGCTGTGGGAAAAGCAGAAACAGACACCAAGAGGGAGTCAAAGAACATACGTTGTGAAAACACAAGGACTAATCCAACACCTTCCCCCTCACAACCATGACAGAAAAAGAAAATTAATCAAGATAAGGAAATCTCTCAAAAACAGTGTGTCTTGAGGATTAAGGTAAGACTGAAGAACACAGAAAAAGCAAGCAACTATGCAACACAAGCAAAACAGTGTTAGAACAGGAAGGGGCTGAAAGTGCTGGTTCAAAAACAGGGGACCTCTCAAATGGGAATTCAGGAAAAATTAACTACTAGTAGGAACATGCCTTTAAAATCCAAAGACTCATGAAGAAGAAACTGTAAATAAGAAACCAGGGACAAGGAAGGCGTGGACCAGCCACAACAGAAACATTCCATTGTTACCACCGCAAGGGGTTACCTATCCTCAACCCAAGCTTGCCCTGCAAATGTGAAAATTAAGCAGTGGACAAGGCGTTCAGGATGTTGAAGTCTCTAAAAAGCATACTGGCTGCCAAAATTCTGAAATCAATCCGGATGCCGTGCAAAGTAGTAAATGTGGTCTTGGATCTCCCAGATAACCGTAGTAACATGTAGTTCAGAAGGGGAGTCCACTAGTAAAGAGATCCAAATGTATAGCCCCAAGTACTTGGCATGAGAATGAAGGTAGCAAATTGTAATAATATACCGCCTCCTACAGCTAGCTTCTGTCATCTACCATCTGAATGATGCCTCTTGCTTCCATGTTAGGAGTTATTTCTCATCTGAGGTGACACTGATGGAATACAATACTCTGGACAAAAACAGATGGACGTAGAAAAGGAAAATTAGGGACATGTCTCTAGTAACAAAGACTCTCAGGAGCCAACAACAAGTGTAAAGGACTTGAAGGACCTGAAGCCGAGATTGAATGCAACAAAGACTCAGTAAATGGGATTGGGAAGTTGTAGGTCATAGAGGATAATGACAAGCTACTGTAATATTCTGTACACAAGGGCAGAATGTCTGTTAGTCTTTCATCTGAAAGTGGTCAGGATTGAGGTGAAGAAGCTGCAGGCAAGCTGATAAACTCAGTAGCTGATTTTGGCTACTCTCGAGGTTCTGGAACTGAAGTCAGGCAGTTGGAAGAATTATCATTTGCACAAGGCAGGTTGTCTGGTGGCCCCCTTAAGCACACACTGGGGTTGCCTCTGGAGCAGATGGCTGGAATTTAGACACATCTCTGGAGTTTATAACTGATATTCAACTGGATTGGACAAAGTAGACCGAAATAACCAGGACATGGATACAGAGGATAGGCATGCTACTGGTGTCTCACTCCTTGAAGATATATATGTAGCAGACTCTGGAACTGAAGCTAGTCATTTAGGAGGTTCAGTGGAGGCTTATTGGTTGAAGATAGATGTACCAGAAGGGCCTCTGGAACTGAGGACTGGTGTGCCAGAGAGGACTCTGATGCTGAAGATGAGCTGAAGACAACCACATTCTCTGAGAATAAACATTGGCATTTATGGAGACTAATGAGTTCAAGATATAAATGTTGGAAGCTCTGTGAATGAAGAGCCACATGCCAAAGATGATTCTGGAACTGGACTCGGGATGCAGAAGAGACATAGAATGAAGGCAGAGAGACTGAAGACCCAGTTACCAATGACAACCTCATTGGAGGATCAGGAAATGAGGTCCCCTCTAGAGCAGAAGACTCTTTGGCTCCAGTAATGAACAAGTAAGCTCGACCTTTGAAGTGCCTTTCCTCAGTGGATGCTGCTGAGTCTCTTTCTTTGTGGACATCAAAGTCAGAGAAATCACAGTGGTAAAGCTGTTGTTAACACATTTTTCATTGTTACTTGGCCATTCATGTTTCTTAGTATCTGGAACTAATGGCAAACAGTTCGGGATCACCATCAACGTTTCTGGTTATGTGTACTGTGGTGTGAGTTCAGCAGAGCAAGGACTCAGTTCATTTACTGACTGCTCATTATGAACCACACTCGAAAGAGGAAGAGTGAACACAGAGTTAGCACTTTGTTCCATTTCAGCTAGAACATTTTACTCTGTGCCAGCAGCCGGGTCCAGATCAGAGTCTAAGACCAACCCTTGATTGTACAGAGAGTACTTTTGTGGATTGTGTTTGAGAGTCAAATTCTTGGGTATGTGCTTGGGTGTTTGCTAGATAGTTCAGGGTTGTGACAAGCGACTGCACATGTATTCTTAGGCAAAGTAATGCCGGGTGTCTCTTCTGCTAATTGGGATTCATGAAAAACAGGGAGACAATTGTCTGAAATAGTTCCCTTATTAAGTGCTACACTAGGAAAAACATTTAGCAAAATATTTTATTTCCTGACAAGTGTCAAGATCTATTAAAGATTTTGTGCACACAGACTGAACATTGTGAACTATGTTGTGCTCCAAGCAGAGAATTGTAGTGATAAATGTGTCATGGGTGTCTGAAATATCTGTATGCAAGCTGTCGGGAGTGGAACGCACTAACACATGTGATGATCCGGGTACATTGGCTAAATAACTCTCTTCAGCAAAGTGGGACCAAGGCTTTGTCAAAAAGGGCATCATGATTAATGGTCTGAAAGAATGGTTATAAATAGGCAAACAAATGAAGTGGTGAATATCAGTGTCCTGAAAGGAATATATATGATTAGGTTTCAGGGTTTCTTCCGCAGTGGGGCTAGACACTGGGGATATCATCACAATACTTTCAAGACCCTTACTAGCAGAAAAGGTACTGAGGTCATTCAATGGTGTGCCTGGATGCAGAACCTCTGTTAAGTTCACAGCAACAGAGAAAACATAAAAACATATTGTGGTGTCATCAGTAAAGACTGTAAGGTTACATTTTCTTTTATAGAGACATTGTTTACCTCCTGAATCTTAGCTTTAATCATTTGCTGCATTGACTGTACATCACTAGGTGTAGGGACAGTGGGAGACATAGTAGCCTTAGAGCTGGGACCTGCACTAGTAATCTGAGTGTGTCCAAATTGTATCGTTAACTGCTTGTAGTTTCTGTGGTTTCGTCTATCGTTTGCCCACTTTTTCTGTTTACTTTAAACAATCTATTAACATCAGACCTCTTGACAGTCTGAGGGTAGAAAACATAAGTAATGAACACCCCAATTTTTGACGTCTCTTTAATTGAACTGTCTGATATGGGTAGCTGTGAGGCTCGAAACTTGGGGTTTAACAAGCTAGGTACACTTGTTAAGTAGACCTGACATTGAGCTGTTTTCTGCAGTTAAGGTTTGCGTAGACATAGAGGGGCTGATTCATGGAATTATTTGCGCCGGAAACGGGAATTTGTGCGCCATTCTGCCCGCAAATCCCTGTTTAACAAATGGGGATTTGCGGGCAGAATGGCGCACAAATCCCTGTTTTACGGCGCAAATAATTCCATGAATAAGCCCCAGAATCTGTATCAGAACAACAGATTGAACTAGGATACGGCAGTGACAGATTTTAAATCCATTGGGAAAAATACTCCTCATGTAAATGACCATTCCTGACAAGGGGTGTATTTGTGTCAGGACTGGTGACATGACTCTCACAGGAAAATGTTAGGGAAACTTTCTGTACACGTGTTTAGAGGCATTAGTGACGTTCATATTTAAGAATTGTCCTGTTCAAACATACAAATCAAAATGCACAAGTGAATTCTAGGCTAGCTTTCTGAATGCTTAGACTAGTTAACCCTGGTGCAGAAATGGTGGGCTGGTGATTCTGTCAAGAGGAGACACTTGACAGGATATATTGGCAAGGTGAATGCCCACAAGATCACACAGGTAGTAGATTAATATACTAAAGCTATAACATAAAAGTATACACATTTTATTACAATAAAAATATACCCAAAAAACAAACGCATTGCAGACATAGGCCCTCATTACGACCCTTGCGGAAAGCGACTGACCGGAGCGCCACAGCGTAAATAGCGTTTCCGCCATTGCACGAAGGAGCAAAGTGCGGCCCATTCCGACCCATCGGGCACGAGCACCACGCCACGGCGGAAGTGCAAAGTCCGCGATGGCGGAAATGACCCCAAAACGGCCCACACCGCCGCCGTACGGCGCCCTAGGTGCAATACCGCCACCCCTCTTAGCGGTCACCGCAGTGTGCGCCTACCGGAAAGTACGGTGACCGGAAATATACGGAAACGGAAGTAAAAACATGGGCCCGGAACGGGAAACATCCCGGCGTACACCTATAAAACCACTAAAACCACACAACCACTAAAATCACTACCCTGAAACACACCCCAACCCGTCACCCACCCTAGCGAAACCAAGACAAATGGGAAAAGTAGCGAAGAAAGCGTGCGACCGCAAGCGGCAGGTCCACTTCTCCCGCGAGGAACTCACCGTGCTAACAGAGACCCTCCAGGAGAATGCTGCCGTCGTCTTCTCCACGCAAATGACCAGAACGGCACTTGCAAACAAGAAGACCATATGGGCTCTGGTGGCACAGCGGGTAAGTGCGGTGGGGACCGCACCCCGCACCCCACAGCAATGCCGCAAGCGATGGGACGACCTGCGGATACGCGTCCGCAGCATACTCTCTGCCAACCGCAACATTGCCACAGCCACCGGGGGAGGTCCTGAATCACCCATCAAGTTGACCCCCTGGGAAGAAATCTGTGCCTCCACCATCGGAATGGAGAGCATAGAGGGAGTCGGAGGGATGGAGAAAGGAGTGCAGACATCCGAAGATTCAGGTAGGTGTACCAGATAAAA
The DNA here is from genome assembly GCF_040938575.1 of Ambystoma mexicanum. NCBI lineage: Eukaryota > Metazoa > Chordata > Amphibia > Caudata > Ambystomatidae > Ambystoma > Ambystoma mexicanum. The sequence goes on along the minus strand of NC_090940.1, from coordinate 278,926,149 downwards.
CAATGCCAAATCCACACAGTCCATCCATGTGAAGTACCATGCGTCCACATAGTGCAACAGAAACACATGTCCAGGAGAACGGCCACACACATCGGCCTGATAGCGCACGTTAAAACCCACAATAAATACATAAATAATTAAAAACCCCTAATACACGCACTACACGTGCAGCAGGCACACCCTAACTGCAGGCTGCCAAACAACTGCACCCTCACTCCACACACAAATCAAAGCACCTCCAAGGACCCGACCCAAATCACCCTCAGGTACCACCCCAGAGCATGTGATACAATGCCATTCCAATTCCCACAGACCCATCATTAACCCTCGCCCTCCTTTACTCCACCACAGGGTCCGATCCAAACGACGAGCTACAGGACACCCCTACCAGCACACCTGCAAAGAGGGCCAAGACCAACGGCCAGAGACCCTCCACCTCAGCTGCACGCATCAAGACACGGCAGCAGCACAAATCAGGTGGCAGCACAGAGGAGGGAACATCAACAGGCACCCCAGCAGCCAGCATGCCCACAACACCACCACCACAGGTCCCCCCAATGGATGCCACAGAAGGCACTGCCTCTGGTGGCAGCAGCACCATAGGTGACACCCCATTGATGGCAGCATGCTCCGACACAGAAAACGGGGATGTCGAAGTCAGATCCATCCATGACCTGTCCCAATCCCCCTGTCTGTCCCATCCCGTACAACATGAGGATACCACGCAGGGGCACCCACAAGACAACGACTGGCCATCCCCCCCAAGCCCTGTGGCAAGGCAACATGAGGCCAACAGCCCCTCTGTGACACCCCCGCAAATGGGCATGGCCCAGCAGAGGCAACAGTCCCTCGACCAGTTAATCGTGCAACAGCAGCAAATGGCCACGCTCCTCAAGGACCATGCCGATGAATGTGGGGGCACTAAGGCAGACATAGTAACATCAACTGAGACACTTAGGGCAGAAATGGAGAGAGGCACAGAGACGCTGAGGGCACAAATGGAGAGTAGCACCGAGAGCCTGAGAGTCCAAATGGAGAGAAGCACCGAGAGCCTGAGGGGGGAACTGCATGCGACGTCCAAAGACGTATGTGCCGAACTTGCCGCAGTGCGCCGTGTGCTCACTGAGCTCTCGCAAACCCTTAGGGACATGCATGGACGTGAGCAGGCAGACACATCATCCGTTGCAAGTTCCGTCCAGGGCAGCCCCCAACGTAGATCTGGAAGGAACCTGCGCTCCACAGGCAGGGGTGCCCCTGATACCCGCAGAGGGGGCTTGCAATAGCGACAGCCCACTGACAATGAGCATCTTTGGACACTGGGGTTCGTGGGGGAGGTAGGAGGGTGGAGGGGGTGTGTTGGGCTCACTTGGGTGGCGGGTCGATAGGGTGTTCAACATGACATCACATATGCCATAAAAAGTGCACGATCAACCAATGAGATGTGTGGACATTGATTTCTGTGTACTAGGCCATCATAGGCGTACAGTCCATATTGTGCATGTCCCAGACACGCACAGTGCCACGAGTCCCGTGTCCATGTATCAGCCACCAGGCGTGAGTGCTAGAAGCATACATCAATGAGATGCTGACGAATGTCACGGGCCTCCGGTGCCTCGCAGACTCCATGAGGTGCTGCCACATCCCCACCCTCATCATGACCATCATCATGTGCTTGCAGTTCTGCGTCAGGGGGCATGGGCACATTTCTACGTACGCACATGTTGTGGAGCATGACACATGCCATGACCATCTTTGCAACCTTCTCATGGCGGTACAGGAGTGCCCCGCCAGACCTGCTGAGGCAGCGGAAACGAGTCTTCAGTAGGCCGAATGCCTGTTCAATGACTACACGGGTACGTGAGTGGGCATGGTTGTAGTCCTCCTCATGCTGGTCCCGTGGGTTCCGGACTGGTGTGAGGAGCCATCTCTTCAGTGGATATCCAGCATCACCTGTATGTGGACGAGAAACGTATGATGTGGAATGCCATTGCTACGTACGCACACCCCCCCCCTTCCTGCCAGGTCATTGCCAAATCACATTCCCCACATAATCATGCATGTAATGAGACTCACCGAGTAGCCAGGATCTGTTCCCTGCGTGTCGCTCCATGCAGCGTGGTATTGTAGAGTTCCTCAAGACCATAGAATCATGGGTTGATCCAGGGAATCGGGCACAACAATGTGTAATGATCCTGTTGGAGTCACACACCATTTGTACATTCAGGGAATGAAATTGTTTCCTGTTGCGGTACTGGGCCTCCATGGCATGTGGGACGACCAATTCCACATGGGTGCAGTCGATGGCACCAATGCAACCCGGTATGCCGGCAAGTGCATGGAATCCCACTTTTGTGTTGGTAATTTCCTGCTCCGAGCGTGGTAGAGAGATGTAGTCGTCTGCGTGCTGCAGGAGGGCATCGAGCACTTGCGATAGTGTCCGTGAGAACAGTGGCTGAGAAATGCCATGCAACTGTCCGACTGTGTGCTGGTAGGTGCCTGTGGCCAGGAAGTGGAGTACAGACACCACCTTCAGTAGGGGTGGGATGGCGGTTGGGCTATCTATCATGCTGACAAGGTCAGCCTGTGTCATGTCCACAATGGCGGCTATGGTGTCCCGGTCCAGACGGTAGAGGGTGTGGATCTGCTCATCAGTGAGGTTGAACGGATGTGCTCGGAGGCGTGGGATTGCGGGCTGCCTGCGTGGTGGTAGTGGCTGTGCTGGCGGCCCTTGCTGGCCCTGCCTTGGCCTCCTCCTCCTCCTGCGTCTCCTTCGTGCGGCCGGTAGCAGTTGGTGTTCGTCTTCTTCTTGGAGTTGGAGTAGTTGCAGTGCTATCAGGTCCCCCAGGGCCAACATCGCGAGTCCTGCCGGTAGCATTTCGGTGTGGTTGTGGGAGGAGACTGGCTGTGCAATTTATGTGTTTTCAGGCTGTATGGCCTCCACCTGTGGTGATTAATTCCACCTGTGCAAGCTGCTCTCCCCTTTGGCCGAGCACGTCCCGCGCACAACGCTGCAAATCTGGGAATGGCATCTTGCTATTGCAATCATGTATTTGTACCCGATGGCCGTGTAACATTGGTTGACATGTTCATTCTGCTGTGGTCCCATTGTTGCACATACTATCTGTGCAGTCGCGAACAGACTTGTGAAGGGTCAGTGGAACGTAGTACTCGAGTAACGGTGGGCCCTCATGCATCACTGTACCGAGTTGCAATGACGGGCGGGGCGTCCCATTTGTGGGTGAAGGCAGTTGCCATTTTCACACACAGCCGCACTCGATGGAATAATTAGTGATTTCAAACGGCCACAGATGCCTTTTCGGCGTGATGTTGCAAATGTGGAATTCCAAGGGCGGCGCTTTCGGTTTCCAGCTAGCGGCGAGGAGATGCCCACAGGTCTGACTGCAAATATAACGTTCTGTTGTTCAATGTCCTTGAGACAGGGCCCATGGCGAGGAAGCAATGATTGATATGAATAGTTTGGGATGCGCAATTGCTACGTGGGCGATGAGGCCGGCCGTTCCCACATACATGTTACTTCACAACACTGGAATTACGGGCTGGGGCACTGTGGATTTTGCAGGCTGCATAACGCACAGACTCAATGGATGTTTCTAATGTTATGTGAGTAATTATTCAGGCGTTTTGATTCCGGGATGAGGGAATGATGAATGGATGCATGGGCAGGTGATTTGATACAGAGTTTGCCATGTACAGGGCTTCTTGGGATCTATCCGCCTCCCCTACGCTATGTGATGCAGGGCTGCCATGGTGGGACCATCGTCTATCTGGCCTTGTTGAGCCCTCCCTGTCTCGACACGCCCTCAGACACTTGTGTCCATGCACATTAACATTCCCATCTGATGGATTCTGTTTTGACAGACGCATGCACAGGTACACTCGTTTGTGATGGTGTTTGCACCTCGATATAGATGGTTAGGAGTCGCAAGTGGTTTTGGGGTGGTGATGATCCTTTGGAGTGGGCTAGCATGCATATGGCTGTGGATTTCGTGTGATCATTGAAGTGAGTTGTTGGAATGTAGTTCTGATGGCCATTCTGTTCTTTTTCTTTTCTTTTGGTTGACAGGTATCTCCTCCCCTTTTGCCACTGCCATCTGTATGCCACTCCTGCAGATGGGTTTTACTCCCGACACCTGCTGCTTCGTGTTAATCAGTGGAGCAGCATTACGATCTTATGGGACGATCGCCAATGGCCCACATGCCCTTACGCAGTACTGGTGGCTCGGAGCAACATTTCGGCCTTTCAGCTGGACTAGTGCCTCCCCATTGGGACGGCCCTGCGGTTCTGTGCGCTTCCATGTTGCCTTTTCGTACGTGAATGTGGCTCTGTGTACCATGAGGGAACAGGACGACACACAAGTAGTGGCTGGTCATTTCTTGCGGATGCAGCCCACAATGGTGATTGGTGTTTAGGAGTTCATGGCCTGATGGCTGTATGGGCTTGGTGACTTTGATGTGCATTAAATTTCTATTCTGATTTGGCCCGTGTAGCGTTTTTCTTTGCAAGTGATGTGGCATATGCCTATTTGGGGGGCGATGTATTGTGAGGAGATCTGCATTGGGTTCCACCTTCGGAGTTTAGTTGCGTGGTACTGTACTGGGCGCGTTTGCCTACTAAGCCCGTGAGGTCAGGGATGGGGGCTGCCAATATGACAGTTTGAATGTTGTCATGCTCAGGGGCGGGGGATTGGGTTTTGTGTAACAGATGCCGGTCAGCCAGGTGGACTGGTGGAATGATGTGATTCTCGGAATATGGCTGGTCACAGGTGCCTGTGTTTGCGTGCGTTTCTTGGTGGGGGACTGTGGTCATGTCCATTGGGATGGCTTCTGTATTCGTGCCATCTGTGCCCTGCAGCTCCCATTGGCCCCTCTTGTGTTTCTTTTGTTCGTTGCCATGCATGGGTGACTTGTACATTTCAATGGTTGCATTGTGGCTTCATTGCACCTACGGGGAGTTGTACTTTGTGGGCAGGGAGCGGTGTACAGGCACTCAGTGGGGCCGTTTACGGTTGATTCGCGATGCCGTACTTCTCACCATGGCGGAATGGTACATTACGCCATGCCTGATGGCGTTAGGTACATGTCCGCTAGGGTCGGAATTGGCGTACCGTTGCGCCATGGTGGTGTTTGCGGTTTCGCATGGCGCGCGCGCGCGTGCTTGGTGCAGTTAGCGTTGGCGTTCACTACGGTGTCGCTAATGGCTTCGTACTTTGCGGTGACGGGTCATAGTCGCACCGAGCGCTATTCGATGGCGGTATTGCATTTCCGCCATCGTTTTCCGATTTCCGCAAGGGTCGTAATGAGGGCCATAGTCTTAGCACCACCCATACCACACCCCCTCCCCACGTACACATTCCTCCACCCTAGTCAATACAACACTATCATCACACAGGCACCTGACAAAATTGCACCCCTGAAATCATAAAAATCACATAACATTCACCACAAACCATGGTTCAACAGTTCCCTCCTCTGCATCAAACAGGATACCAGCCACCTAGAAAGAGCCTGGCAAAATAAGCAATGCCCCTCAACCAGAAGACCCATCACATACTTCTGCAACAAATATAATAATAATAATTGTATTATGATATAGTCCACAATTTAGACTTTACACAAACATAGAAATACAGTATCACATAATAATTATAACACATATAAGCATATAGAACATAAACAAAAACTCATGAATACATAACTCATACATGTGTCATCGAAAAATAAATTAAAAATAGAAACTCATACACTGTGCACCAGATACACAGTATCAAGAAAGGGGGTAGTGCCCTGCATGGAGTACCACATGTTAATGTACTACAATGTAAAGGTGATAGATAATCAATCAATAGACCGTACGGCACCTCAATAGGACCCAAAGTTCACAATACAGGGACCCACAGTATATTGAAGCAATTACAGATATGTGCACAAGTGTGGTAAAGTAGTATCCATGCATTTATGACTGAACCACAGATTTCCATAGGTCCCTGAGGCAAAATGAATGTTTCAGAGGCTAAGGTTCATAGGACCTCCAATCAGGTAGAAGTGTCCTAACATGGGACCATACTCTAAACAGTGCAAGTTGAGTCGAGATAGTGTCTGAGTTTAGGCAATAATCCCAAAAAGAGTCCCCAGTGATATCATCACACTTGTGTACCAATTTGCCAAGCATACAAATATACAACGACCCCAAATTGGGGCATTGAGTAAGGACATGTCTAGACGACTCCATCAGATCTGACCTCCCAGATATGACAAGCCCTTTGTCCAATCTAACCCCCAAACGTGTGCCTGTGACAGCAAGTACTTGTAGTTGGTTGATGCACAACCTTAGCATAAATTGGCTTACTTCAGGGGCCGGACAGAGTAGCAAATAGGGTTGTTTCTTCCTATATCTGTGTATGACATGGGATACTGCCTCATACCCTTTTAACTTAGACAGGTGGGTGTAGTTCTCACACCAATCCCATCTATTCAGCTTGTGTTTGAAAGATTTGAACCTGCAACCTGCAGATCACACACACACACACATCACATCAGCAAGTGCTCAAACCCCTGAGCTCTCTTACCGGCTAGAGCTATCTTACCTGCTACAGTAAAATGAGAAAGTCAGAAGGCAAATTACACTCTGTAGTGGATACCAATAAACTGGTGCCTGCGATTTAATAGCAGGCCAGTTCATCTGCAGGTCTGGTGCAAAGTTGGCCAAATGGCAAGCCTGCGAGGATCTACTTTTCAGGCTTCAAAGGTTGGCAAAATATATACCATAGGGAGGGTTCATAACTGTGTATTTAAGAATTTAGAATATTGCAGGAAAAGCAGCGCACTCACATGGCATACTGTACTCTGGGCACTCGTTACCTCCTACATGCAATCAAACATATGGAACAACACGCCATGGAGAAAGGACGGATAGACACATTACAACAAAGCATTAAGTGTGGCACAATGAAATCAAGAGCCACTTTATGTGCTATTGTCAAACATGTCTACACTGTACACAAGCTTTTAGGTACAAGGATTTTGTTAAGTGACCAATGACCGCAACATGGAATGTCTTGTGATGATCGTAACAGAGACAATGGGCCTCATTACGAGGTTGGGGGTAGTCATGGCGCTATTAGCGCCATGTCTACTTCCAATACTGGTACCGCGTCCGGTCCTGTTCAATGGGGACTTACCAGTCTATTCCGACCTTTGCGGGACCGGTAAGTCCCCATTGAAAAAGCCATTCCCCATTCCCATTTCAGCCCCTATAGGGCTCAATGGGAAGGGGGAAATTGCTAATAACGGTACCGCAAATTGCGGTACCATTATTAGCTCTGAAGTCCCTTAACAGGTCCCTTCCATAACGCCTGGTAAAACCAGGCGTTATGGAAGGAACCCGCTAAGGGACCTCGTAGTAGGGCGGTAAGGGATTACCGGCACCGGTGCCCTTACCGGTGTCGGTAATCCCTTACCGCCCACCTCATAATGAGGCCCAATGGCAGAAAGAAACATGCTATAACTGCATCTTGCGAAAAGCCAAATGCATAGTTCGAAATAGATTCTTATTCTATTCTAAATGCTTTCTGGAGGTTTTTGTCTGCATTGTGAATTTGAGGTGTTTAAGAACAGTCTAAGCGCCTAATTCACGCAGCGTTTTTCAATGGGGTTTTTCCATTATAAAACACTTGTGTGAATTAGGCCCTTAATCAATGACTCACCCCCGAAGTGTGCCTGAAATGAACTTTAAATGAGTCTAGCAATTATTATATAGAATTCCAGAAAGACACATTATTTGTTATTCCTATTCTTTCTAATTTAGGGTCACTGCTCAAAGTGTTACACTTGTGGAACCCCCTCTGTTTTTTTAAGAAGCATGGACAAGAAATCCAGCCACTCTAGAAAGAAAGAGCCACATGGCATTAACCAAAGCCCAGGAGCTTTAAAAAAAGTCATTGAAACAAATCTTTTTTTCTTTTTTGTTTTAGGAGTAGCGAGGGAGACTACAGTGCCCGTGGCGACCCCCAAATGAAGCCCCTCTGTGCACTTTCTTTTCGTTTTAGGGATTGGGACAATGGAGCGTTAGAAAGCGTAGTCAGTGGTGGAAGTAGAAAAAAGGAAATAGTGGTAATATGGCTACACCCAAAAAGTAGGGAGTGGTATGGTTGGACAGATGGCTGGGAAGAGCTTGGGGGGTTGTCCAGTGAGGATGGGGGCGGGGGTGGGTGACCAGGATCACAAGCTTTGGCTCAAATTGTTGGATTTCAATGTCTGCAATAATAATGTCTTCTAGAGTTTACTTACCAAAAACACAAATTGCATAATAAAGCCACATGACAACATGTAAATCCGTATAGCAACATGTTAAGACAAAAGAATATCATTTTGGCTTTAATTTTTACATCCTGAATGGTAAACTATAAGTCCCAGAATGCAAGATAATGCCAACCTGAAAAATCTAGTTAACCCCACCGTGCTTTCAAGATTTAAGACATGTAATAAAAGAAGTTGTGTAATAAACAAAGGTAGATATGCAGACCCTTTTCCTAAACTTCCAGCTCATTGTTATTAATGAGGTTGAAAACATTTGATTAGTGAGTTAAAGCAACTTTATTTTTTTGCATGTCAAGATAGTAGACATCGTGGATATAAACACATTTTTAAATGGACGCTTTTTAGTGCTCAATTTAACTATCACAGATTTGCAAGGTAACTGGTGCTTTGCGAACTTTTGGAGTTGGAAATGTTCCATCATGCATGTGAAAGGATCTGGCACTGTTACAAGAACTGTGTTTGCAACTTGTGCACCTCAACAACCTTCAGAGTCATGGATGCTGTGTGTGTGTCTGCCTAGCAGTGACTTGCGAAAGTGGCAGTTCTTGAATGTCCGGCCTAAGCCGATTCTACATTTGGCTCAGGAGAAAGAAAAAGCGTCAAGGACATGTTTCGTGAATCTCTGAACTAAAGGTACGCTCTGTAGAAAGCAAACAAACTAGTGGTGCGGCCTACCAATGATTTATATTATACTTCCATCTCTGTGCGTAGTCCTATGTGCTCTACTGTTTACTTTATTTTTGGGTGAATGCTTATTCTCTTGACCGTTCATCTGCAGCCGTGAAGCTCCCACTGGTACGTCACTATGACACTTGGCAGTTTGTATAGCCCACAGATTGGCCAATCAAGATAGCAAACGCTGCCCATTGGTGCACTAATTGGTGTTATTGTTATTTAGGGTAATGGTACTCAGGGCCGGCCTCAAGGCACGGCTGTCTGAGCGACCGACCAGTGCACCACATTAGCCCGTTTGCCATGCCAGCTTGGGGGAGTCAAGGGCTACCCCGAGCTGGCCTGATGGGTGTAGGCGCACAGGCGCCCTATTTTTATAAAATGCACCCTGCTCGCCTGCTTGTGCTTTTTATTACAATACAGCACGGCTCTCAAACCAGCATGGGGCAGCTGCCACATGCTGGTTTGACAGCCGTGCTGTATTGAAGTGCTTAACTCCCCACTATTGCATGGGAGTGGGGAGTTAAGCACTTAATTAAATACAGCACCAAAACATGTACCTCCCCTGGCAGGGACCCGGGTCGGTAGTGTCGGGGGAAGTGGTGAAGGCACCACATTTTGCGCTTCCAGAGTTAAGGCCGGCCCGATGGTACTACTTTATCAACCTTAGAAGGCAACAAGAGGCTAAGTTGGCTGTGCTATTTTTTTACGTGCGCCATAACACGAAGGCTTGTAGGCAGTAGCTGATTGGACACAAACAATCTCTTTGCCAAAGAAACAGGGAGAAAGTGCAGCTATTTCAACTAAGGCAAAAGCAATATTTTCCGCCAGTATAGTATAGTACAGTATCGTTTTTTTTTTTAAAGTAGTGTAGACTTTATTTAAATGTATATTTTTTAACATGAACACATTTTTGCCCAAATCCTGCAATTGAAATAGGAAAGTACAACTAATGCAGGCTGCTTGCTAACACACATCTCAGAGGCTGGAATGCGTGGTACATGTCCACTTGGCTCTGAACAGAGCATTAAATGAACCATGAACAACTTATTTTCATTTCCTTTTTGCATTCATTGAGCTATATTGGTAGATCAATGAAGAATTATTTTAGTTCTTTTTTCACTTTCCTTTTTTCGACTTTCGCTGTAGTGTAACCCTTGTATTTGTATGTGTATTTGCAATTATTTGAAGAACATGCCTGTCAATTTCGTTCAGAAATTACTCACAGTACCAAATGTTGATCTTGTGGAGGCATTCACAGGAAAGATACCTGTACAATAATACACAGATGAGAGCAATTGGTGAGCAATTCTATGAGGATATGAACAATGTGGAACATAGAGCAGGGACAAAAACATAGGTCGCATACAAAGGTAACAATTTACACAGGAAGTCAAAGCAAAGGGGAGTACTGCACAAATATACAAAAGTACATTTGTATGCAGCAGTCGATGGAGCGATGGTGTATGCAGAGAGGAGGTCACGAGTGCACCTTCTTTCACCAGTAGGTGACGGGAAGGCCGACCCTTTCCCGCTACAGGCGTTTCCCCAGATACCCCTTCAACATCCCCCTTATTAGTGCATTCCCCATTCACCCCTGTTTGTTTTGGGGAGACTTTCAAAAATGTATTCTGATTTTCGTGAGGAAAAAAAAAGAATTCTAAAAACAGCAGAAAACCCTCAAATCGTTTTTCCCTTTACAGCTAACGTTGAAAAGTCACTGACGACTTAGTTAAAGGTGATTTGACTAATAAATATACCACATAAAAAAGTATTCAGCGCTTGCTCTCCCAATGTCCGAACTCCACCAGAAATGCACACTCCCTCTGTTTTTACACTTTCTATTGAATGTTTTTCTCATTCATTCCAATCCTCTTTTTTTAGTAGGCTCTTCTCTGGAAGTTTCATGTCTCCCTCAGATGTTTGTACCCCTGCCTAGGCCCATGTTCTACTGTCTCTTACACTATCTCGCCTGGATGGCCGAAATTATGTTTTTGAGACTGCCAGCTTCATCTTTGCCCTCTTTAAAGCATGAGTTTCACTCTGCTGCCTATTTAATCCCCAAATATAATTTTCTCTTGACTGACTTTCCCGTAGGCTCCCCATTCGCCTTCCTGTGGCATTAGAAAAGGGACATCAGCAGCGTCTACCTTTTTTCGATGTTAGATTGGCCTTGTACAATATGGAGAGCCCTTCTCACATCTAAAAAAAGTTACACTATTTGTACCACGGAAGGAGCCAGGGGTGCAAGTAGCTATTTCTCCCTTGGTTGGGGGCATACAGGTCTGATCATTTAGTTTCACTTAGCCCTACCTTGGTTCAATCTGGAGGGCCTTTACAGGCTCTGTTCAACCCTGAACGAGAGTGTTAATAATATATTCAAGTAGGAAACTACTAAGTGCAGGGAATCTGAGTCCTCTGCCTTTGTCTTTCCCATAGGTGCAGTAAAATATTCTCAGTCTGCATAGTAGAAAAGAAAGGGGAACAGTTCATAAAGTGTGAGTTGCGAACTGAACCGCCTCTTGGGACTGATTCATGAGCATTTCTTAGTATCCAATTTGGATATTCTAAACATTGCTCTTAGTAAATTGTTGAAAATGTTTAGCATATCACTTAGTTGTTGAAATTTGGTTTCCTTGGAATATATTTAGCACCATCAGGAGGTTTGGGACGTGGGCTTTATCCAATTATACAATCAGCGTTCTGAGCAGCCTGAGTGCGACTCGGCCAATGCCCCTCTCCTCTTCCAAACCAATTTGTAGCCGGGATAAAAACGTCTGGGTGTTAAGGGCGTTTTAAAAATAAAAATACGATACAAATATATTAAATGAGGGTTCCATGAAGTCCTGTCTTCTTTTTCATGACGTCACGGTCATCAACATGTAAAGCCTACTTCTGAAGCATACTCTGACTTCAGGCATGCCTCCGTTAAGTTTTCTTTTCATTTTATTTATGTTTTTCCTTTCAAAAGAGGCCCTAGCCCCTATTTTCTTTTGTCGTTGCGGCTTCTAATGTTAAACATGCACTCTTGGGGGGGCTGACCCTGTTGGTAACGCTGCTGCCAAGCCTGGGTTAAGGGACCCGTGCTTCGCTCGGGCACTGAAATGGGGCATTGAGCCGTTACCGACAGTTTCACCCACCTTGCTGCCGGGTGATGTCGCAAAATTAATATTTTGGGTTTTTTAAGAGCTGAAATCAAGTTCAGCGAGCCGTGTCTGCACTTTTCCCTTCCTTCGTCTTTCCCTTCATGGTCAACCCTTCTCTCACTTCCCTATCCTTTTTTCTTTCTCTTATGTAAAATATAATACAATAATTGAGCACAATATGATTTAATTAATAGCTGTGTGTGCACAGGTATTGCGCAGAAAATCCCTTATGTCCCTGTGAGAGAAAATGCTATTTGAATGTGTTCGCTCCCAAATCACAGACTGGCTTTTGGGACATCTCAAGATGATTAGGTCTATTAACCTGTTGAGCTGGAATGTATATTATATAATGCTTAGATAATTTGAAGTGAAGCGTTTATATCACTCTTCCCTCAATGCAGGCTTGGCCTAACTATTATACCTTTGTACTGGAAATGTTACAGAAAGTCACATACCCGGAATTCTTTATTAACATTAAATGTGAAATAATAGCTTCCAAAATGCTTCTGTATTTACGCCTACGAAGAGCACAGGCTTTTACCAGCACTATCTCAATTAAACACATCCACTGGATGCTCTATTTCTTGCAGTGGTTGCCTGGCATTTTTATGAAAAGGTAATCTTGCAAAAGAAAATAGCAAAATAATGACAGGAAAACACCGGGCTTTCAACACAATAACACCGGGAGACGAGAGACTGAAGATTAATACTGCACCATGCTGCTAATACAGGGTGAGTTGGTTAAAGAGATGTATTGCTGTGCCCATTCTAGCCATCAGCAATTGTGGATGCTATAATGGAGTCCTTACAAATCTTTCAAGTGGTCTCTTAGCAGGACATCAAGAATAATTGGGCTTTTAGATATATGCCAAGTGCAGAGTAAAAGTGCATAGCTGTGCCAGTCATCCTGAGGATAAGGAGTTATTCCCATCAGAGTAGTTCAAAAAAGAAAAGGCATCTATTTTTGGTAACTGTTTGTGTCGAGGAACAAACAATCTCTCAATGTTGTAAAGGTTTTTGTATTTGAAAAGGTGCTATTCTTGTTACGTTTGTTAAATTCCGTTTTTTAATTATAGAATTTTAAGGCATTTTTTAAAGCAAAACACCAAGTAAAAAAGTATCATTTCTTTAGATATTATATGCTGGCAAGAGTGGTCTTGGCATAGAGAGGGCGCCAGTGCGTGTGCATGTGCGCATGTGTGCATGTGTATGTACAAAACACCAACAAAGTTATGATGGGTTTACAAAGTCTTGAAAAAAAGCCTTTCACCTAAAATGTGAGAGCAGGATAGTCTGTTTGAGCCAAGTCACACATTCCACAATGCCACCTACTAGCCATCGGTGGAAGTTCACCTGCAGTTCCGAGCCAAATCAGCAAAGCATTGTGGGTATTCAAATTAGACCAAATGCAAACCTTTTTCCTCCAGGAAATTGCCTTTGTCTTAGAGGGCAGCGCTACTTTTTACATAGCTTAATCGACCCAAGACATATATTTCTCAAGAATGCAGTCAACTAACTTGCAAGCAACCTGAGTTACCTGGGGGCAACCAGACGTGGACTCCCTGCTCACTGTGCACACATCACTGATGAGGCCCAATAAGGCTGAATCACGTTTATGGGGTTGCTGTTGGTACTCTTGTTCAGAGAGGAATTGCCATTGCATTTCAGTGCTGGACTGCCCATGTGGGCGGGACAAAGACTGATATGCAAATGGATATTTCTCATCTGTGAAAGGTACAGTGACCAAAAAGCGTGTGCTGCAAACTCTCATCTCAGAACAGGTTATCATGCCATGTTCTTTCTGGAGAGGAGAGCCTGCTACCTTTTTCTGAACTACATACGAAAGGTTGGTGTAATATGTATAACCCGAAACAGTAATCTAACTACATATCTCGGTTCACCTTATTAGGGCTCACCTGTGTAGTAGAGTCTTACAGTTGGACCATGGGGGCATGTTTAAAGAACACCATTAAAGTTATGATGGGTCTAAAAAGCTTGCAAAAAACCTTTCGACCTGAAATGTGAATGTGGAACACCATCTCGATAAAGCTATGCATAAAGTATCACTGTTCTGTAAGACAAAGGCAATTTTCTGGAACAAAAGGCTTGCATCTGAGCTCTTTTGAATACCATAGTGCCATTCTGATGTCACTCTGACCTGGAAGTGAACTTCCAGGAATGGTTACGAGGTGGCGTGGTGGCATGTGTGACTTGGCTCAAATGGAATAGTCTGCTTATTGTAGGGCGGCAGTCTCCGCTTATAGTTAAGGTTAGTCAGACTCCCATAGGAAACCCCAAAAAACAAATTGCTAATGACTTTTTATTCATGCAATGGATTTGGTCTAAATTATGAAGATAACTAGGTACTCCTGCCTCCCACCCCCCTCCATACTGCACATTTTGTGAATGATTCATTCAAAAATAAAAAAGTTATTAAGAAAACTAAAAAAAACAAAAACAAAGTTGTAGCCTAGTCCCCATTAATATTCCCATAGCCAAAAATGTTTCCCTGGACTGCACAGCTCAAACTGCTGGTTGGATTTGGACCAGGTGCGAAACAACTTGGACGTGAAGCATTGACATGAGGCCTTTTTGTGGTTTGGGGTTATTCCGTCGAGTAGTCTTTTTAATATTTGATAGAGAATGGGGTGCCACCTTCTCCAAAAAAAACAGTTATACCACTAGTAAATTACCAAGAAATCGGATGCTTATAAATGAAACAACCACCATTTTTTTTCGCAATGCTTGAGATATCCGCGACTATAGCTGAGGGTATCAGAAAATTAAACGCTGAAAAAGGCCATTTGCAAGTCAAAAAACATGCACATGGTATCAGACAAGATGTTGAGGGGAGGCAACACAACACAAAGTGGAATTTGGGAGTTGGAGTGGGTTTAGGGACTGAGTTTTAAACATAAAGATTTACTGTAACCCTGGCTATTGGAAAGAATAGCCGCAGCTACCCGACATCTCGACCGAAGGTGCTTCACAGAATCTAGAGTGTTATAGGGGGAATGGGAAAGGGCAGGGGAAGTGAGTTGTCCATCAGGGGAGTGGGGGGAGGTGGCGTAGATGTTGAGGGCACTTGGTGAGGGCTTGGGAGAGCAGGAAAGCATTTTGGTTCCCTTTTTTACAGATAGCCGCTGTTATGACAAACTGAAACAACCAATGTTATTGGATGTTATCATACGCGCAAGTATATAGCAGTGCGCCAGCTATAGCCTGGGGTATACTCGTGGCTACCTGACATTTTGCCCGTATGCATGTTGTATCCCGCCCGCCTGCCTGCTCCTCCCAGTACCACCCCGGAAACCACTCTCTGGTGTCTGGACTATCATCAAGGTACTGTTCATTACTTCCATGACTGTATCCATTCCAATATCTCTCAATCAGACTGTTGCTCTACTGTCTCATGCATAAATGCCAATCTTATTTATCCAAAACTTGTTGACACATCCTCTGCTATCGACCTTGGCCTATGGAATGCAAGGTCGTTCTGCAATAAGACCACTGCAGTAATGGACCTTTTTCTACGTTTGCATCTTCATTTCCTCTGTATAACCGAGACATGGATTCCCACACAACTCAACTGTAGCTGCTTCGCTCACTTGCTCTCTATCCTCCTTTGCCCATGTTCCTCGAGCCAATGGACGTGGTGGCAGCATCAGCCTACTATATTGTCCTAACTGTTTATCTATTCCTTCTCCTGTGTCCTTACCAGAATATTCTTTGAATTCATGTATAAGATTTTCAACACTCCTCACACTATTTCTTTTCTTATTATTTATCACCCACCTGGCCTACATGGGTCATTCTGCAAGGACATTGACCATCTTCTTGGTCACATTTTACCTAGTCCTACAACTCTTTTCTTGCTTGGAGACTTTAATCTCCATCTTTCCTCTAATCATTTAGCATCCCCCTTTCTAACAATACTTGATTCTCATTTGCTTTCTCCACTTCCTACTCCTCCCACTCATATTTCTGTTTCTACTCTCGACTTGATTTTTACTTCGTCATTTACTGTTTCTACCAAATCTGATCTTCCTGTCTATTTATCAGATAATGTTCTACTTTCGGCTTCCTTGCTCCCACCTACTCCTTCTTATACCTCCTGTCTCTCTTCAACTAATACTTTCTTTTTGCGTGATCTGCGCAACTTCAATCCTTCACTCTGCTATGATACCTGTATAAACTCTCTCCCATCTCTCACAAACTTTTCTATTCTCTCTGTGGACGAAGCAACGTCCACTCTCTCCTCATCCCTTGCAACTAGACTTGATCAACTCTACCTTCTTTCTTACTTTCTGCCCACTCGCAAACCTGCGGTCTTTTTCAAACTTTAACTCGGCGTCTTTCTCCTCCTATACCTGATCTTTCCATTAATTCATCCCTATCAGCATCTGATCGTGCTAATTTCTTCTCCTCCAAAGTTCAGGATATTCTATTGTCACCCTCTTATAAATCGAAAGAAAGGGAAACCCTTACCTTTTATTATTCCTTCCGATACTGTGTCTAACTTTGCTCCTGTATCAGATTCTCTTGGCCAAAGTTCACCCTACTGCGGCCTCCGCTGACCCCGTTCCTTCTTTACCTATTCCTAAAATCTGCCTGCTTTTGGTACCCTTTCTTGCCTCTTTTTTTACATCTGTCTCACTACTTCTAATTTTCTTTCTGCTTTTAAACATGCAATTATCTTTCCTATCATAAAGAAACCCACAGATAATACCCTTCTTGTTTCAAATTTTCGTCCTATATCTCTGTTACCTTTTCTGTCTAAGCTTCTTGAGCATCTTGTGTACTCACACATTTCAAAATTTGTGTATGGTCTATCTCTCCTTCCCCTTACTCAGTCTGGATTTCGTCCCTGCCATTCCACTGAAACAACCCTGACTTGCGTCCTTAACTCTCTCCTCAAAGCTTGCTATTCTAAACACTCTTCTGTTCTCATTCTTCTTTTGTATCTCTGCTGCTTTTAACAAGGTGGATCACTCTTTGCTTCTGGATTCTCTCTCCTCTTTTGGCTTTCGTGGGCCTATTCGATCGTGGTTTTCATCTTATCCATCCAACCATACTTTTGCTGTCTCCTGGGGTGGCAACACCTCTCCATCGCTTCCTCTTGATCATGGTGTTCCTCAAGGGTCAGTCCTTGGTCCTTTTCTATTTTCCTTATATGCTTCTTTTCTCGCCTCCTTTATTTCATCTTCTGGAGTATCACACCACTTCTATGCTGATGATACTCAGATCCTTCTTTCTTTCTCATCTTCCATGCCTGATATTCATCACACTCTATCATCCTGCCTCTCTGCTATTAAATCCTGTATGACCTCTGCTGGTCTTTTAGACATAATTTCCCATTCCTCCCTGTGCTCAATTTCGCTTTCGTTATTTTCACTGGAACCTGCTCCCTCTGTCTCGTCGCTCTATTACCTCTTATTCTTTGTTCCACTCCTCTCTAAAAACTCACCTGCTTCAGTCCACTGATTGATTGATGCCGGCAGTTCCTGAACACTGATTTGCATTGCTCATTTTATGTACTGTTGATTCATCCTTATGTAAAGCACTTTGGAGAAAGGTGCTATGTAAAGCACAATAAAAATACAAAAAACAAACACAAATAGATGTTGTGGGCTCTTAGTGAGGGCTTTGGAGAGCAGGAAAGCATTTTTTGTTGTTGCTGTTTTTCCCGATAGCCGGGACTATGAGAAACAGAAACAATCAATGTCATTGGGTGTTTGCATACAGCATGCTGCCAGGTGTACCTAGGCGTGTTAACGTATGACATTTTTGGTTGCTGCTGTACATGCGGCTATGTGAATAGCTGCAGGTATTAAACCATACATTTCTGTGTAATAATCATATTATTCTTTGGATGTTAGACCACACAATTGTACATGTATTACTGATTCCATGCTCTAATCTCTACTCTTGTCTCATTTGAACTTTTAAAGGTTGACAATGTGTGTTTTTGAGTTGGTAAAAAATGTACATGTGTCAGCAGCTACAAGAGAGGGTTCATGGCCAGGGGAGGAATTGGCCACGTGGCTATAAAAAGATGTTTGAGGGAAAAAGGTTTTCTATCTGTTTGGGTGTTTGCAATTGGTTGGTGTTACTGTTGCCTTGTGTAATTGCCTGTGATAGGTTAAAAATGTGTTGGCCATTTTGCTAATTTGTTTAGCATAGTCCTCTTTTTGTGGCATTGACTTTGAGAAGTATAATAGTCACTATGTTGTATCCCTTTATCATTCTGACTGCAGAAATCACACTGTGCACATGCTGAGTGTGTGGCTGATGTGAAAGTAAATATTTACATATTTAACAGTTTATTTGCATTGTGTTGTGCGTAAGTTATATCAAGTAATAGTTTTTTGTTGCTGAAGATTACAAATTAGATTTTTAATTTAGATGATATGCTGTGCTTACAGATTTCTATTTGGAGATTCAAGAATATGGGTACAAATTCCTTTCTTGTAGTGCACTGCAAATATACTGGTTTGGTGCACTGATCCATGTACAATGTTTGTCTTGTGGAGGTTTGAAGGTTGATCTGAGTTTAAAGGTTGATTTGCTTACACTTGTTCTAAACTTTCTCTGTAATAAAATGTTATCCACCATGATCCAATTGTGACATTTGCAGTACAAAATGGTGCTCTGCTTCAGATCTGGTGTGCTCTGCAGTAAGAGAGATTTGATCCTGGAGGAGGTCGTGGCAGGTACTGTGGTGGAGGTGGATGGTACAGAGGTTGCTGTGGTGGTAATCAGGTAGCATGGCACCTCCCGCGACAAACTAATTGTAGCATACAATGCAAAGAATTCTTTGCACAGAAAAATCGGGTGCTGGTAAAATGGCAACAGATGTGTTTGGTGCTCCATTGGAAGAAGCTGTGGCTTCAACTGTGACTGGAGGTGTTGATGCAGGAGCTGCAGATGCACGCTGATGAAGGGAATAAGACCCATGCATCCTAACCTTATGGTATTGAGGCACTTTCCTATAGTCATCATTGTCGTTCCAATGCACGCAAACTAGGTGATTTATCAGCACAGATGTGCCCTAGCTCTTGGAATTTGCTAATTGTGCTCTGCACCTCCTCAACCTCCTTTTGGGAATGGTGCTCTGTAACAATCTGTACTAGCAGAATGTTACAGAGCCCTTTGGCAGTATATAATCATACCTGGCTGCCACATGATATATACTCGTCCCCATCCTGTTGATTATCAGCCAGAATTACCTGTTATATATGTAAATCAGATTTCCTTTCCACACTTGAAACTACATACCTGAGTGGTGCACAGCTACTCTATTAGAAGTGCATTTAGGTGTGCAACATTTAATAAGCATACCACAGTTAACTGACAAACATGCAAGGGGTACTGCTACCCAATAACTTTTGGGGATCCCAGTATTCCTTGGAAGAGCTGGAAGAAGCATTTTGAGCAATATGTGGTGGCCGTACATGGGCTGATATTTGCTAGTGAGAGAAAGAAATGTTTATTGTTACATTGCCTTAGAAATTATGGAAAGGATCAATTTGAGAATCGCCTTCAATTATCCTCTGATGAGTCCAATGGCATGTCAGAATATGATAAATATATATTGCTGTTGGACAAACACTATGAGAAATCCATAAGCATCATACTAGAAAGATATCATTTTGGTATAGGAAAACAACAAACAACAGAGTCTGTAGAGCATCATATTAATGCTTTGAGGGCTTTAGCTACTACTTGTGAGTTTGGTACCCCTCTCAATGAGAGACTCCCTGATCAGTTTATGTTGGAGTGTGCTGATAGTAAAGTACGTGAGGCCTTATGGTCTAAAAGCAATAGTGCCCTTGAGGAGGTACTTTGCAAAGGTGGTTGAGCACAGCCATCATTGCATAAGAGAATTAGAGAAGAGATGTGAAGGTGATACAGATAAAAGTGATGATGCACAGGTCATGGAGGTTCAAGCTGTACAAAGCAAGAAAGCAGATAAGAAAAAGTCTGTTAAAAAAAAGAAAGCATCTAGATTTAAAGACAAGAGAGAAGGGAAAGATAGAAATAAATGTTTCCACTGTGATAGTATTCATCACTTGGTTAATATTGACAAATGTCCTGCTGTCAGGGCCATTTGTAAGAAATATAATAGGAAGGGTCATTTCAGACTGTTGTAGAACAAAGAAAGAGAATGTAGAGTGGGTTGACGGGCTATGTGATGACTATTTGAAGAGAGTGCTTGTATTGTGGAAGAAGATACAATATATTAAAAAAAATTATGAAGATGCTGATGCAGAAAAACCCATGTCGACAGTAAAAGTTCAGGGTGTGGAATTTGAAATCATGATAGATTCGGGTGCTAAATACACCTAATGCCAAATAAAATGATTGAAAGCAAATTACTCAAAAAGTTCATCTCAACGAGGTGGCTATTAAGCCAGTAGCTTTTGGTAGGAAAATAATTGAGATACTAGGCTGGTTTTGGGCCACTATAACATTTAAAGATAGAATGGCCAAAGGAAAGTTATATGTATCGGATAAAGGCACACATCCATTGTTGAGTTGTTCTCATCAAAAGAGACAAAGAAGAAAGTTACACTCCAATGCTGAAGGAATGATTGGGGATACATCCACAGTTGGTGATTTGATGAACGTTGAATCTCATGGGGTTTTTAGAGACAGATTAGGTTGTTTCAAAAATTACATGCACCATATTAGCATGCAACCAGACTCTCTTCCGGTAGTACAAAAGGCTAGACCAATTCCCATAAATCTTAGAAAGTCAAAGATGAACTCGAACACATGGAGAATAATGGTGTCATTGAGAGGACTGATTCCTCAGAATGGGGTTCGCCCCTGGTGGTTGTACAAAAACCCAACGGAAACGTAGACTTCGTATCGATTTGAGTATGGTGAATCGCTCATTTATACCTGATAGGCCTTCATTACCAAAAATAACGGAAATGTTAGGTACAATAAAAGGGGTCAAAATCATGAGCATGCTAGATTTGAGATCTGGCTTCCCTCATATAGTTCTTCATCCAAATTCTAGGAACTTCACCGCATTCATTACACCTGAGGGTCTATTCAAGTGTAAATACATGCCCTTTGGCATAGTGTCTGCCACTGCGGTCTTCCAGAGGGTGGGGGTTCAAAGTTTTCAAGATGATATGCTAGTTTATGCCCAATCCAGGGAAAAGCATGATAAGAGACTAAAGAAAATGTTTCATATTTTCCTGGAACATTGTGTTTGACTTTTAGCAAATAGAATTGTAAGTTTCATAAAACCACAATTCAGTATTTAGGACATGACATTTCTGAAAATGGTATAAGACCCAAATTGTAACATATGAATAATATTTTGGGTTTTCCCAGTCCCATGGATAAGGGTGAGGGAATGGCAGAGTATTACTCATATTGTATTCCGCGGTTAGCCACAAAATCCATGAATATGAGGAAATTAGGGAAGAAAGGTGCCAGATTCCAATGGGACATTCTTGTGAAACTGAATTTCAGGCTATGAAGGGTGCTTTGAAAAAAGCCCCAACACTCAGTAGCTATGATACCACTAGGAGATCTATAGTAATGACAGTTGCCAGTAATCACAGTTTAGGAGCTGTGCTAACACAAGTGTGTAAGGGTAAGGAATCCACTGTGTCTTTTGCTTCGTGAGTGCTAAAATAAGCAGAGAAAAATTACTCGACAATTGAGAAAGAGTTGTTGGCAGTCAAATGGGCCATAGATACATTTCGGCCACTTTTGTGGGGCATGAAATGTATGATTCACTAGGACCATAAGCCTTTAAAAGAAATGTTAACCACCAAAGGAATAGACAAGGTATCCTACAGGATTAGGAAGTTGGTGGCCAGCCTGCAGGATTATGCATGGGAAGTGAAGTATGTACCAGGAGTGAAAAAACAAAGCAGAAGGTTGTTTGTCTTGATTGACCAATGTTGTTGAGGAACAAGGTAAAAACGATGAAGACATAGATGATCAAGCAAAAAATAGTCCAAAGGCGCTCCTCCGCAAGAACGAACACAGCCCATTGACCTGTTCTTTGGAAAGGTACCCACTCGAGAGTCCGCAGCCACACTTTAGCTCACTGTACCTTTCACAGAAGGGAAATATCCATTTGCATATCAGTCTTTGTTCCACCCACATGGGCAGTCAGCACCGAAATGCTTTGGCAATTCCCTTCTGAACAAGAGTACCAACAGAAAACCAATACATGTGTTTCTGCCTTGTTAGGCCTTATCAGTGAGGTGGAGCTGTGCTACTCTGAGCACAGTGAGCAAGGGGTCCACATCTGGATGACCTTAGGAAACTTAGGGTGGCTAAACCTAAATCCTTTAAACAATCAAATAATAGTTCATAGGTGCCCCTCTGTGAGAATGAACATAGCCCATTGATCTGTTCTTTGTGAAGGTACCCACTCGAGAGTCCGCAGCCACAATTTAGCTCACTGTATCTTTTCCAGAACGAAAATACCCATTTGCATATCAGTCTTTGTCCCACCCACATGGGCAGTCCAGCACCAAAATGCTATGGCAATTCTCTTCTGAACAAGAGTACCAACAGCAACCCCATACACGTGTTTCAGCCTTGTTGGGCCTCATCAGTGAGGTGGAGCTGTGCCTCTCTGAGCACAGTGAGCAAGGGCTCCATGTCTGGTGACCCTAGGAAACCTAGGGTGACTAAACCTAAGTCCCTTAAACAATCAAAAAATAGTTCATAGGTGCCCCTCTGCGAGAAGGAACACAGCCCATTGACCTATTCTTTGGAAGGTACCCACTCGAGAGTCCGCAGCCACACTTTAGTCATTGAAATGAATTGAGATGTGGTGTCAGAGGAAGAATGGTGGGGAGCCATGTCAGAAGATGAGGTATTGAGGGACACCAAAGAACGTATTGAATTTGGAATGAAAAGCAACAAAATAAGGAGAGGTGGTCCTATACCTGATGCCATGAGACTATTATTTGATGAGCTAAACTGTAAGGGAGATAGGTTGATGAGGGAAAACAAATTCCTTTCCCAATGTGTGATAAACAAATTACTGACTAGAACACATGAAGGCCGTCAGGGTATGACAAAGACTAAGCAGCTGTTGAGACAAGATTATTGGTGGCCGGGCAAGGAGGTAAAGTGGAGACATTTTTGAGAGAATGTTATATCTGTGAAGGATCTGGCAAAAACTCTGTCATGAGAGTGAAGCCAATGACATTAATGTCCATTCCTGAAATTCCATGGGAGCGGGTAGGTCTGGACATTGTGCGATGCCAACAAGGTTTAAAGTACTGTATTGTATGCGTTGACATGTCTCATTGGGCAGAAAGATCATGGGTACAAAATATTTGTACAAGATACATTGTTAAATTACTAGATGAGGTATTGGTGTCAGAGGAGATGGGAACATTTTTTAAAAGCAATGGGATTCAGCATGAGACACGTTCTAGCTATCATCCCAAAACCAATGGGATAGTTGAAAGGTTTAATCATGTCATCAAGGATAGCATTAGAGGGGCCATTGCTGAGTGGAGAGATTGGAGGAAAGCTGCAGATGAAATGGTGGTAGCATATAAATTCAATCCTCATTCTGCTACAGGCATTTCACCCTTTAAGATGCATAGGGGCAGGAAGCCCAATGCAAGAGTTTGTCCTTCTTGGCTTAGTAGAGCAGGGGTGAGAACCGTGGATTTACAGAACATTAGAAATAACATTAGTAAGAAACAATTACAGAATAAGAAGTGTTTTGATGTCCGGAAAGCTGCGAAAGAGAGGACGTTTGTAGTGGGAGATGAAAGCTGTATTAAACTGTCTCAAGGGAGGAAAGAAGGTGTGGTGAGTTCGTCAGAACCAACCAATGTGATAAAGGTGCTGCATGGTGCTGTCAGAACTTCTGATGGTAAAGTTTGTAACAAAAATAGAGTGTGTTGCAGTCGGGTCGACCAACGGAAAAGGAATAATAAAATGGTGTTTAGTCCTACATCTAGCAGTAAAGATACAGGTCGACCAAGAAGAGAATCTTGCAAGCCATCTTACTTGAGGGAATATGTAGTGTGATTTCTGTCACCACCACTGAAGGGACAGAGGGCATATGTGGACAACAATGTTTGATGATTACCACTTGTAGTCTATTGTTGTTACCTCCCCATTTTTGCTTTGACTTAATTTCAAATGTAAATAACTCCATTTGTAAATAGGTTGTGTCTGTGTATACAGTCAACTTTGTCTATTTCAAATGCATGTGAATGAAGGGCATTCTGTTGTGACAATAATCTGTAAAGAAGGAGATGTGGAACATTCTGCACTATGTAACATCTGAGCCTGGAACACTAGAATGTAGAGCACTTCCGTTAGAATGGTAACAAGATGCGTCTTTCATTAGAATGTTCATCTTTAGATGAACAGAAAGAGAGCTCACTTGAAGGAAGCCAGTGAGGTCGTAGATAAGCTCTTCAATAAAGAAGAAAGAAACTCACCTGCCTGCTGTATCCTTTCATGCTCCTTTACAAGGAGCTCTCAGAAACTGTAAATGTATTCCAAGGATTTTCTAAATGCACTTTAGCATGTAAATATTAGAATCTGTATAGGTTTTTTCAATCCATCTTGGATTTTTTCCCAATGACCCAATGATTATTATATGTGAATACCACAACAGTGTACTTCGCACAAATGTACTTATAAGGGTCAAAAATATTAAACATATGTGTACAACTGTAATTGTAATTGTATTTCATAAATTATGTTCTTTACCTAATTATTTCTTTTTTTTACCGACAGAAAAGCGCAAATTATACTGTATATATTTGAAACCTTTTCTACCTCCATCGTACCCCTACCATTTCTTCCCCATCCACACACCTTACCCACACCCTCTGAACCCCTACCCAACATACCCCTAAACGCCTGACCCCTAAGTCCCATTGTTCCTGATTCTATTCATGCTTCTGCACTCTACTCCTACAATCTCTTATACTGTATATAAATCTCAAAGAACAACTTCCAAGGACTACAGAATATACACATATACACATATGTAGATTTTAAAAAAAAATCATAACCGTGGTTACAGACACAACTGAGGCGATTGGGCGAAGCTTATGCATGGTTAATAAACTCAGCAATGACTGGAAGTCATATATGTGGCTATGATGTAACCACTTACAGCACAGCACACTTGTTGCTTCAATAGCCCCGGTTATAATTACAGAGATGCCCATTTTCGTGACTTTCTCTAGACCAATGGGACATTGTGTATTTTGGAGTGCAGCTGCAGCTATAATGTTCCTTTGGGTAGCCACGGCTATCAGGTTGACTTTATAAGTCTGTAAAGGTGATGTAAACCAATGTGTGATTGGTTACTAGAAGATATATTATGAAACATGTTGTTCTATTGGAAGGTGGTGTTTATTTTCCATTGTGCTGAGAGTTATCTGTGTCATTATCAGTTGTGAGTGCATATTGGATATTTGGATATTTCAGTGGAAATGTATGGAACATTTCATTTATTCTGAATCTTTTACAGAAGATTATGGAGGAATCGCTGATCTTGATTTAATAACATACAGTAATGTGGACGTAATTGCAGAATATTTTGAGAAACATTGGCTAAGTACATTTTTTTGGTTTGAGGGTGGTGATATGGGAAGATTAGCTGCATGTATGATTTGTGGAGAGTGATTTTTGGTAGGGAGTACACGATATTTTATTTTCGGGGAAAGGCATTTAATACAGCATCTAAAGAAAGTACACAGAGACAAAATGAATTTGTTTTTAAAATCTTCAAATGAGAATTAAAGAGTCTGACACATTGTCAGAATAAAAAAGTAGAGCATCAAGCAGTACTCAAAATGTACTGAAATACTACTTTGAGTGTACCCCCATTACATACATATATACAACTTTCTTTTTCTGACATCACTCTATACCTGCGGCTATAAAAAAAGTAAATGAACACTATAACCGCGGCTATAAAGAAAATATCAGAAAAATAAATTTCAGTAACACAAAACTGCATAAAATAGATTACATAAGACATTTGGCCTCATTACAAGTGTGGCAGTCCAGAAACAAGGGTGCCAGTAAGGTCAACGGCACCCTTGATTCTGGACCGCTACACTATGAGTCTGCCTGCCGGAGCTGCTGCGCCCGACCGGTCTGACCCTGGCAGGTGCAGCAGCCCCAGTAGGCCGATTTGTCACAGAAGCACCAGTACTGCTAGCAACAGTGCCAGTGCTTCCATCTCCCCACTCCCATGGAGTCCTATTGGATTCCATGGGAGTGGGGACTTACAAAATCTGGGGCCTGACTTCCTGCGCCACCGGGACTTGTAATATCCCAGTGCCACCGGGAAGTCAGGTGCCGGAATCAGTGTTATAGGGTTGGTAGGAACCCGCCGGGAGCACCGGCCGGTTACCGTGATCTATCTTTGCAGTCTGTGTTTCATTTCGTCTATGTTTATAACTTAGAGGTTGGCCCTTAAAAGGGCTGTTTTGAGGGATGTAAAGAGGGGGGTGGAACATGGAAGGAAAACACATTAGGATCAAACATGTAACAAAGGGATTGAAAAAAGAAACATAATACATTTTGTTACTCAAAAAAGGGGAGGGGCACATTTAAATAATTTTAAAAAACTAGGCATAGTTATGAACCTGATGTTAAGAGGCAGTCTTTGCCAATCCTCTAGTGTGGCACCTCCCGGGACAACCCAATCGTGGCATATAGTGCATAGGATTTTCATCACTGTAAAATTGGGTGCCGGTAGAATGGCAAAAGGTGGATTGGAGGCACCACTAAGAGAGGTTGTGGCTTCAACGATGGTTGGAGGTGTTGCGATGGTGGATACTCGCTGGCGTGACAAACAAGGCCCATGCATCCTCACCTTATGGTGCTCATGGGCCTTCCTGTATGTATCACCAACATCATTCCAGTGGGCACAAACTACATAATTTATAAGCACAGATGTGCCCAAGCTCTGTGATGGAACAGCTTCTGGCACAAGCCTCCTCAGCCTCCTTTTTGGAACAGCGTTCCTTGACACGGAAGTACCTCCAACTATCTGAATAGGCCTTCATTCCAGTAGGCCTCTTCCACAGTGGGGACAGATTTGGAATCCAAACCACATTGGTCTTGCTGCTACCATTTCTGTCAGACATGATGTTAAAAGTCTGACAGGCGAGAGAAATATAAAACAGAAAAAGGACAATGCCACAAAAAATAAAAAACAGAAACAAAGAATATTCAAACAGAACAAATAACAAGACAATGGAAAAGAGCATTAGGTACAAAGTGGCTAAAAAAGATGGAAACATAGGGTATAAAGTGCCAAAAAGTCTTGCAGTAACTAATAACACCTGTTCACTAGCAAGGACTGAAATCAATAATAAATATTAATTGATTTGCTGTGGGTGTGGTGAATATCCACGGCTACGGATATTACAATCCAATCAGGCGGCAGGGACTATCTTCGTGGCTACCGTGCAGGGGAATCCGGTAGCTGCATCTTTGGTTGAGGATGTTGATCCGACCCAGATATATGTCATGTGAACCCGTGCAGTCGGAGCGCATGTTCTGATTGGTCAATGTCATCCGTGCAGATTTTGTCATACAGTGTGGGCGTAGCTGCATCTGCGCAGCTCACGCTGTCATTGGCTGAGGATGTTGATGCAAATATATGTCATGTGTACCTGCGCAGCCACAGCACGCATTCTGATTGGTAAATGCTGCATGAGTGGATTATCTTCATAAACTCGGCTACGATAAGAAATCATTGATTTGTTTGTGGGTTTAGCTGCAGAAACCCTCTATATTTTGAGGAAGGCCCTTTACTTTTCCTCATTGATTTTTGGATCTTGGTTCCTGGCACAGCTGTGTAATCCTCCAAGAGCATTCCAAATTTGCAAACTTCACTTTTCCAATCCCTTTTTACCCTCACTTACTCCTAAACCTCTTTCCTCTGTCTTGTGTTCTGTGGTTTGTCTACCTATATTAGTTTAGTTTTTTATTTTAAGTGGCAGAGTCTTTTTTTGTGGTGTCATTTTTATTATTTAATTTTCCTCGGTATTCACATGTCGTCTGACCACAGCAGTGACAAGAAGCTGATTTGGGTCTCTACTGATTTACCCCTACCCCCGCAAGAAGCAGTGTGGGATGAAGACAACAGCACAATCTCAAAGTCTGTGGACTTCCGCGCTAATTCAGCACCTAGTGGGCATCCACTGGAATGACATTGATGAGCCATAGCGGCCAGCTCATTATAAACATAAACTAAAGTCCCATGGACCCCAGTCAGTACAGCTGTACCTTGGAAACACCTC
Source organism: Ambystoma mexicanum (assembly GCF_040938575.1). Taxonomy (NCBI): domain Eukaryota; kingdom Metazoa; phylum Chordata; class Amphibia; order Caudata; family Ambystomatidae; genus Ambystoma; species Ambystoma mexicanum. The sequence continues at coordinate 278,897,702 of NC_090940.1, read as the reverse complement.
CACCTCTATCCCTACAACATCTTCTGTTGTCCCGGCTACATCACCACAAAGAACAAGTGCACCCACAGCTGGTACCCCATCATCAGGGACTACTACTGAACCGCCTCCACTGCTGCCAGCCCACAATCTGCCGCAGTACAAAGTTATGTGTTGCATATATCACAATTGGGTTGTGGCGGGAGATCCCACCCTAGTAAAACAAAAAGATGATGGATGGAAGGGTTTGAATTTTCTTCCCTGTTCGTCATTATCACAAAGTGGCAACTATCCATAGCCACAGAACATGACTAGTGGTTCGGCAGCCCATAATGGCGAAAAGTCAGATGGTGCATAGCTAAGAAACATAGTGATAATATTGAATATGACATCTGTGATGATATGGAATGAAAGAAGATTAGAACAATATCTGGCATGAGATATAGCATAACAAAACCCTTGAAATTCAGCGAAAGAACCTAAGAAAACAGACAGTTAAGATGAAAAAGTTCAAAGCATCAAAACTTTAAAAATGTATTTAAAAATGTATTTAAATAACTTCAGCATATATTGGAAGCTATGTCATCTTTACTATGAGCCACCCCATGCTCATCCGATGAGCATGCAGATGACATTACAAATGACATCACCAGTGACATCATGTATGGCAGTACATTACATCATTAATGACATCACAGGAAACTAGAGCACACCAGTGATATTACAGATGACATCATAGCTTGCATCATGGAAAATCTCCCATAAGGGTAAACATGTTCTTGTTCTATTTAAAGACATATGACAAACATATGGTATGTGTAGTGCATGCTAACAGAAATGTAATATACCCGAGAACTCGGTATGGGGCTAAAGTGGCCACTGGGCCTGGCCAAAGGCCATGCCCGTTGGCTACTTTGGGTGGCCTGATTGAGCCTAGGTCATGGCCAAAGGCCAGTCCCCAGGCAATGTGGCAACAAGTCATGGCTGTCATTAGCACTCTTTAGCTTCCAGTGATGTCATTGATGATGTAAGAAGTGATTAGTGTGCTCATGGGAGCTTAAACTGGTGCTTTAAGGCAATGCAGATTCCAGAAGATGCTGAATTTCCAGTTTTCGCTGCTCTAAACAGTCACCCTAATCTCACTTCAACAATTGTTTGCATTTTGTTTAGTTGGTGTGTGCAGACTATTTGTGAATGATCAGTATTTGTGCGATTTTTTCAACATTCGCTGGAAGAGGTTGCAGGTCTGGTAATATATTGACATAGTATCAGTGAACCTTATGTCACAGGGTGAGGCCTGGCGCCAGGATGTATGCCCATACTTGGGTTGTGGTTCATTATCTTTATTTGGGGATATTTTGAAAAAGGGCAAACTTGAATGAAAATGGGACCTTCACAAACAAAACACTAGTCCAGATGTTTCTCTCCTAGATTAAATTAGATCCCTTTTCTATCAGAGACCTTTCCCTTGCACAAGGCCTCTTTCTTAGTTTTCTTAGTTTAGTTTCTTAGTCCTAGGCCTTCCTGTCCTCTGGCTTAATGGTCCCAGTTTGTGCAGTTCAAGGGTGGGGGGTTGTAATCTACTCCTGGTAATGTGGGCTTCAGAGTTCCCAAACCCTTCTCCAGTTGCCAGTGTTGTTGTTGGTTTGATGGTCCATGTATAATTCTTTAATTCACTGACTCATTGCAGCTTCATGGGTGTCAACCCACAAACACCAATTTGTTACCGGCATCAGTACCATGGGGGAGTCATTTTGCCCAAGCATCAGTGAGGGAGTTTGAGAGATATGGAGAGGAGTCATTTTAGCTCTGTACAGCTGGGTAATTCCTTGACTGCTTTCCATGTCATCTCTCTTTTCCTGAGATCATCTCCCCAACCTATTCTCATTCCTTCTCCCACCTTCTGGTCCAGCCTTGGGCCAACAGGGCTTATCAGAACTATTCATCTCTGGCTTTCTTGGAGATTGCTTTCTGCCATTGACCAGGTCCATTCCTTGCTGGCTTATATTCTTGCCTCTTTCTTTACTAGTTCTCCTTACCCACCGGATGTTACCTGTATCTTTCCTTACACGTGTTTACCATATGCTCTCCCTTGGTTCTCTGCCTGCAGTCACCACCATCAACCATTGTTTTTCTCTGGGCTTTATCTCCCCCTGGATACCACCTTCACCCATTGATTTTACACTTCCAACCTGCTCTGCATCATCTTTATTACCACATTCATCCACCACAATTACCTGATGGAGTGGGAAGAAACCTGGCCCCCGTGACTGGCCTGTGATTATTATTAGGCAGAATCATGGGCAGTACCCTTTGGGAACACTACACACAATTAAGACTACAAGTGTTAGTACAATTTCACCTTTAGTACAAGCCTGTACTACACAGTAAAATAGTAGCTATGGCTGAGCAGCCAGACGTATCTCAAGAGTAAAGTGAGCAGCAGAACAAGTTACACAAAGGACCAACAATTACTGTGATTCAAACAAACACTTACTCAAGGTTTCTTGGTGAAAGAATATACATTTATTAACACAGTCAGTTTGAAAACATTACACTAGCAAGAGCAGCTCAATATCACACACTAATAAACTACAAATACACAACCGGTAAGTAAATGAACAAGTTCAGCTCCCCTAAAGTGGGAGCAAAATGGCACTTCAGATACTTTAAAAAGGAGTAAAAAGACAAGGTTTTAAGAATAGACAGCACAAATACTTGCATAGATAGGGCAAGGGTTTCAGTAAACTACAACCAGCAATTCAGTTCATAGGCCTGGGCTAAAGTCAATGGTTAAGAGTCTTTGTATAGGATAGCACAGTTCTGGTAGTAAATGGTTAAGTTTTACCACAGAGTTTAGAAGAATTTGGCTAGGTGAAAAGTTAGACAAATGTTTAGGGAAGGACAAGCCTTCGAAGATGAGAAAGTTTCCACGAACCTTCGCAATGGCCGGTAAGATTTCTGGACTGTGTTTGCACAGTACCTCTGTATTGAAGAAGATCTGTCGCTGAGGCAGTTGTTCCTGGCAGTTCGAGCAGATCTCGCTGTTCCTGAGCTTCAGTCGTGGGGACAGGAAGGAGGATGTTGGGCAGTTCCTGCACTGCCCATGGGTGAGGCCAAAAGCTTTAGCAAGACGTTGGTTTAAGGTGTGAGTGCCTTAAAGTCCACAAGCTGGTTACCTTCCCTCTGGCTATCTGGTTTTCAACAGCACTCTGATGAAAATTCGACCAGATGGAGACGGTGTCCAGGTGGCTTGCGAGTTGGTTGTTCCCACCAAACTCAAGGGAAGAAGTTAACCTTGAAGGGCTTCTCTGTCGATGGGGTTTCAGGCAATTCGGACCTGCAGCAGGGTTTCCCCAGTCGTCCCAGAGTTGCAGCAGTCCTCTTAGTAAAGCTCGTCTTAGGTTCTTTCTTTCCAGTGGTCGACCCTGCTTTCCAAGTCCCAGAGACCTGCTTTTAAACAGTTTTCCCCCATTCATTCCAGCCTGGCTGTCACTCACACAGCAGGGTGGCTGTCCTTGCTGGACAGCCAGCGGGCCAATCACGCCAGAGTGCATTCAGGTCTCCTAGGAGACTAAGCACAGGGAGTTTTGGGCACCTCCCTCACATCCTGCCCACCCCAGACACTCAGGCACCAGAGGAGGGCTTCAGCACTGAAGCCTGCCAAAGGCCAACGAACAAAGGGACCAAAACTGGTTTGGCGCGCAGAGACTAACACAAGAAGGACCTTTCCTAAAAGAAATGGCGAAAAAAGTCGACCGGAGTCTGTTTTTACAGATAGGTCTGGGGTGCCATATCGAAAAAATGGCTGACCCGATTTTTAGCTACCGTTGTTCCCGGTCGGAAAAAAACCATGGTAGTTTGATCTAAACCACTGCCACCAGCCATTTAAAGTAGGAAAGTGTAACATTTGACTGTTACATGAGTGTTTTGACTCAGGGGAAACTAGGCACCCCCTCAGCACTCTATAGGAAGATAGTGTGTGCTGGGTCAGTAAATGTAAAGAGACTGGTAAAGTCTATTTAACTTTACATGCTCTGGGAGACAGTAGTCAGTCCCAGAAACGGTATTTAAACCCTGGGACGTCTGAAAAACATCCTTGTGCCACTGCACTGAAGGTGCTGTGTGACACACAGAAAAAGATGATGCCTGTGGAGTTGTTTTAAAACTCCATAACCAAAGAACACAAAAGTAAAACACACATCAAAATACATGGAGGAGTGGGAAATAAAGGCTCACACTCTTCCCAGATAGAACAATCAAATCCTAGAAATCCAACAAAGTTGCTGGGGGTCTCAAAAGGTAAGGAAAATTAGCACATTTTGAGAATTCCCCCTAACAATTATGCACTGTAATTGTCCCTTTACATGTGATGGGGACCGGGGGATCCTATCGATAATGCCCTCAGTCCCAACATCCACTGGCCCCTGAGTTACCACCTTGATGGTCCCCAGAACCAGGTTGATAAGGTTGAGTTTGTGATTGGGTGAGTGGGTGGATTGCTTTGTAATTATTGTTGTTATTGTTATTGTTATTTTGTATTTATATAGCGCATTATATACCATTGGTATGGTAGATAAGTGAATGCCAAAGTGATGTAATGTGACATATCCATGTTAATGTAATTAAAAGTAGTTGTAAGTCTGTTTTTTATTATGTATTACTTTTCATAATTTTACAAAAGCGTACATGATCATTGGGAGTGTGACCTTAGGTGATTAAAGCATCTCAATTGCAGGAGTGTTGGCCCAAACTGATTTTCAGGTGGCACTACACACCGGTCCGTCTCCACAGCATATACCCTGAGTCATTCATCAAAGGTGTGTTGAAGGAGTTTCAGGGGGAATGGCTTCACTGTACTTGGGACGAATCCTCGCCTTCCTCAAGGAAGACTTTGGAGTCCAAGGGTGCCCTGAGCGCCTGAAATTGCAAGATTTTTGTTAAGCTGTTTGGTGTGCTTCTCCTACTTTTCCTCCAGGTTGTATGACTGTAATCTCCTGTGGGGGAGGGAGAGGGAATAGGGGTGTGCGGGGCAGGGAGGGGAGAGGAATTGGTAAAGTTTTGCAAGATTGAGGGTGTGATTGTGAATTGTTCCTTTACTGTTTAAAATCAATAGAGTTTAAAAAAAGAAGAAAAAAAGCACATGGTTGATGTGTTGCTTTTGTGTGTGCTGTAACTTGTTATTTTAGAGCTATATGCTTACTTATTATGATTTTTTATGCAGTTGTGTTCTGTAACAAACATTGCATATTCCATAACACAATTATCAAGTTTTTTATTTTCTTGGTCAGATGGTGGGATAGCGCACTAGTGTCCATCCTAACACTGTTCTGTGACGAATCACGGGATTATGTCACTTCTCCCCAGGGTGCAGCCTTTCCCTGTATTGTTAGGGAGGTGAGCCTGCTATGCAATAACCTTCCTAGGGGTGGAGGCAAGTAGGACCTCACTGGGAAATACTCCCCTTCTGGGAACAAGGACTCCTATTCTTATGAGAAACGCTCGGAGCCACATATCACTAACCCACCTTTAAAGACATCTTTTGAAGAAAGATATGAAGAACAAATCAGAATTTCTTATTGTAATCCAAATACTTTAAATGTGCTTGTGAAGGAAAATGTGTGTTATACTGAGACAAAGAAAACCATAGGAAGAATTCAGACTACAAGTCAAACAGAAAGGAAGGACTTTAACGCTACTCTGGGGAAGTCCTAGGGTAGGTGGAGACATTGAGAGAGAGAAAGCCAGGGAGTTTCAAACTGGCGTTCTGAGGATCAGAGGATGAAACCTGGACATGTGGCATCCGATGCAGATTGAATGCCCAGGTGCAGTTGGAGATGAACATGTCGAAAAGGAGAGGGGATGCAGCAAACCGAAGGGGACACAAGGCGTCCCAATCCTGAGCGAGGAATAAGTGTGGCACGACCACGATCAAGCCATGTTGGACCAGGGTGTCCATAAACAAAACTGACACCACTTCGATTAAGGAACAGTGAAGCAAACAGAATGAAGGAAGAATGGCAAACCCGTATGGGAAACCATAGGCAACCTGGCAAGTGAAAGAGCGGGTCCCAGACTGTTGTGCAGTCCATTGACATTATCCCTAACCAAATCTAGTAACGGGGAATTGGGAGACCCTGGAGGGGGACAAAAGATAATAACTGGAATGTTCGTACTCGTCCCAGTATTGATAAAGCATCAAGAATGTGTGAAAAGAGCAAGAATCATTACTGGAAAGCTCATAGTCGTCCCAGTCCAGATAAAGTGTCAAGAATATGTGAAAAGAGTGAGAATCAGTACTGGAAGGCTCAAAGTCGTCCCAGTCAAGATAAACTATTAGGAGCAGATGACAAAAGTGAGAATTATTACTGGAAAGCTCATACTCGTCCAAGTCAAGATGAAGTGTCAAGAGAACAAAAAGAGAGTCATAGTAGGTTAGTTTGGACTGTGGACAGATCTTTATTTGGACTTTTACTGATGACTGACGAGCACCTTAGTTAGCTTTGTTAGGTCGGGAACACTCTTAGTATAGAGAAAGGTAGGAGTTCCCACCTTTCAGTTCATAAACAACAGTAGTGAGATGATAAGTCAGAGTCTGTGTTCTTTTTCTGACCAACAAAGTGTCTCAGTTCCAAACAAAAATGTCTCAGTTCTCCTTCAGAAACTCATGCCCGCTGCCTGTCTTAGTCATTTTACTTGGAGATCACTCCCTTGGGGTTATGCACCCTATGTGAGCCTGCACGTTTGGTCTGACAGTGGCAAGAGCTAATGTTGAGTGAGCAAGAAGTGAGTCCAATAGCTTCCACAAGGATGCTTGTCACCTAGCTGTTTCTCAAGGTGCAGCCAGGGAGCTAACTCACCCTCTCAGTCATGAGGTCATGTCTCTAGTCAACAATACCCAGTCATCATGTACCTCCTCAATTAGTTACAACTGTCTTGTTCAAAAAGGGACCTTTCCTGCATCGCCTGTCTTTTCCTCTTTTCTCTCTCTTACTACTACCTCCTCAATACTTTGCCACGTGTGTACCCCTATTCCTTCCCTCTGACATAGGGTGTATGCTTTCTTCTCCCATTCTACTCTGTTATTCACCACCTATCTCCTCTCTCTTAACCCCCTAAGTGGCAAAAGCTCATTGGCTGAGTAAAAGACACCCATGGCGCAATGTGCTAAAAGGTATTGCACCAGATTAAAGACACACACAATAATGCCTACAAAACAGATCTTACCTAAAAGACGGTAGGTCCACACCTCACCACAGCCGCCATGGACCAACACAGACCGGCTGGTCTCTGTTGCGCTGGTGCTGTCGCACCTGTAAACACAATGCGAGGCTTAATGAAATACATCTCACTTGGGAGTTGTAGTTCACAACACGAGCTCTAGTGCTTCTAATGCAGTGTGAGGGCAACCCACGCTGCTTCCTAAAAGTGACTTTGTGTGTAGTGATGAATTTGTTGTGTAGTTTTTCGATTTTAGTTTATGCTTTTGTTTTGAGAACATTGCCTATGCAGCTTCCTTAGATTAATGGACTTTGCACATGGCACGTGTAGAGGAGTAGGAGTAGCAAATGTGATAAATGCATGGTGGCCCTAGTACGTTCGAGAAGCGTGCCCATTTCACATCAACATCGAGAAGGGTCACTTCTACAAGATTACAAAAACTGACATTTTAAATATTTTCAATGGACCTCATTGCATGTTTGGCAGTCTGGAAACAAGGGTGCCGGGTAGCAACGTACCGGCACCCTTTCCGCTTCGACAAATTGCACGTGTTCTGGTTGGGGCACAGAATCCCCAGCAGGCATGACCTGCCCTGCCGGGGGTTTAGGCCCCTGTCGGCAGTGTTTTCACTGAAACACCATTATCAGCGGTGCTGGTGCTTCAGTGACCCCATTCCCATGGAGTCCTATGGGAAGTAATGGGAATGGGGATTTACCGTTTCCACCACCTGCCATAATATTGCAGTGACACAGGGAAGTCAGGTGGCAGAAACAGTGTTACAGGGTTGCTGGTAACCCACTGCCTATCGGCGGGTTTTACCAGCAACCCCATAATGAGGGCCATGTCTTTCTATTTCTTATTTAATGGCATTCTTGGAATAAGTATATAGGAAGAATTTCTCTTATGGTTTTTTAATATATTTGTAATGACAAGGAGTACTTTTTTTGTCAAACTTCTTTTTCTTCATGATTATTTGCAATACCTACATACATTTCTATATAAAATATATATTATATGTCATTATTTTTTTCTATTGTGGTGCAAGTTATGCTTCGGTACATATTTCACATCAGGTCTGCTAGTTAAACTCAGCGCCAGCAAGGATATTCATTCACTCTTGCATGCATTCCTTGTCAATTTGAAATTGTGGTCTATGTGACGAATCCTGCAGAATCCTCACAAAAACCCATCCTAACGTCTCCTCCCAGGTGGCCTGATCCTAAACTTGGGATTGGTATTAGCTGGTAGGATCACCTGGGAGGAAAAGGGCCCCAAGGGAATAGGAGGACTCAGTTGCTTGAGAGGAGGCATCTGTCTTCCTCAGATGAAGAGACGTCAGTGAAGCCAGAATATGGAATGGCTTGTGTCAAAGTGAAATTTCCTGTAGCAAAGTTATTCATTCTGGGGGTTGCAAAACATATCCTAATCAAGCATGTATTAGACATGAGGCTCCCCATCATAAAGTTACCCACATTTATAATAGTAACCATGATTGTAGCCAACAAGAGAATATTAAATGTAGACATCAGAACATTACGGTCTTAAGTTCTTATTAAGCAAACTCTCCTTTGACTTCAAAACAATAATTGAATCGTTTTAAACGTTCTCCTGAAAATGCAGTCAATATCATAAGTGAAGTAAGTTTATGTAAAATCAATGTTCAGCAAGGGAAAGGTCCTTTGAACATTGGGGACTTCAAGTCCCACAATGCCCAAAGTACTGGGATGAGGAAGAGGTATTTGGAGGCATTGGACTGCAAGGTGTAGTCTAATGATTCTAATGGCCCACACCTGTGAGAATCTGGTGAGTATAAAGGACCCCCTCAGGTGCATGTATGAGGAGAAGCAGAAGGAAAATCAGAAGGTGGAGTTGTGGTCAGGACTCCACATTGCAGTGGCAGGGTTACATGTGATTTTAACAAATAGAAAATAACGACCAACATTTATATTTAAACATGCATAATGAGAAAATGCCAGTTTTGGATGTTATTTTATTTTGGGGGTTCCCACCATAAGCTCCCTGTTTCCCTGCATTTATAATCCCAGCCCAACCCCCTACCCACCCGTTTTAACCCCTTACACCACCACCCATATATATATATATATATATATATATATATATATATTAAACCTGTATTTTTTCATTATAAATGTTTAGATATTAATGTTATTCTTTACTTTCTATTAGTTTAAATCACTGCATACCCTGTGGCAACAGAGGTTGAAGGGAAGCAGAGACGCCAGTACCGCCACTAGCCATGAAGCGGATGCTGGTTTCGAGTAGGTCTCTATTTCTGATGACTCTGTACGCAGGTTGAATGGCGGGAAGCGTACATTCAAAAGGCTTTTCCGAAACTAACTTGGCAGGCGAGCACATGAGCACACTTGGAGCGAGGAACACTCCTCTCATGGCCAGCACAAACCACGGGAAGAAGAAGACTGCAGCTTACTCCGTAGCAGAGATTGAAGAAGTAGAAGGCAGAATGGCAGCAAAGCGAGTAGATGCGTATGTGGCACTCAGTGAGTACACTAATAGTATGTGACACTAGAACGCTCCGTAAATCGCCCGCTGGCCACTAGCGCAAATGTTAAATACCGATTTAATGTAAAGAAGATAAAGTGGCAAAATACAAACAATTTTACATGTCGAACTAATACAAAACAATCAAAGTGGCAGAATAAGAACTTTGGGAACAGACAGAAAGGTTACAATCGCAATTACAAAGATAAAAGTAATTGCCCATGCCAAAAGAAGGCAATAAAAGAAAACCAAAAACACTGCACTGCACTGCACAGCAAAGAGAGGGCAATTCAGGATCAGGGCAATAGCAACCCCTTTTGCTTAAGATGCAATATTTGGTAACGATTCAAAAAGCATTGTCTAAACCAAAGAAGAGCAAGGGTGATACAAATACATTTTCAACTGTTGGTTGATGTAAGATTGAGAAAACAAGAGTGGCAGAATAACTGCACTCCTGACAGACAGCATTTAGGAGGAGAGGGGCATATTCTGCAGTGCATGTGGCATAAACCGCATCATTGTGTCTTGTGTCTTTTCAGAAGAATTATTCACTACTGATGTTGTTAGAGTGACAGAAAGGCTGCCCTTCTGACAGAAAGCCTTCAGGAGGAGAGGCACATAATCTGCATTGCATGTGGCATAAACAGCATAATTGTGTTTTATCCTTTCAGAAGAATTATTAATTGCTGACGTGTTTGAAAGTCAAAAGACCTTACTAAGTTGTTGAAGAGAAATTTAACACAGAAGTATTTCTAAAAGTGTTAGAAGCTTTTAGTCCTGGTAGGAGAGTTCATCAGGGTGAGAACTGATCAAGTTGCACTCCTAATTTTTACACAAGAGTATTTTTAAAGGTATATCCTGAGAATTATTAATTTTAAGGTGCGGAGGAGATAAATAACAACCCTGGCATATGGGTTGCAAAAATGTACACAATAGATAAGTTCCCAAATGTGGGGACTCCCGTCCTCTGCACTCTATGGGTGGCTCTCTGAGGAGTCCTTATATGTTTTATTATTTGTTAGGTAAATGATTGTACAAAAATGTAGGTAATTTGCTTAGTGACATATATCAATACATATATCAATACACATTGACACAGTTAAGTATTTTTAGAAAAAATCCATTGATTTATTAGAAGCCCAACTCGTTTCGTGAAATAATTCACTTCTTCAGGGGCAATTTGCATAATTTTTCTTAAAGTAATCTGGAAGACATAATATTAAAGTAGATGCATATTATTCCCAATAGTTCAAAAGAAAATTGTATAATTTCCAATAGCAAAAAAACTTCATGGAGGATCCATATATATCCTATTGTCAAGTATCTTGTTTAGTTGAAATAAGTTTAAACTTTTAACAAATCATACACTAGTAACCAGTAGTAACCATTTAGAAATATCCACACGTTCATCAATGATCAACATATTGACATTTTTATGTTATAAGTAAATTACCTATCGACAAAATTCCATTGTTCAAAAATGTTGGATGTTCATCACATAGAGAGAGCTGTCAGTTTCCTGTACTTGTAGTGTAGCCTTAGTCCCTAGACTGTTAACAAGAAAAAGTGGGAGAAGGGGGGAGAGCCGTCAAGAAAAGGAATCCTGAATCTAGCTAACAAAAGATTAGAATTAATTAAAGGTGATGACTTACCTCCTTATGTCAGAAGATGGTAAGAAGATGGTAAGTTGAGTAAAAATCACTTCATCTTTTAGAACCTTTTGTGTGGGAGCAAGCATCCAGCCCAAAGTGGGGGAGTTCCCGAAACACCTAAGAATAAACCAAAATGTGGACTAAGTACATAACCAAGAGGAAATGAAGTCAGGCTGAAGAAGCGCAGATAATCCCAGAATACTTACAATTAAATAGTCTTGTGGTGCGTAGTGGTCGAGAGCGTTATCTCCCTTCAGGACTCGCTAGCCAATTCTGGCATTGGCTGTCCTTAAATACCCATAAGATGGCCGCCTAACGTCAGGCATATATGCGTCAGAAGACGCATGACGTCACGATGTAAACATTGTGACACCATCGCGCGCATGCACGAAGCGCTATAGCACTCGATCATAATAAGATGTTCAATTGGATAGGATAAACTTGATACACAAAACTATTAGCTCCCAAAGGGGGCCTGAATGTAACAAACGGGAGGTTTAAGTAAAAGATAACGTGTAAATGTAAAGCGCGAAAATGCGCTTGAGGTGGAGAATATGGCTATTGTAGCTAACGCTAGTTAGAGATGAATAAATGCCTACTAGGGAATAGGAGGACTAATAAATATGAATAAATAAATATGTAAAAAGTTTAAAAAGTGCAGGTAAAAATGAAGAAATGATAAGATAGTGGTGGGACACATATACTTGGCCAGCAGTTGCGATAAATGGGAGAATGATCTCTGAAGTTCGGTTCAAAATGGTCACATGATCAAAGGACAGGCTGGTTAAATGTCGTAACATAGTCATAGAGTGTAAAATCACAAGATAAAAAGTGAAAAGAACCAGGAGAAGTAAAGACATGGTAACAGGTTATTTTAAAAGTACTATCAGTAATGCTACTTAGCTTCTATAGCTGTTTCATTTGGAGCTCACATTCTCGTAGGGCACAGTTTATTAAAACCAAATACAATTTGTAGCATATGCAGATTTTAGAGATTACAACCTACATCACAAGTCTTCAGAGTCCTGTTATGAACATTACTGTGTTGTTACCAATCAGTAATTAAAAGAGTTCATTTATAAAAAAAGGACCCATATAAAAATCTTCATTTAGCCCGAGTGGGGCCAATTAGTCAGGTTTATGGTTCCAGTATAACTCTCTCTGATCAAGACGTTTTGCCAGGTCACCTCCCCTTGGTAACTGCTTCATGATTTCCAAGACTACCCATCTCATTTGGGAAATATTGTGTCTATTATCTTTAAAATGTCTGAAGACTGGAGATTTCTGGTTGCATGTTCTTATGTTAGATTTATGCTCAGTGAGCCTCTCTTTAATTTTTCTTGAGGTCTTCCCCACATAATATTTGCCACAAGGGCACTTGAGGGCGTAAATCAGATTTTTACTCTCACAAGTAGCAAAATCTTTGAGTGGAATTTTTTTCCCACTGTTAGGGTGTCTGATGTAATCTCTTTTCTGGATGTTGGAACAGTGTTGGCAGTTCAAGCATGCAAATGTACCATACTTTGGTTTGGTCAGAAAGGTTTGTTGTTGACTTTTCAGTTTTTCGGCTCTGATCAATGAGTCTCTGAAGTTTTTGCCTCTTTTGAAAGCTAACATGGGAGGTTCGGGGAAAAGTTTATTGAGATTGGCGTCAGATTTTGATGTAACAATTTTCTGAATTATATTTTTGATTTGGAAACTCTGGCTAGAGAATTTGAGGGTATGAATCAATCTTGTGTTTTCTTTCTTCGTTTTTTCTTTAAGGAGTTCCTTCCTTTCCAAAGATGTTATTTGTTCAATAGCTTTGTTGAATGTGTGCTCCGGAAAACCCCTTGTATTAAATCTTGTTCTCATGTTGTCAAATTCTTGTGCCAATTGTGTTGCATCAGATATAATCCTTTTTTCTCTTAGGCATTGGCTGTAGGGTAAATTCTGTTTTAGATGTGACGGATGAAAACTAGCAAAGTGTAAAGTACTGTTAGCATCTGTCGTTTTTCTATAGATCTCGGTTACAAGTGAGTTGTCCATTCTTGTAATGTTCACATCTAGAAAGTGGATCTGTGGATTACCAATTTCCAGTGTAAATTTGATCTTCTCATGGCAGCCATTCAAATAGTTGAAAAATTGTTGTAAATCTTCCTGTGATCCATGTAAAATATCGTCTATGAATCGCTTCCAGAAGAGCAAGTTCTTTTTTCACGGTTCTTTGTTCAGAATGTAAGTTTTTTCAAAATAATACATAAAAATGTTTGCATATGCTGGAGCTACTGAAGAGCCCATTGATGTGCCTGAGATCTGGAGATAAAACTTATTGTTAAAGCAGAAGTAATTATTGTAAAGGATGATGTTGATTACTTCAATCGCAAATTCCTTATGCATAGTGATGTCTTCATGATGTAACACAAACCATTCCAGAGCTTTAATGCCTTCTGCATGGGGAATTGACGTATAAAGGCTGTTCACGTCCAATGTAAATAACAGGATTTGAGATTCATTGCAATGTAGATCCTTCAGTAGATTAAAAAAATGTGAAGTGCCTTTGAGGTATGTTTCAGTCTTCTGCACCAATGATTGTAGTGCCTTGTCCAAATAAATTGCAGTGGATGAAATACACTTTCCATTCCTGCCACTATGGTCCTGAATGGTGGATCTTGCATATTTTTGTGTATTTTCGGTAACGCGTAAAATACTGGGATGACAGGAAAGGTTTTGATGAGGAATTTCCCAGTGTTATCTGAAATCCAATCATATTCCAATGCTTTATCAATTGTTTTCTTGATGACCTCTTTAATTGCTGTTGTGGGATCGTTGTCTAGTATGATGTATGTATTTTCATCTCTTAGAAGTTTTAATCATCCTTCGTTGTGCATAGTGGTGTCCATCATTATCAGTGCTCCGCCTTTGTCCGCTGGTTTGAGTGTTATGGTATCATACTCAGCAAGTTCTTTGATCAGTTTCAATTGGTGTTTCCATATGTTAGGTTTGTTGGTGGGCCCATATTTTAGGCGTTTGAGGTCTTTGGTAGTTTTATATTTGAATAAGTTGATGGCTGGGTGATTAATTTGAGGATGGAATGTGTTTTTTTCTTTATTTCCAAAAACTCATGTTCTTTGCGCCGATTGGAGGGTTCTAGTATAGAGTCAAAAAATATTTTTAATTCCATTTTGCAAATCAACTTAAACATATTGACCTCTTTTTCAAACAGAGTTGTGTATGTAGTTGGGATAAAGGAAATTCCTAAGTTAAGGAGAGTTCATCAGAGCAAGATATCTTGTAGTGGTAGATCTGGCAGGTGAATGGACCAGGTAGAAGGTGTTGAAGTACTATATTGTGGTAAAAGACTGTAAAAAAGAAATGTAAGACCACCGCAGTATCTTGTGAAATCATCCTGACAAAACATTGCTATTACTAAAGATGAACTGTGGAAATGTTGTTTCTTGAGAATAAGTTGTGTTGAACTCTTTGATACCCGGGGAGAAACAAAGAGTTGTCTTTTCTTTTGAACTGTTGGATGGTCATTTCTTTTGAACTGTTTGAAAGTCCAAGTGAGAGACTTTTGGAGCAAGAAGAACCTTATCACAAGAAATGCGTAATACAATGGAAAGTTCCTAAATTTTGAACTATTGATACAAATTCCTGCTTTGAATCTGGGGAAGGGACAATGACCCAGGTTACAAGGAGGAACAGTTATTAAGTTTATGTTGGATATAACTGTGACTTTTGTTATCATATATTCCCTTCATATGTTTATTGTATGTATATGTTTGAGGGACATATTACTTGTTAGAGTGTTTCCTTTAGTTTAGTATGATAGGCAGGAAAAGCCTCGTTAGGGTCAGATAGTTAGGTGTTTATCAAAACCTGATTTCATACAATGGCATATTTTTAAAAACCTTCACAGAGGTATCCACCTCACATTTCTGACCCCTCAAACCTTGTTATGGGGTATAAATGTGTGGGTATGTGGGAGTGCATGTGCCTTAGTCAGCTTGTAAGAGGAGTGTTTGGAATGTTTTGTTTTAGTAGATTTTTGTAGGCAGATTTTAGAGGTGTTGGTAGTGTGAATAGAGAGAGTGTAATTGTTAGTTAAATGGATATTGTTGAGTCTCCTTGTATGTGTGAGGATTCATTGTTTTAGCGTTATCTGTGCACAGACATGTAAGATATCCCAAGACTGTACATGTGTAGATTGCCTCCCAGTAAACGGGTCAAGTGTATGGCGTGAAGGACAGCTTTGGCTGTGTTTACATGTTGGTGTTGTGAAAATGTGAAGTTTTGCCAAAGAAAGAGTGTAGCTTTCCATAAATACAGGTTGTGTAACACTTTGTAGACATGCATGTTGGTATGATTGATGTGATGTTTGTGGTTGGGGTGTCTTTGGTTGTGTCCATTGTGTAAATGTATGTTGTGGGGCTATCAGTGGATTTGGAGTTGTTTTGTGATTAAGCGATGGTAGCGGATTTGGGCATCATTTAGGTGTGAGTTTGTGTAAGAAGTAATGGGTGTGCTTTTGGTAGTTGTTGTGGCAGGTACTGTTGTTGTCATGGTGGTACCTGTTTATGTATGATGTGTGAGTCATGGAGTCTGTTCTCTTATCCTAAATCACATGCAAGTGAATCTGGAAAATATAAAGTGGAAGCATGTGTGTTCTTTTAGTTGTTTAATAAGTACAATATCTGACAAGATTCACATTCAGTGTGGATGATGCCTCTACAGCATTCTAGCTCATAGAAACCTCAAGGGCATGTGGTTTATCAGTGTAGAAATCAGTCCAAGGCACACATAAAGGTGAATTTGTATCAAGAGGTGTGCAAGTTGTTATTGACAAAGATTGCCTTTTTAATATTTTATTTTTTATTGTAAATTCTAAACGCTTGTTTAGTTCTTACTAAACTTAAATCAACCTGGCCGTATTGTTTTGTTTCTGTTACTGTAGTGGTTTGATCCGCAACCTATGTTTTATTTTAGGGATTACAACCTTTAGGAAGGTAGTGGTAATAATAATAATTTGTAATGTGTTACTCCCGCTTGATTTGTTGCTGATCCAGTATGTTTTTGTGCTGTAGGCCACATTTCCATTTCATCAGCAGTGGTCCGGCTGTTGTGAACAAGTAAAGCTTGGTTCTGTAAATAGATGTGCATATTTAGATCATTTTTAGTGTTGGAAAGGCAAGTTGCTTGAGTGTCAAACAATTTGACAAACATGTTCATGTTTTTTTACTAACACACTTAAGGTTGCTTACAAACACATTTAGTGCTTGTAGGCAGTGCTGTAAATGGGAAACATTTATTGGGGGAACACGCTCCTCTTTGGAGGGGTAGGGCTGTGGGGGAGGAGTGGGCGGGGCTGAGGAGCGTGGTCCCAGGCCAGGTCACACAATACAGTATCTCTTCACAGAACCCAATCCTGGTGATTTGCATTAAAGGCTAAGCACATTATGGGAACAAAAGTATGGCCATAAATTTAAATTTGAAACATGCCTTATTGTAAGTTAGTAAGAAACCCTTTTGAAAGAATAATGGAAGTTGGGTGTGCAGTTTTAATTGGTCATATTACTCACCCTAAGAACAAAATGTCTCTACATTGCAGGACAATTACCCCAGCCTGGACATGTTTTGTTGAAGCGCTCCGTCGTGTTCCAGCCTATTCCCTGCACTGCTTATAGGTAAGTAGCATTGCATGTTTTAGTATTTTTATATTTTTGCCACTTTTGGTAAGTCAGACATAGGCGACTGACTAGAAGACATGATTCAACGAACTCTTGATTGGCAAAAGAAAAGGTAACACTTTTCCCCCAAAAGAAACTGTTCACTGAAAAGTTCTCTCAATAAGGTCTCTGATCAGTACTTGAGTTTGATCCTGTCGCCAAGGTTAGTGCAACTGACCCGGGGCTGCTTAGTAAGTCCACTTCCAAGAGTGTTGCTCTCTGAGCCTTCCTAGGCTCTCTGGTTCTTTGGCCTCGGGTAGGCAGTCGGCTCTTCCAGCCCAATTTAATCTTGCTGTCTTGTTGCCCCCTCCTGGGCTATAGGCTTCCTGGGTTATCCCTTTTGGGTTATGGGCTCCTCTCATTCTTGTGGTTCCTCAGTTCTCCCTTCATGGGCTATGGACATCTCTTCCTCCTCTAGTTCCTCGATTCGCCCCTCATGGGCAATAGGCTTTTTCAGTCATTGTGGTTTTCCTAGTTCACCCCTCATGGGATGTCGGCTTCTCTTGTGTTTGCGGTCTTCATTTGGCCCCTTGCAGGCTATGGGTGTCTCTCACCCCAGCTTTTCCTCAGAGAGTCCTTCATGGGCTAAAGGCTTTTCCAGCCTTTGTTGTTTTTTGGTTAGCTCCTCATGGGCCCGTTGGCTTTTATCGCACTTGTGGTTTCTCAGCTCCCCCTTCACAGGCTACAGGCTCTATCCATCTCTGTGGATCTTTGTTTTGCCTCTCATGGGCTGAGCTTTCTGTTGGCTACGCTGTTTGGGTAGCGTTGGTGTTGCCAGGCACAGGTTTATTTCGCCTTCGGTGGTGGTGCTCCGTGGCACAGTGGCCCTTTTAGTGCTTGGGGACGCTGCCTTCATCAGAGCTTTGGCCTTCTCCTCCAACCTCAACATCTGCCCTGAATGGGATTCCTCTGCATGCCTATGCTTCCTGCTCCTTAGCGGATACAGCTCTCTTCTTCTGTCATCCAGCTGGCTTTAAGTTCCTCCATGGGAGGGAAGGACATATCTGTTTGTTCCTGGTGTTCAGCAAAAGGAGGTACAATATTCAGGCCAGAAACCAATCCTCTCATTTTAAAGGGGCCCTGTAGATGATGGTCCTCATCAGTTCCCTTCGACTCTACCCCACAAACATTTTGGACTACGAGGGAATGGGAGGGGGGATGTTAGTGCCATTAGGGCATTCATTGTCACCAAAGGATGTACACACAATTCATTTGGCAGCATATGTTTCCTAACTAAAATTTCTTTAGGACACACATGCAGAGCTTTATAATATCACCAAAACAACCCAAATACAATCAAATAAATAAAAAACAATAAGTCATCCTAACATTCAATATAGCCATTATACACTGTTGACAATGGAACATGTCTACGCAGGGAAAAGTGGGTGCAGACAGTTTTAGTACATTTGAGTTATTTAGTATTAATGTTTTCACATTCTTAATTTAGTCATTGTTTCCACACACCCTCTGTTGGTTCACTTACCACAAATTGCCACTTCCAGGTTTTTTGAACTCTGCATGTTGCTAATGGTGGGTTGCAAATTTCTTTGTGTAATTTTTTTAGGTCCTCCCTTCCTTCAGAAGCTGTCAATTTTTTGAGATTTTTTTTTCAAGTGTTCACAGCTTCTCTTGTTTTGAAGTTCACTGAATCAGGTGGTGTTTTGCAGTTGTTTGTGGCTGCTCCCCTTCTCCTGGTGTGACCAGTGTCTCTACATGTAGCAAAAATAACAAAAAATATAATATATGTATTGTGATGCTGTAGGTGGGAATAATGTATTTGTTGTTATAAGTTCAAATCATAACATATGTTTGATTTACTACAAATGTACAGTTGTTATGCTAATAACTTTGATTCATATTGTTAGTAAGGAAGCTATTGTTATGTTGATTTTAGTGACACTGTTTACTAGTATTGTAGTTATTAATTAGCTGTGACAAAGCCCTCTATATAAGTAAGTGATCGAGTTGCTGAGGGGGCAGGCACTACCACAAGTCAGGTAATGCCGTGCCCACTGAAGGAGGGTGTAAGATCCCATGGCTAACTCCATCATACACTTGAAGAAGACAGGTGTGATGTGCCCCTTAAAGGGTTTAGGAGTTGTACTATAGAGGACTGGATCAGTCCTCAGATAAGCAGGAAGGTATGTAACATCTGTAACACCTTAATAAACCCATTTCCACCGAATCACTTAGCTGGGAG
The DNA here is from genome assembly GCF_040938575.1 of Ambystoma mexicanum. Lineage (NCBI taxonomy): Eukaryota > Metazoa > Chordata > Amphibia > Caudata > Ambystomatidae > Ambystoma > Ambystoma mexicanum. Next base: position 278,878,422 of record NC_090940.1, on the reverse strand, counting down.
GTAAGCAGTTGATCTGAGTGGAAGTGATCTTCTGCTGCTTGTGCAAAGTATACATACCTGACACAGAGAGAAGCTATCAAGGAGGTAGTTGGGGGAAGCTGCCAGGGTTTTTTTAAGGCTTTCATGAGCACTCTCCTTTCAGTGCCACAGCAAATGCAGTAAGAAACCCAGAGATTAGTGCAGTACCTTGATATTGTAGAGGAGCCGCTGTGTGCATCTTCAGGAGATCCCGCCCTTTACCTCCCGTATATTGGACACATGATTACAGTGAGTGTTTGAAAGAAGAAACCCATTGAGACAACCTTATCAAATGTACCCTTTACGTGATAACCTGCAGGAGTTCCTCTTTTACCTTAAGTATGAAAAGAAGCTAACAAATGAATTGAAAATGTCATAAAGAAGTGTGCATGATGTCTCAAGATAAAGAAGAATGACAAGGTATGAGTCCTGGAGGACAATGGCGATGCAAAAGGTCAAATGAACTATGAACATAGACAAGAAGAAAACTACGCAATAACCAATATGTTGTACAGACGCTGAAACGCAAGGTAGATTAAGTCATCATAGAGGCTAGCTATAAGTAGTGAATAGAATGCAGGCAAAGCTGCCATTGTACAGAAACTGGACATTGGTATTATGAATTTAGCAAGCCAGAACCCATGAAGCGGGAATGGAAAACCGTGTCGCAGTAAGAATAATAGGCTCGTGGAGCTGCATGGCGAGGCTGTCTGGCCTGGAGTCAAGACTGAAACAACCAAGGTCAGCTATCTATTCTGGAAAGGAGCGAGCATGCAGAGGATGAATCTTCCCTTGTTAAGGTGCAAGAAAGAACACCAAGGATGCCAAGTTATAATTCATTCAGAGCATTTAAAACGTACAAAATGGACCAAATCGTGGCCTCCTGTCACGTGAGCCAAGGATAGAAGTAGAGCTCGAACTTCAAGTCCCAGACATGATAGTGAGTGCCCTCACTCCAGTGCATTCCCAAAGATGAGAACTCTCTACAATGCCAAGTACAAAGACAATTTTATGGCAGAAGGCATGGACGATGAGAGATGGTGGGCTAATTGGGTGGTGGGGTAGTTTCATGCCCTTCATCTCCTTGCACCTGGTTCTGGGCTTTCATGCTGCTAAAAGAACTGAATGTTCCAGGCATGGCACAACCGTGCCAACCAATTGTATTAGGGCATATAATGAAGGACCTTATAGTTTGAAGACCAATAAGAAACTGTGTATCTAATGTTTCTGAAATGGCATGTTTTTAGAGATAGGCATAAGTTGTTCACCTGATAACAAACAACGAATAACAATCCTAGCTCCTATAGAAAAGTATACTTAGATGTCTCTCTTAACAAATCCTGACCCTTGATATGTTGTTTCACTCTTGCCATGTAGTATGACGTCACTCTGAAGTACATCCATTTGTGTTCGTTGTAACCTCCCTGTTTTAGATAATTGTTAATAAAACAGTACTTTGCCATCTTCCTGAGTTGGGTGCCTTATTTGGATTCAGAATTACTCTGGTGTAATCTCATCCATTCCATATGCACGTTCCTAAGGGCCATATGCTCATGTGGTAGCAGTGCAGTTGGTTTCAAGATCCAAACCAGTTCTGTTCCAGTATTTAAGACGATTGAGCATCCTCCGCCATTACCTGGCAGATCGCGGCGTTTCCTGTGGAGAGCGGCCGATAGAAATACACTTGTAAGAAGAATCGAGATGGTGGCCAGGTTCCTCTTTGAAGAAGTCCCTGCTCGGTTTCCACAGTTGCTCTGCGGATGGAAGGCGAAGTGGTCGGATTGAAGGAAGAGACGATACCGAAGACCTCAAATCGATTAACAAATGTAAGTAGACTAAGGGAAAATGACAATATATTTTTAGTAACAGGAAATGTTGGGTAGACAAAGATATCGTCTAGAAATCCTAATTCAAGGGACTTGGAAGAAGACATTTCAAACTCCAACAGGAATTGTGATAATAGAGAAAATGCAATGTCAGGACCGTGAAAGGGGATGTCTTAAACCCTATATAGGGTCAAATAAGTAGAGGCGGGAGAAGTATACTCCTTATTATAAATGATTGATAATGAAGGTAAGGTGATCACACTGGTTATTAATGCATAGAGTGTGGTTGTTATAAGTATCATTTGTTGTGTAAATAAATTAAGAAGTAAAAGATCTATGAAAAAAGTTGGAAGTAACAGTGTTTGAAGTAAAGGTGTAATAAACGATTAGCGCCAATTAAAAGATAGTTAGGTCATTGAAATAAAAAAGGATTGAGCGGCTATTGATGGTGCATGCTCATATTTGTTGTTTTAAAACACTAAAAAGTGGCAATTTGAGTTGAAATAAAGGGTTTATTTAACAATCTGGTAAGTATCGACAGTCAATTGAGACTTTTCATTATGGAGGACACTCCTCTCATGCATCTTTGTAAGACACTGCCAAAACACGCACCCAAGCTCAAACAGTACAGTGCAGAATGGGTAAAGGGCACAGCGGATAAAATGTTCATGCCATACCCACAAGGGGATCATTGTCAAAAGCAGTATTGCAACATATGTCCACATGCATGCACGTTGCATACACAGGAAAGCAGTTTGAGAAAAGACTGGCAACTTTAGAACTTTGGAAGATGTACCAAGAGGAAAAGGAATACCCACCACCGAAGGAGTGGTTGCTTAATCTGGCGGGCGAATGCGCCAGGGAAGCTGGCATGGCGGGCGCCGCCCCTTAGTGGGGGTGGTCCAGCCGCCCCCCCCCCTCAAGGGACGATTGGTCAGGGGGGCGGGAGGAAGAGAGGCACACGCAGCCCGCCCCCCTGAAGCGCGCGAAACCAGAGGGGCGGGGCGGGAAACCGAGGAGAAGCCAGCCCATAAAGGCACGGGCTTGTGAGAACAAACACACATTCTCCCTCGGTTTCCCGCCTCACTGGAGCTCTGTTTCATTTCGTTTGATCGTCGTCGGGGAGCGGGAGGAAGGTACGCGCTTCGCGTTGCTGGAGGTTGCGAGGAGATTCCGGGAGGTGCTGGTGGTGTTCCCGCTTTGTTTGCAGGAGGAAGGTGCTCGCGTCGTTACTGGAGGTCGCGGAGGAGATCACGGGAGGTTCCTGTGGCAGCAGTGGTCAGTTCCCGAGGGGACGTATCGAGGTGGGTACACGGGAGGGCCTAGGCATGTGTATGTGGGGGTGGGGAGACAGAACCTCGTGGTGGGGGGGTGCGATGGGGGGGAGAGGGGCAGTGCGAGACGATTGGTTGGCTGTCGGGATGGTTGGGTCGCGGTGGGGGGGAAGGCGCATGTGTTATGTTGGTTGGGGGCTTGTAACGGGGCTCATGATCGCTCGCAGGGCCGCGTCGGCTCACACAAGCCGCAGCACGCATGTCGTCGCTATACACGCAGCTCGACCGTAAATGCCGTTCAATTTGTTGTGGCCTGCTATGTAGGGGGGCAGATGCTTGCTGATATGGTGCAGTTTTTAACTGCTCTGTTCCGGTACGTTGGCATGCATCGCACAATACAAACGTATCGTGTGCCTCCGACTGCTGTCGGGGGAGGGTGGGCGTTGTGTGACTCTGTCCAGCCAACACTTCTCTGCTGCTTTCCAGTCACCCATGTCTTCCTCTCTAAATTGTTTTATTTTCCACACCCACTTCCGTGTGTATCATTGTTTACCCGCTTCGCACTTTGTGCTCCATTGCCTCTTTCCTGCTTCTATGTATCGCGGTATATATATATATATATATATATATATATATATATATATATATATATCTGTCGAGCTCTGCAGTCCTATCTCCCATTTCTCTAGGTCCCTGTCCATCCATCACATAATCTCGTTCTGTCCATCGCTATACATCTGTTCGCCTCTGTCCATCGCTCCGTCCCTACTTCCATCCTGTTCGGTGCCTGCCCTGCCTACATCCATGGCACTTCTCGCCTGTGCCTCGGAATGCGTCCTTGGCGGGTGCCTACGCTATGGATGTGTGCTTTGATAATCCCCCCCTGTTCCTTCTGGCGGGCGACCGCGCCAGGGAAGCTGTGAAAACACTTCTCTGTTGCTGTCCAGTCACCCATGTCTTCCTCTCTGACGAGCCATTTCGGTCGCCCGGCTGGGGGCCGTACCCCGTCTAGCTCCTTCAGCCAAATGGGCAAGATGGCAGCTCTGGGGTAGTCTGACTCGGCGGCAGAGTCATGTGGAGGAAGGAGAGGGGAGGACGACTGCCTCAACACCCCCCAGCACTCCTTCCCCAGCGGAGTGTCGGGGGCTGGGAAACCCGCTTCCTTCCTCGGATTGGCGAGAGGAATGAGCTGTGCGGATGCTCGAGAGGTGGTGACAGGCGGACGAGTCGAGGAGGGTGCATGTTGTCCCCTTGTTCTACATTGTGGTCACAGCGCACCCTTGTTCTTGGTGTTTTGACAAATGGATGCAGTTATGGTTTTAATCATTTTATGGTTAAAGGCTAGAGCGCCCAGCAGTTATACTTTCAACTCGTTAGGTTAGCTGCTTGCCATCCCGGTCACACAGCTGCTGGCGAACTCTGACTTGGTCGGTGAACCAGCATGTTCCAATTTTACGCACGGCATACATTCCTGGGGTTGCGGGTGCGGTGCCACAAGGGGAATGGGTGTGTTACTTTCGCAGTAAGGAACGGTTTAATATTATGCCGCATCCCGTAAGGGGAGGGGGCTTGTTTTGATAAGGAAGCTTTACTGGATTAGTGTGTGTCATGCTATGCCTCCTATCAGTCTGGTCGCGATTAATTTGTGGAATGTTGACTATGCGGCGCAATTGCCAATTACGCCCACCACCCCCTTTCCAACAATGCAATGGAATACTTTCTGTCAGGTGGGCATAGATACCGTGTCTGCCCGTAGATGGCCCGCACATTGTAGTGCTTCACCATCGGTGTGGCTCGAACTGGTAGCACCATAGGGCGGCTACTTGATGGTGGGGGTCCAAGCCTACAAAGTTTGAAAAGATTTATTGGGATGCTGATGTTAACGTGCTTGGTCGGGTTTGGGATTTGGGTTAGAAGATTATTACATGTACTGAATGATGTTATGGTTTGTGTTCTTGCAGGGGCACACGTGTGGCCGGTAGAAGGTCCTTGAGGGGGTACAATAAGGGGCCTCCACGCAACGGTCTGACTTCAGGTACTTTAGCATGGCGGCGCGCCACTCTTTTGTTTGGAAAATTTTTTAGAATGGGGCAAGGGGACAAGCACCGAGCATCGATATATTGCAACCACTTCTGGCTCCGCGTCCGGGCAATATGGGGGGGGGCACTCGTGCCATGGCACTCCGCACCCCCTCGTTGAGGGCGGTCGGAAGTCGGGAAGAAAAATGTGGGATCAATTCTGAAAAGAGGTAGAGCGAGGGTGGGGGCGGGGGGTTGGAGGGCCCGGGAAAACATTCTGCAAAATAACGCCAGTGTAACACTTGGGACGGTTTGCAACCAGCAGTTGGGGGGTACCCTGGCTCCTTGGATGGCCGAGAAAAGGGCATTATTAGGGGGGATACAGTAAAACTTCCCTGGGTGAAAAAATTATGGGCCCCAAAGACGGCGAGACGCGAGCGGGGGGCCGTTGGAGGGGGGGGCAAGGTGTCCGCGGCGTCATGGGTTGGCGCGATGGCACTGGGCAAAGTTTGCGGGGTTGAGTGGGGTGAGTGGGCTGGCACGCCGGCACAGCTGCTGGCCTGCGCTGTGCTGCGCTCCCCCACTCTATCATGCCGGATACTGCAAGAATTATCAGAGGGCCCGCAGGTGGAGTTCCTTAGTTCGCACATCAGAACGAGCCTTATTATGCTCCATCTGACCTGATCCTTTCAACCGAAACTAACAACTCCTAGCAAACCTTCGCTCAAGAAATATGTGTGCAGCCATCACCTGCTTGTGGGTCCAAGGTGGGCACAGCCATGATGTCTTTAGAATGGAGGACAGCACTAAAGAACGCGGGTTGTGCGTGAGGGGGCGCGGATCAGGAGGAGGGGGAGGAAAGGCGGAGGTTATCACCCACAATGCCATGGAACCAAGAAAGGGAGTGCCCTGTGCAAGCAAGCTGGGGGGGGGACTCTCCGCCGCCGGCAGCCAGCAGAGAGTCTTGGAGGAGTCACAGGTCAATCCCTGAACAAAGCACTGACAGACCTATAGGGGAATGATCAGCCAATAGATTAGATGTACGGCGCCCCAAGAGCAATAGGCTTGGGGGAGGCCCTGGGTAAAAGGGGAGGGATGTAGGGGACTTGGGAGCCAATTCCAAGACCAAAATTGCGGGGGGGAGGGAACGAACAACAAACTCAAACAAGGGCAGCAAGAGAAGCCGGTTGGGGGGGAACAAGAGGAGAATACGGGGGGTTATGCAACGGGGACAAAAAATTACAGCAAGGGGAAGTCTTCACGAAGGGGGGGGTATGGGGGGAGTTTGTGGGGGGATTCAAGAAAGGGAAGAATATCTGGGGGGAAAAGGAGCCCGGACAGGGAGGGCCAGAAAGGACAGGAAAAAGGGGGCCTGGTGGGGCGCAGCAAAGGGTGGACCGGGGGAATGGAGGAGCAGTTGGGAAAGGAAGGAAGAAGGAGGGACAGGGTATCCGGAAGAGATATGACACCGGCAGGGGGGGCACCGGGTAAGGCTTCACCGGGGGGGCCTTGGGAGAGAGGGGACAGGGAAGTTCTTGGGGGCTCGGGAAGACGGAAGGGAGACTTGGGGGTTGCATAGCTTAGATAGGACTGGGATTCCAGTACCAGCAGCAACTGGGGGACGTAGGGGGGACAGAGTAGAGTTAGAAAAGAAAAGGTTAGATGGACGTCGCAAAGCGATGACCAACTAGGCAGGCAGAAAGTGGTGGCCGGCATCGGAGGGCGGTGTCGGCCCGAACTACGGATATGTAATATGTGTAATGTTGGGGCACTTGTGGTGGTGCCTGTATAGGAACCTGAACATTAGCGAGGCACCGCGTGGCTGCCGGTTTTAGCTAGACCCAAACCAGGACACGGGTGAAGTGTCAGGGGAGGAGCAGGGGGTCGGGTATTCCCAACTAAAGACCTAGAGAAAAAGGGGGCCTAGGGAAACACGGGGTGGAAAATCAAATCACAAACGGCCGGGGTAGAGAGAGGTTACTAGCCAGGGCCGGGCTCAATCTGAGGCGTCCACCGGACGAGGACGATGAGGGAGGGGGGGAGGGCAAGGAATCCCTAGGTAGCCGCACATTGAGTAGTATATCAGTGGCGGTGAATTACGGATCGCCTGTAAGATAACTTCAAGACTTTATGCAAAATAAAGCTGCTGAGGCATTCTAATCTTCCAATCTTAAACAAAGTGTCGGAGTCATTATTTGCTTCAACATGTAATGTATGACTTATGCTGGGAGGAAGGGGGGGGTGAAGACGGAGGGGGGTACGAGGGGTCTGGATAAGGAGGGGGGGAGGACAAGGCACTGGGGTGCCCACGCTAAGCAAAAGGGAGATGGCGTTGAGCCCTCAGCTCCTCTTACCTTGCCCGAAATTAAAACTGTAAATATAGAAGTGACAGGAGTTTATCCTTTAAAGGAGTTGAAAGCAGCGACGTGGTATAGTAACCCGACATATGAACCCCACGCTTACAGTAGTGACAACAGTCCAGAAGAGAGTAAAAGAAAGGAAGACAGTAGTAAGTTTATACGAGATAAGGAAGAAAGAGGGGACAGGTCAAATTTATTGACAGACAGAGATTGAGAAATTAAGCGAAGGAATGGAGAAAAGGACAGGGTTGACGAGGTAAAACTTGTACAGAACGATTGGATGGGAGGACAGATATTACTCAATTTAGATGGGAAAAGCATTGAGCAAGTTATGCAGAGAAGATAAGGATGAGCAAGAAAAGAGGATGGGAACGAGAAAAGAGATTGAGGGAGGATGAGCAAAGAAGGAAAAGCAGGGATCGACGGGAACAGATATACAGGGATGAACAAGAAAAGGATTAAAAACAGGCAGAGGAACAAAGAAAGTACAACAATAGACAAAGAGCGATAGAAGAAAGGAACAGTAAGGAAAGAAAGAAAGAGGAGGAAGAAGCACAACGAGAGAAGGACAAAAGGTTACAGTAAAGAACAGAAGAAGAGTAAAGAAGAGAAGGAGTAAGGAGGGACGAATGAAGGCAGGAGTAAGAAAAGGCTAGAAGGGATGCGAGAAAGCGAAGGGAAGTAGATGAAGAAATAGAGCAGAATAGGAGGCAGCAAGGTTTGGATGCCAGTCTCATCCTCAAGGAACAAATGAGGCTGAGCACAGAAATATGATGGGATAGAGTGAGAGATGTTCTCCCGATAAAGGAGATAATGCCAGAAACACCTAGAGTAGTGCTAGAAGAATATATATATGATAAGGAAGGCATTGAAGAAAGGATCGATAAGGTCTATCAGCAATTAAGAAGGTATAGCGAGTATGGAACTACAGGGAGCGGTAATCGATCCCCGGTACCTCAACCACGAATTGTGGAGGAAAACATGTTTAGTGATATTCTGTTGGAGATTTGTTGGGGTTATAGCTAGCATTTCTTGGTATTTTGTGATATTTTGCTATGCTGGTATTTTTATAGTGGTGAGATGAATTTCAGAAGACTGCATAATAATTATTTCACAACTGTCACTAACGGTAAAGAAATACTGAACTTAGTACACTCTGAATAAATGGCTCATGCTCGTCTGTGATGTTTTATCTAGAACATCACTTTTGGCTGAGTTTTGAAATATATATATATATATATATATGTATATATATATATATATCATGCAAATGAAATACTGAAATACAAAACATTCATTCAGCCCCTCCAATTTACTGTGACTAACTTTTCTATGAGATTTTTCACCACACGTTCTATCTCCCTATGCGCCCCAAACCATTTAGAATGAATGCAGAAAAATACAATGAGACTACCTTACCTTTTCAAATTAATATTTGTATCATGAACTAGAAATATGCAAGACACACAAAGGGACGCGTGTGCCCACGTTGTAATTCACAACATAAGCAAGGTTTTTCCTGCAATGGATTTCAACGCTCTATCTGCGAAAATGTGCAGAGCCCTGCCTGTTATCAGCCTTTACTTCTCAACAGAAGTTGGCATGATAAATACACTTTGACTTGCAGCAAAACCTAATACAAGCACAGTTTCACATGCATGTTTAACTGATTATTGCTAATGCAGCACCTACAAATGAACTGAATTACTGAATCTGTGCTCCATAGTATCAACATTCAATTCACATGCCCCTCAATGAATGGCATAATTACCTAGGTTAAGCTGGTAATATTACGAAACTCAGCTTGGCAGTGATCCAGGGTAATTCACAGAAAAGGTCGCTTGAGGCTTCAGATTTTCCGAAGGATTGCCCACCCAGGAGAGAGACAGCCACAGCCCATCGGTCAGCTTGCAGGCACTAGAGACTCAGTCTGCCCAGGAACCAGCACTTCTGCCTCCTTCATCAGTGAGTGGAAGAAAGAATGACCAGCCCTGTCTCTTCAAACCTTTTTCACAAAACCCCTGTCACTCAATAGCACGTCCCTTTGACAATATCTTCCCACTAACATAGCATGTGATTTTCTCTGTGCCTTTAGCAGAAACACAAACTGCACTGTTGAATAGTACTTGTTACATTTTCACATTCCTCATCTTAAAAAACAGCGCAGATTCAATAATAAGGTCCAAACTGCTGATTAAATAATTCAACAAAATATTTTTGAAAATACTGATTTGGATATGCAGTGTATCATGTAATGATATCACTAGAAAAACAATTTTGATGGATGTGTCAGACCTTAAAAGCAATCAAGAAAATATTGAAAGAAAAAAGGGAAAAACAACATTTATTTTGATGAACATTATATATTAGATTCAGCCTGCATGTTTGAAATGTATTTTTCTTTCCAGACCACCATGAATTATCTGCTTATATAATGGACTAATTTGCACTAAATGGTATTATGGGAGTCTATTAAATTGGCTGGGGTAAATAAGTATATTAATTTCATGTTAGTATTTCTTTCAGTGCAACTAAGCCCATTAAAATAGCATCATGGAACAAAGTGATCATGTTCTAGAATGTGTTCTGTGCAGTGGCATCTGTTTAGAGTCAGTCTGAAACTCATACCCTTGATTGCCATGAGTCTCACAACTTGGCCCTAGAAATATTTAAACCTTAGTTAAATTGTGAATGATGAAATGCAGAGTCTAGATGTTGAAATGTGGAGCCTACATTCCTACACCATGCAGAGCACTGTCTTTGAGCAGATTCAATCTAGACAGAGGCAAGGGGGATGATAGTCACACTAGTTGGGGTCTAGAAAGAGAAGGGAACCCCCCTGTAAAAACAATGGATGGAAAAAGAATTAAGATGGTCAGATCTGAAACATCCTAAAGAAAGAATGCCAGATCCCACAGCATATCCTGAGCCCCCTGAAGGTGATCTTATAGTGAGAAGGAAGAGTCTCCACCATATGTAAGCAGGTTAAGGTCACTACCAGCAAGAAGGCGGATAGGGACGATTACCCATGCCATAGATAGACAATAGTGGTATACGACTATGGGATGGGGTTCAAAAAGTTCCCCTTGCGGATACGGGGAAGCAAGACCACAATACATTCCATGGCCACAGATGGATAAGGATAACTTGAAATTCAAGCTCCCTAGTTTGACCTCAGGGGCTGGGAAATTGATATACAAATTAGGGCAAATGACAGGAGGAAATACACTGGCCATGGGAGACATAAAGGGTCTCCTGGCAGCTATTCTTGGGGAGAGGGCCGATGACATATGGAGGAGAGCGGGGTACTCAAGTGGGTCTGCGCAAAACACAGCAGATGATGGAGTGCCTTTTAATAATTGTAGGGCAGATGTTTGGAGGGTTGTCAGTGTAGAGTATCCCACCATATTGGATATGGTTTCAATTATGAATGAAAATGAAGGAAGATGAAGACCCTATTGCTTTAATTCATTATATTCAGGAGAAATGGTAGCCTGAAACTTGTGAGCTCTGGGAAAAGACAGTGGCACTATTTTATCATATTTTATGTCAGGGGTCACCAGAACCAGTACAAAGACAGATGAAAAAACAAGTGGGGATGGAAGCGAAGCCATGGGCTGAGATACAGATCACTATAGTACATCACTGTTTGTTATTACAAGAGAAGAGCAAAAAAAGGATGAAAATCAAAAAATGAAGGAAGCCAAATTAGTATAGAAAAGATTGTCAAAATTTGTCATAGATGGGGTGGTTTTGACAAGCAGAGAAGGATGGGGAATGTACGAAGCAATGGGTACATCAGAGGTGAATAATTCATGTCCGATGGATCAAGGTGGGTATGGGTTTGCACCACGAGGCAGGGATATGGCTTTTAGGGGAAGAGGAGGAGGATTTCAGAACAACCAAGGTGGAAAGTGCGGAGTAAAAGAGAAACAGATAAATAATAATACATAAATAAATAATAAAGGCAACAAACAGTGGCAGCACAGCCAGAGAGTGCTGGGTTTAGCAGACAGGGTAGGTCTGATAAGTGCAGGAAGAAAAAAAGAGGGGGACTGTATGGTTACAGATACAGACCCCAGTGCAAGGGGTGGCCCAGAGGCAGTGCGGGAGGGTGGCAGGGTGAACAGGTACCTGGGCCTGGTGAGGAGAGAGAGCACTAGCCCAGCAAGCAACGGGATGGCACAACAAATGGTTCTCCTGACTTGTATGCGTAATATATTGTATTACTTTTATCTTTCTGTATCTTACATTTCTGGAAATCTATTCTCCTACTGATCAAATTGAAAAAAGATTGTCTATGATTATTCCCAGTGCAGGTAAAAATTGTGATAATTTTGTTCATCTCTATGAGCATGTTAAACAACATAAGCGAGATGCAGAAGAAGATAATCAAGGGATATATACTTACCTTGATAACACAGCTCACATGGGGAATAATATGTGGTATCAGCACATGAAAAAGGTGGGGGAAAGTGCATCTGATGAATCTGATTAATTGCTATGTCTGGTCTCTCATCCCCTATGCCATGAATACTTTCAAAGTTCAGCGCAAGATGGGGAATGCCTCAGTCATCTAGCAACATGTACTACTAGAGGACGATTCCAAGGGAGCTGGGTGACATTGCTATGGAGATCAAGACAATCATTTTCATACTAGGGTGATTATATCAAAACAACACAAATCAAGAAGGAACCAAGATGGACAGACAGGATGCTTGTGTACCCTGCTGCAGGCCAGGATGAGGTGATCATTGAATAAATGAAGAGAATGAAAGTTTCTAACATGATAGAGAAGCATGGAATGCCTGGATGCCGGGACTGGTCACAGTGCTAATCTATGGACGAGTACACACCAGTAAGGGATGGGAAGATGGAATAATGTCATGTGCAGCTCAACTACCAAGAAAAGAAACAGTGCAAAGAGTGCAGAAAGTGAATCATGATTGCTTGAAGTCATGGTCTAAATACTCTAAACTACTGACATGGGTGGAGGATGAAGCTAGGCAAGTAACCATAGTGCCATTAATACATGCGACTATGTGCTTTAAAAGCAAGGGAAAGAATTATGTCAGACATAATAAGGGGTGTAAAAACACCATGGACATTCCAGGAATGAGGAGCTGGATGGCTGTCCTAATGGATCGGAATTGGGCTTGCGGATCGAGAGCATATATGAAGTTACCCAGGAATTGGGGTGGAGTGTGCTCTCTTGTATACATTCATGTTCCAGCATTAGTGATCCCACAAAGTGACCCAAAGGTTGAACAGTTCCCAAAAGTAGATGATCACCTGAGAAGAAGAAGGTCAACAGAACTCTGGCAAAGAAAGAGGTCAAATTACTTCTCAGCAAAATCAAAAGAAGCTATTGATGATATTCCTGATGAACGCAAAATGTTCAGGAAAACTGCAGTGTTGTTCACATCTATGTTCATGCCTGGGGTTCAAACTGATGTAAACACCAGGTGGTTACAAATCACTAAATGGGAGCTGCTACAAACAATCAATGCCACTATAAAGGTATTTAACGCGATAAAAGAAGAATTGAGGGCCGATGACCCTCTAGAACTGGTATGTCTGTGACATGATCACAGGTATGAAAGGAGGTGTTTGCGCCAAGATTGGACCATCATGTTACACATTCATACCATCTCATGACAGAGAGAACGGGACATTGACAGAGGCCATATCGATGTTGACAGATGCACACATAAAATGGTGGACGAGACATCAGCCATTGAAGATGACAGTTGGTTTGTCTTCCTGTTCTCATGGATTCCTTATTGGATGGCAAACTTGTTCAAGTTTCTTGGAGCAATATTGGTGATAATCATATTTGGATTCTGTTTGATAAGAATAATTGCACAATGTAAGAAAACTGCCAAGAAAGCAGTAGGAATGAAGATCATGATTGATGCCAAGGATGAACCAGAAGTAAAGGAGATGACTGATGACGCCATCACAGATTGCATAAAGGCCAGCATTGTAGTACAGGAGGGAAACAATAATGGTATCCAAAGGATCATAAAAAATACGTGGGACGATGGGTCTACTGTACTCCAAATGGACAATGTAATTACATGACCTGGAGTATGGACGAGAACATCAAAACAGCGTGCACCCTGAAGGGGGTGATGAAAATATGGACACAGAGAAGACATTTCTTCAAGAGAAAATACAAGGACACTGAGAGAATTGATTGGTCAAGGACTCGACCAGAGGGGGAATGTAGAGGAGCAGCTGTGTGCATCTGCAGAAGATCCTGTCCCACTACCTCTCATGTATTGGAGACATGAGATTGTGCGGTGCCTAACACTAGCCATAATACCAATACTGCAGCTAGTGTTTTAAAGAAGATACCCATTGAGACAACCCTATTGAATATACCCTTGCGTGATGATAAACTGCAGGAGGAAAAACCTGATGGAGTATGAAAAGAAGCTAACAAATGAATTGATGACATCATAAAGAAGTGTGCACAATGTCTCAAGATAAAGAAGAATGGCAAGGTATGAGTCCTGGAGGACAACAATGATGCAAGACGTCAAATGAACTATCGACGTAGAGAAGAAGAAGCTACGCAATAACCAAGATGTTGAAGAAAACAGAAGTTCAATGCATGTACAGATGCTGAAACACAAGATAGATTAAATTATCATAGAAGCTAGCTATAAGTAGTGATTAGAATGGAGGCAAAGCCGCCATTGTACAGAAACTGGACATTGGTATCATTAATTTAGTAAGCCAGAACCAATGAAGCTGGAATGGAAAACTGTCTAGCAGCGAGAATAATAGGGTCATGGAGCT